>NC_090383.1:83840122-85062622 GCF_036365525.1 Heterodontus francisci | reverse complement strand
TCCTGGTAAAAGTTAAATTTATATTATATGATATTCTTGCTCACAGCTGTTACATTTTTAAATTTATTTGAATTGGTTCAGATTAGATAATTGTCAAAGTTTTAATATCAGGGTTCAGTATCAGAGCTATCATAACATTTCAAGATATTTGCAAGTCAACATATTAAAAGTATCATGAATGTTGAACTTTTGGAAGTTCTATATTGGCAATATTTACGAGATTTGGAGGAATATTTATTGGCCCGGAACGCACATTAACACAGAAATCCTGAAGTTACGGTCTGTTGCTCACTGCTCCACCACAGTTGTGCCATGGCCCCCCCAGCCACAAGTCAGCAATCATTGAAATCAGTTGATCTGGCATGACTTTCCCCTTTACTGCTCTCACATCACTGTTTGAAACCCCATTAAAAGATTGCACCTTGTTCAGTCAGTTGTAACTGGAGTTTTAACTGCAATCTGAGTAATGACTATTGCTGAACAACAAATTCTTTCATTGGCTTCATGGACATCTTGATGATATCACTGCAGCTCCACGCTGGGAATCCCCCATAAAGACCGCTGCAATCCACCATGTGGCATGAAGAGGTAAAGTTCTTGCCACAGAGTTTGCTAGATCTCTTAGCAAGGCTTTCCCTGAGGCCAGTGATGTGTGCCTTTGGCTCGCCACTGACTGCAAAATCCATGCCAATGTGTCCTTGAGTATAATCTCACTAAAGGTAGGGAAGAGAAGAAACCTCTCTGCCTCCTCCCCAGTGCTTTTAAAGATTATTACTTGTGATAAGTAAATTTTAGTTAAAACTATATTATACTTCTCAAGTTCATGAGATTCAGAAACTTTTTTTTACTGAACTGTTAAATGTGTTCTCAATTTAACTGAAGGTCACATTTTACTGTAATAGAAGGTTTTGTCATCTCTGACAATCTTTTCTAAATGTGCTTACCTAACCAGGTGGCTAAGCACCTGTGTATATTGTAAACTTATTTCAGGACATTTGTTGTTCCATAAAATTGTAAAACCTTAGTTTTAATCACTCCAAAATAAATTAATGGAAACACCTGTATTTTCTAAGAAGAATAAGGCCCTGTACTTTGCTGTCCTGACAACTTCTGTTGATTCCATTACAAGTCATCTACTGATCAGTTGTGTAATTCTAATGCTCTGAGATGATTTATCACTATCTGTCCTGTTTAACTCAAGCCTAGTGATTTGACTGAACATGATTCAGTAGTTTTGGTATATACTATCCTTGCTTCATCCTTAAACAAATTTGAAACAACACCCTTTTTATTCCTTTGCATCTTTTGGAGGAGACGTTAAACCACGGCCCCACTCTATTCTGTAGGGTGGATGTGAACGATCTCATGGCACTATTTCGAAGAACAGGGGAGTTGTCTCTGATGTCTTGACCCAATAGATAACCTGCTTTTAGTGATGTTGGTTGAAGGATATCTGGTCATTATCACATTACTATTTGTGGGACTGTGCTGGGTGCAAATTGGCTGCATTTCCTACCTCACAATACTGGCTACACTTCAAAAACACTTAATTGGCTGTATGCACTTTGGGACATCCCGGGGTTGTGATGAGCATTATAAAAATGCAAGTCTGTACTTTTTATTTTTCTTCACTTTTATTGTAACTCTATTAATATCCTAACTAGTCTTCTTTGGCCTCCTTATCTCGAGAGACAATGGGTAAGCGCCTGGGGGTGGTCAGTGGTTTATGGAGCAGCGCCTGGAGTGGCTATAAAGGCCAATTCTAGAGTGACGGGCTCTTCCACAGATGCTGCAGAAAAATTTGTTTGTCGGGGCTGTTACACAGTTGGCTCTCCCCTTGCACCTCTGTCTTTTTTCCTGCCAACTGCTAAGTCTCTTCGACTCGCCACACTTTAGCCCCGTCTTTATGGCTGCCCGCCAGCTCTGGCGAACGCTGGCAACTGATTCCCATGACTTGTGATCAGTGTCACAGGATTTCATGTCGCGTTTGCAGACGTCTTTAAAGCGGAGACATGGACGGCCGGTGGGTCTGATACCAGTGGCGAGCTCGCTGTACAATGTGTCTTTGGAGATCCTGCCATCTTCCATGCGGCTCACATGGCCAAGCCATCTCAAGCGCCGCTGACTCAGTAGTGTGTATAAGCTGGGGATGTTGGCCACCTCGAGGACTTCTGTGTTGGAGATACGGTCCTGCCACCTGATGCCAAGTATTCTCCGGAGGCAGCGAAGATGGAATGAATTGAGACGTCGCTCTTGGCTTACATACGTTGTCCAGGCCTCGCTGCCATAGAGCAAGGTACTGAGGACACAGGCTTGATACACTCGGACTTTTGTGTTCCGTGTCAGTGCGCCATTTTCCCACACTCTCTTGGCCAGTCTGGACATAGCAGTGGAAGCTTTTCCCATGCGCTTGTTGATTTCTGCATCTAGAGACAGGTTACTGGTGATAGTTGAGCCTAGGTAGGTGAACTCTTGAACCACTTCCAGAGCGTGGTCGCCAATATTGATGGATGGAGCATTTCTGACGTCCTGCCCCATGATGTTCGTTTTCTTGAGGCTGAAGGTTAGGCCAAATTCATATCCTAAAAAATATCCTAACTAACTGGAAAATAAATCATATGGAGCACGAAATGCTGTGCTACAGCATGGTGGAACATGTATTTGTACCCATGATTATCCACGATACATGACTTTTACTGAGTAGAGGCAAGGCACTTCCCCACAACATGGAAAGAAAGTTGGACACTGAGTGTCCTTTTTTAAAAATTGGATTTAAATTCATTTATACCATTGTAATCGTTCCTTTTCCAATATTTTAGCTACAGAAATTAAAGTCATCATTAAAGACATTAACAAAATCATTATTCTGTTATACTATACAGTCATTCCTTTACCATTTTATTAGTTTCAGAAGTTAAAGTTCTATTTGTCATCCATGGCAAATGTTAATCTATTGAACTTCAAAAAATGAAATCCTTAAATTCTTTTCTGAAATAATAAATCTACAAAGCCTTGTAATGCTCTGTGTCTTCAGACTACCTGTTGGCATTGTTAAATGGCTTGTTTGAGTAACAGAAACCAGGTGGTCTCCTTTATCCTGTCAGCCTAGAAGGTCAATGGTATAGAAGTTAAATAATTCACAAAAATGGGAATTTAAAAATAAAAAAAATCGTTCCTAATAATAACACATCATTACAATGCACAGGATTTTTTGTGATAATCTGATTGCATGGTGATTTGCTGTTTTTGAGAGCTGTCAGATTGCTTTGAACTGCGATGCATGTCTAATATTTTCCCCTTGTTCTCCAGCTATGCTATATTTTGCCAACAAAGTACTGGAAATACTCAGCAGGTCTGGAAGCATCTGTGGAGAGAGAAGCAGAGTTAACGTTTTATGTCTGTGACCTTTCATCAGAACTGTTCTGATGAAAACTCAGAAACCTGAAACGTTAACTCTGCTTCTTTCTCTACAGATGCTGCCTGATCTGCTGAATATTTCCAGTACTTTCTGTTTTTACTTTAATTTCCAGCATCTGCAGTGTTTTGCTTTTATATTTTGCCAACTATGCTTTTTATTGTACCTCTGATGACGTGTGTTGATATTTGTTACAAATCACCTGCAGACCTGATAGTCCTGATACACATGCACATGATAATTAAACCTATATTCTCTCCACCCCTCAAAAGGAATTATTTTTTAACAGCACCTGTAGTTACATGTTTAATATGTAAAAAGTTTGGAAGTAAACTTAAAAGGAATTGATTATAAATTTCTGCTGTCATAGCTAGTGATGATTTCTTCTGTAGAAGTGTGATTTTCAGAGGACTAGTGAAGCATTCTCAATAATAGTGAAATTCACAAAAGGCGAAGGACAAAATGTATTTAGCTGCTTGCCAGCAACTCTGTTCTCTGAATACTTTTGTTCCTGAACAGAAAATGAAGGAGCTGAAATCAATGTTTTTGCTAATTTTTGTGGAAATGTAGATGTGAGTTTAAAAAGTAGTGTTGCACGAGATTCACCAGATTTGTTTATCAGTGGTGCATAGAGTTGTAGGGAAATTGATTTAAAGATGCTGATGAATTTAAGGTAGTTTTGGAAAGAAACAAATAAAGAGTTTAGATTAAAATTTTCTGTAGTGTCAAACTTTATATGATAGTCAAAACATTGAACCAGATTCTTTAGTACGAACGACAGCACTGAGCAGGAATAGCTGTTTGTCGAGCAGGCTGCCAGAAAAAGTTTACGATCCACAAAGCAGTACTGTCTATTCTAAAAGTGTTATATAAATGCAAGTTAAAACATTAGGTTAGAATTGCAACTTCTATGAAATTTGTGAGTACAGTATTTGATACATACTAACAGTAAATTTCCCATATTTGTATTGTATATTTTGAAGCATGTAGCAACAAAATTGTGACACATTGATGTGGAAACCGTCAAACTTTTCTTCAGGAGCAGAATAAATTCTTTATTTCACAATTTCTCCTTGAGTGTTGTATTTTTGATAATACATATGCCAGTTTACAAACAGCTTATCTATCTTATGATATATTTACCTACAATATACTTATGAATTTTATAATTCACATTTGGAAGATGCAGAGGTAATCAAACTAACCAGATTGATGCCCTACCCAATGTTTTATGTTAAAGATATAGTGTGCAAGCACATAAAAGCACGCTAAACAGGTACTATTGTAATAACTGTAAACTGAGAGTTAATGCATCATCAATGATAATTTCTACCTATACATTTCAGTGATTAGTACTTCAGTATGGTTATCATCCTGTATTAACTAAGTCTGGATTTTGCGATAGGATTAACGTGAGGCTGTCAGCATTCACTGTTATAATGGAGTAAATTGGACTGTACCTTCTGGTGTCTGCACATGCGCAGTTAAATGTGGAAATTGATGTTGGAGAGAAGCCTGCTGCTGCACAGTGTGCACTCTTAACAGCCCTTGTCGATTGACTTGGCACTGGAATCAGTGCAGTCATGTGAACTTGGGGTAATTGACCACTGGTTCCCCACTAAAGATGCCAGAAAAAGTTAGGGTTGGTGAATTTTTAATGGCATGGTAAAAATTACTGCCGAGCAACCTTCTTGGTCCTGAAAATATAAGTTTACAAATGTGAATGAAAGAAAAACTTGCATTTGGATAGCGCTTTTCACGATCACTGGACATTTGAATGAAGTAATTTTGAAGTGTAGTCACTGTTGTAATGTTGGAAATTGTGGAGAATAATTTTTTCAGATGTTAATTAGTGTTGATTTATAAACAAAATAGTATTTTAATGACCTTCTGTCTTTTGTTTTGTCTCTCTCTCTCTCCCAATCTTAATTTTGCTTTCTGTACATGATTTAAATCCAATTTATATTTCCTGATTTAGACTCTGCAGGCCCGATTTTAACCCATTCAAAACCCACCCACTTGTACGGAGTTAAAATTGGACCTGGTGTATCTCAGTGAGGATTTTTGAATCTGGTTGAAGAGCATCGCTGTTTCTTGCCATGTTCACACAGACCATGTATACCCTGTAGATGGATCAGTTGCCAGATTAGAACAAGTCTTCACTCAAAAGCACGAGCAGACTTTGTGGGCAGCTGTCACAAGGTGAACAGTGAATGCCGTTCATTTACTGCAAACCACAAAAGTCTTTGTTGATTCGACAAAGCTGATCAAAAGTGAACATATCTATTAGTCCTGTTGCTTCAGATTTTGCTTTGGCAGCCCAGTTGATGTTGTGATCACAAATGGTGAAGTTTAATAAAATGTGAAAGTTCCAGTTATGAAAATATACAATCTTAGAATTTACTGCACATTGGGAGGTCAATGTTGGAGCTAGTACTTCAGCTGGAGCTGTCTAATAGCATTTCCTTACCAATTTCTTGCATCTTTGTATTCTATTTCAATTATTTACTAAATTCCTTTTTAACTGATGTTATAGTCTCTGCCTCAAGAGCTATTTGTGGTAAACAGTTCTATGCTCTAACTATTCTGGAGTCTATGTTCTCTTGTTACCAACTTGGCAACCTGCAGAAACAATCTTTCACTACTTATTTGATACTTTTTAAGCCTCTCTTCTGTTGTTTCCTTCTCAAGTGGGGGATAACTTGCATCATCTCTAAGTAGTCCTGCACCTTCCAAGGGCTCTACTTTAAAGGTGACTTATTTGATCTGCTTGTTGTCCAGAGATAGATCAGGCAAAGCATCCTTCATAATCTAATACTTTTTGGATGAGCTGGTGTTCTTAACTATTTTTGTCTGTGCATTTCAGCAATACTGACTCTAATGTAAAGGCAAACTGTGCAGCAGAACACTATATTTAAATCCCAAATTGTTTTTGATTTCAGATTATTTATTAATCAAAATCCCAGTAAAGAAAAAAACTTTGCAATTAAGCTGGAGAACTCTCATGTTGTTATACTGATGCACATTGTTTTTCATTTTTGACAGGTTATGAAGAAGACCTTGACGCTGAATTTGGATTTGAAAAAGGATTCTTTATTTGGGGTTTTAAGAAGGTAATTGGGTCTCCAGTGAATAGCCAAGCCGGTTGAGTTTTGTAAGTGATATGGATCACATAATCTTGGTATTATTTTGAGCAATCTAAGATTTTCATAAACTGTACTCAAAAGTGGGAGATGCGCAAATTCACAATTCAAGATTTGTTCTGAAGTGCAGTAGAAATGATTGGCTTACATTAGGGTTGTGATTCTAAACAGAAATATTGTCCATCATGCCATTTCACTGTTGTAAAGACTGACTTGCAGTGTTAGAACTCTTGTCTGAGTCAGAACGTTCTGGATTTAAGTCCCACTCCAGAGACATGAGCTGAAAATTAAGGCTAGCACTTCAGTGCAGTCCTGAGAATGCTGCAATGTTGCAGATGCTGTAAAGGGGAGTTCTCCCCAGTGTCCTGGCCAACATTTATCCTTCAATCAACACACTCTTTATAAAAAAAAAAGTGATCATTATTTAATTGCTATTTGTGGCACCTCAGCTGCCGCAGCGACGACACTTCAAATGTACCTCATTGGCCGTAGAGCATTTTGCACATCCAGCGGTTGTTTTACTTGCTTTACAGATGCAAGTTTGTTCGTTGTTTTAATTTGTTGGATTTTAGCTTTACTCCAGATTTGAACTTCCTTTCCCTCCCCAACCCTTCCTACCTCAGGGACTTGCTAAATTTGTTCGATTAACATATTAACGTGCAAGGGCACAGAGAGTTGTGATACTGAGTAGAATAGAACTGGCGGCAGAGGTGGAACTCCTGTTGTGAATTTAGAATATTGCAAAATGCTCTTCTGTTTCTATGGGCAATGGGCAAAACTCACACATGCATACAGGAGAAAAGAATGGAAAGAATTTTTTAAAAATCACAATGTCAGCTAGACACTTTGGATGGAGTGAGAGATAAAGCCACAGTTGCACACTAGGAGAGAGGGACATTAAATCACATACACTTGGCAGAACCAGCAGCAACAACGAATGTTTATATAGTGCTTTTAATGTAGGAAATATGTCCCAAGGTGCTACACAGAGATGTAATCAGAAGTTAATGGATGCTGAGCCAAGGAAGGAAATATTGGGAGGGGTGACCCAAAATCTAGTCAAGTAAGTAGTTTTTAAGGAGGAAAGGGAGATGCAGGGGCTGAGGCACTGAGCATGGGGCCTATGAAGCTGAAGGCACAGTTGTCAGTCATGGGGCAAAGGATGGTGGTGTTGGGGTGGCAAGAGTTGAAGGAATTGAGACAAGAGAGAGAAACCCATAGATATACATAAATAAAAGCAAAACACTGCAAATGCGGGAAATCTGAAGTAAAAACAAAAAGTGCTGCAAATACTCAGCTGGTCTGGCAGCATCTGTGGGGAGAGAAGAGGAGTTAACGTTTCAGGTTATGGGCCTGTCATACTCTGAAATTATTGAACTGTGTCACCTTTTACGCAGATTGGGTGACCGCTTTGCGGAACACTTCTGCTCAGTCCGAAAACATGACTTCGAGCTTCCTGTCGCTTGCCATTTCAACACACCCCCCCTGCTCTCATGCCCCCATTTGTGTCCTGGGCTTGCTGCAGTGTTCCAGTGAACATCGACACAAGTTAGAGGAACAGCCTCTCATTTACCGATTAGGCACGCTACAGCCTACCAGACTGAACATTGAGGTAATAATTTCAGAGTGTGACTGGCCCTTTTTTATTTTTATTTTATTTTGGTTCATCATTCATTTTTTACCATGGGCCAGCCCACTTTTTTCATGCTTGTGCTTTTCGCTAGGGCTGTTCATTATTCTGTCATTTAACACCCTCTCTGCACTAATGCTTTGTCTTTTACCACACCATTAGCACACGCTTTGCCTTTGCCCCATGACCTCCTTGTCAGTTAATTTCTCTGACCCTCTGTCCTATCAACACCTTCCCTTTTGTTCTCTTTTCCCCCACCCCTGCCTTATTTGCTTAAAACCTACTATAGATATACATTGCGGCTGAGAGAAGATGAAAAGGTCAGGTGTAGAAAATACAAAGCATATTTTCCTCCAGTGTCTGCATTTTCCTTCACAAAAATTACATCCCTGGGAAGCTTCCCACTCTGATTCTTGACTTGTGTTAATTCAGATTAACTTGTGTAGCATTGGTGCACAATTGACCTCATGCCCCAGCCTATGAAGTGCAAAAACAAAGCGGCCAATGTATTCACTGTTAATTGGCATCCAGTAACTCCTGTTGGAAAGTGTGCATTTGCGCAGGGAAGTTGGTCAAGGGCAGAATCTGGCTTGCCTGTGATATTAATCCGAATTTTCTGTTTGCAATTCTGTTGTAGCAAAGGAACAATTCCATTTGATTGTGTTTTTATGATTTGAGGTATGTTTAGGAACCTAATCCTTGTAACACTTTTCAGGACCCAACAGACTTTGAATGGAGCTTTTGGACAGAGTGGGTAATGAAGTTGTTGTTGTGGACTCTGCTTGGTCATGTAATCATATCACAAGTGACCGGTGCCTTTCTTCCAAAGGTTTGTATTTCAATAAAACTAGAATCAAAGTATCAGAAATTTATTGCACAGCATATTTTGGTGGGGGAGGGTGTTATCTTTCAAAACACAGACCTTTTTTAGCTTTCTAAACATAAGTCTGATTTCTATTATGTAGATATGTATACAACCTTCTATTTCTATTGCTAACTATTTGGTGACTTATAAGTGTCTTTTCCATTTGCATTATTCTCTGGATAAACAGGAAACTAAAGATTTGAAATGTCTAAGCTAGAAGGAAATAGGTTCTGTAATGAGAAACAGAATCATAGAATGGTTACAGCACAGAAGGAGGCCATTCATCCCATCATATCTGTGCCAGCTGTCAAAAAGAGTAACTCGCCTAGTTCCACTACCCCACCTTTTTCCTCGTAGCCCTGAAAGTTTTTCCCCTTCAGATAATTGTCCAATTCTCTTTTGAAAGCCACGATTGAACCTGTCGCCCCTCCACCTTCGTCATTCCATCCCGTATGCTTTATTAACTCCTTTCTCAACCTGCCCTGCCTCCTTCAATGATTTGTGCACATATACCCCAGGTTCCTCTGTTCCTACACCACCTTTAAAATTGCACCTATTATTTTTATTGCCTCTGCTCATTCTTCCAACCAAAATGAATTACTTCACACTTCTCTGCATTTAATTTCATCTGCCACTTGTCTGCCCATTCCACCAGCCTGTCTGTGTCTTGCGGTTTATCACTATCATCCTCACAGTTCACAATCCTTCCAAGTTTTGTTGTCTGCAGATTTTGAAATTGGGCCTGTACACCAAAGTCTAGGCCATTAATATATATCAGGAAAAGCAGAGGTCCTAACACTGACCCCAGGGAATTCCCACCTTCCTCCAGTCCAAGAAACAACTGTTCACCACTAATCTCTGTTTCCTGTCATTCGGCCAATTTCCTGTCTATGCTGCTACCATCCCTTTTATTCCATGGGCACTAACTTTGCTGACAAGCCTGTTAATGTGGCACTTTATCAAATGCTCTTTGGAAGTCCATGGACACCACATCAACTGCATTACCCTCATCAACCTTCTTTGTTACCTCATTCAACAAACTCCAACCAGTTAGTTAAATACAATTTGCCCTTAACAAATCCATAGTGACTTTCCTTAATCCACACTTATCCAAGTGACTATTAATTTTGTCCTGAATTATCATTGGTAGGGATGGGTATATGCATAACTGTATATGAACATATTTGACAACCCTTTTCAAATAATATGTATAGAAGAGCATTTTCATATTGTTAAATTCCAGAAAGCTTCTTGTGGAAGGATAATGCTGGAGCCTAACTTTTACTCTGTACAATAAATGTGAAACTGAGTAAAGGATTATAAACATGTAGCTCCTCATTCAGACGCTCCACCAGTCTCAGGAAGAGTCTCCTTATAAGCTCTCAAGTAAGACCCCAGTTAACTCCACCTGCATATAATTAAACAATTGATATACAATTAAGATTCCCTTCTTTCTTTTACAATGAACTTAGATTAATAGGCTCAAACAACATTTCAAAATAAATTCCATATGAAGCACAAAGTATTAAATGGCAAGATGCCCCTCCTCTAGCACCCCTAACAATTTCTTTACTAGCATTTCTTTTTGTGAAACAATCGAATAGCTGATGACTTGCATCTACCCATTTAAGTTGAGATTTCTTTCCCTCCAGCATTTGTTTCAGTCCAGCAAGGTCAATACGTAGTCTTTTCTCACTCATACCTTTCATAGAGTGTACATTATCCCACATAGAATGATTATCCAATAACATTCAATGGATAATCTATCTTCCGTATGTCCCTTGTTCAGAATTTCAACGAAAATATTTGACAAATAGAACCCCATATCCACTGCCTCCACAAGATCCAATGGGCTGAATTTTATTTTCCCACTGCCATGAGTGGCGGCGGGTGAGTAAAATGGCAGCACGCATGTGCGGGCTATGCACTGCCATGCCACCATGATCGACCACACGCGGCTCAAGATAATACGCCAGTCAGGATGCCTCCCTCTCCACAATCACGTGGTGGGGGAGGGCTCTGCGACGCCGGCAGCGCATCAGCTGTCTGTGTGCAAGCGCTGGCGCCATTTTTAATGGGCAGCTAAACCTGCTGCTAAATTTAAATATTTAAAACTGTACCCCCCCAGTACACCGCAATAAAAAAATTGCCCCTCCCTTCCCGTAATAACACTTACAGATAATAGTTGGCCTCTTCACCCCCCCCCCCCCCCCCCCCACCAAAAGACTTACATGCAAGACCTGACCTTTCACCCTCCCCAAAATGTTCAAAGGGCAGAGGTCATCCCTTTGCCCCCTCCCCTACAATATTAATGCGCATTTGACCCCGTACCCCACCCCCCGCATTACACTGAAAATCCGAACCACCCCTTTTCCCCACCTCGGTGGCACCAACTTTCCCTGTGCGGGATAGTGAAGGCGCGTGAGTGTCGATCGCTGCTCAGAAGAACCCGGGCAGCAGGTCAGATAGCTGATAATTTTATTTAAATGTATTCATTTTATTAATTTAGAGAGTCAAACTCAGATCCCGTACCCGGGGTCGGGGTGGGAGTGGGGCGGTGCGCCACAAAGCCTCGCCACCGCCAGAAAGATCAGGCCTGGCAGTCCTGATATTGAGTGCCATGGTGGACTACTGCCGGTACAATCCTGGCCACCTTCCCCTCCCCCCCCCCACCTCCCCCCCAACACCCCCGCCGCCCCTCCCACCGAGCCCAGTGTTTCTGCAGCTAAAGTGCTTTTAACGACATGTTTTATTTTCCTAGTTTGCTAAGCTAAAGGACAACATTTGCCATTTTCGCCTATCAGAAATATTTATGAAACCAGCTGCACTTGAATACCCATCAGGAATATTAGCATGTGAAGCATCACTAAAATCACTAGCTTCATGTCTTTGGGTAACTTAAGGATGGGAACTTCAGTACACATTTCTCCAAATTAAATTTTTTATTTACCCTTAAAATATTCTCAACTTTTGGGTGTTTCATCATCGTGCTCAGCCTCCAGCACATCAAACCTAGTATAAGGTCCAGTATGAGTGCACAAACAATTTAATTGACCAATCAAGTTTCGCAATTTCTCAGTCTTTGCTTTAGATATATCATCATCTTTCAGCGATGACCTAGTACAATTAACTGGAATGGGACTAACACTCTCTATACAAGATTGTTAATTTAAAGTTATTCCAGACTTAGTCTGCTTAATATCTAAACCAATATATTTAAAGGCCGCACAAGCCTGACTTCAAATCTTAACTTCTGCCCTAATCTTAACATATTTCTCAAAATCCGCAATACCACTCCCTTAAGAAATCATCAATGTACATCATGAAAATGCCTGAAAGTTTCCCTTTTGATATCAATAAGACATTGCAGGATCTGTTTTTAGTTGAACACAATCAATTTTCAACAAAACAGATCTCACACAGAAATACCACACCCTGGAAGCATCATTAAGGCCATAGACAAATTTGTTCAGTTTCCATAGTTTTCCTTCTGCCTCTGCTGCCTTTTTCAGTGGCTTCAGAAACACTTCTCTCTGAAAAGTATCGCCCCGCAGAAATGCGGCTTTTATGTCAATGGATCTGCTCTCCCATGAATATGTGTCCAAAAGAGCTAAAAAGATTCTCATGATTACTTCTCCAGCTTTTCCACTCTAACGTCGGTATCACCCAGTTGCCCTTGCAACTAGCCTCGCTTTAGCCATGAGAGTCCCATCGGGAAGGACGTTTTCAGTACAAATCCATCTATGTGACGAGGCTGGCTGTCCCCCTATCTGTTAACTCAGAACAAACGCCAAACTCTCTCACAACTCCCTAATTCCTTATGTTTTTCTTCTGTTATTAGTTTATCAAGTTTATTGACAGCCACTAAAATTTCACGGTTATGAGGACATCTGCTTCTAGTTGGATTCCGAGATAGCTCTCTAGCCTTTGCTTCATTGAGGAATCTGTTCAAACTATGGTCAATATTAGCACTGTGATGTCTTTCAGGACTACTGCTATGAGGTCTCCCTCGCGCACTATCAGAGGCTCTTTCTCCGGTACATGATAGTTTCCTGATGCAAGAGTCATTTCCAGACCCGCTATTAGAACTTACACTGTGCTTCCTTACCCTCCACTCTTTCACCCCATTCTGCCAGTCCTTGGACCTTGCTTCTTGGCCATCATCTTGAACATTCAAATCAATATTTAAGCTTGCCAGTAGATTTTCCTGCACATCCCACAATTGTTGCATCCCTTCATTTATTAGACCCCTCTGGAATATATATTACCCAAGTACCTACTGTTACGACTGACCGCTCAAGTGAAAGCCCCCAATCAAAATATACAATTCTGACTGTGGTGGGAGAAACGCACTGTTGATTCCGTTCCGTCCCTCCACAGATTGCCTAACGTTTTTAAACTTTCCAAATTGTGCCATCTATTAACCCCCGAATGAGGCTAACCAAACCAGGTGTCTTTAGATCAACAAATTAACTGTTTAATTAGAAAAACTAAATTCTTAAACACTACTAAGATGTAAACAACATCTAAAATAGAAAAATATAAAATTAGTGCATATGTACGCTCCTGCCGAAGTGAAATCTTCCAATGTGGAACAGTCCAAGGTTGCTTGAAGTCCTCACAGCCGTCCAATGGGGAGAAAAAGGTTCTTCAACAGTAGAACTAGTTCAGCAGTTGAATTGATGCTCTTTTCCAGTGATGAATTTCAGCAATTACAGTTCAGTAGTTAAAGGAATTGGTAATTTTCTTTTAAGAAATTAATCTGGCTTGACATCAGAATTCTGAGAGTATAAAAAATAGGGTTTAAATAAACTGAGAGTGCGCTCCCATTTCCTTCAGTATATGCTGGTCCAGCTATCTGTGTCTGTATCAAAAGCTAGTTTCAAACATCAGTCGGCAACAATGTGTTTCATGTCCTTGATCCCGAGTGGCTGTATCCTATGGCAACGATAATGCATATTTGAAGCTGACTGTATTCATCGGCAATGAGAATGCATCCTTTGACTCAGTCCCTGGAGTTTGCTGCTTTAAAGCAGTACTGATCCTGTTACAGCCTTAAAGGCACACTGCATACTTCCCAGGAAAAAAAACTACAGGATCATAACACTACTGGTAGTTCTTTGGATGCAGTAGCTCTTTGGGCATCATGATTGCTCACATTACTATCCAACCATTGATTTACCTCATTCTGTTCCTCAGGACCTTCATCACAAAACACATGATCGTTTTAGGTGCAAGGTGCCTTGTTTCCCTCTATCAGCTGTTTTGATTCTGCAATTTTGTAATCAACCCTGATTAATAGTGAGGAATGAACCTTAACAGTTTGATTTCTATGCTTGATAACTATGTCTTACCATCGTGACCTGTTACCTTAGCAGGGCCCTTCCATTCCCTATGACCCTGTCTTTTATAATACACCAAATCTCCTGAATTAAAGTCCACCTCAGATTGCCTTATATGATGCCTCAGAGCTCTCTGAATTTTCCCAGAGACCTCAGCCTTGATGAAATCCCATCTCCCTGCATGTAAAGCATTCAAATGTGCAGGAAAAAAATTGAACTAATTGTAGTGCCATCTAGAGCAGGAGGACTGTCGCACAGTACAGAAGGCAATTTGGGATTCACCCATAGACCAATTGATAGGTACTATATACCCCAACCATCTGAAGCAAATTTTTTGAATGAACTGCCCATGCCAGGGCGGTTGTCAACTTGCAGTTTGGTTGGTCAGCTAAGATTTTATGCAGCATTTCATCAACCACTGCATTATTCCTTTCACAGTCTGTTGCTGAAAGGACCATCAGCTGCAGTATTCATAACCATGATGTTCATGTTTTCACACGTCTGTGAACTTGTCATTGGCAAATTCCCCTTCATTATCAGTCAGAAACTTAGCTGGTGCCCCAATTCCAGTCCCTATCCATTTCTCCATAATTTTATCCATAATCACCCTTTTTATTTATTATTGTAGAAAGACTAAATCTAGTTGCGAGGTGTATAAAAGTGTAGAATGAAAATATTCTTGTCTTTGTCCCACACCTTTAAATCCATAGCAACTACCTTGTTAGTCATGTGCCAATGGTAGCCTTACAATAGGACGTGATGGCGTCCTCCGATACTTTTTACAGATTCCACTAATCTTTTTTATTATCCCTGTCTACTCTTCAATCACACCTGCATCCTTTAGCAGGGTTTTTAATCTTTGACAAGAAAGGTGAGCAAATTGTCTGTGTAACTTTAAGACAGTTTGCTTCTTTTCTCTCTGATTCTTATCACCTGATGCCATTAATACTACTTTAATACTGACTAGAAACATCAGGTTTTGTTAAGGCTATACAATAATGCCCTGACTGGGTAAACTGCAAATTCACTGACTTTCCAAAAACAATTGCCTTATGTCTATATCAAGTTTCATTTGTGCCTTTTTCATTGAAGGTTCACTCAACAGTTTGGGTATTTCACTAGGGACCAAAACAGTACTAATATAAGTGGCTTACTCCAGCTATTTTACAAGGAATTACTACTCTCTTCAATGACTTCAATGTGTTGTCATCACCAAACCTAAAGCTGGTCATACTTTTAAATTCCTTAAACTTGTGTCGATCCTCACTACTGAGTGGTTGGAATGTTATCTGGATTCAGTTTGTTCCACAGACTGTCGATGTGCAAGCACTATTTAATACAGCACAGTTGAATGAATCCACAACTAATTCATCACAGGATTAAAACTCCTTGCGACTAGTACAATTTGTTCAGATTCATCAGTATCTTTCTGTTCTCCCTCAGAATTCTCTGTCGTGTGTTATTTCGAGGACTCTGCCCCTCCACTTTGGGCAGTTCATTGTATAATGGTACTTTGAGTTACAACTGAAGCACCTATGAACTGTTGCTTGGGCATTCCTGGGATTCATTCGCCTATGATTGCTGTTTCAATTCCACTGTAATAGTCAGACCTGCTACAGGTGCTTTCATCTTCATTCCTCCTGTCTTTAACTCTTCCATTGTATTTATGCCTGCATCCAGTATCTGGACCATTTTGAAATCCAGTAAACATTGAGTCCTCCATTCTTGGTGTCCATGTTTGTTCTACCAGGGCTGCAGGAAATGATTCCCTAGGAATTTCTTTAAGGCAGCAGACATATGTTCCAACAGGGAGTCTTTTCCAAGAACCAAACCCCAATTAGAATCAAGAGCCTGTCCATATGTGGCACCCTAGTATAATCTAGCAATGTAATTGTTAGCAGTGAACCAGGGTTCTCCAAATTGAATTTCCTCAATCTTGTATACAGTCTGTTAAAGTTCATTCTATATTGCTCCATTGAATAACCATCTATTTTCTGAAATCTATCGAGGGCTTACCATGCCTCATACACATTCAATAGGTTATCTTTCTTGTAGATTTCATCCAAGAATTCTAACAGAAGACCTAACCCTTCATCAGTATCCAACTGACAAGCATTCAGTTCACAAAGCACTTTACTTCTGGTTTTACTTTTGGTAGAAAGCGACAATGCCAAGGCATAACCTTGTTTCCTCTTTGGTAGGACATAACCCACGTCCATATATTCACGTCATTCTTCCATTGATCCTAGTTTAGGCTCAGAGAACATCAGAGGGTAATGAAACCTTGACAATTTACACTTGCTCTCTGCCATATTTTCCACAATAGCCAGTGAGATTTTAGTTTTCTATGTAAAAAAAAAAAAAATTCCTAGTTTCTAGCCTTCAGCTTTAGGCAACCATCCTCTGCTACCATGATAAATTCTAGAAAGCTTGCTGTGGAAGGATAATGCTGGGGCCAATATTTATTCAGTTATACATTTATTGTGCAGAGTAAAAGGATTACAAACATGTAGCTCTTCGCTCACACCCTCCACTAGTCTCAGTAAGAGTCTCCTTATAAGTGTTCAAGTAAGACCCCAGTTAACACCCTCCATCTGCATATAATTAAACAATTGATACACAATTAACACCAACACATGGCTGTGCTATGCTTTTGAAATAAATTATGTTGTAATCACCTGGTATGTAATACCGGGGAAGAGATAATTAGAGTGGGAGGAGGCACGTGTGGAGCAGAAATGCCAGCAAGACCTTTTGGCCAAATAGCTTGTTACTGTACTATAGATTATATTTAATTCAATGTAAAGCTAAAGGGAACTGAAGAATAGGTCTATTTCTATGTTGCTCAAACATGTCCCTTAACTGGTCGATGAAAGTCTGGCATTGTTAATATCCATGGTGTAGACTGTCCTACTCATGAGGGAATTGCATTGTGTAGATTTAGTCCAGAAAAGAGAGAATGAGGGAGGAAGTTGCATCTTAATTGAATAATAATCCCAACACTTATGAATTCTAAAATGGATCTCATTGCATTGAATAATCACAGTGAAATACTTGTAATAATTGAGTGGAGTAAAACCTACGTGTACTTTTTTGTGTTCTCATCTGTTCATTATCCTAAAATTCTAAATAACATTCTTGTATAATTCAGAAGTAAAATACTGTGGATGCTGGAAACAGAGAATGTTGGAAATGAGACAATTTCAGGTCGATTGACCTTTCATTATAGAACAATTCTGACGAAAGGAAATCGACTTGAATCATTAAGTCTGTTTGTCTCTTCGTAGATGCTGCCTGGCCTTCTGAGTACTTCCAACATTTTCTGTTTTTATTTCTTATGTAACTTATCCTGTTTTACATCATAAGCTGACAGCTAGCTGATGCTCTTTTAAATTTTCTGTTCATGCTGTGATGTTCAAATAAATCTGAGCATTACAGTATTTCTAGTTTTCTTTCAGCAGTGTTAAAATGAAACGTGTTTATACCAAGGAACGGAGCAGAAGCACTGTAATGTAGAAAGCTTGCACTTAATGTTTTGTTCCAGTTTCACATGGTAACATGAGGATTCTTTTTCTTTAGTTTAGGATGTGGTTGCTGATGATATATGGGATGTGGGCCTGCTTCCTTACAGTAGGCTACAAAGGCCTGGTGGTAATATTGTTGCATTTGTTCATCTCCTACACTGTGGCCCAGCTGCAAGTGCCTGTACTGTCTTGGCTGTGCTCAGTACTACTACTGTATAGCTTACAAATGGATTCTCTTGGAAAAATTCAGGTAAGAATGTAATATACGGGGTACAGAAGAACTTCAGCCTTTTTTTAATTAACATTTCAGAAATGTGCTGTAAATTAGAAATCAAGGATAATACTGGAGAATAATACTTCAATGATTAAATAATACATCGGCCATTTTTCTGCTAAGTTATATAATTTGCATGTGTACATATAATGTGCTTGCTATACTTTATTGATGTGAATGACAGGTATGTGTAAAAAGTCTATTAACTGCAAATCACAGAAAACAGCCGAATGAAGTGGAAGAGGTGATTAACAGGTTCAATATCTAGGTAACTGAATATACTTAGTGGCTGGGATTTTATCCAGGCGATGGGGGTCTCAACGTCCGGTAAAAGCGATGCGGAGAACCCCACGATGCCTCTTCTATGGGAGGGATGCCAGATCAAGTGTCAATTGAGCACTAAACTGGACAGTGGCGGGCCTTCCACGGGATCAAGGACCCCCGTGAAGGAAGTCCCGTCCTCTGAGAGCTGCCGGCCAATCAGAGGCTGGCAGCTCCTTAACTGAGCAGCGCCACCGTAGAGGTGGTGGTCTCATGGGATTGGGGTCACGGGCGCGGGGAGTTGGTAGCAAGAGCAAGGGGTGGCTCTCAGCCAGCACCTCCCACTTCCTGAAGCTGGGACCCTCGTTCTGGCACTAAGTGCCTTTTAACAAAGGCACCCCACCCCCACCACACCGGAGCTGGCAAGCAGCCCACCTGGTTTTTCCTGCCGTGCTTCCTGTGCGGTGACGGCAACACCTGCCACTGGGCTAATTGTGGTGGCAGGATGAGGCCCTTAATTAGGCGGTAATTACCCAGTTAAGGGCCTCAATTGGCAGTGGAGCTGAGTATGGAAGGATCATTGACTTTTTTCTGAAAATATTACCCACTTTGACAATCTGTTGGATAAATGGTGCAGTGGTTTCTCTTGATTAGAAAGCTTGTTAGCTAGTTGTCATTCAGCTGGGTACACTGTTCTTTTGTACTTTATCTTACTGTTTCTAGCTAGTAGATTTTAATGGACCTGATTTTGTGTGGTAATGACAGTGAAACTGTCAGCATTCGCCGTCATTGCTCCACTGAAACTGACAGCAAATTCGGGAGTCTGCACGTGTGCCAAATAACACGGAAATTCAGAAGTTGCTGTCAGTGATTATATGCTCCAACAGAAGTTGTGCTGTTTAAGTCCCCGGAGATTGCAACCCCTAAGTAATCAGTGAGTTAACAAAAACTTCCACTTTCATGCGGTTAGTCTTGCTGTAAAAACCTTTGAAAATGTAATGTTGCACCTTGTTGAATGAGGTGTAACTCAGTTTTTAACGGTGTATTAATTATTGGTAAACACCCTCACTGGCCCTGAATAATTTTATGTATGTCAAATTTTTCTATTCTATATAAAAATTCACATTTTTAAAATATTTTTGTAAAGTCTGTTTATATTTTAGTTTCTGTCTTAATTCAATCAATTTATTTTGCTGTCTGAAAACTTTAATTTAAAATGAAGGGATTCATTGCTTTTAACTGTCTGCGAGAATAATTCAATATGATTGGCTGCTTACTCTGCTTGCTGACATCACTGCTGCAGGATGCCTGGAGATCCCCTTGACTTGGTGCCAGTTTTAACTGTTGTTGGGAAAGGGGAAGTCTGTGCCACAGAAATCACAGAATCCTTGTGAGCAGCTGTCTTTGTGGTCAACAACAAGTTCCATTGTGTTGCCACTGACCACAAATTCTAGTCTATTATATCATTTACATTTTACATGTGCTATGATGGAATATGAAAGCTAAATGCATATCTTCAGCTGCATATAAGTAGTAATTTTACAATATGTTTGTAAATGGAACTATTTTGAAGAATCCAGAGAGACTACTTTATAAAATGTTTGGGTTACACTGCTAGTCACCATCAACTTCAGACCTCACATAATATAAATGTTTTCTGAGCTTAGATTTTTGCATTGTTAATTATTGAACCATATAATTGTTATGTGCTATATTGGATGTATCAAATTATTTATAATGGTTTCTAAATCTCCTTTATTTAAATAGTGAGGAAAAGCTAATTTTACACATTTGCTTAAATGTGGAGCGACATGAATATCCTGCTTATATACATATGTTCTACTTTTACTTGCAATTAGAAGGTATGGGAATTCTAGTAAATTAGCTTCTTCCCCCTCCTGTAATTTCTGTTACTGCATTTTATGTATGTCCTGAATTTTGGAATTTATCCATTTCTTTGTTGTATGTAAGAATATTTATCTTAATAGAAGAATAATCAATTTTAAAATTTCTAAACTTCCATTTGAAGTTTGCATCATGAGGCAACAGTTGGTATCTGGGTTTACTGCAAGATACCTCTTGTGGTCTCAAAAGTGTTGTGGCTAGTTCTTATAGTTTTATGGAAAATTAACATACAGAACATCTCTGCTGAATAAGATGTGTTTAAAATCCAATGTGGGAAAGACATATTTTCATAACTTTAAAAGAAAACTAAAAGGAAAACCTTAAGTTGTCAGAACTAATTTTTTCACTGTTGCAAACTATCTCTTGTAGTAATTTATGAATCCATCTTATAGCTCAGGAATGGATACCCAAGAGGTTGGTTTCTCTTTAAACCATTGCAGAACTTTATGAGACTCATTGTGGGTGTTGATCACAAATCTTTACACGGTGAAGCAGCTAGCAAATTACTTTCATTTCTCATTCATTGCTTGTCACATATAGTAAGGTGAAGTTTGGCCCATGCAATGGGGAAATGACGGATGTCAGATTCGTGGTCTGATATGCCACATTTATTGTGAGTTGAGTTGGGCATTTAATAACCTACAAGTGAGTTTCTTGCTCATTTTGTTATCTATAATGAAGTTCATTCATACTATATGTAGGAGGTTGCACTGCATCTCTTGTGGTATAGTGATCTATTTATTGATCAGAGTTATGTTTAAAAGGTGTTGCATAACCTTCAACAGGCTGATTGATTAGGTTAAATTCTGCTTTTCTAAGAGCTGTATAATTGAAGCAAGGAACATATGCAGCAGCTTGACATTGATCAAAAATAAAGAGGGGGATTGGCAGATGGCCTTGAAATGTGTTTTTTTTTTAAACTGGAGGGAAGCTGCCGACTGAATACATGGAGTCACCTCCTTGCAAAGGGCTCCATCCAGCATAATACAATTTTCAGTGGGTCCTCCCACACCCTATTCGAGATACCATATCAAACACTGCACACATCCAAAGCGAAATGGCACGCTACTCTCGCCATTGGATGTGGGACAGCAAACAGCAGCTTAGCTTTCCAAGGTCCTCCTCTGCTGGTAGGCAGTTTCTCAGTGGGGTCTATAGTCATGAATGCAGAGATCTCCAAAAGCCATACAATGTTTATTCCTTTTTAAATGGAGCCACTGTGGACTGCTGCTTACTGCTGCTTTTCTGTGGTCAGATACCACATGAACATTAATTGAGGGAACTTCATTGTTGGTCCCCACTCAGCCTTCTGTGCTCCAGGGAAAACAGCCCTAGCCTATCCAGTCTCTCTTCATAGCTGAAATGCTCCAGCCCAGGCAAATCCCGGTGAATCTCCTCTGCACCCTCTCCAGTAAAATCACATCCTTCCTATAGTGTGGTGACCTGAACTGTACACAGTATTCCAGCTGGGATCTAACTAGCGTTTTATACATCTCCATCAAAACCTCCCTGCTCTTATATTCTATGCCTCAGCTAATAAAGGCAAGTATCCCATATGCCTTCTTAACAGCCTTATCTACCTGTGCTGCTGCCTTCAGTGATCTATGGACAAATACACCAAGATCCCTCTGACCCTCTGTACTTCCTAGGGTCCTACCATCCATTGTATATTCCCTTGCCTTGTTAGTCCTCTCAAAAGACTTGCAGGTTGATAGGTAAATTGGCCATTATAAATTGCCCCTAGTATAGGTAGGTGGTAGGGGAATATAGGGACAGGTGAGGATGTGGTAGGAATATGGGATTAGTGTAGGATTAGTATAAATGGGTGGTTAATAGCCGGCACAGACTTGGTGGGCCGAAGGGCCTGTTTCAGTGCTGTATGTCTAAATCTAAAATCTAAATACATCATCTCACACTTCTCAGGATTAAATTCTATTTGCCACTGCTCTTCCCATTTTACCAGCCCATCTATATCATCCTGTAATCTAAGGCTTTCCTCCTCACTATTTACGACACCACCAATTTTCGTGTCATCTTTGAACTTACTGATCATACCTCCTATATTCACGTCTAAATCATTAACGTACACTACAAACAGCAAGGGTCCCAGCACCGATACCTGTGGTACACCACTGGTCACAGGCTTTCACTCGCAAAAGCAACCCTCGACCATCACACTCTGGCCCCTGCCACTAAGCCAATTTTGGATCCAATTTGCCAAACTGCCCTAGATCCCATGGGCTCTCACCTTCTTGACCAATCTCCCATGCGGGACCTTATCAAAAGCCTTACTGAAGTCCATGTAGACTGCATCAACTGCTTTACCCTCATCTACACACCTAGTCACCTCCTCGAAAAATTCAATCAGATATGTTAGACATGATCTCCCCCTGACAAAGCCATGCTGACTATCCTTGATTAATCCCTGCCTCTCCAAGTGGAGATTAATCCTGTCCCTCAGAATTTTTTCCAATTGTTTCCCTACCACTGATGTTAGACTCACTGTAATTACCTGGTTTATCCCGACTATCCTTCTTGAATAATGGCACCACATTCGCAGTCCTCTGGCACCTCTCCTGTGGCCAGAGAGGATTTACAAATTTGTGTCAGAGCCCCTGCTATCTCCTCCCTTGTCTCACATAGCAGCCTGGGATACATCTCAACTGGGCCTGGGGATTTATCCACTTTTAAGCCCGCTAAAACCGCTAATACCTCCTCCCTTTCAATGCTAATTTGTTCAAGTATATCACAATCCCCCTCCCTGATCTCTACATATACATCGTCCTTCTCCATAGTGAACACAGATGAAAAGTAATCATTTAAAACTCACCTATGTCCTCCGTCTCCACACACACATTGCCACTTTGGTCCCTATAATGTGTCCTACTCTTGCCCTGGTTATTCTCTTGCTCTTAATATACTTATAAAATGCCTTGGGATTTTCCTTTATCTTGCCCACCAGTGTTTTTTCATGCCCCATCTTTGTTCTCCTAATGACTTTTTTAGTACCCCCCCCCCCCCCCCCACACACACTTTCTATACTCCTCTAGTGCCTCTGCTGTTTTCAGCGCTCTGAATCTGCCATAAGCCTCCTTTTTTCCCCCCCCTTATCCAATCCTCTTTATCCCTTGACGTCCAGGGTTCCCTGGATTTGTTGGTCCTACCCTTCACCTTTACGGGAACATATTGGCCCTGATCTCTCACTATTTCCTTTTTGAATGGCTCCCTCTGTTGTAGACTTTCCTACTAGTAGGTTTTCCCAGTCCACTTTGGCAAGATCCTGTTTTATCATATCAGTTTGAAACCTGTGCTTTTCCTCCTGCTGCTCACACTTAGCCTGATAAACTAACAGCCAGACTGCTTTAATTTGTCTGTCTTTACATGTGGACCACTGCATCTACTGTTCTGCCTCACCGACAAGGTCGTCTGAAATCTGTACAACTCGGACCCACACTATAAATTTCACTACCACCAAACAAGGCAAGTTAGAAAGCAATGCTTTCTAATAACTTAAACACTCCTCTTTATCGTAGCTTCTTCTAGCTTCTTTTAACTTGGACCAATTTAATACAACTTCACTCTGACGTTTCACACACATTCACATTTACCATTCAACAATTTCTGAACACCAACATAGACTGACACACACACAAGTTTTTCTTCTTTTGTCCTTTCAACAGCATTTTAGACTACTGTGGTACTTCCAATGTAATTTCTACCAATTATTTCCTGAAACTTGTTTCTGCCTCTGGACTGGCTGTTAATTTGTTTCTGCTTTTGGCAATGTTTGTGGACTCGCCGAGAGAGTCCCAGAATTATGATTCTGATCATAATTGCCTTATCCTTCCGACCTTTCTTTTGTCCCTTCCACCATGCTCTTTGTATTTCTGGCGGGGGCAGTGGTGGGGGGAGGCGGTCATTAGTTTACCACCCATCTTTTTTCATTTTACTGGTCAAATTTTCACTTTCATCTGCTATGAACCTGGTATGGCTGTCTGCCCGGTTCTCTCAACTCACGACTTACTACCCTGGCTCGCGCTTTGGTCGCTTGGCACTCGAGTCTCCAGGCGTTGGTTCTTTGATACCCACTTAAAGTACCAGTCCCGCGACTGTGAGGTAGACCTTTCCTAACTATGGGTGGTAAAATAAAAGGTGCTCACCCCTTGATTGATCTCCTCACTGTTGTGGTCCCAATGTGGTGTATCCTGCCGACTACGCCAAAGGGTGAGGGCTTGCCCCGGTACCCAAAAACGTCTCGACAGTCGGATGTCTTGTATAAAGGAGTAATCTTTATTTCCGAACATGCAAGGAGAAGTCCTACTCTCACGAATGATTGTAGGGGTTCTGTTAGTACGTTGTTCCAGTAGTCGTTCTATACAGTTTTACAGGAGGTTTCCGTGATAAACTGTTTCCTAATACATCCCATCTATTGTCTTCCCTGATCTCATCCTGCCTTGGTTATATTATTCACCTCGTTAACCTCTTGATTACCCTATTCATGGGATTCTTAGGAATTCATATAATTCGGGTATCTCGCAGGCAAGCCTTCTCAAATAACAGGGACCTAAGTTACGTCAAATATCCCATGATCCCCATACGCCAGCCTCCCCTTACAATAGCACGAAACACAGCAAGACGGAAATGCAAAAAAGAAACCTGTGACAAACATGACATGCACCTCAAGAGTCCTGCAGTGGCATGTATAATGGGCAAGCAGTGTATTGTATGCGGTCTCTCTTGCCCACTGTCAGCAGTTAGTCTTAGCAAGGGACTGTATTTGCATAATAAATTCATTGGTCTCGTTTTCACATTAAAAATTGATAGTCAGGAAATTGGGCAAGTGCAGCCCCACCTCCTGCTCCTGACTGTAAGGCTTTGAGCTGCTGACAGAGCCTTGGAAATGTGAGTAATTGAGTCTGAGTTTGAAATACTAATTGTCTTTAAGCTATCTTCACTTTCTATGTTGCAAGTTCAAATTCCATTGTCAATTGATGCTTGAGGTTAAGTGAAGCCATTGAATAAGTTTTGCTAATACTTGTTTAGACCACTAGGTGGAGTTAGATTTCTTTTGAGTGTGAGTCTGGGGCAATGGACTGCTGGACCTCAAGTAAAAACGAAGCGTTATTCTTGTTGGTTAAATATGGAGCACATCACAAAACTGATCAAGACATATGGTAACAATGGGGAATGGCAATAAACCTGTGACTATGAAAAAGACCTATTACCTGGATTAATTGAATAACTTTTTGGAAATCTTTGAATTTATTTTTCTGGGTAATGTTGACTTGTCATGTAGCAGTATTTCACTTTGCAGGATTTACCAATGTGTATGTTTTCTGAACTTTCACTGAATCCAACCCAGCTTGAGTGGAGCAATTAAAAATTTAATTTGAAATGTGTGAACTATTTATATTCATATTGGTTGACTGGTATCATAATTTGATTTCAATGCCTACTTTCATGTGACTGTTATTAACTTAGCACCTGGAACCTTTCAAGTCAACAGGAGAAGGCAAGTCTTTGCTTTATTTTGGATGTGTAATAACATGTAGTTCCTATTTAATCTATAGTGACAGTACATTAGTACCAGTTTTACTGCAACATTCACCTTTTAGATCCCACAATACTATGATCTTGTTGATCATGCTGCCTCATATATATGTATATGTATATAAAATTTTACAAACCATTACAATTTATCATTAATTATTTTGGTATATGTTGACTTCATTTTTTCTGGTTTACATACATTTCATCAGTTTCTGTCATTCTGCGTTCTGATTGGTTTCTTGCTGCATTGTATTTGTATAATGCCATTGGTGAGATAGCCAATCACGTTCTACTTTAAAAAAGTGAGGTAAAGCTGCCTTGACAGTTTGACACATTAAATCTGGAGATAGTTAGAAATTTGCTATATGCTTTTGTTTTATTCCCACCTGGAATCTACCAGCAGGTTTTTTGTCAAGAGGTGGAGGAAAGCAGTGCTGGAAGCCCTTGTCAGCTGTGTGGGTTTCCATGAAAGAACTAACTTGAGGAATGTGCAGGGCAGCCAATGGGTGCCTGAGATTCAAGGGTTGGATCTGAGCAGAATTAAAGAAATGCTGCATTGGTTATAAAGAGCAATAACTGAGAGTGAGTTTCAGGGGATAATTTTATCTTATGGTTCTGTTGGTATTCATTAAGAATTTGAGTGTTTTATGTCAGAAATGCTTGATTGAATTATATCCTTGTATATTTGTGCAACCTTCCTTGTGTATTTATATTTCTCCTAATGTCAAGATAATACTTTTTTTTTTAGAAGCGATGGTATGAGACAGAGAATGAATACTTCCTGCTTTTATTCTGCTTGGCTCTTTGCAATCTGCGTTACACAAGTTTCAGTCTGGAGCACTGCTGGCACCGTGATAGTCCTCAAAGGCACTGCGTATCCTTCTGTTGGCTGCTAGCTTACGTATTCTACTACCCTGTATTTCACAATGGACCCATCATCTGCTATGATGACTTCAAAAATCAGGTGAATTAGCATATCCATATCTTTTTGGAAACATAAAGCTGAGAGCTCAACACAGCATATTGTATTTTCTTGTAACAGGATAAAATCCAGCAATACTTTAAGATAAATTTGAAAGGGTCCATGTTTATATTGTCTGAATAATATAGCCAGGTTTCAGTAATTATCTTGTACACAGTTACTTGAGCAATTTAGAAGACTTGGACCTTTAACAGTGTTGTAGTTGGAACTTTTGATGCAAGACTGATTTTGTATGGTCAAACTTCTCCCCACCACATTGTTAACGTGAATCTGATTTCTGTAACTTTCCTGCTAAATTTAACTGGTCATTCAGCTCATTTGCTGTTTCTGGGACCTTGCTACATACATATTGGATGTTGCATTACTCACATAACAGCAGCTACTGGAACTGAAATGCTTTGAGCAAAGGTAGTTCTAAATTAATGGAACTAAAAGAAATGTGGTAACATGGGAACTCTTGGCACAGCTAAAGATTTTGTTGCTTCTACAATTTCAGACCTTTTGTTGGTTCTTTCAGTCTTTAATTTCAAGCCCTTCTTGTCCTTTAAACAGCTGCTGCCTTTTAAAAACTGCAGCAAAACTGCATTTCTCACCCTCCCGGGGATTGTACGCCATTCAGGAACAGAAATACTACTGAAAACAGGCTTTGCATATCAAATGAAGCACCATCCAGAAAAATGCAGAGGATTTCTGAGTGTGGCCCTGCCATGTCTCCAGTGCATGGAAGAAAATCCAGCCTCATGCCGCATATAACATTCTCCTCACTATAATGCAGTCTTTGTGTTTGCCTGTCAAATACGCCATCATAAATAGAGTTCTCATATGTTCTGTTGTGACTGGAGTGAAGACATTTTTGTATACTTCTTTCGAAAGATTGGGAAATGAGGGAGTTGACAATTAATTATAATGAATAAGAGATGCGGTTTGCTGCTGTAAAAATGTCTTCACTTATTCAAATGGAAGACTGATTTCAAAAGGACTGAACATTTGGAGAATGGTAATCATTATTTCTCACTGGTTTGTATGCAAAAATTCCCAAACCAGTAACCAGTTGCAGTGGGGGCTAGTGGTGTTTGGCCTTGATCTGGTAAATGAATAAGAAACAGCAAGTATTTTGCACCTTATGGTTTTTTTTAGTTTTAGAGATACAGCACTGAAACAGGCCCTTTGGCCCACCGAGTCTGTGCCGACCATCAACCACCCATTTATACTAATCCTACACTAATCCCATATTCCTACCACAGCCCCACCTGTCCCTATATTTCCCTACCACCTACCTATACAAGGGGCAATTTATAATGGCCAGTTTACCTACCAACCTGCAAGTCTTTTGGCTTGTGGGAGGAAACCGGAGCACCCGGAGAAAACCCACGCAGATACAGGGAGAACTTGCAAACTCCACACAGGCAGTACCCAGAATTGAACCCAGATCGCTGGAGCTGTGAGGCTGCAGTGCTAACCACTGCGCCACTGTGCCGTGTTGTGAATTTTTACACCAATGTGTTTTGTTGGATGATAATTTTCTTTAATCCACTGACTGGAGATCTGATTTTTTTTTAAAAGACAAGCTGTCAGCAAAGTCATCCTTTCGGCTTAAGATGATTACCTAATTTGCAACACTGTATCCTACACTGTATTGCTTGTGAGGAGAGAGATTAAATGTTTGCATTTCCCAGCAAGAGTCAAGACCCAGGAAGTTTAAAGGAACTCCCTGTTCTCTCAGCAAGGAGAAAAAATACTTCTAAATACTATGTTTGAACGACTGAGTGACTGTCATGTGACACACCCCTTCCCATGTGTGGTTTTAAGCTGGTGTTTTCTCTGCAGCAGAGGAGAAGCAACTGGACTCTGACATGAGCAAACCCTAAGTAGGGGTCCCTCTCTCTCTCCATTCCAGCTTGAAAGCTTTCAAATTCTGCTTGTTGACTGATCACCTTTGCATACTTCGGCTACAATCAGAAACCCCATTGGAGGAATCATCCACATTGCTATCTCCAAGAGACGCACCGAACCAGTCATCTACTCTTAAAACAAAAAGCCTCAGGACCACTGAATTTAGCTAGAAGCCAGCCGAATCACCAAATGACACAGACTGTATAACCCCTTTTTCATGAACTCTAACTCAACCGATCTACCTTTCCCCACTCTGTAACCTATTTGTGTGTGTATGCGTGAAAGTTGGCCGTTGTTTATTATTTTTATTAGTTTGGTTTAGGTACAATAAAGTTAATTTTTTTGTTAACTCAAGAAAACCAGAAACCTGTCCGATTGGTTCTTGTTATGATCATAGCAAATAGGTAATCAAACACCTACTGAATTGGCCAGTACATCCACTTAAAGAAAGAATTAAACCTGTTGTGGTCAGACAAGGAGAGGGAAAAGAGGGAAGCCCTTCGACCCCTCCTCACTTGGCCGTAACAGAATAAACTTGCAAAAGCAAAACCACAAGTTAACTAATATCTTTCAATGTGACAGTAGGCTTTCAATTAGAGAAGGAAGGTTTCAAATCAGTGGCACAGTACTGGTTAGTTAGTCTTAAAGGCACACTACATATTGACTTTGTACTCGGGCAAAGCAGTTGGGGATTTATTAAATGTTGTTTGAAGCTAGAATAGAATTTTCTTGGTTGTCAAGGTTTTATAATGAATTTTGTCAGAATAAAGAAAAATGTGAGAAATTGTAAAGCATCTGAAACAATTGATCACTTTTCTGTAAAGTATATTGGCATTTTAAAAACAGTTGTGCGAAGGGTACACATGTTGATTGGGGAGAAAAATTGATAACCACTGCAAAAAATAAATGAGACAAATATACACTTCTCTGTACTTCCATATGGATTCATTTTGTTTTATTTTCTCTTTACTTCCAAAATAAAACAGATGCAAAAAGCAAAGACATTTGTTCCAAAAACAGACTACTTGTGTTTGTTACTGGGTGGAATGCGCATTTTGTTCTGGTGGTGGCTGACAGAGTCCATGCTTCATCTAATGTATATTCATGCAATTCAGCATCAAGAAACAATATTAGAATCTGCCTCCTACTGGACTTTAGGTTAGTGCAATATCATTATCTCTTTTTAATGGAAAGAACAGGTAATCTTGAGTTGGAGAAGATGTTAAGTATTTTATATGATTGTAAGCTTGAACAACAATTCTGTGCTTTCACATGATCCTCTTGCAGGTGTTTAATGTTAGGAAATAACAAGCTCCAGAACTTGCCGCGCCCCTAGCCAAGCTGTTCCAGTACAGCTACAACACTGGCATCTACCCTGCAATGCGGAAAATTGCCCAGGTATGTCCTGTACACAAAAAGCAGGACAAATCCAACCCGGCCAACCACCGCCCCTTTAGCCTACTCTCAATCATCAGTAAAGTGATGGAAGGTGTCATCAACAGTGCCATCAAGCGGCACTTGCTTAGCAACAACCTGCTCAGTGACGATCAGTTTGGCTTCCGCCAGAGCCACTCAGTTCCTATCCTCATTGCAGCCTTGTTTCAAACATGGACAAAAGAGCTGAACTCAAGAGGTGAGGTGAGAGTGACTGCCCTTGACATCAAGGCAGCATTTGACCGAGTATGGCATCAAGGAGCCCTCACAAAACTGAGGCCAATAGAAATCAGGGGGAAAACCCTGCGCTGGCTGGAGTCATACCTAGCACAAAAGAAGATGGTTGTGGTTGTTGGAGGTCAATCATCTGAACTCCAGGACATCACTGCAGGAGTTCCTCAGGGTAGTGTCCTCGGCCCTACCATCTTCAGCTGCTTCATCAATGACCTTCCTTCAATCATAAGGTCAGAAGTGGGGATGTTCGCTGATGATTGCACAATGTTCAGCACCGTTCGTGACTCCTCAGATACTGAAGCAGTCCGTGTAGAAATGCAGCAAGACCTGGACAATATCCAGGCTTGGGCTGATAAGTGGCAAGTAACATTCACGCCACACAAGTGCCAGGCAATGACCATCTCCAACAAGAGAGAATCTAACCATCTCCCACTGACATTCAACGGCATTACCATCGCTGAATCCCCCACTATCAACACCTAGGGGCTACCATTGACCAGAAACTGAACTGGAGTAGCCATATAAATACCGAGGCTACAAGAGCAGGTCAGAGGCTAGGAATCCTGAGGCGAGTAACTCACCTCCTGACTCCCCAAAGCCTGTCCACCATCTACAAGGCACAAGTCAGGAGTGTGATGGAATACTCTCCACTTGCCTGGATGGGTGCAGCTCCAACAACACTCAAGAAGCTGGACACCATCCAGGACAAAGCAGCCCGCTTGATTGGCACCCCATCTACAAACATTCACTCCCTCCACCACCGACGCACAGTGCTAGCAGTGTGTACCATCTACAAGATGCACTGCAGCAATGCACCAAGGCTCCTCAGACAGCACCTTCCAAACCCGCGACCTCTACCAACTAGAAGGACAAGGGCAGCAAATACATGGGAACACCACCACCTGCAAGTTCCCCTCCAAGTCACACACCAGCCTGACTTGGAACTATATCGCCGTTCCTTTGCTGTCGCTGGGTCAAAATCCTGGAACTCTCTTCCTAACAGCACTGTGGGTGTACCTACCCCACGTGGACTGCAGCGGTTCAAGAAGGCAGCTCACCACCACCTTCTCAAGGGCAATTAGGGATGAGCAATAATTGCTGGCTTGTCCAGCGACGCCCACATCCCATGAATGAATAAAAAATATACTTATATATAGTTCCAAGCAGGATGGTGTGTGGCTTGATGGGGAACTTGCAGGTGGTGGTCTTCCATGCCTGCTGCTCTTGTCTTTCTTGGTGGTAGAGGTTGTGGGTTTGGAAGGTGCTGTCGAAGGAGACTTGGCCAGTTGCTGCAGCGCATCATGGCTATCACTGTGCGCCGGTGGTGGAGGGAGTGTTTAAGATGATCGATGGGGTACCGATTGAGTGGCCTGCTTTGTCCTGGATGGTGTCGAGCTTCTTGAGTGTTGTTGGAGCTGCGTTCATCCAGGCAAATGGAGAGTGTTCCATCACAACATTGGCCTGTGCCTTGTAGATAATGGACAGGCTTTGGGAGTCAAGAGATGAGTTACCCGCTGCAGAATTCCCAGCATCCGACCTGCTCTTGTAACCACAGTATTTATATGACTGGTCCAGTTAAGTTTCTGGTCAGTGGTACCTCCAGGGCATTGATTGTGGGGGATTCAGCGATGGTAATGCTGTTGAATGTCAAGGGGAAATGGTTTAATTCTCTTTTGTTGGAGATGGTCATTGTCTGGAACTTGTGTGGTGTGAATGTTACTTGCCACTTGTCAGTTCAAGCCTAAATGTTGTCCAGGTCTTGCTGCATGCAGGCACGGACTGCTTCAGTTCCTCTTCTATTTTCTTTCTCTGCCTTCTATGTCTTCTGTGTGGTACTCACTATAAGGGTCTGATTGAGAACTGACAAAATTTAACCAATGGAGGCAATGCAATGGAACAGAGGCGGCCTGTGGATTTGAATTGAATCAGTAACTTGGTTTGGAGTTGTGGGTTCCTACAGTTTAAGTTAATGAAAGAAAAAATTTATGTAATGAAATTGTCCATTTTGGCAGGAAGATAAAAATAAGCATATTATCTAAATGGTGAGAGATTGCAGAGCTCTGAGATGCACAGGGATCTGGGTGTCCTAGTGCAGGTAACGTAAGTAATTAGGATAGCTAATAGAATGTTGTTGTTTATTGCGAGGGGAATTGAATACAAAAGTAAGGAGGTAATGCTTCAGCTGTACCGGGCATTGGTGAGACCACATCTCGAGTACTGTGTACAGTATTGGTCTCCTCCTTGTTTAAGGAAGGATGTAAATGCGTTGGAAGCAGTCCAGAGAAGGTTTGCTAGGCTAATACCTGGAATATGCGTGTTGTCTTATGAGGAGAGGTTGGACAGGCTAGTCTTGTAACCGCTGGAGTTTAGAAAAGTAAGAGGCGACTTGATTGAAACATATAAGATCCTAAGGTGGTTGTGGAAAGGATGTTTCCTCTTGTGGGAGAATCTTGAACTAGGGGTCACTGTTTAAAAATCAGGGGTTGCCCATTTAAGACCGAGATGAGGAGAAATTTTTTCAATGAAGGTCGTGAGTCTTTGGAACTCTCTTCCTCAATAGGTGCTGGAAGCAGAGTCTTTGAATATTTTTAAGGCAGAGGTAGATAGATTCTTTATAAGCAAGGGGGTGAAAAGTTATTAGGGGTAGGCGAGAACGTGGAGTTGAGATTACAATTAGATCAGCCATGATCTTATTGAATGGCGGAGCAGGCTCGAGGGGCTGAGCGGCCTACTCCTGCTCCTAATTCATATGTTCACAGCACCTGGCACAAACTCAGGATGTCCCAAAGTACTTTACAGCTAATGAAATACTTTTTGACATGGAGCCGCTGTTGTAATGTAGGGAAACATGGCAGCTAGTACATGCACAGCAAGGGCCTCCAAGCAGTAGTGAGATAAATAACCAGGGAATCTGTTTCTAGTGATGTTGGCTGAGGGATAAATATTGGCCAAGACACATGAGAATTATACAGCATTATTGTACTTTCTGTTTTGCAGCTATATTACAGTCTGATGATCATTAACAGTGAGCAGGATTACAGCACCTCTGTACTGAGCAGGGCATCCATCCTGTTTCTCAAATCAAAAACCCACTAGTGCTGTGTAGGAAACAATTACCCACCCTTTTTTCCCATACCCTTCAACTCTCTCTTCTACCTTCATCCTTCTCTCCTCATCTTCCCACTGCAGTAACTGCCCATCACCCCTCACCTCTTTTCCCCTGTTCCTTCATCCCTCCTCTTCACTCCCCTTATTCTCTCTAAACAGGACATCAACTAGTGTATTTCTAAATTTGGAATATATTGCCAAATTCTATTGAAAATTCTTCAGTAACTCTCTTTTCCTTTCCTTGTATCTTTCTTTTGGGCCTCCTTATCTCGAGAGACAATGGATACGCGCCTGGAGGTGGTCAGTGGTTTGTGAAGCAGCGCCTGGAGTGGCTATAAAGGCCAATTCTGGAGTGACAGGCTCTTCCACAGGTGCTGCAGAGAAATTTGTTTGTTGGGGCTGTTGCACAGTTGGCTCTCCCCTTGCGCCTCTGTCTTTTTTCCTGCCAACTACTAAGTCTCTTCAACTCGCCACAATTTAGCCCTGTCTTTATGGCTGCCCGCCAGCTCTGGCGAATGCTGGCAACTGACTCCCATGACTTGTGATCAATGTCACACGATTTCATGTCGCGTTTGCAGACGTCTTTATAACGGAGACATGGACGGCCGGTGGGTCTGATACCAGTGGCGAGCTCGCTGTACAATGTGTCTTTGGGGATCCTGCCATCTTCCATGCGGCTCACATGGCCAAGCCATCTCAAGCGCCGCTGACTCAGTAGTGTGTATAAGCTGGGGGTGTTGGCCGCTTCAAGGACTTCTGTGTTGGAGATATAGTCCTGCCATCTGATGCCAAGTATTCTCCGAAGGCAGCGAAGATGGAATGAATTGAGACGTCGCTCTTGGCTGGCATACGTTGTCCAGGCCTCGCTGCCGTAGAGCAAGGTACTGAGGACACAGGCCTGATACACTCGGACTTTTGTGTTCCGTGTCAGTGCGCCATTTTCCCACACTCTCTTGGCCAGTCTGGACATAGCAGTGGAAGCCTTACCCATGCGCTTGTTGATTTCTGCATCTAGAGACAGGTTACTGGTGATAGTTGAGCCTAGGTAGGTGAACTCTTGAACCACTTCCAGAGCGTGGTCGCCAATATTGATGGATGGAGCATTTCTGACATCCTGCCCCATGATGTTCGTTTTCTTGAGGCTGATGGTTAGGCCAAATTCATTGCAGGCAGACGCAAACCTGTCGATGAGACTCTGCAGGCATTCTTCAGTGTGAGATGTTAAAGCAGCATCGTCAGCAAAGAGGAGTTCTCTGATGAGGACTTTCCGTACTTTGGACTTCGCTCTTAGACGGGCAAGGTTGAACAACCTGCCCCCTGATCTTGTGTGGAGGAAAATTCCTTCTTCAGAGGATTTGAACGCATGTGAAAGCAGCAGGGAGAAGAAAATCCCAAAAAGTGTGGGTGCGAGAACACAGCCCTGTTTCACACCACTCAGGATAGGAAAGGGCTCTGATGAGGAGCCACCATGTTGAATTGTGCCTTTCATATTGTCATGGAATGAGGTGATGATACTTAGTAGCTTTGGTGGACATCCGATCTTTTCTAGTAGTCTGAAGAGACCACGTCTGCTGACGAGGTCAAAGGCTTTGGTGAGATCAATGAAAGCAATGTAGAGGGGCATCTGTTGTTCACGGCATTTCTCCTGTATCTGACGAAGGGAGAACAGCATGTCAATAGTCGATCTCTCTGCACGAAAGCCACACTGTGCCTCAGGGTAGACGCGCTCGGCCAGCTTCTGGAGCCTGTTCAGAGCGACTCGAGCAAAGACTTTCCCCACTATGCTGAGCAGGGAGATTCCACGGTAGTTGTTGCAGTCACCGCGGTCACCTTTGTTTTTATAGAGGGTGATGATGTTGGCATCGCGCATGTCCTGGGGTACTGCTCCCTCGTCCCAGCACAGGCATAGCAGTTCATGTAGTGCTGAGAGTATAGCAGGCTTGGCACTCTTGATTATTTCAGGGGTAATGCTGTCCTTCCCAGGGGCTTTTCCGCTGGCTAGGGAATCAATGGCATCACTGAGTTCCGATTTGGTTGGCTGTATGTCCAGCTCATCCATGACTGGTAGAGGCTGGGCTGCATTGAGGGCAGTCTCAGTGACAGCATTCTCCCTGGAGTACAGTTCTAGGTAGTGCTCAACCCAGCGGTCCATCTGTTTGCGTTGGTCAGTGATTATGTCCCCCGATTTAGATTTGAGGGGGGTGATCTTCTTGATGGTTGGCCCAAGAGCTCTCTTCATGCCATCATACATTCCTCTGATGTTTCCGGTGTCTGAGGCCAGCTGAATATGACTGCATAGGTGTTGCCAGTAGTCGTTTGCGCAACGCCTAGCTGTTCTTTGTGCAGTACTTCTGGCTGCTTTAAGTGCTGCGGATGTTAAATCGCTGGGGGCTTTCTTGTAGTTCAAAAGTGCAATGCGCTTAGCGGCTATGACAGGTTCCAGCTCTTCATTATGAGATTGAAACCAGTCTGCATTTCTCTTCGCACTTTTGCCGTAGGTGGTCAAAGCTGACTCATAGATGGCGTCTCTGATGTGGGCCCACTTGGTCTCAGCATCCCCTGTGGGAGTGTTTTGAAGGGCTGTTACAAGTGAATTTAGAAATTTTTGTAACAGCTGTGGGTGAGAAATTCTGCTCGTGTTGATGCGCGGGTGGCCCTTCTGCTTGGAATGATGCAACTTCTTTGGTCTGAGTCTAACCTTGCTGCACACCAGGGAGTGGTCGGTGTCGCAGTCCGCACTGTGGAAGCTGCGTGTGATTTGAACACTGTTTAAGGCGGCTCGCCTTGTGACAATGAGGTCTAGCTGGTGCCAACGACGTGATCTTGGGTGCCTCCATGAAACCTGGTGACAGGGTTTAGTGTGAAAGAACGAGTTGGTGATGCAGAGGTTATGATAGGTACACAACTCAAGCAGTCTCTGCCCGTTCTCATTCATCCTTCCAACGCCATAGCGCCCAAGGCAGGAGGGCCATGAGTCATGGTCGGCCCCAACCCTGGCATTAAAGTCCCCCAGCAGGAATAGGTGTTCGGTGTTGGGGATGCTGCTAATGATGTTATGGAGTTGTTCATAGAACTGGTCTTTAGCTTCAGGTGCGGAACAGAGTGTTGGAGCATAGATGCTGAGTAGGTGTACTGGACCAGAGGTGGTGAGCAGTCGGATGGACAGTATGCGTTCCGAGCCATTTGAGGGAGGCTCTATCATGCTGAGCAAGGAGTTTCTGATGGCGAAGCCCACTCCATGCTGTCTTGGTTCTTCAGGATCCCTGCCCTGCCAGAAGAAGGTGTAGTCTTGCTCTGCTAGAGAGCCACTCGCGGGGAGGCGAGTCTCCTGAAGTGCTGCAATGTCCACATTGAGTCTACTGAGCTCGTTGTTAATGATGGCGGTCTTCCGAGAATCGTGATTTGTGTAAGGTCTTCCGACAGGCCAGGACACATAGTTCTGACGTTCCAGCTTGCAAAGCGAAGGGCTGGTACCTTCTTTCCTTTTTTCATGTTGTTTGGTGCGGTGTATCAGTCCACCTTTCGGGCAATGACCCTGAGCTCCAAGCACCCATTGAAGCAAGCAGACTGTGGCGGGACAGAACCTTATTGACCGGGGGCTGCCCGGTTTGAGGCGGGCGGTAGCTGTCCAGTGAGGTGCAATGACCTCTCCCACCGACAAAGGCAACCCGTGGCGCCCAGTTTCTACGCCAATTTATCTGGACTTATAACCCGTAACTGCTGCCTTCCGTGTTGTTTCAGTCGCTGTGAGGCAACTATGGAGTGATCTCTCCATGGCGCATGCCTGGGCAAATTTATGGAGGTTGAGAGTTGCCCAGTCGTCAAAACCCCCCTCTCGGCCTTTCTGGTGGGGTCCAAAGGAGTGCAGGACACGACGTTTGGCACCAGTATGGCTGCAGGAACTGCCGGAAACATGCCAAAGGTGACACATGACCGCCTACGGGGTTCCGCTCCGGATTTTCTGTTAGGGTTTATTCCCTTAGCCTTGGTCTCTCCCGAGACGCCCACAAGGCAGTGGGGTTGTTGGGGCCCCTACACAGGTGTAGGATGGTGCCGGTGGGAGGAGGGGATGCAAGGGGGAGGGGGAGGGGGAGGGGGTGGGGGGGGGGGTGCAGGGGAAGGGGGTGCGGGGTGAAGATGGTGCGAGGGGGGGGCGGGCTGGGACGGGGTTGTGAGGGGGTGAGCTGAGAGGGTGGAGCAGGGAAGGGGACGGGGGTGGGGGGGGGTGGAAGGGGGGTAAAAGGGGGGGGAGGGGGGTGGAATCTGGTGCAGGTAATAAGCCATTTCCTCAGTGCCCACCATCGACGTCCGGAAAGCTCATCCACGTCCTTCGGGAGGTGAAGCATCATTTGGCAGACTTAGAGGTGATTACATTTGCTAAGGGTTTTTTTTTTGCAGTGGTTTAAATAAAGGCATGCAGCATTGCCGACAGTGCGCTGCAGATGCTCTCCGAGCCATCTCCCGCGGGCGCTTTGAAGTTGCGGCCGGGGGGGCCGTTCGTGGACGTTTTGGGTGTTCGGGGCACCTTTTCACAGGACTTCTCTCGGGTCCCGCAGCTCCTTCTTCACCTCAATGGACTTACCGCATGCCGTGGCTGCAGACACTCTGGGCGGTGAAGACAGCAGGATCGGAGATTAAAGTATCGACAGCTGTGCTCGTCAGTTTCATCCGGATCAATTTCATTGAGAAAAACCCTTCCTTGTATGTAACTCTAGCATAACAGGACTTTTCAGTGTTTTGTGATGATCACTGACTGCTGCAATTACATGTTCTGACAACAGCATATAGCGCAGATAATTTTGACAATGACAATTTATATAGTACCTTTTAAAAAAAATGAAATGTGCCAAACTGCTTCATAGCAGCATTATTGGACAAAAATGGGTGTCGAGTCAAAGATGGAGATTTTCGGAGGAGTAACCAAAAGCTTGGTCAGAGGTGAGTATTTTTAAGGTACTTTGAGTTTTCCTTGCATAAAGTGAGGCTAATCCTGAAGTTTTATTTTGAACTAACTTTGACTGGAAAAACAAAGCAACTTTATTTTGTAAACAGAGAATTTCCAAACAGTTATGATGCTCTCCAACAGCTACTCTGTCCCACTGGTGGCTTGACTTCTCTTGGTAGGAGTCGATGTTGATTTAATACAGCAGTTTCTGCTGCCTATCAACACTGGGTAGGTACCAATATAAGAGAACAGTTTGCACCATATATGGACCACTCAGATTTCAGGTTTTAAAATCATCTCTCCTATAAAACGTTGGCACTGCTTCAGGTGCCAACTATCTAGAACCCTGAAGCAATGGGTCACTGTTTTCAATGAAAAACTGGATTCAACCTCACCTCCACCACAAGTCACCTAACACACCAACCTGGACTATGTGCAAACAGCTGTACCCCTGCGCGATTTGTCACCTTGAACAGTGGATATTAGTGGGGATGAGGAGGAGGTAAAGGAAAGGACATCTGGACCTCCACTTGCTATTTTACTAAGGCTTTATGGCAACTCATACTAGGTTAGAGGATGTTAACTAGCTCTTGACAAGCAAACTCTTGGCTTTGAAGCATCGTGATGTGGACATTGGTGATGTACATTAGCAAGTCACACACATTTTCTTCCTTTTATGTTACAGTTCAAAATTGTATACCATTATCCAGAGTGTTGGTCCTGAGCAATTAACACTTTTCTATCCAGTGTCAGCTTCAAGCATAATTGCATGTAGCAAAAGTTAAGATGCAAACTACAGCTTTCTCTACAATACTCCAAAATAATTGCATTTTATCCCAAACCCAACAGATCACCACCCCCTTTCTACCCTGCATAGATTGTTTTTGTTTTGTTTTTCCCACATGAGCTCTCCTCATGGCTTTCAAGTGTCCATCTGCTCTTCCATCTCTTTCGCTTCCACCATTGCCTGGCCAGGTTGGGTATCTGAAAGTTAAAAACCACAAAGGTAAGGTTGTGGTGAAGGGAGAGTGGGGGAAGGAAGAACTGCATGCTTGCACTCGCTACAATTTGGACATCGGAAGAGATTGCGGAATGTGAGAGGTGGATTAGGTATGAAGATACTGTTACCTTTGATGATTTCAGCCCTGCTGTTAACCACAGCCTCAGTGATGCCATCACAAGAGCAGCCAATCACTGTCTCCTCTTGGGGATGAGGACCTGCAGCCAGGCCTGTCCCCTGATGTTTAGGTGTGACTACCTCCAGTTACCTGTCACTTTGTCCTGAAAGAGAGAGGGAAACTTGTCAATGAGTGTGGTGCAACATGTTTGGCTGATGTGGCTGTGATGATTGAATAGCTGGCAGTGTGTACAAGCTGTAACATGTGGGTGTGAGGATTGCAGCAGTGCTAAGTGTGTGTGCGTGAGGTGAAGCTATGAATTAGGTATGAATTCTGATTGATAGAGATTGTTGTAGGTAAATGATGGTGCACTGAGAAGTGCGTGAGGTTAGTGGTGCAGTTGGTGGCATATGGCATTTGAAGATACATTCACTGACCTTGACCCACTTGTGTGAGGGTATTGAACTATTTTTGCGGCACTGCATCCAAGCCGTCAGGCCTTGACCTGTAGCATTGAACACCTTGGCCGTCTGATCCTGCTGCCCTGGCAAAGTTTGTCTGAAGGGCCTCCTGGCCCTGTGTGGATGGATTACATCTCTCCTCTCCACGTCCTCCACCAAGGTGTTGAGTGCAGCGTCAGAACATTGAAGCATGCACAGTCCCCTGTTTCATAATTTACCCTTCTTCCTGCTCAGACTCTTGACCACAAACAGTTCCAGCACCTGCTCCAGCCAGAATGTACCTGTCCTTTAAGAGGTGCCGGCTGGCCTTAACTAGTGCAGGCACAAACTTCGGCCTGCTACTGAGGCATGCAGCCACTCAACAGTGCATTTAGCACTGGCTGCACGCAATAAGCATGCAAATTAGCAGGAAGCATGAACTTGGCATGCTGCTTGCATCAGAAGCAACGGGCATGGGTTATGTGCGCATTATGATCTCTGTGCCCATTTTTGGGGGCTATTGAATTTTACCCCCAACATCTTGAAGAAAAGGGCACTCGTCCTCTAGGTTTGAGAGCAAGTCAATCCTACCCTGGCTAGCCTGAGCAGAAGCAACAACTGTGAAAGAGTACAGCTCAAATTGTGAGAGAAAGAAAAGATTGTAAGTCACCTGCTTACTGTATGAGCTAAAGTTGTGACCACCGATAACCCAGAAGGTTTTGATTTATAATCAAACAGCAGAATGAAGAGTTGATTGAAAAATGGTACAATGAATTTGGTAAACAGAGTTTAATATAAATCAATTAACAAAAATAAGGAATACTTTTAGCACTTGCAGCACTTCAGAACAATACGTCACAAAATAAAGAATATGCAGAATTTACTTCCATCTATGAGCATAATTGAAGACAAGAATGTGCACATTCCAAATGAGGCAATTTTCGATAGAGTAGCACTACTACAATGATTAGAAAATACAGCTATATCTACAAACGGTGCCTCAAGTTGATGGTGAACAATCTGTACTAGCAAGTAAGACCTTTTTATCAGGAATTGAAGAATGGCAACATTTTTGAAACTGAGCAAAGTAGGTCACTGTAAGATATGTGAAGTTATAACTGTGTTGGGATAAGACTAAAAATTTCTATCTGAATAGACAAACTATTTTTGTCACTTAGTGTTAATGTAAAAACAAGCACACTAATTGCAAGATCCTCATGAACCATTTGTGTTCAAAGACTGAGTGTGAATAGCAAGCTTGTATCAAGACAAAGGAATGAAATATGCCCCATTTCTTGCAAAGAAAGCAAGAAATGAATTACAACAACAATTTATATTTGTATAATGCCTTTAATGTAATAAAACGTCCCAAGGCACTTTACAGGAGCATTATAAAACAAACTGACACTGAGCCACAAAAGGAGATATTAGGTCAGATGACCAAAAGCTTGGTCAAAGAGGTAGGTTTTACGGAGTGTCTTAAAGGAGAAAGGCAAGGTGGAGAGGGTATTCTAGAGCTTGGGGCCTGGGCAACTGAAGGCGTGGCCATGAATGTTGGAGCAATTAAAATCAGGGATGCACAAAAGCCCAGAATTAGAGGAGCACAGGTGTCTTGGAGGGTTGTGGGGCTGGAGGAGTTTACAGAGATAGGGAAAGGCAAGGCTATGGAGGGATTTGAAAACAAGAATGAGAATTTTAAAAATGCGAGGCTGGAGTGCATCTATTTTAATGCAAGGAGTCTTACTAGTAAGACAGATGAATTGAGGGCGTTGATTAGCACATGGGATTATGATATTGTTGCTATCACAGAGACATGGTTGAGGGAGGGACAGGACTGGCAGCTCAATGTTCCAGGGTATAGAAACTTCAGGCATGACAGATGAGGGGATAAAAGAGGAGGTGGCATTGCTGTTGATCAAGGAGTCAATTACTGCAGTAAAGAGGAATAATATCTTAGAAGGTTCTTCAAATGAGGCCATATGGGTAGAACTTAAAAACAAAAAGGGGGCAATCACTTGACTGGGAGTGTACTACAGGCCTCCAAACAGTCAGGGCGAGATAGAGGAGCAGATATGTAGGCAAGTCTCAGACAGGTGTAAAAATAATAGGGTAATAATAGTAGGGGATTTCAACTTACCTATTATCAACTGGGGTAGTCTTAGTGTAAAAGGCTTAAAGGGGCGAAATTCTTAAAATGCATACAGGAGAGCTCTTTGAGCCGGTATGTAGAAAGTCCTACAAGAGAAGGGGCAGTACTGGATCTAATCCTAGGGAATGAAGCTGGACAAGTGGTAGAAGTGTCAGTGGGGGAGTATTTCGGGGATAGTGACCATAACTTTATAAGATTTAAGGTAGTTATGTAAAAGGACAAAGACGGGCTGGAAATAAAAGTACTGAATTGGGGAAGGCCGATTTCAATATGATAAAACTGGATCTGGCCAGAGTGGACTGGGAGCAGCTACTTGCAGGAAAGGCTACATCAGACCAGTGGGAGTCATTCAAAGAGGAAATAGTGAGGCTTCAGAGCCAACATGTTCCCGTTAAGGTGAAGGGTAGGACCAACAAGTCCAGGGAACCCTGGATGTCAAGGAATATAGAGGATTGGACCAGGGGGAAAAAAGGAGGCCTAAGACAGATTCGGAGCACTGAAAATAGCGGAGGCACTAGAGGAGTATAAAAAGTGTGGGTGGGGGGTGGGTGCGGGTACTAAAAAAAGTAATTAGGAGATCGAAGAGGGGACATGAAAAAACACTGGCGGGCAAGATAAAGAAAAATCCTAAGGCATTTTATGTATATTAAGGGCAAGAGGATAACCAGGGAAAGAGTGGGGTCCATTAGGGACCAAAGTGGCAAACTGTGTGTGGAGCCGGAGGACATAGGTGAGTTTTAAATGATTACTTTGCATCTGTGCTCACTATGGAGAAGGACGGTGTAGGTGTAGAGATCAGGGAAGGGGATTGTGATATATTTGAACAGATTAGCATTGAAAGGGAGGAAGTATTCTTTTTTAGCGGGCTTAAAAGTGGATAAATCCCCAGGCCCGGATGAGATGTATCCCAGGCTGTTATGTGAGGCAAGGGAGGAGATAGCAGGGACTCTGACACAACCTTTCACACCCTCTCTGGCCACAGGAGAGGTACCAGAGGACTGGAGGACAGCGAATGTTTCAAGAAGGGTAGCAGGGATAAACCAGGTAATTACAGGCCGGTGAGTTGAACATCAGTGGTAGGGAAAATATTTTTTAAAATTCGGAGGGACAAGGTTAATCTCCACTTGGCGAGGCAGGGATTAATCAGGGATAGTCAGCACGGCTTTGTCGGGGGAGATCATGTCTAACTAATTTGATTGAATTTTTCGAGGAGGTGATGAGATGTGTCGATGAGGGTAAAGCAGTTGATGTGGTCTACATGGACTTCAGTAAGGCTTTTGATAAGGTCCCGCATGGGACATTTGTTAAGAAGGTAAGAGCCCATGGGATCCAGGGCAATTTGGCAAATTAGATCCAAAATTGGCTTAGTGGCAGAAGGCAGAGGGTGATGGTCGAGGGTTGTTTTTGCGAGTGGAAGCCTGTGAACAGTGGTGTACCGCAGGGATCGGTGCTGGGACCCTTACTGTTTATAGTGTACATTAATGATTTAGATGTGAATATAGGAGGTATGATGAATAAGTTTGCAGATGACACGAAAATTGGTGGTGCCGTAAATAGTGAGGAGGAAAGCCTTAGATTACAGGACAATATAGATGGGCTGGTAAAATGGGCAGAGCAGTGGCAAATGGAATTTAATCCTGAGAAGTGTGAGGTGATGCATTTCGGGAGGACTAACAAGGCAAGGGGATATACAATGGATGGTAGGACCCGAGGAACTACAGAAGGTCAGAGGGATCTTGGTGTACTTGTCCATTGATCACTGAAGGCAGCAGTACAGGTAGATAAGGTGGTTAGGAAGGCATGTGGGATACTTGCCTTTATCAGCTGAGGCCACAGCTGGAGTACTGTGTACAGTTCTGAAGAGATGATAGAGGCAGGAACCCTCAAAACATTTAGGAAGTATTTAGATGAGCACTTGAAACACCATAGCAAACAAGGCTACAGGCCAAGTGCTGAAAATGGCATTCGAATAGTTAGGTTGGCTGGCACAGACACGATGGGCCGAAGGGCCTATTTCTGTGCTGTATGACTCGATGAAAACATTGATTAACCAGGAGCCATTGAAAGTCACTGAGCACAGGGATGATAGGGGAACGGGTCTTGGTGCAAGTTAAGGCACGACAGCAGAGTTTTGGATGGCCTCATGTTTACGGAGAGTAGAATGTGGGATACCAGTCAGGAGTATGTTGGAATAGTCCAGTCTAGAAGTAACGAAGGCATGAATGAGGGTTTCAGCAGAAGATTTTGTTTTTTAATTCATTCATGGGATGTGGGCGTCGCTGGCCAGGCCAGCATTTATTGCCCATCCCTAATTGCCCTTGAGAAGGTGGTGGTGAGCTGCCTTGTTGAACCGCTGCAGTCCATTTGGGGTAGGTATACCCACAGTGCTGTTAGGAAGGGAGTTCCAGGATTTTGACCCAGCGACAGCGAAGGAACGGCGATATAGTTCCAAGTCAGGATGGTGTGAGACTTGGAGGGGAACTTGCAGGTGGTGGTGTTCCCATGCATTTGCTGCCCTTGTCCTTCTAGTTGGTAGAGGTCACGAGTTTGGAAGGTGCTGTCTAAGGAGCCTTGGTGCATTGCTGCAGTGCATCTTGTAGATGGTACACACTGCTGCCAATGTGCGTCGGTGGTGGAGGGAGTGAATGTTTGTAGATGGGGTGCCAATCAAGCGGACTGCTTTGTCCTGGATGGTGTCGAGCATCTTGAGTGTTGTTGGAGCTGCACCCATCCAGGCAAGTGGAGAGTATTCTATCACATTCCTGACTTGTGCCTTGTAGATGGTGGACAGGCTTTGGGAAGTCAGGAGGTGAGTTACTCGCCTCAGGATTCCTAGCCTCTGACCTGCTCTTGTAGCCACGGTATTTATATGGCTACTCCAGTTCAGTTTCTGGTCAATGGTAGCCCCTAGGATGTTGATAGTCGGGGATTCAGCAATGTTAATGCCATTGAATGTCGAGGGGAGATGGTTAGATTCTCTCTTGTTTGAGATGGTCATTGCCTGGCACTTGTGTGGCGCGAATGTTACTTGCCACATATCAGCCCAAGCCTGGATATTGTTCAGGTCTTGCTGCATTTCTACACGGACTGCTTCAGTATTTGAGGAGTCACGAATGGTGCTGAACATTGTGCAATCATCAGCGAACATCCCCACTCCTGACCTTATGATTGAAGGAAGGTCATTGATGAAGCAGCTGAAGATGGTAGGGCCTAGGACATCACCCTGAGGAACTCCTGCAGTGATGTCCTGGAGCTCAGATGATTGACCTCCAACAACCACAGCCATCTTCCTTTGCGCTAGGTATGACTCCAGCAAGTGGAAGGTTTTCACCCTGATTCCTATTGACCTCAATTTTGCTAGGGCTCCTTGATGCCATACTCGGTCAAATGCTGCCTTGATGTCAAGGGCAGTCACTCTCACTTCACCTCTTGAGTTCAGCTCTTTTATCCATGTTTGAACCAAGGCTGTAATAAGGTCAGGAGCTGAGTGGCTCTGGCGGAACCCAAACTGATCGTCACTGAGCAGGTTATTGCTAAGCAAGTGCTGCTTGATGGTACTGTCAATGACACCTTCCATCACTTTACTGATGGTTGAGAGTAGCCTGATGGGGCGGTAATTGGCCAGGTTGAAGTTGTCCTGCTTTTTGTGTACAGGACATACCTGGGCAATTTTCCACATTGCAGGATAGATGCCAGTGTTGTAGATGTACTGGAACAGCTTGGTTAGGGGCACGGCAAGTTCTGGAGAACAGGTCTTCAGTACTATTGCTGGAATATTGTCAGGGCCCGTAGCTTTTGCAGTATCCAGTGCTTTCAGTCGTTTCTTGATATCACACGGAGTGAATCGAATTGGCTGAAGTCTGGCATCTGTTATGCTGGGGACTTCAGGAGGAGATGAGCTGAGATGGGCGATGTTACAGACGTGGAAATAGGCGGTCTTGTGATGGGATGAATATGAGGTTGGAAGCTCATCCCCGGGTCAAATGTGACACCAAGGTTGTGAACAGACTGTCTTAATCTCAGACTGTTGCCAGGGAGATGAATGGAGTCGGTAGCTAGGGAACGGAGTTTGGAGCGGGGTCCTAAAACAATGGCTGCAGTCTTCCCAATGTTTCATTGGAAGAAATTTCTGCTCATCCACTACTGGATGTTGGAAAAGCAGTCTGATAATTTAGCAGCAGTGGAGGAGTTGAGAGAAGTGGTGGTGAGATAGAGCTGAGTGTCGTCAGGATACATGTGGAAACTAACGCTGTGCTTTTGAATGATGTCGCCAAGGGGCAGCATGTAGACAAGAAATAGGGAGCCAAGGAAAAGTCCTTGGGAGACACCAGAGGTAATGGTGTGGGAGCAGGAAGAGAAGCCAAAGCAAGTGATTCTCTGGCTATGATTAGATAGATAAGAATGGAACCAAATTGGATTTAAATAATTTACTCATGCTGCACTGTTGATGGTGATTTCTTGAAGAGTTGCATCACGTATAATTAGGTTGATGAAGAGTCTGGGTATAATTCAGTTGCCAGTAAACCTCTCTAATGCTCTTATACTGCATTTCTGCTGGTAAGAGAGCCATCAGAAGCAACTCTATAGTATAGAGGCAGTGAAACCTTGAATGAAACTTTGCTCCCTGTCTTTCACTGAAGTGCCACTGGTGACAAAGCTGCCTGGCACTTGTGTGGCGTGAATGTTACTTGCCACTTATGAGCCCAAGTTTGGATATTGTCCATGTCTTACTGAATTTCGGCACAGACTGCTTCGGTATCTGAGGAGTTGCGAATGGTGCTGAACATTGTGCAATCATCAGCGAACATCCCGACTTCTGACCTTATGATTGAAGGAAGGTCATTGATGAAGCAGCTGAAGATGGTTAGGCCTAGGACACCATCCTGAGGAACTCCTGCAGTAATGTCCTGGAGCTGAGATGATTGATCAACAAGCACAACAATCTGCCTTTGCGCTCGGTATGCCTCCAACCAGTAGAGTGTTTTTCCCCCAATTCCCATTAACTCCAGTTTTGCTAGGCTTCCTTGATGCTATACTCAGTCAAATGCTGCCTTGATGTCAAAGGCAGTCGCTCTCATCTCACCTCTTGAGTTCAGCTCTTTTTATGTCCATGTTTGAACCACGGTTGTAATGAGGTCAGGAGCTGAGTGGCCCTGGTGGAACCCAAACTGAGCGTCACTGAGCAGGTTATTGCTAAGCAAATACCACTTGATGGCACTGTTGACGACACCTTCCATCACTTTACTGATGATTGGGAGTAGATTGATGAGGTGGTAATTGGCCAGGTTGGATTTGTTCTGCTTTTTGTATACCGGACATACCTAGGAAACTTTCCACATTGCCGGGTAGATGCCTGTTTTGTAGCTGTACTGGAACAGCTTGGCTAGGGGCGCAGCAAGTTCTGGAGCACAGGTCTTCAGCACTATTGCCGGAATGTTGTCACGACCCATAGCCTTTGCAGTATCCAGTGCCTTCAGTCGTTTCTTGATATCACGTGGAGTGAATCTAATTGGCTGAAGACTGGCATCTGTGATGCTGGGGTCTTGAGGAGGCTGAGATGGATCATCAACTTGACACTTCTGTCTGAAAACGGTTGCAAATACTTCAGCCTTATCATTTGCACTGATGTTCTGGGCTCCCCCATCATTGAGGATGAGGATATTTGTGGAGCCACCTCCAACTGTTAGTTGTTAAATTGTCCAGCATTATCCAAGACTGGATGTGGCAGGACTACAAAGCTTAGATCTGATCTGTTGGTTGTGGAATTGCTTAGCTCTGTCTATCGCATGCTGCTTACACTGTGTGGCACGCAGGTAGTCCTGGGTTGTAGCTTGACCAGGTTGACACCTCATTTTGAGGTATGCCTGGTGCTGCTCCTGGCATGCGCTCCTGCACGCTTCATTGAACCAGGGTTGATCCCCCGGCTTGATGGTGTTGGTGGAGTGGTGTCGGGTAAGCCCCTCACTTGCCACATGAACATTGATTTTAAACTGCTGATGGTGAAGAAAGAACTTATTTAAAAAACAATTGGAAACTTTGGCTGGAGGGAAACATTAGCATATCAATAGACAAGTACTTCAAAGGACAAAGGAGCTATTCCCTTCTCCAATTTAATCCACAATGGACTTTTGATTACCAGGCTGGTCGTAACAGTGGTTACAGATTGTGGTTGAGTACAATTCTGCTGCTGCTGATGGCCCACAGTGCCTCTTGGATGCCTAGTTTTGAGTTGCTAGATCTGTTTGAAGTCTATCCCACTTAGCACGGTAGTAGTGCCACAAAACACGATGGAGGGTATCCTCAATGTGAAGACGGGACTTCGTCTCTACAAGGACTGTGCGGTGGTCACTCCTACCAATACTGTCGTGGACAGATGCATCTGCGACAAGCAGATTGGTGAGGACGAGGTCAAGTATGTTTTTTCCCTCTTGGTTCCCTCACCACCTGCCGCAGACCCAGTCTAGCAGCTACGTCCTTTAGGACTCTGCCAGCTCAGTCAGTAATGGTGCTACCGAACCACTTGATGATGGACATTGAAGTCCCCCACCCAGAGTACATTCTGTGCCCTTGCCACCCTCAGTGCTTCCTCCAAGTGGTTTTCAACATGGAGGAGTACTGATTCATCAGCTGAGGTGGGGGGGGGCGTGGGTGGGGGAGCTGTAGGTAGTAATCAACAGGAAGTTTCCTTGCCCTCTTATTCTTAAACTATGTCCCCTAGTTCTAGTCACCCCCACAAGAAGAAACATCCTCCCAGTATCCACTCTGTCAAGTCCCCTCAGGATCTTATGTTTCTATAAGATCACTTCTCATTCTTCTAAACTCCAGTGGGTATAGGCCCAACCTGTTCAACCTTTCTTCATAAGATAAGCCCTTCATCCCTGGAATTTTTCGAGTGAACCTTCCCTGAACTGCTTCAAACAAGGCGACCAAAACTGCACAGATTTGGTCTCACCAAGGTCCTGTACAGCTGCAGTAAAACCTCCCTACTTTAATACTCGATTCCCCTTGCAATAAATGCCAACATTCCATTTGCCTTCCTAATTACTTGCTGTACCTGCATACTAGCATTTTGTGATTCATGTACCGGGATACCCACATCTTTCTGTACCACTGAATTCTGCAATCTCTCTCCATTTAAATAGTATACAGCTTTTCTATTCTTCCGGCAAAAGTGAACAAGTTCACATTTTCCCACATTATACTCCATCTGCCCAATTTTTGCCCACTCACTTAACCTATCCACATGCCTTTGTAGACTCTTTACCTCCTCTTGACAACTTTCTTTCCTACCTATCTTGGACTCATTGGCAAATTTGGCGACCATACATTCGGTCCCTTCATCCAAGTCATTGATATAGATTGTAAATAGTTGAAGGCACAGCACTGATCCCTGTCGCACTCCACTAGTTACAGCTTGTCAACCTGAAAAAGACCCATTTATCCTTATTCTCTGCTTCCTGTAAGCTCACCAGTCCTCTAACCATGCTAATATGTTACCCCCTACACCATGTGTTCTTATTTTGTGTAGTAATCTTTGAGGTGACGCCTTTTGGAAATCCAAGTACACCACATCTCCAGGTTCCCCTTTATCCACCTTGCCTGTTACTTCCTCGAAGAACTCTAATAAATTAGTTAAACAAAATTTCCCTTTCATAAAACCATGTTGACTCTATCTGATCCCATTAATATTTTCTAAGTACGTTGCTATAACCTCCTTAATAATGGATTCTAGCAATTTCCCTATAACCGATATTGGGCTAACTGGCCTGTAGCTTCCTACTTTCTGTCTCTCTCCATTCTTGAATAAAGGTGGTACATTTGCTATTTTCCAATCCACTGGGACCCTTCCAGAATTTAGGGAATTTTGGAAGATTGTAACCAAAGCCACTACTATTTCTGAAGCCACTTCTTTTAAGACCTTAGGATGCAGGCCATCTGGTCCTGGGACTTGTCAGCCTTTGGGTCCATTAGTTTCCCCAGCACTTTTTCCATTGTGATCGTGACTGGTTTTAAGTTCCTCCCTCCCTTTCACTTGATTTTCAAGTATCTTTGGGAGGTATTCTAAGTCTTCTACAGTGAAAACAGATACAAAATACCTATCTCTGCCATTTCTTTATTTTCCATCATCAATTCCCCAGACTCACTCTCTCGAGGACCAACACTAGCTTTAGTTAATCTTTTCCTATCTAAATACCTGTATAACTTACTATCTGCTTTTATATTACTAGCTAGTTTTCTCTCATACTCTTACTTTTTTTTAAGCCATTCTTTGCTGGTTCTTAAAATCTGTCCAATCTTCTGACCTACCACTAATCTTTGCAGAGCTATACAGTGTTTCTTTCAATTTGATACTATTGTCATGCAGACCCCCACTTGCCAAGATGAGGCATATGATTTTAAACTGTTGCTGGAGTGAAGAAATGACTTGTTCGAAGATCACCAGAGACTGGGTTGGAAGGACATTTGCATACTAAGAAATGCTGCTTGTGGAGACAAAGGACTATTCCCTGCTCCAAGTAACCCAAATGGATTTTGATCATCAGACATTGAAGGTGTAAGGAAGCGCATTCGAGAGACTGCTAAGGTAATACAATCCACAAACCTCATAGGAGAAACTGTTCTGAATAAGGCGCTAGTCACATGACTAATCCGCAGGGCAACCTGGATTTTTTTGTATTGTGCCGCACAGAAAGGACCAGAAGGCATCTCGCAACAGAAGCCGGAACAAGGAAGCCGCGCTCTCTCTCTCTCTCTCTCTCTCTCTCTCTCTCTCTCTCTCTCTCTCTCTCACTTTCTCCCAAGCCACGGGAGACATGTAAACCTCAAGAGTGAAAAGACTCCAACATCGAAACAAGTTGAAGCGTGAACTGAGCCCCACGAATTGCAAGACTTACCGGCAACCAAAGACTCCACATTGAACTTAAAGGACAGTAAAGTAACTAACAGATATTGCCTCAAACTTTTCCCCTTTATTCTTTCCACTTTTTCTGTCTCTATCTGCGTGTGGGTTTATTGCGTAAGCATGCTTGCGTGGTCGCATCACATATTCGTAGTCATTAACCAGATTAGAGTTTAAGATTAATAAACTTCTACCTTTCTTGTTTAAATCTAAGGAAACCTGTTTGATTTCTTTGCCTTACAATTGGAGCAGTGAACAAGGATTCACTAAGGGGGAGCTAAAAACATGGTGTTTCTAAAATTAAACCCTGTTACGGTTAAATCAGGTAAAGGCTGCGATGGAACTCCTAGATCCCTTCTGACTTGGTCGTAAGACTACCCTTAACTTCCTTATTTAGTCACGGATGATGCATCCTTCTCAAAGAATCTTTCTCACTGGGATAAATCTTTGTTGAGAGTTATTAAATATCTCCTTAAAAGGCTGCCACTACATCTCTACTGCCCTACCTTTTAACCTAGTTTCTCAGTTCACATTTGCTAGCTCTGCCTTCATACCCTTGTAATTACCTTTATTTAGGTTTAAAACACTAGTCTTAGACCCACATTTCTCTCCTTCAAACTGAACGTGAAATTCTATCATGTTATGATCGTTGTCGCCTAGAGCTCCTTTACCATGAGGTTACTGATTAATCCTGTATAATTGCACATTACTAGGTCTAGAATTGCCTGCTGCCTGGTTGGCTCTAGAACTGCTCTAAGAAGTTGATCGAATACACTCTGTGAACTCATTTTCCAGGCGACCTTTGCCAGTCTGATTGGCAAAATCAACATGTAGCTTAAATTCGCCCATGACTATTGCGATACCTTATTTACACGCCCCATTTATTTCTTCCTGTATACTCTGTCCTACAGTGTAGCAACTTTTATGGGGCCTATAAACGACTCCTATAAGTGACCTCTTATCTTTCCTATTTCTTATCTCTACCCAAACTGATTCTATATCTTGCTCTTTCGAGCTAGGATCATCTCTCTCTACTGTACTAATGACATCCTTAATTAACAGAGCTACCCCACCACCTTTTCCTAGCTTCCTATCTTTTTGAAATGTTGCATTCCCTTCAGTATTCAGGTCCCAGCCTTGGTCACCTTGCAACTATGTCTCTGTAATGGCTACCAGATCATACATATTATTTTCTATCTGTGCTAACAATTCATCCATTTTGTTACAAATGCTGCATGCATTCAGATACAAGCCTTTAATTCTGTCTTTTTACTACTTCTGCAGTCTTTGGCCTTATCTGCTGGTGCACTCAAGTTTGTCCACTTTGTCCCTTCCTGCCACAATCTGGTTATCATTACCCAAATCGCTACCCTGCTCTATTACTTAGTTGTTTCCCTTTGATTTACCACGTGATCCCTTCCATCCACTATTTAGTTTAAAGCCCTCTCTACCACACTAGTTATAAGACTTGCCAGAACATTGGTCCCAGTACAGTTCTGGTGAACACCATCCCAACGGTACATCTCCCACTTGGTACTGGTGCTAATGCCCTATGAATCGAAACCCATTTCTCCCACACCAAGCATTCATCTCTCCTAATGTTATTTACCCTACACCACTTTGCTCGTGGCTCGGGTAATAATCCAAGGATTATTACCTTTGAGGTTCTGCTTTTTAATTTAGCCCCAGCTGCTCCTACTCCCTATGCAGAATCTCTTTCCTAGTCCTATCTGTGTCGTTGGTACCCATATGGACTACGACAACTGGATCCCCCACCCCCCACTGCAAGTTCTTCTCCAGCCTTGAGCAGATGTCCAGAACTCTGGCACCGGGCAGGCAACACAGCCTTTTGGACTCTTGCTTTCGGCTGCAGCGATCACAAGAAATAGCAGCAGGAGTAGACCATATGGCCCACTGAGCCTTCTCCGCCATTCAGTATGATGGTGGCTAATCTTAGACTTCAATTCCACTTTCCCACCCGCTTGCATATCCCTTGATTCTCTGAGAGACCAAAAATCTCTCCACCAGCCTTAAATGTATTCAACGGTGAAGCATCCACATCCCTCTGGGGTAGAGAATTCCAAAGATTCACAACTCTTTGAGTGAAGTAATTTCTCCTCATCTCAGTCCTAAATGATTGGCCCCTTATTCTAACTGTGCTCTCGTGTTTTAGATTCCCTGACCTTTGCTGTACTGCCTCGAATGCAAGTATATCCTTTCTTAAATATGGAGATCAAAACTACACACAGTAGAGAGAACTGTGTCTATCCCCTTGACTATACTATCTCCTGCTGCCACTATGTTCCTATTTACTCCCCCCGCTTGAATGGCTTCCTGTGTCACAGTGCCTTTGTCAGTTTGCTCATCCACCCTGCAGCCCTCGCTCTCATCCATACAAACTGAAAGAACCTCAAACTTTGACAGTTGCAAGGGCTGAGGCTTCTCCACTTCTGCCTTCTTGATCCTCTTACCTGCCTCACTTGCAGTCACACTCCTCTGTCCCTGAGCAAATCAGAAGACCCTATCCTATGGGGTGTGACTGCCTTCTGGAACAGAAATGAGCAGAAACTTGACTCCTATATGTTTAGACTTCAATTGCAAGTTCCTTATATATTTGTTAGGATTAGTTTGTTAAGCTAATTTTTCTTTCCCATCCTACATTAAACTGGAAATGATCTTGTATATGATATTCCACAAAGCGATGCATTTCAGGGTTGTGGGATTATACTAGAGATATAAGGTGGATTTAGAATTAGGTTAACATAAGTATTCTAGAAAATTTGAATATCTGCAATGCTATTTGTAAAATGAAACTGACCATATACCTACCTAGATGGTAATGAAATATTGACAAAGCAAGCTGCACAGTACGGCATTGGATCTAGCAATATCATCAGAAAAATCCTTACTTTGCAGATTAGTAATGAGTTTAAAAATCAACATTTGATGAATAAAAGATTCTTACTATTTTCTGAGGAAAATAATCTAATTTAAATGGAACACAATTTTTATTTTTTGGAGAAGATTGGATGCTCAGTAGTAGTATGTTTCTAATATTCTAAATTCTAATGCATAACATTCATTTTTATGCAGGGCTTTATCATTTCTAAATATAGTGCTCTGCTGTGCTGAATGCTAATTGAGTTGAATGTTGACAACAGAGGAGGAAAGTGCTGTAAAATTTAAAAGTTGAAGGTGAATAGAAATGTGTAATAGGCTACAGTTTTCTCTGATTAGACATGCTGGCATAATTTGTGTAAAAATATTTGTTTATTTACACGTCTTTGTTACAAAATTAATTTGTATGAAATCTGTTCTAATCTTGGTCATGCATGTAACATTGTTGGTTCAGACCAACGTTATTATGGAATAGTAAGACTTGGATTTTTGACTTCCAACATGATACGTTGCCAAAGGCATTTAGCGATGCTCGCGTCCCACGAATGAATAAAAAAAACGTCATAGATAAAGAAAAGAAAGGAAGACTTGCATTTATATAGTGCCTTTAACAATCTAAGGACATCCCAAAAGTGCTTCACAGCCAATTAATTACTTTTGAAATGTAGCCAGTGAAGTCCACCGGGCCCTTTTTTAAATACGCAGATTGGAATCTGGCTCCATCAAACCCTGACTGTAGTTTGAACTGTGGCCTGGATGAGGAAGTTACTGTGGCTTACCTGCCAGGTAAAGATGGTGAGAAGAGGATTTGGGACCTGAAAAGACCCAAACAGGTAAATTTCTTTTTTTTTTTTACTTTCGTTGTAGGGCTACAAGGCACATTCCTACTCCTCCAGGCCCAACAAGCAAAGTTTAGACCTTGAGTTCCCACCCAGATTCCCAAGTGTCAGTTGTAGCTCAGTTGGTAGCATTCTCACGTCTGAGTCAAAAGGCTGTGGGCTCAAGTTCCACTCCAGGACTTGAGCACAAAAATTAAAACTGCCACTCTAGTGCAGTATTGAGAGAGTGCTCCACTTTCGGATGGGACATTAAACCGTCCACCACCTCTCAGATGGATGTAAAAAATGCTGGAGCATCTTTTTAAAGAAGAGCAGGGGAGTTATCCCCAGTGTCCTGGACAATATTTATCCCTCAATCAATATCAGAAAAACAGATTATCTGGTCATTATCATATTGCTGTTTGTGGGAGTTTGCTGTGCACAAATTAGCTGCCACATTTCCCACACCGTAACAGTGACAACACTTTCAAAAGAACGTCATTTGCTGTAAAGTGCTTTTGGATGTCCTGTGGCCATGAAAGGTGCTATATAAATGCAAGGATTAATTTCTTCCTCTCAAGACCTCCCTGCAACTTATCCCTGTAAATTTTCCTTTGGTGCTGCCCACCAACCAGCTCCTACTAGCAGAGAAAACACAGGAGTTAATGTTGCCAGGGCCTCACGCTGTGAGATTGGGGAGGTGGTGGGCAGGGGAGGAAATTTGATGATCACTCTGCCTCTGCTCACCTGTCCAAATCCCTCCAGTAAAAATTGGGGCTACTATCAGTCAGATTTTTGAACAGTAGTTGTGAGGGCAAGGTTTGGCCAGATTTGGAAAAGGAATTCAGACCTCTCGTTAGGAGTTTAAGTGACATGATCCACTGAAGTGGGGGAACCTAGTTTGGCACCATATTTTGCATTATGTGAAGACGAGTTGTGCTGATCATAACTATTGATCAGTAGCCGGGATTTTATCCGGGTGATGGGGGTCTTGACCTCCGGCAAAAGTGCCGATGAGAACCCCATGTCATCCCTTCTGTTGGAAGCCCGCCGAATCAAGTGCCAATTAGGCACTTAACTGGACAGCGACGGGCCTTCCACAGGATCAAGGACCTTGGCAACGGAAGTCCTGCCGTCTAAGAGCTGCCAGCCCATTAGAGGCCGGCATCACTTTAACTGAGCAGCACCACCATGGTTGTGCGGGGGAGGCAGATGTGGTAGGAGGGTCGACAGAAAGAGTAGGGGGGGTGACTCTCAGCAGGGCCCCCTCTTCCCGATGCCAGGTTCCTCATTCGGGCAGTAAATGCCTTTTAACGAAGGCCACCCTGGAGCCAGCAAGCAACCTGCACAGCTTTTCTTGCCATGCTCCTCATGCAGTGACAAGCCCACACGCTGCTGAGCTAATTGCAGAGGCAGCAGGATTAGGCCCTTAGTTGGGCATTAATTGCCCAGTTAAGGGCCTCAATTGGCAGTGGGGTGGGAAGGCTGTGCAACAGGCCTTTCTGCACGGACTTAATTTCGGCAGAGACGGGAAGGTGGCGGGGTGCCCTGCCCACCACCCCACCTGATTACATACTCCTACCGCGGGGGAAGAGCATAAAATTCCCCCCAGTATGTTACACTTACTTTAGAACAAAGTAGTTTAATTTTTCAAGTGTGACTTTGTCTCATCAGGTGTTTTATTGTCCATCTTTAAAAGATTGGATTGCTACATGCAAAAGACATGACTATTTCATTCATAGCACAAAGGGGTACTTTTGTTACAGCCAGGTTACGCCATTGTATAGTGAGATATTTGGAAGTAAACTGTTCTAATGCAGGTAATGATTTAACATATATCTTTATCTCCTAGGTGGCCTTGGTTTTGCTCATGCATTGTTTTTCTATATGAAATACCTGCTGCTTTATGGCGTTCCATCAATTATCATGTGTCTGGATGGTATTAAGCCACCAAGATTACCAAGATGTACCAGCAGTTTGTACAGTTTTACAGGAACATGGAGGTAAGTTGCACAGTTTTTTTTAAAAAAGTCATTGTTAAGAACAGAATGCCCATACAGTTGTACTGGCTTCTGTCTCATTCGCTTTATTGCGATTGTCATTATTTCTTTTGTAGACTTTGGCTCGGGAATCAATTTTACAAGGTTCATTCACGAGGTATAAATGCAACCTCATTCATTCAAGGTTGGATTATTAGAGCAATGCTTTCTTGGGTCATTTTTAATTTGCCAAATACCAACACTGTATGATAATTGAACAGTTTGATAAATGAGAAAAAAACTACCCAAGTATTAGTCATTAATGTGGAGGGAGAGAAAAAGTTATTACAATGCACTGTATTTTGTTATATTGGGGTATTGCTAGTATATTGGCTGTAAGTGAGGTGCTTTCACAAACATGGTAATTATACTGACAACAAATTAAGGCACTAAGTTTTAAAAATTCTTGCAAATGCTCAAAATTTTTAATAAAAATAGAAAACACTGAAATACACAGTCGGCGCATCGGCACTTGTAAAAAGAGGAATTAACTTGTCAGGTGTATGTCCTACTCCTGAAGTGAAAACCCTTTTTTTGGGTGCATGAGAATAAAAAAGAAAGGTGTGTTAGGGGTAGGGGGTGGGTAAGGGGGTGGCGGCGATGGGAAAAACACAACAGGGCCTGGAGTTATTGCTTGCTTGTGCTGGCTTTTATGGCGCAATTCACCTGAAAACTTCATAATCCACGCAAAAGATCACAGAATTTTAAGCGCAACTTATGTTTTGCGCAGATAGTTTCCCTGATCTTTTACGCTAGTTTAAAATACTTTGCGCTAGAAGCCGCCATGCCCCAGGATGAATTAATCACCATTGGGAGTTTCTGCTAATTATGCTCGGTAGCAGGTCTTGGGGGAGCAAGGATGCTAATAGGCATTTTTTAAACTTTTGAATGTATTACTAAACTGACTGTTGTACCTCAATATATCTACAAAAGGTTATGATTTAAAAAAAAAAGTAATTTTCTGCAATTTAAAATCTGGTTACTCACAACTGGTGAATTGATACTGTGATCAAAATACTTTTTTCTGATAAATCCATTTTTCAGCTGTTAATCAAACTGCGCCAAGTTACCCCTCTTAAATATACTGAGGAATATCCTTGAAAGCAATTTAAAAAAAAAAATGCTCTAAGATGCTATGCTGGTTCATGGCAGATTTTACGTTTCATGATACTCAAGTGAGTTTGAACAGAAAGATTTTCAGCTGGACCCGGATTGTCGATTTTACCCAAAGGAGAAACTTTTTTGGCCTAGATCTCCAATCACCCAGAGGAAGATACTTGTTGGAATGAACTACGACTTGCTTAATAGTGGACCAGCAGTTTATGTGATTTAAAAGGTCATCTCGGTGAAATAATGACTAGACGTTCAATTTGATGCCACTTTGAAATATTGCAAATGAATTTGGTGCAACACCAGGAAATAAATTTTTTGGCTTCTCCAGATTTATTACTGTCTTAGTTTTCCTGACTATAAACTAAGGAAAATTGAAGGAGAAAATTGAAGAAGATAACAGGCTTATATCAGAACTTGAAACTTCTAGTTTAAAAAAAAAATTACCAATGGTGAAAAAGGGCCTATATGAAGACACAATCTGATCATTGCCAGTTGGGGCAAATACTGGTCAAAATATGCATTTGCGGAACAAAAAATAAAGCCTGCTGAAAATTGCAGGCAAGTTGATGGCTTAAAACCAAGTAGCAAGTGAAAAGCCCAACTACATAAATGCCTAAAACGTCAAGAGAAACTTGACGGTCAGGATTGAAAAAGACATTATTGCTTGAAGAAAGCAAGATTGCCTTTGACTTGGTGTCTTGGATGTGCTGACTGAGGAGAACATCCAACTTGCTGAATGTGATAAGTACTTTTTCAATGGAACCAACCATTATCAAGGTAATCACAATATTGCAGTAAGACTGCATGTTAATTAATTAATTCCAGACAGTAAGATGTTTGCAATAGACTATTTTATATTCTGTGTATGCATGTATATGTGTGCCAGGATTTTATGTGGTAACCTGCGGCGGCTTGGAGATAGTGGTGGGGGTGGGGGGGGGGGTGGTGGTGGAGGGCCCATCGCCAAGCTATCTTCCTGGTGGCGTGATAGGCCAACGACAGCCTTCCCACCCAGAGGCCAACTGAGGCCCTTAAGTGGCCTATTCACTGCCAATTGAGGGTCTCTTCCTGCTGCCGCTGGGATCTTACCACCTGAGAACCCTCACCAGGAACCAGTTTACCCTCCAGGGTACCCACCCTCCAGACAGCACAACCACCCCACCCCCCCCAACCCCCTCGTCGGGGTGTTCCGGACTGACCTCGGAGACCCCACCTCACTCACCTTGGGTCTAGGGTTCTAGCACTGCACCTGGGTCTGAGGCCTCTACAGTACTGTCAGTGGCCACCACTCCCGGTGGCGCTGCTGAGCTGTCAGCCCTCTGATCGGCCGGCAGCTCCTGGAGGTGAGATCCCCGTCTTTAAAGGGACGGGGATCCTGCCTCCTGAAACTTAGATTTAAAAAGATTTGAGGATCACTTGGGGGTGGGGGCATGAAAAATCAGAGGCGGGCCTTCCCCTGCCATTTTGCCCCAGCGCTGGAAGCCCTGCCTCCAACACAAAATTCAGTCGTGTGTGTGTATTTGTGTCTACGTATATATTCAAAGGGGTACTTAGAGCAGGATTTTGGAGACCACAAGAAATGTGTGTCTCTGGAAAGGAAGGATTGAGGAATGTGATGAGAAGGCATTTAGATGGTCTTATTGGCATTCTTACCCCGCAAAATGTTTTTTGTTAAGGCGTATATTTTATGTGCTTTTGCTGAAGTTTCTTTTAAAAATCAGATGATAGACAGTTCACGCTCATTTCTTCTTTGCCTACACAGAGGACTCATCCACATCTGAGACCATGTTAGAGGATTCATAAAACTACCATTATTCTATCTGGGGAGGAATTTCATGGCATCTTAGCTGTGCGACGTCAAAGAACAAATACAGCCAAAAGAAATTCAAACACTTCTCTTTCAGTATTACACAAAGTAACTTTTTGATATGAAAAGGAAATTACTCTGCTTTGATCCACCTGAAATGGAGTACAACTGCCTAAAAGTCAGACATTTGTTTTCTAATCTCTTTAGCCTGCTCCAGTCCTCATCCTTGTATCTGGCAAAGGCAGCTGTTGGGAGAACCTTGAGAACCTGTGATACTGAAAATATAATGAACACTATCTAAACTTTAACATAATTTGCAAACTGGTTGTGAGGTTATTCAAGCAGGTTGCCAACCATCAATCTGCATACTGCACCTGGTTTGCTGCCTGGTACTTTACTCCATGCACCAGAAGATTGATGACGAAGTTGACAAGACTATAGGGTGTTTGTGCCTGTGATGGTGCTTCCTTTGCTGTCCCAGCTTAGATTAGCTAACCTTGTCCAGACCAGTGATCAAAACTGGCATTTCCTTGATCCATATGGTTCATTACCATACTGGATGGTCCATTGTACACCTGAATTTCAAATGCCTAAGAAAAATGGAAATAAAGTAAGATAGAAATGCTTTTAAACCTGGTTTAAACTTGTATTTTGTTTCAGATTTGTTGAGCAGAAATGTTTGTGTTTCTTATTTCTAAATACCAAATGCTACACAGTAGATCAGTTGCTTACAGAGAGCATTATATCCCCTCTAATGTGTTATCCACAGCTTATATAACAATGAAGATCCAATTTGTTAAACTTCTTTGTTTTTTAATAGGCTTGGCAATGAGGAAGGGCAGAAACCATCAAATCTATCCAAGCACATTCTGGAAATGGCAGAAATATTTTGCATTTAAAGTTCATGGAACAAATAGATATTGAATCGCATGCTAATTTTTACCCAATGTGATATTGATGTGGAACACTGAGTTAAGCATTTACTTCATCAATGTGGTAAAATAAACAAGGCAGTACTGAGGAAATCAATTATCATTTCATAAATTATTAATTTTTCTCTGCATTCCCTCCTCCATTCCTGAGGGTGTTTGTGCTGCCAATAAACCCACAAAATCCATTTCAATGTTGCCAAATTTCATTCATAGACGATGTTGTCGAAATTCAAATCTTGTAATTCAAAACAAAAGATACCTATTTTTAAAAAAAACACAAATTTTTTGTGAGTATTCACAATGCATTAGCCTGTCAGAAATTTCTTATGAATAAAGTTTTTAAAACAGATTTTAAGGCTTGAAGCAGGATGTGAAACTCTGTTCATCAATAGGAGTCTGATGACAACAACCACAAAGATTTCTACCGTATTCATTATGTACGGAGAAATGTCTTTGAATCTCTGCATTATTCAATGCTTCAGAGAAGGAGAGAGTAGGGTCTGTACATAATAAACAATATGGAAGAAAGAGTGCTTGGGAGGTTTTGAAGGCATGGTATAGATATTCAGGAACAAAGCTCACACCCAGGGCAAGGTGGCTGAAAGAGTGGCTCAAGTTATGGTATAGGGAGCAGGGAACAAGTAGGTTGGTATTGAATGACTGGAGAGTGCATGCTGGAAGATAATGCGGAGATCCTTGAAATAGGGAGAACGAGGCCATGGATGGATTTGAAGGTGAAGACTGGAATCTTGGTCAATTCTCTGAAACAGGAAACTGGTGGACAAAGATGATGGCAATGCGGACCTCCTCCACAATGTGGACCTTGGTGTGCATGAAGACATGGGTTGCATTTTTCTGGTTGATCTGCGTCCATCAGTGGAAAGGTAGCAATGAGTGTTGGAGAAGTCCAGTCATGAGGCAATAAAAGGAGAGATGGGGCATAGATGGGTAACGTGGGATTGAAAGAATATCTTGTGATAGATCTGATATTGGGGGAGAACGCCAAGCTTAGGATCAATATTCTAAGGTTTCTTGCTCTGGACTAGGCCTGAGGCGTCAGCTAGGAAGAGGTATAGTTGAGGCCAGAGATGCATAGATGTTTGCAGGAGCCAGAGAAGATGTGATTTGCCAATATTAAGCTGTAGCCAATTTTGACTTATTCAGTTCTTATCAGATAGGCAATTGGGGAGAGTGGCATCAGCCAGGGAAGAAAATGGAAAGACAGAACTGGGTGTCATTAGATATATCTGAACCTGTACTTCTGGGTAACATTGATAAGGGGTAGAATGTTAAAGATAGAAGTGGGAGCCAAGGAATGACTCATGGTACATGCTTTTATGGTGCAGCAGGAAAGAGTGTTTTGGTACCAAGGAAAGGAACATTTTCATTGGAAGGTTTTGGTCAGGAAATGATGTGGGAGACAGGATTATATTTATGAGGCAGCGATAGGTTCTAGGACTTTAGGAAGCAAACAAATGTTGGAATGGGAGGTAGTTGGACGGATGAAGAGAGGATTGAGATGTGATCATGCGATAGAGAATGGATGACAAGCTGGGACATGAGGGTGTTCACATAGATTGCTTCAGGCTTATTCATGATTTGACTATCAGAATTGTGTTGCAGCATTATAGATACTGAATTACATGGTCTATTAGTTACATCCTATTAAATGTTTCGTACGTCAACACTTCAGTTTGAAGATGTATGTTGCAGAATTTGTTTTTTCAATTCAGTTATTTATGGGCTCATCTACTAATATGAAAGAGTTAAAATATGCATTAAACTTGTGGCTGTTATAAAGAAGCCAGATAGGACTGTTTGTAGCACAATTATGTTAGGTGGCCTGTGGACTCCTTTGATCTTGCCCATGAAACTCCTGCCCTTTCCTGTCTGCTTTATGTTTGTGTACCAAATCGCATTATAAGCTTTGACTGCCACACAATACACAATGCAGAGAGTGGATAGGCAACCAGCTCCCAGACCTGGCCAGTACCGCCCTGTGATAGCGGCATAATTAAGATTAAGAACTCAGGATATGGAAGATCGCTGTCTCAAGCTGTCCTGTTTCAATCACACAATGACACAGGCCTTTTCTATCACCCAGCATTTATTTGCCTTTGCTGCTGCTGTATAATATAATGATGCTTCTAATATCTAGTGAAATACTGCACCCAAATTACATTATTTTCACTATCATTACTTTGATTAAGCTTCAAGTTCAGATTTTTTTTTTAAATGATGTTTATTTCAGGAAACCAACAATTTATACAGTATGCTCTTACTGGTAAACATATTAAATTTTTAAAAAATTAATAGGTTCATTTATTTTCAGTTTTCTCTTTATCCTTTCCTCCTTTTCATCAATTTTCTTCCTTCCTTTGCTGATCATGGCTATTGAATGATAGGCTATGGCTTGCATGGTACCTGACCTAAGCGGCAGTTGTTCTATTTATGAACTTGAAGAATGAGTCTTTGCAGCTCTTTTGACTGTAGGAAGGGGGCTGGTATCACAGCTGAACTTGATGCCATCTTCACTTGACATACACATAATTGCATCCCAGCAGCAATTGCTAAATTGCATTCAGGAATTGGAAGGCTGACATTATATTTCCTTCTCTCTGACCCAGTGGAGACATAAAGGGGGCCGAGATAGCCACCTAAATAGTGATTCATCCCTTTGCCCTGGCCTTTATGTCTGGAAATGGGCATTCTCAGAGTGGGGGATGCAAAGTTCTATAAAGGTTTGCTCCATAGTCTATGGATTTGGTTAGATGACCCAGTATTTTTAACTGATCTAGGTAATGATGATCCTTCTAATATCTAGCCAAGTATTACACTTAGTTAAGCCACTTTATTTAATACACTTACCCATTTTGTAGTCCTTTTCCTGTTTTGGTATCAATAGTGACTACTGAGAAATACAGGATTATAACTTTTTGATTCACTTTTCCAGTGGCTAGATTGCTGTAGGACTCCTTGAATTTTCTTTCTTTCTGACTAACCCACCTAACTTGCATTTTATTTTGCAAGTTTTAGACACCACTTTTCTGTTCTGAAGGGAATGACTTTTTGGGGGGGTATGTTTCCCTAGGTATGTGAAGCTGTCAAATCCCATGCAGAAATGATCTTTCATCATTAGAGAGCCTTGTTCATGAGTGTTAGCAAGCTATGCGACCATTGAGGCTATTATAATTGAGTTTAATTTTTGTCATCACCTGACATCCTAACCTGTGCCCTTTCATAATAGAGGGCATAGAAAGCAATGAGGTGCAAGAATCTGGCTGAAGCCAATTGTATATTGCCAAATATGGCTTGTCCTGATACAGCCAACTCAAGACATACCAGGCAATGAACCTGAGACCTTAGTTATTTCGATAAAAGCAAAATACTGCAGATGCTGGAAATCTGAAATAAAAACAAGAAATGCTGGAACCACTCAGCAGGTCTGGCAGCATCTGTGGAAAGAGAAGCAGAGTTAACGTTTCGGGTCAGTGACCCTTCTTCGGAACTGGCAAATATTAGAAATGTCAAAGGTTACAAGCAAGTGAGGCAGGGGTGGGGCAAGAGATAACAAAGGAGAAGGTGTAGATTGGACAAGGCCACATAGCTGACCAAAAGGTCATGGAGCAAAGGCAAACAATATGTTAATGGTGTGTTGAAAGACAAAGCATTAGTACAGATAGGGTGTTAACGGACTGAAGATTAAACAGCAGCAAGTACAAACATGAAAAAAAACAGTGGGTAAGCAAACTGAACAAACTAAGATGAAATGAAATAAACACAAAAAAAACATTGTAAAAAAGAAAAAATAACTAAAAATAAAAGTAAAATGGGGGGCGCGTCATGCTCTGAAATGATTGAACTCAATGTTCAGTCCGGCAGGCTGTAGTGTGCCTAATCGGTAAATGAGATGCTGTTCCTCGAGCTTGCGTTGTTGTTCACTGGAACACTGCAGCAATCCCAGGACAAAGATGTGAGCATGAGAGCGGGGGTGGGGGGGGTGGGGGGAAGTGTTGAGGTCAGTCCGCAAACAGGACCCTGAGCTTCCGGTTGCTTGCCATTTCAACACTCCCCCCTGCTCTCATGCTCACATCTCTGTCCTGGGCTTGCTGCAGTGTTCCACTGAACATCAACGCAAGCTCGAGGAACAGCATCTCATTTACCGATTAGGCACACTACAGCCTGCCGGACTGAACATTGAGTTCAATCATTTCAGAGCATGACGGGCCCTCCATTTTAATTTTATTTTTAATTATTTTTTCTCTTTTTTTTTTTTTCTTTTTTACATTTTTTACAATTTTTTTTGTGTTTATTTCATTTCATCTTAGTTTGTTCAGTTTGCTTACCCACTGTTTTTTTTCGTGTTTGTACTTGCTGCTGTTCAATCTTCAGTCCATTAACACCCTATCTGTACTAATGCTTTGTCTTTCAACACACCATTAACATATTGTTTGCCTTTGCTCCATGACCTTTTGGTCAGCTATGTGGCCTTGTTGAATCTACACCTCCTTTGTTATCTCTTGCCCCACCCCTGCCTCACTTGCTTATAGCCTTTGACATTTCTAATATTTGCTAGTTCCGAAGAAGGGTCACTGACCCGAAACGTTAACTCTGCTTCTCTTTCCACAGATGCTGCCAGACCTGCTGAGTGGTTCCAGCATTTCTTGTTTTTATTACCTTAGTTATTTCGCCTGAGTACCATAACTATATTAGGCGAAATAACTAAGGTCTCATTTACCTAAAAATCTTTAACTGATTTATCTGATTTCTATGCTAGTGTGATGTAAACTGATGGGAAGATGATTGTTACTTGGAAGCAATCGTGTCAACAGTCAGGAATTGCTTTGCTGTCTTAGGCTGCATGTATTATGTTCTATCTTTGAGTTCTCTTTTTTTTCTTGGCTCGAAACTAAGGGTAGGATTTTAGTATGGAGGTAGGCGGGCACCTGTTTGCTGCCATCATCTCATCCCCAGGCCAGTTTCCCGGAGGCAGGATCGAAGTCGGCAGGGCTACCTGCCTTCAACTGGTGGGAAGCCAATTAAGGATAGTTAAAGGCCCATTGTCAGAAACCCGACTGGAATTTTCCAATCAGCCTGCAGGCCCCGTAAGGTGTCGGGGATTTGGCCAGCTGCCTGGAGGTGGCCTCCTGGTGGCAGACTGGGAGGCCAGCACTCCGGGCAGGTTTTGAGGCCCTCTCCGCCTGCCTGGCTACAGCTGTGGCCATAGGCTGTCCTTTGGAGGGCTTCTACCTGCACAATGGTGGCCTGGCTGCTGGGGGCATTTTTAAGTTTAGAAGTTTAAAAAGTTGGAGAGAGGGCATCTCAAAATGGAGGCATTCTCTCTTTCCTGAACTGCAGGCTTCTTCATCTTCTGAACTGGAGAGCCTCCTATTGGCCTGCCAGCTTCAGAGACTGCCCGCCATCCTTAATTGGACAGTGAGCCTGCCCTTTGGCCACTAATTGGCAAATTTGCAGAAAGTCACTGCTGGATGACTGACTGTTTGCCATACAGGGCGGGGTTGTGATCCTTTTTGACTCCGATGTCCAGGACAAAATCCTGCCCCAAGTGTTTGTGTTAAGTTACATGTATCTTGCTACATTCTCCATCATGACACATAATATCACAGAAATTTCATTTAATCCTTTGCACAGCAGTAACCCATTTCAAAGCACCAAAGTAATTATTTGCTTTTTATTTTGATATTTATGTAAAGCACCATAACTTGTACTTCTGTTTTAAGTGTATTGCATGGGTTCACAATTCTGTGTCAATGGGAAATGATTTAGTGAATGTACATCTGTGCTTGGATTGAATATGCGTTTAATCCAAATTGCAGTTGTGTTGCATTGTTGTTCCCTGTGCAATAAGAAGCATCGTCGTATTCTGACAGTATTCTGACCTCAATAGCTTTTATGCTTGATAAAATATTTGCCAAACTTCATAAATAATCTATCTTCAGATTCTCTGTTGCTTTCAAAAGTTGGTATGAAATGAACTATCAATTATCTTTCCATCCACCCGTGAACGCGAATTTATGGTTGGTATAACTTGAGTATTTTTTCAATTTAAAAAAATCTGAGTGACCCCCCCTCTTGTCAGTTTCTAGTTTCTTTTAACAAATGGTGTTGTTGTGATGTTGTCTAGTACTTAGACAGAAACCAAAACAACTACATCCATAAAGCTTATCTTTTGAATTCATTTTAGACTAGTTTTATCTCCCTCTTGGTTTAGTATCTAATCTGACTGTTTAATTGTCACAACAGACAAGATTATAATCAACAAAATAAAAGCAAAATACTGTGGATGCTGGAAATCTGAAATAAAAACAAAGTGCTGGAAATACTCAGCAGGTCTAGCAGCATCTGTGGAGCGAGAAACAGAGTTAACGTTTCAGGTTGGTGACCTTTCACCGGAACGGTTCTGATGACAGGTCGTTGACCTGAAACGTTGGCTGGGATTTTGTGTGGCTTCCTGAGGTGGGATCGGAGGCAGTGGGTGGTGGGGTGGTGGTGGTGTAGAGCGGGCTGGCATGGAGTATCTCAACAGGTCGCCGGGGTGGTTGGGTTGGGGATTGGGGGGTGGGGGGGGGGGGCCATCACAAAACAATCGTCCCAGGGGCGGGATAGGTTGACTGCCTTCCTGCCCAGAGCCAATTCAGGCCCTTACGTGGTCTTTTAAAGGCCAATCAAGGGCCTCTTCCTGCTGCCACTGGGATCTTACCAGTGGCGGGGGGTGCCTCTGCCACGCGGGGAGGATGCCTTGTAAAACGAGATGCTCTACCTATGGACTGGGTGGTGGGGGGGGAGGAGTCCCTCCACCGTGGTCAATCTGTAGCCTGGAGGACCTCTGCCAGGAACCACTTTATCCCCAGCATCAACCCCCCCCACCCCCGCCCCACACCCTTCTCTGGGGCCTTCCAGACTGGCCCTAGTGACACCGCCTCACCTACTTCTGGTCTGTGGTTTCAGCGCTGGGCCTGGGCATGCAGTATTGGCAGTGGCCACCACTCCTGGTGGCATTGCCAATACTGCTAAGGTGCTGGCCCTGTGATTGGCTGGCAGCTTTTAGAGGTGGGATCCCAATCTATGAAGGGACTGGGATCTCCTGAAACTTCGATTTTAAAAGGACCTGGAGATTGTTCCGAGGGGGGGGTGGGGTTGGGTGGTCACGGTGGGTAGCATGAAAAGACCATAAACGCTGACAGACTTTCTGAGTATTTCCAGCACTTTCTGTTTTTATTTCAGATTTCCAGCATCTGCAATATTTTGCTTTAATGAGACTGTAATCAAATCTGATAAATTGAACACCTTAAACTTAGCAAAATGTAACTAATGTTTACATATTACCATGCTGCTGTATATTTTTACATAGTCCACTAGATAATGTTTCACACATGTCCTTTGTGTCAGTTTGTATACAACTCAATAGTGATGAAAAGCCACAGTCTGAATGTATTATAAGTAGCAAACAATTATAGATATTGAACATAATCCTAAGTACAAGTGTGACATTTTTAACCTGGCAAGTAAGGTCCGTGATGTATTTATAACATGATAGCAATTCATGGTTTCAGGAATGGGATTTTAGAAAAGATTCCACTCATTACTAATGCCACTGATTTTACTGTTTTCAGGGGGAAAAGACAGAATTGTGCAATTTGAACAGAAAAATACTGATTAAAAATCCACATAAAAAGATGAAATTGTTAATTCAGTCACTAACAAAAATGATTCTAAGTTGATGTAATCACAGAATGCAGGGGCACTATTATAAATGCAAGGCGTTGTAAGCATATGTGTGCCTCTCAACAACAATAATGAATATTTTATGATTTGTGAGTAATTTGTGGTATCAAATCGTGAAAGTAGTTTTTTTAAATTGCTGGTAGTGAAGACATTGCTTAAAAAGGACAACTTGTGCATAATTGAATCAGTTTAGTCTAATTTAACTTAATTTCAACAATCAATTCCTGTTATCTTCCTAATTTTCTCCTTTTGAAAGAAAACAATTTAGTGTCATCAACTATGATAGTTTGATTATTTCAGTATGCAGAAATGTAGCAATAAAAATGGCAGAATAAACAGTATTTCCACTTATGAAAATCTATTCCCAAATTTAAGACAATTGCTATAGTGTGACTAGAACAGTAAAATGTCTACATTTAGGTACTTGAAACTCATGTTCTAGTCTAGACTTATTTAATCTAAGACTCTTGCGTTTTCCTCTTCTCTAGGGAGTTTGATGTTGGGTTACACCGTTGGCTTGTCAGGTAAAGTTTAACATTTAAAAAATTTTTCCAAGCTGGCAACCATGTTTCCGTAACTGCACTTTTCCTTCAGTGGATCCAAAGAATTCTAAATTGCCTGTATTAGTCATTTTATTACAATTTCATGACGCAGTGTGATACTGAAATAAACCCTAATATATTACAGTAATAAATTAACTCTAAGTGTACTTTTTAATAAGTTGCTTGCTAAGCAGCACATCAGAACCCTTATGGCATAGTGTTGGATGCAATTCCTTAGTCTGACAAAGCTGGTGATGTGTTTATTTTTTAAACAAAATGATTATTTGAATTAAATGCACCATTGAAGACCCTCTAAATGTAGTTTCAGTATTTCTATGATTAAATTTTGATACAAGCATTTATTTTTTAAATTGCAAACCTTGCCAAGAAGCTTTTCCAGATTTATGCCTTTAGGGCAGGTCAGTTTCCACTGCATTTCACTAGGAATAGGTTGACTTGAGTCCATAGGTTTACACTGACCTGTTATGACAGCACATTTCTGCAGGGTTGTATGTTGATACTTTGGCCTGTATTTCAGTACTGATGTTGTCTTTTCCTGTTGAGATATTTGTCAACTGATTTCCTGTAATCCCAAAAGATGGGTTTTATTTGAAGTTCTAAATTTGTCCTTGTAATTTAAAGGAATACAAGGTTTCCAGCAATTAATTTCTGACCTTTATTTGAGTATTTCTCGTGGAAAACCAGATTATTTAACTTATTGTGTTTTATTGAGTTTGTGTAATAACTTGAGTTTGTATAGGGCCTTTAACTTAGATAACATTCCTAGGCACAGGTTTTTGGACAAATTGGAGTTGATGGAGGGTGACAGTATGAGTCTAGCAAGGAGGACATTGAAGAATGCAAGTCTGTAGGTAAGTATCAGTGATGATTTGGTTGAGGTGAGGTGGTGGTGGGTAGTGCTGTACAACTTTAAGTAAGTGATCCCGTTTCATTTCACCAAGGCCTGGTTCAGCTTGAGTGAATGGTGAGGAAAGTTGACGGAGCCAGTTGTAAGGGAGTGAATTTCATGATAGCTTCAGTATTTGATGATCAGGTGGAGGAAATTTTAGGGTTGATTTTTAACCTCTTCTCCCTCTGTGTGTGTGCCCCCTCTCTGTGTGTGTGCCCCCTCTCTGTGTGTGTGCCCCCTCTCTGTGTGTGCCGAGCCTGGCACTCTTTCCACACACCACCATTTTAAACAACCTGTTCATGGCTGCATGTTGGAGACCTGCCCCAGGCAAGCGGGATCCTAATTACAGGTTCTGCTCTACTCCATTTTAACTGAGTCTACGGGCCAAGACCAAGTCCTACTTTCCTGGACCTAACTGAGGAGAAGTGCAGAAAGAGGCTACGTTTCTCCAGAAAGGCTGTTGAAGACCTCTGCAACCAGACCTGCTGGCCCAAGCAGGGGGCATGCCTTGCCTTGAATTCAAAGCTACCACAGCCCTGATTTTCTTTTATACGGTACTGGATCCTTTCAGTCTGTAATGGAGAACCATCAGCTGCATCTCGCAGTCTGCACTTGACACCTGCATTAAGCATTTGACCGATGCTCTATTTTCCAAGGCTGAGCAGTACATTACCTTCCTCTCTGAGCTCAGTCTGTAGGAGAGTTTATAGTAGTTGTTGGCTTACTTTGCATGTAGGACTTGATTGTACACATGTAACCGTAAGGGCACCAGAGCATGAACCAGCAACATTTGTCAACAGAAAATGTCATCATAATCAGTGTACAACTGCTTACAGGAACAACATCGTACAGGTCTACACAAGGTACCATGGAGCTACCATGTTGCTTTTATTCTCATAGTCCACTATCATCTGCTGTTCAACCTTGGTATGAGCATTACAGGGTTTCTCCTGGGACAAGAGATACACTTGCAGATCTGGCTGATGACACCCTAAGCAACCCCAACACACTTAAGCTGCACAAATACAGTGAAAGCCAGGACACGATCAGGATCCTTATAGAATGCATGATTAAACTGTGGAAGTTGAGGTTCATCCGTCTGTACCACTCTTTGGGCAGTGGGTGGGGTGATGGTGGAGGGCTCCCTGCAATATGCTTCAGATATAGTGTCACGTATATAGTTTTGGTCTGCTGCATATTGCACATATTGTGGAGGAAGAAAAGCAGCAGCAGCAGTCATTATCAGTCATCCTTGTCTGGGGCAAGGAGATGAACCAGTAGAGAAAGGAAGGCCACGTTGGGGCCTGGCAGCAGGGAGATGTCAGGATCTGCTCGCAACTCTGTGATTCCACTGAGATTCTCACACCATGCCCTGAAGACCTATAAAGAGCCCTTCTGCATAACAGTCCTTGACAGATTTTACATCACTCACTTCATCCTGCATTGAAGAACATTCAAACTATTCAGACAACTTCTATATTAATGACATTTTAACCGACTAAATCACACTACAGTCCCAAAGGTGCTTAATTTAATTGTATGTATGCAAATGTCTTCCATTCACTTTTCACCCACGTGATCAACCTACAGAGCATCTCTTTAAAGAAGGTTTCCTAACTCCTACAATTTGCTCCCTTAGTGGCCTGAACTGGTGGAAAGCTGCTCTTCCTCGAGATGCTCATAACCAGTAACGTCTGTGCGCTTGAGCCTGTGAAGGCCTGGTTGAAAGCTGCTGCAACTTGGCTGCTTCCGGAGCAAACTGGCCTAGCTGACTTGCTGGCATCATGGGAGGTACTAGTGGGTGCAGGGGAGGAGCCAGCAATATGCAGAAGTGCAGACTTCTTGAGAGAGGCAAGCACGTACTGCTCTCATCACGACATTCTCCGAAAAGAGCTGATTGCAGAAAATTGTGCTAACTGTGCAAGAGAACTGAATCACGTGATGTTGCATCACTTCCTGTGATGACATACATATTAGCATAAACATACATTTCAATGATTAACATACTCACAAATACGCTATCACAACACAAATTGGCTGCCGTGTTTCCTGCATTACAGCAGTGACTAAATTTGAAAGGTACTTTGCTGGCTGTTGTTACGATCAGGTGAGGAGGGGTCACAAGATTCCCCTCTTGTCCTCTTGTTTAACCACAGCAGGGTTTTTTTCCTTTTAAAACAGTACCTATAACAGTAACTACCCAAAACAGTAAGCTATATGCTTACCACTTCAGTGAGTGTTTTACCTTTGTTGTGATCATAAAAGAACCAATTGGGTAGGCTTTCTTGAGTGTAAACAAGAAAGAGGTTTGTTTATTGTCCTTAATTTATTGTACTAAAGCCAATCTAGATAAAATAATAAAGCTATGCTACACTTTCAATCACATGCGCACACGAGAATCACACACACAGAGTACAGAGTGATAAGAAATAGTCTGGTTTGGATCAGAGTCCAGAACAAGTAAAAATAATATACAGTCTGTGGGGTTGGGTAATTCTGTTGCCTTCCAGCTGAAGTTGTGATCTTGAAGTCTCTGATTGGTAGGAGTGCACTTTGTGCTGGTCAGTCTTGATCAGGCTTTACTTGGAGACAGAATTGTAGCTGGCTTTCTTCCCCAGGGTCTCTGTCTGTAGCAATGACAGACTTGGATGTTCCACAGTTGCAGGCAGATTTCAAACTTGCGATGTTAAGAGATATTCACGCACGCACATGTGCACACACACACACCCCCACTGGGGTATGGTCTGGTGGCTGGTCCATCTTGTTCAGGCTTTTCTTGGAGACAGAATTGTAGCTGGCTTTCTTCCCCAGGGTCTCTGTCTGTAGCAATGATAGACTTGGATGTTCCACAGTCGCAGACAGATTTCAAACTTGCGATGTTAAGAGAGATTCATGCATGCACGTGTGCACACACACACAGCCCCACTGGTGTATGGTCTGGTTAGCACTCGAAGCTTGTCTGCCTCAAAGTCTCAGGAGCTTCGAGTCTAGGTATTTTCAATCTCTCTTGAGTCTCGTAGGGCTGGATTTTAAGTAACCCTCGACGTCAGGATCTGTGCCCGGATGAGGCCTGTTCTGGACTTTGATGTTGGCAGGGCCCAGCCTGATCCTCCGGCGGTGGCGAGGTACCGTGGCGGCCTTCCCACCACTGGGCGACGGGACCTGAATTAGCATATGCAAATGAGTAAAATAAATAAATTAACATTCACTTACCTGGAGTCTTACAGGCCCGCTGTGATCTTCAGAGCGGTGGCCGGCACTTCTGCGCCTTAGGATCCCCATCCCAGGAAACGAGGCACAACACTTGTGGGGAGGGGGGGAGGAGTACGTTTATCAGTGCGGTGGGGGGAAATGGGGTCAAATTAACTTTGTGGGTATAGGGGATGGTGGGAAGGATTGTAGTTTAAACTTTGTGCAGTTTGTGGGGGAGGGGGGAGGTAAGGTCAGATGGTAAAGGTTTTGGAGGGGACTGTGGGGGGGGGGGTGGTGGGGAGGTGGTGTGGGAGAGGGGCAAATTAAATGTATTTGTTTAATTTTATTTCATGTATCTTTAAATGTTTAAAAAAGCCAGTAGGGCTGACAACTGGTTAAAAATGGCATCAGCACCTGTGCTCAGGCAGCTGACGCCATTGCCGGGGTTAAACCACCCGCCCCCTCCACGTGGTCGGGGGTGGGGGTGCGACCCGCCCTGGCTATGTAAATGAGCCGCCATGCTTGAGATCGCTGCGGCTCTTTGGCGTGCGTGTGGGCTCGCCGCCATTTTTGAAGCTCGCCAAAATCCAGCCCATAGTTTCAATGTTCACTCCCTGGAGGTATGACTCCACTGTTAATGTTACAAGATGGCTTTTAATGTTTTGCCACTAGAGGTGAAGCTGTTAGCTGATGTCAAATTCATGAGGCATTGTCCTGGTTCAACCTTGTTAGACATTAGTCTCTAATTTGATGTCCTGGAATGTGAGGTAATTCAGTGCAAATTGTGGTGGTCATCTTGGCTGCCAGCTTTTTAAAAGTTGACTATAGATCCCAGTTCCTTTTTTAAAAGTTTAATGTAGGTTTCCAACTGATGAATTAAAAGTCCTGATTTTGTATAGCATGTTTTCTTGACACTGTAAAGCCTTTCAGGATGTCCTGAGGTCGTAAAAGGAGCTATATAAATGTCAGATCTTTCTTTTGGTATGAAGAAAGAAAAGTAAGTGCTAAATGAGCAAAACAAGTGTTATTAGCGTGTCCTTAAGATTATATGTTGAACGATGTGATGGATTCTGTAATGCAACCAACTAGCATTGTAATAGTTTTACTGATTTTTAAAAAGATCTGTAAATCAGGCCACCAGCACAATTATTTTAAGTCTAAAAGACTTAAATTCATGAAAATTGAGCAAAAATACCAATGCTGGGCAATGGTAGAGTAGAGCAAAAGTTGCAGGAAAAATATGGAGTGACGTTAGTGATAGTGTTAAGTCAGTTACTCCATAATTTCATCTTTTGTGCTGTTCAAGGATCCCTTTATAATGATGCACGTCTGTCTCCACAAAGATATCGACAAATGACCCAAAATTATCTTGATTCAATTTATGCCAGTTTCTATGCTGACCTTCCTGCAGTGGGCATTTGTCAACACTGGGAACCTATGAATAGGGTATAAAACGTGCAAAATGTTCTGTCACCACTGGGGTTAATAGTGAGTGGGCCACTTTCTCCTCCCAGCGAGCTTCGCTCTTGGAGCCTTTTGCCTCTGCTGTGCCTCCTCCTCTTCGGTTATTCTGCAGAACATGTGTACAGACATTGGGAAGGCAGTTCCAGTTGCTTAATCCTTCTCAATATGGCGGTGGCGGTGAGCTCTGGAATATTTCAGGTACTCTAGCGACTGACAGCGCTTTGGTTAAGTGTAGCATAAAACTGGAATCAATTAGATTTGTGCAAATTTTCTTGCAAAAAGATACTATGCCATTCCTTACTGAAAATCCATACTGATAAGTTCCAGGAAATTCCAGGCAATACTTTAGTTGTAACCTGTAGCAAGTATTGCCCAATGGTCAATGCATACATTGTTTAAAATGAAATTTTTGTTTAAAGCTTCATAATTTTAAAAAATGATTTGTGGAATCTAGCATTAATTTGTAATTGTTAATATAGCTGTTGCTTCTCTGTGGTGAAAAACAGAACATAATTAAATTGCAATTAGAGAAATTATCTGACTTGATTTAGCAGGTAAAATTACCTCTTCAATTACTTTGCACACCAATTTCCTTAAACCTTCTGCTTGTAAAACAATCTAAATATCCCAGCTGTATGCACAGATAAATCCATTCCACTCTAGCTGCCAGTTTCTTGTTAATTTTTTCATCGCACAATATTAATGTCCAAAGTAAATAAAACAAGTTTATATTTCACTATTAAGAATAGTTTTATATTTAATTTCCTCGATCATTTCTGTTGAACTATTTCACCCAAATCTTCTGCTGTTCATTTTCATAGCTCTGCACCTATGCAAGTTTCCGTCATTTACACCCGTGATACACTGGTATAGATTTTCACTCAAAAACTTACACACAGCATTGTTTGAAATCATCTGTTATCAGCATAATGGTGATTTTTGGAGTTTGATAGTGATTATTTGATGGGAAAATTATGCAGCCATGGATGTGCCATAATAACTCTGGAAATATTATATGTGTAACAAGTGGTCAGGGTTGAATAATGCATACTATAGTGTTAGGTATCTTGATTTTTTTTTCTTTGATTTATCACGGGGTCAAATATGCCGCCAAAGTTGCAATCAGTCTGATTAGCATAGAGTGCCCTCAGTTCTGGCGTGGAACGAGAACCCACAGCCTTCTGATGTTCAGCATTCTCTGTAATTAGGTATTTGAGTTGAGAATCCTACTAACATAGCCAAGGTAACAGTTAATTTAATAACTACTCCCAATTGTGGGAAACAATTTTCAAAATCACTAAAACATGAAAACTGCAACTGACAGTTTGAGAGCACTAATTATATCTACTTGAAGGTCATCCTATTTCTTTGCAGGAATTTTCTACCTGGTTGAATTTTTGCTTGATTTTATTTGCATGTGCTGTACAGCTGAAATTGCTACATAAATATATTGCCCTCACTGTTACTTAAACTGCCTACTGTTAGATCAAGAAATGTAACTAGTATTTTAAACATAAGTGCTTGCATATGAACAATTAGGGCACAGCATTCCAGTATAGAGAATCATTTTCTATTCAGCTAAAAATACAGAAAATGTTGGCCTTGGCATAATAATAATGTATATTGCTAATTTAAGATAAAAGATTTCCCTAGTTCATCTATTTTGATGACCAGTACAATGGACTGAATTTTACGACGGCACGCTTTGAAGATGGCGGTCTGCCCGTGCGGATTGCCTGTCGCTGAGCCCCCGTTATATTGAGCACGGTGGCTCATTAGCATGGCGGGGGCGAGTGCCCGCCCCCAATGATGTAAAGTGGGAGGGCACTTTGTCCCCAGCAATGGCGTTCGGCGCCGCCACCATTTTTAAAGGGCTCAAGCCCTTCAGGTAAATTTGCAATTTTATAGGTGCCGCTGCATGAAAATTGGAAATAAAATTTTATTTAAACTTTGAATCCCCTCTCCCAACCCCCCCCCACCCCGAGTTCTCAATAAACTAAATGACCTAATATGCCAAACTTTTCCCTCCCAACTGCAGCACCGTTGAGCCTCAACCCCTTCCCACCATCCCCACAACCAATCGGAGCGATTTACCCCTCTCTCCTCCCAACCCTGCAAATTTCACTCCTCCCCCGCTGCAAGTTTCACTCCTCCCCCCTCCCCGCCAGTGTCATGCCTTGGATCTCCAGGTAAGTGTTTATTCATTAATTGTAATATGACTAGCATATTTAGATAAAGGCTGCCCCGCCAAGCGGCAGGGGGGCTGCACAAAGGTAGCGCTGCTGCCGGTAAAATGCGGCGGGGCCTCCCTGGTGTCTGGTCGTGGCAGGCCTCTCCTGGAAGAATTATCCAGGCCCCCCCGGCCATGACCCCCGATGTTGAGACTGGTAAAATACAGCCCTATGTATTAGTCCATTTGTCCTATTTCTTCAGTAATGCATATTCTCCTTATCCTGAAAAGTATTCTGACAGGGAAAACTCAAAGCAAATTTGCATTGGAGTCATAATGACAAGATATTAAAATCAATATAATCATGAAAAAAATCCTCATTTAAAAAAAAAAATCTTGTGTCTCTGTGCACTTCCTGTGCAACTTGACTTCCTGTTGTTACAATTTTATGTCAACCTTTTTTTCATCTCATCATGCAATCTGGTCACCGGGCACCCACAAAGCTTTTCTCATCTAACATTTTTTCTTCTAGCTAAAAAGTCCAATGTCTGATAACACATTGCACAATAATATGTGAAATTTCTTCATTAATTATTTATTGTGCCATTTAGTGTCTTCATTAATATTTTAGTTGTGTGTGTGTGTGCGCGTGCGTGCGTGTGTGTGGTGAGAGCGACTGCCCATGTGCATTTGACCAGGAAAGGCAATGGGTGCCCTAGCAAAACTACAGTCAGTGGGGATCGGGGAAGTGTCCTAGGCCCAACCATCTTCAGCTGCTTCATCAATGACCTTCCTTCAGTCTTAAGGTCAGAAGTGGGGATGTTCGCTGATGATTGCACAATGTTCAGCACCGTTTGCGATTCTGAAGCAGTCTGTGTAGAAATGCAGCAAGACCTGGACAATATCCAGGCTTGGGCTGATAAGTGGCAAGTAACATTCGTGCCACACAAGTGTCAAGCAATGAGCATCTCCAACAAGAGGGAATCTAACCATCTGTCCATGACATTCAATGGCATTATGATCGTTGAATTGCCCACTATCAATATCCTGGGGGGTCATCATTGACCAGAAACTGAACTGGATTAGCCATATAAATACTGTGGTTACAAGAGCAGGTCAGAGGCTAGGAATCCTGCGGCGAGTAACTCACCTTCTGACTCCCAAAGCCTGTCCACCATCTACAAGGCACCTTCTAAACCTGCGACCTCTCCCACCTAGAAGGACAAGGGCAGCGGATGCATGGGGACACCTGCAAGTTCCCCTCCAAGTCACACACCATCCTGACTTGGAACTATATCACCGTTCCTTCACTGTCGCTGGGTCAAAATCCTGGAACTCCCTTCCAAATAGCACTTTGTATCTACCCCACATGGACAGCAGTGGTTCAAGAAGGCAGCTCACCATCACCTTCTGAAGGGCAATTAAGGATGGGCAATAAATGCTGGCCTGGCCAACAACACCCACATCCCATGAAATGAATAAAAAAAATTGTCAGCCTTTGCACAGTTGGTAGCACTGTTGCCAGAGTCAGAAGCGTGTGGGTTCAAATCCCAGTCCAAAGACTTGAACACATATTCCAGGCCGACACTGCAGTGCAGTGTTTAGGGAATGCTGCAGTGTCAAAGGTGCCGTCTTTTGGAAAATATGTTAAACTGAGTCCCATCTACCTTCTCAGATGGACATAAAAGATCCCGGGGCACTCTTCAAAGAAGAGCAGGTGAGTTCTCCCTGGAGTCCTGGTCAATATTTATCCTTCAACCACCATCACTTTAGATAACATTTCTGATCATTGGCTTGTTGCTGATTGTGGGAGCTTGCTGCGCACAAGTTGGCTGCCACGATTTTTACATTACAACAGTGACTACGTTTCAAAAGTGATTTACTGGCTGTGAAATGATTTGGCACGTCCTGAGGTTGTGACAGGCACTATAGAAATGCAAGGTCTGTCTTTCCTCAAGTAAGGTAGAACTTCTAATGCATTGTTTGTTACACAAGAAGCAGGATTGTAGGAAACACCTCACTTACTGCTTTCGCTGCTTGCATCTGCAAGCAAAGTACAGTCCAGTCACAAATATAAATCCCTGTCAGCGGCCTTTGCTCTCACCACAGACAGGCTGAGCTCTCGGTCTGTGCACGCACTGTACCAATGTGCCTATGGCATTGGACATTTGTGTGAAACTTCCCGTAACACTAAGAGCAACTCCCTAGTGGGAATTGTGACCCATGACTGCACAATCTTGTTGATCCAGTTCTCTGGATCTGGTGTGAATGGGCTATTATAAAATGGCTTTGTGCAAAAATGGTTGAAGATGGCTGCAGTGTCATGGCCTGCATCTGGGCTCGCCAGCTGGACAAGCTGGCCATGTGTGTGCATTAGTCCCCATCCGTGTAGCGGAGCCTGGTCTCCTCCAATCACCTCACCCATCCCTGCCATCGGAAAAAAACCTTGCTTCGCTCGGGCTCTGTGGTTGTCAATGTGCAACTTTGAGACCTGGAATATCAGGACTGGACAATTCCTAAAGACCCACAACCCCGGAGTGTAGGAAAGTCATCCTCGTTCCCGAGGGACTGCCTAAGAAGAAGGATATTGTGAGAGAGATTGAGGAAAAATGACAGTGTAGTGATTACAAACCTGTTGTAGCTTGTATTTTGTGTTGTATTAACTTCAGAAAGAGAGTCTCACTCAGAGACCCTGTGAGAGGGGAGAAAGATTCGTGCTTATTTTAAAATGTCAATATCCAAAAATACTTGCTAAATCTTGAAGGAGCTAATTATTTCATCTGCTTTTGTTGACTATTCACAAAGCTCAGTGCTATCTCTTACATTTATGAAACTGAAAGTATGATTTTACTCAGCCTGCTAGGTGGCTAAGCAGTTAATCTCTTCTGTGGCACTTGCCTTTCGATGTTCCGCATGTTTTGATTTTAGCATGTTTCGCTTGATGTTCATGGGGCTATAATGGCCTCAATATGGCATTGGTAGCCTTTAACCCCAATGATCCAGCTGACAACATTTTGAATAGGGTCTACTGCTGAGTGCTCAAAGGGCTCCTTTTATTCCGCAGCTCTGGATTAGAGGGTATGCCTTGCACGCACATTAGTTCTATGGAAAATACAGCTAAAACAAGCCCAGCAAAGGCAAAATTGAAATTATTTTGTAGAATTCGGAGAAACAGGAGTGCTCCTTTAGGTCCTGCAAAGATAGTCTGGGCCACTGCTTCCCTGGGTCACCTGCCTCCCCACTATCTTGTCCCATCCCAACACTTAACCTTGTCGATGCTTGGACTGGCCTGATATTGCGTAGCCTTAATTTGGTGAGCTGTATCGGAATGCCCATTAGACATCCTGCAGTTAGCTGGCCTGATGCTATTTTAACTGGAGGACCTATCAAAGATATATGTGTCTGTAAGCTAAACTCTTGGTCATAGAGTTATACAGCACAGAAAAAGGCCCTTCGGCCCATCATGGCCATGCCGGCCATCAAGCACCTATCTATTCTGATCCCATTTTCCAACATTTGACCCGTAGCCTTGTATGCTATGGTGTTTCAAGTGCTGATCTAAATACTTCTTAAATGTTGTGAGGGTTCCTGCCTCTACCACCGCTTCAGGCAGTGTGTTCCAGATTCCACCACCCTCTGGGTGAAATTTTTTTTCCTCAAATCACTTCTAAACCTTCTGTCCCTTACCTTAAATCTATGCCCCCTGGTTATTGGCACCTCCACTAAGGGAAAAAGTTTCTTCCTATCTACCCTATCTCTGCCCCTCATAATTTTGTATACCTCAATCAGGTCCCCCCTCAGCCTTCTCTGCTCAAAGGAAAACAACCCTAGCCTATCCAGTCTCTCTTCATAGCTGAAATGCTCCAGCCCAGGCAACATCCTGGTGAATCTCCTCTGCACCTGTTCCAGTGCAATCACATCCTTCCTTTAGTGTGGCGACCAGAGCTATACACAGTATTCCAGTACTCCAGCTGTGACCTAACTAGCATTCCCCAAATTCGGGGAAGTTCCATTAGGTTGGAAAATAGCCAATGCAACTCCTTTATTCAAAAAGGGAGGGAGCCAGAAAGCAGGAAACTACAGGCCAGTTAGCTTAACATCTGTCATAGGGAAAATGTTAGAAGCCATTATTAAAGACCTTATAGCAGAGCACTTAGAAAAATTCAAGGTAATCAGGCAGAGTCAACATGGTTTTCTGAAAGGGAAATCATGTTTAACCAATTTATTGAAGTTCTTTAAAGAAGTAACATGTGCTGTTAATAAAGGGGAATTGATGGATGTACTATACTTAGATTTCCAGAAGGCATGTGATAAGGTGCCACACATGGGTTATTAGAGAAAATAAAAGCTCATGGTATGAGGGGGTAACATTTTGGCATGGATAGAAGATTGGCCAGCTAACAGGAAACAGAGAGTAGGCATAAATGGGTCATTTTCTGGTTGGCAAGATGTAACGAGTGGTGTGCCACAAAGGTCAGTGCTGGTGGCTCAACCTTTTACAATTTATATAAATGACTTGGATGAAGGGACCAAAGGTATGGTTGCTAAATTTGCTGCTGACACAAAGATAGGTAGGAAAGTAAGTTGTGAAGAGGACATAAGGAGGCTACAAAGAGATATAGATAGGTTAAGTGAGTGGACAAAGATTTAGCAAATGGAGTATAATGTGGGAAAATGTGAAATTGTCCATTTTTGCAGGAAGTTATAGAGTGATACAGCCCAGAAACAGGCCCTTCGGCCCGTCATGTCTGTGCCGGCCATCAATCACCTATCTATTCTAATCCCATTTTCCAGCACTTGGCCCATAGCCTTGTATGCTACGGCATTTCAAGACTCATCTAAATACTTCTTAAATGTTGTGAGGGTTCCTGCCAGCACTTCAGGCAGTGTGTTCCAGATTCCAACCACCCTCTGGGTGAAAAGCTTTTGCCTCAAATACCCTCTAAACCTCCTGCCCCTTACCTTATTGACCCTCCACTTAGGGAAAGTGTTTCTTCCTATCTATCCTATCAATGCCCCTCATAATTTTGTATACCTCAATCAGGTTCCCCCTCAGCCTTCTCTGCTCTAAGAAAATCAACCCTAGCCTATCCAGTCTCTCTTCATAGCTGAATTGCTTCAGTCCAGGTAACATCCTGGTGAATCTCCTCTGCACCCTCTCCAGTGCAATCACATCTTTCCTATTGTGTGGTGACCAGAACAGTACATACTACTCCAGCTGTGACCTAACTAGCGTTTTATACAGCTCCATCATAACTTCCCTGCTCTTATATTCTATGCCTCGGCTAATAAAGGCAAGTATCCCTTATGCCTTCCTAACCACCTTATCGACCTGTGCTGCTGCCTTCAGTGATCTATGGACAAGTACACCGAGGTCCCTCTGACCCTCCGTACTTCCTAGGGTCCTACCATCCATTGTATATTCCCTTTCCTTGTTAGTCCACCCAAAGTGCATCACCTCACACTTCTCAGGATTAAATTCCATTTGCCACTGCCCTGCCCATCTTACCAGCCCATCTATATTGTCCTGTAATCTAAGGCTTTCCTCCTCATCTGCAAACTTACTGATAATACCTCCTATATTCATTGGTCCTCTTCAACTTTTCTGCAAACCATGCCATGCTCCTCCACAGACTCTCCTTAATATGTTAACCCGTGGCACTACCTTCTCCTGGTTCCATTCCTATTTATCTCAACAGTCAGTACATTTGCACTGGCTTCTCCATCCGTGCTTATGCAATCAGAACTTTGGTATGTCTACAGCTGCATCTTTTGCCCTTTCCTATTCCTTATTGGCATCTTAATTACTTCCATCAGTAGGGGGTCAGCTTTCATACATATTACAGATGATGTGCTACTCAATCTCACTGCTGCCATCTTTGATTATGTGACTTTTATGCAGTCAGGCATGGGATTCTCAAGCCAGACTTTTTTCATCTTAACCTCAGCAAGAACACTGGCATTTGCCGGAAATGTCACATCACTAGTGGTGACTCCAACTTCCTCCTTGGTAGCTCACTTAAACTGAGCTTGACTGAGTTGAGCTTCACAGCCAATCCATTGCTGTGACAGCTTACTTCCACCTATGGAGTATCACCCAGCCTACCCACATATCTAACCTCAGTCACAGCTGAAGTCCTTAAATCACCTGTGGGTATGAATTCTCTAACAATTTCCTGCTGGCCGCCTCAAATCCATCCCATATAAAGTCCACTTTATTCAGAACTCTCTGGCCCCCACCCAGCACAAAATTCTGCACATCTGTCATCCATATTTACTGATTTCCAGTGGCTCATTATCCCCTAGATTATTGATTTCAAATGCCTCTGCTCTACCTCTGCAATCTTTTCTAACCTTACATTCTACCATACACCCACTGCTCTTTGAATTTTGGTCTATTCTCCTCTCCAAACCCTGCTCCACCATTGGTAGAAAAACCTTCAGTCATCACTCCCTGTTTTCTGGAAATCTATTTTTAGGTCTTCTTGGTACCTCCTGCTCCTTCAAAAGCCTCCTTTAAAATTTAGCTCTTTAAAGCTCCTCTAACTCCTCTTTCTGTCTTCCTGTAAGGTTCCCAGGACCTACTCGAGGGCAATTAGGGATGAGCAACAAATGCTCGCCTTGCCACCGATGTTCGCATCCCATGAAAGAATTAAAAAAAAGAATTAGAAATGTTTTTATTACATAGATTCTATATAGGAACATGATTGATGGTCATTACAGCACAGAAGGGGGACATTTAGCCCATCGAGCCCATACTGGTTCTATGCAGAGCAATCCAGTCAGTCCCATTCCCCCACTCTATCCCTGTAGGTTTATTTTCTTTTGAAATCATTGATCATCTCTGCTTCCACCACCCTTGTAGGCAGCGAGTTCCAGGTCATTACCACTCGTAGTGTAAAAAAAAAGTTTTTCCTCACATTCCCCCCTGCATCTCTTGTCCAAAACCTTAAATCTATGTCCCATTGTCCTTGTACCATCAGCTAACGGGAACATGTTTTCTTTGTCTACCTTATCATAATGTTGACTAATCTTGTACACCTTTAGCAAATCTCCCCACAATCTCCTTTTGCTCCAGGAAAACAACTCCAATCTAACTTTCTAGCTAAAATTCCTCATCCCTGAAACCATTCTGGTAAATCTTCTCTGCACCCTCTCAAGGACCCTCACATCTTTCCTGAAGTGCAATAGTCTAGTTTTGGCCTAACCAGAGATTTATAAAGTTTCAGCATAACTTCCCTGCTTTTGTACTCAATGCCTCTAATTATGAAGCCCGAGATCCCATATGCTTTGCTAACTGCTCTCACTAAGTCCTGCCACCATCAAAGGTCTGTACACATGAATCCCCCAGGCCTCTCTGTCTCTGTTATGCTCTTTGGAACTATGTTATTAAGTAATTGTTGTCTCTCCCAATCCCTTCTGCCAAAATGCCATAATTTCACACTTGTCTGTATTAAATTCAATCTGCCACTTGTCTGCCAATTCTGCTAGCCTATCTGTGTCCTGTTGCAGATCGATGGGTATCATTGTCACTGTTTGTCACAACTCCAAGTTTGGTATCATCGGCAAACTTTGAAATTTTACTCTGTATTCCAATATCCAAGTCATTTATATATATATATATAATATATCTAAAAATACATCATTCAGCCCCTCAAGCCTGTGACGCCATTCTGTTAGATTATGGCTGATCTGTACCTCATCCATTTATCTGCATTTGCGCCATATATTATTTGAAATGAATGCAATTTCTTTCCTTTATCCTTACCCAGAAAAAATCGATCGGCTTAAGGATTGAAAAATTTTAATTGACCCAGCATCCACATAGTAAAAACAAGAAATGCTGGAACCACTCAGCAGGTCTGGCAGCATCTGTGGAAAGAGAAGCAGAGTTAACGTTTCGGGTCAGTGACCCTTCTTCGGAACTGACAAATATTAAAAATGTCACAGGTTATAAGCAAGTGAGGTGGGGGTGAGGCAAGAGATAACAAAGGACTGAACATTGAGTTCAATAATTTCAGAGCATGACAGCCCCCCATTTTACTTTCATTTTTCGTTGTTTTTTCTTTTTTACAGCCTTTTTTTGCATTTATTTCATTTCATCTTAGTTTGTTCAGTTTGCTTACCCACTTTTTTTTCATGTTTGCACTTGCTGCTGTTCAATATTTAGTCCGTTAACACCTTTTCTGTACTAATGCTTTGTCTTTCAACACACCATTAACATATTGTTTGCCTTTGCTCCATGACCTTTTGGTCAGCTATGTGGCCTTGTCCAATCTACGCCTCCTTTGTTATCTCTTGCCCCACCCCCACCTCACTTGCTTATAACCTGTGACATTTTTAATATTTGTCAGTTCCGAAGAAGGGTCACCGACCCGAAACGTTAACTCTGCTTCTCTTTCCACAGATGCTGCCAGACCTGCTGAGTGGTTCTAGCATTTCTTGTTTTTATTTCTGATTTCCAGCATCCGCAGTATTTTGCTTTTATCCACAGAGTAATGCTAGTTGTTTTATTGTTGACCTTGTCAACCTCTGCATATACAGCTCATAAGAAGAAACAAATAATAGTTTCATAAGGGCAGAGTCAGATCGTGATGAGATTCATCCTGTACACAAGGCTGAAGAAAAAAAAATTCCCAACATTTTAATGTAGAGAAATGACAGAACAAAATCAAACCAATAGAACCCATTGTCATCTAGTAATAACCAGCAGGATCTAGGAATTTGAGTTGGCAGTTTATCAAGTAATTTGTTAATCCATCAGAATGTGACAGCAAAAGTGTACATAGCACAGAAATTTGTAAACTACAGCACTCAACTGCTGATGTGGCATGATCTGTGCAATAGAATTTTGTTCTGTAGTACTTTGACGGATTCTTTTTCATAAAATCCTATCTAAAGCCTAATTTTCCCAAATGTGTGCTTTCAAAATCTATTCTAATCAGTCCAATTCAAATTCAAAATTACATTTGGAATCCCTGTCCAATGTGCCCTATTTACATTGGTTCACAATAAGGTGTTTTCAAAGTTGCTGTGTTAAATAATGCACATGCTACCACTTCCATTTGCAGTCAAGCCCATAAAATCTGTCAGCTTGCTGTAATTATACTGATGGGAGTCTGCGAAAGACAAAGTGCATGTACCGAAATATCCTCTGAACTGAAGAAAATGCATTGCAGGAATCCTTGTCACCCTCTGTTTTGTCTTGTCTCCCGAATAAATAATATGGAGTAATCCCTTATGCTTTAGCTTCTGTTTCCCTCTTGGGGAGTGTGCTAGTTTGCTTCGTTTATCTGTTTGTAAGAGTGCCTTAATGCTTGGTTCAATGGTGCTAACTATTCATGTTTGAGCTGAGTTTACTGATGTTTATCTGGCATATTACAGGATGCTTTTGTTGTCTTTTGCTTTATTACACATTGACTGGTTTTATTTTTTACATCTGATGCAGTTTATTTTTACTGTTATAAAATATCGAAAAAGAGTTTCAAAAAACTACTCAATAGAAATAAAGGTTGAGTTTATAAGAGTGACTTTTTTTTTGCTGGATGCTATACAGGCGACGAAGGGATCTGGAAATTTTGTGACTAGAGGTTCTGGTTGCTGTAGATAAAAGTGCACCCCATGTGTATTGCCCTTGAGGCTGCACATCCATGACAATCACTCCTCCTTTTGAGAAGATGTTTCATTAAGCATGCAAGTAGCATGCTAATGAAGGCTGAGGAGGCCTGCTCTTCTTTCTGATGTCTGGACAGAGATTTTAATTGGCAGTACGCAGTCCATCATAATCATGTGTTGGGGAGACACGCAAAGTCTGAATTTATACGTTCTTAACATAGGAAGGGGGAACTGAGTTCCTATTTGGATGCATGTTTTAATTTTTTCTCTCTCTCTCTCTCTCTGTCTCTTTGCCCCCCCCCCCCCCCCACCACCTCCCGCCCCGACTCCTGATTTGTTCCCAGCAAACCAACCAGTCCCAATTTTGCAATGGGTTGGGTGGGGGTGGGGAGAGCAGTGATTTGACTGAGCCGGAGGTTGTAGATGGGGGGCCGCATTGCTGCAGTGTGAAACTTAAAGTTTTAAGATATCTTGGGCTGCCAAGCAGAGGTTCATGACCCATTCTGTGAGACTCATGGGCAGTCGGGAGGATTAACAGCCCTACCTAGTCAATGGTCAACAATTAAAGAGGTGTGGTGTTAGCAGTAAATGTGCAACAAGTTTCCTGCAACACTTTGTCATTTATAACATGGTAGCCAAACCTTGGTGCTTCCCTTAAATGTCTACCATTTTCTTCCCTGTCTATCTGATCTTGCAGGAAGTGCACATAGTGTGAAGTCTTGTTGCCAGCTATACTGTCATCTGAGGAAGATACTATGCCAAATCGGGCAACTGTCCCTTCACCCATCTCGTGCAACACTCTACTTCATCACCTATTAAAGAAGTAGCTTGAGTGCTGCACCAATTCATTACTAGCTCACAGGTTCTGTTTCCTATCTCTCTGTTTATTGTGCCCAGTGATTGGGTATTGGCAGCCATTTGTTCTATCCCAAACAGTTTTTACAAAGACTCAGCTGTGTTTTGAAGATGCTTACAATTTTTGAAGGCTATTGTTGCCCCTGTTTTCAGTTATTTTCAAGTGGCTGTTTCCCCACCCCGTTAATTGTTCTTATCGTCCTTTTTCAGCAATTCTTTAAGAGGCAGATGGTGAGGGGAGGTAGCAAGGGAAAGTGTTCCAGAGTGCACACAGTTAGAGGAGTGGAGGGCATATGCTGGCATTTCTGGCTGGAGAACTTTGCAGAGGTATGATGAGGAGGAGTCTTGGGGGGATTTAGAAATGGGCGGAGGTGGGGGTGGGCAGGTGATTGAGCTGCACTTGTGCTTCTTGAAAGTAGTGATGGTGAGCTCCCTGAACTCAGCATAGAAATTTTCTGTGCTGACTCAAAACAGAAAGAGCAGGTGCAGGTGGTAGAAGTATCAAAGCAGCACCCTGATGAAGATTTTAAGAAAGTCAGCAAGAACGTAATGGAAATAGAGCTCATCGTGGAGTTGCTGTTTTATAGGCCAAATCCAGTTTAAACAAAATTTCTTTTAAAAGCAATACTCTTTTATTTACTCATTACTTCTTATTCTGGCAGCTTCATGTATGAACTGGCCTACAGTGTGCTTAGCTTATTTTTAAATAAAAACTGTATTTCTAATTTTTAAACATTGCTTGGAGTCATTAGAGTCTGTAAAGTTATTTTGGGCATATTGATTCTTCTTTTGAGCTTTATTCTGAGTACCTGCACATAACAATCAAAAATAATAGAAAATGCAAACTCATGTTAAATTACTGCAGTATTTGCATATCCCATGTTTTAGTCAACTTCTGTAAATGTGTTTGATGCAGGATGCATAAATGGTTTAGCCAGTTGAGCTTTTTTTCCTCCTTTTATACATTTAGGATAATTAATTCTGATGGCTCCTCTGATGGATCAATGGATTTATTCAGTAAGTAACTGAGCCAGACAGATTGGGAGACCCTCATACGATTCCTCATTTGTGTTGAGTTAGCAGATTTATTGCCACAGCAATGTTTGGAATACCAAATTTGTCCTGTCCATTTCTAAAACTCCTGCTCCTGATTGATATCCAGTGCATCTTACTGGAGTCTTACGTGTGGATATAGTGTAAGGAAGGATCTGTTATGGCTGTCTGTAATGCCTCAGCAATCACTATTGTGCTCATACGTGTTGAAAAATGTCCATTTGGGTGAGATATCAAAGTAAGCCTTTTCTGGGGAAATTTATTAATGTAGATGTAGTGAGATAGCTAGAAATCAGTCAAAAAGCAATGACAAATTAATTTGAAATGACAAAATCTCTCTCGAGTCATTTTTTACGTTGTATATTACTGGATCAAGAAGGCCCCCTTTTCACTTGCTGAATTAACTGACTTGACTGACAACAGACGTACTACAGTTGCTTTCGATGTTCTTGTGTCAAGGCAAAGGTAAAAAATTGGACAACTTTCCTGTTTTTGATTGTTATCCAGTGACTCTGTTGGAAAATTTGCATATTTAGTTGTCGTGTGGAAAGAGGACTGTGCTTGACATGATATCCCCACAGTAAAGTAGCCTGCCAACATTTACTGTCTAGGCTTACAGATCATTAATGGCCACTTGAGTGAGATGCAGATGGCTGGTGGCATTTGTGTCAGTGCTTTTAAGAGAGAAGGAAGAAAATTGGAAAATGTGAATCAGACCCCAACATGAGTTATAGCCTTCAAGAGAAGAAGGATTAGAGAGGAAATGGGAAGAAACATAAAAACAAGTATGCAAATAAACACTTATTGTACAAAGTAGCACAGATCGTAATGGTAATTATGCCTGTTAAGATGACACAAAAAATCATTTAGGAAGAAAGCCTGACATTCATTAATTACAGAAGCTAATCTTTAACTGAAGCTTGGAGAGTATAGCTGCAAATCTTTAATGTCCTATGTTGTGCTTCATTAGGTTTACTGCTTAATATCAAACCAGATTAGCTCAAAAGCCATTTAAAGTTCAGAGCCAATAAATTAATATTTGTGTCAGTCATGCAGTCACATTTAGCCTAGGCCAGACGACCAGTGGGGCGCTCAAAGCTCCGCTTCAAGGATGCTTGCAAGTGTGACATGAAGGCCCTAAATGTCTCTATTGCACCTGGGAGTCACGAGCTGGCGAAAAAGGGAAATGGCGACACGTCCTGCAGACTGGTGTGCACTACCACAACGACCAGTTGCTACAGCAGCTTGGCAACAAGAGCTGACATCAAAACCAACAACTCACAGCATCACTTGTCAGCTTCATGGGAGGCACTTGTGGTAGAATCTACCTCTCGAGGATTGGCCTTCAGAGCCATCAACAATGGTGCACCAAGTGAAGACATCCCACCTAAATGGATTGTTTGCTGCATGTCCATCATCTTTCATAGATGGAAGGATGCCAACCAACCAACAAGCAGTCACAGTTGTAGATCACTTGGTCAAATATGAGAGGGTCTTGAGAAGCCTTTGAGATTGCAGTTGGAGGACGTCACTGGACCTCAATCTGCATATTTAAGCAAGGACCCTGGTGGCTTTGAATGGGTGGTTTGGCTGCATGTCTAGAAGTGTCAGTAAAAATTGGAAAATGTGAGATCCAAGTGGGATGTTGGCATGTTCATCAACTGATGGATTTTATCTGCTTACCTGCCTGGTTTCTGCCAGGTAGGTAGGGTTAAAACGCATCCTCTTGTTTTCAAAATCAGAGCTAATACTGTTTTTCTTAAGTTTGTGTTATATTGCCGAGAGTTTCCTGTGTGTGTGGTTGGTATCCTTCCATCCGTGAAAGATGATGAACATGCAGAAAACAATCCATTTCGGTGGGGTGTCTTCTCTTGGTGCACCTTTGCTGATGGCTGTGAAGGCCAATCCTTGAGAGGCAGATTCTGCCTCGTGCTGCATGTGAAGCTGCCAAGTGACGTTGTATGTTGTTGTTTTTGATGTTGACATCTATTGCCAAGCTGCTGCAGTAACTGGTTGTTGTGGTAGTACACACCAGTCCACAGGATGTGTCGCCATTTCCCTCATTCGCCAGCTAGTGACTCAAAGGTGTGATAGTCGACATTTAGACCTTTCATGTCACACGTATAAGCAGCCTTTGGTCATCTGCCCCCCCCCGGCTACCTCACCATATAGATGATCCTTGGGTGTGCGACCATCTTCCATCCTGCGGACGTGTCTGATCCACCAAAGCCGCCTCTGTTTGATTAATGCCAACACAGTTGGGAGCTCTGCTTTTGAGAGGACTGCCGCATTTGTGGTTTTGTCCTGCCAGGATATACCCCTAATGCGCCACAAACAGCAAAAATGGAAATTGTTGAACTTCTTTTCCTGGTAGTTGTAAGTCGCCCATGTTTCACAGCTATACAGCAAGGTGCTGAGACACAGGCCTTATAAACCATCTGCTTGGTCCTAAAGGTCAGCTTGGTGTTATCCCATGCGCAATTTACGATTCGGCCAAAGGTGGTCGCTGCTTTTCCTATTTGTCTAATGAGTTCTGCGTCAAAGGACAGATTGTCTGTCACCATGGGCACAAACTGTCAGAATTTGATAATCACTTCCAGTTGTCTATGGTTATCTAATATCAGTAAATTAACACATAAAACAATTTATAAAAGTGCAGCAAAATGCTATTCCAATGATGGGGGAAAATACTTAATGAAGTTCTTCCATCAAATACTTTTTAAAAATGCATGAAATGTCATCATTTTTGAATCTTTAATTTCTAAAAGGCCAGCTGTCCTGAACATAATGGGGCCAACAGTCCATTTTGGAGTACATTGGGTAGATGGTGGGAGGAGTTGACTTGATTTTTAAGTCTGAAGAAAATCAGAAGTTCTCAGTGCTGCTGCATTTTAACTCTGCTGCAAGGAAGAGTTAGGTATATCTATTCTCCTCCTGCCCTTTATTTATTCAGGAAATACTAGTGCCATTGTGTGTTTGTTCTAAATGAGACCTGAAAATTTTATGTTTGGTGTGAGAAGATGCTTCTGAGATTCTGTGGATGTGTTGGGCGAAATTTTAACTCACTCAAAACCCATTCACTTATACAGAGTTAAATCAGCCCTGTGTTATTAGTTTTTCATCTATTAAGACAGCAATTTCATTGGTCTCTGTTTTGTGATTTAGGTGGGAAGCCAGTGTTGTGAGATTCCCAAAAGGATTCATCACAGTTAGTCCCAAATTTGATGCAAAACATTAGATCTAGTCATTGTGCCCAAAGCATGTTTATTTTGAGCTACACGTAAAAGGACTTGTCTTTGGTATGGGAAAATGAAGGTATACTATAACTGTGCTTCTTGAATTATTGACCTTTGATGTTAGCCTTCCTTGCATTTATTTTCCTGCAGGAGAAAGACCTGAAAATGGGCACAGGGATCACAATGCATGATTAACACTTAATACATTCAGTGCTGTGTAGTTAGCATGCCAACTTCATGTTACCTGCTCATTATCACCATTGTTGAATGCAGCCACTGATCCTTGTGCTGTTCATTAGCTGCAAAAATCAGCAGGGTACCCAGGAGTGTAAGTACTTAAAAGCTAGCTTGCATTACTTAAAGCTGGCCTGCATCTCTTAAAGGAGATGTGCATTGTAGATGGAATAGGTCCTGGGAGTCATTCTACAAGTGAATCTGTCCTGGGAAAGAGTGAAGAATGACTGACCATGGGAGAGAGTGGGTGTCAGTTTTTTTTAGATGCTGCACTGGAGGTCTTGGTTGAAGAAGTGGAATGGAGGGAAGATGTCCTGTATCCTCAGGGGGACAGGAGACCCTCTGGACACTTGCTTGGAAGGCAATGGCAAGAAATAGCTACAGAGGTCAATGCCAGGCATATAACTCGAAGACCATGGCTGCAGTGCAGGAAGGAGTTTAATGATCTCACAAGAGTGGTCGAGGTCAGTGAATGTATCTTCAAATTCCATATCCTACCAACTGCACCACTATCCTCAGCCACTGCTCAATTCACCACAATCTTATCACTCACCTATTAACAATTTCTATCAATCAGGATTCATTCATATGTTTCAATTCACTCTTACACTTTTGGCACTGTTGTAAGCCTCAAACCCACATCTCACAGCTTGCAAGCACTCACCCATGACTACCACATCACCCAACAGAATACATGACATGTACTTCCCTTTCTCTTGCAGGAGAATTGTGGCGCACTACTGGAAGCAGCAGGAACTGACTGGAGGGGGAGAGGCACATCTGCAAGTTCTAATACCCATGGAGGAGATGTTGCGGGCCATTGCTGAGGCTGTAGCCACCAATGGGGATGAATTGATTGTAGATAAGTGTATCTACATACCTAATCCTCCTCCATTCTGCCACTTTTCCTTTATCCCACAATCTCTTCTGACTGAGAAGTTGATTGTGTAGATGAGCACTTCTTACTTGTTTTATAGCAATGAAAAACAAGAGCATCACAAAGCGATACATTCACACGCTTACATGTTTCGTTCTTCCTTTGGACAATTAAAATTAAAAATCGAGCATTAAATTACAGGGTCCCATAACTGCTATTTTTTATATATATATATATATATATATATATATAAATATATTTAAATGTGTTTGCATGTTCAGAACACACTTTACAATGAACTAAATGTTTGAATAGCAAAGTAGGGGTATTGGGAACAGTTGAGACATAATTAATATATATTTGCATCTTTTAATATGTGATTAATTAACAATTACTTTTGATATGCTTATTTCATCTGAAATTTTTAGAGAAGGTTTCACAGTGTTTGCTTTATCAGTATCAATATTGTTTTAAGGCTAGAGTTTGCTCCATAAAGGAAGCATACAGTGCTTCGAACCAGAACAATTACTGGGCAGACATAATAGTCAGCAGCCATTGTGGTCAGTCTGGAATTAATGTATTTCTGTAAGGTTCCTATGGAATAAGTTTGCTGTGTCCCAGAAACTCAGCAAGGCGAAAAAGCCAAATCATACCTCAAAGTATTAGGAAGCAGATGTGTTCCATTGTGTTGTCATTCCATAATATCCACTGCAATGAATGAAAGACGCAGGATTAATCCAGGAAATGCTCTGTAAGTTGGGTGTATGTAAATATCCTGAAAAAGTATTTAGTCCTGTTACCACCTACTTTAATGCCGATGATTGTTTCTTACTTAGCTTCACTGCCTCCACAACAACCAGCCAGAATAAACAGTTTATTTGATTTCCTGAAAGCTGTATTAGGTCTGCAAAAATTGCCATGTAAGTGAGGTCACTTTGTTAGCAAGGGCATTTCCAGTTGGTCTTCAGCTTATCCTCTGTGCTGAAGAAGCAATAGATAAGTTCAAACACAGCCCAGTGAGAGAAAATAAAAACAAAATGCTGGAAATACTCAGCAGGTCAGGCAGCATCTGTGGAGAGATAAACAAAGTTAACATTTCAGGTTGTTGACCTTTCATCAGAGCTGGTATGGAATTTGCATCATCAGAACAGATGCAACAGAGACCGAGAAACTGGGAGAATGGAATGGAGCCCTTGCAGAAAGCGAGAAACAAGGAAGTGTAGTCAAGGTAGCTGTTGGGGTCGGTGGGCTTATAGTGAATATTTGTTGATAGCCTATCCTCAGAAATGGAAACAGAGAAGTCGAGGAAGAGAAGGGAAGAGTCGGAATGGACCATGTAAAGGTGAGAGAAGGGTTGAAATTGGAAGCAATGTTGATTGAATAGCACTGATATAGTCATAGTGTATTGAAAAAAAAGGTGAGGGAGAGGGTCTAAGTAGGACTGGAACAAAGAATGTTCCACATATACCACAAAAAGGCAGGTATAGCCAGGACCCATTAGAGTACCCTTAGCAGCATCTTTTATTTGGAGGAACTGAGTGGAGTTAAAGGAGAAGTTGTTTAATGTGAGAACAGCTTCTGCCAGACAGAGGAGCGTGATGGGGGATGGAGACTAGTTGGGTCTCTGTTCAAGGAAGAAGCAGAGAGTCCTCAGACCGTTCTGGTGGGTCTGGAGGTGTGGAGGAATTGGACGTCCATGGTAAAGAGGAGATGGTTAGGTCCAGGAAATTAGAAACTGTTCAAGTGATGGAGGGCATTTGAAGAGTCATGGATGTAGGTAGGAAGAGACTGGACAAGGGGAGAAAAAGAGTTACGATAGGAAGAAATTACTTCAGTGGGGCAGGAATCGGCTGAAACGATATTTCCACCAGGGCAGTCCTTTTTGTGGATCTTGGGAAGGAGGTGGGCTGTCTGGGGTTGGGGTATATGTGGTTGGAGGCCATAGAGGGAAGATCTCCAGCGGAGATGGGGTCAGTGATAGTCCTGGAGACAATGGTTTGATGTTCAGTGGTGGGGTCATGCTCCGGGAGAGGTAGGAGGAACTGTCGGAGAGCTAGCATAAAGCCTCTGCAAGGTAGAGGTTGTTTCACAAGTCAACAGCAGCATCACCCTTGTCAGCAGGTTTGATGACAATGTTAGGGTTGGAGCTAAGAGAACAGTGTGCAGCAAGTTCAGAGGGAGACAGGTTATAGTGAGTGAAGGGAGCAGAGAAATTGAGACAGCTGATGTCACGCTGGCAGTTCCCAATGAATAGATCTAAAGAGGGTAAGAGGCCAGATGGTGGGGTCCAGGTGGATGAAGAATGCAGGAGACAGTTCAAAGTGTCCACAGTGTAGGGGTAAGATGCCTGGCCAAAGAGGTGGGCACAAAAGCAATGGAAGAAGAGCTCGTTGTGCCAAGCTTGAAATTCATTGAGGTGGAACATGAGGGGATAAAGCTGAGGCCTTTGCTAAGGACAGATCATTCAGGGTCAGAGAGGGGAAGGCCAAAGGGTATCGTGAATACACAGCAAGGAGTAAGATTCGAAGAAGGGATGGGGTCAGAGGGAAGTGAAGGGGAAGAAAGATCCAGAGGGTCATTGGTACCCCAGAGTTGTTGAAGCTTGTGATCCCTCACACATGAAAGGAAGAAAAAAAGTATTTTGTTAAAGCATCAGATGAGACGAAGGAAGAAATGAATTTGCGGGCCAAAACAGCTTTGGGCTTGAGTGAGTTGATGCTGCTGAAGAGAGGTCAAGAGTATGCATGGCATTGAGTGTGGATCTCAGGATGTGGCAAGAACAGCGGTTCAAGAAATGCTGCATGTCTAGGAGATATCTGTAATCATAGGTGGATCCAAAACACAAAGGGTGGAATTTCAATTGGAATCCACGTGGAATAAATCGAAGCCAGAGACAGTTGCTGAGGAAGGAGATGTGGCTGTGAAAACGTGTTTTGGTAATACCTGATCAAACACGAGAAGGCAAATATAAAACAATGAAGGTGAACTAGGTAAAAGAGACAAAAGGAAATCTCGTCGGAGAGAAGAACAGAGCTTCTTCAAGGTGCGCATTCCAAGAAGAGAAGTGGCAGTGAATTAAACACTAATACAAAAGCAAAATTCTGCGGATGCTCGAAATCTGAAATAAAACAGCCAATGCTGGAAATACTCAGCAAGTTAGGTAGCATCTGTGGAGAAAGAAACAGTTAATGTTTCAGGGTGATGGCCTTTCATCAGAACTGGGAAAAGTTAGAAATATAAGGTTTTGAACAAGTGAAAGGGATGAGAGAAAACCTTGATGAACCATCTACTTTTCTCAAAGTGCACAAAGCCATAAAGCAAACCAAGAATAGTAAAGTGCTATATTATGGATATCTCCAATGGGATGCCTGCAGGAGCGTGGCAACATAGGGCTGGATTTAGTGCAGGAGGTGGGGCTCTTGGCACTGGCAGGGTGGGGGTGGGGGGGGGGGGGGGGGGTGGAATCCCTGCCTCTGCCTTTTTGTGCTCCCCGGAGCGATCCTCCAATCTTTTTTAAATCAAAGTTTCAAGAGGTGGGATCCCCTTCTCTTTAAAGACTGGGATCCTGCCTCCCAATTGGCCGGCAGCTCAGCAGTATATGTAGCGCCACTGTAAACGGTGGCCACTGCCGGTACTGCTGAGGCCTCTGATTCAGGCCCAGTGCCGGAACCCTGGAACTGAGGTAGGTGAGGCAGGGTCACCAGGTGGTGGTGTGGTTTGTCGTACAGCCCAGGGGAGGGTGGGGGGGGGGGGGTTGTTGCAGGGTACGGTTCTTCCTGGTGGGTGTCCTCCGTGGGCCACAAATTGCCCATGAAGGAGGGACCCCAAGCCCATGGAGGGCACCTCACTTTACAACTTTACAAGGTGCCCTCCCTGTACGGCAGAGACCCCCAGCTCTGGTAAGATCCCAGCAGCTGGTGAAAGAGACCCTTAATTGACTGTTAATAGGCCACCTAAGGGCCTCACTTGGCCTCTGGGTGGGAAGGCCATCATCAGCCTGTTCCACCAGCGGGAAGATTGCTGGGCAACGGGGAGACGACATGCCCTACATCCTGCCACCAGCCGCCTTTGACCCCACCTCGGGGCCTCACAGAATCCCGGCCATAGTGATGACTCATTCCAAAAGTTTTACTGTAACTTTTCCACATGATTTGCGCGAAAGATCCTGTTCTAGATGGTCTTAAAGATGCATTCATCCTCAACCTATGTAAGCAAAAGGGATAAAAATATGACTGGTAATTATAAGAGCATCTTTCTTTTCTCCATTCCAAGAAGACGCTAAGCTGAATGACACTAAATTGACTTTTAGTAAATCTTGCAGATAATATACAGACCAAAACACAATGCAATTACTCGCCAATTGTGCGACACAATTTTTAGGGCCTGGCAGACGCAGAAGAGGTTGTAATTGAAAGTGAATAGCTTCCGCTAACTCAATTGCTGCTATCAGGTAATGTCTAATAAAGATGCAAATTAATGGAACATTATTTTCTTGTGTTGAATTATGATCTTGCTTAGAGAGTGCAACTCCCTTTATTGTTGAATATTTTAATATGATCCTAGTGTCAGCTTTGACCCAATGGTGGCACGCTTGCCTCTGAATCAGAAGGTTGTGTGTTCAAGTCCCACCTCATAGACTTGAGCACATAATCTAGACTCACAATTCAGTGCAGTACTGAGAGAGTGTTGAGCTGTCAGAGGTCCAATCTTTCAGATGAGACATTAAACCGAGGCCCCATCTAATCTCAGATGGACGTAAAAGATCCAATGACAGTGTTCAAAGAAGAGCAGGGAGTTCTCCCCATTGTCCTGGTCAATACATTGTCACCGTGATTACACTTCAGAAGTACTTCATTGGCTGTAAAATGCTTTGGGATGTCCCATGGTTGTGAAAGGCACAATATAAATACCAATTCTTTCTTTCAGTTGATGGTATGGCACAAAATCCCGAATTGGCACCATTCAGAGTTTTACCCACTGTATTCAAAATATTTTTTCAGCATCTCAAATATTGAACATTTTCAATTGGGAAAGCAATAGAGGATATTGAGGTTGAATTTCTACAAGTGTTCTCCCAATTATCCACTGTAACTTCTGGGATGTTTTGAAAAAACCCTAGAGAAACCGTATAAATGATATTTACATGCTTCTCCTGGATTTCCTTTGATCTTCTGCTGAAGGTACAATGGACAAGCAGAGAAATTACACCACAATGTTTTACAACAGGCTGTAGCGGGATGTTTTTGGCTACCTTGATAATGTATGAAAATCAAAAAGGGAGTTGAGGTATTTTTAAAACAGAACAGCTAATGGCACTTTGCCTTTCTAACGAGCATTTCTGAATTATAGGGTATCACTGTTCTAGGTTATAACCGAGGTTATTCTTGTCACCTGCTGAGATACAGATAATAAGACATTGTGTCAGAATGAAGCCAGTAATCTTTGGGAGGTTGGAGCTCAATTTAGTCTTAAATTGTCATCTATTGTAACTGGTTCTTTCAGAATGTCTGCAAAGCATTGAGATTCATTGGTTTCAATTATGCATTTTACCTAAATTAAACAAAAATTGAATTAAATTCCCAGCAGATACATAAACATCTTGATGAGAGACAGACAGGGTAATATTCATCAGACCTCTGTGCTACACCTAAATTGTGAAATTGTCTTTCTCTGGGTCTTGCTATGAATTTCTAACATTTTTCATTTTTATTTCAGAATTCCAGCCTTTGGTTTCTTTCTTTTAATGACATAAATTTCATCCTGGGTTTTTTTTATAACACATGGTAGGTTGGCTTGACTTGAATTTATACAGAAGTAAGCTTTGTATTTTCTTCAATTTTACATAGGTTATGAACATGGTAAATATAGGAACAGCATCAATTAATTGATCATGACAAAAATATTTTATGCAATTGCAACTTTATATTTGCGCTGTTAGGGTGAGCATGCTATTTGGATGTGACCGATGTGTACAAATTAATTACAAAGCAGAATTTCCTTGTGCCTCAGAAAGCAAGTCTTATTGAATATACCTCCAAATTTCATAACATTCTTTTACATGACATGTTAATTATTTGAACTAATTGTTATAATGTAAACTTACAAATTTGGTTGATTCCCACTGCCCTGTATCTGCTTGCATGGTGGTGGGAGCCAGGAGTATAATGGGCCCAAATCTTACTGGAGCAGATATCTTGCGACAGTAGACTTTTTCCTGCATCCTTCAGTTCCTAAAAAAGTTTTGCCCTGAAAGTGTAAGTTGATAATGGCACGGCAAGGGCATAGGAGTATCTGGGACCCTGGTGAACTATAAGACCAACAGTCTGTCTCCTTAACCAATGAGATTAAAGGATTGAGAAAGAAACAGAGGAACAACTGAGAAGGAAGGATAGTTAAATTGGGAGAACTAGAATCAAATCAGGGACAGGAAAAGAAAAGGAAAAAGAGAAAAAAAGATAGAAAGGAAAAGTAAGAAAATACATTATCTGATCACTTGGCTGCTTGTGGACTTGCTGTGTGCTAATTAGCTGTCACATTTCTTATATTGCAGTGTGACAACACTTCAGAAGTTATTCATTGGTTGTCCCAAAGTCATGGACAGCACTTATAAGTATTTGTTTCTTTTCTTTTCATTTCTTTTCATTCATTCATCTGGTTACAAAATCCCTATTGGCATTGACAATGCATTAATTTATATCCAACACATTTGGAAGGTGCTACATATACATTTTGAATTCCAAAGTTTCCAGAGGTGTTTACTCACCTTAAAACATACAACGCGAAAAATTGGAAAACAGTGGTGGGGGGCGGGGGGTGGGGGTCAGAATTTACAATTGGTTCCAGTGGAGGTAGGCAGCACGTAAATTTATTTAATTTGTGGAGAAGGCTGAAGATTTCATAAAAACTGGACTTTTTGTTGACAGTTCATTGAAAGGACTGTGAGGTCTTGTTTGCAAACAACATGTACTAGAAGTCACCTGTCTTCAGATAAATACCCAGCAGGGCGCTTTTTTGACTTGGAGAAGATGTTTACAGAGAAGTGACAGGTTAAGATTTATAGGGGTCAGGAGGCTTGACTCTTGAGATTGTTTTTGGTTTTGCCTTTGGTCAGTCAGTTGGGGTTTGGACAGTGTTCTGAAAGGTGTTTAATAAAAAAAAAAAGCCAAGAGAGTAGTCACCCCAGCTCAGCCTTTTCCGTCTCTTTGAAAAGCCTGCCATCTTTTCCATCTCTTTGAGAAGCTCTTTGAGAAGCTCTTAGAAGCGAGTATAAAAAATAGAGAAATTGATGCTACATTCGTCCTGAAAGGCCTGCTTAAAACCCCTGATGCTGCATTTCTCCTGAGACGTTGGAGAATCCTGCCGGATAAATCCTTGACGTCCCTGAACAATTGCTCCAGAGAAAGATCTCAGTGACAGCCATTTACACGTATTTGGGACAAAAAAGGGACAACTGACGTCTTTCCATATCTTTTTTTTTCAAGAATTAGCAAGTATTTGGCCAAAGTATTCTTTTTTGTCTTTTTTAAAAGAGCTCTGAAAAGAAAATCTCTTTTAATGCTTTGCTTCGTTACTGATTAAGTCTTGTTTTACACTAAATGGATAATTTTGTTGTTTATTAAAGAAACCTGGTTGGTGTGTTTTATTCTGAGATAAAAAAATAGAGTCTGTGATTGACCGGTAACTGGGTAAACATTGAAATATAGGTTGTAACCTGTGGAGAAGTGGAACTAGAAAAAACCGTGCACATCTCCCGCCTCGGTTGTAACACCTCACATGGGTGGTTAAATACATCCTCATATGACATCTCCTACCCGCCACACCACCAAACTCTCATATTGTTCAATGCACCACACCCCCATTCCTCACCACACAGCACTTGCTGGCATTCAGGACTCATGCCTAACATCCAGATACTCCACCTCATGGTCACATACATTCCAACAATGGCAGCCTTACACCGAGCTCCCGCTGCTTCAGTTAACCTCCAGCTATTCAGCTGTGGCAGGCACATCACCTCAACACAGTGCCACTCAATCACTGACCTTCTGCTCTCTCTCTTGCAGGACAAGATGGCACACAGTAGGAAGGAGCTGAGCAGAACTGATGGAGGATAAGGACACCTGTATCTTCTAGGCCCTATTCAGGAGTTGGTTCTCTGCATCATGGGGCCAGCTGTAATACAGCTCCTGGCATCTGGTGTACTTGAGAACATTGAGGATGACAGTATGTTCCTGCCTAGTGTTACGACCGAGGCGGGAGAAATGCACTGTCATTTCAGTCCCATCACTCCACAGGTCGCAGCATATTATTAAAGTTTTCCCACCTAACCAGAAAACAGCCAAATTAAACACTTTATTAACCCCCAGAATAAATACACCAAACCAGGTATCTTTAGACAACAACAAATTAACTATTTATTCAAAAACTAAATCTGGAACACTATTAAGATAAACCTATGGCTAATACCTTGTAACTTCTTATTTAACCTAAGCTTCCCCTTGCACACAAAAGCTAACAATGGTTAACAAGTTTTTAAAAAAGTGTTTCTTAAGAATTAGAATAAATAACTGGGTTGTAAGTCCTGGTAAGTTGCCTTCCCGGTTGATGAGGTATCCCAGAGTAGAGTAACCAGATGCCAGGCGAATTCGACGAAACAGTTTTAATAGATGGGCACTCAAAATATTTCAGCTGCAGCAGTCGTCACACAGTTCTTTCAACAAGAAGCACAGCAATACTTGGATTTTAAAATTGGCAGTCTTTTGGTTAAAAACTTCACTCAGAATTCCAGCAAACACAAATAGGCAATAGAGAGAGTTACCTCTGCAGCAGACTTCTTAGGGTTTCAAAGTAAAATGGAATTTACTGCCTAGATTAATGCAAACTGTTCTCTTTTCAGGGCTTTCTTTCCTCCTTTGGCAAACACAGTCTGAGCTCAATGTCGATTTTTTTCTGCTAAGAAATAGACAGCTTCTTTTCAGTGTCCAGCACGCTTCGTTTGTTTCCAGTTCAGACTGGTTTTAGCCAGTTTTACACACAGTTAAAATTTATAGTACACTGTGTGACCTTCTCTCCTGCAGTGGCTTAGGAAACAGGTGCAGCTGGCACACTGTGCCCCTTAGTTTTTAAAGGTACGCTGTTTTAAACAGGAAAAAAAAACTACACTTCCATGACACTAGTGCCTCCTCAACTCCCAACTCGCCCTCATTCTGCTATCAGGCATGTTGAGCAAGCTGCTGCTGATGTGCCCATGGACCTCTTGATTTTTCACTTCACCACAACCTTTCCCTTCTGATTTTATGCTTTCTGTCACCCAAGAACTGATGCTGTCTCAGAAGGAGGAGAGAGAACAACACCACAGCACTGAGGAGGCCCCGTCACTTCATCTGACACTTGCAGTCACCAGCTCAGATATTGCACTGTACATTCCATAGAGGATAGTCCAGAGTTGGGATCGACATGTTGAGAGTCACTGGGCACGAACGGGCTACAGATAGGTTGGGGGAAAAAGATGGTTTGGGTGCTAGCTCACTAGAGATGAGTTCTGATGCAGAAGACTCCGATGAGGACCTTGATGGGGCAGCATACAGGAACACGCTGATGGGTATACACACCAAAATGCTGGGTGCATTGCTTGACCTGCCAGATAGCCTCCTGTCACTGAAAAGGAGCATGGAGGAGTCCAGCTCCAAGTTGGCAAAAAGCAATGCACAGAGCTTGCCCTCTCCACAGCCTCTAATCAATCTCCCTGTCATGTTGCAGATCCAGAAATGACAACTCACCTGGGTCTGATTCATGAAAGAATTATGGCCACTGAATCCCAAACTGTTCTAGTGTCACAATTTTACAATTGGGAATTCCACAGTATCCAAATATCCAAAAATTGTATAAAATGATACAAAGATCATAAGACAGAACATAAGTTCTGATTTGCAACTACAGCTATTGATAGTGCATAATATTTTTAGCTACAAATTAAGTTGTATTTTATGTCTAAGAACTGAAACGCAATAATTTAAATGACAAAAGATTTTTTCTAGATTATTAATTACTTTTTCTCTTAGGCAAAATTATTTAGTAGTATCAAATTGATAATAGAATTGCCAGCTAGACAGTCACTTAAAAATAGTACACTGAAAACTTTTGCATGCTGAGGAATAAGCTTGCTGGACAGGGATTGTAATTTAAGAAGACTGGGAGTATACATACTGTAAAAGTTGGTGTGCATTTTTATGGGGGTGAATTTTCATGGAGCTTCTCCCATTATGCCACTGTAACTTTGTCAGAGATTCCATTTATATCAAACTTCAGTCAAAGTCACAGTGGCAGTGCAGGAGAAACTCAGAGGAAATCCAAAATTGTTTACTTTTAAGCCATCTAATTATGGGTCGGACAGTTGCATATCAATAGAGTTTTATCTTGATCTGTAGAACCTGCTTACAAATAGTGGATGGGGCTTGTGTGTCACTAACAGACCATATGTTGTAGTAAATGGAGCTGGATAACTAGCAAAATCTTAACACTGCAAATATCTTCTTTTTCCCTCTTCTGAAAGCGGCTAGTTCATGTTGGAGTAGTGTTTTATGGGTGAGACGCACTCAGGAAAGGCTCAGCACCAATACCCATATTGGTCTTCCGCCATAGCCCAGCAGTAGCTGGAGTTTGAGGACCTCATTTTTCTGTGAAAATTCTCCATTGCTTGCAAACTGTGATGCCTTCACTGACAGCCTAACCCTATACTTGTCAGTTAGCCACTTTTTCAGAGGGCAGGCTTACACTTGTTTTAATGAGGGACTGGCTCTAACCAGTCATTTTTAAATTAATTGAAAACATGACATTATGTAAATGGTAAGTAATTTGCCACAGGGGTGACCATTCCCGCCAGGGGGCCCACTCCATGGGCCATGGAGCGCTTATCCAGGAGGCTGCTCCCCCGGAACCTGCTGGGAGGCTGTCAGGGTTTACCTGGCTTTCTCCCCACGCAGCGGCGATTTCTTCCAACATGGATAAAATGTCCGTGGGTGCCAGAAGTGGGGGACCCGTCCACCCCCAGAAGATCCCGGCAGCATTCCCAATCAGCTCACAAATGGGCACTTAATTATGCAGATTGGCTACCTGCTGCTGCTGGGTGGGTAGCCTGTGCTAAGTCCTGGTGCCCCAGACCTCACTTACCTGTCTTCGAGGGCGCATGGCCATCAATGCAACCTCATTCTTCAATGGCCACCGCTAGTGGTGGCACTGCTAAGGCTGCTGAGCTCCCTGCCCTGCGATTAAGCCAGCAGCTCTTGAGGGCGGTCTGCCGTCCTTCCTCAGGGCAGCAGCCCCAGCAGTGGCCACTTAATTGGCCACCGCTGGGAATATGCCTCCCTGGGTCCCTCCGCCGGTCCTGGCAGCAGAACGTCAGCCCCTGTCATAAAATTCAACCCTATGATCCCTATTTCAAGACAGTGCTCTCAGGAGAAACGGCCTCTTAGCATTTTGTAAGTAGTTAAGTCCTAAGGCAGCATACGTCATTATTTTTAAGAGCAGATCAGCAGCATGTCTAATCTGCAGGATTACATTAAAGGTATATAAATCAGGTTGTTATTGCCAATATGACTTTCATCCAGGTGAAAGCTTCTTTAGGCTCGCACAATAGTGAATTGAAGTTTTAATTATATTTTTGGGGTGTGGGGGCGAAGTGAACATTATTTACATACATACACATCTCGTGATACACATCTCGTGCCAGTGTGAGAGATTCCTCTTTGTGGATGCATAGCTATTCGGGCACGTGAGAGCCTCCTAGCCTAACATCAGAGGGATAGACCTTCATTCAGGTTATTAACTTTGATTAACAGCTATTTATGAGTCCTTGAAGAAACGAGGCTTTGGTAGCTGGAGCTTTCTTTGATAGACAGTTCAGTGGGTAGATGCTTCATCTCACTGATATATGGGAATAGTTCACAGAGCAGTGTTCTCTTAGGTACAAAGGGGTGCATTTTCTGAGTCAGCTTAAAGTTTTAAAACTAAGTTATTGTTCTCCATCCAATGGCTTACGTCTGGAGAGAAAATGAGGTGTTTTCTTGTTTTTATAAACTGAGGAGCATGGGGAAATAAATATGTTCTCGTGATCATTGATTTTCACCTTCCATAAAGAGGAGAATTCCTGTGAAGGAATGAATTGTACTTCAGTAGTTATATTGAGTAAGGGTTCTTATTTAGACTCACTATTCATGCTATTATTTAACTAGATTTTGGCCATGTTTGGACGGCAGGTTCTGACCAGCTATGTGGGCGATCGAACCGAGAAAGTCCAACAAAGATGCGTCAGATTATATTTGTGGGCCTTGGAGAAGGAGGAGTGCTCCCACAAAAGTAATCTGGGCCTCTTCCTGTCCGAGGCTGCCTTCGTCCGCCATTGCAACACGCCCCTTACTGCAACTTATCTTGATGGCGGCTGCCCTGGCCTGGTCTTGAGATCTTAAACTGGCCAGCTGCATCAGAGCACCTGTTATGTGAAGCTGGGGGTGCAAAATCACAGGGGCCTCAAAATTGCCATCGGAAAAGCTGCTCAAAAGATAAAATCGAACTCCAAGCCTCCAAGCAACATATTTGCGCATAATATGATTTGCAGTGCCATGTTTTTTCTAGATATTCTAATATCTGGAACCTAGATATTAGGTCCTAAAAAGCAATTTGGTTTAGTTTATTCAAATCCTGACACAATTGGAAAGGTTTATTTCCTTACTTTGTTTGTTATTCATCCTTCCTCGTATGAAGTCTTTCCATGGACTGAATTGTAACTCCCAAATACAGGTGGGTTGAGATTGTGTCAGAGGTTAAAATGCGACTGAACTCATCTCAAACTCACCCACCTCTGGTTTTAATGGAGGTGGGATGAAGGGCGATGGACCCTTGCAGGAAGTGGGTTGATCATTTAAATATAATGAGGCTGCGTGCCTTCATTTTAACAGTCATTCTATTTTTAACCACGGGCGACTGGGTTGCTACGACCTCAGGAGGCCCAGCTGCTTAAAGGAGGTAAGAGGGTCGAAAGGCTGAATCCATCAGATAAGTGCCTTTATAGCACTGCTTGTAGGCCAGGAGTAGCAGGAGTGCTTCCTCCTTGCCCAACAAGCTAACCCAGTAAACTTCCTCCACCGTGCGAGCTGTCTGCTCTTTCTCACCCACCACTACCCTTTTTACTTCTCCGATGCATCTACCTGCTGCCATAGGCCTTGTTAAGCAGGCTTCCTGCCTGAAAGGCCTCTAGACTGTCAATCAGGCTGCCTGTAGGCAAGGACCCTACTTAAAGGAGCTCTGCAGTTAAATTCTGCAGGATATTTGGGAAATCCATTCTTCCCAACCTCACAATGGCAATCACCCCACCCCTCCGAGTCCCACACTTGCTCCATAACTTCTAAAGGTACAAAAATCAAAAGTAATTTGTAGCAACTGCTTAGTTCAGTACTTAAAATATCCCTATCGCTTCCAAGAGAAATTATTTATGGCTTGGAAGGCAGGATTGCCGTATATGCCAAAATGCTGAAAAATGCACCAAATAAACCAATTTCTACATACGATTTGCTTAGAAAATTATTCTTGCACTGTTCGCTGTTAACCATTATTTCTTCAGAAATATCTAAATTCATCTGTTTTCTATTCAATACTGGTGATGGGCAGTCCTGCAGCATGAGCTACAAGAATCCTTTGTCTCACTGTATTTCAATGTAGTGATTTGTTTTCAAATGGCAGTAGCCTATAGTCAAAACTGTATTGAGATTTTTTTTTTGTGTCTGTGGCTTCTTTTCTGAAGCTTTTCAGCACATTTTGCTGGTTTTCTAGATAGGAATGGGGTAGATTTTCTGAATGCGTACTTCTGTAGAGAAACCAATCCACCAGGGGGCACAAATGGCAAAATCACAGTTACGCTCCCCATGATCTTATACTATATACTGCCAGCAGGGAAGGACTGAGCATTCAGAAAATTAGCTCCATCGTCAGCTATTGAGCATCCTCTGCTCTACTGAGAGTTTCTCCATGGTGATAACCCTCTCTAATTGTCTTCATAACTCATTGTAATTATAACTACTTGGCCCTGACAAATCATTTGCAGGAGTCCTTGATCTGGAAAATAATACTTATTTTTGTATTCATCTCCTAAGATTCTATTATTTTAATTGGAGAGGATTTATTTCTTTTTAAGCATTTCCAGATCAGGTATAGTATGGCCAGATGAAAAGTAAAGTTCCCTCTATTTTGCCTGATGATGTGACTTTGATCCTTTTCCAAGATTGATGGATTGTTTTTTTTACACCAGTGTGAATTTTCCTATCTCTTATGCCAATCTACTTTATGGCTTCTCTAATAGCTCTTTCACTGTATAAAATTGTCACTGATATCAAGTATGGCATTGTAGGCTCTTTGGTTAGCTAAATGAAGTGGAATAACATCATACTTAATACAAAAAAAAACAGAAAATGCTGGAAATACTCAGCAGGTCAGGCAGCATCTGTGGAGAGGGAAAAGTCATCAACCTGAAACATTGGGCAGGATTTTGCCTCTGGGGTCGGGAATCCGACGTTGGAACCACTTCTGGGTCCCAACCCCGCACCGGAGAGGTTGGGGGGGTGTAGTCACTGCCCGCAATTTTCCCTGATGTCTGCTGCTAATTGGCTTGACGGCGTGTTTGGCCGCCAATTAGCGGTGGCGGGTGCAGGATAGAGGATTGACTTGTAAAGTATGCGCCCAATTTAAAGGCATCACAGCAGTCATTACCGTGGCAGCTGTTTAGATTCATTATGCAAGCTCCAGATCACCACGAAGAGAGGCAGAGACCAGGCACCCGCTTTACTGATGCAGCCTTTTAGGTATTGCTGGAGACTGAGAGAGAGAGAGGAGGGAGATCAGAGGGTGGCAGTAGAAGGCCATCCAGCCATTCAAAGCAAGTCTGGCTGGAGGATGCAGAAATTGTGAGCAGCAGAAGGTGTTGTGTAGAGGAGCTGGGTGCAGTGACACAAAAGGTTTAACGAGCTTCATTCTGGCAAGATGAGTCTAACGCGATACTGTGTACTCAGTGTCAACCCAATGTGCTTTGTTGAATGATAATTTTCTTTAATCCACTGACTGGAGACCTGAGTATATATTTTTTTAAAGAAATTTTAAAAGGAATAGATAAAAGATGACTTTTCTAGCAGCATAAGAAGGCCACCTAATTTGCAACACTCTATATACATTGCAAGGCCTGTGAGCCGGAAACAAAACGTCTGCTCATCCCAGCAAGAACCAAGACACAGGAAGTTCAAGGGAACAGCATGTTCTTCTAAGCAAAAAGAAATACTGCTAAATACCATGCTTGAATCACTGGGTGACTGTCATGTGACAAGCCCCCCTTTCTCTCTTCCCCCCCCCACCACCCCCGAAACTGGTGTTTCTTTGCAGCAGCAAGGAGAAGAAAGCATCTGGACTTTGACACGTGCAGACCCAAGTGGGGATCTCTCTCTCTCTCTCCCCATTCCAGCTTGCAAGTTGCAAACCGTGCCTGCTGACTGACCACCTCTGCATACTCTGGCTACAGTGAGAAACCCCGCATCGCTGTCTCCAAGAGATCCACCGAATCAGTCATCCATCTCTTCAAACTAAAAGCCTCAGGCCCACTGAATTCAGTTAGAAGCCAACCGAATCATCAAACTTGACAGACTGTATATACCCCTTTTTTCTATGGACTCTAACTCAACCAATCTATCCTTCCCCAATCTGTAACCTATTTGTGTGTGTGTGTGTGAACCTCTAGTGAAAGATTGGAATGAAGATTATTATTTTACTTAGTTCAGTTTAAGTACAATAAAGTTAACCTCTTTCTTTGTTAAACTGAAGAAAACCTGTCTGATTGGTTCATGTTATGATCAGAGCAAGTAAATAATTAAACAACTACTGAATTGGCCAGCACATCCACTTTAAAAAAAGAATTAAACCTGTTGTGGTCAAACAAGGAGAGGGAAGTCCGTCGACCCCTCCTCATCTGACCATTACAGCAGCATGGCTTCATTATAACAAACGCACTCTTCCTCCAGAAGGACAAATACAAAACCACATGGAGGCATCCTAGATCAAATTACTGGCACCTCCTGGATAATGTCATTGTTCGTGACAATGGTCTAAGTGATGTTGGTATCACTGAATCCATGCAAGGAACTGAGACCTGCTGGCCAGATCATCGACTTGTTCGATAAGTGATGAACATTCACCTAGCATCAAGGCATTGCAAGACCCAGAAGTCCAAGAGGAAGATCATCAATGTCTCAGCCCGACCGAAGAGAGGAATTCCAAGTGCAGTTCACAACCAATCTGGAAAATCTTCACGTATTCAACTCCACTTCAGAACAGTGGGAACAAATAAAGTCAGCTGTACTAGACTCCTGTGTCCAGACCAATGGGTTCGAGCATCATCGTCACCAGGACTGGTTCAACGAAAACGATGCTGACATATGTGACCTCCTGGAACAAAAACGAGCAGCCTTCATTGCCTGGCAGAACAACCCAAGGTCGCAAGTCAAGAAGGCAACATTCCAACAGCTCAAGGCTGACACCCAGTGACAAATCCAATGCTGGGAAGAGAAAGCCCGAAAGATCCAACAATATGCTGACCATATTAAGTCACCAGGGCCATCTATAGACCAAGGTCAAATGGACTAAATCCCCATCACTCACAGGGTGGCGTCTCTCTTCTTAAGGATGACCATGCCTTCTGTCAATGCTGGAAAGAACATTTTCAACAACTCCTCAACCATGAATACACAGTGGCAGCTAATAGTCTTCAGGCTTTCCCCAGTATCCTGTGGTAGAATCCATGGATGAACCACCATCGATGGGAGAGCTGCAACAAGCAATCAAACAGATGAAAAACAACAAAGCCTGTGGGCCCGATGGTATTCCAGCTGAGGTCTTCAAAGCTGGTAAGTATTTGCTCACATCAAGACTCCATGCACTCATTCTACAGATTTGGGAGGATAAAGACTCCCCCGCACCCCCCGCCCCCGGCCAACTTCAGGAATGTGACGAGGGAGATAAATCATGCTGTGGAAACTATCGGGGTATTTCCCTCTTGTCTATAGCAGGGAAAATCCTGACACGTATTCTCCTGAATTGGCTACTTCCTATGGCTGAGGAAATCCTCCCAGAGACAAGGTGTGGCTTTAGACCTTCCAGAGGAACCTCTGACATGGTCCTTGTTACCCAAAAAATCCAGGAAACATGTCGAGAACAACACCAGGAACTCTTCATTGCATTCATCGACCTGACTAAAGGATTTGACTCGGTAAATTACGAGGCTCTGTGGATTGTGCTCCAAAGATTTGGCTGTCCAAGAAACTTAATCACAATCCTGCAATTGCTCCATAATATGACTGCAACTGTCTTGAGTGGGAGATCTGAAACAGGCACCTTCAAAATCCAGACCGGAGTCAAGCAAGGCTGTGTGATAGCCCCCATAGCTGACAGTGGCTATTCACCTTGTGATAGATCAGTTTCCCTCTGGTGTGAGTATTAAATACCCCCTAGATGGAAGAATCTTTAACCTCAGTTGCCTCCGTGCTAAAACTAAACTGACCACCATAGACATACATGATCTACAGTTTGCGGATGACTGCATTGTTGCTTGCTCTGCACCAGGTTTGCAAACCACTCTTGATCTCTTCAATTTTGCATATAAGAGACTTAGCCTGTCCTTGAATGTTTGCAAAACAAAACTCATATATCAACCCACACCTGGTCAGCCAAATATTCCACCTATATATGTTAAAGGAGAGACTTTGGAATATGTAGAGCACTTCCCTACCTTGGCAGCCACCTCTCTCAAAAGGCCACATTGACGAGGAGATCCAACACCGGATCATCCTTGCCAGCTCAGCCTTCTACAAACTACATCAGCGATTGTTTGACAACAAAGATCTTTGCGAGTCAACAAAAGTTGTAGTGTACAGAGCAGTTGTTGTCACCACACTTCTGTACTGCACTGAGACCTGGACTGTGTATCAGCAACGCATAAGAGCACCAGAGAAATTCCATCAGCAATGCCTCCGCTGCATCCTCTGGATTCAGTGGGAGGACCGTCGAACAAATGCTAGTGTCTTTTTTGAAGCCAGCTCCACAAGCATTCAGGCCAAACTCCTACAAAACCAACTTTGATGGACTGGATATTGTGTTCGGATGGCTGAAAACCACCAGGTCCTCTTTTCTCAACTCTCAAATGGCCATTGTTCCAGGGGAGAACAAAGATAACACTTCAAAGACACTCTGAAGCTCTCTTTGAAGCGTGGCAGCTTTGACATTGATGACTGGGAGGAGCTTGCTACCAATTGCTCAAAATGGCGACAACTTGTCCATCAAGCTGCATCCTGCTTTGAGTGCAAACACCTTAATGATGAGGCAGAGTGGTGTCAGAGAGGGGAAGAAAAGGAGGACCATGTCATGGCAAGCGCACAAAACACCACAATGTGCGAGAAGCCATGCAGGCATATACTGCAGGGCATCACCTGACTGGAACCATTTCTTTAGAACTCCGATGACCTGCTTGATGGTCCTTGTGAGCAGATGAATATGGTTACAGTACCTCTGTACCTCCGTCTTGGGGTGATGTAAAAGGGTGAGAAGCCATCTCTTTAAGGAATATCCCTTGTCCTCTAGAATCCATCCATGAAGATTGGGTGGTGGCATGAAGAGCTGTAACACCCTAGACTGCCGGAAAATGAATGCGTCATGCAACTGCCAGGATAGTGAGTACACACATGCATGTAGCTCTTGTTGTGGTAGCAGACCAGCTCGCTGCTTAGGGAGTGGAAGCCCTTCCTGTTGATGAATCTCACTGGCTGCTTACTTGGCACCTCGATAGCCACTTGGGTGCAATCAATGAAGCCTTGCACCTGGGAGAATTCAGCGAAGGAGACGAATCCTACTGCTCTTTGTGGCTGCGAGACCCCATCTGTTTGAAATCGTATGTACTGCCCAGTCCCAGTTTTCACAAAAAAGGGCATCAGTCACCTGTGAGACACAATGCTGTGCTGCTGCTTGCTAATCCTCGGAAGGACCCAGAGGCGAAGAAATTCAAGGCCGCAGTGACTTTCATGGCGATTGGCAGGGCATGGCAAGCAGTACTGCGAAGTCTGAGGTCTTCCTCAATGAGGGCACAAATATCATTGACCATCTGTCTGGATGGGCGCTGTCCCCTGCAGCACTGACATGTTCAGATAGCATCTTCTCCACAGTTTGCTGTATGCTGAGGGTATGACCTTCATTGCCTTCCTGCCCCTCAATCCTCTCCCCTGCCCTCCTCATGCCATCTGCATCTTCTCCTGAGGATGTTGCTCCTCATCACTACTTGACCCTTTCTCCAAGCACCTTAATCCCATGCCCAGCTGTTGCCTTGCTTACAATCAGCAGTGCTTACTGGCCCACACCCCTCCCTACCAGTCTGCATCGTCCTGCTACAGACTCATGATCCCAGGAGGGTCACAACCCCCACCACTGCCCAAGTGCACAAGGAGCACCTGCTCCATTAACTTTGCTTGCCCAGTGCCCCTCTCAGCCATGCACCATTTTATGGGCCCACATAATTTAATAGTGCAACCATGATTGGCTCCCCACTGTGTTACCACCTCCTTTTACCTGGACTGCTCCTGATGGATCGTGCAACCTGTGCACCCGCACCAAAATTCCAAACTGTCCCTTGGCAAGCTGACAAGCTTGTTAACAAGATCAATTGACCTATTATCTGAATCAGGCAACTTTCCAGGTCTGGCCCTCCCACCTCCCGAGTACAATCGCTGGCTGTCAGAACGACAATGTCAAACTGATATGGCGGCCAGCGGTGCTAATTTTCATGACTGCCTCCCTCTGTAATCGCTCCCATCAGGGCCAAAAAATCCTGCCCGTTAATTTTGTTTCTTTCTCCACAGATGCTGCGTGACCAGCTGAGTATTAACAGCATTTTCTGTTTTTATTTCAGATTTCCTGTATCTGCAGTATTTTCCTTTTGTGAAGTAGACAAATGCTATTGAAGCAACTGAATCCTTTTTGGGAAGGAATTTTGCTTACTATCTCTAGAGAACTACCAGCATAGATTCTGTGCATGGGGAGTGATTTTTGGTTTACAGAAAGAGGGGACTTTCTCTTAGCATTTAACTAAGTCTGCTGCTAGAGTGAATTTTTTATACATGCTGCATATCTATTGCAGTATAACTGGAGTGTTTTGGCACTAAGGAACAGGCACATATTTGGAAACTGAGTGCTCTGGAAGTGGTTCCATGATATAAATGGGTTTTAATTGAGTTTGATTGCCAAAATGTGAATAGTTTTGCTGTGGTAGAGGACCCCCTAGTAGCTGAGTTGAGGTTCAAAACTGATATCACACAGGACTTAAACAGCTGCGAGGTTTATATGCTCCTTTTGATTGTCTAATGCAAAATGCTACTAGCACAATGTTTTGCAGGGGTGATCCTAATTTAGTGCTAAACAAATAGACTTCATGTAATCTATATTTGTTTCTGCTCCTTAGCTGTCTATTTTGTACAAAAGAAATGATTGGCAATCATACCTCTTTTAAGAAAAAAGCACTCAAACTAAAGACAAGGCACCTTACAGAATTTGCTCATCAGTTTATTTTCTGTTAATTTTATTTTCTCTATTTTAAGTGAGATTATCTGGTTCTGTGTATTGTTACGTGATGGCAATACTAATTCAGAAGATTTTTTTAAAAATCCGGGCTTCAAAGTCAATGATTGCACATTGTATAATTTGGGAACCAGAGTTTCATAACTACTGGAAATGACTGTGCTCAATCAATGACAAAATATTGTTACGACCAAGTGAGAAAGGGGTCTAGGGGTTCCCTCTCAGCCTTTGCCTGGTTTAACCGTAACTGTGTTTAATTTTAAAAACACTGTATTTTTAGATCCCCCTGAGTGAATCCTTGTTCACTGCTTTCCAGTTGTGAAGCAAGGAAATCAATCAGACAGGTTTTCTTAGATCTAAACAAGAAATGTGGAAGTTTATTAATCTTAAACTCTAATTTGGTTAACGACTACAAATACATGATGCAACCACGCTACCACGCATACGCGATGAACATACACGCAGATAGAGACAGAAAAAGTAGAAAGAATAAAGGGAAAAAGTTTGAGGCAATAGATGGGTTTCTATTTACGGTCCTTTAAGTATGATGTAGAGTGTTTGGTTGCCGGTAAGTCTTGCCGTTTCATTGGGGTCCAGTGTACACTTTGAAACGTGTTTCGATGCAGGAGTCTTTTCTCTTTTGAGGTTTAAGTGACTTCAGTGGATTCGGAGATTAGTGAAAGAGAGAGAGAGAGAGACTCCTTCCAAGTTCAGTTGCAATCTGCAAGCTGTCCTGTGAGCAGTTCAAAACCAGACCTAGACCAGCAGGTTAGTCATGTGACTCTTTGAACAAACTCCTGCATTTGTGGATTTCAAAGCTCCTGGTGGGGGAGGCGGGGGCATGTAGTACTGTCTCTTACACCGACAAGATGTGGATCACCATTGCCCAGACCATTCTCTCTTAATTGGATCAGTGAGCTGTTCCCATTGTCTTTTCCTAGGCGACTGTCTCTTAGTATGCAAATATTTTTCCAGCCACTGCTGATCTCTTTAAACAAGTCATCTCTTCATTCCAACAACAGTTTAAAATGAACATTTGTGTGATCAAGTTAATATGCCTCATTCTTGGCAGGTGGGGGCCTTCATGACAATATGTTGTCAGAAAATCAAAAAAGAACAATTTATCTCTTGACCAGCCTTATATTATGCATAGAATATAAGCAGGCATGCTGGAAAATTGTGATTAGGAATTTATTTTAGCTAACAAATATGAGGGTAATTTTTTGTCTTCACCGCATTGGTGGTAATAGCTGATTGCTTTCCCATTATAGACCTGCCTGATTTTCACTCAGTTGGAAATACGGCAGATTCTATAATGGGCGGACAATCTGCTCCATCCGATTACCATGCTTGCAGTGAACATAAAAAAAACTATTAGTAACTTTTGAGTTCTAATCTCTGATTGCCCTTCTACTCTTATAATATTAAAATTTCTTACTTTTTTACACCTGCAACTATGCTTATTTCCTGGTTCTCCTTTGATCACTCTTCTAGACTGTTTCTGAATTTTCTCATATGCCCCCCTCTTGCTTTCTCCTTTCAGATTTACAGTGTTTGCTTTTAATCCTTAGTTTAATTCTTTTGATTGAATAAAGCCTTTAAGATAACACCTTTTTGCATGTTGGAGTAAACAAAGATTCCACCATGCTAATTAGAACACTTTTTGGAAAAGCAGCATTGTCTATCTGGACCATTGTCACAAACCTGTTGTAAGTGCTGTGCAAGGACACGCAGTGTAGCGTTGTCATTAGTCACAGTGTTAGAAATGGACAGGAAATAATAGATGATGACCATGTAGCCTCGGCCAAAGCTCTCTCGGCCCCTCCCAAAAAGTCTTTTCTGTCCACCATTATCCCACCATTCACAAAACAAGCTGTCAAACATGTACATTTACATTGAACTGCGAGTGGTTGGAAATGTGCAGTCACAGTGATCAGGTGTAATATTAAAAGCAATAATGTTTTCACAAAATATCAGTGAAGTTAAATCCACAACAATCTGCTTAAATCTGTGAACAGAATCTCCTTAAATCTTTTTAGATGTTTATCCTTTAGTTCAGGTACAGCTTATGTTTATCCTTTAGTTCAGGTACAGCTTATGCAAAAAGAAAATCAGATGCCATCTTTAGAAACTAGGCCAAAAGGAAATCAAACAGCAGTTATGATGTAAGAAATTACCAGTCACGTGTGACTATTTGAACTCTCAAGCCATGAAAATGGGAAACAGATGATGTTTTTAAGTTAATCATTAGTATGAATAAAACAGTTGTCTTTGACTTTACTGGATTTTATATCAGGAATGTAGGTCAACTGTGAGTAAGGTATTGAAATTCCACGACAGATACTGACTGAATCCAGTGTTACATGGTGGTTTTAAACAAAAGTAGACAAAAATCAAAAATGGAATACTTCCACAGAAATCTAAGCAGTACTGTTAATTAATTGTATAACCTCTGCCTGTAGAAGTTGTATTACCTCTAAAATATAATGGCAGTATAGATGTTTGTGAAACTAAGCTATCTATTTTCAGAGGAAAATAGGATACATACAGAAATATTCTTGACACCAATCACTTATGTACTTCTCCATTTTGAAAAAGGGTAACTGCTCTGTGGAACATTTATTTATTTATCACGTTTTAAGCATTTGAAAGCCACAGTGCTAAACTTCAGACTGCGTAGCCCTGATGTTAACCTGGGTTGGGACCAGGGCTGGGAGGTGAAGTTAGGGTGCGGGGGGGGGGGAGCAGCGGGGTGTAGAGAGGAGGGACAGTGTGGATGTTGGTTCCAGTTTGGGGCCTGCGACATTTTAACTCCTGGACCTCGATAAATTAGCCAACGCTGAGTCCCATCTGAAGATGGCAAGGTGGTGTGCAGGCCATCAAGTGTGAGTAAGATTTCGGGTAACGGGCTTGAGAAGGCATTCTGATTGGGCAGGATTAAGACTGAGTCAAAGGAGGCCCAAATGTTCCTCTTGGGGCACTCTTGGTCCTCCTATCCCACAAGGAAAAATTTAAAAAAATTATTACAAAAATTAAAACTTGCCTGGGCAGCTTCTGGCATGGATCCTGCTTATCGCCGCATTTAGCTGGAGACTTGGGAACTGTGCACATTTCACAACAATTCGCTGTTAAGTTTGTGTCGGGAGGAACTATGTCATGAATTATGTTATTGACTTTTAATTATTGATGAGGCATCTGCCACTCTGTGATGAGTTACCTCCCAGCAACTCAAATCAGCGGAGTTACAAAGGTGGTGGGTACAAAGGTGTCATGAACGCAGCATTTAGCACCTGACTCCCTATTAATCACCCTGCCACACTGTTCACGCAGGGCAGGCAGGATTAAAATTGTTACTGTATTTCAGGTATCAGCAAGCTCGAGTTTCATTTAATCTGCTCCTTTGGGTGTATCTCCTCATCCGTTTTATAGAAAAGGTATGTTTCAATCTAACCTCTTAATGTTGTACTAGTTACCAATGGATTTCTTGTTCCTGCAGGTACATTTATATTCCATTGGGAGGGTCACGGCATGGTGTGCTCAGGATCATGTTCTCTTCTGCCATGGCCTTTAGCTTTGTGTGTTACTGGCATGGTGGCCATAACTTCATGCTAAACTGGGCAGCTTTGAACTGGGCTGGAGTAATGATAGAAAATATATTGAAGATGGTCTGTTCCAATTCACCTGCTCAAGAGATCATTGTAAGTGCCAAGTCTATATATCCACTTGGAAACTGTTACAAGACTTGTGCTCCTCATTTGTCAATGAATGCTTTTATCTGTGAATCCCAAATTAAATTGTAAAATGTTTTGAAAGTCCCACATTGGTGTGGACTTGAAGTATCCATTTGGAAAAAGATAACTAATTAGTGCATGCACTAGTGTCTCAATTAATCAATCTTCCTCCATAATAATGCATTATAAGACATAATTTATGGAAAGGTAATTGTAAGGCACATTGCAAAGTGATGATTATTGTATTCTTGCTGTTCAAACTTGGTGCTCATTAAGTAAAAATGGAAGATTTGATTAGAATTCATCACCAGCTGTAACACTTGAAATTTTAATTTCAAACTTATATATGCAATGAAAATTTAATTTAGCTGAAGTGTATACCCAGTAGGTTAATGAGTGTAATTAGTGAATAGAAATGAGGAGAAGATGGAGAACCGAGAATGACTTTGTATTTTGTTACGACCAGGTTGAGAAAGGTGTCTAGGGGGCCCTGTCAGCCTTCACCTGGTCTGACCGTAACAGGGTTTAATTTTAATCACACCATATTTTTAGCTTCTGCTTGGTGAATCCTTATTCACTGCTTTCCAGTTATAAGGCAAAGAAACCAGCACAGATAGATTTTCTTAGTGTCAGGCAAATTCCCCACCTGCCAAGACTGAGGCACATATGATTTCACTACATGAATATTAAAACTTAAAATTGCAAGCCCCTGACTGGAAAGACATTTGCATAGTAACCGACAGTGTTGGAACAATGGGGACCCAGTCGTTGCTTCCCCAATACACAGAAGAAATGTTCAGACCAGTTTTGGTCACATGACTGACTGTTGGAGGTTTTGAATTTGAACTTCCAACAGAGGATTTGAACTCAGAAAGCTCCTGGCTTGAGAACATCTCTCTCCTGTCTGCTCTCATTTCGCTCACACCAGCTTCGGAAACCATTAAAGACACGAGAACCTCAAAGAGAGAAATGTCTCTTACGTTGAACAAGGTTTAAGAAGAATACTGGGCCCCAACAAAAAGTAAGAGCTGCCTACAATCAAAGACTGTACAGCAAGCTGGAACCACAGAAACAGTAACCGGAAACCCCCTCCGGAGACTGCTTCAAACCTTTCACCTTATATTTTCCTCTCCTCTTCTCTGTCCTTATTTGCATGTATGTATCGCATGTGCGTGCTAGTGTGGGTGCGTCGTACATCTGTAGGCTTTAACTGTATTGGAGTTTAAGTTTAAGGTTTAATAAATTTCATGTTTCTCCTTTAAACCGAAGAAAGCCTGTTTATGCTCATTTCTTTGCTTTATAATTGGAAAGCTGTGAACAAGGATCCACAAAGGGGGAGCTTAAAACACAGTGTGTTTAAAAATAAAACCATGTAACAATAAGACCAGGTGAAGACAGCAAAAGACCCCTAGACACCTTTCTCACCTGGTCGTAACATTAGATTTAAAGAAGAAAGGTTGAAATTTATTAAACTTAAAACTCTAATTCGGTTAATGCCTACGGATACACAATGTGCCCACGCTAGCATGCATATGCGTTACATACGTGCAGACGGAGACAGAACAGAGCAGAAGAAATAAAGTGGAAAAGTTTGAGGCACTATCTGAAGTATTTTGTTACGGGTTTTCGAGCTCACTGTAAAGTCCTTGATTGTAGGTAGATCTTGCTTTTCGTTGGGGACCAGTATTCTTTTTAAACCTTGTTCGCTGTAGGAGACTTTTCTCTCTTGGAGTTCATGTGTCTTCAGTGGATTCAGAGGCTTGTGAGAAAGAGATCTTCACAGTCCAGGTGCGAACAGTCTTTCTAAGTTCAAACTCTGTGGCTAGTTCAAAAGACCCTGGAACAGCCAGTTAGTCATGTGACCAGCTGGTCTAACCAGTCCCGGATTAAATTACCTTAGCAGTCTCTGGATGCTCCTCTTACACACAATACCTGGTGAACAAGGTCCATTGTGGGTTGAATGTGTCAGGGAATGTTCCTTTGTTCTTCCAAGCACTGTCTGTTAATATGCAAATGTCTTTTCCAACCACAGCTGATCTGTTTAACAAGTCATTTTCTCGCTCCAACAACAGTTTAAAATCAGTGTTCATGACAAAATTAATGTGCCTCATTCTTGTCAGGTGGAGGCTTGCATGACAATTTACATGTGCTTTTGTATATGTTCAGTAAGCTGTCCTGAGCTGGAAACTATAGGTTTCTCCCATGTTCTAACTGAAAATATTCAAAGCAACATTGCTCGTTCAACAAATCTTAGATGATCCTTTTAAAAAAAAAATGTCACTCCACATTGTGGACTTCCTCTCTTCAACTGAGAAGTTAGTTTTTTGAAGTAAAGCTATAAATTATTTTGTCCTGCCAGGACAAGTATATCAATTGATGTACAAATAAAATATGATTTGGTTTTATTATTTTTAAATCCTGCAACTTCAGATCAAATAATTATAGGATTTGCATTTTTTCAGGGACTCACAATATTAATGAATTCTTCGAACTCATAGTAGGGTAAGCAGCTATACCATTCAGAATTTAAGTAGGGAAGGTTGCAAATAAACTCACATTCAATATTATTCATTGAAATTTCCTTCTATTAACAAAAATGCAACTGATTAACTACTTGTCCTTTTTTAAATTCTTTTTACTGTGTTGGCTACCACAGGCTGCATGTTCTTTCCCATACTTGGGCTCCAACTTGGGAAAGCGCAAGTTTCCTGTGTAGATTTGGTACATGTTATGATTCATATTTAGTGCTAAGATCTGAAAATTATGATACCTACCTGTGTGACTCCTGTTAAAGTCTTTTTTAATTGCATGATTGCCATATTATTGCATAATTGATATCGCAGTTAGAAGTTGAACATCTAGTCTATCACTTCCCCATATTTGCATAAATTATACAATTATCAGCATGCAATTGCTGTATTCCTTCTCAGTGATTTGTAGGAACTTAAGGTAGTCAATTATTTAATTTTTGTTGTTTAAATATTAAAATTACTTACCAATTTTATAATTGGAACACCTACCAGTCTATGAATGTTCCAACATCGGATTTAACTACAAATAACATTTTCACATTGTTACGACCAAGTGAGAAAGGGGTCTAGGGGTTCCCTCTCAGCCTTTGCCTGGTTTAGCCATAACAGGATTTAATTTTTTAAAAACCGTGTTTTTAGCCCTCCCGCTCAGTGAATCCTTGTTCACTGCTCTTCAATTGTAAGGCAAAGAAATCAACCAGACAGGTTTTCTTAAACTTCCACATTTCATGTTTAAATCTATTAACCTTAAACTGATTCAGTTAATGACTACGAATACGTGATACAACCACGCTAACATGCATACGCAATAAACACACACGCAGATAGAGACAGAAATGTAGAAAGAATAAAGGGGAAAACTTTGAGGCAGTAGCTGGGATGTATTTACAGTCCTTTGAGTTCGATGTAGAGTCTTTGATTGCTGGTAAGTCTTGCTGTTCCGTTGGGGCCCAGTACACACTTTAAAACTCATTTCAATGTAGAAGTCTCTTCTCTCTCGAGGTTTAAGTGACTTCAGTGGATCCGGAGATTCGTGAGAGAGAGAGAGCGCTAGCCAGGAGAGAGGCTCGCTTCTTCCAAGTTCAGTTGCAATCTGACCTAAACTGCTGTGAGCAGTTCAAACAAAAACCTGGGCCAGCAGGTTAGTCATGTGACTAGCTGTTTTAACAGACTCCTGCATTTGTGGATTCTCCATCTTAGCAGACACGCTGGAATGCTGGCTTTCTTACACATTCAGTGTCTGGTGATCAAAATCCATTTGGGTTAATTGAATCAGGGAGCCGTTCTATTGTCTCCAGGCACTGTCTCTTAGTATGCAAATGTTTTCCAGCCACTGCTGATCTCTTTAAACAAGTCATCTCTTTGTTCCAGCCACAGTTTAAAATTAATGTTCATATGACAAAATTAATATGCCTCATTCTTGGCAGGTGGGTCTTCATGACATAAATGACAAAATCTTGTAATTGATTGAGTTCACTCATTTTAAAAGTAAAATCAAAGCAAAACCCATGAGTTATATACACACATACACACACACATACATATAATATATATTTTATACATTAACAGATGTTCAACTACCCAGCTGTTTCCTATTGTGGGAAAAATGTATTTATGACAGCACATTATAAATGTGCAGTTGCCTAGTGTTAAACCAACCTGCAGTGGGAAAAGGCAGAGAGATGCCATCAAACTAAACTGGAGCTAAGCCAATGCAACTGGAAACTGAAGTTATTTCTTCTGAGATTTCTTTCCTTCCTAGAGCAGTAAAATGAAATAAATTCATTTGGCCTTTCATGAATAACTTATCCACTTTACTTTTCGAACATTTATCCCCCAAAGTACAAGCTTTCATCAGTCAATTTTCATATTCTCCACTGTAGCCATTCATTATTCTTGCAATTTATTTTATTACTTGGAAATCTGTATTTCTCCCAACAACTAAGAAGTGACTAATTGTTTCTTAGTATCCATTTTTATCTGGATATACATAGTGAAGTAATGAAATTGCCAGGTTCTTGAAAGCAGTCGTAATAATATTGATGCAACTAATACTGCAGGAAGGTCTTAAATAATTCTCGATCAAGCAGACTTAACATAGCATCTGTTTATTGCAATGAGAGAAGCAATACATTCGAGGCCAGTGACAGCATTTTTAACTCAAACAGTTGGCACTTATTGTAGCTCCTGGAATTTCAGAGATTCTGATGAAAAATGCTAAATCAATAGGAACATTATTAGATGCAAAGTAACAACTTGAAACATGGACATTTTGCATTACCATTGTTAGGCTCCCTCCATGTTAGATCTGTTTATTTTTTGTTGCCACTGTGTAAAGTGGATTGAGCAGTAAATTAAGTTCTGCTGGGTACGCTAATGAAATGCATATTTCAAAACATCTTCAGAGCACGAGTCAGTGATGCAAAAATAATAGTCATAGAGTCATAGCATTATACAGCACAGATACAGGCCCTTCAGCCATTGTGTCCATGCCAGCCATCAAGCACCTATCTATTCTGATCCCATTTTCCAGCACTTGGCCCATAGCTTTGTATGCTATGGCATTTCAAGTGCTCATCTAAATACGTCTTAAGTGTTGTGAGGGTTCCTGCCTCTACCACCTCTTCAGGCAGTGTGTTCCAGATTCCAACCACCCTCTGGGTGAAATTATTTTCTCTCAAATTCCCTCTAAACTTCCTGCCCCTTACCTTAAATCTATGCCCCTTGGTTATTGACACCTCCAGTAAGGGAAAACATTTCTTCCTATCTACTCTATCTATGCCCCTCATAATTTTGTATACCTCAATCATATCTCCCCTCAGCCTTCGCTGCTCTAAGGAAAACAACCCTAGCCTATCCAGTCTCTCTTCATAGCTGAAATGTTCTATCCCAGGCAACATCCTGGTGAATCTCCTCTGCACCCTCTCCAGTGCAATCACATCCTTCCTATAGTGTGGCGGCCAGAACTGTACACAGTTTTGGCCTTCTCACAAAATGATTAATCTTGCATTCTGGGCTACTTTGGTCTTGAGATAATATTTAACATGTCAAATCTATTGCCTGCCTTTGAAAGTAAAAAAAAAACTATTGCTAAGTTATTTAGTAATGCTAGAGGTACAGAAATATTGTACCAATTTAACAATGCCACCGCTAAAGCAACAAATTGTGAAACCGCAATAGTTAATAATACATTTTTTAAAAACTGGGGGAGAAATTTGTATTTTTATTGATTTTTTTTTTAGGCATTTTATTATTGATTTTTATTTTTGTTGATACCAATGACAAATGCTGCACAGGGCGCAGCGCTGGGTGCCTCCCCCCACCCCGGGAATCGAGGTAAGGCACTACGCGAACAAATTTCTCCCCATTATACTTGTTCCAAGTTTTTGATGATACCAGAAAAATAAATACCAGTCCTGTACCAATATGAAGAGTTTCCAATAGAATTTACAGCAGCAGCCTCTTGCTATTGGTGTGGCTTGTAGAGTGTCTTTTCTGAAATCGTATGTTTTTTTGCAAAGTGTAGAGTAGATGTGAAGGTTGCTTTATTGCGATGAACATCTTGAGGAACTGGGCAACACCGTTAAAGGGTAACTAGAGGAAGTCATCTTTAAAAATAAAAAAAGCAAGCAAGATAGGATGAAAACTATATTAAATACTTACAAAATAGACATACATAGTTGAAACATGGACTGAGGCTGGGTAATACCCTCCGATCTTATTTTCTTTTACTATCTTGGCATTATGAATAGAACAGTAGTATATAGTTAATATTAGTGAATAGGTTATTACAGAAGCTATAAAAATGTATACAAATGTAGTAGCATTGACGTGTTATCACAGTTTCTTTTTCAGCTTTTTTCATGCATTGCAGATTTTTTATCTGTTGCACTTATCTACTTTAAAAAAAATTTCTTTCCTTCCAAAACCATGTCGGGATATGGTTCCATGGGTGCTAGGATATTTGACCGTGGGAATGAACACCACCATCAAATCCTATCCTGTCCTCAATCCTTGTTCAAGACCAACTGCTACTCCTAAACACTGCCCAGAAAGCAAGAATGCAAGAGCAGGGAGTTTAGCTAAAGTAGCACATACCAGGATTCAAACCTGGGGCTTTCGTGACCAGTATGTCACAGTATTATACCAAGCAGCATATTTATCAATTACGCTATCAAGGGTGCCATCCTGATTAGCACTTACATGAAAAAATGCATACTGTAATCCTTTTAGGATTACTTTCTCTGAATGAAGTTTGAGTGTTGGATGAATTTAAAAAAAAAATTTATTCGAGTTCAAAGTTCCAAATGCAAGATGGTAAGCACCGTGGAAGAACAGGCACAGCACAAAAGCTTTAACTGTTTCATGCATTGAATTGGTGAGTGCATTTCAGGCCACGAAAATTTGCTCTCAGAACTGCTAGATGGAAATAAAATTGATATATAAACCATACAGTTTGTTTGTTTGGTCTTGATCTAAGTGGACAAATTAGATTCATTACAAGTGATAAAAATAGTCAAACCAATGACAGCACTTTTTCTTTGTAACTTTGTAGCTGAATATGCTGAAAATTTTAGTTGAGATTTAAATGTCATCATGCAAGACTTGCTCCAGTCATTTAATATAGTCTTCATCCTATCTTCTTGCTTTCTTAAATTTTTTTCAGTGTTGTAGCTTCACCAGTTTGACACCTCATTTTTAGGTATGCCTGGTGCTACTCCTGGTACTCCCTCCTTCACTCTTCAGATATATACAACATAAACAATTATATGATTACAAACAATCGTTGGAAATTTAAATTTCACTAACATCTGAAAGATTCCTTTGTTTTGACTGGTTATCATACTTAAATGCTTCTGATGCCTTAACAATCCATTAGGTTTCTGATCAAATAAAAAAAATGTAGAGTACTGGTTGAATGTGAACAGTCTGACTGGTGATATGGTATATTAGAGCAGTGCCAGAATCCCTAGGTTTGTATCTCAGCCACTTCATGGTATATTGTTGATCTTGACCTAACAGGCCATTGGTCACAGGGCCAGGCTGCCTTGGCTGACAGCAAGAAGGGAAAGTTTTAGTGGATCCACCGTGACTACTACCCCTTGGAAGCTGGTTTTAGATTAGATTAGAGATACAGCACTGGAACAGGCCCTTCGGCCCACCGAGTCTGTGCCGAACATCAACCACCCATTTATACTAATCCTACACTAATCCCATATTCCTACCAAACATCCCCACCTGTCCCTATATTTCCCTACCACCTACCTATACTAGTGACAATTTATAATGGCCAATTTACCTATCAACCTGCAAGTCTTTTGGCTTGTGGGAGGAAACCGGAGCACCCGGAGAAAACTCACGCAGACACAGGGAGAACTTGCAAACTCCACACAGGCAGTACCCGGAATCGAACCCAGGTCCCTGGAGCTGTGAGGCTGCGGTGCTAACCATTGCGCCACTGTGCCGCCCATGAAATAGTTCTAGTCAAGATAGTGGGGAAGTGTGATAACCCAAGTTTATGGTAGGTAGCATCGGGGAAATGAAGGTGGAAATAAGGACTAAGTGGTCTAAAAAACCCTGCTTTCTAAATAATAAAAAAAGTATCTGTTTTTGTTCTTTTTAAGGAAAAATCCTTGTCGGCCAGAATGCAGCGTCGGGCTCATGCTGCCTTAGCGGGTGTTGCCACAACTCTGCTCATTTTATCAAACTTGGTGTTTCTCTGTGGGAATCAAGTAGGAAAGATCTATTGGAACAGAACATTTGTACAAGGTAATTAAAGCACAGTTAAATCCATGAAGTTGGTGAATTTTGCTGAGATGCGTTGTTTCTCTTACATAATTTGTGTTAGCCAAAAGGCTAACCTGGTGTGACTTCCAGTTGGCTACAATGTCACGCTTTTAAGTGATACGTACATTGATGTTGTGGGAAAAGACCTATATACAATATGAAGTGAAAGGAACTAAGCAATGTAACTAATGCAGAGGGCTTTGATAGGCTTTGCAGAGATCTGGATAAATTAGTTAGAGGAGTTAAATTATGATAGGTGAATTTTAAAATGGATTAAGGTAAGGCAATGCATATTGAAACAGGAACCATGAAGCACGGATATAGAACAAGCACCTAAAAATAAAGGTGGAAAGTGAGTTGGTGGGATTATTGACTAAAAATTTCCAGTCATTGAGTAGAATTTTCCCAATTTAGTCCCTGGACAAACAGGGAATTTGAGGGTCCTTGTACATGAATCACACAAATTTAACATGCAGGTGCAGCAAGCAATTAGGAAGGCAAATGGTATGTTAACCTATATTGCAATGGGTGGGGTAGCGGTTGGAGGATAAAAGTAAGAAAGTCTTGCTGCAATTATATAGAGCTTTGGTAAGACTACACCCGGACTACTGTACACTTATGGTCTCCTTGCATAACGAAGGATATACCTGCTTTACAATGAAGGTTCACTAGCTTGATTCCCGGGATGAGAGGGCTGTCATATGAGGAGCAATTCGTAGAATAGGTCTATATTTTCTGGTGTTTAGAAGAATAAGAGGTGATCTCATTGAAACATATAAAATTCTTAGTGGGCTGGACAGGATAGATGCTGAGAGCCTGTTTCCCTTGGTTGAAGAGTCTAGAACTAGGGGGCATAGTCTCAGGTTGATGGGTCAGCCATTTAGGACTGCGATGAGGAGAGACTTATCACTCAATGGATTATGAGTCTTTTGGAATTCTGTACCCCAGAAGGCTGTGGATGCTCAGTCGCTGAGTGTATTGTTATGCTCATGCAAGGAGAAATTATGAACTATGTAATGAACTTATGAAACAAACCCAAAACAAAATGGAATTGAGAGGTCAGCTGACCTTATATTATAATGCTAATACACATGGAAACTGCAAGACCCTTGAGCCAATCTTCATGTCTGGACAAGCCTTGGAGAAGGCATTAAAATGTAAAGGACCCATTCTGTGTTAGTGGCTACTTTTTTTACACCCAATTGGGTTAACAATGGCATTGCAGGCTTGGTGACTCCAAATTCAAGCTCAAGAGAATGGGTGCAATAAAACTCCACTTTATCAAGATGTAATGAAGATGAGTGACACCCAGACCCCACTGTCTAACAATGGCCTCACCATCGGACGCCATTTATGAGAACAATGAGAGAGAAACTCCGGTCATGTGAAACCAAGTTTCTGATCAGGAGTTTTGATAAGACATTCTGGACAAAGCCAGAGACGAGAGAGAGAGATCCATCTATGCCATCAAAGACACAGGATCCTGCCTAAGATTACCAGCTTTGAACTACATGTAGTCACTGGAGTTTGGCCTTAAACTCTCTACCTGAGAAATCATACCAGGACTTTACCAGTGTCCTTTGGCTGGAATATAACAAAAGCAGTCTGCAGCAGCGCATCCGTCTTCCTAAACCTCCGAAGTCTTTCTTGAGTGAACAAGGGAAAATAATACAGGCCTGCACTGTTCCAAGTTTTCATCCTGTTAAACAGAGGACACTTTTAAACCATCAGACCTAAATGCATGCTATCTTTTAATCTCTGTCTTTTCTTGTGTGTGTGTGTATATATGTATGCATGTGAGAGTGGGTGAAGTTGCATACATTTTCAGGTGTTGTATAGTAAACATTTATCTTTCTTTTAAATTTGAGAAAACCTGCTATTTGTCTGTCTGTTGAGCATTGAAACGCTCAGGGAATCCCCTGCTGGAAGGCTCAGAAGGAGCGCTATCCTGATGTCACATGATCCCACCAGCCAATGTGATGTCAGAATGCCTAATTTAGACCACGCATTTGCTTGTCACTGTACAAAGAGCAAACCCTGAGCTGCAAGATAGGTCCTGCACTAGCATTATTTAAAGGGCCAAGCATCCATCTTGCAAGTAATTTGAAGAACTTCTGCTATTCCAAAGTATCTGGAAGTTTTCTGGAGTGCTTTTGTAGGCGTTGTGGTGAGTTCCTGGATTTGTCAAGAGAATGTTGCTGCATCCTCTCAGAGAGGGCAGAGGATTAGGTGACTTGTTCACACAAAGGTTGCAACAGGTATGGGGACAGCACTGACAAGTACCCCTGGGTCTCCAGCACAGCAGGGAGATGGAGCAGTGGCGATGCTTTGTACGATGCCCTCTGCCAACTTGGAGGCTGACGCCTCCTTGTTCCTTGACAGTGACAGGAGGCTGTCTGGTAGACCAGCCAATGCACCCAGCTTCCTGGTGTGCATGCCCATTCAGCAGTTTCATGTGTGCTGCTCCATCAAGGTCCTCATCTGAGTCTGCTGCAACAGAACTCATCTGTGACCTTGGCCTCTGGTGAACTGGCAAAAGAACCGTCATTTACCCCTTATCTGGCTGCAGCCCACTCGTGTCCGGTGACATGCCGTGTGCTGATCCCAGCTCTACTAACCTCAAAGTATGTGCGGTGCGAGTGTCAGATCAAGTGATGGGATCTTTTCACCAGTGCTGTGCTGTTGCTCCCTTTCTTCTTCCTTGGCTGGGAAGGCAGCAGTTGTTGGGTGTCTGAAAGCAGGAAATGAGAAGGGAAAGATTGGTGTGAGGGAAAGGGGTGGGATGGAAAGTAAGAGGTCTATTGTCACACCATCAGCAGCTTGCTCTTCATGCCAGGTAGCAGGATGAGGCTGTGCTGGGAATTGAGAAGGGGCATAAGACAGGAACATACCATCATTCTGAATGTTCTCAATGATGCCAGATGCCATGGGCTCTGTCACAGCTGGCCCCATGATACTGAGAGCCATCTCCTCCATAGGGCTCAGGAGATGCAGGTGTCCTTGACCCCATTTGTTCTATTCTGCTCCATTCTATAATGTGCCATCTTGTGCTGCAAGAGAGGGCAGAATGTCAGTGATTATGTAGTGCTGTGCTTGGGTGATGTGCCTGCCGTAACTGACAAGCTGGAGATATGTGGAAGCAGTGAGAGGTGTGTGTGAAGCTTGCAGTATTGGTAATTGTGTGAGGGTAAAGTGGAGTATCTGGATGTTAGGCATGAGTTCTGAATGCCAGGGAGTACTGCTGGGTGAGTGATGGAGGTTGGTGCATTGAGCAAGGTGAGAGGTCGGTAATGTGGTGGTAGGAGATGTCATGTGACAATGCATTCACTGACTTTGACCACCCAAATGAGGCCTTGTGGCACTGCTGCCAGGTCCTCGGGTCCAGACGTCAGGAATTGACCTCCCTGGCCACCTGCTCCAACTCCCTTCTTAAGGTGGTGTTTGGGGACCCTTGGCCCCCCTCAGAACCATGGCATATGTCCACCTGCCCAAATCCACCACTAATGTCTGTGCCTCACCCATCACCCTGGAGCCCTCTCTCTGCCCTGGTGTTCCATTTTCCATGTTTTAAATTGCAGCAGTATTTTTCAGTGCAGCTTCCCTTTAAGAAGAGCAGGCGTTGCACCACATGCTATTAGCACAAGACCCCCTCCTGAGGGAAGAGGCAGCCAGCAGTGAGGCAGACACTTGGCCCTACTCTATACTCATGGTAATGAGGTGGGCGCATCAAATATTCCAATGGAACCAGCACAGGCAGGTCACAAATCGCAACCACTGCCCCTGAAAAATAGGTTAAGTGATTTTCAGAATTATATTACAATTCGAGTTGTAGGATTGGACTCAATATCCTGGTGAATTAGAACACTGACCCTTTATTTCTTGTACCTTTAGAGTTCACCACACACCCAAATTAAATGATGAAGTCTCTGAAGTCTGAGCCTGCATGATATTCCTCTAGATATAAAGCATTGGAATGTGTGGGGGAGTAAAGCATGATTGAAAGGTTTAGATGATCTTATAAGACGTTGCTTGATATCAATGGTTCATGTGGAATTTCTTATGAAGGTTACTAAGTCTTATTTAAAAATCCCTACTTTTAAATTAATATTTGTACCAGTTCTTTCTTCCTTCTTGAAACACTTTCATCAGTATCACAATCCTCCCAGGCATTAGGAGCATATGAGCAGGAGTAGGCCATTCGACCCTTCGAGCCAGCTCTGCCATTTCATAAGATCCTAGCTGGTCTGATTGTGGTCTCAATTCCACTTTCCTGTCTGGCCCCCATAACCCTTGACTCCCTTGTCTATCAAAAATCTGTCTAACTCAGCCTTGAATAAATTCAATGACCCAGCCTCCACTGTCTTATGGGGAAGAGAATTCCACATACTAACGCCCCTCAGAGAAAAAATTTCTCCTCCTCTCTGTCTGAAAGGGAGACCTCTTACTTTTAAACTATCTCCTAGTTCTAATCTCCCCCACAAGAGGAAACATCTTCCACTCTATCAAGTCCCCTCAGAATCTTTTATGTTTCAATAAGATCACTTCTCATTCTTCTAAACTCCAATGGGTAAAGGTCCAACCTATTCAACTTTTCTTCGTAAGATAAGCCCTTCATCCTAGGAATGAGTCGGCTTAACCTTCTCTGAACTGCCTCTAATGCAATTATATCCTTTTTCAAATAAGGAGCCCAAAACTGTACACAGTACTCTGGATGTGGTCTCACCAAGGCCCTGTGCAGTTGCAGTAAAACTTCCCTACTTTTATGTTCCATTTCCCTTACAATAAACACTAACATTCCATTTGCCTTCCTAATCACTTGCTGTACCTGCATATTAACTGTTTGTGATTCATGTACCAGGACACCCTGTTCCTTTTGCACTACTGACTTCTGCAATCTCTCTCCATTTAAATAATAAACTGCTTTTTTTATTCTTTTTGCTAAAATGGACCAGTTCACATTTTCCCACATTATACTCCATTTGCCAAATTTTTGCCCACTCGCTTAATCTATCTATACCCTTCTGTAGACTCTTTACCTCCTCTTGACAACTTATTTTTCTACCTATCTTGGTGTCTTCGGCAAATTTAGCTACCATATATTCAGTCCCTTCATCCATGTCATTGATATAGGTTGTAAATAGTTGAGGCCCCAAAACTGACAACTGTGGCAATCCACGAGTTACAGCTTGCCAACCCGAAAAAAACCTATTTGTCTCTACTGTTAGCTAACCAGTCCTTTATCCATGCTAATATGTTACCCCTGCATCATGTGCTTTTATTTTGAGTAGTAACCTTTGATGTGGCACCTTATCAAATGCCTTTTGGAAATCCAAGTACACCACATCTACAGGTTCCCCTTCATCCACCTTGCTTGTTACTTCCTCAAAGAACTCTGAACATGATTTCCTTTTCACAAAACCATGTTGACTGTGCCTGATCCCATTATGATTTTCTAAGTCTCCTGCTATAACCATCTTAATAATGGATTCCAGCAATTTCCCTATGACAGATGTTAGGCTAACTGACCTATGGTTTCCTGCTTTCTGTCTTCCTCCTTTCTTAAATAATACCATCTTGAATTCTGTATTGTCTCATCTGAGGAGTGCACCCTGGAATGCCAAATGCCTTCCCTTCACCCATCTTTTTCCGAAATAAGGGAACTGTAGAATCTGAATGCTTGGTGTTTTTTCTGGCAACTGCTGCTTAGTAACTACTCCTGAGAAACTTTTATCGAGACTGTTCAGATTCTAAAGTTGCAAAAATAGGTTTACCTTTTTAAGTGGCCACTGCTGCTTTTTAAGCAGCTGCAGCAGTGCACAAAAAGCTACCCACTCCTAGACTTGTGAAAGCTCCCAGTGGCAGGTTGCTTATGAAGTGAGGTCCAACCCAAACATTACTGTGCAAATGCTATATGCAATTCAAGCAGATGCAAAGGCAGCGCCTCACTATTTCCACCGCTTCTGCGCTTAAAGCAGAATTGCTCCCATGCTCTGAATATGTCTGATATTTCTGAAACCTAAGACTTTCCTGATGCCTAAATATTTAACAATTATTTATGCCCTGCAATGCTGAGTGGAATAATACTCAAAACCTATATTTACCATTGGGGCATTAAAAAAAAAAAAAATCTTTTTCCCAGTTGCAGATGAAGTTTAATGTGGAAAAGATAATTGAAAAAAAATCTGGCATTCTGTTCTCAGTACAATACTTAGCAGGCAGCAATTCAGGTGTCTACCATAGCTCTTACTGAAGTTATTGAAGAATTCTGAAAAGCACCTCAAAGTGAACACTGACAAACATTTAGCAGTTGGAGAGGCTGGCCTCTTGGCTAATTTAAAAACTTCATTATTCTTCAACTTAATATGCTGCTTTACACTTGTAATAACATTATGAATACTGAATCAATATTTTAATTTACCAGTGATGCTTATGTTTATGAATATTGCTATTTCATGGTTATTGAGATCTAGTAAATGTTGATGAAAAAGTGATTCAGTGCTGTCTGAGATATTGTGGTTACCCTACATACTTCAGATTTCAAATTTTGTTTCATATATTTTAATGAGCAATTTTATGTATTTGGCATCGTTAAATATTTGGGGAGGACAGACTAATATAAAACAGGGATTTTTAAAAATTCAAAAGCAATAGTATGTTCCAATTTATGCTGCTCTCTGTTTGCACTGAAACTGGTAACAGAAATTGGCAATTTAAGCTGGACCTGAGGAGCATAAATATAAATACATGAAAAACCAACCAGCCACTGCCTGAGAAGCTCTCTGAGACATTCCCCTTTCATTTTTTTTTATTTCCAAAATATACTTTATTCATAAAAATCTGTAAAAAAATTCATTACCAAACAGTTTCAAACAGCACCAAGTCAAAAAATACAAACAGTGCAAGGAAGATCAGTTTCCTTCAATACAATCATGAGTTGCCTCACAACCCTTCCATTTCATTTGTCATGCCATATACATTTTTACATTTTACAGCAAACGAAAAATTTCCCAATACAGTTCGAGGGGTTTCCCATGGATCCAGCCCCTCAGTTCAGCTTGGTGGGGGACCTGACACAGTGGTCTTTCCCCACTGAGCCTTTGCTGCGGCTGCCCCAAGCTTTAGTGCGCCCCTCAGCACGTAGTCCTGGACCTTGGAATGTGCCAGTCTGCAACATTCGGTGGTGGACAAGTCTTTGCGCTGGAAGACCAGCAAGTTTCGGGCAGACCAAAGGGCGTCTTTCACCGAATTGATAGTCCTCCAGCAGCAGTTGATGTTTGTCTCGGTGTGCGTCCCTGGGAACAGCCCGTAGAGCACAGACTCCTGTGTTGTAGAGCTGCTTGGGATGAACCTCGACAAAAACCACTGCATCTCTTTCCACACCTGCTTTGCAAAGACACATTCCAGAAGGAGGTGGGCAACCGTCTCTTCCCCACCACAGCCACCGCGGGGGCATTGTGCGGAGGGGGTGAGATTTCGGGCGTGCATGAAGGATCTGACAGGGAGGGCTCTTCTCACCACCAGCCAAGCTACATCTTGGTGCTTGTTTGAAAGTTCTGGTGATGAGGCATTCCGCCAAATGACTTTGGCAGTCTGCTCAGGGAACTATCCGACAGGATCCACCGTCTCCATTGCCCTTAGGGCCTTGAGGACATTCCATGCAGACCACTGCCTGATGGATCGGTGGTCAAAGGTGTTTTCCCGCAGAAACTGCTCCATGAAGGATAGGTGGTACATCACAGTCCAACTGGATGGAGCGTTCTGCGGCAATGTGATCAGGCCCATCCTTCGCAACACCGGGGACAGATAGAACCTCAGCACATAGTGACACTTGGAGTTTGCGTAATGGAGGTCTACACACCGCTTGATGCAGCCGTACACGAAGGTAGTCCTCAGGATGAGGGCCACGTTTGGTACATTTTTCCCGCCCTTATCCAGAGGTTTGAATATCGTGTCCCTCCGGACCCGGTCCATTTTGGATCCCTAGATGAAGCGGAAAATGGCTCGGATGACCGCCACAGTGCAGGAGGGGGGTATGGGCCAGACCTGCGCCACGTACAGCAACAATGTAAGCGCCTCGCACCTGATGACCAGGTTCTTACCCACAATGGAGAGAGATCGCTGCCCCCACATTCTCAGCTTGTGTTATACCTTGGCTACTCGCTCCTCCCAGGTTTAGGCGCACGCCCCGGCCCTTCCGAACCATATCCCCAGCACCTTCAGGTAGTCTGACCTGACGGTGAAGGGGACAAAGGATCGGTCAGCCCAGTTCCCAAAGAACATGGCCTCGCTCTTGCCGTGGTTAACTTTGGCTCCCGAGGCCAGTTCGAACTGGTCGCAGATGCTCATCAGTCTGCGCACAGACAGCGGATCGGAGCAGAAGATGGTGACGTCATCCATGTACAGGGAGGTTTTGACTTGAGTGCCTCCACTGCCTGGAATTGTCACCCCTCTTATGCTCGCATCCTTCCTAATAGACTCAGCAAAGGGTTCAATACAGCAAACAAACAAGACAGGGGAGAGAGGACAGCCCTGTCTGACTCCAGATTGGATCGGGAAACTTTCTGATTCCCACCCATTGATTGAGACTGCGCTACTGATGTTTGTGTAGAGCAGTTTGATCCAATTGCAGATTCCCTCCCCAAACCCCATTTTGGAAAGCACATCCATCATGTAGGTGTGCGATATCCTGTCAAAAGCCTTCTCCTGGCCCAGGCTGATGAGGCAGGTGTCCACCCCCCTGTCCCGTACATAGGCGATCGTATCCCTGAGTAGCGCGAGACTATCAGAGATCTTCCTGCCGGGTACAGTACAGGTCTGATCAGGGTGAATCACCAGCTCCAGAGCAGACTTGACTCGACTGGCTAAGACTTTGGACAGAATCTTGTAGTCAACATTAAGCAGTGAGATGGGCCGCCAATTTCTGATTTCCGCCCTCTCCCCCTTCCGCTTGTAGATGAGGGTGATGATACCTTTCCTCTTGGATTCTGACATGCTGCCGGCCAGGAGCATACTCTCGTATACTTCCAGCAGGTCCGGGCCGACCCAGTCCCACAGGGCCGAATACAACTCGACCAGTAAGCCATTGCTTCCGGGTGTTTTACTCCTCTCGAAGGACTCGACGGCCTTTGTCAGCTTGTCCAGAGTTGGCGGCTTGTCCAGTCTCTTCCTCATGCTGTCATCGAAGACCTCTGTGATAGATGACAGGAAGGACTGGGAGGCTCTGCTGTCTGTGGGCTTCACGTCATACAGCCCAGCATAAAAGGATTTGCTGATCCTTAGTATGTCGGACTGCAAAGACGTTACTGAGCCATCCTCTTCCTTCAGGCTGCTGATAACAGAGCTCTCTCTGTGTACCTTTTGGAAGAAGTAACGCGAGCACGCCTCATCCTGCTCAATGGAGCGGACTCTGGACCGGAAGATGATCTTGGAGGCCTCCGTGGCAAAGAGCGAGGCCTGCTGGCTCCACATTCCCCTTTCATGCACTGATGTTAAATGGACCTGCCTCAGTAACTGGCTCCCCGCTGTGATGCTGCCTTCTACTTGGGAACATGGTCGCAACCCTTTGTGTCCCCATGGCTGCAATCAACAATAGCTTTCTGCCCCTTAAATGGCTGTTAAATGCCTCATTTACATACTAAAATGCTGAACTGCCACATTCGTGCAGCTTGCTGGCACACAGGTCCTGCTGCCTCTCCAAAAATCATTGGAAGACAGTACTGCATCGGAGAGCCGGCACACCACTCTGGCATCCAATTTTGCACCTCATTTGCCTCTGCCAACCTCCCCCCGCCCACCCCCTCCCCCACCCACCCCTCCGCTGGGAATCAAAAATTCTGCCATTATCTCCTGTTATGCTACCTTTTCCAGTTTCATTCTAATCCTTGCTTTAGGTCTCATACCATATACACCAGGCCAGGAATGATCAGGATAGGTTGTACTTTCATCCCTCTACAGCACTACTGTTGAACTGAATATTGGGATGTGAGTATGTTGATCCGCTTTCATTGATAACTTTTAAAAATCCTATTGTTCCCTTTAGGAAGGTACCTAAAATTCTACAAACTGAAATTGGGAAGTTAACATTCATGAAATCTTATGGAAACATCCATGTACTAAGACTGACTTAATGCACTGCCTGAAGCAATGGTGAAGGTAGATTTAATCTTCTTTGGCCTCCTTATCTCGAGAGACAATGGATAGGCGCCTGGAGGTGGTCAGTGGTGTGTGGAGCAGCGCCTGGAGTGGCTATAAAGGCCAATTCTAGAGTGACAGGCTCTTCCACAGGTGCTGCAGAAAAATTTGTTTGTCGGGACTGTTACACAGTTGGCTCTCCCCTTGCGCCTCTCTTTTTGCCTGCCAACTGCTAAGTCTCTTCGACTCGCCACATTTTAGTCCCGCCTTTATGGCTGCCCGCCAGCTCTGGCGAACGCTGGCAACTGACTCCCACGACTTGTGATCAATGTCACAGGATTTCATGTCGCGTTTGCAGACGTCTTTAAAGCGGAGACATGGACGGCCGGTGGGTCTGATACCAGTGGCGAGCTCGCTGTACAATGTGTCTTTGGGGATCTTGCCATCATCCATGTGGCTCACATGGCCAAGCCATCTCAGGCGCCGCTGACTCAGTAGTGTGTATAAGCTGGGGATGTTGGCCACCTCGAGGACTTCTGTGTTGGAGATACGGTCCTGCCAAGTATTCTCCAGAGGCAGTGAAGATGGAATGAATTGAGACGTCGCTCTTGGCTGACATACGTTGTCCAGGCCTCGCTGCCATAGAGCAAGGTACTGAGGACACAGGCTTGATACACTCGGACTTTTGTGTTCCGTGTCAGTGCGCCATTTTCCCACACTCTCTTGGCCAGTCTGGACATAGCAGTGGCCTTTCCCATGCGCTTGTTGATTTCTGCATCTGGAGACAGGTTACTGGTGATAGTTGAGCCTAGGTAGGTGAAACAGGGCTGTGTTCTCGCACCCACACTTTTTGGGATTTTCTTCTCCCTGCTGCTTTCATATGCGTTCAAGTCCTCTGAAGAAGGAATTTTCCTCCACACAAGATCAGGGGGCAGGTTGTTCAACCTTGCCCGTCTAAGAGCGAAGTTCAAAGTACGGAAAGTCCTCATCAGGGAAGTCCTTTTTGCTGACGATGCTACTTTAACATCTCACACTGAAGAGTGCCTGCAGAGTCTCATCGACAGGTTTGCGGCTGCCTGCAATGAATTTGGCCTAACCATCAGCCTCAAGAAAACGAACATCATGGGGCAGGACATCAGAAATGCTCCATCCATCAATATTAGCGACCACGCTCTGGAAGTGGTTCAAGAGTTCACCTACCTAGGCTCAACTATCACTAGATTTAATAGTCACATTGAAAAGAGAATTGGATAAATTCTTTAAGGAAAAAAAAATTACGGGGCTATGGGGAAAGAGCAGGGAAGTGAGATTAATTAGGAAAACTCTACTCAAGAGCTAGCAAAGCAGGATGGGCTGAATGGCCTCCTTTTCTGCTGTATCATTCCATGAATCGATGCACTGAACTTCAAAAAGTACTTCATTGGTTGTGGTACGCTTTGAGTCACCCTAAGGACATGAAAGGCTACCACTTTTCTTTAAAGCTCATTCACAACACTAACCTCAGAAGAGCACCAGTGTAACATTTTCTTTTCCCTATCGGCATTCCAAATGAGTTTACCAATTTAGTGCTTATTCCTCATTGAACTGACAGAAGAGAGGTTCAACAGTTAATCTGGATTCAGATCCAGGTCCCAAAGGTCGTCATATCTTCACACTCTCCCCTGACAAAAGGCTACACATGCCTTGGAATTATTCTTGTATTTGGCAAAGTCAGTAGCTTTACAGAACACAGACAGGAGTTGGCATTAGAACAGATGGTCCATATTTTGCAGTTCATCACCAGAGTTGTGCACCACTAAGGTACTGCCTTTTTAACCACATTCCTGCATCATTACTTTTGAATGACCAGTACCAGTGCGTAAGCAGTTGAGCCATTGCCAAGTGACTCCAGCTGCGAGATGCTCATCGGGTTCGCTATTCAGGCAATCTGCCTTGCTCTTCCCTCCAGGCGTTAATTATCCACTGTTTCACATTGAAGTCAAGAGGGTTGACAGAGAGCAGAAAACTATCTTGGCTTCAGTCTACTCTGAGCAAGATAGTATTGGAACAATGAATGGCGAAGATAATTTTTTTTTCAACTCTGGTTACAGCTGCTCTTCGTATTGAGCTGCAATACCAGACAGTATGCAAAAATTGTCTTTCTTGGTAGGTTTAAGGCAGTTAGTCATGCAATGGCAATAGGCAAAGCTTGTCCTTACCAGGCAAGCTTATTCAGCAGCAGGAAAACAAAATGCCAGAGCTGTAGTCCTGATAGTGTTTGGATCAATGCACCACTTTGAGTTAGCTAGATATTGTAGTCACTCCTGGCTCTAAGTTTAGCTTTGGTCTTGATGTGTCCCATGTAACTCTAATAACCATCCATAGAAACACAGAACATAGAAACATAGAAAAATTTAGAGCCAGAAGGACACCATTCATCCCATCATGTCCATGCTAGCCGAAAAAGAGCGATTCAGTCTAATCCCACCTTCCAGTTCTTGGTCTGTGCCCTGTAAATTACAGCATCTGAAGTGCATATCCATGTGCTTTATAAATGCAATGTGGTTTTCTGCCTCTACCACCCTTTCGGAGAGTGAGTTCCAGACCCCACCATCACCCTTGGGATGAAAAAAATCACTCTTCAACTCCTTTCTAATCCTTTTACTAATTACTTTAAAGCTGTGCTGCTTGGTTATTGACTTCTCTGCTAACAGAAATAGGTCCTTCCTGTCCATTCTATCTAGGTCCTCATAATTTTATACATAAGAACTAAGGTCAGGAGTAGGCAATTCAGCCCCTTGAGCCTGCTCCACGATTCAATACGATCATGGCCGATCTCATCTTGGCCTCAACTCCACTTTCCTGCCCATTCTCCATAACCCTTCAACCCATTTGTAATTAAAAATCTGTCTATCTCCTCCGTAAATTTACCCAATGTCCCGGCATCTATCGCACTCTGGGTAGTGAATTCCACAGACTCACAACCCTTTGAGAGAAGTAATTTCTCCTCATCTCTGTTTTAAATCTGCTACCCCTTATCCTAAAACTATGACCTCTCATTCTAGATTGCCCCACAAGAAGAAACATCCTCTCTACGTCTACTTTGTCAATCCCCTTAATCATCTTATATACCTCAATTAGATCTCCTCTCATTCTTCTAAACTCTAGAGAGTAAAGCCCTAAACTGCTCAATCTCTCTTCATAAGACAAGCCCCCTCCATCTCTGGAATCAATCTAGTGAACCTCCTCTGAAGTGCCTCCAATGCAACTACATCCCTCCTCAAGTAAGGGGACCAAAACTGTACGCAATACTCCAGGTGCGGTCTCACCAATGCCTTGTACAGTTGCAGCAACACTTCCCTACTTTTTTACTCTATTCCTTTCGCAACAAATGCCAAAATTCCATTTGCCTTCCTTATCACCTGCTGTACCTGCAAACAAGTTTTCTGCGATTCATGCACGAGGACACCCAGATCCCTCTGCACTGAAGCATTCTGAAGTTTCTCTCCATTTAGATAATTTGCCTTTCTATTCTTCTGACCAAAATGGATAACCTCACACTTTCCACGTTAAAATCCATCTGCCAAATTTTGGCCCATTTATCTAATCTATTCATATCCATTTGTAGATTTCTTATTTCTTTATTGCAACTTACTGTCCCACCTATTTTATTGTAATCTGCAAATTTGGCTATGGTACCTTCTATCCCTGCATCCAAGTCAATTATACAGATTGTAAATAGTTGGGGCCCGAGGACCGAACAATTACAGCTCAATTAAATCTCCCCTCAACCTCCTCTGTTCCAAAGAAAACAACCCAGCCTATTCAATCTTTCCTCATAGCTAAAATTCTTCATTCTGGCAACATACTTGTAAATCTCCTCAGTGCCCTCCCTAGTACGACCAGGACTGTACATAGTACTCTGGTTGAAGGCTAACTAATGTTTTATACAGTTTCAGAGTAACCTCCCTGCTCTGATACTCTAGGTCTCAGCCAATAAAGGAAAGTATCCCGTGTGCCGCCTTGACCACCTTATCTACCTGTATTGCTGCCTTCAGGGATTTGTGTACATACACTCTAAGGTCGCTCTGTTCCTTTACGCTTCTCAGAATCCTACCATGTATTGTATATTCCCTTGCCTTCTATATTCCCTTGCTTTGTGTGGCCTCCCCAAATGCATTACCTCACACTTCTCTAGATTGAATTCTATTTGCCACTCTTCTGCCCATCTGATCAGTCCATTGATATCTTCCTGCAATCTACAACTTTCTTCCTCACTATCAACCACACAGCCAATTTTTGTATCATCTGCAAACTTCTTAATCATGCCCCCCTACATTTAAGTCTAAATCATTGATGCATACTGTAAACAGCAAGGGACCCATTACTGAGCCCTGCGTAACCTCACTGGAAACAGCCATCCAGTCACAAAAACACCCATCAACCATAACCTTTTTCTTCCTACCACTGAGCCAATCTTGGATCCCACTTGCTACTTTCCCTTGAATCCCAGAGCTTTTATTTTTCTGATCAGTCGACCATGTGGGACCTTGTCAAAAGCCTTGCTAAAATCCATGTGGACTACATCAAATGCACTATCCTCATTGATGCTCCTTGGTACCTCCTCAAAAAATTAAATCAAGTTAGTCAGACCTGACCTTCCCTGAACAAATCCATGCCTCTCTAAATGAAAAATTAAACTGTATCTCAGAATTTTTTCCAATAATTTGCCCACCACCATGGTTAGGCTGACAGACCTGTATTACTCAGGCTATCTCTTTCTCCCTTAAACAATAATAGGACGTTAGCAGTCCTCCAGTTCTCGGGCACCGCGCCTGTAGCCAGAGAAGATTAAAAAATGCTCAGAGCTTCCATTGTTCCTTCCCTTGCTTCCCTTAGCATCCTGGGATACATTTCATCAGGGCATGGTGATTTGTTCACTTTCAAGGATGCTTAAACACCTTAATATTTCCTCTCTCTCTGGATTTATTCAATCCAATATTTCACACTCCTCCTCCTTAACTATAATGTCTGCTTCGTCTCTCTTTTGTGAAAACAGATGAAAAATATTCATTAAGCACCATGCCCTCGTCTTCTGCCTCCACACACAAGTTACCTTTTTGGTCTCTAATTAGCCCTATTCTTTCCTTAGTTGTTCTCTTGCTCTGTATATATTTATAAAACATCTTGGGTTTTCCTTGATTGTACTTGCCAATATTTTTTCATGCCCACTCTTTGCTTCCCTAGTTTCCTTTATAATTTCGCCCTTGCACTTTCTATACTCCTCTAGGTTTTCTGCAATATTGAGCGTTTGGCAGCTGACGTAAGCTTTCTTTTTTTGCCTTATCCTACCCTGTATGCTCTTTGACTAGTCAGTAGGTCTAGATTTATGAGTTTCACCCTTTTTCTTCGTGGGAACATATTTGTTCTGAACCCTCTTTAGCTCCTCCTTTAATGCTTCCCACTGTTCTGACAGTGATTTCCTTCAAGTAGCTGCTTCTAGTCCACTTTTGCCAAATCACATCTTAACTTAGTAAAATTGGGTTTTCCCCATTAAAACTCTTACTCTTGGTCTAGCTTTGTCCTTTTCGATAACTGCTCTATAGTAAACTGGATAATGGTCACTACCATTAAAATTCTCTCCCACTGATAGCCCTTCTGCCTGCCCATTTTCATTCTCTAAAACTAAGGGCTGAATGTTACAGCCCCCCTTGACATCGGGGGTCATGGCGGTGTGGGGGGGGTGGTGGTGGTGTGCCGGAAAATGCCTCTGGCAGAGGCCCACTATGGGCCTTGATGCCGGGAAGGCTCAGCCTGATATTGCGGGTGGCGGCCCGCCCCGCCCTTGGCGCTCAGTGGTGGGAGCAAAATTTACATATTTTAATGTATTTAAATAAATGACTTAATTACTTACCCGATCCCACTGTCCATCCTGGAACCATATTGCTGCTGGTGGCCAGCACTCCCGCACCTTCAGAACCCTGTACGGCGATTTGAGATGGGACGCTGGTGGGGAAGGGGAGCAGATAAGTGTTTCACTGCAGAGGTGGGTGGGGGGGGGGGGTGGGGTCAAACTCCTGATTGGTGTAGGGGATGGTGGGAAGGGGTAAAGTTCACAGTTTATGAACTGTGGTGGGGGGTGGGGTGGGCGGGGTGGGGACAGGTGCACAAGCTAAGTATTTTGGTGGGGGGAGGTCAAGGAATGAATTCTATCATTATTGGGGGTGGAGGGAGAGGGGCTGGAAACATTTATTTAATTTTTTTGATTCAATTTTAAAACACTATCTTCAAACATTTAAATTAAATGGAGGGCTGGAAGCCCTTTAAAAATGGTGCTCCTTCTAGTATATCATCCTTCCTCAGAGCTGTAATTGTTTCCTTAACCAAAATTGTGACCCCCACCCCCCCCCCATCCTTTTATACACCCTCTCTCTATTCCGTCTGAAAACTTTGTAATCAGGAAGGTTGAGCTGCCACTCCTGCCCTTCTTTAAGCCACGTTTCGGTAATAGCTATGATATTATACTTTCAAGTGTGTATTTGCGCCCTCAGCTCATATTCCTTATTCACTGGTCTCCTGAAATTGAAGTATATACCTCTAATGACTGAACAACTCCTTTGTTTATTTCCTAGCCTCTATTTCCTCGATCTGCCATACTCGCTTACTAATTTTCTGCCGCCTTTTTCCAGATTTGCTTCTCTTCCTTCTGAATGTATGCTTCAGTGTCACACTAAGGTAGTCAGGTTTGAAACAATGATCAAGTCTTTTCTTCTACCAGTCAACATCTAATTTCCATTCGGCTTCTTTATTCTTAAGGTGAAATGCAAGACCTTTGCCTTATCTGGATGGCCCTTATTTGATTGAAGGTATAGTACTGGATTGGCCATATAGAGCATTGCAAAGGGCTACTTCAATTCTAACATAGAAACAGGAGTAGGCCATTTAGCCCCTTGAGCCTGTTCCACCATTCAGTGCAATCATAGATCAGCTGATCTGTATCTTAACTCTGTCTGTATCTACCTGCCTTGGCCCCATATCTTTCTATACTCTGGGAAAAAAATCTTATCAAACTGACGTAAAATTATCAATTGAGCTAGCACCTACTACTTTTAGTGGGAGAGTTCCACACTTCTAGCACCCTTTGCATGAAGAAGTGTTTCCTAACTTCTCTCCTGAATGACCTGGCTCTTATTGTAAATTATGTCCCCTTATCCTAGACTCCCCACCAGCGAAGGACATTTCTCTATATCGACCCTATCAATTCCTTTCAAAATTCTAAAAAGCTTAGTGAAATCACCACACAACCTTCTATATTCCAAGGAATACAAGCTTAGTTTATATAATCTCTCCTCATAGCTTAACCCTTGGAGCCCTGGCATCATTCTGGTGCATCTGTGCTGCACTCCTTCCAAGGCCAATGTATCCTTTCTATGGTGCGGGCTGCAGAATTGTACACAGTTCTGCAGATATGGTCCAGCGTGGACTTTGTATAGCTGTACCAAACCTTCCTCCCCTTCATGTGCTTGCCCTCTATAAAGGCTAACATTCCATTAACCTTTCTGATTATTTTTTGTTAATCTAAAGATGAACTGTAATGTAGAAAATGTCTGGAACCAGGGTGGATGGGTTGGAAATTAGTTTATATATTGAATAGCATTGTTGCTAGCATACTACCGTGCCTATTTCATTGGCTTTTTAACTGCATAGACAGCAGTTCGCTAATAAGGTTCAGATGAGCTCTGTGAGATGAGCATCCTTCATATCAAAAACCATCTCCACAAGTATGCAGTGATTAAGTGTCACAGGTAGTTCACATGTCATCAAAGACAGCTCCAGTTATTAGGCCTTGTTCAAATCCATGTTCAGTATGATGAGAAAGATGAATTAATTGGCTCATGCAGGACTTTACAGGGAAGAAACCTGCCTGTTCTAGAATGAGCTGCTGTTCAACACAGGCTGAGAATCGATTCAATGAGGCGTTCAAATAATTTATACATTGACACAATAGAGAAATTGATCTGAAGTTCTTTGGGCTTTTAGGATCTTAACCAGGTTTCAAAATGTTTATAATCTTGCGCAGTGCCATATTTTGGGGAACTTGCATAAGTTGAATAAACCAAGCAGCCAATGAAATGCTTCTAAAGTTTTCTGCTCACATAGGATGTTATTGAAGTCAGCTGCTTTATTGCTCCTTAAAATCTTGATACCACTTACAAGTTTGGACATGGTACACAGTCTAATAAACCCAGGCTCAGATGTTAAAGAATCAAATGGTCTCAGTATTTTGGTCCTTTTATCACTATGTTTGGAACTTTCTCCGCTATTTAGGAGACGGTGGTGGGCAACTTCATCTGCTGCAACATTGCAGTGCGTGTTCAATTTTGTGAAGTCATTGTTGAGTACACATCTGGTCCTCCAAGCTTTTCTGCTGCTGTAAGTTGTTTCAATTGATTGGATTAGCTGTTGCCACGTTTTATGTTGTTCATCTGTGATTGCAGTAATGAGTTTGTCACCTGCTGTTAATATATCAACTGCAAAAGGATTTGCCTGGGAGTTTTCTTTGTAAGCTGTATCAGTAGGTAATCAAGGGATACAGAGTGTATTCATCCACAGGGTATGATCCTTTGACAGCCTCTGATAGCAATGCCATAATGCTATTATAGTTCACAGCTGTATATCTTTGAATGCCACGTCCAGGGGCAGGATTTTCCCTGCACAGTTGAGGACCCCGCTGTCAGGCTCAAATGGGGTTCTGAAGGGCACACTGTGTGGGGAACAGTCACCCTATTGTGATTTTTCCAAATTGGCCAATTAATAGCCAGAGGGTGAGCTCTCAAAGCTGGAGGGCCAGTAGGAGTCCCTCCAGCCTTGAAGAAGCAGCAGGGTGCCTTTGCGGGTAGGTGAGAGAGAGGACGCCCCAAGATATAGGCACCCTCCGACTTTTTAAATTTCAAATAAAAAAAACTGTCTGGCCTCCATTGTGGAGGTGACCTCAGGGCGGCCTGTGGCTGCACCTGAAGCCAGGCAGATGGGGAGGGCCTCTAAGCTTGCCTGGAGCACTAGCTACATTATAGCCCTGCTACCAGCAACCACCGCCTCCCCCACCCACACCCCACCCCCCCCACCACTCCATCCTGCCTCTGGGAAAATAGCCTGTAGTGGGTTGGTGCCAGGAAACCAGCGCACCGGTTGGAAGTGGAAATTTATGCGCCTGCCATCCTCTGTGCCTGTCCCCATCAGGGCTTAAAAATTCAGCTCGAGGTCTACTAAGAAATTTTTCCAATCTGCCTTCCTAAAATCAAGGTGGTCTTTAGAGAGTAAGCCATATTGATCTTAATTCCAGTTGGTGTTGTACCAATTAATGTGTAAAACAGTTTTCTTGCATTTAGACAATAATATTGCCAACAAATAGCAAATTGTGGTTGAATCCACATCTCCAGTATCCACCATTGAATGTATTAAAAGCTTGTGGTCATGTATAAGGAAGAGCTGATTTGCTTCTACCCCAGCTTCAACCAGTTCACCAACTTCATTTGTCTCAGGGGAATTTAATCTTCATATAGACTGGACAAATCAAATTGGCAAAAATAGTTAGAGGGACAAGCTCATGAATGCATTCGAAACAGTTTATTAGAACAGTATGTCGTGGAACCAGGCTGCCTATGTGAAAGGCTTTGCTCAAGTACTTTTTCAGAGAGATTTCACTGCTTCACAGGTGATTTCCACTTTTTGGAAGTCGCTTCACCTAATTTGGACATTCTACTCACCTTGATCTGATCTTCCCTGCTGCCATTATTTACTGCAGTGTGGGAGCAGCATCAACTGTCTTCTCCTCTGCCACATGCCGATCCACATAGATCCAACTCAAAGGAAGCGATAACCCCAACACAGGATCTACCAGCAGAGGATCAGCTTTCTCAACGTGTCTGAGCACCAGTACCTCATGAGGCTCCAGATTTCACATCGGATTGTTGCTGACATCTGGAGCAAGACCTCCTTCATTGTGGACTTAGTGGTCATGCATTACCAGTGACTGTCACTGGAGGGCCACTCCAGTTCTCTGCTTTCTCTCCTTCCAGAAAGAGACACAGAATTATAAGTGTGAGAAATGGATTGTGCGGAGAGGATGGAATGATATTTGTGGATGGTGACTGTGAGGGACAGGAGCAAGATGTCAATAAGATAGTGCCTGGAGAGAGAGGCATGAATGGAGCTGCGAGGTGTATAGGTCTGAGGATTTCTTTGCAGGAAAATGCAGGAGAGGTCAGAGTATGGGGTTGGAACCTGAAAATGGGATGCCACTCACTTTTCCTGCCCTCATAAAGTCATTGAACCTCTTGGGGCACAGTCTCCTGTTTGAGGTACCACACTCATGCTGCTCACTTCCGAGGCCACTTGGATCTACACCTGTTTGATTTGAGAGGCTGGCCTCTTCCTCCTGTATGCAGGAAGCAGCACTTCACTTAAGTCCCTCAGATCCCACACCAGGGAGAGTCAGAGATCTGCTAGGGGCAGCCTTCCCAAGTTTCCTTTTCATTCCTATGCTTCCTGAAGCCTCAGGAAGCAATGTAGAAGTCAGCCGATCTGACCGCTGCCAGGGCCCTTTAAGTAGCAATCTTTCCTCTGACAGAGTGCTGGTCGTCCTCAAGTCCGCACTCTGTGATTGGTCAGGAAACCTGGAAACGGAACGCTGATACTGGAGTTGAGTTAAAAAGTCACGGCAAAGCTACTCAATTCTTTTCTTATTCATTAGTGGGATGTGAGCTTCGCTGGCAAGGCCAGCATTTATTGCCCATCCCTAATTGCCCTTGAGAAGGTGATGGTAAACTGCCTTCTTGAACTGCTGAAGTCCTTACGGTGTAGGTGCACCTATAGTGCAAAAGAGGGAGATCCAGGATTTTGACCCAGTGACAGTGAAGAAATGGCGATATATTTTGAAGTCAGATTGATGTGTGACTTGGAGGGGAACTTGCTAGGGCTCCTTGCCATCAGACTTGATCAAATGCTGCCTGATGTCAAGGGTAGTCACTCTCACTTCACCCTTATGGATTTCTTACCCACTGCTGCCTACCCCCTCCCCCACTGCAAGTTTCGGTAAAATTCCATCCAAGGAGTCTGCAATTATATGCTATTTTGTAGTCAAGAGATTTTTGTTGACCCGCTTCTGAAATTGAAATTTTCCTTGACCTTATGATGGAGAGAAGGTCTTTGATGAAACAGCTGAAGATGTTCGTACCTAGGACACTACCCTGAGGAACTCCTGCAGCGCTGTCCTGGGACTGAGATAATTGGCCCCCAACAACCACAACCATCTTTCTTTGAGCTAGGTATGGCTCAATTCCCATTGACTTTAATTATGCTAGATCTCCTTTATGCCACACTCATTTAAATGCTGTCTTGATGTCAAGGCAGTCACTCTCACCTCACCTCATGTCTGGAGTTAAGTCCTTTTGTCCATGTTTACACCAAGTGTCATGAACGTGCTTCCATTATTAATATTTTTGAGGACTTCTGTTTAAAAGACTGTGGAAAATACCTGAAGAGATGCTGGACTTGTTTTCCTTTGAATGGGTCACTGGAAGGACATTTGGGACTTTGTTCAAAAACAAACACTTAATGGAAGTCACATGTCTTAAACTAAGTAAACAGCCGGAAACTTATGACTATGGAACTATTTGGAGTTGTTTACAGAGAAGTCACATGTCTAGATTATGGATTGTTTAGAGCAGTTGGTGTGTGTCCCACTAAGAGAGAAGCCACCCAACTCAACCTTTGCCACCTGTGCTGAAAAATCGTCTGAGAATCTAGTGTGATAGCTGAACCAGCTGATGCAGTAAGAACTGCTCCAGAAGGATCCCAGTGACAGCCGTCTATGCACAGCCGGACGCCAGACCAAAAGTCATCTGGAACATTTCATATCTTATCCTTTTTTCCTTCAAGAATTAACAAGTATTTAGCCAAAGTATTTTTGTTTTTGTAAAGTTGATCTCTGCAAGCAAAGCGTCTTTATTTTTTCTTTAACAGGTGTGTGCGTGTGTGTTAGGATATTTTAGTAGGGTAGATATTTTCTTATGACTGAGGCGGGAGGAGGGCACTGTTAATTCGGTCCCACTTTTCCATAGGTCAACACATAAGTTTAAAAATTTTCCCATTTACTGGAACAGTCAATCAGATACACTGTTTTTCCCAGAATAGAACACACTAACCAGGTTTCTTTACTGAACAACAAAATTAACAGTTTATTATAAAACAAGTCTTAACTAGTAATAAAGTAAAACATAAACATGCAGATCGAATTTTTAAAGTTCTACCTTAACCAAATTTTAAAGTCCCTTTTTACCTTAGTCCCTTCACACACACACACACACACACACACACATATATATATACACACCAGTTAACTGAACAAAAATTTAAAAGGATTTTTAGATTAGAGCTCTATTACAGATAAAATAAAAACACCTGGCAGATCATTAGCCCACCCTTGAAAAAAATAGCAGATGAGATACACTGCACCAAATTAGCACACAATCCAACCTCCGAGCACACACCAGTCACCAGAATCTTCCAGAATAGTTCTCTTCAGGCGGAGTTGAAAAGTAATTTAGCAGGCTTTTCTCAAATATAGAAAACAAGATGAATCGACACAGTGGACTTCATAGAATCTTTTAGGGAATTGCAGGAAAGCAAGCTGGGCTGTAGTCTTCTGTTCTTCTTTGGAATTCTCTCCTTCTGTCCTTTTTTGACACTTCAGCAGCACTTGACTTTTATCTCCTTCCAGAAGGTAAAACCATGCACACAGATTCACAACCAGAAAACCTGTCAGTTCCAGGTGCTCTCCTACTGCTCGGCTTGTCCAATTAAAAGAACGCTTGTCACTTTTCTGCCCCCCGTTAACAGGGTTTCTGTTCTAAGCCTAACCCGAGCCATGTGACAACCGGCAATACTTTTGCCAATCCGACTCCCTCAGTGCCCTTCCTTTTTAAATAAAAACCTGGTCCACATTTATTCAGCTTAACCATAAATTCTTTTTAAAAATAATTTTTTAACAAAAGGGAATCACTTTCATAACAACTTATACTTTCATATTTAAAACTGTGTTACTAAACTTGGCATCTTTATTGAATAAGTCTTGTTTTATAATCAACAATTTTGTTGTTTATTAAAGAAACCTGGTTGGAGATTTTTATTCTGAAACTAATATAAAGTATATAATAGGCTGCATTGGTAACTGGGTAAAATATTAAAATATATGTTGTGACCAGGGGTCAGCTTCATGTCCGTACATGGACACCAGTCTCCGTGGTAAAAGATTTTGAGGTTAGCGACTGGTAATTTCAGGGATGAAAAATTACTTTCCAGACCAGTAGGAAAAAAAATTTATGGCCATCAGTTTCACAGCTAACAGGCGCTGGGAGTGGGAACAGCGACTTCCGAACTTGGGACAAGTTCAGGGTTTTCCGGCGGGTTCTGATTTTTTTTAAAAGCTGCTCTCAGCACCTCTCAGTTGTGAAACTGATGGCCGTGAAATAGTGTTTAAAAACTGACCGATCAAAAGCAGCTCGAGGAAGAGTTCCTATTCTCTGCAACTTTCACTGAGGTAGACGGAGAGAGGGGGAAGAGAGAGAAAGAAGGGGGGTGAGAGGGGGAGAGAGAGGGACAGGGAGAGGAGAGAGAGAGGGAGTGAGGGAGAGGGAGGAGGGGGGTAGAAAGAGAGGGGGGGGGAGAGAGAGGCAGGAGGGGGGGGGGGAGAGAGAGGCAGGAGGGGGGGGGAGAGAGAGGCAGGAGGGGGGGGGGAGAGAGAGGCAGGAGGGGGGGGGGGAGAGAGAGGCAGGAGGGGGGGGGGAGAGAGAGGCAGGAGGGGGGGGGGGAGAGAGAGGCAGGAGGGGGGGGGGGAGAGAGAGGCAGGAGGGGGGGGGGGGAGAGAGGCAGGAGGGGGGGGGGGGAGAGAGAGGCAGGAGGGGGGGGGGGAGAGAGAGGCAGGAGGGGGGGGGGGGAGAGAGGCAGGAGGGGGGGGGAGAGAGAGGCAGGAGGGGGGGGGGGGAGAGAGAGGCAGGAGGGGGGGGGGGGAGAGAGAGGCAGGAGGGGGGGGGGGGAGAGAGAGGCAGGAGGGGGGGGGGGGAGAGAGGCAGGAGGGGGGGGGGGGAGAGAGGCAGGAGGGGGGGGGGGGGAGAGAGGCAGGAGGGGGGGGAGAGAGAGGCAGGAGGGGGGGGGAGAGAGAGGCAGGAGGGGGGGGGAGAGAGAGGCAGGAGGGGGGGGGAGAGAGAGGCAGGAGGGGGGGGAGAGAGAGAGGCAGGAGGGGGGGGGAGAGAGAGGCAGGAGGGGGGGGAGAGAGAGGCAGGAGGGGGGGGAGAGAGAGGGAGGGGGGGGAGAGAGAGGGAGGAGGGGGGGGAGAGAGAGGGAGGAGGAGGAGAGAGAGAGGGAGGAGGGGGGAGAGAGAGGGAGGAGGGGGGAGAGAGAGGGAGGAGGAGGGGGGAGAGAGGGAGGAGGAGGGGGGAGAGAGGGAGGAGGAGGGGGGAGAGAGGGAGGAGGAGGGGGGAGAGAGGGAGGAGGAGGGGGGGGAGAGGGAGGAGGAGGGGGGAGAGAGGGAGGAGGAGGGGGGAGAGAGGGAGGAGGAGGGGGGAGAGAGGGAGGAGGAGGGGGGAGAGAGGGAGAAGGGGAGGGGAGAGAGGGAGAAGGGGAGGGGAGAGAGGGAGAAGGGGAGGGAGGAGGAGGGGGGGAGAGAGGGAGGAGGAGGGGCGGAGAGAGAGGGAGAAGGGGAGGGGAGAGAGAGGGAGAAGGGGAGGGGAGATAGAGAGGAGGAGGGGGGGAGAGAGGAGGAGGGGGGGAGAGAGGGAGGAGGAAGGGGGGAGAGAGGGAGAAGGGGAGGGGAGAGAGAGGGAGAAAGGGAGGGGAGAGAGAGGGAGAAGGGGAGGGGAGAGAGAGGGAGAAGGGGAGGGGAGAGAGAGGGAGAAGGGGAGGGGGGAGAGGGAGAAGGGGAGGGGGGAGAGAGGGAGAAGGGGAGGGGGGAGAGAGGGAGAAGGGGAGGGGGGAGAGAGGGAGAAGGGGAGGGGGGAGAGAGGGAGAAGGGGAGGGGAGAGAGGGGGAGAAGGGGCGGGGAGAGAGGGGGAGAAGGGGAGGGGAGAGAGAGGGAGAAGGGGAGGAGGGGGGGAGGGGGAGGAGAGAGGGAGGAGGGGGAGGAGGCTCTGCCGTCATTGAAGATGGGAATATTTGTGGAGTTGCCTCCTCTGCTTAGTTGTTTTATTGTCTACTACCATTCACAATTGAATGTGGCAGGACGACACAGCTTTGATTTGATTGGTTGGTTGTGGATCGCTTAGTTCTGTCTGTGACATGTTGCTTCCTCTGTTTAGCATTCATGTAATCCTGCGTTGTTGGCTCACCAGGTTGGCATTTCATTTTAGGCATGCCTGGTGCTATTCTTTGCATGCTCTCCGACACTATTCATTGAATCAGGGTTTGTCATCTGGCTTGATGGTAATAGAGTGGGAGAAATGCCAGGCTGTAGGGTTACAAATTATGGTTGACGACAATTCTGCTGCTGTTGACAGCCCATGGTGCCTCATGGATACCTAGTTTTGAGCTGCTAGATCTGTCTGAGTCTATCCCATTTAGCACAGTACTACTGCCACACAACACAATGGAAAGTGGCCTCAGTGTGAAAACGGGACTTTTTCTCCCCAAGGACAAGTGCTTTGGTCACTCCTACCAATATTGTCAGGGACAGATGCATCTGCAACAGGTAGATGGATGAAGATGGGGTCAAGTAGGTTTTTCCCTTTTGTTGATTCTCTCACCACCTGCAACACGCCCAGTCTGGCAGCTATGTCCTTAAGGACTCGGTCAGCTCGGTCAGTACTGGGGCTACTGAGCCACTGTTGGTGATGGATATTCAAGTTTCCCACCTAAAGTATATTCTGTTCCTTTGTTAATCTTAGTGCTTCTTCCAAGTGGCCTTCAATATAGAAGTGCACTGATTCATCAGTTTTTTTTTATTCGTCGTTCTGATGTGAGCAGCCAGCTTTTATTGCCCATCCCTAACTGCCCTTGGGATGGTGGTGGTGAGCCACCTTCTTGAACTGCTGCAGTCCATTGTTGGTAGAGGTCGCGGGTTTAGAAGGTGCTATTGAAGGAGCCTTGGTGAATTGCTGCAGTGCATCTTGTAGGTGGTGCACACTGCTGCCACTGTGTGCTGGTGTTGGGGGAAGTGAATTTTTAAAATGGTAGATGGAGTGCTGCTCAAATGGGCTGCTTTGTCCTGGATGATGAGCTTCTTGAGTGTTGTTGGAGCTGCACTCATCCAGGAAAGTGGCAAGTATCCCATCACACTCCTGACTTGTGTCTTGTAGATGGTGAACAGGCTTCGGGGAATCAGGATCTGAGTTACATGTTGCAGAATTCCCAGCCTCTGACCTGCTCATGTAGCCACAGTATTTATATGGCTGGTCCAGTTAAGTTTCTGGTCAATGGTAACCCCTGGGATGTTGATGGTGGGGATTCAGTGCTGGTAATGCTGTTGAATGTCAAAGGACGGATGGTTAGATTCGCTTTTGTTGGAGATGGTCATTTATTGGCATTTTTGTGGTACGAATGTTACTTGCCACTTATCAGGCCAAGCTTGAATGTTGTCCTGGTTTTGCTGCATGCGGGCATGAACTGCTTCAGTATCTGAGGAGTTGTGAATGCACAGTGTTCAGTACCAATTATCAGTGAACATCACCACTTCAGACCTTATGTTGGAGGGGAGGTCAGTGATGAAGCAGCTGAAGATGATTGGGCTTAGGACACTCCCCTGAGGAACTCCTGCAGCGATGTCCTGGAACAGAGATGATTGACCTCCAACAACCGCAACCATCTTATTTTATGCTAGGTATGACTCTAATCAATGGAGAGATTTCCCCTGATTCCCATTGACTGCAATTTTACTAGGGCTCCTTGATGCCACACTCATTCAAATGCTAGTTGATGTCAAGGGCAGTCAGTCTCACCTCACCTCTGAAATTCAGCCGTTTTGTCCTGTTTGGACCAAGGCTATAATGAAGTCTGGAGCCAAGTGGCCCTGGCGAAACCCACACTGAGCATCGGTGAGCACGCTGATGCTGAGTAAGTGCCTCTTGATAGCACTGTCAATGACGCTTTCCATCACTTTGCTGATGATTGAGAGTAGACTGATGGGGTGGTAAATGGCCAGATTAGACTTGTCCTGCTTTTTGTGGACAAGACAAACCTGGACAATTTTCCACATTGCTTGGTAGATGCCAGTGTTGTAGCTGTACTGGAGCAGCTTGGCTAAGGGCAGGGCTAGTTCTGGAGCATTAGTCTTCAGTACTACAGTCAGGATGTTGTCAAGGCTCATAGCCTTTGCTGTATCCAGTGCCTTCAGCTATTTCTTGATATCATGGGGAATGATTCGAATTGACTGAAGACAGGCATCTATGAGGGGGGGGAACCTCAGGAGGAGGCCAAGATGGGTCATCCACTAGTCACTTCTGTCTGAAACTGATTGAAAATGCTTCAGTCTTGTCATTTGCACTGATGTGCTGGGCTCACCCATCATTGAGGATGAGGATGTTTGTGGAGTTTCCTCCTCTGGTTAGTTGTTTAATCGTCTACCGTCATTCACGACTGGGTGTGGCAGGACTGCAAAGCTTTGATCTGATCTGTTGGCTTTGGGATCGCTTAGCTGTGTCTATGGCATGCTGCTTCTGCTATTTAGCATGCATTTAGCCCTGTGTTGGCACCTCATTTCTAGCTCTTTGCATGCTCTCCTACACTCATTGAACCAGAGTTTGTCCCCTGGCTTGATGCTATTGGTAGAGTGAGGGATATATTGGACCGTGGCTGCTGATGGCCCATGGCCTCATGGATGCCCAGTTTTGAGCTGCTCTGAGTCTATCCCATTTATCACGCTGCTTCTTTCTTTTGGGCCTCCTTATCTCGAGAGACAATGGATACGCGCCTGGAGGTGGTCAGTGGTTTGTGAAGCAGCGCCTGGAGTGGCTATAAAGGCCAATTCTGGAGTGACAGGCTCTTCCACAGGTGCTGCAGAGAAATTTGTTTGTTGGGGCTGTTGCACAGTTGGCTCTCCCCTTGCGCCTCTGTCTTTTTTCCTGCCAACTACTAAGTCTCTTCGACTCGCCACAATTTAGCCCTGTCTTTATGGCTGCCCGCCAGCTCTGGCGAATGCTGGCAACTGACTCCCACGACTTGTGATCAATGTCACACGATTTCATGTCGCGTTTGCAGACGTCTTTATAACGGAGACATGGACGGCCGGTGGGTCTGATACCAGTGGCGAGCTCGCTGTACAATGTGTCTTTGGGGATCCTGCCATCTTCCATGCGGCTCACATGGCCAAGCCATCTCAAGCGCCGCTGACTCAGTAGTGTGTATAAGCTGGGGGTGTTGGCCGCTTCAAGGACTTCTGTGTTGGAGATATAGTCCTGCCATCTGATGCCAAGTATTCTCCGAAGGCAGCGAAGATGGAATGAATTGAGACGTCGCTCTTGGCTGGCATACATTGTCCAGGCCTCGCTGCCGTAGAGCAAGGTACTGAGGACACAGGCCTGATACACTCGGACTTTTGTGTTCCGTGTCAGTGCGCCATTTTCCCACACTCTCTTGGCCAGTCTGGACATAGCAGTGGAAGCCTTACCCATGCGCTTGTTGATTTCTGCATCTAGAGACAGGTTACTGGTGATAGTTGAGCCTAGGTAGGTGAACTCTTGAACCACTTCCAGAGCGTGGTCGCCAATATTGATGGATGGAGCATTTCTGACATCCTGCCCCATGATGTTCGTTTTCTTGAGGCTGATGGTTAGGCCAAATTCATTGCAGGCAGACGCAAACCTGTCGATGAGACTCTGCAGGCATTCTTCAGTGTGAGATGTTAAAGCAGCATCGTCAGCAAAGAGGAGTTCTCTGATGAGGACTTTCCGTACTTTGGACTTCGCTCTTAGACGGGCAAGGTTGAACAACCTGCCCCCTGATCTTGTGTGGAGGAAAATTCCTTCTTCAGAGGATTTGAACGCATGTGAAAGCAGCAGGGAGAAGAAAATCCCAAAAAGTGTGGGTGCGAGAACACAGCCCTGTTTCACACCACTCAGGATAGGAAAGGGCTCTGATGAGGAGCCACCATGTTGAATTGTGCCTTTCATATTGTCATGGAATGAGGTGATGATACTTAGTAGCTTTGGTGGACATCCGATCTTTTCTAGTAGTCTGAAGAGACCACGTCTGCTGACGAGGTCAAAGGCTTTGGTGAGATCAATGAAAGCAATGTAGAGGGGCATCTGTTGTTCACGGCATTTCTCCTGTATCTGACGAAGGGAGAACAGCATGTCAATAGTCGATCTCTCTGCACGAAAGCCACACTGTGCCTCAGGGTAGACGCGCTCGGCCAGCTTCTGGAGCCTGTTCAGAGCGACTCGAGCAAAGACTTTCCCCACTATGCTGAGCAGGGAGATTCCACGGTAGTTGTTGCAGTCACCGCGGTCACCTTTGTTTTTATAGAGGGTGATGATGTTGGCATCGCGCATGTCCTGGGGTACTGCTCCCTCGTCCCAGCACAGGCATAGCAGTTCATGTAGTGCTGAGAGTATAGCAGGCTTGGCACTCTTGATTATTTCAGGGGTAATGCTGTCCTTCCCAGGGGCTTTTCCGCTGGCTAGGGAATCAATGGCATCACTGAGTTCCGATTTGGTTGGCTGTATGTCCAGCTCATCCATGACTGGTAGAGGCTGGGCTGCATTGAGGGCAGTCTCAGTGACAGCATTCTCCCTGGAGTACAGTTCTAGGTAGTGCTCAACCCAGCGGTCCATCTGTTTGCGTTGGTCAGTGATTATGTCCCCCGATTTAGATTTGAGGGGGGTGATCTTCTTGATGGTTGGCCCAAGAGCTCTCTTCATGCCATCATACATTCCTCTGATGTTTCCGGTGTCTGAGGCCAGCTGAATATGACTGCATAGGTGTTGCCAGTAGTCGTTTGCGCAACGCCTAGCTGTTCTTTGTGCAGTACTTCTGGCTGCTTTAAGTGCTGCGGATGTTAAATCGCTGGGGGCTTTCTTGTAGTTCAAAAGTGCAATGCGCTTAGCGGCTATGACAGGTTCCAGCTCTTCATTATGAGATTGAAACCAGTCTGCATTTCTCTTCGCACTTTTGCCGTAGGTGGTCAAAGCTGACTCATAGATGGCGTCTCTGATGTGGGCCCACTTGGTCTCAGCATCCCCTGTGGGAGTGTTTTGAAGGGCTGTTACAAGTGAATTTAGAAATTTTTGTAACAGCTGTGGGTGAGAAATTCTGCTCGTGTTGATGCGCGGGTGGCCCTTCTGCTTGGAATGATGCAACTTCTTTGGTCTGAGTCTAACCTTGCTGCACACCAGGGAGTGGTCGGTGTCGCAGTCCGCACTGTGGAAGCTGCGTGTGATTTGAACACTGTTTAAGGCGGCTCGCCTTGTGACAATGAGGTCTAGCTGGTGCCAACGACGTGATCTTGGGTGCCTCCATGAAACCTGGTGACAGGGTTTAGTGTGAAAGAACGAGTTGGTGATGCAGAGGTTATGATAGGTACACAACTCAAGCAGTCTCTGCCCGTTCTCATTCATCCTTCCAACGCCATAGCGCCCAAGGCAGGAGGGCCATGAGTCATGGTCGGCCCCAACCCTGGCATTAAAGTCCCCCAGCAGGAATAGGTGTTCGGTGTTGGGGATGCTGCTAATGATGTTATGGAGTTGTTCATAGAACTTCCCCTGCACCCCCCCCCCCCACCCCCTCCCTCTACCCCTCCCCCTTGCATCCCCTCCTCCCACCGGCACCATCCTACACCTGTGTAGGGGCCCCAACAACCCCACTGCCTTGTGGGCGTCTCGGGAGAGACCAAGGCTAAGGGAGTAAACCCTAACAGAAAATCCGGAGCGGAACCCCGTAGGCGGTCATGTGTCACCTTTGGCATGTTTCCGGCAGTTCCTGCAGCCATACTGGTGCCAAACGTCGTGTCCTGCACTCCTTTGGACCCCACCAGAAAGGCCGAGAGGGGGGTTTTGACGACTGGGCAACTCTCAACCTCCATAAATTTGCCCAGGCATGCGCCATGGAGAGGTCACTCCATAGTTGCCTCACAGCGACTGAAACAACACGGAAGGCAGCAGTTACGGGTTATAAGTCCAGATAAATTGGCGTAGAAACTGGGCGCCACGGGTTGCCTTTGTCGGTGGGAGAGGTCATTGCACCTCACTGGACAGCTACCGCCCGCCTCAAACCGGGCAGCCCCCGGTCAATAAGGTTCTGTCCCGCCACAGTCTGCCTGCTTCAATGGGTGCTTGGAGCTCAGGGTCTTTGCCCGAAAGGTGGACTGATACACCGCACCAAACAACATGAAAAAAGGAAAGAAGGTACCAGCCCTTCGCTTTGCAAGCTGGAACGTCAGAACTATGTGTCCTGGCCTGTCGGAAGACCTTACACAAATCAACGATTCTCGGAAGACCGCCATCATTAACAACGAGCTCAGTAGACTCAATGTGGACATTGCAGCACTTCAGGAGACTCGCCTCCCCGCGAGTGGCTCTCTAGCAGAGCAAGACTACACCTTCTTCTGGCAGGGCAGGGATCCTGAAGAACCAAGACAGCATGGAGTGGGCTTCGCCATCAGAAACTCCTTGCTCAGCATGATAGAGCCTCCCTCAAATGGCTCGGAACGCATACTGTCCATCCGACTGCTCACCACCTCTGGTCCAGTACACCTACTCAGCATCTATGCTCCAACAATCACGCTGCTAGTGCCACACAACATGATGGAGGCTGTCCTTAGTGTGAATACACTCCTAGTAATACTGTCATGGACAGGTAGATTGGTATAGATTGGTGAAGATAAAGTTAGGTAGGTTTTTCCCTCTTGGTGTTCTCACCGTTTGCCACAGGCCCTGTCTGGCAGATATGTCCTTCAGGAATCGGACAGGTTGGTCAGTAGAAATACTACCAAGCCACTCTTGGTAATGGACATTGAAGTTCCCCATCCAGAGTGCATTCCGTGCCCTTGCTACAGTCAGTGCTTCTTCCAAGTGGTGTTCAACATGGAGGAGCACTGATTCATCAGCTGAGGGAGGACAGTCGGTGCTAATCAGGAGGTTTCCCTGCCCATATTTGAGACCTCACGGGGTCTCGTGTTAATGTTGAGGACACCATGGGCCACTCCCTCCTATCTCTTCATGGCCGCACCCCTCCCTATCTCTGTAATGTCATCCAGCCCTATAAGACTCTGAGATTTCTGTGCTCCTCTTGTGCGTCCCTGATTTTAATCACTCCACTATCAATGGCCGCATCTTCAGTTGCCTGGGCTAGGCTCTGGAATTCCCTCCCTAAACTTGTCCATCTCCCTACCTCTTTCTCTCTTATTAAAATTGGCCAAGTCTTTTGTCACCTGTCCTAATACATCCTTATGTGACTAGTGTAAAATTGTGTATGGTAATGCTCCAGTGAAGCACCTTGGATTGTTTGACTGCGTTAAAGATGCTATATAAATGCAAGTTGTTGTTGTACATGAGATTGGATCTTTGATTATCGATAGTTGCTCTCTCAACAAGCTGTGGAAGTTATGGTTCCTGATCTGAATTAAGAGACACATTATTCCTCTGAATTAGTCGAATCAAGACACATTACAGTTTGCTATGCATTACACTTTTTTTTAGTGCAAGATTATTATGTCCATAATTAGGTTGGATCAAGCCACTTGCAATGCTGATGCTAGACAGTAATATAGTAGAATTTATTTAGTTTGATCAAATGCATTAGTATGGTCTGTGGACTTGATTTCATAGTCACTGGTTTCCAGATCACTATCTAACTCTTTTATTGTCATCCAATAAGATTATAATAAAATATCTTTAACACATTTTCCAGTGATCGAATTTTAGATAAATTATTTATTTGACTTCTCTTAACAGACATTTAAAGACCAAGGAATTCATTAGAGATTTATTTCTATCATTGATTTTCAAGTTGTCTGCGATTCATCCATAACTTGAAATCTGCTCCATAACTAACAATGCTCTTCCAGTGTCTTTCACACTCCTGCACAAAAAAAGTTTATTGTATTTTTTCAAAATATTTCTTCTCTTCCTATATTTTATCAATATTCTATAATTAATGGTTCTGGTACATTTCCTCTTTTGTTTTCCTCAGATGGAATTTGGTGTAAGCCAGATGGGTGCAGGGAATGATCCTTGCACCTGAGGATCATGATCCCCTGTGATATACTATAACTTGTGAATGCCTGACCTACTGTTACCACTGAATAGCTCTTCAGAAGTTCTCCAGCCATGCTTTACATGATACTGTATGAACAAACGTGCATTAGGTTATCAACAGCTAGTATTGCCAGAGAGGCTGTGCCCCCAAAATGCCAGTAGTGATTTCTATCCCCCCTGCTGCACCTATCTGTTGCATGCCACGAGGGCCTTCATCTAGGGGCCTGGATCAGAAGAAAAGCAAATGCAGAGCTGCAAGGATATCAGTGACTGCCACACAGCATAGAACTGATACAGGCAGAGACAGTAATGACCAGCTTGATTTCAATCTTGGCTTCTCCACCTAGCAGGCATACTGCAGTACTGACCTGTGGGATGGTACCATTGAGTGGTACAGAGGATCTCTCTCTTCGCAAGTAACACATGCAGCATCCTCTTATCAGCTGTGGCTCATGACACCACTTGTGTGACACAAGTTCCCTGAGCAACAGCCACCTTATATAAGAATGTCAACATGTGGCATGCAGGTACATGGTGTGCTTGGTGTTTGCTATTTTTGGCACCTTTCATGGGCAGCAAGTGTATTGTGTTGGCAGCGGATACACCTGTGCATTTGGAAACTAGTGCTATTAAGATATCTTGTAACACTGTTACATTATGAAAAGTCACTTTGGCAACCTTCTGTAACCTAGAAAATTTCTTTCTCATCTACTCTCCTATTCCAGTCACAGATAAAACAGCATTGGGACCCTCTCTGACTTCAAACCAGGTTACACGGGCAGCAATCTGCACTGTAGAATGGCCATCACCTCTTGAAGAAGCACCAACAAAGCAACATTTTGAACTAGCCTCTGCACTTGTTACAGGCTTTTTTTTCTAAAGGTCCAGCCACTTATCCTTTAAAATTGAATTGTAGACCTTTAAGAGCTATTGACATAAGATAACCCATCCTAACTTCTAGCTGCTCCCAACATGTCACGTGCTAATTATTTAATGAAGCTGACCCCTTAGTATATATGATGCCAACTTGGTGAAATGCAGAGACTTTCAGACATTGAAGGGCAGTAGTATTGATGCTGCTATGCCCCATCATGCCTACTATGTCCTGCAGTTAACGTATTGATATTCTAGTAAACCATGTAAAGCAACAACAATTATGTTGAACTGTGTCAATCATCACCTGCAGCCAATAACATTTACTGGCAGTGAGAGTGAGAGGTACAGGGATGGATTTCTACAAGGTTTCACCTGTTCATCTGGTGTCACTTTGGTGGAAGAGGTGTAAATACCTTGGGAAAATGGCAAAATGTCATTTAGGAAATCATGGTATTTATAGCCAGTTTTAATTTCAGGTTCATGTCTTTTGAACCTTGATCTGCAGTGCTATTTAGCATCATAGATCCATATAAGTATACAACACAGAAGGAAACCATTTAGCCCATCATATCTGCCAGCTCTTTGCTCGAGCAATCCAAAACTAATCCCCCGACCAACATTCTCCTCATAGCCCTGTAGCTTCCTCTGCTTCAAACATTCATCTAATTTTCCATTAAAATATACAATGATCTCTGCCTCAACTATTCACTGTAGCAAAGCATTCCATGCTTCTCTATATAATGAAGTTATGTAGGTATTCAAAGCTTATATTATGAAATTACTCCAAAATTAGTTACATGTTTCACGGTAAGGATCTAACTCTAAATATTTTCTTGTCTATGAGTTGCTTGATGGCAAGGTGTACTTGGTAATTAAGTCAGACCTCAGGTCTACTTTTGGCAGTTTGCCTGTTAGTTCTGTTGTTCAATAAAGCAGTTATGATGGAGTTCATATATACAAGATTGACATGTTAAAGGTTTTCAGCTATAAAATATTGCTTGCATGCAAGCATTTTATCCACAGATAAGTTTTACTCTAAAGATTAAATCAGTATGAGCAGCCTTATGGTCTAGGGTGTCATTTTCTTTCCTCCTGGCAAATAAATTTTTAATTGGTGTTATTTCATTGGTTTAACAGACCCAGATCAAAGTGGAGTGTATGCAATTTTTCTATAAATGATTGCATGTGATATATATCTGTCATGGAAATGGAAAAAAAATGGCTAGTCAGAATGCATTCATAATTTTCCTTTCATATTTAAAAAAATTAAACTGGCATGTAACTGACACGATTGTCAAAAAAGATCTACAGGCCAGCTGTGAAGTGTGCAAACCTTGTGCACAATAGCTTCAGAAAATATAGAAAATGGTGTTTTTGTAAAGGATGTGTCTAAATGATCTTAGGGTAGAAACTCTTGCTGTCAAAAATGCAAGGAAAGAACATCAATGATTGGGGGACTATATAAGTCAGAGATGTGTTTCCGAGTATCTCCTGAGGGTTGAGAATGATGGATTGGCTCTCACTGAGATTAGGCTCCTGAAGGAGCTCTCCTGAACTACTCTGTTATGTAAGGTAGAATTTGCTCATTAATTTTGAAAGGGTAAAAGTTTACCAACGTGAAGGAGTTGGCTGAGCCCTTCTCATGCCAAGCTTGAAATACACTTCTGGCTAATGCATCTGGAAATTCTTTGGTTTGCCAGTTTAAAAAAAGGGCTAACTGACCCAGAGAGATCTCAGTCATGCTTTGTCCTCCTCTCCCATATAACTGGCACTGATGGTACTGTGGGGTGCTTCTTTACTCCATCTGCCCTCCCACGAGAATATATGAAAGACAGTTTAGACATGCAAGTCTTTTATTTAAAACGATAGCTGAAGCTTTCAGTATCAGCAGTTATAGTCAAGTGAAAAGTACAACAACAACTTGCATTTATATACCACCTTTAATAACATTTGATACTGAGCTACATAAGGTGATATTATGACAGGTGGCCAAAAACTTGGTTAAAGATGTAGGATTAAATGATTAAAGAGGAGAGAGAAGTGGAAAGGTTGAGGAGGGAATATCAGAGCTTCGGGCCTAGGCAGCTGAAGGCCCGATCACCAATGGTGGAATGATGAAAATTGGCAATGTGCAAGAAGTCAAAATTGGAGGAGCACAGAGATCTCCAAGGGTGTCCTTGTTCATTGGTCACTGAAAGCCAGCTTACAGATACAGCAAGCAGTTAGGAAGGCAAATGGTATATTGGCCTTCATTGCAGGGGATTTGAAAACACGAGTAAAGATGTATTGCTTCAATTGTATAAAGCATTGGTGAGACCAGACCTGGAGTATTGTGTACAGTTTTGGTCTCCTTATCTAAGGAAGGATATACTTGCCGTAGAGGGAGTGCAATGGAGGTTCACCAGCCTAATGCCTGGGATGGTGGGATTGTCTTATGAAGAGAGATTGCAGAAACTGGGCCTGTATTCTCTAGAGTTGTGAAGAATGAGAGGTGATCTCATTGAAACTTACAAAATTCTTACAAGGTGGATGTGAATACGATGTTTCCTGTGGCTGGTGAGTCTGGAGCTAGGGGACACAGTCTCAGAATAAGGGACAGGCTATTGAAGACTGAGATGAGGAGGAATTTCTTTACTCAGAGAATCACAGAATTGTTACAGCGCAGAAGGGTGGTGAATCTGTGGAATTCTGTACCCCAGAAAACCGTGGAAACTCAATCATTGAGCACGTTCAAGACAAAAATCGATAGATTTCTGAATACTAACGACATGGCATAAAAGTAGATGATCAGCCACGATCTGTTTGAATGGCGGAGCAGGCTCGATGGGCCGAATGGTCTACTCCTGCTCCTATTTCCTATGATCCTGTGAAATGGGTTTGAATTGCAAATTGTGACAAGTAGACACCTCAGAGACTTAAAAAAGCAGTTTCTAAATGCTTCCTAATAGGATAGACAGTACATTAGATTAAACTGATGAGAATTTATTTTGGTTAACTCTGTTACTTCCAAGTAGGTCTCTGTAGCATTGGCACTATTTTTGAATTTCAGTTCTGTTAATCCATCTCATTTTTGTTAATCCTAGATGGGTTTTATCAGCAATTTTCAAAGTGATTCTTAACTGTTTATTAAGTTGCATTTTTTGTGCCTCCTCATAGGGTAAAAATCTTGGCTTTGGCAAGTCAGCAGTAAGGGCAGGGAGCTGTGAAATTCCTGCTGAATCACATTCCCACCAGAACCTCTAGTAAACTCCACAGTGGGCTGCCTGTTTGAGCCTGCATGCACAGAGAAGGATATTTAAAGCACTGTTGCAGCTGTTTAAGGAGCTGTAGCAATGAACTGAACATTTTTTGTTTATTGCTGGCAGACTGCATTCACGGTCCCTGCATTTATTCCTTGGAGAATGAAAACGTATACAAATTCAAGGCAATCAATACTCTAAGTTTAACTTTCACTTCATGTGCAACTCAAAAAAAAGTTGGGGTTAGATGAAGAAAGCTGGGAGGAGGCTTGTGTGGAGAATAAACATTGACGTGGACCTGTTGGGTCAAATAGCATGTTTCTGTGCTGTAAATTACCTGTGAAGTAAAGATTCACAAAATTTCTCATCAGTGGTGAGTTTCAGAAAGCTCATGGTCATATTTAAAGATAAAATTCTTATGAAGAGTGACTCAAAGAGTGGTGTAGGGTGAAGGGGTTTTGATTCATGGGATACTGACACCAGTACGGGGGAAAAAAGAGAGCTGTTCCATTAGAATGAGCTCCACTTAAATTGATCTAGATCAGTGTCCTGCGAATCATATAACTAAAAGAGGGGTCAGATGAAGGGAGATTTAGAAATCTAAAGAGAAAGGTCAAGGCAATTGAGGAGTGTAGCGATTTGATAAAGGCTAGCAAGGTGGGCCAGGAATGAACAGGAGTTTAATAGTAATAGTGTGCCAGCGAATAAGGTCCATGCAAAGAATAGTAACAAAAAAATTAAAGGCTGTTTATCTGAAAGCGTGAAGCATTTGTACTAAGATAGACAAACTAATGGCATGAATAGAGATAAAGGGCTGGATTTTAAGTCGGGCGGACGGGAGCTGGCCACCGATGTAAAGGTGAACCCGCTTCCGCCCAGCCCGGGGATCCGACCCGCATTTTACGGGTCCCCGGGCTTTAATTGTTCTGAGGTGGGACTTCCACCCGCTTGAGGGAGGAAGTCCTGCCTCATTGAGCTGCTGGCCAATCATCGGGCCGGCAGCTCTAAGTCCCAGCAGCGCCACCGAGAGCGGTGGCCACTGCTGGGACTGCAGCCCAGCCGAGTACATGGAGCCAGGACAACAAGTAAGTTTGATTTCCCTCACTGGTGTAATCGGTTGCGTCCCAGCGAGGCAAGGGTGGTCATGTAGGGCGAAGGGGAGGGCGTCTCAGGTCCTGGGGGTGGTTGGGGAAGCGGGGGCGACCCTCAATCGGGCACCCTGTGCTCATTTGTCCGGGGCCGCTGGTGTGGCGTAAAATTCCGGCCAAAGGGTTTAGATCTAATCACCATTACAAAGACATGATTACAAGGTGACCAAGGTTGGGAAGTAAATATTCCATGGTACACAACATTTCGATAAGACAGACAGAATGGAAAAGGAGGAGGAGTAGCCATGATAGTAAAGGATGACATAAGGACAGTAGTAAGAAGATCAGGAAGTAGAATCAATATGAGTAGAGTTTAGGAACAACGAAGGTCAGAAAATGCTGGTGGGAGTAGTTTATAGGCTGGCTAACTGTAGTTATACTGTTGAACAGATCATTAAGCACGAAATAATTGGCACTTGTAACAAAGGTAATGTAATAATTGTGGGGAACTTTAATCTTCATATAGATTGGACAAATCAAATTGGCAAAGGTAGTTTAGAAGATGACGTTGTAGAATGCTTTTGCAACAGTTTCCTGGAACAATACATTGTGGAACCAACTAGGGATAAAGCTGTTTTAGATCTAGATTGTGTAATGAGGCAAGTTTAATTCGAAATCGAATTGTAAAAGATCCTCTTTGAAAAAGTGATCATAATACAACTGAGTTCCATATTAAGTTCGAGACTGACATATTCCAGTCCCAAACAAGAATCTTAAACGTAAACAAAACCAATTGCATAGGTATGAGGCGAGAGCTGGCTAAGGTTGATTGGGTAAATAGACTAAAATGTATGGTGGTAAATAAACACGTAAAGAAATGGTTCAAAATATTCAACAAAAATACATTCTGTTAAAAAAACAAAACTCAGTGAGAAAGATCCATCTGTAGCTTACTAGGGAAGTTATGAATAGTATTAGATTAAATTAAGAGGCTTGTAATGTTGCAAAGAATAGTTATAAGCCTGAGGCTTGGGAGAGTTTTAGAAATCGGCAAAGGGCAACCAAAAAGTTGATAAAAAGGGAAAAATAGAACATGAGAGTAAACTGGGAATAGAAAAACAGATTGTAAGATCCTTTACAAGTATATAAAAAGGAGAGTAGCTAAAGTAAAAGTTTGTCCTTTAGCGGTAGAGATGGGCGAAATTATGGGCAGTGAAGAAATGGCAGAGATGTTGAACAAATATTTTGTGTCTCTCTTCACAGTAAAAGACACAAATTAGGGTCATCAAGGGGCTAATAAGGTTGAGGAACTTAAAGTAATTAGTATCAGCAGAGAAAAAGTATTGGAGATACCTAAGGGACTAAAAGCTGACAAATCCCCAGGGCCTACATCCTATGGTTCTAAAAGAGGTACCTGCAGAGATAGTGGATGCACTGTTTATGATTTTCCAAATTCCCTAGATTCTAAAATGGTCCCAGCAGATTGGAAGTTAGAAATGTAACACTGCTCTTCAGGAAAGGAGGGAGAGAGAAGACAGGGAAGTACAGGCTAGTTAGGTGAACATTGGTCATCGGGAAAATACTGGGACTATATTATTAAGAAGTCTTAACAATGCACTTAGAAAGTCATAGTATGATCAGACAGAGTCAACAAAAGGGAAATCGAGTTTGACAAATTTATTACAGTTTTTTTTTCAGAATGTACCTCGTAAGCTAGATACAGAGGAACCAGTAGATGTAGTATATTCAGAATTCCAAAAGGCATTCGATAAGGTGTCACACAAAAGTTAATATGCAAGATAAGATCTCATGGAGTGGGGAATAATTTATTAGCATAACTGGAGGATTTGCTAACAGGCAGGAAGCAAACAGTAGGGGCATTTTCAAATTGGCAGGCTGTAATAAGTGGAGTGCCATAATGATCAGTGCTGGAGCCTCAGCTATTTACAATCAATATTAATGACTTAAAACAGTGACCGAGAGTACTCTATCCATGTTAGCTGATGATATAAAGCTAGACGGGAATGTAAGCTGTGAATAGGACTCAAAAGAGGCTGCAAAGAGATATAGACAGGTTAAGTGCATGGGCAACAAGATGGCAGATGGAGTATAATGTGGGGAAGTGTGAGGTTATTCACTTTGGTAGTAAGAATAGAAAAGCAGAATATTTTCTAAAAAGCATTAAACTTTTAAATGTTGATGGCCAGAGAGACTTGGGTGTACTTCTGCAAGGAACACAAAGTTAGCATGCAGGTACAGCAAGCAATTAGGAAGGCAAATGGTATACAGGTCTTTATTGCAAGGAGATTGAAGTACAAGAATAAGGAAGTCTTTGTATAATTGTATAGGGCTTTGGTGAGACCACAGCTGGAGTACAGTGTGCAGTTTTGGTCTCCATATCGAAGGAAGAATATACATGAAATAAAAACAGGAAGTGCTGGAAATACTCAGCAGGTCAGGCAGCACCTGTGGAGAGAGAAGCAGAGTTAACGTTTCAGGTCTGTGACCTTTCATCAGAACTGGCAAAGGTTAGAAAAGAATTAGGTTTTAAGCAAGTGAAAGGGGGGGTGGTGTTGGTGGGGAAGAGAACAAAAGGAAAGGTGTGTGATAGAGCAGAGGGCAGAAGAGATTGAATAACAAAGCTGTACTGGGACAAAGGCAAAAGAGTGTGTTAATGCTTGTGGTGAAAGACAAAGCATTAGCAGAATAATAAAACAGCTCTGTCTACATGAAAAACAGGCACATGGTGAAAAAATAAAATAAAATATAAAAAAAGGCCAGTCATGCTCTGAAGTTATTGAACTCGATGTTCAGTCCACAAGGGTTATAGAGTGCCTAATTGAAAGAGCAGGTGCTGCTCCTCGAGATACCATTGATATTCACTGGAGCAGGTCAAAGAGAGAAATGTGGGCATGAGTGCGGGGGGACGGGGTGGGGCAGGGGGTTGTTGAAATGACAATTGACTAGAGGCTCGGGGTCATGCTCCTGGACTGAACGGAGGTGTTCCGCAAAGTGGTCACCCAATTTGCGCTTGGTCTGCCCAATATAGAGGCGAGCGCATTGTGAGCAACGAATACAGTATACTAAATTGAAGGAAGTACAAATAAATTGCTGCTTCAACTGGAAGGAGCCTTGGATGGTGAGGAGAGAGGAGATAAATGGGCAGATGTTACACCTCCTGTGATTGCAGGGGAAGGTGCCATGGGAAAGGGGTGAGGTGTCGGGGGTGATGGAGGAGTGGACCATGGTGTCGCAGAGGGAATGATCCCCTCAGAATGCTGACAGAGGAGGGGAAGGGAAGATGCGTTTGGTGGTGGCATCATGCTGGAGATGGCAGAAATGGTGGAGGATGATCCTTTGGATGTGGGTCTGGTGGGGTTGAAAGTGAGGACAAGTGGAACCCTGTCACGGTTCTGAGAGGGAGGGGAAGGGGTGAGGGCAGAAGTGTGGGAAATGGGTCAGACGAGATTGAGGGCCCTGTCAACCACAGTGGGGGGAAACCTTGGTTGAGGAAAAAAGAAGACATGTCAGAAGCACTGTTGTGCAAGGTTGCATTATTGGAACAGATGCTTCGGAGACGGAGAAACTGGGAGAATGGGATGGAGTCCTTACAGGAAACAGGGTGTGAGGAAGTGTAGTCGAGGTAGCCGTGGGAGTTGGTGGGCTTATAATGAATATTAGTAGACTGCCTATCCCCAGAGATGGAGACAGAGAAGTCGAGGAAGGGAAGGGAGTGTCCGAAATAGACCAGGTAATGGTGAGAGAAGGGTGGAAATTAGAACAAAGTTGATAAAGTTTTCCAGTTCGGGGCGGGAGCAGGAAGTGGCACCGATACAGTCATCAATGTACTGGAAAAAGAGTTGGGGGAGGGGGCCTGAGTAGAACTGGAACAAGGAATGTTTGACATATCCCACAAAAAGACTGGCATAACTAGGACCCATGTGGGTATCCATAGCAACACCTTTTATTTGAAGGAAGTGGGTGGAGTTGAAGGAGAAGTTGTTCAATGTAAGAACAAGTTCAGCTAGGCGGAGGAGGGTGGTGGTGGATGGGGACTGGTCGGGCCTCTGTTCAAGGAAGAAGCTGCGAGCCCTCAAATCGTCCTGGTGGGGGATGGAGGTGTAGACAGATTGGACGTCCATAGTGAAGAGGAGGCGGTTAGGGCCAGGAAATTGGAAATTGTCAAAATTGGGTAGGGCGTCTGAAGAGTCACGGATGTAGGTGGGAAGAGACTGGACCATGGGAGAAAAGATAGAGTCAAGATCAGAAGAAATAAGTTCAGTGGGGCAGGAACAGGCTGAAACGATGGGTCTACCAGGGCAGAGCTGTTAGTGGATTTTGGGAAGGAGGTAGAAGAATATACTTGCATTGGAGGCAGTACAGCGAAGTTTCATTAGTTTGGTTCCAAGGATCAGAGAGTTGTCCTATGATGAGAAGCTGAGTAGATTGGGCCTATCCTCTCTGGTATTTAGAGGAATGAGAGGGGATCTCATTGAAACATACAAGATTCTGAAGGAGCTTGACAGGGTAGAGCCTGCTCGGATCTGCAAATGAGACCCGCCCGGGCCGAACCCGGCCCGAGTCCTTCCATTTTTTCCCGTGCCCGACCCGACCATCAGTTAACCGACCTTCCGTTATTCACCTTGTTCCTTACCTGCACAAGCTTAAAATAACTGTAGCAAAACCATCTTTAAAGTAAATTAACATTAAAGTCACTTACCTGAGGTTGTGATAGAGCGTGTCCGATCCGGCCCAACCCGACCAGAACCTGCATGCCGGACCCAGAAGTGCGACCCGAACCCGACACATCTTGTCGGGTTCAGGCCGGATAGCATGTCTTTAATGGAGAGGTTATTTCCCCTAGCTGGGGAGTGTAGAATATGGCAGCACAGTCTCAGGATAAGGGCTCAATCATTTAGGACTGAGATGAGGAGAAATCTCTTCACTCAGAGGGTTGTAATCTTTGGAATTGCCTAGCCCGGAGGGTTGTGGATGCTCCTTCATTGTGTATGTTTAAGGCTGAGATAAGACAGATTTTTGATCTCTTGGAAAATCAAGGGATATGGGTAGCGGGCCAGAAAGTGGAGCTGAGGGGCCATATGGTCTAGTCCTGCTCCCATTTTTTATGTTGTTATGTTTTTAGAGCTGATGCTGGTAGTGGGACCATAGAGGGTGGTCATGGTGGTCACTGAAGGCTACCTTCCTCAGGGAAAAGCTGTCCAAAATACCTGATGGAAGAAAGAATGACCTTTTACTTATGTGCCACTCATACTGTAATCCTCCAGCTCCACTCAAATGGCACTTAGTAAAAGTCAAATAAACTAGGATACTGTCACAGTCTATTCACGTCTGTCACCTATCCCATGAATTAGCAATGATGGGACATGTAGTTCCTGTCAAAAGACTCACATCAACCACAATGTAACCAGGGCCAATTATGGAGGTATTGAGGATTGTAGTGATATTTGTACATGGTTTTAAATTGGATCTCATGGGTTCTGTGGGATGTCTGTAGAAAACAGAGCTGGAAAACAAATGCTGGCCAACATTTTTTCAGCTATCCTTTGTCCCTTTCTTCAATGCTGATCTGTAGTGAGATTTACTTAACCGAGATTATCCACATTCTTCAATGTCAGTCAAGGATTCTTGCTTAGATCCTTTAATACCTGTAGAAGTGTGTGTGTTGTTAATGGTGGTAAAATGATAAACCTGGGGTGAAGGTCAGGTCACCCTCGATGAATTTGGATCTGCTGAAAAGAACTATTCCATTGTCTCGCATCAGTACTTTTCAACAGATCTCAGCCTGACCACACATTTCAATCTCGCCTAAATAGCCCTTTTCCACATTAGAAACTAAAGGCAGTAGAGTTAGGATAGAATATGTTGGCTCGTTTATTTTCTGTGAATTGTGATTGTGTTATTTGTGCAGTAAGCTGTGCGAGCAGGCTGTCTTACAGACCAGATGCAATGGGAATGGGGAAAGGGTTGGAAGGTGCAAAGCTGGGAAAATTTTAAACTCCCACCCAGCAGAAACCAGGCCATGGGCAGTTAAAGCTAAGTGGGGGTAATTTACCTTTCCACTCGATCTGGCCAACAGCACTTTTAAATTGCAGGCTGCAAGGATGTCATCCTGAATCCGATGGGATCTTTCTTTTAGTACGCTCAACTGAAATATTAACCTGAAGCTGGAGAAAGCGGTGCTTTCCTCATCAGGTCAAACCTGCATGCAGCTGGAAGAGGTTAAGAAAAGCTTAAGTTTTTAATTTTTAAGGGTTTCCTTGTGTTCCAGGAGGTACAGGAGTGTTCCTCCAGGCTTCATAAGGAAACCATGAACCTCCTCTGCTCCAAGCATCCCTGCCCCTGGAACTTGAACCCACAACCTTCTCAGAAATGAGAGTGCTGCCACTGAGCCAAAGCTGACATCTATTGGAACCTTGAAAAATACTCAAACGATTTATATAACATTCAGTAATGTTAGCAGATTTTATTGCATTGCATGCTCTTAATTTGAATAGAGTAACATTGACTGAGCCCTTTCCAAGAGGATTTTATGACTAGCCAGTAACTTCAGTATTTTATGATAAGTTTGTTTTGAATAAAAGTACCCCTAGACTTAATTGGTAAATCTTTTGCATGATGTTTCATGTTAAATCTCCTAACAATTTTTAATTGCTCCTGCTTGAAAATGTCATAAAATATTTCCCACCTAAATTATTCAAGATAAATATGCTGTTCGAAATGATACATTTACACCCATAGAATTTTACAGCACAGAATGTGGCTAATGAAAAATTATTTCTACGAACCCCCACCCTCCCACTCTTGCATAGCCCTGTGTTTTACTCTCCTTATTTATTTACTTTCTGCTTAAAAGATACAATGATCTCTGCCTCATGTACTCCCCCAGTAAAACATTTTATGTTCCGGCAACTCTCTGCATAAATGAAGTGAACCAACTCAGGTGAGGTATAAAATGCTCAATCTGATCCTGTCAGTTTCTTGTCAGGCAGGTTAGTTTAAAATCACTCTGAGTGTTTCAAGATGGTTTATTGGTAATGAGGGATATGTTGTGGTTAATACCTCCAGGATGTGATTCACAGACAGGCGGAGAACAGTATAACGAGGCCCCTAGGATTACAAAAGTGTGAAAGAGCAGAGTTTGGCTTTCTGATGTTTTGCTTTAGGTTTTTGAATGAATCTTGTTGAGCTGTGCAGTACAGACCAGTACGAATGTTCAGATTTATAGTGGCTGATTGTGTGATGCATAGTGTTGACATGCAGAAAGAATGACTACTTCCTGAAGCCAAAGAAGATGACGATGAACAAGAGTATGATGGTCCTCCATCCCTACAGCAGAAGGTTGCAAAGTAGGGAGAGGAGGTGGAACAAGAGATTCATCAGTATGCAACCAAAGAAAGGAGGCAATATCTAATTGTGGATTGCTTTTTATTTTAAAAAGTTGCACCGAGAAATAGAAATTCTTCCCTCATGACTTGATTTAACAGTTTTAAAGCAAGTATAAAGGCACTGACCACCTCCAGGCACTTACCCATTGTCTCTCGAGACAAGGAGGCCAAAGAAGAAAGAAGAAGAAAAGGCAGTGAGAGGGGAAGGAGAAGATAGAACAAAAGGAAAGATCTGTGATTGGAGGGAAGACAGGAGAGATTAACTGACAAAGGGATAATGGTACAATGCAAAAGCGGGTGATAATGGGACAATAGACACATCTTTTGTTTCGAGGAGATGTAAATGGGCAAACAGAATCATACCAACAGCTGCCATTCAAAAACAAAACCAATGAGCGGAAAGTAAAATGGGGGCGGAGGTTATGATTTGAAATTGTTGAACTCACTGTTGAGTCCAGAAGGCTGTAAAATGCCTAATCGAAAGTGCACTGTATTCCTTACTCACAATGTTGTCTCCTCTACGTTGGGGAGACTAAATGCAGATTAGGTAACCACTTTGCAGAACCTCCGTTCAGTTTGCAAGCATGACCCCGAGCTTCCAGCTGTCTGTCATTTTAATTCTCCTGTCTACTCCCATTCTGACCTGTCTTTCTTTGCCTCGTACACTTTTCCAGTGAAGCTCAACGTAAGCTGAAGGAACAGCACCTCATTGTTCGATTAGACAGCTTGTTTTTGTTACAGCCTTCTGGACTCAGCATTGAATTCAACACATTCAGATCATAAATTCTGCCCTATTTTGTTTTTTTTTTTGTTTTTGGATGGCAACTGTTGGTAATGATTCTGTTTTTCCATTTACACCTCCTCTCGACACATTTTTGTTTCTTTACTTTTCCCATTATCACCCGTTTTTGCCTTGCATCATCATCCCTTTTGTCATTTAATTTCTCCTGTTTTCTACCCTATCACAGACCTTCCCTTTTGTTCTATTCTCCCCTCCCCCCTTTTCCTGCCTTTGTACTTTTACCAGTTCTAATGAAAGGTCATAGACCTGAAATATTCACTCTGTTTATTTCTCCATAGATGCTGCCAGTATTTCCACCATTTTTTGTTTTTATTTCAGATTTCTAGTGTCAGCAGTGTTTTGTTTTTGCCTCAGTTTAATATATCATGCAAAGAACAGCACTTCTGATAATGCGCACTCGGTCATTACTGACATATCAGCTTAGCAGTCCTACATTGGGACTTGAACCCACAAATTTCTGGCTCAAAGATAAGAGTGCTAACAACTGAGCCAAGCTGACACTTTGAAAAACAGTTCATACCTGACTAAATTAATTGAACTTTTTGAGGATTTTAGAATGTATAGATAATGGGAATGCCATGGATGTTGTATTTACAAATTTACAGAAGACATTTAATAAAGTGCCACATAGACTTGCAAAATTAAGGCATGAATAGAGAGGTGCCTCAGGGCACAGAATTGGAATAAATGGGTGTTTTTCAGATTGGCATGATGTAAGTAGTAGTGTGAGACCCAAAAATCTCAACTGGGACCACTTTTGTTTTCCATTCATATTAATTATTTGGGCAGAGGCACAAAATAAATAAAGTTTAACTTTGCTGATAATACCAGATGAGGAGACATGGCAAATTGGTGGGATGAATGCATGAGATTGCAGAAAGGCATGGACAAGTTAGTGGAGTGGGCAAATGGAGAGCAGATACAATTCGGTGCAGAAAAATGTGAGAAAAATAGGTTCTGAGGTAGCTGGAAATCGGGAGACACTTCTGTTACTGTGTTCTGGAGTTTGTTTGATTGCTTTAGGAAATTAGAAGGGAATTTCCCAGTCTTTTCCTAAATTGGCCACATATGTTTTCTGCTTTTCCTAGGAGATCATATGACTTTGGTGCAGGGAAATTGATTGATAGTATATCGAATATACAACACAGAAATAGGCCATTCGGCTCAGCTAGTCCATGCCGGAATTTATGCTCTACTCAAGCCTCTTCCCATCCTTTCTCATCTACCTCTATTAGCATAACCCTCTATTTCCTTCTCCCTCGTATGCATATATAGCTTCCCCTTAAAAGCATTTACACTCTTTGCCTCAGCTTCCAAATTTTCACCACTTTCTGGGTGAAGAATGTTCTTCTGAATTCCCTGTTTGATTTCTTGGTGACTAGCTTATATTGATAGCCTCTATTGTATGAGGCTATACTATTTCTGGATGGACTAGACTATATTGTATGTTCATAGTACATTTTGGGAAGAAGAGCAGTGAATTGATGTATATCTTGAGTGTAAAGGTTCTTAACAGAGTGGAGGAACAGAGACCTAGGAGTGTAGATTCTTTAAAGGTGGAGGTGGAAGCAGAAAAGGAATTCTGGACTTCAATCATTGAGTTAAAAAGCAAAAAAGTGAAGCCGAATCTTTCAAGATGTTGGTTGGGCCACAGATTTGAGAGGGTAAATCGTGAAAGGTTGTTTCTACAGAATTGGTAACAAGAAAACATAAACTCAGAATTAGTACTGGAAGATTTTTTTCTCCGTACAGAGTTTCTTGAAATATGGCTGTTGAGATATAGTATAACATTATGTAAAGGAAAATGTGGTGGAGGGAGCAACAGAAGTCAGTAACATACTGACCATTCACTTCTGGGACCTGACTTCAAATCTAGCCCAGACTAATGGCATTCGGGTTCTCTTCATCTTACATATCTTATGCAAAATTAGTTTTGGTAGTTTCAGTCCAGTTCTGTAGCACAAAATGGTAATATTTGACCATGTCAGTCCGATAACTTGAGCTCTCTGTCAGCCTGTTCATCACCTCCCCATGATCCCACTCCCCGACCAAAATCATTGGCCCTCTCAATGTGGGAGTTGGGGAGCTGGCCAATTTACCACCCTCCTACAACCAATAAGTCACAGCTGGGTAACTACTTGCCAAGGCAGCACATTTATGAGGTCAATTAAAATTGCCCACATAGGCAGAAACAGTCAGGCAGTGTGATCACTCCATTGACTACATGCCCATTTTGAGCAGCAGTTGAAGCCTTCCCCCAGCATGCCTTAAATGGGGAATGTTGTATTCTCTAGCATTAACATCTCTCACCCTTATGATATTAATAAAAGGAAAAATACAAGGGAATTGGATAAATTCTTGAAAATGATTGTTACATAAAAAGATGAGGGATATGAGCAGATAGCTCCAGCACAGCCACGATGGGCTAAATGGCTTCTTTTTATGCTATAATTTCTATGAACGACAACAACTTATATTTATGTAGAGCCTTTAATGTAATGAAACGCCCAAAGGGGCTTTACAGGAGCATTATAAAACAAAGTATGACACCGAGCCACAAAAGGAGATATTAGGGCAGATGGCCAAAAGCTTGGTTAAAGAGGTAGGTTTTAAGGAGTGTCTTAAAGGAGGAAAGTGAAGTGGAGAGGCAGAGAGGTATAGGGAGGATATTCCAAAGCTTGGGGCCTAGGCAACTGAAGGCGCAGCCACCAATGGTGGAGCGATTAAAGTCAGGGATGTACAGGAGGTCAGAATTAGAAGAGCGCAGATATCTTGGAAGACTGTGGGCTGGAGGAGATTACAGAGATAGGGAGGGGGCGAGGCCATCGAGGGATTTGAAAACAAGGGCCGGAATTTTACGGCCCCCAAATGAGCAGGCTGGTGGTGAGTGGGGGGCGTAAAATTGAGTGGGAGGCAGGGAGGGGCCGTTCCTGCCCATTCCTGACCCTCCCCCCGCTCCCGCTGCAACTTTACGCAGAGTGGCGGCGGTGAGGAACAGCCCGCCCGCCCCAGGCCAATCAAGGCCCTTAAATGGACAATTAACTGGCACTTAAGGGCCTCCACCCGCTGCCACGGATATTGTACCCTTGGCAGCCGGGCGGCAAAAGGCTCAAGAACCCCACCTAGTAAAACCAGGCAGCCTTCTTGCGGGCTGGGGGAGGGACCCTCCTGATCGGGCACCCTGCGCCTATGGAGGGCCGCCTCCGAAGCCCCAACCGTCCCCCAATGCGCAACACCCCCCCAAACTGCCCCCCCTTGCTTCATGGGGTCCAGCAGATTGTCCCCGGCGAGGCCCTAAAAACTTAACCTATGTTCCGGGACCATTTTTCACCTTGCTTGCGATGGCTCCCGGTGGTACTGCTGAGACTAAGAGCTGCCGACCCGCTGATTGGCCGGAGCTTCATTAGGCAGTAATTCCTGCCTCAAGAAGGTGGAAGTCCTGCTCGAGACCAATTAAAGGCCTGGGAAGCCAAGAATCCCGGCCTGGCTCCCCAGGCCCAACGGAGGCGGGCTCACCACCAACCTTTTGGCCGGAGATGGGGTCTCCCACCCAACAAAATATTCCGGCCAAGGATGAGAATTTTAAAATCAAGACTTTGCTTGACCAAGAGCCAGTGTAGGTCAGTGAGCACAGGGAGGATAAGGGAATAGGACTTGGTGCAAGTGAAAGCATGGGCAGCAGAGTTTTGGATGACTTCAAGTTTATGGAAAGTAGAATGTGGGAGACCAGCCAGGAGTGCGTTGGAATAGTCAAATCTAAAGGTAACAAAAGCATGAATGAGTGTTTCAGCAGCAGATGAGCTGTGACAGGAACGAAGTCGGGTGATGGTACGGAGGTGGAAATAGGCAGTCTTAGTGATAACATGAATATGAGTTTGGAAGCTCATCTCGGGATCAAATGTGACAGCAAGGTTGCAAACAGACTGGCTTAATCTCAGACTGTAGCCAGGATGACGAATGGAGTAGGAGCTAGGGAATAGCGTTCAGAGCGGGGACCAAAAACAATGACTTCAGTTTTCCCAATATTTAATTGGAGGAAATTTCTGCTCATCCAGTACTGGATGTCAGATAAGCAGTCTGATAATTTAGCAACAGTGGTGGAGTTGAGAAAAGTGATGGTGAGGTAGAGCTGAGTGTCATCAGGATACATGTGAAGACTAACGGCATGCTTTCAGATGATGTCACCAAGGGGCACCGCGTAGATGAGAAATGGGTGGGGGCCAAGGATAGATCCTTGGGGGACACCAGAAGTAACGGTGTAGGAACAGGAAAAGAAGTAATTGTAAGTGATTCTGTGGATCTAATTAAATAGATAAGAATGGAACCAGGTGAGAGCAGTCCTACCCAGTTGACGACAGTGGAGAAGCATTTGAGGAGGATGGTGTGGTCAACCGTGTCAAAGGCTGAAACTGACACTTGGAATAATTAATAAATTTTAGTTTAATTTAGCACATTTTTGTATTAGAATTACTTCTTGCATTCCAGTAATTGCAGTCTACAGTAATTACACATAATAGCGGCAATTTAACTATTCTTTCTTAAATATGTATGCGTTTTTATGTACCAATCATTGTTCACTTGGCAGGTTGCAGTTGGTTTGTTCACATTCTCCTTGTATTACTTTCAGGCAAAATCACAGTTACATATTATGTAAAAGATGCCATGCGTGTGTCTAGACTAAAAGAAATTAATCAAGTTGCTCTTGAGATACACACTTTTAATTTTACTACTGACCTTATAATACAATGTAGAAATTGCAATATATCTATATATTGATATGTAGATATATTTCAATTCCTCACATTACATCACAAAATTTTACTTAAAGGAAGATGTCAAACAAATTTGGAAACCTAATTCTAGTAATTGCAGTCTGAATATGTTTAAATCAAGCAGAGATATTAAAATGAAGTTATCGTCATGTATTTAATTCAAGGAAGTGTAATTATGGAAATTAAAAGCTAACTAGAATGAGAATGTAGTGTAGTTCTGCTGACCAAGTGATCAATGATAATGGACACATGACAGTTATTACAATCCCGTTAACCTTTTTAAAAGAAAATGGCGAATTCCCAGTTATTACTGAAAGACTTAAGCCACAAGATTTCATGTTTTAAACATAAATCTTTACTGTACAAGAGTTAAGCAAAGCAAAATGCTACTAACTTAACACTACAATTTGGAAACACTTATACATTACACAGCCCTTTTATATGATGAAATCCTTTGCAGTTATAAGTCCCAGTTGCATGGGTTGGATTTCGCAGACTTTAAAAAAAAAAATCAATATTTTCTTCGCTCCGTTCTCCCAAGCACTTACATCCTGGACATTGATGCATAATGTGATTTCTGGTGATCCTGTAGGCCCTTCACTCCTCCGCAAGCTTCGACTCTCAAAACAGGTTCAAACCTCCAGCAGTCTTTCACTGCATATTTTCAGAGAGCAGGTGTTCTCTCTCTCTCTCGCCGGCTGCCACTGCTGGGGTCTTTCTCTGTAAGACTGCCATCACTGATGGTTCGCTTCTTACAGCCTGCTTGAGGCCACAATGTGATAGTTTCGTCCAGCAAGTCTGTTAAATTTATCTGATCCTAGAATTCTACAGTTTATTGTTCTCCAAAATGCAAAGACCAGAAGTCTAGTTTCACAAAGCTACTCAATCTTTCCATTGTCTCACATACTATCACCTGCCTGTTTGGTTGTATGTTCTCAGTGGCTGACTGCTTGTTTTATAACCCAAAAGTCTTCAGGTGTTAGTGCTGTCCTCCAACACTCTTTGATCTGTTCCCTCTGTTGTCCTGGTAATCTTTTGCAAAGTGGAGGTGAGGTCAGCTGACCTCCTGGTCTCCATCTTGAACTTTTAAAAATCACCATCTTTAAGACATAATCATGTTACAGGGTCTAGCGTTTATATCAAGTGTGTGATATTGTCGAATTGAGGAATTGAAGTGTACAACTAACAGGAATTATCTTCCACTTGAGAAGCCAATCCTGAATTCTATAATACTGTACACCCTCAGTTGTATTGTTGATTTCATTTATTCTGTGAAAAAGGGGTCCAAACTTGTAGCTGCATTATTTTGCGTTGTAACATTCGAGTTGTGCTTGCTGCTATATTGTTATTGGAGATCACAAATTAGTTATTGCCTCTGGGCTTTAATTAGTCTGGTACATAGAAATTAAACTTTGATTGCAGTTATTTTCCCGTGTACAGATTTAATGATATTCATTAACAATAAAGAGGACTGAAATTTGTCCCTATAGGAAACATTCAGTCCTGAGGACTATTCATCAGCTGCTGTCAAAGCCTCCAGCACGTTGAGGTGTCATTTCAACAACAGATTTGTTTGTTGACTAACCTTTCTAAATTGAGGTCAAATTTTGTGCACTTTTTAAGAGAAACATTTAGGGCCCTTTTACATTATATACAGGCTGTCAAAACAACCTCTATGCACTGCTTTTCTATTCTACATTGTTCTTTGTCTCTGCTCCTCAGTAAGCCAATGCAGAAAGCTAAAGATGTGCTCTTTTATGTCTGCAGTTTTTGCGGTAAGCTTTTGCATGAATTTTCATTTTTATTTATAAAGAAAGACGCACTGAGAAAGTCCTGTACATAGCTTTATTTTGCAATCATTGATGATTTCAAATAAGCATTTATTACTTAATCCTACTTTTTAAATTAAAATGTTTCAATTAATCTTATGCGAATCAGACAGTAATTGCTTTTAAACATTAATTTGATTTTATCACTGTGATGGAAGTAAAAAGCTCTGTGCTTTTTTATTAAGTTCATTTGTCTAATTGTATTTCAACATTGCTGCATTCAACAGAATTTTGTTTTGTGTTATTTTCTGTTTCCTCTTCAATCCTTTACCATGCTTCTGTGTGAAGCTTCTTCAAATTTATAGACTTAGGAGATATTAGGGTGGAAATTTTTTTAGACAGTTTTGGGAAAGCAGAAGCATAAGGCTAACCTGCAACGTGCTATAGGTTTCATCAGCATAGTGCCATCGAGTTGCAATTTCAATCAGGCAATTCACTAATTCCATTATATTTCCAAGTTCACGGATGACACAAAACTAGGCGGGAATGTGGGTTGTGAGGATGATGCAAAGTGGCTTCAAGGGGATTTGGACAGACTTAGTGAGTGGGCAAGAATGTGGCAGATGGAATATAATGGGGAAAAATGTGAGGTTATCCACTTTGGTAGGAGGAACATGTGTGCTGAGTATTTCTTAATGGTAAGCGATTAGAAAGTGTAGATGTACGAAGGGACCTTGGTGTCCTTGTCAATAAGTCACTGAAGAACACGCAGGTGCAGCAAGCAATTAAGAAGGCTAATGGTATGTTAGCCTGTATCGCAAGATGATTTGAGTACAGGAGTAGTGAAGTCTTGCTTCAATGTATAGAACCTTGGTTAGACCGCAGCTGGAGTACTGTGTTGAGTTTTGGTCCCCATACCTTCGGAAGGATATTATTGCCATAGAAGGAGTGCAACGAAGGTTCACCAGACTTCATCCTAGGATGGTGGGTTTATCCTGTGAAGTGAGATTGTATTCTCTAGAGTTTTGAAGAATGAGAGGTAATTTCATTGAAACCCACAAAATATTTAAAGGGATAGACAGGGGAGATGCAGCTAAGATGTTTCCCCTGGTTGGGGAGTCTAGAACCAGGGAACACAATTTCAAAATAAGGGGGAAGCCATTTAGGACAGAGATGAGGAGAAATTTCTTTACTCAGAGGGTTGTGAATCATTGGATTTCTGTACCCCAGTGGGCTGTGGAAGCTCAATCATTATGTTTAAAGCAGAGATCAACAGATTTCTAAATACCAATGACATAAAGGGTTATGAGGATAGTGTAGGAAAAAGGCATTGAAGTGGATGATCAGCCGTGATCTTATTGAATGGCAGGGCAGGATCAATGGGCTGAATGGCCTACTCCTGCTCCTATGTTACTCCTATGAGGATTAATTTAGGCAGCTGCCCTCAGTTAGGAGTAGTGGTGGGGGTGGTGGTGTTATTGGAAGGGAGGGGGGGATCAGGAGGAATGAGGACGACTGGGAGAGAAGGGATGATTTGGAGTTAAATTATAGACACCAGAGACACCGGCCCAAAGTTGGTGGTGTCCTTCATTAATTATGCCGACCTAGTTGCTCGTGATGTTATCAGGGTCAACTGGATTTTTAACCTTATGCCTGCGCGGTGAAGGCCTTGTGCTAGGAATAAAGCCAAGGCCAAAAGAGGCTCAGCAGGTTACATTCTAAAAAATGTTTTTGCAATTTCCATGTGAGCAGGAAAGCTACTTCTGACCCCACTCGGAAACCTTGGTCCCCCTTCCCCAGAGCTTCCTTCCCCTGACCACTATATCCTGTAGCCCACACGCCCTCCCACAACCACTTGTCTTCTACTGGAGACAGTTACCTTTGTTCACCATCTTTAGCCTCCTGCTGCCTAAAATCCCGCTTCTGCCTACCAGTTTTGGACAGGAATCCGTCCTTCAGAATATTAATGAGTCCTTGACATAAATTCAGCTAGACCTCCCCGTTCCTGGACAGCCAGTGGTTTGCTAGGCCACATTCCTGTCCAGAAATTAAAATTGACCATAAGACAGCATCAAGAATATTTTGAGCATACCTCTAATGCTCTGTCACACAGGTGAGGTGAGAGTGACTGCCATTGACACCAAGGTAGCGTTTGTGTGTGACATTTTGGAGCCCAAGTAAAATTGAAGTCTGTGCCAATCAGGGGGAAAACTCTCCACCAGCTGGAATCATACCTAGCACAAAGGAAGATGGTTGTGGTTGTTGGAGGCCAATCACCGCAGCCCCATGATATCGTTGCAGGAGCTCCTCAGAGTAGTGTCCTAGGCCCAATCATCTTCAGCTTCTTCAGCAATGACCTTCCCTCCATCATAAGTTCAGAAGTGGGGATATTTGCTGATGATTGCACAGAGTTCAGGTTCATTTGCAAATCCTCATAATGGAGCAGTCTGTACCTATACTCAGTAAGACCTGGACAACATTCAGGCTTGGGCAGATATGTGGCAAATAACATTTGCACCACACAAGTGCAAGACAATGACCATCTCCAACAAGAGAGAATCTAACCATCTCCCCATAACATTCAATGGCATTACCATCGCTGAATCCCCCACCATCAACATCCTCGGGGTCACTGTTGACCAGAAACTTAACTGGACCAGCCACATAAATACGATGGCTACAAGAGCAGGCCATAGTCTGGGTATTCCCTGGTGAGTGGCTCATCTTCTGACATTCCAAACCCTTTCCACCATGTACAAGACACAAGTCAGGAGTATGATGGAATACTCTCCACTTGCCTGGATGAGTGCAGTTCCAACAGCACTAAGGAAACTCAACACCATCCAGAACAAAGCAGCCCACTGGATTGACATCCCATCCACAACCTTAAATATTCACTCCCACCACCACTGCCACACCTGGCTGCACTGCAGCAACTCATCAAGGGGACTTTGACAACACCTTCTAAACCCACAACCTCTATAGCCTAAAAGGGCAAGGGCAGCAGGCACATGGGAACACCACCATCTACAATTCGCCATCTACCCCTCCAATTCACATACCATCTTGACTTGGAAATATATCACTGTTCTTTCATCATTACTGGGTCAAAATCCTTGAACTCCCTACCTAACAGTACTGTGGACGTACCTTCACCACTCAGACTGCAGTGGCTGAAGAAAGCGGCTCACCACATCCTTCTCCAGAACAATTAGGGATAGGTAATAAATGCTGGCCTTGCCAGCGCCACCCACATCCCATGAACAAATAATTTAAAAACATGCATGAGCCCTTTTTTGGATTCATCCGGTGCCTAAGGTTGTTGCCGTACAGTTTTGAAAAAACACAAATTGCCTGATAAACATTACTACAGTTGTACACTGTGACAAAAGCCAGAGGAGAAACCATTTGCTGTACATCCAGGAAGTTGCTACCACTTTTAAGTTATTGCAAGCTTTTAATCCATACAACAAGTTTCCTTCTCCCCCGCCCCCACCCCAGTGATTTGCTCCTGGCCCTCCATCAACATGCCAATAAGCTAACACCGCAATTACTATCGAAGTTAGTGATGCACTTCACGGGTGGATAGCAGTGCCTTCTGTTTGGTATTACTGCAGGTAAATGGCCCTGTGAATTTTCAGGGTTACCATTACATGTCTTTCTTAGGGAGCTTTAAAAGTTTGAGGAAATTTGGCACCAAAAAATATTTTTAATTTTCACAACATACAGCCCAAGCATTACAATTTTACCTCAGGATTTCTATACAATTTTCTGATATTCAGTATTATAATGGGGAAAGAAAGATCAGTTATGCCTGAGCCATTTCACATTAAATTCAAAAATCCTAGCATTTTAAATTTAGTTTGAGAATGAAAAATCATAAATGACAAAACAAATTAACTCTACCTTTTTGTTGCTTAGTGGCCCGTACAGTTTATTTAATTTTAGTGATTATAGTTACTGTTGCACTGCAACATGTTCTTGATGTTTTTCTTTTGTCATATGGATTTCTGGGCCTTGGAGGGCTGGTATCACTTTTGAGAACACTTGACAGTCTCTTAAAAAGACTCCCTGGGTACTCCTCTATGTACATGGATGTCTGGATATCTGATGCACTGTGCCGCTGCTTCCAGCAGATGCTTGAAAGCAAACAAGCGAAGGGCATCTGTGTTCTTCTCTTATGTCAATAATATGTCCAGTTTCTCTTCAGAACTGAAGGTATTTTCGTTATTTCCAAATAGTTTTAATTAGGTAACTGATTGCATTGATATACTGTAAGAAGAAAGAAAACTCGCTGAGTTGTGATTATCTTCCTGAAACAGTTAGTCCCTACTTGCACTTTTACAAAATCGTAAAAACTTGTACATGATGAATGTCCGCCCTTAATGGGAAGTTTTTTCTATTATTAGAAATCCTGACTCAGCCGACACTAATAGGATTCAGGCTTGATGGAATGTTGACAGGTAAGTAAATTGGTGGATTTTAACAGCTTACCTGTCTGATTTCTGATGGATAGGTGGGGTTAACATACCACCTGTGTTGCAATGCCAAGTTCTCTGGGCAAGCTTTTCATGTTCCGGTGGCAAACACTTCCACCAGAAAATTTGCATAACCCACTGTCTGAGTTGCTGATACAGGTGAATCTTTGTCACTGGCCAGCTTAACCTTATCTTTGGAATAATCAAGGTTCTCATGTCATATGCTGCTGCCATCTGTAGTCCTAATTTTGGCCCAGTACTGTAGTATAAAAGAGATGTCACTTCTTCCACTAGAGGGGTCAAGAACCACCTCAGGGCATTTCCAGGCTCCTATAGAAGGAGCAGTGGCAATATAAACAACTGTTAGTGCCAGCCACCATTTTGCTGCTGTAGGTGGACTCAATGCTGAACCTGCTCATACAGACCAACAGTGTATCAAATTTATGCTGTACCACTGGGAGAGGTCTGTAGCCAGAAAATTAAAAAGTTATGATTATGATTTTTATCCTGTGCTTTTTTTTTTTCTCCAGAGCGTCCAGAATCCATCTATGATTATAGAGTCGTACAGCATAGAAACAGGCCCTTCGGCCTTAAATGTTGCTACTGTTCCTGCCTCCACCACCTCCTCAGGCAGCTCATTCCAGATACCCACTATTCTTTGTGTGAAAAATTTACCCCTTTGATCCCCTTTAAACCTCCTCCCTCTCACCTTAAATCTATGCCCTCTAGTTTTAGTCACCCCTACCATGGGAAACAGACTCTGGCTATCTACCCTATCTGTGCCTCTCATAATTTTATATACCTCTATCATGTCCCCTCTCAGCCTCCTTCGCTCCAGGGAAAACAGACCCAGCCTATCCAATCTCTCTTTATAACTCAAGCCCTCCAAACCAGGCAACATCCTTGTGAATCATTTCTGTACCCTCTCTAGCTTAATCACATATTTCCTGTACTGCGGCGACCAAAACTCCACACAGTACTCCAAATGCAGCCTAACCAACGTCATGTACAACTGTAACATGACGTCCCAACTCTTATACTCAATGCCTCAGCCAATGAAGGCAAGCATGCCATACGCCTTCTTCACCACCCTGTCTACCTGTGTTGCCACTTTCAGGGAACTATGTACTTGCACCCCAAGGTCTCTCTGCTCAACAACACTCCCCAGGGCCCTGCCATTCACTGTATATGTCCTGCCCTGGTTTAACTTCCCAAAATGCATCACTTCACGCTTGTCTGCGTTAAATTCCATTTGCCAATCCCTTGCCCACTTTCCCAGTTGATCTATATCCTGTTGTAACCTGAGACAACCTTGTTCACTGTCCACTATACCACCAATTTTGGTGTCATCTGCAAACTTACTAATCATGCCCCTTACATTCACATCGAAGTCATTAATATATATGACAAACAACAGAGGGCCCAGCACTGATCCCTGCGGCACACCACTGGTCACCAGCCTCCAATCTGAAAAACAACCCTCCACTACCACCCTCTGCCTCCTATCACCAAGCCAATTTTGTATCCAATTTGCTAGCTCACCCTGGATCCCATGTGTTCGAACTTTCTGGACCAGCCTACCATGCGGGACCTTATCAAAGGCCTGGCTAAAGTCCATGTAGACAACGTCCATTGCCCTGCCCTCGTCAAACCTCTTGGTCACCTCCTTGAAAAACTCAATCAAATTCGTGAGACATGATTTCCCACGCACAAAGCCATGCTGACTATCCCTAATCAGACCATGCCTTTCCAGATGCATATAAATCCTGTCTCTCAGAATCCCTTCCAATAACTTCCCCACCACGGATGTAAGGCTCACCGGCCTGTAGTTCCCTGGCTTATCCCAGCTGCCCTTCTTAAATAAAGGCACAACATTAGCTATCCTCCAGTCTTCTGGTACCTCACCCGTGGCTAACGATGATACAAAAATCTCTGCCAGGGCCCCAGTTGTCACAATTGCTATTTATGACCACAAAAATGCGAAAAATTCAAATCACTATGCAAAATAAAGACTTTGCAGCGGTGTGTTAATCTAAATGCTACTTAATATATTGTTTGCTCTACTTACATATATATATATATATATATACCTGTTAATTAAGGGTATACTATTTTGAAAGCTGGTACCCCTATCTCTCATTTCTATGGATTCCCATCCTAGGTGACGAATTGTTGGTGCAATTTATACTGAAGTGCATATGTTTCAAAATGCTCTTTAAAAATCTGTTGAATCAACCCAATTAGGTAAACAATTAGCACTTTTCAACGTGTACTGGATACGGAAGCTGGAATTTTATGCCCCCCACCACCCCCGGGAGCGGGCTGGAGGTGGGGGTGGAGGGCGTAAAATTGAGTGGGAGGCGGAGGGTGCCGTTACCGTCTCCTATCTGCTCCCGCTGCAATTTAACCAGTGGCGGGAGAGGTGGCAAATGGCCCACCCGCCCCAGGCCAATTAAGGCCCTAAAGTGGCTAATTAATTGGCTAAATATTACCAGTGGTGGCTAGGCACTTTGCCACGTGGGGAAGCTGCCCAGTTCAACCTGGTTGTCTCCTTGCAGGCTGGGGTGGTTGCGCGCTCCTGATCGGGTACCCTGTGCCCCACGGAGGGCCTCCCTCGCAGCACAAGCTGCCCCCACTGGAACACCACCCCCCCCCCCCCCCTCTCAACCCTCTCGAGCGACCCCCACCCCCTTCGCCGGGGCCCTACTGATTGTAACTGGCGAGGCCCGACACACATACCTCTATTCTCGGGCCTCTTCCATTTTGCTGGTCCTGACTGCATGCAGTCCCAGCAGTGGCCACTGCTCCTGGTGGCACTGCTGGGACTGAGGAGCTGCCGGCCAGCTAATTGGCTGGCAACTCTTGGAGCTGGGACTTCCTGCCTCAGAGGGGCGGAAGGCCCGACCCCTTACAATTAAGGGCCTGGACCATGCAAAATCTCTGCATGGCTTCCAGGCCCGGTAGAGGTAGGCTCACCCCCAACTCTTTTGCCGGTGGGCAGGGCCTCCAGCACAAGGTAAAATTTCAGCCTAAGTGTCACCTTCTGAGCTATTAACAAACTGAGCAATGTCAGCTTTGGCTCAGCAGTACATAACTAATACAAAAGCAAAATATAATCTAGAGTGGGACTTCAATGCAGTACTAAAAGAGTGCTGCATTGTTGTATGTGCCATCTTATTGGATGAGATGTTAACCTGAAGCCCCATCTGGTCTTTTAGGTGACTGTAAAAGATCCCATGGCACTTTTTGAAGAAGAGCATGGAATTTCTTCCAGTGCCCTGGCCAGTATTTATCCTTCAAACATCATCACTGAAGGATATTATCTGGTTATTATCTCTTTGCTGTTTGTTGGACTTTGATGTGTGCAATATGACTGCCCTATTTCCCTGGAACATTTCAAAAGTACTTCATTGGCTATAAAGTGCTGGGATGATCCGAGGACTTGAAAGGCACTGTATAAATACAAATTTATTATTTCATTCTTTCAACAACTGACTATTAAAGCAACAGTTTTTTCCAAGTAAATTTGGGTCTGGTTCTGTGACAAACTTCATACGTGTTGCTTTTCAGAGTTGAGCTTCACAATTTCTGTGTTTGGATCAATCTTTATAGAAAATCAGCGATCCTATGCTTCCAGTGGTGAAACACAAGGGAGACTTTCAAGTCCTGGAGGCTATTCAGAGAAGTGCCATGAAGTTGATTCATAGGGCTGGATTTTCAAAGAACACTGGGGATGGGAGTGGCTACGAGTGCGATTTGAATATCATGTTCTCGGAGGTCGACACTGGATCCTGCCACCTCTGGAACGCAAAACTATTTTCTAAGGGCTGCCAAGAGAGAGGGAATAGGTCGGGTGCATGACTCCAATTAATTGCCTGTTGAGCTCATTAACAGGCTTGTCAGCAGCAGGTTTCAATTTTTAAAGGCTGGGAATGGGGAAGACCCAATATGGGTCTGAAAATGTGAACAGTGGTGGGCCATGAGGGATTGGGGAAGGGCTAATTAAAATAAAGCAGAGGCACTAAATAAAACACAGCAGCTTCAGATGTGCCTCAGAGTAGCTATTGCTGCAGCTGGAAGATTTGCATTTCTCAGGGGAGAGTGGCAGGAATCTGGAGAGGGACGTGAGATCGCTGGCATCACTGAGGCAGCTGGGGTTGGCAGGGGAAGGCCTGGTGAACAAACAAAGCCCAGCTGAGGGAATTCAGATGGGATCAGGCAACTCTGCCATTGGACAGATCAGCCAGGATGAGCTGCAGCAGAAGCAACCTCCTGGACAGCAGGAGGCTAGAGAAGCACAGTGGGGGGCTGCAATGGGAAGAAGTCACTACCATTCATTGGGTCTACCGCCCAAGAGTCATCTCCCTGTAAATGACAGAAAGCCAGTGCAGCAGGAGACTGTGCCTATCCAAGCTGATGGTCGTGGACCTTTGTACTTTGATTCATAATGAGCTGAGACCTCACGGCCCCCAGGCTAGTCCCTTACCTGCAGCTGTCAAGGTTATAGTCACCCTGAATTTCAATGCAACCAGTTCCTTCCAGTGATCAGCTGCGGACCTAGGTGGCATCTCAGTCAGCAGCTCATCACACCATCAGGCAGGATGCCATATTCCGGAGGGTGATGGAATACATTCAGTTAGACATAGATGGGCCTGCGGAGGCACAGAGGGCCATGGGCTTCGCCACCATTGATGGATTCCTGCAGGTTCAGGGTGTCATTGATTGCACCCAGGTAAACATCAAGGCATCGACACACCAGCCAGTCAGATTCCTCAACAGAAAGAGCTACTACTCATTGAATGTCCAGCTGGTCTGCAACCACAGGAAGTGAATCTTGCAAGTCTGCGCCCGGTTCCTGGGCAGCTGTCATGAATCCTTCATCTTGCAAGAGTCCCAAGTGCCACACCTCTCCAGGCCCGCATCCAGACTCTGTGGGTAGCTGTAGGGGAATTGAGGGTTATCCACGAAGGAGGTGGCTCCTGATGCCTGTTCGAAACTCATACATCGATGGAGAGGGGTGCCATAACCTATGCCATCTCCTAGCACAGACCTGCATTAAGCAGACCATTGGCCTCTTGAAGACACGCTTCTGTTGCCTTGACCAGTTGGGTGGTGCCTTCCAGTACGAGCTAGCCAGAGTGTCGTTTATTGGGATCATCTGCTGTTCCCTGCCCATCATGGCCATGCAAAGAGGCCTGGAGATGGATGAGGAGGAGGAACTGGAATGCCACTTCACCTTGGAGGAGGAACAGGAGGGGGAACGGCTCGCTGCCAAGGTGGCCAGCGGCCAGGAAGCAGAGGACGTCAGCCATGCCATCCCAGACCTCATGGTGAATTGCAGGCTGGAATGGCAGAAGGGCTACGCTGATTCAGCAGTGCTTCACCTGATCACTATCAAACCCCGGCAGCTGAGAAGCCCACTACTCATCTTCCAGCATACAGAACTATTACACCACTTTGATCCTTAACTGCACGTAGCAATCTCAGACCCCCAGGTCACCGGCACCACATAACGGCATCCCCTTTGGAGAGGAGTCATCAACAACACACCTATCAGCATGGTGTAAAAAAAATATTGTCACACATATGAAAAGGCAAACAAATTTGCTCAATAGCACCCAGGTGACCAAATAGGTGAATTCAGCAGTGTGGCGCCACCTTCTCCCTAACACTTCTACAGGGTGCTCCTCTGTGACAGAGGATGAGGTGGAGGCAGCCTGCTCCCTACTCTCTGCCACCGGCTGAGATGCCTGTGGTTTCCATCCTCGTCTTGGAGCTGCCCATGGGGGCCCCTCCACAGGCTGCTGTGCCTGTGTCATGGCAGGGGCTACCTCTGTCAACAGGGCCCTGAACATGGTTAGCTTCTGAGTTGGGGGGAGCAAGAAGCCAAAGGGTGATGCCGGAGCCCCCTGAGGGGTTGTCTCATCGTCTGCTGCTAGGACTGTCTCAGTCTTTCCTGGTGCCCATGGATGCTGGAAGCGGCCACCGACTGGGCTGTAGCTGGCATACACTCTGAGCACCTTTGCGCCATCAGCGACACTGAGTGGTCTGTGTTGCAGAGAGTTTCACTCAATCTTTGCGTACCATCATGCTGCTGCTGCACCCACTCAGATTGGTGCTGCATTTGGCTGTCCAAGAGGTTGCCCAATCTCTCAATGGAGGAGCTCATGCGATCAAAGCCCAGGGTCATGATGGCGCAGAAGCACTGCATGGACTCCTCCATTGCCTGCCCATGGTTCCGCAAGGCCTCAGGGAACACCAACAAATGGGAACTTATCTGCCTCTGGTTCTCGAGGAAAGCACTCCTTGTCTGTGACACCCAAGGCCCAGCATCTTCACCCAGCGAAGCATCTCTGTGTCTGTTCTCAGTCCTCTGAGGGGGACTGCCCACAGTTGGCTCTGCCTCACCCTCGTCCTCCTGCTTCTCAGCTGCAAGAGTTTGGTGGAGATCAGGTGAAGCACTGCTGAATAAGCGTGGCCCTTGCTGCCATTTCAGCCTGCGGTTCACGCATGAGTAGTAAGAGGAGGGTTCACCCAGTGCTCCCCTCTCTACACTAGTCTGTGGCCCAACCGAGGTGAGTGTCTCTGTGCTGGTGGAGGGTGCCGAGGTGAGATGTGACAGTGAAGGTTCCATGGATTCTCCCCCAGCTGTGGCTAGCAGCACCGATACCGTAGGTTCTCTTTTAAGCCTCTCTGCAACTGTTCCTGAGGGAGATACAGAAGAATGGTAATGAGAAGTGGTCCTCCTCAACTGGGTGCCCCAGCACAACCAGCCCCTCATATGGCAGCGGACTAAGTACCATAGTTTGCATTGGGCAGGAGACTCCTCCTGCGCCTTAAGAAAGAGCTATTCAATGATCCTGTTTCTCATGGCCTCCCATCTTGCCATCCCCCACCAAATGCCTCGATGGTGATCTACAGTATTGCCTCCTCCACTGCTGTCAGCATGTGGAGCTGGACCACTCCACCTCCTCCGTTGGAAGCAACAGGTGCAGGTAATACCGCATTACAATCCCTTGCACCCATTTGCGGACACCATCCAGTTTTGCTACCAGTATGTCTCAGTGAGGATTCTTCAGTCTGATTGGTGGAAGAGTCTTGCTGTCTCTGCCTTGTCCATAGATCCCCTGGAGATAATGCTGCACTGAAACAGATGCTCCATAACTGGAAGTCTCTGCTGTAAAGCCCATCAAACCCTGCTAGTGAGTTGAATAGCAAGTGCCATTCCTTTGCTGTTAACTGGAAATTTGTGAACAATATTTGAGCTGGTAGCTGTGTTGCTGTTAGTGAACTGAAACACTCTGCTACACATTGGTAGAATATAGTTTCTTTCATGTGATTGTCCCACGTGACAGAAAATCAGAGTAAATCAATCAGTTTTGCCCTTGCGTGTCTCTTATGCCAAATCTGTTGGCATGTTGCAGTTCTTTTCTGTTCCAGCCAGCAGAAGACAGTTGATGATTATCATTGTGCCGATTCCAGTCTAGCATAAGGATCTGACACAGTCAAGCAGAATGCATTGCATATCAACAGTCATTGTGTTCCAAAAGTAATTCATTGTGTGAAGCATTTTGAAAGATTTCAGTCTGCTGACGTTTCAAATAAATACAATTATTGTTATTAAATATTACAACATGGATCGCTGTTCCCGATAATTAATAGCACTAACAGCAACATAGCTGCAAGGTGGGCAGAGTGGAATATAAACATGCTGGACAGAATTTCATTCCCAGGTCCTGATCCCACCGTCAGGATGAAATGTGGGTTGGGAACCTGAAAATGCTGGACTCTGAGGGAGATTTTGGAGTATGCCAATTAAAAGACCTTCTCTGGGAGCCCTGTGCCATTAAGAACAGCGGGCAAGCTCCATAGCCAGGAGGGCCAAGGGAACGCCCAAGGCTCTGGGAGAGATGGGTGCTGCCGATATAGGGTGGGAGAATGAGAGGGCACCTCAAGATGGTGCCCCTTAGAAAGTTTAAAAATACAATGTGGCCACAGCTGCCAGGCCACCATTGTGTGGGGAAATTAAAAGAGGCATCACTGCCCCTCCCCCTCCACCCCAGTCTGCTGCCAGGAGTCTGCTTCCATCCATCTTCTGAGCTTCAGCCTTAGTGGGGGGCCATCTGCCGCCTGGACAATTCTGACAGTATGTGAAGAGTGCCTTCAATTTGGACTTTAATTGGCTAACCACCATGGGCCTGCCTCTGAACCCACTGCCTTTGCAGAAGGAAAATCTAGCCCCATTGGGTTGTAATAATTTTGTGAGAGACAAAATAGGTAAGAAATTAGAAAGAATGGTAATATTGATGAAGGAGAGAATACATACTGTAGAGAGTACCGATGTACAGAAAAAAGGTTCTGACAAAGGCAGATGTCGAAGATCAAAAAAAAGTTTGTTACATTAATGGGATTGTACTAAAGACCCCCTAATTATGGGAGGGAAATGGAACAGGAAATCTGTACATGGAGTAGGAAAATGTATTGGAATAACAAAATTATTTTTCTCGAATATTTTAATTACCCGCTTATTGATTGGGTGGAAAGGAGTCAATGGAGAAAAGGAATCATCTTTCATCTTATCTGATCTTTGGGCCTCCTTATCTCGAGAGACAATGGATACGCGCCTGGAGGTGGTCAGTGGTTTGTGAAGCAGCGCCTGGAGTGGCTATAAATGCCAATTCTGGAGTGACAGGCTCTTCCACAGGTGCTGCAGAGAAATTTGTTTGTCGGGGCTGTTGCACAGTTGGCTCTCCCCTTGCGCCTCTGTCTTTTTTCCTGCCAACTACTAAGTCTCTTCGACTCGCCACATTTTAGCCCCGTCTTTATGGCTGCCCGCCAGCTCTGGCGAACGCTGGCAACTGACTCCCACGACTTGTGATCAATGTCACAGGATTTCATGTCGCGTTTGCAGACGTCTTTAAAGCGGAGACATGGACGGCCGATGGGTCTGATACCAGTGGCGAGCTCGCTGTACAATGTGTCTTTGGGGATCCTGCCATCTTCCATGCGGCTCACATGGCCAAGCCATCTCAAGCGCCGCTGACTCAGTAGTGTGTACAAGCTGGGGATGTTGGCCATCTCGAGGACTTCTGTGTTGGAGATACGGTCCTGCCACCTGATGCCAAGGATTCTCCGGAGGCAGCGAAGATGGAATGAATTGAGACGTCGCTCTTGGCTGACATACGTTGTCCAGGCCTCGCTGCCATAGAGCAAGGTACTGAGGACACAGGCCTGATACACTCGGACTTTTGTGTTCCGTGTCAGTGCGCCATTTTCCCACACTCTCTTGGCCAGTCTGGACATAGCAGTGGAAGCCTTTCCCATGCGCTTGTTGATTTCTGCATCTAGAGACAGGTTACTGGTGATAGTTGAGCCTAGGTAGGTGAACTCTTGAACCACTTCCAGAGCGTGGTCGCCAATATTGATGGATGGAGCATTTCTGACATCCTGCCCCATGATGTTCGTTTTCTTGAGGCTGATGGTTAGGCCAAATTCATTGCAGGCAGCCGCAAACCTGTCGATGAGACTCTGCAGGCACTCTTCAGTGTGAGATGTTAAAGCAGCATCGTCAGCAAAGAGGAGTTCCCTGATGAGGACTTTCCGAACTTTGGACTTCGCTCTTAGACGGGCAAGGTTGAACAACCTGCCCCCTGATCTTGTGTGGAGGAAAATTCCTTCTTCAGAGGACTTGAACGCATGTGAAAGCAGCAGGGAGAAGAAAATCCCAAAAAGTGTGGGTGCGAGAACACAGCCCTGTTTCACGCCACTCAGGATAGGAAAGGGCTGTGATGAGGAGCCACCATGTTGAATTGTGCCTTTCATATTGTCATGGAATGAGGTGATGATACTTAGTAGCTTTGGTGGGCATCCAATCTTTTCTAGTAGTCTGAAGAGACCACGTCTGCTGATGAGGTCAAAGGCTTTGGTGAGATCAATGAAAGCAATGTAGAGGGGCATCTGTTGTTCACGGCATTCCTCCTGTATCTGACGAAGGGAGAACAGCATGTCAATGGTCGATCTCTCTGCACGAAAGCCACACTGTGCCTCAGGGTAGACGCGCTCGGCCAGCTTCTGGAGCCTGTTCAGAGCGACTCGAGCAAAGAATAGAATTCTTAAAATGTGTGGAGGATTGTTTCCTTGAGCAGTTTGTATGCCTATTGAGGAGAGGTGTTGCTGAATCTAGTGAGAAACGAAATAGATGGATGAGCTTAATGTGGGTGAACATCTTGGAAGTTGTAACTATAATCTGATAAGGTTTAAAGTCCCAAATTGAAAGGGAGGAAATTAATAAACAACAAGGACATCAGATTCAAAAAGGCACATTTTAGAAGAATAAGGACTGAGGTAGCTAAGGTGCAAATAGAAATTGGTACACAGGACTTTGAGACCAATAATAGAATATATTTAAAAAGGAGACTGCAATGGTATAGAATAAATCCTTTTTTAAAACAGAGACTACCAGAAGTTTCAGGATGCCATGGATAGATAGAGATTAGCAAAAATCTAAAATTGAAGATGAGGGCTTATAGTACCCATAGTTACCATAAAAATTAGAAAATACAAGAAAATTAGGAAAGGAAATGGAAGGGATAGTGAGGCGGGAATCTCAAAAATATTTTTTAAAACAGTAAAATATTGTACAAATATATCAACAAAAGTAGAATTGTTTAATGTAATTTAGAACCCCTGAGAGAAGAGGCTGGTGAGTTAGCAGTAGATAAACAAAGTTTACAAAAGTGATGGACTTTGGAGAGCAGGTGTCTTGATGTGGTTAAAATTGCGGAGAGATACTATAATAAATAAAATGAAAGTATTGGATAAGATAGTTAAGCTAAAGTAAGACCTGAAGGGATACATCTAAGGGTCCTGAGAGAAATGGGAAAGATGTAGCAGGGGCTCTATATATTCTATTTCAGGGTTCTGGTGGAGGCAGATGTATGCCAATGTTCTACCCATTTTCAAAAAGGGAGATTTTCTGTGTTAGGGGAAATTTTAGAATCCTTAATTGAAGTTGAAATTACTAAATATTTGGATGAAGAGAAAGTAAGTAGCAGCAGCTAACATGGATTTCAGAAGTAAACATTATCGACCTTTACAAAACCTTTGACCAGGTACCGTACAGGAGACAATTGGAGAAGATTAAGAGCAATGCAGCTAGTGGAAGAGCAAAAAATTGGATTAGAAGCTGTTTCTTGACAGTAAAGGGCAGTTTCTCAGAGTGGTTGGTAGTGTGCAACAGTATCCCATAGCATTCTGTTCCAAGACACTTCTGTATACATCCATGATGTGAATAATAGTGCTAGAATTAGTAGTGCCTAAATTTGCAGATAATACTGAAATAGAAGCCATAGTAAATACTTTTAAGGACTAAAGGAAGCTGCAAGGGCATGTTGCTAAAATGGAGAAATACCCCAAAAAAGTGGCAGAAAGAATTCAATGTCAGTAAATGTGAGGTGATGCATTTTGGTTGAATCAGGATGGTTTGGTGAGGCGGAAAAGCAGAGGAATTTGGGAATTCCAGTTCACAAGACATTAAAGCAGCACCACAAGGGGATATGGCCATAAAAATTCAAATGGAGTACTGTGTTTTACAGCAGGGGCTATAGCTTTTAAAAGTGAATCTCAAATAAAGCCTTCATAAAACTATAGTTGGTGTGCTGCGTGAAATTTTGGGCTGCACGCACACCACAGGAAGGATGCTAAATGTACAGCGCCAATTTACTGGAACGCAGCCTGGTATGAGGAAATACAAATATGAAGATATACTTTAAAAACTGGTTTGTTTTCATCAGAATGAAGGAGATGATGGGGTGATTTGAATGAAATGTTTAAAATTAGGAAGGAATAGGACAGAGTAGATAGAAATAGACTGTTTCCATTGATTCCAGGATGAGGAGTCATAGATATGATTAATTATAAGAGATTAAGGACGGAGCAGGAAAACTTTCTTTCACAGAGCATTGGGAGGCTGAGGAGTTAGTGATTGAAGCAGAGACCATTCCAGCATTTAAGAATAGGTTTGAAGGGCTGGATTTTACCAACCGTCTAGGGATGGGCTGGGAGTAGGGGGGGCATAAAATGGCCAGGCAGTGCCTATTGCCTTCCTGCTGCCATAGCATTTTAGCAACAGTTGGGAAGATGGAGGATGGTTCCCATCCAGAGTCCAATTATGCCACTTAAGTGGTGAATTAAGCCCTGCTACCCGCTGCTGCTGACGTTTTACCAGCAGTGGGTGGGCCCTCTGCTGTGTGGGGAGACCGCCCGGTGAACCCTGGCGCAGCTTCCCAGCTTGCTCAGGTGGGGGCCCTCCTAATCGACTCTGTGGCCCATGGAGGGACTCCCAGTGGCAATGGCCACCCCCGCATCAACACCTTTCCCCACCCTCACCAACCCCCACACCGCACCCCCTCACCCCCTCCAGGGCTTACCTAACTGGCCCCGGCAATCCCAGGTCCCACTTAGCTCATTGCGATTGCAGCGTCCATCACTGCGTTCTCTCAGCTGGGTGCAGTCCTGACAGTGGTCACCGTTTCCGGTGGTGCTGCTAAGACTGAAGAGCTGCTGGCCCTCTGATTGGCCAGCAGCTTTTGGAGTTGGGCTGCAGTCCTTTAAAGGGATGGGAGCCCCGATAGCAACTAATAGTTGACGAATGAGCTCAAAATGTGACTGGGAGGCCCCAAACGGCTGAGATGGGATTGCCCCCAGCTTTCGGCCTGTCATAGAGGTCCCTGCTGCACTGACAAAATTCAGCCCAATAAGTGACTGAAGAAAATGGGGTTAAAGGCATATAGCAACAGAGTGACGAGATAACAATACTGTTCATGTACAGAATGAACACCATCGTGGACTGGTTGGCTGATTAGCCTGTTTACGTGTTGTCATTTCTGTGCATTTTGTACTCTTTCTCTTGTTCATTTGCCAATTCCAGGAGTTTGTATGGTTGAGGTGATGTAGTGATTTTAATCTTTGAAAGATAGTTAATATCATAAATTATCGAATCAATCAGGAGCGACTGCAATCAAAATGTGGGTATGTTGAGTTTAATCAGTGTTTACGATGGGATGTAACACTAGCTGTACAGCAAAATCATATGACCATGACAAGTGGCGAGTATCAGTCCAAATTGGGCAGCATGGGTGAACAGCTATTTCTTTCTTCTTTTTCGTTTCTTCATGGTGCCTCATGTCTTCCGTGACTTCGCAATCCAAGAGTGTTAGCATGGATCTATCCTTAGGAGTTTCTCTCCACCGCCTACTGCATTGAAATCTCCCAAAGTCTCTTACTTTCTACCCTTTCTCGGGTGGATCTGAATGGATTATTGACCAAGCCTTTTTGCCCTCGAAAGATGTACTTTTTTTGAAATATCCTATAAAACATCAAGTTCTTTGTCTAAACCATGTCATTCGCCTGCCATTAGCTTCTTGAGCCTTTGCACGTAACTTATGTCTTTGTTCAATCAAGCCTAGGTCTTACATTAGTCTTTCCTTATCTAACCTCAAACTGTTCTCCCTGATCAGTTGCATTCTCTCCAGAAACACTCTACCTCTGGCCTTCAAAGTTAACTTGCAGAGGTTTCCTTATTTCTATCTGTTCCACTATCAGTTATTTATGTCTAAAGCTGTTGGTAAGGCCTGTTAATGAACTGTTCATAATAGCTATTCAGTTCAGCTGTTCTTATTTCTTATCAGACTATTGAGCCATAGTGTTGTTCACTAAAGTAACTTCTATTCTACCACCACACACTCATTAACTTACTTATTTCAGCAAGCATCTTAATTAGGCAAGGTTAAATGAAGAGCCTAACACAGCTTTATGGTATGGTTGTTTGTTTTAAGTATCTGTCCAGTTTCTCTCCCAAGATTGACCATGGCCCCTTTTCGGGCTAGATACAGCTGTCATTACCTAAGAATAATCATTCCACTAGCTTTGTTTCTAGGGAAACTAAACCTTAAGCAGTTTCCAGTAAAATGAAACTTACAGCACTAACCTATTAAAAGCTGATTATATGTTTATTCTAAGCGTTTTTCTAATTTCTGACAGGAAGCGGTGGTGGGGATAGGGGTGACTCATTGGTTCATGAGGCTGTGCCATCTCTGCATGGGGCAGGTTTGACAAACCAAATATTCTTTTCCAATGTTTATTTTTCGTAGGTAATACATTGACAGAACTGGCATGAAGGGGTCACCATTGAATTACATTGAATGGCATGCAGTTGCTGTATTTGCATGGTAGCCACAGAAAGTTAAATCTTGTCCATTAATGATTACATGTGTAATTCTTTCAGGTTTTAATTTTGGGATATTTTAAATAATATAAAATTAAAACTGTTACTTTTCCTTTGTCTCTTTTTTTCTCTTAATCCAATCTTTCCCTCTTATTTCACTTTTTGTACCTGATTTGGCGTTGAATTCACCCACTTTAATTTACACTTCCTTCTCAGTCCTTGCATTGTTAATTTCACAATCATTTGGCTGGAATTTCCCTTTGGGCTGGATTGTTTCCAAGTGCCAAACCAATACCCGGGGCAGGTGAGGGGAACAGTCATTCATTGTGATTTTCACAGAGGTGTCCCCTTAATTGGCATGGAGACAGTTTCGCCTTCCAATTAAGGATGTTGGGCAGGTTCTTAAAGCTGGAGGGCCAATCAGAGGCCTTCCAGCTTGATAGGTACAGCAGGCTGCAGTGTATGTTAAGTAAGAGAGAGTGCGCTTCAAGATGGAGGCACCCTCTCTCCAACTTCTTTAAATCTTAAATTAAAAAATGCTTTTTGCAGCCAGGCCACGACTGTTGGGGTTGGGGGGGAGGGATCTACTCTACAGGGTGGCCTGTGGTTCCTCCCGCTCCTCTAGGCCTGCCTGGGGTGCTGGCACCCTGTCCTGCCGGGTGCCTACCTCTAGGAATCTAAACTGGCCCCTGCTGCCTGTGGGAACCTGGAGGCCGACTGGAAAATCCCAGTCGGCCTCCTTTAATTGTACTCCAATGGCTCTTAATGAGCTGGATTGGCTGCCAGCCCCCAATCCCATCTCTGCAAAAATGGCCCGGAGGCGGAATGGAGCTGAGGACCCAGCACGCCGGATGGTGGGGCTGTTTTTAGCTCCTGCCAGCCTCCGAGCCCAGCCCCAATGGGGGCCAAAAATCCAGCCTTTCAATCTGATTGGTTAAGAAGATACAAAGTTGTTTGCCCTGTCTCCCACATTGCGACAATATCAGCTCACACTTGCAGCAATTTGCCACGGAAAATAAAACCCTGAACATGCAAAGGCAAGTGTGACTGACGGCAGACATTGTTGGATTCACTCCCACAGCAAATCATGGTCCAGTGTTAAGACACTGGTATTGCTTTTGATGCACACATAAAATAATGTGAAATCATGAAATATCCAGGATTGCCTTTTATTACTGTGCCAGCTTGCTAAGGCTGCCAAAAGGATTAGGGCCAGGGATAAAGAAACTAACCTACCCTGCATAGAAGTCCTCCTCCATTATTATTTTTAGCGGGGGAGGTGGATAGCAAGAATCTTGGCTGATCTTTCCCTCACTAACCCGGGAGGCTAAGACCTATGGTGGCACCATTACTGGCAGCACAGAAAGGGGATTAAACGTGAGACATACCTAATAGTTATGGCTCAGCTACGCACTGCTGTAACCAGCTAAGTCATTAGAGGAACCTTTCAGCATAATGAGATACAATGGCAAGAATCTGCACAGCTCTAAATATGCATTTCTCTCACCTCCATATGAAATGATTTTTTAAAAAATGTGAAAGTCCATTGGTCGAGTGTGACTATAAATTAATCTGCACTGTTCTGCAGGTAGTTAATAAATTCCAAAAATCATAAAAGCTTTATTTTAGATAATTCTACAACCTCTATTTTAGAATGATTAATTGCTGAAATGTTGCCAATAACTTTATTTTTATAGACTCAACTTCTTTACTGAAAATTGATTTAAATTTTGATGATCAACCTTAGTGATTAATTAGGAATTCCCTGCCGAATGGCCTTTTTACTTATGAGCTGCAGCATGCTTGCCTGTCACAAAGCACTTGCTCATCACATTAGCACTTTCGTAGCAAATGCCATGTGGAATAAGAAAGTATGAGAGTCAGTGGTTGAGCTAATGCTCTGATAGCTTTCCCATGTTAGTTTGCTTTATCCACCCAGCTGTACGTCCAACTCTGGTTCACTTCACATGCACCTTTCAGTTCCAAGGGTCAGCTATTCCTTTAAGGCTATAACTGCCAGCAGTATTTCTAAAACACATCAATTTTTCATCCCCTTGTTAGGTGGAATTTTCTGGTGTCTCATAGGGCTGACTTTTTATAAGCCCCCCGATGTTGGGGGTCGTGGCAAAGGGGGGCCCAAAAAATCTTTCTGGGATAGGCCTGCCACAGACCACAACGCTGGGAAGGCCCCACCCTATTTTACTGGTGGCGGAGACTTTATTTAAATATTTTAATTACATTAAAATGAATGAATAATGATTTACCTTGTAGAGACAGCCATCCCACGCCGATATTCCGGCCGGTTGCTAGAAGTCCCACACCTTTGGATCTCCATTTGGAGATCTGAGGCGTAACACTGGTGGGGAGGGGGGAGGTGTGAAATTTTCAGGGCGTGGGAGTGGGGAGCAGGGAAAACCATTCTGATTGGTCGGGGGAATGGAGTGAAGGGGTTGACAGTTAAAGTTAATAAAGTTCGGGGGACAGATCCGAATCGGAATAAAAATTTTTTGGGGGGGGTAAAGGGCAATCAATGGATTGATTAGTCATTGAGGATGTGGGAGAGGGAATTGAAAATGTGAGTAAATGTGTAACTTTATGTTTGTACATGCTGTGACTTTAAAAATTTAAATGTTACTGAAGGGCTTGCAGCCCTTTAAAAATGGTGACTGCGTGGTGGCGCCGGACGCCATTGCTGGGAATGGCACACCCACCCCCTCTACGTCATTGGGGGCAGGTGTTCCGCCCCTTCCATGCTAATGAGCCGCCGCACAAAATATCGCGGTGGCTCTGTGGCGCACATCTCACACGTGCGCTGTGCCCTTTTTGAACCTCAAGAACAGCAGTGAGCTATTAAAATTCAGCCCATAATGTTTTACCCAGTAACCCAGTTAAGAGTTAATTGTAGTTGATGCATTTGAAGTCAACGAATTTCAGTATGTGACACTCATCCTATCTAAGTTCTCATGGGACCACACCTGTCAGTGCATTAATGGACCTCTACTGCAGTTTCCTATTTTAGAGCAACATTAACGTCAGTAATTTCTGCTCTATGAGTCAAAATTTATGCTTTATATAAAAATCTGCCAAATTGAAAATAGCATCAGAATATGAGTAGGCCAGAGGATGCTTTGGTGGGTTTTAAGTATTCCTGCAGAAAGTTCTATGTAAACGTTTCAAAGACTTCCATTCCACTGTCATTTTGCATAGCACTGAAATATTTTTGCTATGGCAGCCTTTCAAAGTTGTTACCATAATTCCACTTACTTTCCACCCTCTGAGACTATGTTGTGAGGGAGTACGCATAGTAGCCCAGCAGGTTTAGTAGGACACGATTTCACATATATGAATCCATGTAGGCTGAGATCCAGATATCATTATAACTATTGTAAAGAAGTGCTCTAGGACACATTACTGGGCCACTTCCTTGTGTAAACATGGTCGAACGCTCTGTTTACTGTAATTTCTAGGTATTGCCATCTAATAGCTGACATTGAGCAGAATTGGTGAAATTTACACGCGGATCTCTGGTCTGCACTCTTGCTCGGGATGATGTGTCACACAGAGAGATTTTAACAAGTAGCCAGTAAGAAAATAAAGTCTGTTGATTATTGCATTTTCATTTTTTCATAAAATAGTCTGTAGCTCAATTTTTTATGAAGGAGGAACATAGAAATTACAACACCGAAACAGGCCAATTGGCCCAACCAATCCATGTTGGTTTTACCCTCAATGTGAGTAAATAGTTCTAATCCCATTCACCCATTCTGTTCCTATATCTCTTCATCACCTGTTCATTCATCCATCTATCCAATCTAATCTTTTATGTTGAGTTAGTTTCTGCCTCAACTACTAACCCTGGAAGTGAATACCACAGCATCGTAAAACTGTGTAAAACAAAATGTCTCTACTACCCTCGGTTTTAAATCTCTTAGATTTAGGGCTGAATTTTCGGGCCCCCCGAGGTCTGGAACGGAGGTGGGGGAGGGGTGGGGTGGGGGGTGCGGGGGGCCAAAAATACCAGCACTGGCTGGCATATCTGTTTCAAGATGTCGTTCCCGGCGCCTGCAATGTTCACCAGGGCGGCAGGAGGGCGGTACACCGATCCCATATGCCTCCCGATTAAGGCCAGTTAAAGCATTTAAAAAGCTCATTAAGAGCTTGTCAGATTTGGAGGGTGGCATTTTGAAGGGGACATGCGAGTTTCATGTGCTGCTTGTTGCAGATCAGCTGAGAGGAGGTGGGTACAGAGTAGGGAGCCAATCATGGTTGGCCTAGGGTATCATCCCAGCCCCATAAGAGGGTCAGCGAGGCAAAGGAAGACTTAGCATTTGATATGGAGGTGCCATTGGTGTTATGCCCGTGGCAGGGAGAGTGGACACTCAGCCCTCAGGCATTGAACAGGGTCGTCACCCCTGAAATCGTGGGAGCAGAAGAGCAGGGGGCAAGGGTGCCAAGGATAATTGGGCAGCCACCAGTTCAAAATGAAGGCTGCAACTGGTAGTGGGGCATGACTGTCAGATTTTGGGCCAAGTGTCGATGAGGGGCTACATCCTCTGCAGGAAGGCCAGAACCCCAAGCAGCAGGAGGGCACAGGAGAGGAAGGAGGCACAGGGAGGACCCAGAGACCATACCCTCAACACAGGATTTACCGCCAAAGCCAGAGATACCTGGAAATGACCCAGACCCAGTGCCGCAGGAGACTGCGATTCTCTAGGCAAATAGCCGCAGACATCTATGACCTTGTCGTCGAAGACCTTGCACCTTGCAGCACTGGTCACCCTGCCCTGCCAATAGCCATCAAAGTCACTGTGGCCTTGAAACTTCTCATTTCTGGCTCATTCCAAGGATCAGCTGCGGACTTTAGTGGCATCTTGCAGATGGCTGCACACCACTGCATTTCACAGATTGCTGACATCCTCTTTGCAAAGCTGGACAGTACATTAATTTCACAACAGATGTGGCCTCGCAGGGAAAGAAGGCATTAGGTTTTGCTGCCATCACTGGATTCCTCCAGGTGCAGGGCATCATAGATTGCACCCATGTGGACCTCAAGGCACCCAGCGACCGACCCTCAGATTCATCAACAGGAAGGGCTTCAGCATCCAACTGATCTGTGACCAGAACAAGAGCTTCATCCATGTGTGCACTCGCTTTCCTGGCAGCTGCCGTGACTCATTCATACTCCACTAGTCCATGCTGCCTCAGATCTTCACTCCAACCCCCAAAGTGTGTGGATGAATCCTAGGGTACAGGGAAATTTCTTAACGAAATGGCCACTCGCCCCTCTACAGGAGCCCCAGATAGAGACACAGAGGCAATACAACCAAAGCCACCTGCTCAGTTGGACCACCATTGAGCAGGCCATTGGGCTTCTCAAGGTGCTCTTCCAGTGCCTGGACTGGTCAGATGGTGCTCTCCAATACCCTCCTGCAAGGGTCTCTGGTCATTGTGTGGTTTGTTGCACTCTCTGTTACATGGCCCTTCAGAGAGGTGTGGACCTTGAGAAAGAGACACCTCATCGGGGGAAGAGCAGGAGATGAGAGAGGAGGAGGAGGAAGTGGAGGCAGAGGGAGATGCTGCTGAACAGAGAGGTGCCCCAGCTGCACAAAGAGGTGGCCAGGCATGGCTTGTGAAGAGCTCGAGAGGATGCCATGAATTTCAGGGATCTCTTGGTTCTAGATAGTTTCAACTGACCCAGGTTATGGTGCACGGCATGGAAGGGAATCTGAGATATCTGCACTAACCGATGCAGGGAAGGTACAGCCTGGAACAGCTAATCATTTACCACCAATGAAGGAAGCATATCTGCCCAGAGGATTTGCCCTCACTGTGGAGGATCCCGTTATGTCTTTCAAAACCTCATACTACTTTTCCTGTCACAGCAGCAATATAAGGAGTCCCAGATGTCTGGCTTAAATCGTCAGCATTTGTACAGTGCAATGAGAGGAAAACAGTTGACAGCGACAGTACAAAGACACCCCATTGACCCACTTAGTGCTACGCACTTGGCCACTCCTACAAAGTGTTCCCCTTGTGGCTTTGGAAGAGGTGGAGGTAGCCCACTCACTTGGCTTGCGGCTGAGATGCATGTGGCGGTCGTCCTTGGCGTGGAGGTGCCCGTGGGGGCAGCCTCTGTTATTTGGCTCTGCTGCATAGGAGCTCCCTCACTTGGAACGGACAAGGATGCCGAGGATGATGAGGGCACCCCTTGCGGGGCCCTCCGGATGCCTGGTGGAGGACACCAGTTAGGGCACAGCTGGCATCCCCTCCAAAGATTGCAGCGCCACTGATTAGTCCATGCTACCCAGCGTCTTATGAATCCTGTGGACATCAGTGCACAGTTCCTGCATATACTCTGTGTGCTGCCGCATATGGCTCTCCAAGAGGTTGGCCACTCTCTCTATGGAGGAGCTCATAGCCTTGAGCCATGATGGTGCATATGAGCTGAGTGAACTCCTCCATCCTCTGCCCAAGACCTCGCACAGCCTCAGGGAACTCCTACATACCGGAGCACATCTCCTGCTGCTGTTCAAGGTACAGCCTCCTTTCCAGTGATTTTTGAGTCCCTGCACCTGTGCCCAGCTTAGCAGGGCTGTGTCTGTCCTCCCTCCTCTGAGCGGAATTGACCACAGCTCCCTCTGCCTCTGGCACTTACTCCTGCACACTAGTGCTGTGATTATCACCCTGTGCCATCATATCTACACGCACGACGACCCACTGAGGTGAGAGTGGTGTGCTGGTGGATGGTGCACATATAAGGTGTGACAGTGCTTTTTCTTCTTCATGCCATGCAGGGAGAGGGCGCCGTGGGTATGACACAAGAAGAGATCATGAGAGCTAGCCTAGGAGAGTAGGAACCTCTGTAATGCTGAGGCTTCCCAATGTTACTCAGTGTGTGACATGCAGGATGGTGTGCACTGCACCCCCTTAATGACCACTTTGCCCTCTCTAATCACCAGGTCCATCAGGAGCTCCTGTTTCGGCCCAACTGCCTCATCTTCCACTATCTTGGCTATCTCCATTGTTGTCTGCTCCATGGAGGTAATTTGGTAGAAGAAGGGCACCCCTCCTCCTGTCTGGGCTCTCTTCCTCACATTGTGCACCCGCTTCTTCTGCAAGAACAAAATAGAGCAAGATAAGGCACTGCTGTCCTCTATGTCCAATGTCATCTGCCGCTATGCATTAGGAGCTGCATGTTTCAGTCGTGACAGGTCCTTAGCAGCTCTTTGGCTGTGAGCCATTCTGAGGGGTCAGTAGGTGCCATGGGCACTTTCTGTGGCACTGGATCCAGGTTCTCCTTGTCTTGTTTCTGCCGCTGATGGTGGCAGCAATCTGCATCCAGGCCTTTTTCGTTTCAGCTTGTGGCCTCCTCCTGTCACCCTCTGGGAACAGACCCAGTGCCAGGCCTCCGGCTTTCCTGACTCATCTCACCTCCTTCTGATGAAATGGAAAGCTTTGGCAGAAACCACAGATCTCTCCCTCAGGACAGCTGGCAGCCTCAATGCCCGCTGCCATGGGGAGTCTAAGTCAGTCCCACACTTCATCTAACCCGCCTCCGTACCCGGCACCACTAGCTCTAATTGGGCAGGAAACCCATCTCTATATCAATTAAGGGTTCACCCCTGTGGAAATCATGATGTTAATCAGTTTTTCATCAGAGGCAGATTTCTCACCTGAAAACAAACCTCTATGGCGAAAATTCAGCCCTTAATCTTCTATCTATGACCCTTTGCTCTTGACTGCTCAACTACTGGAAACAGTCTGTATTGTGCTAACAAAAAATTGTTAGTCTTCATGTTTGCATTTCCTTGCAGAGGCTGCATCCCCTGAATCTGTGTTGTACTCTCTCTAAAGCCCCTCAATATCCTCCTTGTAGTTTGGAACCCAAAACTACACACAGTACTCCAACTAAGGTCTTATTAATGTCTTATATAGACTTTTTATTACCTCCTAGCTTTTATGTTATACAGTTCTGGAGATAAAAACTGATTGCATTAGCTTTCTTTATACATCCTTATCGACCTGAGGTGCTGCCTTTCATTTCTTATGAACCTGTAACCCCAAATCCCTTTGCTCTTCCATAGTACTGAATCAACTTAATTCGGAGTATACTTACTGCTTTTCTTTTTTTAATCAAAATACATCACACTAATATTGAATTTCATTTATCATTTTTTCCCCAATTGTCCCATCGTATCAGTGTCTCTGCAGTTTCTTTGGGTTTTCTAAAGAATTAACTGTACCGCCTATTTTGGTATTATCTGCAAATTTCAAAACGTTGTCTCTAGAGCTATTGATATACACAATGAACAGAAATGGTCCCAGAACTGAACCCTGTATCCACATCCAAACACTTGAAAACTGCCCTTAACTCCTACTCAGTTTTCCCTTTTAAGTAATTTTTATTCCAAACTGCTCTCCTCCCTCTAAATCTGCCCTGTTAATCTTCTCTAATAATCTCCCACGAGGTACCGTGTCAAAGGCTTTCTTAAAATCAATACATCCACAGCATTGCCCCCATTTAACTTGCTTGTTACCTTCTCAAAGAATTCTCTGAGGTTTATCAAGTACGATCATCCCTTTGAAAACTGTGCTGGCTGCTTCTAAATGTTTTCTCTTTAACTGGATCTGTGATCATTTTGAGCCAGGTTTTGTTGTCAATATAATGGTGAGGCTAATGGCACTCGCTTTTATTTATGTGCAAATTGTATAGCAACTTCAGGCGTGGAGTGTGGTTAGATGCCAATATCCAAAAGTTACTGTCTGAGTTGCACCGTTAGCTTCACAAAAATGGATTTTATTGTCTATCTCATGCTTGAAATGTATTGAATGTTGTGAAGATGCTCTATTTGTGCAGTAGATATGAACTAAACGCGCCATAAAAAGTTAAATCTGGTCATTCCAAACTTAAATACATGTGATTTACAATAATGTGATTTTTGTTAGTTACTACCAGTCAACCTGAATTGCACTGAAAATTAACTATTATAAGTGTGGTGTCTCGTGCCTTCAGGTACTAATTATTGGAGATTTTAAAAAATGTCAAATACAAAATGTTTTACTTTTATTTTCCTTTCTATCTCTTTTTTTCCTCTCTCATTCCAATCTTTCCTTTGTTCTCTTTCTCTTTCTGTACCTGATCTGAAATTCATCCACTGTAATTTATATCTCCTTGTCAGTCCTTACGCTGTTAATTTCACAATTCTCGATCTGGTTAAGGAGACACACAGTTGGTTGTCCTGTTCACTCAGGTTTCATTATCCTGTACCAGTTCACTTTCAGCATCTTAATGGTTTGAGCTTAAGGATGTAAGACCATGCCTAGCTGACAGCAGATGCCATTACATCCTATGCTACAGCAAAATCTGGCCCATTGGGGGAAATTTTAACCCCCAAAATGGGTGGGAAGTTGAGATTTTTTAAATTTCAAACCTGACCCCAACCTGCCTCAAACCCAGTTTTAACAGAGGTGGGACAGGCAACCAGTCTGCTCACAGGAGGCAGATTAATCATTGAAAGCTTTTAAGGAAGCTGCATGCTTCCACTTTAATATGCTTCATACTTTTTACACATTTTGGCTGCATTACCTTGGCGTTGGATAACTCAGGAGGTAAAGGGAGGTGAGAAGGGCTGGATCCATAAGGTAAGTGGCCTTACAGCACTGCTTTTGGGCTAGGAACCGGCTCCAAGAAGCAATCCTATAAACCCCTGCGATCTGCTTCCCCACCTCCATGATATCTGCCCCCCTCAAATCTCGGCAATTCTCTGGAGTCAGTGGGAATCTGGGGAAACTCTCAGCTGGTTGGAGTCGTACTGAGCACAAAGGAAGATGGTTGTGCTTGTTGGAGGTCAATCATCTGAGCTCCAGGACATCACTGCAGGAGTTCCTCAGGGTAGTGTCCTAGGCCCAACCATCTTCTGCTGCTTCATCAATGACCTTCCTTCAATCATAAGGTCAAAAGTGGGGATGTTCACTGATGATTTCACAGTGTTCAGCACCATTCGCAACTCCTCAGATACTGAAGCAATCCATGTAGAAATGCAGAAGACCTGGCCAAATCCAGGTTTGGGCTAATACATGGCAAATAACATTCATGCCACTAAAGTGCCAGGCAATGACTATCTCCAACAAGAGAGAATCTAACCATCTTCCCTTGACATTCAATGGCATTACGATCACTGAATCCCCACTCTCAACATCCTGGGGGTTACCATTGACCAGAAATTGAACTGGAGTAGCCATATAAATACTGTGGCTACAAGAGCAGGTCAGAGGCTAGGAATCCTGCGGTGAGTAACTCACCTGCTGACTCCCCAAATCCTGTCTGCTATCTACAAGGCATAAGTCAGGAGTGTGATGGAATACTCTCCACTTGCCTGGATGGATGCAGGTCCAACAACACTCAAGAAGCTCGACACCATCCAGGACAAAGCAGCCTGGTTGATTGGCACCCCATTCACTCCCTTCACCACCGACGCACAGTGGCAGCAGTGTGTACCATCTACAAGATGCACTTCAGTAACTCACCAAGGTTCCTTCAACAGCATATTCAAAACCTGCGACCTCTACCACCTAGAAGGACAAGGGCAGCAGATGCATGGGAACACCACCACCTGCAAGTTTCCCTCCAAGCCACACACCATCCTGACTTGGAAATATATTGCCGTTCCTTCATTGTTCCTGGGTCAAAATCCTGGAACTCCCTTCCTAACAATACTGTGGGTGTACCTACCTCACCTGGGCTGCAGCGGCTCACCATCACCTTCACAAGAGCAATTAGGGATGGGCAATAAATATTGGCCTAGCCAGCGACACTCATATCCCATGAACGAATAAAAAATAAATCATCAACCCCCCCTCCTCCCCCCATAACCATGTTGTACCCTCAATCTCTCCCCCAACCACCATCTTGTAAACCCCATGTCCAACATTTCACCCCACCCCCCCCCCCCCGGCAAACTCTTTCACTCCCACGGTCATGCTTTCCCCAATCCGCGATCATGCTTTATCCCCCCGCCCCCACCCCGCCCCCCAAATTCCAGACCTACCTGCTCCTCTGCTGCCAAATTTTTGCAATACAGCATCACCGGCAAAATGAGATGAAAGTGGGAACAACCCCTCTCACCTCATTGTAAGGCTTACACTGCAGGTCCCACTCCCCTCCTTCTGTCAGAAAGCCCAGATATCCTGGGGTAGCATCGGATAGGTAGAAACCTGATGTAATGCGTCACTGCTCTCATTTCCCCCTCACTGCACCTGAGATCTGAATGTTTCCCAAATGCAACAAAGAAAAAATTCCACACCATGTTGACTTTATGACCATAATGATTTAATTGTGTGATAAATGCTTTAAAATCACCCTAAAGCCAACTGAAAGAAGGGAGCTCATGTGTACAAGCCAACCCTTCCCCTGCTGAATATGTGGACATGGAGTAGTGGGTTTTAAATATTTGATGCCTGTTGCTATTTTTGAGAGTTTGTGTTGTATCTGGCAAACTGAATATTTAGTTTTGCCTATTCGGAGCTGTGTGATGAGGTGAGATTGTTACCTGACAAAATAGAGACACACCACCTGCCTTCTATAATCTGAACCACATAACAGCCCTAGAATCAGAAAATATAGAGATAGCAGCTCAATATCCTGGTTTGAAGCAAAAAATAATGGGGGGATGTAACTATATGGTAGAGGACATCATGGGGCAAAAAAGAGCTACTCGGTAAGAATGGATGTTGAGAACATAATAGCTGTCTACACAGACTATGTTGATGCATTTTTTTGATGATTGGGCATCCATAAAAGATAAGCTAAAATGTATCTGTTAATGTTGCATCTAGTAACTCATTCTGACAGGTCTACAAATGAAACAAGCCATTTTAATATGAAACGCTGTCAAACGTTTTGAAGATCCAAATATGCAAGCAGCATGACCAGACTGGAAACCAGACTACTAAGTGCTTGTTGCTGCCAAAATGGATGGTATCAAATCATGCATTCTTGGAGATGTAATTAACCCCTTCAGCCGACATCAACTTTCGATTTTTCATATTGCGTTTATAATGCATATTTTGCTTCTGTACAAAATGGTTTAGTGTGGTAGCAGAAGGAAGAGAGCAGGAGCGATAGACAAAGAGAAATTGTGAGACAGAAGGGAGAATGAAGGAAGGGAAATTAAGATAGGAAAAGAGGGAACAAGATGAGGAAAACTAAGAGAGGAAAAATGTGATCTTGGGTTGATCCAGAAAGTTCACAACTTCAACATCCTATTTGTCCCTGAGCTTCTGACCTCATCCACTCTCCATCACAAAGACTGTCTATTTCCATCTCCATAACATTGCATGACTTTGCTCCTGCTTTACTCCATTCATACCTTTATCACCTCCAGACTCAACAGGGATAATTTTAACCTTTAGTGATTGTTTAAAATGGGTGATATTGTTTGGCTATGCACTTCACCTGATTTTCCTTTCCCTTGTTAAAAAGTTAAATTGCCCACAACTATTTCAATGCTCCCCTGGCTGCCTGCCCATCCTCCACCCTTTGAAAACTGAGCTCATCCAAAACTCTGCTGCCTATATCCTATCCCACATCTGCTCAGCTATCACTCCTATGACCTACTGTGGCCCCCCCAGTCCCCTAATGCCTCCAATGTAAAATTCTCATCCTTCATGGCCTTGCTCCTCTATCTCTGTTTCCTCCTCTAGCCTTACAGTTATCCCATCCCCTCTACTTAAACTTTGCATGTCTCCAACTCTGGCCTTCTGTGCATCACTCCACTTCCTTTCCTCAACCATTGACAGCGGTGCCTTCAGCCATCTAAACCCTACGCTCTAGAGTTCCCTCCCGAAACCTCGGCACCTCTTGATCTCCTTCTCCTCTAAAACCCTCCTTAGATCGTACCTTTTTGAATGAGCTGTTGGTCACCTATCCTAATACTTCCTTTGCCTCGTTGTCAATTTTTATCTGATTACATTTTGATGTTGCACCTTGAGATGTGTTTTCCGTTAAAGGTGCTAAACAAATGCAAATTGTTGAAAAGGAAATGAGATATGTGGCTAAAAGGAGAACTGAAAGATCAGAAATAAGGGCCAAATGGTAGGGGGATTATAAGAGAAAGAAAGAATTTGCATTTATATAGCACCTTTCATGATCTCAGAATGTCCCAAAGTGCTTCACAACAATTAAGTACTTTTGAAATGTAGCCAGTGTCGTAATGTAGGGTAATGTATCAACTATTTTGTACATAGCAAGGTCCCATAAACTGCAATGAGATCATGACCAGATAACTGTTTTGTATGTGATGTTGGTTAATGAATAAATGTTGACTGGAAAAAAAAGAGTACAAGCAGATAATGGGAAAATAGTAACAAAGGCCTGGATTTTACCACCAGCTTCGGGACCAATTTTATTTTTTCTTATTTGTTTCATGGGATGTGGGCGTCGCTGGCCAGGCCAGCATTTATTGCCTGTCCCTATTTGCCCATGAGAATCAGGTGGCGAGCTGCTTTCTTGAACTGCTGCAGTCCATGTGAGGTAGGTACACCCACAGTGCTATTAGGAAGGGAGTTCCAGGATTTTGACCCAGCGAAGGGCAGTGAAGGAACGGCAATATAGTTCCAAGTCAGGATGGTGTGTGGCTTGGAGGGGAACTTGCATGTGGTGGTGTTCCCATGCATCTGCTGCCCTTGTCCTTCTAGGTGGTAGAGGGCGCAGGTTTGGAAGGTGCTGCCTGAATAGCCTTGGTGCGTTCCTGCAGTGCATCTTTTGGATGGTACACACTGCTGCCACTGTGTGTCCGTGGTGCTGGGAGTGTATGTTTGTGGATGGGGTGCCAATCAAGCGGGCTGCTTTGTCCTGGATGGTGTCGAGCTTCTTGAGTGTTGTTGGAGCTGCACCCATCCAGGCAAGTGGAGAGTATTCCATCACACCCCTGACTTGTGCCTTGTAGATGATGGACAGACTTTGAGGAGTCAGGAGGTGAGTTACTCACCGCAGGATTCCTAGCCTCTGACCTGCTCTTGTAGCCACAGGATTTATATGGCTACTCCAGTTCAGTTTCTAATCAATGTTGACCCCCAGAATGTTGATAGTGGGGATTCAATGATCGTAATGCTGTTGAATGTCATGGGGAGATGGTTAGATTATATCTTGTTGGAGATGGTCTTTGCCTGGCACTTGTGGTGCCAATGTTACTTGCCACTTAGCCCAAATTGGATATTGTCCAGGTCTTGCTGAATTTCTACACGGACTGCTTCAGTATCTGAGGAGTCGCGAATGGTGCTGAACATTGTGCAATCATCAGCGAACATCCTCACTTCTGACTTTATGATTGAAGAAAGGTCATTGATGCAGCAGCTGAAGATAGTTGGCCTAGGGCATTACCCTGAGCAACTCCTGGTGATGTCCTGGGACTGAGATGATTGACCTCCAACAACCACAACCATCTTCCTTTGCGCTCGGTACAATTCCAACCAGCGGAGAGTTTTCCCCCTGATACCCATTGACTCCAGTTTTCTAGGACTCCTTGATGCCATATTCAGTCAAATGCTGCCTTGATGTCAAGGGCAGTCACTCTCACCTCACCTCTTGAGTTCAGCTCCATTGTCCATGTTTGAACCAAGGCTGTAATGAGGTCAGGAGCTGAATGGCTGGCGGAAGCCAAACTGAACGTCACTGAGCAAGTTATTGCTAAGCAAGTGCTGCTTGATAGCACGGCTCATGACACCTTCCATCACTTTACTGATGATCGAGAGTAGACTGATGGGGCGGTAACTGGCCGGGTTGGATTTGTCCTGCTTTTTGTGTACAGGACATACCTGGGCAATTTTCCACATTGCTTGTGTTGTAGCTGTACTGGAACAGCTTGGCTAAGGACGCGGCAAGTTCTGGAGCACAGGTCTTTGGTACTGTTGCTGGAATGTTGTCAGGGCCCATGGCCTTTGCAGTATCCAGTGCCTTCAGTCGCTTCTTGATATCACGTGGAGTGAAGCGAATTGGCTGAAGACTGGCATCTGTGATGCTGGGGACTTCAGGAGGAAGCCGAGATGGATCATTCACTCGGCACTGCTGGCTGAAGATTGTTGCAAATGCTCCAGCCTTATCTTTTGCACTGATGTGCTGGGCTCCCCCATCGTTGAGGATGGGGATATTTGTGGACCCACCTCCTGTTAGTTATAGAGCCATAGGGTTTTACAGCACAGAAACACACCCTTGGGCCCAACGCGCCTGCGCCGACCATCAAGCACCTATCTAATTTAATCCCATTGTCCTGCACTTGGGCCCATAGCCTTGTATGGTATGACGTTTCAAGTGCTCATCTAAATACTTCTTAAATGTTGTGAGGGTTCCTGTCTCTACCACCCCTTCAGGCAGTGTGTTCCAGTTCCAACAACCCTTTGGGTGAAAAGATTTTTCCTCAAATCCCCTCTAAACCTCCTGCCGCTTACCTGAAATCCAAGCCCCCTGGTTATTGACCCCTCCGCTAAGTGAAAAAGTTTCTTCCTATCTTTCCTATCAATGCCCCTCATAATTTTGTATACCTCTATCAGGTCCCTCCTCAGCCTTTTCTGCTCTAAGGAAAACAACTCCAGCCTATCCAGTCTCTCTTCATAGCTGAAATGCTCCAGTCCAGGCAACATCCTGGTGAATCTCCTCTGCACCCTCTCCAGTGACTAGAACAGTACACAGTACTCCAGCTGTGGCCTAACTAGTGTTTTATACAGCTCTATCATAACTTCCCTGCTCTTATATATTCTATGCCTCGGCGAATAAAGGCAAGTATCCCTTATGCCTTCCTAACCACCTTATCTACCTGTGCTGCAGCCTTCAGTGATCAATGGACAAGTACACCAAGGTCCCTCTGACCCTCTGTACTTCCTAGGGTCCTACCATTCATTGTATATTCCCTTGCCTTGTTAGTCCTCCCAAAATGCATCACCTCACACTTCTCAGGATTAAATTCCATCTGCTGTTGCTCCGCCCATCTTACCAGCCCAACTATATCTTCCTGTAATCTATGGCTTTCCTCCTCACTATTTACAACACCACCAATTTTTGTGTCATCTGCGAACTTACTGATCATACCTCCTATATTCACATCCAAATTATTAATGTATACTACAAACAGCAAGGGTTCACCCAGCACCAATCCCTGCGGTACACCACTGGTCACAGGTCTCCATTCGCAAAAACAACCCTCGACCATCGCCCTCTGCCCCCTTCCACTAAGACAATTTGAATCCAATTTGCCAAATTGCCCTGGATCCCATGGGCTCTTACCTTCTGAACCAATCTCTCATGCGGGACCTTATCAAAAGCCTGAAGTCCATGTAGATTACGTCAACTGCTTTACCCTCATCTCCACATCTAGTCACCACCTCGAAAAATTCAATCAAGTTTGTTAGACGCGATCTCCCCCTGACAAAGCCCTGCTGACTATCCCTGATTAATCCCTGCCTCTCCAAGTGGAGATTAATCCTGTCTCTCAGAATTTTTTCCAATCGTTTCCCTACCGCTGATGTTAGACTCACTGGCCTATAATTACCTGGTTTAATCCCCACTACCCTTCTTGAATAATGGTTCCACATTTGCTGTCCTCCAGGCCTCTGGTACCTCTCCTGTGGCCAGAGAGGATTTGAAAATTTGTGTCAGGGCCTCTGCAATCTCCTCCCTTGCCTCACATAGCAGCCGGGGATACATCTCACCTGGGCCTGGGAATTTATCCACTTTTAAGCCCGCTAAACCAGATAATATTTCCTCCCTTTCAATGCTAATTTGTTCAGGTATATCACAATCCACTTCCCTGATCTCTACACCGACATCGCCCTTCTCCATAGTGAACACAGATGAAAAGTAATCATTTAAAATCTCACCTATGTCCTCCGACTCCACACACAGATTGCCAGTTTAGTCCTCATGGGCTCTGCTCTTTCCCTGGTTATCCTCTTGCCCTTAATATACTTATAAATTGTCTTGGGATTTTCCTTTATCTTGTCTGCCAGTGTTTTATCATGTCCCCTCTTCGCTCTCCTGTATACATTTTTTAGTACCCCCCCCACCTACACTTTCTATACTCCTCTAGGGCCTCTGCTGTTTTCAGCACTCTGAATCTGCCATAAGCTTCCTTTTTTTCCCTTATCCAATTCTCTTTATCCCTTGACATCTAGGGTTCCCTGGACTTGTTGATCCTACTCTTCACCTTTACGGGAACATGTTGGACCTGAACTCTCACCATTTCCTTTCTGGAAGACTCCCACTGGTCTGTTGTGGACTTTCCTACAAGAAGCTGCTCTCAGTCCACTTTGGCCAGGACCTGTTTTATCATATTGAAATGGACCTTCCCCCAATTTAGTACTTTTATTTCCAGTCCCTCTATGTCCTTTTCTATAACTACTTTAAATCTTAGAGTTATGGTCACTATCTCCGAAATGCTCCCCCACTACCATTTATCTGGCTTCATTCCCTAGGATTAGGTCCAGTACCGCCCCTCCTCTTGTAGGACTCTCCACGTGCTGGCTCAAAAAGCTCTCCTGAATGCACTTGAAGAATTCTGCCCCCTTTAAGCCTTTTGCACTCATGCTATCCCCTCTAATATTGGGGAAGTTGAAATCCCCTACTATTATTACCTTATTATTTTTGCACCTCTCTGAGATTTGCCTGCATATCTGCTCCTCTATCTCTCCCTGATTGTTTGGAGGCCTGTCGTACACCCCCAGCCAAGTGATTGCCCCATTTCTGTTTTTAAGTTCTACCCATTTGGCCTCATTAGAGGAACCTTCGAAGATATCATCCCTCCTTACTGCAGTAATTGACTCCTTAATCAACAGCACTATGCCACCCTCCCCTATAACGCCTGAAGATTCTATACCCTGGTATATTGACCTGCCAGTCCTGCCACTCCCTCAACCATGTCTCTGTGATAGCAATAATATCATATTCCCATGTGTTAATAAATGCCCTCAATTCATCTGCCTTACTAGTAAGACTCCTTGCATTAAAATAGATACAATCCAGTTTTGCATTATTCAATTGTGCCTTAACAGGTCTATATTTGCTCTGCCCTCCAGACTGACTTAGTTTCTCTTCTATATTTGATTGTACATCACCCCCCTACTGTACCTCCACTCTGTATCCCATCCCCCTGTCAAATTAGTTTAAACACCCCCTACCACCAACAGCACTAGCAAACCTCCCAGCAAGGATGTTGGTCCCGTTCCGGTTCAGGTGCAACCCGTCCAACTTGTACAGGTCCCACCTTCACCAGAAACAGGCCCAGTGATCCAGGAAACTAATGCCCTCTCTCCTGCACCATCTCTTCAGCCACGCATTCATCTGCTCTAACTTCCTATTCCTATACTCACTAGCACGTGGCACCGGGAGTAACCCAGAGATTACAACCTTTGAGGTCCTGCTTTTTAATCTGATATGTAGCTCCCTAAATTCTTTCTGCAGGACCTCATCCCTCTTTCTACCTATGTCATTGGTACCAATGTGGACCACGACCTCCAGCTGTGCACCCTCACCAGAATACCCTGTAGCCGCTCGGTGATATCCATGACCCTTGCACCAGGGAGGCAATATATCATCCTGGAATCACGTCTGCAACCACAACAACGCTTATCTGTTCCTCTAACCATAGAATCCCCTACCACTATTGCCCTCTTGTCCTTTTTTCTCCATCCCATCACAGCTGAGTCATCCATGTTCCGGTCATGACTCTCAGTGCACTCTCCAGAGGAGCCCTCTTTCCCATCGGTACTCAGAACTGAATAACGGTTAGAAAGTGGGATGTCCTCTGGAAATTCCTGCACTACCTGCCCCGACCTCTTTGTGTGTCCAGCAGCCACCCAGTTGCCCCCACCGACTGTGCTCATCTAGGCACTGGGTTGGCCACCTCCTGAAACGTGCCATCCACATAATCCTCTACCTTGCGGATGCGCCGCAGTGACTCCAGCCACTGTTCGAGCTCCGAAACCCAAAGCTCAGACTCCTGCAACTGAAGACACTTCCTGCAGACATGTTTGCCAAGGTCACATGCACGTCCATGACTTCCCACATTGCACAGGAGGCGCATTCAACTTGGCTGAGCTGCCCTGCCATTACTTGACTTTACAATGAAATTTTGCTAGTGTAATAACTTACTAGCTGTTTACAATTAGCTTTATCCCCTGTACCTTTGAGGTTGAGAAGGCAGAAAAGAAAGAGACCAAAGAGAACAAAGAACAAAGAAAATTACAGCACAGGAACAGGCCCTTCGGCCCTCCAAGCCTACGCCGATCCAAATCCTCTATCTAAACCTGTCGCCTATTTTCTAAGGGTCTGTATCTCTTTACTTCCTGCCCATTCATGTATCTGTCTAGATTCATCTTAAAAGACGCTATCGTGCCCGCGTCTACCACCTCCGCTGGCAAAGCGTTCCATGCACCCACCACCCTCTGCGTAAAGAAATTTCCACGCATATCCCCCCTAAACTTTTCCCCTTTCACTTTGAACTCGTGTCCCCTTGTAATTGAATCCCCCACTCTGGGAAAAAGCTTCTTGCTATCCACTCTGTCTATACCTCTCATGATTTTGTACACCTCAATCAGGTCCCCCCTCAACCTCCGTCTTTCTAATGAAAATAATCCTAATCTACTCAACCTCTCTTCATAGCTAGCGCCCTCCATACCAGGCAACATCCTGGTGAATCTCCTCTGCACCCTCTCCAAAGCATCCACATCCTTTTGGTAATGTGGCGACCAGAACTGCACGCAGTATTCCAAATGTGGCAGAACCTTCCACCGCCGCCTGCCCCCAGCCAGCGAAAATACCCACACTCAACTTACAGCCTCACTCTGTGCAAACAGCACTAGTACGGCTAGTAATTACTAATAATTTACAGGTAGCTTTCCTCGGGCTTTATTTTAAAAGGAACCTTTTTTTTACTTTGGTCTATCTCAGCTATCCACAACAATAACAGCTGCCACCCACTGACCAATCAGCCCACAGAATTTCAGTGATGTCACTATTTTTTTTCACTTAATCAAAACAGAGTGTGCGCTGACACAGTCAGAGAGCCCACCGCTGCCCCGGACGTCAGGTAAGTGAAGGGCCTCGAGCCCCGCTCTTTATTTCATGTTACATGGTTTGCTGTTTATCCCTACTCAGTGCAGCCAACTTAGTACTAAATTGCGGGCTGGATTTTATGGGCCCCCCCTGAGGCGGGGTCAGAGGTGGGGGGGCCCACGGAATTGCAACAGCTGGCGGGGGCGGAGGGCCTGTCGCCGACAACAGCCTTCCTGTCCAAAGGCCAATAGAAGCCCTCACTTGGCCTATTAATGGCCACTTAAGGGCCTCTTCCCACCACTGCTGGGATCTAACCAGCAGCGGGGATGCCTCTGCCTTGTGGGGCGGGCAGCTTGTAAAATGAGGCGCACTCCCCCGGTCTTCACGCCAAACCCCCACATCCCCTCACTGGGGCCTTCTGGACTGGACCGGTGACCCACCTCAATTAGCTGAGGTCTGGGGTTCCAGTGCAGAACCTGTGTCCAAGGCCTCTGCAGTACTGGCAGTGGCCACCGCTGGCGTTGCTGATACTGCTGAGCTGCGGCCCTGTGATTGACTGGCAGCTGTTGGAGGTGGGATTCCCATCTTTAAAAGGACGGAAATCCCAGTGCCGGGCACTTAGGCTTCAAAACACTGGAGGATCATCCCAGGGGGAGGAGGGTATGAAAAGGTCAAGGTGGGGATCCCCCCAGCATTTCGGCTCGGCGCCGGGAGCTCCGCCTCCTTCACAAAATCCAACCCTACATGTGAAGAAAATGCTTCGTTTTAGGAAATATGATCTTTTTTGTCCATAATTTAGGTTTTTACTTGGCAAACAAGTCATCATTGAACATCAGAAGAAATAAATAAATAGTGTTTTGGTTATCTTTCATCTTTGGAAGCTTTCCTGTAACATTTATGTGCACTTTAAGTTTTTCTCACAAGGAGCATTATTAATGATATTTACCTTTCTTCCTCGTTATATGCCTGAAATATCATGACATCCCTATGCTGTCAGCATATGTGCATTTTTCTTCATGAAACCAGTTCTCCTTATAAGGTTATGTAATCCTGTTTATAGTTAGTTCCCAAAGAGATTCAATCCAGTTAAGGTCCAGGTGACCATAACTAATCAATCTCTAAAGATTGGACAACTGCCCTAGTTTGTGCCAGAGCAAATACTAAATTACCACACAACAGATACGTGGACTTGGAAGTGTCAGCCTTAACTCATGATAGCACTATCAGGTGTATTTTCTGTGGCCTGAATATGCCGGTGCTGGGCGGCATGCTGGTTTCCTGACACCGTTCCTGGTACTGGCTTTTTTTGTGGAAGTAGGCTTGGGGCTGGCAGGGCTCTGCGTGCCTGTGCGGTGGGTAGTTAATTAGGCTCATTAAGGGCCTAATTAAGACCAATTAAAGGAAGCTGACTGGGATTTTCCAGTTGGTCTCCAATTTCCCACATAGGTGGGGGACACTTTAGGTGCCTGAAGCAGGCAGCTGGTGGCAGGCACCCAGTGGTGGGCCTAGAGGCCCTCTCTGGGTGCGAGTGCAGGCACAAGCTGCCCTGTAGAGGCATTCACTGCCCCCACATTGATGGCCTGGCTGCTGAATCTATTTTTTAAATAACGATTTAAGAAGGTTGGCGAGAGGGTAACTCCATGTTGCAGCGCTTCTCAGTTACTTACCATCTATTGCAGGCTGCTTTTCCTTTTAAACTGGAAGGCGTTTGATTGGTCCTCTAGCGTTGAGAGTCTGCTCACCACCCTTAATTGGACAGAGAATCTCCATGTCAGTTAAGGCGGTGCCCCTGTCAAAATCCCAATGAGTGATTGTTTCCTCTCGGGGGGGTAGATTTGGAACCCAGAAACAGTCCCAACTTCTGTTTTCCTCCCCTGGCGGGAAAATCCAGCCTATCATCTCTGAATCGCATGTTTGTGGGTTTAACCCCATGCCAAAGACTTGAGTAACTAGTCTAGGCTGACGTTTCAATGTGGTACAAGGTGGGTGCTGGTGCTGCACCATCAGAGGTGCCCTCTTTCAGGAGATGTTAAACTAAGACTACACCTGTGTTCTCAGGTGGCATAACAGAAATCATGGTGTCAGTTGAAGAAATGCAAGGGATTTATCTTGTTGTCCTGGCCAATGTTTATCCCTCATATATTGGGAGTGATTTTTGGTGAAGGTTCTCCTGCTCGTGTGTCGTGACTTTGCTGGAAGAGTCATGTAAAGCCCAGAAAAATAGTCATTTATCTCACCACTGTTCGAGGGACCTTGATGTAGAGGCCTGCTCAGGTCGGGAAGAAAGAAACTGGCCCGAGTCCCTACAATTTTGCCCCGAGCCTTACCCGACCCGACCCAAGCCGAGCCCGACACGACTATCCCTTTACTTACCTTAGGACTGGGAAGCTCCACAAAGCTGCAGCACATGCGTGATGACATCATAGTTTTGTCCCGGACTCCCAGCTCAGGTAAGTTTTGTAATTTCAATACTTCCCAGCAGAGCCCTCACCGTGTGTGTCCGACCCGACCCGACCCTGCCCGACCTGGACTCGGCCCGACCCGACCCGAGCCCGAAAGCCAGACCGTGAAGATGGGCCTGACCCAACCCGAACCCGACACATGTTATCGGGTCCTGTCAAGTTCGGGTCAGGTAGCACACCTTGATGTGTGCAAATTTTCTGCCATGTTTGCCTACATTAAAACAGTGACTACACTTCAAAAGTACTTACTTGGCTCAGAAGCATACCTGAGGACATGAAATGTTCTAAGTAAATGCAAGTTCTTTCTTCTGATTAATTGGTTAAATTCACAAGAGATTTGCTGAGACATTTTGTTTGCCTGACAAAGCCGGCAGGCCTATGATGAAAATTTTTACTGTGACTCAGAATCGCATTGTTCCGATTGTGGCACTTATGAATATAAATCTCCCTCCTAGGTGCTATGATTTTTTAATGTATTAATTTGTAGGCACTGTATAATTAGATATCTGAGATACAAGGCGAGGGCTCTAATCATTACTGGATCTGGTGCTGGGGAATGAGGTAGGCCAAGTGTCTGTGGGGGGAACACTTGGATAAGAGAGTTCATCATATCGTAAGATTTAAATTAGTAATGGAGAAGAGCAAGAAACAATTTAAAGTATAATTTCTAAATTAGAAGAGGGCTAACTTCAGTGGGGTGAGAGGAGATCTAGCCAGGGTAAAATGGAATCAAGACTGACACGAAAACTGTAACAGGAACAGTGGGTGATCTTTATGAAAGAGATGTTTCATGTGCAGGCTAGGTACATTCCATCAAGGGGAACCAAATCCAGGGCTCATTGGATGACCAGGGAAATAGAGAATATGATGAAACAAAAAGTTAGGGTGTGTGTTGCATGTCAGGTGAATTCTTTATGTGAGAACCAGGCCAAATATAATTAGTTGAGAGGGGAAGAGAAGAGGAAAATAAGGCTGCCAGAGAGAGAATACGAGAATAGAACGGCAGTTAACATAAAAGGGAACTCAAGAATCTTCTATCGGCATGTAAATAGTAAGCAGGTAGTAAGAGGTGGGAAGGGTCCTATTATGGACAAAGAGGATGATATATGCTTAAAGGCGCAGGGCAGGCAAGAATACATAATGAGTACTTTGTATCGGTATTGTTACGGACAGGAAAGAGATGATAGGGATGGCTCCCCCTTTTTCACCTTTCGACTATCTGAAGATGACGTATTTTGATAAAATTGTTTTAACTCTAGCGTTGAGAGTCTGCTCACCACCCTTAATTGGACAGAGAATCTCCATGTCAGTTACAGACACACTCGAGAAAGGATTGCAGTTATAAAAGTAGCATGCATTTAGGTCTTATGATTTCAAGAGTTCTCTGTTATTCTTGCTTTTCCCTGGGTTGAAGACTTGAAATGATGCAGGCCTGGAAGCCTTGTTTTTCCACTGAAGAAAAGCTCTGGAGGTTGAGAAGGACGGATTCACTGTTGTTTTATGTTTGCAGTAGCAGATTTCTCTTGTCATACTCCAGTCACAGTTCAATGGTGAAGCCCTAATACAGTTCCTCAGGTGGAGAGTTCAAGGTCAACTCGAGACTCTGCCTATATGTGGCTTAAACTCATGGTCTTAGTCAGGGTCTTTTCTCTTTGTTGGCATAGATGTTTCTGTCTGTCTACTCAGAATATGCCTTATTAAAAACCCCTATCAGAAACCTAGTATATGTTATGTGACCAGAGCATCTCTTTCCATTGTCCTTAAAAATAGTTTCTGATGGTTAGCCCATTGTCAGACAATGGAGTCCAGGTATTACTCATCCACATACCATTTTGATGAAAAAACTTTTTTACGCAGTGAGTAACAATGGCCTGGAACTCGCTATCTGTGAGGGTGGTGGAAGCAGAGCCGACAAATGATTTCAGAAGGAAATTGGATGGACGCTTGAGGGAAATAAACTTGCAGGGCTATGGAGACAGAGTGGGGGAAGGAAACTGACTGGATTGTTCTACAGAGAGCAGGCATGGACTTAAAGGACTGAATGGTCTCCTTATGTGCCATAAATGAGTCTATAACTTGCCCAGATTCCATTTAAGAAAGAAATAATTTGCATTTATATAGAACCTTTTACAACCTCAGGACGTCCCAAAGCACTTCACAGCCAAAGTACTTTTTGGTGTGTAGTTACTGTTGTAAGGTCATTATGCCATTAAGCCATTGTGTGCACACCAAGTTCCCACAAACAGCGATGAGATAAATGACCAGATAATCTGTTTTAGTAGTAATGGTTGAGTGCCAGGAGAGTGGGAGAACTCCCCAGAACTTCTTTGAATAGTCACATGCCATTTTTTATGTCCACCTCAAGGGTTAGCCAAGACTCCAGCCACCTCCGACCTACTCAGAAAGCTCAATCCTGACTGCTTGGTGAATATATCAATGCTCAGAAACCCAAAAGCCCTGGAGGTTGTTGGGGAGAAATTTGAAGTCCCATGACTTCAGAGTATACACCAAGATAATGAAGAAATATAACTATTTGAATGGCAAAATAGTTTGCTGATACAGTGTGTGCTGGAGGCACCAACGCTGTTTACAACTACAATGATCACTGCAGTTACTGTGACATGGAGTTCACCAAAGAAGGGTTGCAACTGTCCTTTGAAGCAGACTTGTTTTGTGAATCCAAGATGTGCCCTGGCAAATCAATGGGCATACTGTGGAAGTGCCCAACAGTAGTGGCGTGAGAGCACAGGCTCAGCAGCAGCCATCTGATAGCATCAGCATTGAGATCTATGCTAACATCTGCATAAGTAAATTCAGAAGTGGCTTTGAAAGGATGACCATACCAGTGGCTCAAATTCAAGCACTAACAAGGAGGCATCAGCATAGTCTCCACTGTGGTTGGAAGGAATCAAGAGTAATTTTTGACCCCTCTCTGAAGCAAACACAAAGATCATGGCCACCACCACCACTATATCCATTTATCCTTCAACCAACGCTAACAAAATAAGTAGATTAACTAGTCATTGATCACATTGCTGTTTATGGAAGCATGCTGTGTGCAGATTGGCTGCCTAGTTTCTCTACATAATAATGACTACATATCAAAAGTAATTAATTGACGTGATGCTATTTGAGACATCCTGAGGACATGAAAGGTTCTATATAATTAGAAGTTTTTTTTCCACTGCTATACAGAAGTGCACATCTCATAGGTGATGATCTTAAGCACAATAGGTAAACAAGGTGAAAAATATCACTTAAGTACTTAGGAGACTCTAAGACAAATTCCAAGCAGAAGGCACATCTGGATGCTTCCAGCCACAAAAAAATTAGTATAAGCTCATCCTTGATGAATACCCTTGTTTATACATAGGCATCATTATCTTTATTCTGGATTTGAATGAAAAGATTAACCAGATGTGTCAGCTGCCATGAATGAAATGTATGCACCTCACCTCCCAGGAGCCAGCCTTCCATCTGCTCTTCCCCTTCAAACAATTCAGCCAAATTGGACTTCCTCAATTTAAATGATTTGTTTGCTCACACTGTATGTGTTTAGACATGTATAATCTTGAACTAATGCACATTGAGTAGAAGTTTTTCCTATTTATATATGATCTAGGATTATGAAAAGATGCTGATGTCCTGGACTTCAGAGCAGTGGGCCAGCAAGTAAAAGCCAAGTTGCCTTGCTCTTACTGCAAGAGTTTTCACATTTCAGGGCCAATTTTCATCCCTCTCATCGGGTGAAAATAGACAGTAGCACAATCAAAATAGCAGTGCAGTACTTATGGCCCCATCCCTATTGATGTCCAGATCAGCACCATTTTGGTGTGAGTTGTGAAACGGGCAGCCCAAGCTCCTGTTGGAAGCAGGCAGAAGCCTCGTTATCTTGATTTCAGGTGAGCCTCAAGCTGAAATCTGATTCATGTGCACAGTTCGAATGGGCCATAACCAATTTTGACCCCTGAATCTTTGTCAGGTTGCTATCTTCATTTTTCTAATAAAGTACAGCAAAGCACACTGTTATTCCATATCACTTTCAGGTATTGCTTAAAACTCTAACTTATTTCTCTAGTTCTGTGAAACTCTGAAAAATGCTGCTAGATCAAACAGACTGCTCAATAAGGAGGTGATGGGCTGGCTGATAGCCAACTATTGTAAATATTAGGATTGAGATTTGTGATCAGCAAGTGTGATTTAAAATCTTCAACCTGAGTTACATTTGTAAACCCCTTTTGAGCACCACAGCCTCTATCACTCTCCCACCTCTTCTTCCAAGTCTGCTGCTGCACAAGACCCTTGGCTGTTCCTTGCCAAAATCTCTTACCACCTTACCTTACTTAGCCTCTGCTCCAAGCAACTCTTGATCCTTTGTGAATTTAATCACCAAAATTTTCCTAGTCTGTTCTTCTCTGCTTTCCCTTGTCCTCACCTGAATCTCATCCTACACATCCTCCCCCACCACTCTCATGACCACCTTCCTTCACCTCGCTATCTTGTTAGACCTTGCCACCTAAAAGTTTCTATCCTTGAAAGACCATCAGTAATCATTTCCTTATGTCCTTCAACATCCACATCTTCTTACTGTCTTTCAGCATCAACCCTTGACCACCCATTTCCAAAATGTTCATCCCTGTTGCCTCTCCAACACCATCTCAAACTCATAACTTCCTCACCTTGCAATATGCCATAACACTCCATTGCCATTGACCTGCTTCCTTGCCTCTAACTTCAGTGCTTTTCCCCAGTACAGTTTCCAACTTCATAACTCAGATCCAGTAGTACACTTAAACATGTGACTTGGCTGTGAGTTTACCAATGGATCTGACTGGCTCAACTTAAGCAATGCCTGGATCCTCCACCACATCCAAATCCCCCTATTACTCCAGGATTGTCCTGGAGGGTAAAGACACCCCAGATTCCTCAATGACAAACTGCATCTTCAAACCTGCTTCCTCTCTTCCCCCATTTTATCTCCAACGTAAAGTGTGAGGAGCTCATGAATTTTTTTTGTCAAGTTTATTATTGCTTTAGTATGTTTAATAACCGTTGAGATTACATTTGTATTTATGGATAAAGCTTAGTTGAATCAGCTTAAGGTTTTAAACTACAGCCTGTGAAGATTTATAATAATAAAGGTTTACGGTGATGGAACACTTCTGTGATTTAAAAAAAGTGAATCAGTACAGGTGCCCATTTTCTTTTAAATAAAGATGTAGACGCACCATTATGAACACAGCTCAGCTGTATGAACATAGGCCCCTAAAATCCACAGGTAAACATGGGGTGCATCCAGTTGCAAATGCATCCTGGATGTAAAACAGAAAATGCTGGAAATAGCAGGTTTGGCAGCGTCTGGAGAGAGAAACAGATTTAACTACCGCATGGATCAGTGCTTGGGCCCCAGCTGTTCACAATATATATCAATGATTTGGATGTGGGGACCAAATATAGTATTTCCAAGGTCGCGGATGACACAAAACTAGGTGGGAATGTGTGTTGTGAGGAAGATGCAAAGCGGCTTCAAGTGGATTTGGACAGAGTGAGTAGGCAAGAACGTGGCAAATGGAATATAATATGGAAAAATGTGAGGTTAACCAATTTGGTAGGAGGAACAGATGTGCAGAGTATTTCTTAAATGGTAAGAGATTAGAAAGCATAGATGTACAAAGGGACCTTGGTGTCCTTTGCAATAGGTCTCTGAAAGCTAACATGCAGGTGCAGCAAGCAATTAGGAAGGCTAATGGTATGTTAGCCTTTATCGCAAGAGGACTTGAGTACAGGAGTCGTGAAGTTTTGCTTCAATTGTATAGAACCTTGTTAGACTGCACCTGGAGTACTGTGTACAGTTTTGGTCCCCTTACCTTCGGAAGGATATTATTGCCATAGAAGGAGTGCAGCAAAGGTTCACCAGACTTGTTCCTGGGATGGCGGGACTGTTCTATGAAGAGAGAATGGGGAAACTGGGCCTGTATTCTCTAGAGTTTCGAAGAATGAGAGGTGATCTCATTGAAACCTACAAAATACTTAAAGGGGTACACAGGGTAGCTTCAGGGAAGATGTTTCCTCTGGTTGGGGAGTCTAAAACCAGGGGACATAATTTCAAAGTAGGGGGAAGCCACTTAAGACAGAAATGAGGAGAAATGTCTTTACTCAGAGGATTGTGAATCTTTGGAATTCTCTACCCCAGAGGGCTGTGGAAGGTCAGTAATCGAGTATGTTTAAAGCAGAGATTGACAGATTTCTAAATACAACTGACTTAAGGGGATATGAGGATAGTGTGGGAAAAAGGCATTGACGAGGATGACCATGATCATATTGAATGGTGGGGCAGGCTTGATGGGCTGAATGGTCTACTCCTGCTCCTATGTTCCTCTGTAACATTTCAGGCCTGTGACCTTTCATCAGAACGTCCTAGCCACTAGGTGTACATTGAGGGTACCCATCATCTTACAGAAACTGGAAGGTACAGCACAAGTAACCAAGTCTGGGGAGAGTGCTAGTTTCCTCCCCACTCCACCTCTCTTAAGCCGATACAAGTATACTTTTAGAAGGAGGTTGCATTTAAGTTAAAAACTTGCCCTAGGATACATCATCAGGGGTCCAGACCATGACTTGGACTTCAGGCAGGCCCGATTTTTGCTATTGGGTAACCTGATATACCTGGCCTATCACCTGCTGATCCTGCCACCTGAAATACTGGGGATGAAGGAGGCTCTAAACAAGAATTTCCATACAATGCCGGGACACAACATGTCCAGGTCCTGGCCTTAGCTCCAGACCATCTGACTGACTTCTACCAACGTTATCATGGGAGTACACGAGAAGGGCATTAGATTTGCGAGTTCAGAATCTTTATTTCTCAAACCTCAGACTTACCTTTACCTTTCAGTACAATTGGCATGAAGATCAGCAACTGAAATATCAAGACCTCTGTCTCCATCTTTTCTGCTGCAACCATAAAGATCAATTCAGCATACACTTAGGAGATGTACTATCTACTTGGGGAAGCTTTCCATTCCTCTGTCAAAAATCTAGCTCCTTCCCTCACTCCCTCCCTCCCAAAAGTAGGAATTGTCACAGAAATGGGGGAAAATGTACCTTGTTTTCCAATTGATGCTTTAGTTCATGTGCGCTTCTGGAGGAAAGTCATTGGACACTCTCACTACCAACTGAAACATTAACAGGCTGTTGAATAACCTTTAAAAATTGAAAATTTGAAGAATTGGTTTTAAAAAATATAACGACGATTAGAGATTATTATTCGCTATTAGAAATTCACAGGAAACATAAACTGTCTGAAATTACAGGAGTTCTGATTCTCTTAGTATAACTCCAGAAGGAGAATGATTAAAAAAAACCCCAGGAAACTGCCATTTAGAGTGGAGGCTCCATTACTGTCCTACTAGAGTTATGACAAGAGAGCAGGAGAATGCCAGTGGAATTTCAGGGATGTGATTCTTTCCGTTGCTGTTAATTTCATGCCTTCTATGTTTCCTTCTGTTTTTTTCTAACTCCCATTGAGCCCAAGAAAGTGATTGTCCAACCTTATAAGCCTTGGAGTTCTCTACGCTCCACCAATTCTAGCCTCTTGTGCATCCCTGATTTTAATTTTCTACCATTGCTGGCCATGTCTTCAGCAGTCTAGACCCTAAACTCTGGAATTTCCTCTCTAAACCTCTCCATCTCTCTGCTTCTCTCTTATTCTTTAAGGTGCTCCTTAAAACCTACCTCTTTGACCAAGCTTTTGGTCATCTGCCCTAATATCTCTTTAAGTGGCTTGGTGTCAAATTTTGTTTGATAACACTCGTGGAGCATTTTGTAATGTTTTACTGCATTAAAGGTGCTATAGAAATGCAAGTTGTTGTTTTCACACAAAAAGCAATCAGAGGCCCTTGACTGGTTGCAGGTAGCCTCACCATTGCACTCACAGCAAGTTGTAAAAGATCATTTGGGGTGCCAATTATTCAAATGTATATAACAATATAACATGGCCAGCATGCCAAAGACTTGCAGGTTGGTAGGTAAATTGGCCATTAGAAATTGCCCCTAGTATAGGTAGGTGGTAGGGAAATATAGGGACAGGTGGGGATGTGGTAGGAATATGGAATTAGCGTGGGATTAGTATAAATGGGTGGTTGATGGTCGGCACAGACTCGGTGGGCCGAAGGGCCTGTTTCAGTGCTGTATCTCTAAACTAAACTAAACCTCTGCAGCACTGGTGATTTCATGTACAGGCTGCGTTATTGGCTCAAAAGTTTATATGTTCTCGTTTACACCTCTGCCTTGCCTGATTATTCTGTTAATGACTTATGCAGTTTTGGAAAACTGAATGCTACACAAGTCACTGTGGCGGAGAATGCCTTTTAATGATTTCTAAGGTTAATCTAGTTACAATGGAAGGTTGTAAGTCAATTATATGTAAGGCCAAGAGAGGGAGTGCTAGGTGAATGTAAATAAAGGGAGAACAAGTGCAGAACAAAGGGGATTTGTCATGGGCAAACACTCCAGGCTGGTGGGGGGGGGGGGGGGGGGAAAGGAAATTTTGAAAGTATATTCAAACCCCAATATGACAATTTTGATCACTGCAAAATTCTGGAGAGATATCTGGTAAATACATCTCCATATTTAAACAACTGGTATTTGTGGCTGTCCTTACTTTTAGGATAGCTGGTGCAGGAGGATATGGCCAAAAATAACAAGGGGGGGTAGGCTGAAAAATTCTGTCTGTAGTAGGTAAAGTGTAATTATCCAGCACTAATAAAACGTGTCCTTTTTGTCACAAAATTGCAAGCATTTTCTTTCTGAACACATACATATAGCTCAAAGAGAAATCCTATTTAGTCAGCAACAATTGCAGCCCCTGCTGCCCAAAATTAATTCTTTCTTAAATTTTCTTCAACATTATTACACCTCCTGTTGTGATTTTTTAAAAATTCATTCATGGGATATGGGCGACGCTGGCCAGGCCAGCATTTATTGCCCATCCTAATTGCCCTTGAGAAGGTGGTGGCCTTCTTGAACCGCTGCAGTCCATTTGGGGTAGGTGTACCCACAGTGCTAGGTAAAGTTAACTAAATCTAATAATATGCATATCTGCTATTTCTTTCAAAGAATATAGAAAGTGCTTAAGCGTAAAAGTAGGCATTCAACAAGCTACTCTAAACAGCATTCAAGCACATAGAAATGCCATAAAACCATCATAGTGTCTTTGACTGAGAACCGAGAAACAAGAATGTGACTACGGATTTGTCCAAACTGTTACATATTAACAATTTCTCAGAGGAAGTCATGAACACTTTTATACGAAAGGTGTCAGACGTGCTGTGAAAAATAGATATCTTATAGCTCAAATTACAGATGTTAAATGCATCCATTGTGCAATGGAAATGACTAAGATAATGTAGACTTGTTATTGGATTCTATGTGAAACTTAAAATAACTCAATGGATGAGCATGCAAAGCTGAAGTGTGGCTAGGCACTTACATCAGTAAAGCTAGGCTCAATCAGCTTACAGTTTTAAACACTACGGACAAAGGCCTTTGATGATAAGGGTTTGAAGGTAATTTGCCACTTCATTATATAAACCTATCTTGTGACTTAATTAATAGCTCTATTGATTGACTCAGTGTAACAAATACAACTAATATATCAAGTACATGGTCCACACTTGTGAGGTACAGTACATTTATTCTCATTTGCATTAATTAATTCGGAGCAGATCAGTCTTTCTGGTAACTTCTCGTAAATTTGTAATAGTATTTTTATTCAACTGATAATCTTCTTTAATAGGTCATGGTAATGAAAATCTAGCTTTCAGTCCCATAAATTTAATTAATTCTTTAAAATGGACCAGTTTAAACATTATCAAAAGTAACTAACCATCTGCTGCAACTGCCATTAAATAAAAGTTTCGAAACAAATTTCGGGGATTAAAAACTAGATTAAATCTTTGAAACTGTTTAGGAATGTTCTCATTGTAAAATTGACAGTTTATTTGCAAGCCACAGATTCCTGATTAGTGCATCCCATCAATTATAGATACGGTTCCCAAGATGTTGTGACTTTTTGAATTCCATCTTAGTGACATATTTTGTAACAAAATTGTATGTTTTATTTATTTTTATTTTCAGGTTAATGGGAATAGAAGGGTTCATGTCTTAGTAATTTAAAGATTGGCCAGCATTCAGTTTGTCATTTCGGGTCAAGTTAAACTGAGAGAAATAAACTAAATGCAGCCACAGAGCCTGTTCCAAAGGGAAACTTGTTGTTTCTTTAATGCAGTGGATCATGCACAATTCCCAGCTGATAAAAACCTAGTTCAAAATAATGAAGGCGCATCATCATAGAACTTCACCACTAACAACTGCTCGATACATGTTTGCTGGTCTTGCAGAGACATCTTTCTTTCTTGCATGTTGATTCACAGACCCACTGTTGCACTGATTTGAAGTGAGTAGATGTGTGCAAGCTTTTGCATTCACAGTTGATGTTAATGTTGTTGGTTCAGTACTGGTACCCTGTAAGATTTGATCCAGGGGTCACAGATTACTCAAAAGTGTCGAGGAGTTACAAGCGGTTTATTGAGAAGTGAGAATGCAATAGTTCAAATACAGCACACAATCAAAACAAGTAGACACATGATCCACAACAGGTGAGAACGGTTTACTGGTCGCAGATTGTACGGATGAACGAGGCTTGATGGTTTGATTTCTGTAGCTTGCGGTAACGATCTCTTCTTCAGTTCCCTCTTGAGCTGGCTGGAGGTGTTAAGCCGAAGCTAGCATGGATCTACCTTGAGGGGAGCTTTCTCCCCTGTCCAACGTGATCTTTTTCTCCTCGCTGCCTGTTTATATACTTTATTTTTGGGGGTTAATAGATACCATTAATGGATGCTAATCATTCATTTAATTACTTCTTCCTATTCAATTGTCCAATTACTAGGGGATAGGTATCCAATGTGGGCCCCTTCTGTTCCAGCCCCCAGGCAATAAGATCATCCTCTATTCTATCTCTTATATGAACATCTAGACAGTTTGTTTTAGATTTGTGGACATGACTCCTTCATGTCAAGTCCAGGAATACCTATACAAAGGCCGGTGCGTAGGGTAATGTCCTGGACTTCATAACAGCCTGAAGAAAAGATCTTATTCATGTCAGTAGAAACGATCTTCTTTGGAACTGCGCACAGTATTCAAGGTGTGGTCCCACCAAAGCTCTGTACAATTGTAGCATGACCTCTTCATTCTTGTACTCCAATCCCCTTGCAGTAAAGGCCAACATGTCATTTGCCTTCCTAATTTCTTCTTGTACCTGCATACTAACTTTCTGTGTTGCTTGTATATGTGCACCCAAGTCCTTCTGGACATCAACATTTACAAGTTTCACATCTTTTACAAAGTATTCTACTTTTCTATTCTTACTACCAAAGTGAATATCCTCACAATTCCCCACATTATATTCCACCTGCTACCTTGTTGCCCACTCACTTAACCTGTCCATATCTCTTTGCAGCCTCTTTGTGTCTTCCTCACAGCTTGCATTCTCACCTAGCTTTGCATCATCAGCAAACTTAGATACATTGCTCTTTGTCTCTTCGTCTAAGTCATTAATATAGATTGTAAATAGCTGTGACCCCAGCACCGATTCTTGCGGCACTCCACTAGTTATACGCTGCCAACTTGAAAATGCCTCCTTTTATCCCTACTCTTTGCTTCCTGTTCATTAACCAATCCTCTACCCAGGCTAACATATTACCCCCAACTCCATGAGCCCTTATTTTGCGTAGTAACCTTTTGTGTGGCACCTTATCTAATGTCTTTTGTATTTAATTAATTTCTTCAAATTTAATAAGACCATTAGACAGCCATTTCGCCATTTCTTACACTTCATTAGGCCAGCAGCAACAAAAATATTCATGTTTGCACATATTGGAATAAGAACAACTACAAAAGTGATGGCAGCATAAAATAAAAGCAAAATACTGCGGATGCTGGAAATCTGAAATAAAAACAAGAAATGCTGGAACCACTCAGCAGGTCTGGCAGCATCTGTGGAAAGAGAAGCAGAGTTAACGTTTCGGGTCAGTGACCCTTCTTCGGAACTCAGAAGAAGTTCCAAAGAAGGGTCACTGACCCGAAACGTTAACTCTGCTTCTCTTTCCACAGATGCTGCCAGACCTGCTGAGTGGTTCCAGCATTTCTTGTTTTTATTTCAAAAGTGATGGGATTGAATGGTGCCTTTTGATGATTGTACCTGCCTGGTGAGAGAAAAAGCACCTCAGGCAGTTGGCCTGATAGAAGAATGTACATATAAAGAAATAATTTGCATTAAATAGCACCTTATATTCCACAGCACTTCACAACCAATAAGCTACTTTTGAATTGCAGTTATTCTTATGTAGACATACTTGCCAGCCAGTTTGCACATAGCACAGTCCCACAAACAACAAATGAATGAATGACCAGATAATTTTCTTTGTAGCAGTGTTGGTTGAGGGAGGAATATGTTCAGTACACCAGAAGAACTCCTTTTTCTACTTTGAATAGTGCCATGGGCTAATATATGACCATAGGACTGCAGACAAGACATCAGTTTAACATCTTATCCAATAGACTGCACCTCCAACAATGTAGCATTCCCTCAGTACTACACTGAATTGTCAGCCTAGATTGTGTACTCAAAACTATCGGGGGTCTTAAAACCACAATCTTATGACTCAGGTAAGATTTTTTTAATTCTTAAATTTGCCATGTGCACTCTTCAATTTCAGTTTGCTTCTAATATCTTTATCCATAGCATCCTGAAATTTGAAATAGTCTCCTTATTAATGGTCTGCAACTTAGTGATCTCCTATGTAAAAAAAATCCCAGTGTTGATTTGCTGTATGCTAATATCTCACACCACCTCAGCTCAAGCTATGGCTTTCCCCTTTAGCTTCAGTCTCCACCAAAACCTCTGTTCCTTAGCCACAAACTCCATCCCCTTTCCTGGTCACTGCCTGAGGCTGAACCAGATTGTTCGCAGCTTCACTGTTCTGTTGACCCTGTGCTGAGCGTTCTTTTTTTTATTCTTTCACAGGATGTGGGCATCACTGCGTAGGCCAACATTTATTGCCCATCCTTAATTGCTGCAGTCCATGTGGGGTATGTACACCCACAGTACTGTTAGGAAGGGAGTTCCAGGATTTTGACCCAGCGACATTGAAGGAATGGTGATATAGTTCCAAGTCAGGATGGTGTGTGGCTTGGAGGGGAACTTGCAGGTGGTAGTGTTTCCATGCATCTGCTGCCCATGTCCTTCTAAGTGGTAGAGGTTGCGGGTTTGGAAGGTGCTGTTGAAAGATCGTTGGTGAGTATCTGCAGTGCATCTTGTAGATGGTACACACTGCTGCCACTGTGCGTCGGTAGTGAAGGGAATGAATGTTGAAGGTGGTCGATGGAGTGCCAATCAAGCGGGCTGCTTTGTCCTGGATGGTGTCCAGCTTCTTGAGTGTTGTTGGAGCTGCACTCATTCAGGCAAGTGGAGAGTAGTCCATCACACTCCTGACTTGTGCCTTTAGATGGTGGACAGGCTTTGGGGAGTCAAGAGGTGAGTTACCCACTGCAGAATTCCCAGCCTTTGACCTACTTTATTAGCCACAGTACTTATATGGCTGGTCCAATTCAGTTTCTACTCAATGCTCACCCCCAGGATGTTGATGGTGAGAGATTCAGCAATGGTAATGCCATTGAATATCAAGGGGAAATGGTTGGATTCTCTCTTGTTGGAGATGGTCATTGCCTGGCACTTGTGTGGCATGAATGAAACTTGCCACTTATCCGACCAAGTCTGAATGTTGTCCAGGTATTGCTGCATATGTACATGGACTACCTCCGTATCTGAGGAGTCGTGAATGGTGCTGAACATTGTGCAATCATCAGCAAACAGCCCCACTTCTGACCTTTTGATTGAAGGAAGATCATTGATGAAGCAGCTGAAGATGTTGGGCCTAGGCCACTACCTTGAGGAACTCCTGTAGTGATGTCCTGGGACTGAGATGATTGACCTCCAACAACCATCTTCCTTTGTGCTAGATATGACTCCAACTAGTGGAGAATTTTCCCCCGATTGACTCCAGTTTTGCTAGGGCTCCTTGATGCCACACCCGGTCAAACACTGCCTGGATGTCAAGGGCAGTCACTCTCACCTCACCTCTTGAGTTCAGCTCTTTTGTCCATGTTTGGACCAAGGCTGTAATGAGGTCAGGATCCGAGTGGCCCTGGTGGAACCTAAACTGAACGTCAGTGAGCAGGTTATCGCTGAGTAAGTGCCGCTTGATAGCACTGTCGCGGCCCCTTCCATCACTTTGCTGATGATTAAGAGTAGACTGATGGCCTGTTAATTGGCCAGGTTGGATTTGTCCTGCTCGACCCCATCTCCTTTCCATCACCAAGATCGCCTACTTCCAAATCCCTGTCTCCATCCCTGCCTTAGCCCATCTGCTGCTGAAACTCTCACTTCATGCCTTTGTTACCTCTAGACTCAAATATTCTAATGGTTTCCTGGCTGGCTTCCTATTTTCTATCCTTCATAAACTTAAGTCTTTCTGAACTTGAGCTTATCCAAAACTTGCACAAAGTCGTGTCCATCCATCACGCCATGCTTGGTGACCCACATTGGCTCCTGATCTGACAATACCTCGATTTTAAAATTCTCATCCTTGCATTCAAATCCCTCAATATCCTAGCTCCACCCTCTGTCTGTAACCTCCTCCAGCCCTATAACCCTCAGATCACTGTGCTCCCAATTCTGGCCTCTGTGCATCCAATTTCCATCACCTCACTATTGGCAAAGTGCCTTCAGCTGCCTAGGTCTTAATCTCTCAAATTACCTTTCTCCACCCTTCTTTAAGACACTCCTTAAAATTTACCTTTGACCAAGCTTTTGGTCACTTGTCCTAATATTTCTTTGTGTCGCTCGGTGACAAATTTTGTATTATAACACTCCTGTGAGGTGGTTAAGAATGTTTTACTACATTGAAGACTATACACACACAACTTGTTGCTGAAGGAAAGGTCCAGCACACATTTAGAAACTTAAATTACTTTTCCTCAGTTTACTTCTTGTACAAAGAACACAGCAAGTTAGTATGCAGGTACAGCAAGCAATTAGGAAGGCAAATGGCATGTTGGCCTTTACTGCAAGGGGATTTGAGTACAGGAATAAGGAAATCTTGCTACAATTGTACAGGGATTTGGTGAGACCACACCTGGAGTACTGTGCACAGTTTTGGTCTCCATATTTAAGGAAGGATATACCTACATTGGAAGCCATATAGTGAAGGTTCACTAGATTAGTTCCTGGGATGAAAGGGTTGTCCTATGATGGGAGGCTGAGTAAATTGGGTCTATACTCTCTCTGGAGTTTAGAAGAATGAGAGATGATCTCATTGAAACATACAAGATTCTGAAGGGGCTTGACAGGGTAGACACTGAAAGATTGTTTCCCCTGGCTGGGGAATCTAGAGCACGGCGGCACAGTGTCAGGACAAGGCGACAATCATTTAGGACTGAGATGAGGAGAAGTTTCTTCACTCAAAGAGTTGTGAATCTTTGGAATTTTGTACCCAGTGAGTTGCGGATGCTCCATCATTGAAGCTGTTTAAAGCTGGGATAGACAGATTTTTAATCTCTCACGGAATCAGGGGATAGGGGCAGCAGGCGGGAAAATGGAGTTGAAGCCGAGGATCAGCCAGGATCGTATTGAATGGTGCGGCAGGTACGAGAGGCTGCGTAGTCTATTCCTGCTCCTATTTCTTCTGGTCTTATGTTCCTCCCTGTCTCAATCAGAGTGGATAATTAAAGTCTTTTACGGTAATGTTATTTCTACCCATATCACTGATCTGTCTGTAGACTCTGTTCCAGTTCCCTCCTGCAATTAAGGGATCTGTAAATCCTGCTAATGTAAGTCTTCTTTTTAAAAAAATATTGATCCGTAGCCATATTTACTGCCAGAACGTCTATTTTGTATACTTCAGTCCTCTCTACAGCAGTGGTTCACAAACTTTTTTGTTTGAAGGATCCCTTTTCAAATGGATTAATAATCATGGATTCCCCTCCCCCATTCTAAATTATAATACTATATAATACTCATAATTTGAAAGTGCTGTATGTAATGAGTATTTTAATAATGCTTATTTTAATAACACTTTTAAGAAAACAGGTATTTACTTATAGATATTAGTGAGATAGGTATGCCTGCTTCTCATTGCACAGTCTGCCTATTCTTGCACACTCCATTCCCAGGTGAACCAGCAGCCCAATCTACCCTGCACATGTAGCAGCTTGCACTCCACTCCCGCCTCCCATTTCACATTACTTCGTGGATCCCCAGGAAAATCTGTGGGACCCCATTTTGAGAACTGCTGCTCTACAGCATATATTCTCTCCTTCATTTCTATATTGCCACTCCTAAAAAATGTAGGACCTGGTATGTTTATTTTCCACTCCAGCCAAGCTTGTAGCAATTTAACTTATATCTTGCCATGATATAATTATTTCTAATTACCCCAGTTTATTTCCACCATTGAGCATTGCTACATATGCACTTTGCAATTTTGTTTGTGTTAAAACCGCTTCCTTTCCCCTTGATTTTATTATCTATGCTGACACCTCATTTCTTTATCTTAGACTTTTCCTCACTTATATCTGGTTGATTTGATGCTCCTCCTCTACTTCCTTTATTCATTCTACATGCTATACCTTTTTGTTTTTTTTGTTTGTTTAGTTAACTCATTTATTTTTACCTTCTCTACTTACTCTTTGATTTTAATTTTCCCACCCACTTTCCTAATGTAAATGATTCTTAACATCCCTATTTATGTTGCCAAATTAGTAGCACCCTTCCTGTTCAACATTAAATAGTTTGCATCTTCCCCACAACTGGTGCCAATGCCCCCAAAATAGGAACTCACTTCCTGACACAAGCCCTTGAGGCAAGTGTTGAGTCCTTAATCTTCCAATTCTTTCCTATTCCAGCACATGAACAGGCAGAGTAATGCAGATATTTACCACCCTTGATATCTTGTTCCTAAACTCCTATTACGGGATATCAGGCCCCTCATTTCCTGTTGTTGTGGCTCCCAAATGGATCACAATGTCTGACTGTTCTCTTCCCTTCCATAATCTGAATCTTTCTGAAATGCCCTTTAACCTAGCACCTGGGAGCAACAAAATGTCCAGGACTATTGATCTAGAGTCAAGGCTATTGACCTCCCCTCAAACAATCGAGTCTCCAATTATTACTACATTCCTGTCTCAGCTCAAAATGCTGAGCTCTTGCTATGACTTGTCTTTATATTTCTATCAAATTAGGTAACAAACTAGTTTCAGTTGCTCATTCAGCCCAACTTCGTTGTAGATTAATTAAGATCTGATACCTGTTAACTGCTAATTCACTAGCAGTTATATAAATTTAAAGTTTAATGAAACAGTGGAGAAAAACCCACATGGGCCACAATATTCTGCTCTGTTGTGCGGCTAGTGCTGGTGCTTCGAAACCCGAAACTTTAAAAATGTCGGCCGGACCGCTTCTAGCATGGCTTGCACAGTGCACCATGACGATACGGGTGCAGCGCAGATGTGCCATGCATATGCCGGCAGCATGCACAATCAGTAGATAATGATGGCGAACAGCGCCTAATGCTGATCTGGTGCATTTACTGCCATTTGGGACCATGCAGGTCCTGTTAACACCCCCTGTTAATCACTCACAGCTGACCATGCATTCAGCTTCACAAGGAACCCTGACTAGCGCTATTTAGAGGGATCACCATGGTATTTCCAGCAGTCTTCAACAACAGGAAGGGTTCCATTCCATCATCATACAACTGGTCTACGACCACTGAAAGCTTTTCGTGCCAGTGTGTATCCACTTCCTGGGAAGCAGCCACAAGGCCTACATACTTTAGCATTCCCAGGTCCCCGCCCTTGCCTTCAGGGATGGATTCTCAGGGACATGGCTACTGACGCTGGTGAGGACCCCTCGTACTGCAGCAGAAGAAAGGTACGACATCTGTCACCGGTCCAGCCAAGCGACCATCGAGCAGGTCATTGGGCTACTGAAGATGAAATTCCAGTGCCTAGATCGATCTGGTGGAGCCCTGCAGTATCCCTCAGTGAGGATCTCTCATATCGTGGTGGTCTGCTGTGCTCTGCACAATCTAGCGCTGCAAAGGGGGGAGGCCTTGCATCAAGAGGACATGATTGAACATCACTCCTCATCTGACGAGGAGTAAGTGGAGGAGGATGAAGCCCTTGAACCAAAGGCAAGGGTCATTGAGAGACGCGCAGGAGACTTGGGACAATCTCATACATCCCCAGTTCCTGCCACCATGATGCCCGTTCCAAATGAACTCAATAAAGATTCACTCACTGTATTCCGTATGTCGCCTCTTTCCTATCGCACTCATGCACCTTGTGCCCAGGCTCACCATGCGCATGCACAGAGTTGTGAAGGTGACCATAGGCAGCCTGGCCCTGCACTGGCAGCCTATTGAGGGAGCAAGGGTGAAGGTGGCATCTAACAGGGCAGCAGGGAAAGCATGAGAAATTCTTACAATGAAAGTTACCTCCGCTTATTTAATTGCTCACAATACCCAATAACAAGACCAAGTTGCACACAACCATGAAACCCCAACTGTGTCTAGGTGCTCTTCCATGTGCTTCTACGGTCCTTCTCTGTGATGGCAGTTGAGATGGAGGCAGGCTGCTGAACGCGCTACCCCGTGCTCTGGGATGAATTTGGCAGTCGTCCTCTGGCTGCCTGAGGTCTAAAGGGCCCCAGCTGGCTGAGGGGTTCCTGCACAGGTGAATGGGTCAAAATCCTGGAACTCCCTTCCTAACAGCACAGTGGGTGCCCCTACCTCACGTGGACTGCAGCGGTTCAAGAAAGCAGCTCACTACCACCTTCTCAAGGGCAATTAGGGATGGACAATAAATGCTGGCCCAGCCAGCAACGCCCACTTCCCATGAATGAATAAAAAGAAAAGGAACCTCCTCAGTGGCCGCAGCTACTGGAGCTGGGGTCACTGGCAGAGGGGCTGAGGCGCCACTGTCCACACTCAGAGCACCCTGAGGGGTCAATCTCTCCTCCTCCCTTTCAAGGCTCACTTGAACCTCCCTACTGACCAGAGAAGAACGAGGACCTGGAGAAGTCTCCAGGTGCCTTGTTCCCCTCTCACCTTGCCATGCTGTGTTGAGCTCATGGACAAGACAAGGGTATGCAGGTCTGCAAGCATCTCCGGGATCTGGTTCTTCAGGTGGGTCACCAACCTCTCGATGGAGGTGCTCACACACCTGATACATGGCAGCACTCATGGCATGAATGGACTCTTCCATCGTCCATACATGACTGCACATTGCCTCTGGCAGCTCCACCAGATGTTTCCTTACATGTTTCTGCAACTCCAGCATGTTCTACGCTGCTGACACCAGAGGCCAGGCCTCCGACAGTCCTCCTACTGTCAATGGCCTCACCTATCATGGCCTTCATCAGCTGCTCGGACGCTTGTAAGGTGCTCTCACCTGCTTATGACCCTGCACCTAAGCTCGAGCGCATACCACTGACGTGAGAGTATCTGCGCTGGTGGAGGGTGCAGGAAATGGTGTGACAGTGCACCCTCTGAGGATACTTCCTCTTCCTCCTCAGAGGATGACAAGATTCCAGGGGCACCAGCAGACGATCTTCCTTTTGAGGTGACATGACCTGCAGGAGGAAACACAGATATTTAGGGGTTTTGCTGCATGGATCTGCCCAAGACAACCATGCATGATGTGATTCTCTAGAAGGGCAGTGGTGGACACATGAACGTAATAACTCCTTACTCTTTAGGGTGGATACTCTAGTCTCTCCATCTACTATGGAATAGCCGCTCTGGAAACCCACTAGTTCCAGGGCTTCGTCTTCTGCTGGGGTCAGTTCTCGGATATCCAGGACCTCACCTCCAGAATGTCACCTTCCCTTGTGTCGTGGGTTGTTTTTCCTGTGAGCAGAAAGAGGGACACTGTTTGTCTTCCCGTGGAGACCTGCAGGACATTTGTTCTGGAGGCAGCCCTTCAGTCCATGATGGGCGCTCCCAAATGCCTCCTCCTCATGTCCGCTGTCAAGGGAAGGTTGTGGGGGTGGGGGAGGTGCGGTCAAGCTAAGACAAAAGGTTGGCTGTCTTTGAGATGCAGCCATGCATCTGACATGATCTGCTGTTGCCTCAGCTCCTTGCCACCCTCTTTGCAGCCACTCCCTGACCAGATGAGGTGGGTAGGGAGGACTCACCTTGGCGGAACAAAGAAGGACATTGACCCTCTTGTGGCATTGGAAGAAATTCTGGAAGGTGACCCCATGGCCGCTGATCTCATCTGCAATCTCCATCCAGGCTTGCTTAGTCAGGTGGGTGGATCTCTTCCTGTCATCCCTTGGGAAAAGAATGACCTGCCTTTCCCTTACAGGCTGCAGGAGAATCCACAGGGAGGCATTGCTAAACTGTGGGGCCACCTGGTGTCCTGTGCTTTACATGGTCCCTCCTGGCATTATGAGGCCTTGGTCAGCTACACAGGGTCTCCAGCTTGTGGGTGGGGGGAGGTGGTCAGCAGCAGACCAGCATCAATCTCACCAAGTGAAGCAGTAGTTCAAAGCAGGGCTGACAGCGCTTTAAATATGGCAGTAGTACCAGCGTAAGTATCAGCTGCTGGTGCTTCATTGCCCGCCCCTGTCCTCCAGTGGAACAGGCCCTGCGCCTCCTGCATTCAAATTGGCCAGGTGCCGTGTGATCACGGTCGGTCGGCCGCACACCTGATGTGCAGCAACAGCAGCCGCATCCAGCGCCGCCGCCGGGACCTGTGAAGGACTGATAAAATTCAGCCCTTTCACCCAGGAGCTTATACTTAACCCTAATGGCAGTTGGTAGTGTAAGCGTTAATATAATTTGGACTGGTTGATTCAAGACTGTTCCACTGAGCCAAATTGAGACATTTGTAGTTCCCTAAGCATAAATGGTTAAACTTCAGAAGGTGCTTTGATGAGGAATTAAGTAGAGTAGTTTAAGGATTTGTCTAGTACCCTTTCCTTACAAGGTTTATTGATTTACTGATACCAGTGTTCTTACAGTAATCAAGGCTATCCTTTGCAAGCATAACTCATGACTCCTCTGTGGTATCTGAGGATACCAGCTCAACACAGATATAATGAGGTATATGGAAACACGAGAATAATTATCAAGCACACCACAGGTATCTGGATCAATCTGACATCTTTGTGCAAGGTAGCCTGGCCAAAGTTTAATGGATCAAGCATATTGCACAACCCTGCAATGAAGCATTTTCATGGTGGTCCCAGAGGAGGAAGTAAGAAGACTCTCTGGAATAGCAAGAAGAGCAGGAACAGTCTAAAGAGGCAGCAGAAAAATCATTTTCACCAACTGTGATTCATGAAGATTTCTTAAAGGAGATGTCCTGGAAATGTGCCCATTACATTAACAGTTTTGCATCATTCCCATATCCTCAATGGACATGTATGCCACTTTTCTAGCTTTTCCACAAATCTCTGATTCATTTGATCAGATGAAACTTGCTCACAAATCTTTGCACAAACCCTCTCTGCACATACAACAGCTTTAGTGTTACTAGAATTTTAAAACCATGCATGTGTGTGAATGTTGTTTGTTACCATGGTACTACCCTTACTGGCGGTATGTGATGTAGGTACTTGCAACTCTAGCCATGTGCTTCTTCTAAGGCGTTACCTCAGTGCAGGATTATAAGATGGTTGAGGCTAGCTGCTGTGCATGCTTAGGACCCCTTGGAATTATGGTGGCCCTCATCTCCTGGAAGCAGTCAACCCAGCTGCAGCCTGTGCCACTTGTACACCTGCATGCTTTCCTGTACAGACATTGGAGGGGGTTGGCTGGAGGTTCCAGATAATTGATATACCATCATCCATACCTATTCTAGCCATGTGTCTCCTATTTGGCACTGCCTCAACATGGCCTCTAATTAGTTGGATAGTGGAATTAATGGCAACAATGTGATCAATTGTTTTCAAACCATGGCCTCATTCCTCCCTATCTCTGTAACCTCCTCCAACCCTCTGAGATATCTGTGCTGCTCTAATGCTCTGAGCATTCCCAATATTAATTGCTCCACCATTGGCTGCCATACACTTAGCTGCCTAGGCCTTAAGCTCTGTAATTCCCTCCCTAAACCTCTCCACCTCAAGGTGCTCCTTAAAACCTACCTTCTATTGGTGTTTTCTCTTTGTTGCTATGGGCTATCATCCACAAGAAGAGTACAATAAGTGAGAAGTTTCAGTTGTTAAGACTATGCCAAATGTTGGCAGGCAGCTGATAATGGATGTGATGATATTGCATTATATTATATGTAAGGGTTCATTTTGGCTGGATCCAAGGACGAATGCAAGAGGGAGTATTTCCAGATGTAGGCTGATGCTGTAAGGTGTACTTCACAGCATAAAGTTTGAAAGTACTTTAAGATTAGAAGCAGAGAGGAAATTGCAAATGTCATACATGGATAGTAAACTGCATTAATGGAAGGTTATGATAGTTTCCCACTTTGGTTGGATCAGGGGAGGCAGTGGTGTAGTGGTAATGTCACTAGACTAATACGACAGAGTCCAGGCCAATGCTCTGGACACATGGGTTCAAATCCCACCACAACAGATGGTGAAATTTGGATTCAATTAATAAATCTGGAATTTAAAAGCTAGTTTAATGGTGACCATGAAACCATTGTCGATTGTTGTTAAAAAAAACCCCAGCTGGTTCAATAATGTCCTTTAGGGAAGGAAATTGGCCGTCCTTACCTGGTCTAGTCTATATGTGACTCCAAATCCACAGCAATGTGGTTAACTCTTAAAAAATGCTGGTCTAGCCAGTGATGACCACATCCCACAAACAATGAAAAAAGAATCGTTGAATTGTTTCCAGGTGTGTGCAATTATGGAGGAGACATTTTCACTTGTGCTGACATTGTCCCATCCCCCTGGAAATGAACTTGTGGTGCTCAGCACAAAAGCTTAAAGCTCGGAATTTAGTATGAAAACACCTTTTCAGCTGCCCCAGGACTATAAATCCTGCAGTAGCACCAGATTTCCTGCCCATCAACACATTTGGAACTCACCTATAGTATTGAAATTAGATTGCCCTGGAAATGTGCACAGGTTGGAACACTGGCATAATTTGAATTCTGCCCCCCTTCAGTTTAGGATAATGCCCAAATGAAAAATCTATGCAACTGTCTTCACACATTTTTCAGCAAAAAATAAAATCTAATGTCTGAAAAGTAAAACGGATGGCACAATGGCACTCACAATAGACCCCTCAAAGCTGCAAGAAGTTCTTTGATGCATAGGCCAGATTAATCTTCTCATCGTAAACTCAATCCTGTGAGTTATGTTTTGTAAACAGTTTGCTGCAGTCAGATTAGCTCAATTGCAAGCACCATTCACACAGGAACTGTTATAAATCATCCTTTGTCTTGCAGTGATTGAAATAAAACTGTAAAACTCCAAAACTAACCGTGTGATGGGAATTGTACTGTTACAGTTCTTTTTCTCAGAGTTTGAGTTTATCCCTAAACACAGCTGTATTTCATATGAATTCTCATAGGTCCATTCCATCATTAAGGTCTCAATAAAATGTACACATGCTAGTGCCTTTAGGTTTTATTAATTAAAGGGTCAGTACTGTCACTCTGGGAATGGTTCGTTGTGGGACATGTTTCATTTGTGTAGACATCTGTTCTGAAATGGTACGTGAGGAGACTTGCAGCAGTTACACCAGGGTTTTCTGGGTCATTTGAAGGGTACCTAATTTGCATGTGACAGGCACCCTATCTCACCTGTTCCATGTGGTCAGAGCGCCAACCATCCACCACTGGGGGAAGTTGGGACAGTCCCTAAGTCTCCCTAGTCCTCGGCTCCCTTAGTAAGTGATTTTTTAAAAAGTCCTTTAGTTGGAGATCCTGCCACTTCCTTGGCCTGGACCCCACCACTGAGACATACTTCTGCCCAGCTGGAGAACAGTACACCTCAAATCAATTTGCTTGCCTCCCTCCAGAAATAAGTTGGGTTCTGACTAAGCTAGCTGAGCAGGAACTGCTGGTGTAGGGAGTCCTCCTCTCCTGATCCCAATTCTGCTTTCTGATAATATTTGCCTTGTAATTGGTGGGAAGAAGTTCCACTTGTTGTAAGGCATCTTGATCTTTTTCCATTTTCTGGAGATTTCTGCCAGAGTCCCTTTGGAGTTACACCAGAAGACCTGGAGGAGCCCCCACAGATTTTCTGATTTGGTAATTTTGTAATACAAAACTTGCATTTGATAGTTTCCACCTTTTTTGTGATCACCATGCCATAATCCCTTGAAAATATGAGTATAGGTAGATAAAGTAGAAAAAAGGCCAACAGCATTTTGAGTTTTATAAATTAGGGCATAGAGTACAAGAGTAAAGGAATAATGATACGTTTGTTAAAAAAAGAGTTTACCAGTTAAAATACTGTGTGGAATCGTCCTGGTCCCACGGAGACATGTTTGGAGGTGGGACCAGGAGCAAAATTAAGAAATCTCACATTGCGGCGGCTCCCAGAAACGTTCCCACCTCCGGGTGATCTTGCTGGAGGTGAGGTCTATCTGGCACCGGCTACCCACCTAGCTGCAGCAGGTAACTAATTATCAATTAAGTGCCCACTTCAGGGAAAATTGGTGAAGCCTCCTTTAATTTCACCCACCCCCCCCACTACCCAGAGCCACGGATGGCAGACTGTTACCCCCTCCACATTGATGGCCTGGCAGCTGTGGCCACACTTACTTTCAACAATTTAAGAAATCTTCAGAGGGCGCCTCCATCTTGAGGCACTCTTACGGTCTCCCACCTCCGTTGGCAGCGCTCACCTCTCCTGATGGGGCTGCCAAGCAGCAACAGTCTCGGGCGCTCCGATTGGCCCTCCCACCTGCGAGCCTGCCCGCTGCTCCTAATTGGACAGTGCTCCCGGAGGCATCCATTTAATTGTCTGCCTCCAGGAAGATTACACAAGCAGGCAGGCTTCTGCCACCATTGGGATCAGCACCTGCATATGGTCCCAACACCTGAGAATCTTCTTAGAGAAGATGATTCTGCCCATTTTGGTTGCTCCATTACAGTAAGGACTTTGCAGCCATAGACAACATGTACAGAGGTAGTTCACCAGGGTGATGTCACGGATGGGAACCCAAACTTATGAGAGGCTGTATGAGATAGAGGGACTATTTCTACTGGAGCTGAATGGCTTAGAGGAGATTTAATAGAGGCTTTTAAAATTATGAAATGTTTTGCTATGTGAGTAGGGAACTACTGGCCGGAATTTTATGATCTTGCCTACCCGTCCCCGCTGCTATTTTACCAGTGGCGGGGGAGGTGACAAATAGCCCGCCCGCCCCAGGCCCATTGAGGACCTTAAGTGGCCAATTATCTTACCAGCGACAGAGGGGCACTTCAGGAGGAGGGCCTCCCAGTAATACTCTGTGCCCCACAGACAGCACCCCCCAAGCAGCATGGGCCGCCCCCACTAAAACTATCCCCCTTGCCCTAGACTCAGACCCTCACATCCCTCACTGGGACCCAGCTGATTGTCCCCGGCAAGGCCTGAACCTCATTTACCTTTCTGAAGGGCGATGTCCATCGTCCTGTTCTGGCAGAGTGCAGCCCCAACAGTGGCCACAGCTCCCGGTGGTGTCGCTGGGACTGAGGAGCTGCTGGCCCTCTGATTGGTCGGCAGCTCTTGGAGGCAGGAGTTCCTGACTCGGGCGGAAGTCCCGACCGAAGCCGATCAAGAGCCAGGGCTACGTAAAATTGCTGCATGGCTTCCAGGTCCAGCGGAGGTGGGCTCTCCCCTGACTTATTAGCCAGTGGGTGGGGCCACCACCTCAGTGTAAAATTCCTGCCTCTGGCTAACATGTCAGTGATGAAGGGTCATTGATTTAAAATTGTCACATAAGAGTGAAGAAACAAGTTGGAAGAAATTTCTTTACACATCGAGTTGTTGAAACATGGAATGCTTTGCCACAGGGAGTGGCTGAGGCAGAGAACATTACATATTTTAAGTAAAAATGTCATAAATATTTGAAGAATACAGGGCTATGAGGAGAAAACAGGGCAGTGGGATTAAGTTTGGATTGCTTTAGCAAGCATTTGGCATAAGTACAATGGGCCAAAATAGCCTCTGTACGTGCTTCTATGATTCTCTTAGGATTGGGGTTGCATCCATAGTGTTATATTAGATTGACTTTCTTGATCACATTAGTTATCACAGGAAAATATGCTCGTGTGGTCTTAAGAGCTTCTCTTGATTCCAGTGAGAAGAAACCAGTTTCACCTCTGGTGTGGCTATTGTCCATGGCATCTGTACCATTATTTCAGCCATGGAATGATCAAAATCAGGATATGTAATGTGCAAAAGAAGGTCAATTAAATTGCCCTTTCTGGATCCAGGAGAATTTGCTCTGGAGGTCCTTGGAGATAATTATGCTAGTAAATTGGAAAATTGCCCCCAAAATACACTTGAAATTGCTTTGGTTAGGTTAGGCTTTATGTTTTTGCTTTAAAAAAAATGCATAATCATAAAAGTAAAATCTTCCATGAACCAGTGAAATGGACTGTGTAATAGAACATAATTGTTTCTTTTTTTCCATTAAAATGTATTCCTTGTGTTACGATCAGGTGAGGAGGGATTGAAAGGCTCCCCTCTTGTCCCTCTCCTTGTTTGACTGTAACAGGGTTTATTTCTTGTAAACAGTGGATGTGCTTACCTATTCGGTGAGACATGAACACTTTATGTGCTATGATCATAAAAGAACTAATTGGACAGGTTTTCTTGAGTTTAAACAAGAAAGAGATTAGTTTATTGTACTTAAAACCAAAACCTGATTTAAGTAAAATCATAAACTATTTTCATGCACACACACACACACAAGAGGATCTCACATACACAAATAGGTTATAGAGTGAAGAAGATTAGATTGATTGGATTTGAGTCCAGAGCAATAAAAATAATGTACAGTCTGTGGAGTCTGGTAATTCAGTTGTCTTCTGGCTGAACTCATGGTCCTGAAGTTTCTGGCTGGTAAATGTGGCCACCTGGTTCAGGGTTTTCTTGGAGACAGTGATGCAGATGGCTTTCTTCCCACGGTCTCTGTCTGCAGCAATGATAGACGTTGATGTTTGGCAGCCAGCAGGCAGGGTTTAAACTTGCAAGGTCGCCTGGAGAGAGAGAGAGAGAGCAAGACCCCATCTGGCCCTTCACTGATCAAACTAAGGTGGTTGTCTGCTGTAGAGAGAAGGAACTGCAAGTTTTCATACAGATGGAGACTGTCACATGATTGTCCAGTATTCTCTCTTTTCCAATTAATTAGATCAGGTCTAAGAATTCCCAATCTCTCATGGCTCCATTGTTCCAGGATTAACCTTTGAGTGGCTCATCTCCACCAGTGTTAATAGAAACATAGAAAATAGGAGCAGGAGTAGGCCATTCAGCCTTTCGAGCCTGCTCCGCCATTCATTATGATCATGGCTGATCATCCAACTCAGTAACCTGTTCCAGCTTTCCCCCCATATCCTTTGATCCCTTTCGCCCCAAGAGCCATATCTAACTCCTTCTTGAAAACATACAATGTTTTGGCCTCAACTGCTTTCTATGGTAGCGAATTCCACAGGCTCACCACTCTCTGGGTGAAGAAATTTCTCCTCATCTCAGTCCTGAAAGGTTTACCCCGTATCCTTAGACTATGACCCCTGGTTCTGGACTCCCCCACCATTGGGAACATCCTTCCTGCATCTACCCTGTCAAGTCATGTTAGAATTTTATAGGTTTCTATGAGATCCCCCCTCACTCTTCTGAACTCCATAGAAACATAGAAAATAGGAGCAGCAGTAGGCCATTCGGCCCTTTGAACCTGCTGTGCCATTCATTATGATGATGGCTGATCATCCAACTCAGTAACCTGTTCCCAATTTCGCCCCGTATCCTTTGATCCCTTTAAACCCTAGAGCTATTTTTAACTCCTTCTTGAAAACATACAATGTTTTGGCCTCAACTGCTTTCTGTGGTAGCGAATTCCACAGGTTCACCACTCTCTGGGTGAAGAAATTTCTCCTCATCTCAGTCCTGAATGGTTTACCCCGTATCCTTAGACTATGACCCCTGGTTCTGGACTCCCCCACCATTGGGAACATCCTTCCTGCATCTACCCTGTCAAGTTCTGTTAGAATTTTATAGGTTTCTGTGAGATCCCCCCTCACTCTTCTGAACTCCGGTGAATATAATCCTAATGGACTGAATCTCTCCTCATACGTCAGTCCCACCATCCCAGGAATCAGTCTGGTAAACCTTTGCTGCACTCCTTCTATAGCAAGAACATCCTTCCTCAGATAAGGAGACCAAAACTGCACGCAATATTCCAGGTGTGGCCTCACCAAGGCCCTGTATAATTGCAGCACGACATCCCTGCTCCTGTACTCGAATCCTCTCGCTATGAAGGCCAACATACCATTTTCCTTTTTTACCGCTTGTTTGAGCTGCATGCTTACCTTCAGCGATTGGTGTACGAGAACACCCAGGTCTCGTTGCATATTCCCCTCTCTCAGTTTATAGCCGTTCAGATAATAATCTACCTTCCTGTTTTTGCTTCCAAAGTGGATAACCTCGCACTTATCCACATTATACGGCATCTGCCATGCATTTGCCCACTCACTCAGCTTGTCCAAATCACCCTGAAGCCTCTCTGCATCCTCCTCACAACTCACCTTCCCACCCAGTTTTGTGTCATCTGCAAATTTGGAGATATTACATTTAGTTCCTCATCTAAATCATTAATATAATTAATGTTCCAAGGTTACCTTTAATGTCTTGTTAATGAAGGCAAGGTAGCTCATTCAAAATTTGAAAACCATTGTTTTGGTAGGAGATTTACCAGACCTACGTCTCCACCTCAATACATTGGTTTGTAGGGTATTTGCAGTGGCCATTTTAGCTGCTAGCAGTGACCTTTGATCAGTTCTCTGTCTCCTGCTTTCTTTATCAAGTTTAATTCAAGTTTCCAACTGAAGGACTTAAAAAAAATCATCATTCAACATAGCACTTGTCATGAAACTTGATATATTTAAGAATGGTAACCTGCTGCACGTTTATTAATGTAGCTGAAAATGGGTTTATCAGCAAAAATAAGCATTTTCAATAAGGATGTCGAATTCTGTGGGTTACCTGATCTAAAATCACTGAAAATGATTTTTAAGAACTGTACAGAACCATTTAGTAGTTTCATTAGTGTACGGTAGTCAGTTTTTTTAAATTCGTTCATGGGATGTGAGTATCGCTGGCTAGGCCAGCATTTACTGCCCATCCCTAATTGCCCTTAAAAAGGTGGTGGTGAGCTGCCTTCTTGAACTGCTACAGTCCCTGGGGTGTAGCAACACCCACAGTGCTGTTAGGAAAGGAGTTCCCGGATTTTGACCCGGCGACGGTGAAGGAAAGTTGATATTGTTCCAAGTCAGGATGGTGTGTTGCTTGGAGGAGTGCTACAGGTGGTGGTGCTCCCAGGCATCTGCTATCCTCGTCCTTCTAGATGGTAGAGGTCGCGGGTGTGGAAGGTGCTGACGAAGGAGCCTTGGTGATTTACTGCAGCGCTTCTTGTAGATGGTACACACTGTGTTGAAGGGAGTGAATGTTAAAGGTGGTGGATGGGTGTCAAGCTTCTTGAGTGTAGTTGGAGCTGCACCCATCCAGACAAGTGGAGAGAATTCCATCACGCTCCTGACTTGTGCCTTGTAGATGGTGGACAGGCATTGGAGAGTCAGGAGGTGAGTTACTCGCCACAGAATTCCCAGCCTCTGACCTGCTCTTGTAGCCACAGTATTTATATGGCTGGTCCAGTTCAGTTTCTGGTCTATGGCAACCTCCAGGATGTTGGTAGTGGGGGATTCAGTGATGGGAATGCCATTAAACAATATGGGGAGACGATTAGATTCTCACTTGTTTGAGATGATCTTTGCCTGACACTTGTGTGGCGCGAATGTTACTAGCCACTTATCAGCCCAAGACTGATGTTATCTAGGTCCTGCTGCATCTGGACACAGGCTGCTCCAGTGTCTGAGGATTTGCGAATGGTACTGAACATTGTGCAATCATCAGCGAACATCCCCACTTCTGACCTTATGATGGAGAGGCGGTCATTGATGAAGCAGCTGAGGATGGTTGGGCCTAGGACACTACCCTGAGGAACTCCTGCAGTGATGTCCTGGCACTGAGATGATTGACCTCCAACATCCACAACCATCTTCCTTTGTATTAGATATGACTCCAACCAGCGGAGAGTTTTCCTCCCGATTCCCATAGACTGCCGTTTTGCTAGGGCACCTTGATGCCATACTCGGTCAAATGCTGCCTTGATGTCAAGGGCAGTCACTCTCACCTCAACTCTGGAGTTCAGCTCTTTTGCCCATATTTGGAAAAAGGCTGTAATGAGGTCAGGAGCTGAGTGGCCCTGGCAGAACCCAAACTGAGCTTCAGTGAACAGGTTATTGCTGAGCAAGTGCTGCTTGATAGCACTGTCGATGGCACCGTCCATCTCTTTGCTGATGATTGAGAGTATATTGATAGGGCGGTAATTGGCCACGTTGGATTTGTCCTGCTTTTTGTGTACAGGACATACTTGGGCAATTTTCCACATTGCAGGGTAGATGCCAGTGTTGTAGTTGTATTGGAACAGCTTGGCTAGGGGCACAGCTAGTTCTGGAGCAGTATTATTGCCGAAATGTTGTCAGGGCCCATAGCCTTTGCAGCATCCAGTGCCTTCAGCCATTTCTTGATATCACGTGGAGTGAATCGGATTGGCTGAAGACTGGCATCTGTGATGCTGGGGACCTCGAGGAGACCGAGATGGATCATCCACTCGGCACTTCTGGCTGAAGATGGATGCAAATGCTTCGGCCTTGTCTTTTGCACTGATGTGCTGGGCTCCCCCATTATTGAGGATGGGGATATTTGTGGAGTCTCCTCCTCCTCCCGTTAGTTGTTTAATTGTCCACCACCATTCACAACTGGATGTGGCAGAGCTTAGATCTGATCCGTTGGTTGTGGGATCGTTTAGCCCTGTCTAGTGCATGCTGCCTCCGCTGTTTGGCATGCAAGTAGTCCTGTGTTGTAGCTTCACCAGGCTGACACCTCATTTTTAGGTATGCCTGGTGCTGCTACTGGCATGCCCTCCTGAACTCTTCATTGAACCAGGGTTGGTCTCCCAGCTTGATGGTAATGGTAGAGAGGGGGATACGCCAGGCCATGAGGTTACAGATTGTGGTTGAATACAATTCTGTTGCTGCTGATGGCTCACAGCAGCTCATGGATGCCCAGTTTTGAGTTGCTAGATCTGTTCGAAATCTGTCCCATTTAGAACGGTAGTAGTGCCACACAATATGATGGTGTGTATCCTTAATATGAAGATGAGACTTGGTCTCCGCAAGGACTCTGCCAATACTGTCATCGACAGATGCATCTGCGACAGGTAGATTGGTGAGGGCGAGGTCAAGTAGGTTTTTCCCTCACCACCTGCTGCAGACCCAGTCTAGCAGCTATGTGCTTTAAGACTCAGCCAGCTTGGTCAGTAGTGTTGCTACCGAACCATTCTTGGTGATGGACATTGAAGCCCCCCACCCAGAGTACATTCTATGCCCTTGCTACCCTTAGTGCTTTTTCCAGTTTTGTAGTAAATTAAATAATTTTTGATAAGAAAAGACTTTTAAAAGGTTCCTTCTAGTGCACGTGGGCCTAAGAAAGTGAGCGCAATTTGAAGAGCCTTTAGGAACTAGTGCAATTGGCAGAATCAAAAATACAAGTGTTATATGCACCATTGAGTATGAGATGGACTGGGAAACAGAGACTGTTCATTAGCTGTATATATGTCAGAGGATTGAAAGCTAAAACTCCATCTAAGAGTGGAGTATTGTGATATATTAAGGAAAGGGAGCAAATGTTGACAGTCATCAGCCACACTGACAGGTACTGCCATTGCAAAACCTGATTAAAGACCAGAAAAATAAAGTGAAGCCTTATTTATAATAAACAATAACCGATAGCAGGGAATGATTTCAAGGCAATAGACTAAGCTCTGATCGCTGATCTCTGATGATGGTTAGAAATGATTGGCCTTCGCTCTCACAGTTCACAATGACAGCTGAGCTCCTCAATTCCATTTTGTGCTTCTGATAACTCTAGCTATCTGCCATTGCCATTACTGCTGTAATCTTGCTTCTACTATCAGTCCAATTACAGAAGGTTCACTGATTGGGTGTTTTAACTTTCTGAAGCTGACCTGTAAGGTGACGTGAAAGATCATGTTCATGGTACAGTGGATGAAAAATTTCTGGTGGTTAATATCGTCTTCTTTTCATCAAAATAACTCTGCTGTATAAATTCCTGTGAATAATGATTTACAAGCAGCATGACTGCTGTACCATTATGATTGAAATATTTGGAATGAAAAAACTGACTTTGTTCTTACAGAGTATTATTTATTATTATGAAATATGAGAGGATTTGTTTCTGTTGATCAAACTGGTGGATACTAACTGTAACAGTGAGTGCTCAAAATAGAGAATTACTTTTGTTCTGTGATGCGTTGCAAGGCAATAAATGAGCTGAAGGGTGATATCATAAATTGTCAAAAGTTATTCATTAGACTGCTTCCTGGAATGAGAGGGTTGTCCTATGGGGAGAGATTGAATAGACTAGGCCTATATTTCCAAGAATTTAGAAGAATGAGAGGTGATCTCATTGAAGCATATAAAATTCTTTAGCAGCTTGACAGGGTAGATGCTCGGAAGATGTTTCCCCAGCTGGGAAACGAGAGGCACAGTCTCAGAATAAGGGGTCAGCCATTTAGGACAGAGATGAGGAGGAATTTCTTCACCCAAAGGGTTATGAATCTTTGGAATTCTCTACGTCAGAGAGTTGTAGATGCTCAGTTGTTAGTATTTTCAAGACAAAGATCAATAGAATTTTGGGAATTAAGGGATATGGGGATAGTGCGGGATGGTGGAGTTGAGGTAGATGATCATCCATGATCTTATTCAAAGATGGAGCAGGCTTGAAGGGTCTATTTCCCTATAAGCAGCATCCACACTGGTAGGCTGCTGGGAACTGTGGTAGATCTTCACTTAAATAACAACCAATGAGGCTAAGCCTCAGATTAGCATGTTGCAGGGACTTGAGTGTTTAGCTACTGGACTACTAATGCAAAATGTATGGAGAATGAAATAGATGGCCTAATCCTGCTCCTATTTCTTATGTTCTTATAGCCTGTAAGGATTTGCAAACCATTGTTATTTGTAGTTTGGGTCTTTCGAAATCTGTTTTTTTTTGTGCAAACAATTTAACAGTTTTCGTAGTAGACTAAACTTCGAAAAATCTGAAATCTGCACCTTTTACCTTCTGCCTTACAGACATCATTAATGAACTTTTGAGAAACTAGATTGGGTTAAAGTAGATGATCCACTTTTAAAATAGTTTGATTTTCCCAGATTAATGATTGTACTTCTGGTGGAGGCTGTATTGATTGCAGTTTGTCACTGTCATCTAAAAATGTAATTTAAACGGATTAACTTCATCATTAAGGGAAAAATGATTGTGAATCTTTGTTGCTCATGGTTGATCATCTCCATTAACATGACGTTAAGTGTGAATGGTACAAATTAGAACAGATTAATTTATTTTCTGACTGCAGCTCATCCAGCAGTATGAATGTTTGACATTAGTAACAGTTCCATAATACTTGCCTTTCAGATCCAAGTATTAAGTTAAATAAATGGTTCCAAACAGGTATATGCAGAAATGGGTACAATGCTTTTCTCAGAATGCTGTCATTGTTGCAGATTTAATTCAAGTTGAACATATTGTCAGCACCTTACATTTAGTGCCCTGCAGAAAGACCTTGCTGTGCTTAGCTGACAGTCTGAGGCTTTGAACCTGATGAGATGAGGTCATTACCTTTTCCCACTGAAGCTCTCTCTTTGTTAGACCACAACTGGATTGTTGTCAAATTGGTACATGGCATAATAGTACAAATGGTGTGTCTGCACTGATAGTCAGTTAAATGAGCATTAAATAGGTGTCTGGCTTAAAAATGTATAGACTTCTAGCAAATAATTTTACCCTTGAGCAAATATATAGCTTATCAGTGTTTTGATTTATTGTACCACTAACTAGTCGGGTGCTATTTTGTGATCATGGTTAGCTGCACTGTCTGTTGATGCTATCACCAGAAGATTCTAGGTATCTGCCAGGGCTTTCCCTTCAAGAAGGCTAGAGAGTGAGTCACCTAAAATCAAGGACCTTGGCGATGGAAGTCCTGCCCACTGAGAGCAGCTGGCCAATCAGAGGCCAGCACCTCTTCAACTGAGCAGCGCCACCGTGGAGGCGGTGGCTGCTGCTGGTGGAGCACCCACCCGAGGTCCAGGAGCAGCGCTGGACCCAGGCCACAGATAGGTCAGGGCAGGAAGGGTCTCGCGGAGTGGGGGTTGTGGGCGAGTGGGCATGTAGGGGGGGTCGTCAACAAGGGCAAGGGTGACTCTCAGCGGGCCCCCCCCTTATTGATGCCGGGTCCTTCGTTCAGGCACTAAGTGCCTTTTAATCAGGGACTCCCCCCAACCACCCCCTGCTCCCCAGAGCTGGCAAGCAACCCACATGGTTTTTCTTGTCCTTCTCCCTGCGTGGCAACAGGCCCACCCGGTGGGATGAGGCCCTTAATTGGGTATTAACTGCCCACTTAAGGGTCTCAATAGCATCAACAGACAGTGCAGCTAACCATGATCACAAAAATGCACCCTACTATTTAGTGGTACAATAAATCAAAACACTAATATGCTATATATCTGCTCCTCAAGAGTAAAATTATTTGCTAGAAGTCTATACATTTTTAAGCCAGACACCTATTTCATGCTCATCGTTACCTTAACCTACTTTCAGTGCAGACTCACAGGCCTTCCCACTCCAGACCATTTTGGCGGAGGCGGGAAGGTGGTGGGGTCCTCCTCACCACATCCCATCTGATTACATGCACTCACCACCTCCACACCCGCTGCGGGGAAGAGCATAAAATTCCTCCCAATGAGTTCTTGATCTCAGAATTGCCCAGGGTTGAACAGAGGTATGGAAAATAAGAGAAACCTTGAAGGGCATTCAGGGCTGCACCTGCCCACTTTGTCGTGGACAACCAAACTAGGACTGAAATTATCTAAGGCAATGCACAGGGTGCTTTTACATAAATCCTTAATGTCCCATCTTCTGAGTCCAGGTACATGTCACTGATGTAAGATGGTTGCATTCCAGAGAAACAAGCCTGACTTTCTTCAAAGTGTCTTTTAAAGCAAGACTGCTGTTGTTTCATTGAATGGGAAGACTTGCTGCACTCACGTCTAGTTTTGCTGGGTGTTGAGCGAACTAACCAGCAATCTTTAAAGAGAAAAAGGAGGCCCAGCAAAAGTTTTTAATTTTTGTAGGCCCAGGAGAATCAGGAGTAAATAAAAATATCCAGAGATAAATTTCATAGATATTTTTTAGTAACTATTCCAGTGTCCAATCTGCTGAATTGTTTAGTTTTATTTTGTTATTTTTTTCAACACTGAAGCCTTTATTCACCAGTCAGATTATAGTAATAATATTTGGGCAGCAAATCAAAGGATAATACTAACACTTGGCAGTAACATTACAGCATTTTGCTTAGAAGTAGTATGTTATTAATGCTGGCATTAAATTAAACCTAGTGAACACATGCTGAAAATTATACAAACAAATCAGTACACAACTGCAAATGAGTCATATAATCTTTGTTAATGGCTCTGGCTCTACTTTAGCTTTGATGTAAAACAGGAAAAAGGTACAAAATTGTAGTACAAGGAACTAGAGGGCCAATTTTAACCAGTCAGATCTGGTATGGCTGGAAATCGACTGGCTCCTATGCTGAGCTGGCTGATGGCCGGAGCCTGGAGAGGAAAAGGGGGAAATAGACGATCCTGGGCAGGGCCTCGAAAGAGCCGGCAGTGCCCCAGAGATTTATAGATGAAGCCAGGAGGAGGACTCCTGTTCTTCCTCATTTTGTTATTTCTTGAGCTATTTTGTGGATGGCAGCCAGCAGCCCCACTAATCTCTACACCGTGATTAGCAGTGGCCTATAGAGAAGTGAGTGGTAACATCGCTGAATTCCATGAAGTAAGATGGTAATTTTGCCAGTGCATTGATACAAGTCCCAATCAGCTGAACCTTAGTTTTCTTGGCAATGTGAATATGATAGTAATCAATGACTGCCCACATTGACTGGTGTACTCTTTCCAGGTGGACCACATTCTTTTATGGAAGTTTCTGAGGAAGTATTTCTTCCCACAACTATTATTCTTTGACACTGTCACTGTTTTCAGTGATGGTCTGGTTGTACAGGTGTGTTCTAAGTGATTGTCCTTGGCCTTCAAACCACAATAGTGTCCCCTTGAAAATCAGCTTTTGCTGTTTTGGAGTCACTAGAACATCAGAAGAACACAAGAAATAGGAGTAGAAGTAGACCATATGGCCCATCGAGCCTGCTGCGCCATTCAATACGATCATGGCTGACTTCAATTCAGCCATTCAGTCACCTTTCTGATATGAAAGAATATTATGAACAAATACAGTTTCCTTTGTTGTAATTAAAAATGGTGATTACTTGTTTTATAGTGCAGCATTAAACAGTTATTGGCAATTGTTCAATATCACAGGATAATACAAATTTATGTCGATTGACTTTAAAAAAAAATAGCAATTATAAATCATATACTTGTTTTGTAAAGCTGAAAAGTTATAATTCTGTTCTGTCTGCTTTTCTGTAATTCAAGTAAAAGAATTAACAGGAGTCAGTGGAGCTCGTCTTCTCTTTGCTCTCTATGCGAAGAGTTGGGTGACCTTTCATTTGATTGGTAACAGTACTTTGCTGTGAACCTTTTTCTCATCACATTAGAGGTCATGCTTTTGACCAATCTTCATTGTGCCAGTAATTGGTTCTTTTTCACCAAGGCTGTTTGTGAAAAGAACTTCCTCTCTAGTTAGGGCTACCAGTGGTTCTTGTCTGATAGTTCAAAAGTCATTATTCATATGTTTGAAAGTTGTCCTGTTACAACAACAAGATGTATTTCTGTAATAAAATAAAAGCAAAATACTGCGGATGCTGGAAATCTGAAACAAAAACAAGAAATGCTGGATTCACTCAGCAGGTCTGGCAGCATCTGTGGAAAGAGAAGCAGAGTTAACGTTTCGGGTCAGTGACCCTTCTTCGGAACTGACAGTTCCGAAGAAGGGTCACTGACCCGAAACGTTAACTCTGCTTCTCTTTCCACAGATGCTGCCAGATGTATTTCTGTATTGCTTTCAAAATAATTAAATGTCCGAAGGCACTTCACAGAGGCATTATAAAACAAAATATGACACTGAGCCACATAAGAAGATATTAGGGCAGATGACCAAAAGCTGAGTCAAAGAGGTCGGACTTAAGGAGTGTCTTAAAGGAAGAAAGCAGGGTAGAGAGGCAGAGAGGTTTAGGGAGGGAATGCCAGAACTTAGGGTCTAGGCAGCTGAAAGTACAGCCACCAATGGTGGAGCCATTAAAATGGGGGACACTCAAGAGGCCAGAATTAGTGGAGCACAGATATCTCAGTGGGTTATAGGGATGGACAAGATTACAGAGATAGGGAGGAATTTGAAAACAAGGATGAGAATTTTAAAATCGAGGTGTTGTTTAACCAGGAGCCAATGTAGGTCAGCGAGCACAGGGGTGATGGGTGAACATGATTTAGTGCGAGTTAGGACATGGACAGCAAAGTTTTGGATAACCTCAAGTTTACAGAGGGTAGAATATGGGAGGCCAGCCAGGAGTGCATTAGAATAGTCACGTCTGGAGTTAACAAAGGCAAGAATTAGGGTTTTAGCAGCAGAAGAGCTGAGGTGGGGCAAAGACAGGTAGCGTGGAAATAGGCGGCCTTTGTGACAGCATAGATATATGATGCAAAGCTCATCACTGGGTCAAATATGACAGCGAGGTTTGCTAACAGTCTGCTCAGCCTCAGGCAATTGCCAGGGAAAGTAACGGATTCAGTGGTGAGTGAGCGGAGTTTGTGATGGGAACCGAAGACAATGGCTTCAGTCTTCCCAGTATTTAATTGGAGGAAATTTCTGCCCATCCAGTACTGGATGTCGGATAAGTTGTCTGATGATTTAGATACAGTGCAGGGGTAGAGAGAGGTGGTGGTGAGGTAGAGCTGAATGTTGTCAGTGTACATTTGGAAACTGATGCGTTTTTGGATGAAAATGCCAAGGGGCAGCATGTCGATGAGAAATAGAAGGGGTCCAAGAATAAATCCTTGGGGGACACCAGAGGTGACTGTGCAGGAACCAGGCAAGTGCAGACCTACACAGCTGCACGATAGTGGAGAGATGTTGGAGGAAGATAATGTGATCAACTGTGTCAAAGGATGCAGACAGGTCGAGAAGAATGAGGAGGGAGAGTTTGTCTATGTCACAGTCACTTTGGATGTCATTTGTAACTTTGCGAAGAGCCATTTTGGTACCGTGGCAAGGGCAGAAACCTGATTGGAGGGATTCAAACATGGAGTTCTGGGAAAGATAGACTTGGATTTGGGAGATGACAACACATTCAAGGACTTTGGAGAGGAAAGGGAGGTTGGAGATGGGATGGTAGGTTGCAAGGATGGAGGGGTGAGGAGTTGGTTCTTTTGAGGACAGAGGTAATGATGCAAATTTGAAGGAGAGAGGCTCAGAACCTGAGGAGAGAGAACCATTATCAATGTCAACTAAGATGGGAGCCAGGAAGAGAAGTCAGGTGGTCAGTAATTTAGTGGGAATGGGGTTGAGCGAGTAGGAGGTGGGTCTCACGAACAAGATGAGCTCAGAGAGGGCACGAGGGGAGAATGGAGAGAAACTAGAGTAAAATACAAGTTCAGGTCTAGAGCAGGGAGAGGCCTCAGAGGAGGTTCAGCCCGGTGGGCTAGGAAAAGGGAGGGAAGTGGCAGAGACAGCTTATCAGATGGTCTCAATCTTGGTGACAAGTCCATGAACTCCTCATATTGTCGTTGGAGGTGAGGGTGGAGGAGAGAGTGGAGAGGGGTTTAAGAAGACAGCTTGCAGTAGAGAAAAGAAACCAGGTGTTACCTTTGCATTTCAGCATGATCCTGGAATAGTGAGCAGTTTCCACAGACAAGAGCAGGACCCGATATTGCTTTATGTGGTCCAGCCAAATCTGCAGTGAATGGCTAAACCCATTCTCCACCATATCTGTTTAAGTCTGCATCCCTTGGACTTAAGAGAGCAGAGATGAAGGCCATACCAGAGGAATGGCCAGGGTGAGAGACAGAGTCATGATTTTAATGGGGACTAGGGCATTAAAGGTAGAGGTGAGGATGTAGTTGAGATTGCAGATAATAAGCACAGAATACAAGCATTTGTTTTCACCATTCCTTTGCTCTTGCAGTTTATAAGTAGCTTTAAATAGCATGAGCCAGTAAATATCAAAAGCAACTATTTTAGACATAAAATGCATTTATATATATCACCACAGTTTACTGTGCTGTACAACCTAGTCCACAACAATATTGTGAGTAAGCCAACAGGAGTATGTTGTCATAGAAAAGTTTCCTAACTCAGATTTTACTCCTGATCATTTTTAGGCTCATGTTTTAAAGCTGTGATATAAATAGCATATGCCTCTAACAGCAGTGTAAGATAGAAAAAATATCTCCACTCCTAAAGTTGACCATTATATGATTTTCCTTTGCTTTTGAATTACCTGTAACCTCACTTGTGATGCTGCTTAAATATCACTGCAGGCCATGACATAATCATATATAATCCCTTCCACATTGTCCCAGTAACAGGTTCCAGGTACTGCATGTCTTGTTTCACATGTAACAAATAGTGAATTCAATCCCTAATGTACTCTCAACAGCCACTGAGAGGGAGTATATGTGAAACATCCCCAGTGTAAACATCAGGTGAGCCACTATCGACAGTGTGATTAAAATGTCTCATCTTATACTTGAACATAAGACTTGTGCTGACATATGGCCTTCAATTAAAGAAATGAATGTCAATGGCAGTTAAGAAAAGACATAATGGTCAAAAATGATTTTGCAGTTGAGAATATTGATTTGATGCAGCAAAGGTAAAAATAAGGGGCTGACATCTTTCTGTAATTGTGTATTTCCAACAGTTTCTATTTTATTTTACTATGAGAAAACTTGGACAGATGCCCACTGCACACTCCATTTGCCACAACACACCCCTTTCACCAGCTTGCATAGCACATAAATCCAGACAGTCCTTTACTCTTACATGTTGTAGTTTCAACTACAGACTCCAACTGACCATCATCACTTAAACTTATGATAGGTTATAGAAAATTATGTTGCACATTCTTGGGCTGGATGTTACGGGCTCCCCTGAGGTGAGGTCAGAGGCAGGGGGGCATGAGGAATTGCAATGGGTGGCAGGGGAGCGGCGGGGCAGAGGGACCATCACCAAGCAATTCTCTCAGGGGTGGGATAGGACAACGATAGCCTTCCTGTCCAGAGGCCAATTGAGGCCCTTAAGTGACCCATTAATGGCCAATTAAGGTCCAGGGCCTCTTCCCGCCATTGCTGAGATCATACTGGCGGCGGGAGTGCCTTGCAATACAAGGTGTCCTCCCTGCGGGCTTGGGTGTGGGGAGTCTCAGCTTCATGGACAATTTGTGGCCCTCAGAGGACCCCACCGAGAACAACTTCCCCCCCGGAACCCCCCCCCTCCCCCTGGACTACACGACCACCACCCAAGCCCCTTGCCGGGGCCTTCGAACCGGCCCCGGTGACCCGCCTCACCTATCTCTGGTCTGGGTTCCAGCGCTGGGCCTGAGTCTGAGGTCTTGCAATACTGGCAGAGGCCACTGCCCTCTGATTGGCCGGCAGCTCTTGGAGGTGGGAGGCGGGATCCCCGTCTTTAAAGGAGCCAGGATCCCGGCTGCTGAAACTTTGGTTTAAAAAGACCGAATGATCGCTCCGGGAGGGCACGAAAAGACAGAGGCAGGGCTCCCCCTGCCTTTTCGGCCAGTCTCCAGGAGCCCCACCTCCAGCTCAAAATCTAGCCCCGTGTCTCTATATGCATCACAATCTGAAAATATCATTGTTCATGCTTAGGGCTTTCCTCTCCAAAACGAAAATGCCTTTTGTAATGTCCCTATGCTCCCATTTGAAATAATGCCATGACATCTTTTACATCCACCTGAGTGGAGATGGTCTCATCTGAAAAACAGCATCTCTGACAGTGCAGCACTCCCATCAGTATTGCACTGGAGCGTCAGACTAGATTATGTGATCAGGCGTTTGGAGTGGAACTTGAGCCCATGACTCTCCAATTCAGAGACAAAATTGCTACCAAAGTCAAAGTTTTTTGAGAATGTTACGAACAGAATTGATAAAGGGGAGTCAGTGGACGTGGTATACTTGGATTTTCAGAAGGCTTTTGATAAAGTCCCCACAGGAGGTTGGTTAGCAAAATTAAAGCAAGTGGGATAGGAGGTGATATACTGGCATGGATTATGGATTGGCAACAGGCAGAAAACAGAGAGTAGGAATAAATGGGTCATACTCGTGTTGGCAGGCTGTGACTAGTGGGATATCGCAGGGATCAGTGCTTGGGCCCCAGCTGTTCACAATATATATCAATGATTTGGATGTGGGGACCAAATGTAGTATTTCCAAGTCTGCAGATGACACAAAATTAGGTGAGGAAGATGCAAAGCAGTTTTAAGGGGATTTGTACACACTTAGTGAGTGGGCAAGAACGTGGCAGATGGAATATAATGTGTACAAATGTGAGGTTATCCACTTTGGTAGGAGGAATAGATGTGCAGAGTATTTCTTAAATGGTAAGAGATTAGAAAGTGGAGATGTACAAAGGGACCTGGGAGGCCTTGTCAATAAGTCACTGAAAGCTAACATGAAGGTGCAGCAAGCAATTAAGAAGGCTAATGGTATGTTAGCCTTTATCGTAAGAGGATTTGAGTACAGGAATACTGTAGTCTTGCTTCAGTTATATAGAACCTTGGTTAGACCGCACCTGGAGTACTATGTGCAGTTTTGGTCCCCTTACCTTCGGAAGGATATTATTGCCATAGAAGGAGTGCAACGAAGGTTCACCAGACGTGTTCCCGGGATGGTGGAACTGTCCTATGAAGAGAGATTGGGGATACTGGGCCTGTATTCTCTAGAGTTTTGAAGAATGAGAGGTGATGTCATGGAAACCTACAAAATACTTAAAGGGATAGACAGGGTAGATGCAGGTAAGATGTTTCACCTGGTTGGGGAGTCCAGAACCAGGGGACATAATTTCAAAATAAGGGGGAAGCCACTTAGTACAAAGATGAGGAGAAATTTCTTTACTCAGAGGGTTGTGAATCTTTGGAATTCTCTACCCCAGAGGGCTGTGGAAGGTCAGTATTTGAGCATGTTTAAAGCAGAGATTGATATTTCTAAATACCAATGACATAAAGGGATATGAGGATAGTGTGGGGAAAAGGCATTGAAGTGGATGATCAGCCATGATCATATTGAATGGCGGGGCAGGCTCGATGGGCTGAATGGCCTGCCCCTGCTCCTATGTTCCTCTACGATCGCTGACAGAATTCAATATAATATCTAATTAAAAATACAGAAGAAAATTTATATTAAAACAAATATGAGCAATGTCTAAGTTCAGGAGTCTTTCCTTGTAGTTAATATTAATTGTTATGTTTGTTTTGCAGGTTGGCCATGGATACCCATAGCAGTTCTAGCATATTTCTACTGCTATGCTCAAGTAGGAATTGAATATGACCGAGTCAAAAAATAAATCTTCAGTTATCCGTGCTACTTTTTCTTATTAAATTAAAATATTAGTCCTAAATATATCCTGTGTTTGCTTAAACTTGAAAATACAATACGCATTTTTGATTAATGACATTTTGGCTGTATTCTCATCTCTCAATTTTTTATACTGTTTTTATAAACTTTTACATGCTTCCTGTAATGCAAACGGTTGGGGGGTGTGGGGTGAAATGCACTAGAAGTGGCAATTAGTCAACTCCCCAGGGGCAGTGCTGCGGCATTCTTCAATGATATCAATGGACAACACTGCGCGGGTAATGGTCCGCGCCATTGCTTGCCTCTGGAGAATCAACGTAGTCTGCATAGCACCACTACGTGAAAAGATTTCTCCCTCAGTATGTGTAGAATGCATTAGTGTTCATTGAAATAGCTATTTTTCAATAAATATTGAAATGACCTGCTATTTGAATCTTTTTTGCTGCTTTTGGAGTCGATTAGACACTTTAATGCATTGTTTGAAATTCCATTGCCTGATATTTTGACAAAGGATTGTAACATTATTAAATTAGTGGACAAGAGGAATTTCGTACAAACTGTTCAAAACATTTATTACTAATATATATCTCAGCATGATTCTAACCCAACAAGTTTTGCTATTTGTGAAGCGTTAGGTTTTGGTACATATCGTGGGCTCATTTACAAAACTCAATTATGATTAGGTGCCTGTTTTACTTAACTGGAGATTAATGCAGGTTAGCTGATCCATTAAATCACAGAAACAGTATCTGGTTACCTAATCCCAAAGAAGATTTAAGGGGTCAAATTAAATGGAAAAGTACTGTTTATCTATTGGAATTAACCTGAACTAGATTGTGCTGCAAGCTGAAACATTACATCACCAATGATAATAGGTCAAGGAGTACAATAGCTAGATATTCACTAGCAATTTATCTTTCTTCACATTTGTGCTTACATTGGAGCGTTTATATCACAACAGAAAAATCACATTAATTTACCCTTTGTGAACTAATTTTAACCCGGGGGCAAGCTGTCCCACCACAATTGATTCTCAAAGATTAGTTTTATGTTTTATATTCTTCCACAGGATGTGGGGCTCAAATTGCCCTTGACAACTGAGTGGCTTGCTAGGCCATTTCAGAGGGCAGTTAAGAGTCAACCACATTGCTGTGGGTCTGGAGTCACATGTGGGCCAGACCAGGTAAGGACAGCAGATTTCTAAACGGCATTAGTGAACCAGATGGGTTTTTATGACAATCGATAGTTTCATGGCACCATTACTGAGACTAGCTTTCAATTCCAGATTTTTATTAATTAATTGAATTTATTAATTAAATTTAAATTCCACCAGCTGCCATGGTGAAATTTAAACCCATGTCCCAAGGCATTAGCCTGGCCCACTGGATTACTAGTTCAGTGGCACTATGCCACTGTCTCCCTGTGTTAACATGATATGTTAATATCAGCAAGAAAAGAACAGTTGATTCTAATAGTTATTTCATCTTGCTTATCCCAATAATCTTCTCCCTTTATATTCTCTGCCCCTCTCTTTCCACACTTACTGAAGCAACCAATACATACTCCCTCCACGGTCAAATATTAGGCACACGTTCTCCCTCCTTGACCTCTCTGCAGTCCTTGGGCTGACTTTATTGAGCCCATTGTGCATCCCAGTGGCAGACCCGGAAATGTGCGCTGATCCCGCTAGTCACGGATGGGTGGCCCTTTTACACAATGGAGGCACAGGGCCCAGATAATCACACGGTTGGGGTGGGTTGCGAGATGCCAAATACAGCGTTGAATGAGGCAGCTTCTGGCGCCATATTTAAAGCCCTGCCAGCCCTGCTTGCATTGCTGCCTTGGACTGATTTGCTGCTTGCTGTTCACTATTGGAACTGGTGTTGGAGCAACTCCTGGACCCACCCCCCCGCCACCCCCCAAGACGGATCCTGCAGGATGGCAAAGGCAAGAAAAAGGGTGACCGCATGATTTAGTGATGCCTCCCTTGAGATTCTCCTTCAGGCTGCAAGGGAAGAGGGAGGTCCTCTTCCTCAGTGATGGGCAGAGGTCCTCCTGCCTGACCAAGCAAGCCTGGATGGAGATAGCCGAGGAGGTTAGCAGCCTTGGGGGTATCCCCTGGTCATGGGTCCAGTGCTGAAACAAGGTCAACAACCTCCTTCATTCTGCTGTGGTGACTGCTCCATAACTCTCTCCTTTTTAGGGTTTGCAAGTGGCTACGCAGGAGGAAGTGGGACATGGGGAGGGAGGCACTACAGCAGCAGTCGCAGAGGGGGTTAGCCATCACCTCATCCTGACATGCATGGCTGCATCTCAGCTACAGGCCACCTTCTTTCGCAACTCACCCCATTAACTCCCCTGAGAGTAGATGGGAGGATGAGCTATATTGGATACCCCAGTTGGGGATGAAGGGCTGACAGCAGCAGAACTGTCATGTTGATCTCTCTGTTAAATATGACTACCTCCCTCTTTCCACTTTCAGGACAAGAGGGGCCCATAACAGGAGGAGACAGCCCAGACTGGTGGAGGCATCCAGATCGTTGGCCTCTCTCCACAGCAGAGGATGAGGCACTACAATTAGCAGGGACCCAGGGCGGCCGCTCTATATGTGATGGAGAAACTAGAGTCTCTGCGCAAGAGTGAGGATTGTCTTCCATCGACATACAGTTCACTTCTGAAGACCCACAACAATATGAATGGCATGACGAGATGGCCACAGTCTAACCCACACATGTTTGTGTTCTCTCACGCAGGTCGGTGTCTGCAGGAGACTCAGTAGGAGGACAGCCATCAACCTCTGAGGAGGACCGGCCGTCAGAGGAAGCACTGTCCCACAACTCTCCTGCACCTTCCACCAGTGCAGATACTTTCACTTTAGTGGGTTTCCAGTTGGCTGTAGAATCAGGGTCACAAGCTGCTGAGAAAACCACACACGTGCCCGAGGAGTTGGCTGAGGCCGAGACAGCTGAGGCCTCTGACAGCCAGAGGACTGTGAGTGGCCAGGTTCATGCTGAGCCCCAGGCTGATGATGAGCCTCTGGTGTCGATAGTACAGGGCATGCTGGAATTGCAGAAAGAGATAAGGCAACATCAGGTGGAGGTGCCAGAGGCCATGCGCTGATGATGGAGAAGTCTATCCATGTCATGAGTGCTGCCATGCCTCAGGCATGGCTTCCTCGATTGAGAGGCTGGCGACTCTCATGGAGAGCCAGAACCCACAAATGTACGCAGGCCTGCACACCATCGCCTTGGCCACGAACTTGACAGAGCAATGGCAAGGTGAGAAAAGGAGGCAGAGCCTGAAGTTTTCTCCAGCTCCTCGTCCTTCTCTGGTGAGCAGGGAGGTTCAAGTGAGCCTTGAACGAGAGGAGGAGAGGCTGACCTCCACAGCTGGGAGCTGCCCTCAGGGCACTCTGAGTGTGGACACCGGCTCCTCAGCTCCTTCACCAGTGAGCCCAGCTCCAGCAGCCGCAATGGCTGAGGAGAGTCCTGTACCTGTGCAGGAAAACCTCAGGCAGCCGGGGCCCACCAGGCCTCAGGCAGCCAGAGGACTGCTGTCATGTCATTATAAGCCGAGGGACAGCCTGATCAGCACCTGTCTCCAGCCCAGCTGCTAGTGCAGGGGTTACATCTCATTGAAGCACTTGAAAATGTACAAGGAAAACCACCTAGAGATACTTGGCGGTTCGTGAGTGTTTATACAATGCAGCAGATGTCAAATTTCAAAGTTCTTTTGTTCTTGCAATTAACCTTCATTGTGTAAAAGTGATTATTCTATCATGCATTAATTGGGAGCTGCTGACTTCCCCCTTAATGGAATGCCAATGTAGGCACAGCCCTCATTTGAATATGATCTCCCATGGGCCAGAGCACGTGGTTCAGCTGGGCACTAGGCATGGAAAACAAATAGAAAGGAGGCGACAGACTGCGTGCATTGAGGTGAGTCTTAATTGTTTTTACTCTGAGCGACTATTATGGTGGTTGGAAGCAGGTAAGTATGAGATTGTCTCTTGCCTCCTTGGCCCATCGCTCAATCTGCTGGCCTCCATTGCAAGGGTTTCAACATCCAGTGTTGCTTGCTTATCTCCCTTCTCCATGTCCTCCTCCTCAGTGGAGGAGTGTTGTTCAATGATGTCCTCATCGTGCAAGGCCTCCCCCCCCCTCTGTAGTGCCAGAATGTGCAGAGCACAGCAGACCACCACTATACGCGAAACCCTCGCTGGGGCATACTGCAGGGCTCTCCCGGATCGATCGAGGCAACGGAATCTCATCTTCAGCAGCCCAATGGCCTGCTCAATGGTTGCTCAGGTGGAGCTGTGTCAAGTGTTGTATCTCTCCTCTGCTCCAGTGCGAGTCACAGGCTTCAGTAATCATGTCTTCAATGGGTAGCCTTGGTCCCTGAGAATCCATTCCTGAAGATGAGCAGGGGTCCTGAAAAGCTGTGGCACCTTGAACTGTCGAAGTATGTAGCCATTGTGGCTGCTTCCTGGGAAGTGCAGGAAATGCTTTTGGTGGTTGATGGAATGAAAGCCCTTCCTGATGATGAAGGTTGCTGGCTGGTCTGTTGGAGCCTTGTTAGCCACATGCTCACTTTGCACCCTGGGGAATCCAGCGATGGCCCCAAATCCGATGGCCACCTCGGCCTGACTGGCAGGGTCAGACTGGTAGTGCACATTGTTGCTGGCCCTCTTAAATAGGGGCATTGGTCACCTCTTTGATGCAGCGGTGGGCTGCTGTCTTTGAGACCCCCACATGTCTCCGGTGGATCCTTGGAAGGATCCAGATGCATAGAAGTTTAGTACCACTGTGATTTTCAGGGCCACTGGCATAGGGTGACCCCCAAATCCCATAGGTTGCAATTCGTCCAGCAGTAGGGCACATAAGTCAGTGATGGCCTCCCTGGAGAGCCTGATCTTCGCTGACAATGCCACTTGGACATTTGGAGGTAGCTGATTCGAGTCTGGTGCACTCTGTGCTGCAGGTGGGCCCTTCTTGGCATGGCCAGCCACTGCTGCTCTCGTCATGGAGCCTCCGGGCAGGCACAGCTACCTGCTGGCCCTCTCTCTGTCAGAGGTGCTACATCACGCCACGGGGGCCCAAAAATACACAGCGTATGAGACCCATGCCAAGTGATCAGTGGGCCCACAGAGCACTCTCGATGGAGTGAACACCCTGCCTTGGCAGCTGTGCCTTTGCTACTTCTCCGGGCAAACTCCTTGATGGTCCTCAGTGCCCGCCCTTGCTGAAAGCCGACCCTCTCACCCAACAGTTTGGACACCCGATACAGCCACCCAAAATGAAGCCATCCTGTGCTGACCCTGCTCAGCCGGCACTCCCGCCCTAGACCATGACCCCCATTGCAGAGCACCTGAGATCACGACATCCCTTGCAGAGCACACAGCACTGTACGCCAACAATGGCCCCCGCTACCCTACTTCCCCTTTGCAGTGCTGGTTATAGTTGCCTCAGGTGAGGTGCACCCATCGTCCACTTAATTCCAAGCCCCCCCCCACCCGTCCCGCCATTGAATCGCAATGAATTAGATGCTAATGTATTAAAACTAAGTGCTCAGCAATTTACATTGTATTCCTGTTACGTCAGAGCAGCAAGGTCACCTTGGTGCTTTCCCACCATGGACTAAATCCGGAACCGATGCCATGACATCAGATTTCCGGGTGGACGCTTCCGATGCGATTCTCTGATCCCTTACATGCCACCATTCCCGCTCCAAACGGCTGCACTAAATTCAGCTCCTTGTCTTGTTTGACCACACCATCATCCTCCTGCCCTTCTTCCATTGTCCAACTTGGGGGATTGCCCTTGCTTGATTTGACTCTTTCTTAACTGAACTTAGCCAAAGCATCTCCAGCAATAGCATCTTTTGCTGTCCCACACCATTACATTTAGAGTTGGGCGGCACAGTGGCGCAGTGGTTAGCACCGCAGTCTCACAGCTCCAGGGACCTGGGTTCGATTCTGGGTACTGCCTGTGCGGAGTTTGCAAGTTCTCCCTGTGTCTGCGTGGGTTTTCGTCGGGTGCTCCGGTTTCCTCCCACATCCAAAAGACTTGCAGGTGATAGGTAAATTGGCCGTTGTAAATTGCCCCTAGTGGAGGGAGGTGATAGGGAATATGGGATTACTGTAGGGTTAGTATAAATGGGTGGTTGTTGGTCGGCACAGACTCGGTGGGCCGAAGGGCCTGTTTCAGTGCTGTATCTCTAAATAAATAAGTCCTCAAGGACCTATCCTCAGGCTCAGTTTCCACATGTATGTATGCTGGTGACATCCAGCTTGACCCGTACAACCCCTCCACTGTTTCTATGTGGTTACACTGTTTGTCCAACATCCAGTCTTGGATGAGGTGCAATTTCCTCCAGCTAAACATTGGGAAAATTAAAGACACTGTCTTCTGCCCCTGCCAAAAACATTCTAACCATGCCACTGATTCCAAAACCTCCACCTGCCGCTGGCTGTATCAGACTGTTCAAACCTTGGAGTCCTATTCCACCTCAAATTTAACTATCGACCTCATATTCTTTCCGTGTCAAAGATCACCTACTTGCACCTCTAACATTGTCCACCTCTGTCCCTGTCTCAGCCCATTTGTTACTGAAACCCTTATCTCTGCCTTCACCACCTCCCAGCTTAATTCCCAGTGCTATTTTGGCCAGTTTTCCATCCTCCACGTTCTGTAAACTTTAGCACATCCCAAACTCTGCTGCCCATAATGTATTTCACACCAAGTCTCGCTCACCCATGGCCTGCAGTGCCTCAAATTTAAAACTGTCATCATTTTAAAATCCTTTCATGAGATTTAAAAACAAACAGTAAATGCGATATGTAAACAAATTGCTTCTTTTTAAGTTGCAAGCAGGCAATGAGAAAATATAAGGAGGGGAGTCACGTTGGGAATGGAATGAAGGAGCTTACAACCCCATAAGTATGAGGACAGTTCAATGAACGGGAAGGAGAATTGACAAATGGGGAATGGCTGTGGGACTATTGACAAAAGGCAGGAGAACAGGGAAAAAATTCATAGATAAACTTATTGATTTAAAAATATGACAAACAAACCTTATTCCTCCAAATTAGGTGCTGCCTAAAAGTATATTTCCTATCTTGTTCCTTCTGCTTCTCCTATACTTTCTTTTGACGTCAATTTCCTACAAGTATCAAAAATGTAAACATATTTTCCATTTCTAATTTCATTATAAGTATCCACAGTGAATCTGCCCCTTTGTTGCTTGTTCAGAAACTTGTCCTCTTTTAACAGTAGATTGGAAATATTTAAAGACCATTTGAATAATTTCTCCTATATGAGACACTTGAAAAAATGATAATCTTATGTATGTCGAATGTGCACTGAGGAAATGTCATTCTAAGAGGAATGATTGTTAATTTACTTTGAACCAATGGATAGCCATGGCTTTAAATGGATCTCCTTGAAGATTGACTTACTGATTATTCTTAGTGCAAGTTTCTCTGTCCTGCCATGTTACATTTTGTTGTATTCATAAAACTAGAGTTTAGTCTAATTAAGGCTGTCATCATCATGCACTATTAGTTTTATTTTGTATATAACCTGTCGCAATGCATCATGGGGCACTGGCACCAGTACTGGGGAAAGTGGGAGCTGTACCATGGGGACGGTCTTCACCTGAACCATGCTGGGACCACTGTTCTGACAAGTCATATAACTAGGGCGGTAGAGAGGCATTGAACAAAATGGTGGGGGCGAGGGATCAAGTGAGGGAAGGTGTGATAATTTAGAGAGAGGAGAAGCAAGAGAACAAGGTAGCAGCAAGAGAATTGATAATCTGAGTGTGGCAGGAAGGGAAGATTGGAGTGAAGCAAAACTGGTAACAGGAAGTAGAAAAGTAATAATCAAAATTAGAAGACAGACGAAGAGAAGGCAAGCATCAAATAGGATCAGAATGGGGAATAATGTCAAAAAAGACAAAGGGCACTTTATCTGAATGCATGCAGCATTCGCAAGAAGGTAGATGGTTTGAAGGCACAAATAGAGGTAAATGAGTATGATTGAATTGCCATTACAGAGAGGTGGTTACAGGGTGACCAAGACTGGGAACTGAATATTCAAAGATATTCATTGTTTAAGAAGGCTAGGCAAAAAGGAAAAGGAGCTGGGGTAGCACTCTTAATAAGGGATGAGATCAGTGAGAGAGGATCTTAGATCGAAGGATCAAGATGTAGAATCAATTTGGATGGAGCTATGAAACAGCAAGAGGCAGCAAATATTGGTGGGAGTTGCTTATAGACCACCAAACAGTAGTGGTAATGTTGGGCACGATATAAATCAGGAAATTAGAGGTGCATGTAACATAGGTAATACAGTAATAATGGGGTGACTTCAATTTACATGTAGGGCTGTATTTTACAGGCTTGCCACTGATCTCGGTGGTAAGCTTCAAAAATGGCGGCCCGCACATGCAGGCTTTACTCCGTGGAACGTCCGCGATATTAAACACGGCGGCTCATTTATATGGTCGGGGCGGCCCCTCCCCCCCCCCCCACCCCCCCATGCCTCCCCTCCTCCCCCTGATGATGTGGAGGGGGCGGGCATTCTGTCCCCGGCAATGGCATCTGGCACCACTGAGGAGGCACCTGCGCCATTTTTAAAGGGCTTCCAGCCCTTACGTTTAATTTAAATTTTTAAAGTTACAGGAGTTTTAAAAATTAAATAAAGTTACCCGACCCTCTCCCATCTGCCCCCCAATTACCATCAAATTTATTACTTGCCCTCTCTCCTCCAAAAAAACCTACCTTGTGCTTCCGACCTTCCCTCATAAAGTGAATAAACTATGAACTTTACCCCTTCCCACTACCCCCTAGACCAATCGAAAAAGTTTAACCCCACTTCCCCCCCTACCTTGAAAACCTACTTGCTCCCCCCTTCCAACCAGTGTTATGCCTTGGCTGTCCCCGTGGCAGGCCCCTCCCGGAGGCATTTTCCAGGCCCCCCGCCACAACCCCCGACATCGGAGAGTCGGTAAAATTCAGCCCATACACTGGGTAAACATAATCACCTGGAGGGTGAATCCTTGGAGTGTGTACGAGATTTGTTTCTGGAGCAGTACGTTGAAGAACCAACTAGGGATCGGGCTATTTTAGATTTAGTATTATGTAATGAGAAAGGGCTAATTAATAACCTTGCTGTGAAGGAGCCTTTGGGAAATAGTGACCATAGTATGATAGAATTTTACATTATGTTTGAAAGTGACGTAGTTCATTCTTAAATTCGGGTCTTAAATCTGAACAAAGGAAACTATGAAGATATGAGGGGCAAGTTGGCTATGGTGCATTGGGAAAATACACCAAAAGATTTGACAGTAGACAGGCAATGGCTAGTATTTAAAGAAGTATTACATGGTCTGCAACAAATATACATTCCTCTAATAAACAAAAACCCAACAGGAAAGATGAATCAACCATGGCTAACAAAAGAAGTTAAAGATTGCATTCGCTCAAAGGAAGTGGCTTATAAGGTTGCCAGAAAAAGTGGTAAGCCTGAGGATTGGGAGCAATTTAGAATCCAGCAAAGAATGAACAAGGAACTAATAAAGAAAGGGAAAAGAGAATATGAATGCAAGTTTGCGAGAAACATAAAGGCGGACTGTAAAGCTTCTTTAGCTATGTACAAATGTGGGTCCATTACGGGCAGACACAGGAGAGTTTATAATGGTCAATAGGGAAATGGCAGAGAAATTAAACAATTACTTTATGTCTGGTTTTTATTCACAGAGAAAGATACAGAAAATCTCCCAGAAACACGAGGGAACCAAGGGAACTTCAGACTTGTTAGTTTGATGTCAATAGTAGGGAAAATGTTAAAATCTATTTTAAAGGATGTGATAACGAGACACTTAGAAAATAATGATATGAATTTATGAAAGGGAAATCATGTTTGACAAACCTGTTGGGAGTTTTTTTGAGAATGTTACTTGTAGCATAGATAACGGAGAACCAGTAGATGTGGCCCATTTGGATTTTCAGAAGGCTTTTGATAAGGTCCCACACAGGAGGTTAGTAAACAAAATTAGAGCACATGGGATTGGGAGTAATATACTAGTATGGATTGAGAATTGGCTAACAGACAGAAAACAGAGAGTATGAATAAACTGGCCATTCTCAGGATGGCAGGCTGTTACTAGTGGGGTACTGCAAGGATCAGTGCTGGTGCGATAGCTGTTCAAAATCTATATAAATTATTTAGATGTGGGAACCAAATGTATTATTACCAAATTTGCTGATGTCACAAAGCTGGGTGGGAATGTAAGTTGTGAAGAGAATGCAAGGGGACATGGACAGGCTAAGTGACTGGGCAAGAACATGGCAGATCAAATATAATGTGAATAGGTATGAAGTGATTCACTTTGGTAGGAAAAATAGAAAGACAAAGTATTTCTTAAATGGTGAGAGGTTGGGATATGTTAATGTCCAAAGGGACCTAGGTGTCCTTGTTCATGAGTCATTGAAAACTAACATGCAGGTGCAGTAAGCAATTAGGAATGCTTAATGGTATGTTAGCCTTTATCGCAAGAGGATTTGAGTACAGGAGTAGTGAAATCTTGCTTCAATTGCATAGAACCTTGGTTAGACTGCACCTGGAGTACTGTGTGCAGTTTAGGTCCCCTTACCTTAGGAAGGATATTATTGCCATAGAGGGAGTGCAACGAAGGTTCACCAGACTTAGTCCCAGGATGGCGGAACTGTCCTATGAAGAGAGATTGGGGAAACTGGGTCTGTATTCTCCAGAGTTTTGAAGAATGAGAGGTGATCTCATTGAAACCTACAGAATACTTAAGGGGATAGGCAGGGTAGATGCAGGTAAGATGTTTCCCCTAGTTAGGGAGTCTAGAACCAGGGGACACAATTTCAAAATAAGGGGGAAGCCACTTAGGGCGGAGATGAGAAATTTCTTTACTCAGAGGATTATGAATATTTGGAATTCTCTACCCCAGAGGGCTGTGGAAGCTCAGTCATTGAGTATGTTTAAAGCAGAGATTGACAGATTTCTAAATGCCAATGACATAAAGGGATATGGGGATAGTGTGGGAAAAAGGCATTGAAGTGGATGATTAGCCATGATTGTATTGAATGGCGGAGCAGGCTCGATGGGCTGAATGTCCTACTCCTGCTCCTATGTTCCTAAACTGAGATGAGGAGGAACCTTTTCACTCAGAGGGTGGTGAATCTCTGGAAGCTCAATCATTGAGCATGTTCAAGACAGATATCGATGAATATCGGGATACTCACGACATCAAGGGTTATGGGGATAATGTGGGAAAGTGGCATTGAGGTAGATGATCAGTCATGATCTAATTGAATGGCTGGGCAGGGCTGAATGGCCTACTTCTATGTTCCCTAACCTCAGGAAAAGTATTCGTTACTCAAACTGGTGAGACATTATAATTTCCTGTACCAGTCTCATCATGATCTTTTTCAGTAGTTTTCTGCTGTGTCATTGCAGCTGCCCAAAAATTGACTGGTAAACAAAGCTTGCGGTTTTAGGATTTTTAATTGCTTCAGAATTATGATGCTTTTATCGTAATATATTTTGGCTGAATTTAACTAAGGTTCCCAAGGGTGAACAGAGTATTCTTTTTATTTTGATCTTTATATAATGAATAAAGTGAGGTTCATATCATACGGCACAATATGTTTCAAAAATGAAAATGAGAAAATGGAGGAAAAAGTAGCAAGTGGACTATTTAATAAGCAGGCAATCAATACTTCATAGATTTATTCATGAACACAAAGCTTAAATATGTATAAAATATTCTTTATTGTTATAAATAAAGTTTACTTATCTTTACAAATCAAACAATTTGTGCTTCATGTTTCTTTTTGTTACAGGAATATATTAATATATATGATGTGCATAAAGTAAATTAAGTTAATTGATTTTTCAGTGTAATGTTGCAAAACTGGTACATATGCCACTACTGGCAGCTTTTCTTGCTGACCACAAAAATAGTTCCTAAATTGTTCAGTACTTTTGCCATGCTCACAGGAGTATGTGCATAATTACACCACTAGTGATAAAAGTAAAGAAGTAGACTGGAATCAGAACTGTAGGTTATTTGATGCTTCTTTGATTTGGGAAGAAAATAAAAGTGAAGCACATACCTACATATCTTAATGCAGTTTGCAGAATCATGCAAAAAGCCTCTGCAAATAAACTTGTTCAAAACAGGTATTTCTTTTACATAAGAATTTTCTCCTGTCACTTTTAACAATGACAAGAACCTGATTTTTGTCTTTAAATCAATATTTTCCACAAAGTTCAGATGGTTTGAGTCTTTAAAATAGTCTTTCATAATTAAAATATTTATATTACTAAGTCTTACCTCGTCAGTGTCCTAATCTGCAACTTATAACTACTGTACACAGTATTATTCTGCCTCTGTGATTTTAATAAAGACACCATTACAGATCAAATTCCTTTGAGTGTATCCAGCCATCTTGTGGTGCTAATCCAAATTTATATAGCATATTGCTCAGCTACTGTGTCAGCATTCCTAATGGAGTACAGCAGCAAGATCAATACACAATCAATTATAAAAGTCCTATAAATTTATTTCACTGTCTGAGACTATTTTAAATTAGTTAAATTATTGTTCTTTGGAAATCAAGGTTTTGATGTATATTTTCAGCTATCTGAAGTTATTTGAACTGAACTGTAAAAAATATGCATTAGTAATTATTTAAAACTTATAAAAAAATTAAAGCATCTCTTCTAAATACCTCTTATGCAGATAACATTATATATTGCATGGTACCATCTGCTATTTTATCCTAGATTGATGAACGAAGGCTACTATCGAAAAATTACCTGGAAATAATTGAAGTAATTGTTTAACACAGACTTTAGAATTATTTAATTTACTAGCCAATGGCAATGAATTAAACCACTCATTTTAACTGAGCAATGTAAACATCATTCTCATTTTAAGACTAAATTCTTGGATTCTATCTCCCATAGCCTTTCAGCGTTCTACTCATTTACAATAATTGTCAACTGTTGAGTGCCCTGGAAAGAATTACATTTTGGGCAGAACAACTTTATACAATAGTTGTAATGGTAGAAACTTTTACATCATTAAACCATTGAAAATAGAGTGAAATCCCCAAACTGAAACTGGAACTTAAATTGTTACTTATAACATTCAGAAAAGCTGACAGTTGTCCCCTTTTTAAAAAAGTAAGCTTCCTCTGAATTGAAGTATGTTACAATGGGCTTGCTAAAATTTTTCCTTTGAGCTCTTAAATCAGTAGATGCTTTGTTGTTCTTGAACTGTTTAAGAGTCTATTCTGCCTGTACATACCAAATCGGCACTTAGTTTGTTGCACTAGATCCTTTGGATTAGAAAAGTCTGTCTTATGCTGCCACTGAATGATTTCTCCAAAGCTGGCCTTTATATAAAAAAAAACCCTCTAGCTCTTGAAGCAGCTGCTGTTTACATTCATGTTTATGGTGCAGTTAGATACTTCCACAATGTTTTCCAATTTCATACTTATCTTAGGTGAACAGAATCATGCAGGATGCTGTAAAGAAAATACCCAGATCCTATGGTAATTTTTGGGATACGAATCCAGCCATTTTAAAGCTGCTTTTATTACTGGCATTGTTTGAGTTTTAATTATGGGTGAATTGCATCCATGATTTGGCTACTGACATTTACTGGCAATAAATGCTGGCATTGCCAGTGATGCCCGAATCCCAAGAATGAATTAAAAATAAAAATCTGTCTGGTTTAGCTCAATAGATTTATAGACTGACAAAAAACCTGGGTGTATGAGACGGTCATTAGAAGGGTCCAATTTAGTAATAGAAATGCCAAAAGTTGGCCTACAGATGCTAGTCTTCAAGAATCCAGTATGAGAATAGTTTAGGTGTTCTAAGTAATTGTCGCACCCCTACTAGGGAGAAAGAAATCATCCAGGATTCCAGCTGTGATCATTATTCAGTGACTACTGTATAAAATGTATTTGGGGGGGGGGGGGGAAACTGGGCGGGAACAAATTGGGCTCAGTTTTGATGCTCCCATAATTAAAAGATTGTTGATATTGACTGTCTGGAGTTACACATGAAGAACAGCCACTTGGGGCTAGGTACTGGAGGATACCCTGCACCTGTGAAACCATGGCACAGTATAATTTAGTGACTTCAGGAGGGGATGAGGCAATTCATAATAAAATAAATCAGCTGAGGTGTGAGAAGAATGCAGGCACAAACAGCAGGTCAGGAAACATAAACAACTCATGGTTGTTTTATGGTCTAAAACTGCAATAAATTTTCACCTCTGAAATTTCAACTCAAAAAACTTAATAAAATAGTGGACTGTTTGATTTGTGCTGCTTAACCAAAGCAAAGGTCAGCATGAACAAGAAGCAATGGGATGATCCACATTCAGTTAAAAGCTGCAAAGGAGAGCAATTAATTTTTGTCTTCAGCTGTTACTTTCCTGCAATTTAAGAAAAAGGTCAAACTTAGAACTTTGTTCGATTAAAAAAGAATGAGCTACATGGAGCATAAAGAGACATTATGTTTTGTGTACAATCTAGAAAAAAAAAAGCAAAATATATGTAACTGGCAAAATATATGTAAAGAAATACAGTACAGATCAGTAAAAAGCCCCAAGAGTTACTTTGGTTACACCAGTGAAATAGAGAGGCTATGTCAGGATTATGCTATGCAATAATGACTCCTATATTTTTCAGATTAGCTTCCAGGAAAAGTGTGGCATCTGTCTCCATTAAATGATATAAGAAGCCAGTGTGTCAAAGATATTTGTAGATTGATTGGGTGTTTGTAATTTCATTTCTCTTAAACTGTCTGATCAAAATATGTACACCAGCAAATCAGTAAAAGCAAAAAGGAGTGTTCTTTAGTCTTCATTCTATGAGTGAGGCATATATATTTGGGCATGCCTCCCAAAAGTCAGAAAACAAGCATGATTAATCCCCACCATTTATTTCAGCACTCTGGACAGCGCATCTTCAAATTAGACGATGCTTAGCAAATGATACCTGAATTTTCGCATTATAGATTTTTTTTCACCTAAAGGCTGGTTCTGCTAGAACTGCTGGTCTTCCTTATCAGATTCTGGGGTTGTTGGCCTTGATATTTCAAATATTTCCTGTGGTGAATTTGTGGATCTTGCATCTAATATCCTCAGTATTTCTGAAAGTTGTTTTTCAATATTGGTGATTTTGCTATTCAGGGACTTTATGTCCTGTTTCAGCTCATTTTTTACTTCCAATATGGTTGCTTGAAGGGTTTGTTCAGGAATTGGATAAAAAGTGTGCTTTGCCTCCGTCAGCACGGGGCTTCGGTCCTGAGGACTTCGTGTTTCTCCTGCATTGTCTAATCTCAAATCGCTCTTTGTTATACCACTGTCATATGAATCTGTTTTTCTCAGAGACATCCCTTCATGTGTTTTAGTTCTTTCTGGTAAAGTTTCCATGGATTCTGCCTTTGACACTATATTCCAGTCTTCTGCTTTAGAAGCAGAATCTTTAAATTTTGACCAGCCGTTTCGCTTACTGGACTCTCCAGATTGTCTAGCAGCTGCAAATTGCTCAGATGTTGGAGCTTGCAGTTTAGCCTGGTCTGATGACTCTGATGTTGAGGCTCTAACCACTTGTGAAGGGACTGGAGTTGCAGGACTTTCAGTTACTGTAACTACACTCGTTGTTGCTGCAGCATTTGTTACACAGCCATCGAACTGTGCAGTGCCTTTCTCGACATCATTAACATCCTTCAATCTTTCTGCTGCTATTCGAGCTTCCTTCTGCTGTCTAAACCTTTGGAAAAGTCTGCGTACAGGATGGTCAGGAGGCAGGTTTAATGGTGCTTCATTCTTTCTCCTCATCCTTTCTTCTTCTTCACGCTTCACATCACTGATCTTCCTGAAAACAATCTAGATGAATGAAAAGATAGAAAAAAGAGATTAATAGTTCAGTTATAATGCTTTACACACACACCTCTCTTCCATCACATCATGGTCAATAGTTAAAGGTGCATCATTGCTGCCAAACAACTACAAAAAGTCCTTTTGCTTCTGTTGACTAACACACAATATATTGACATTATCTAAGTCATTATGTCATTTAGGTCACTATAGTGTGATGTGATTTTGACCCTTAACTCTTGCTGATGCATCAACAAAATAGCACTGATCTTTGAAAAGTTGGTGATCCCTTTGGTTTAGAGGATTATTGATTTCTTGTGTTAGTCTAAAATAATTGAATTCTCAAAGTATTTCCAAATAACATTCGGCTTTAAAGAAGCAACTGTTTAAAAGTCAGCATTCTAATTCAATGTAATCAAAATGTTAACTATGTTCAAGGCAACACACCAAAGTTATTTGACTAAAGTATTAAAAGTCAAGATCTATTTTCAAAAGTTAATGTTACTGACTGGATAATAATTCTTAAAAATTACTACAGAATTCACTGAGCATGTTATGATTGTTCACTGAAGAACAAATAATGTCTCTGATTTCACAATAAAGCTCCAAAAGGCAATCAGGATATCGAAAATAAGTTTTAGTTGTACAATAAGACCAGTTTAAAAAAAAATCAGATCTTTTAAAAATAGTGGTTTTATTTAAAGTCCTGGAATTCTGACCCCATATCAATCTTCAAATCTATCAAAAGTTTGTTAATAATCACTGCAAATAATTTCTTAAATGAACTTTTATAAACTGAATGATACAAGTTTAAAGAGAGTGCAGGAACAGAGGCTTGGTGTTCACATAAATCTTTTGATGGTGGCAGGACAAATTGATAAAGCTGTTAAGAATGCATACAGGACCCTTTGATGTCTCTGCTACCCTCTATGAATGCTGGGGTAAATGTGTTGAAGTAATCACACACGCAATATTTTTGAAGCTCTTCAGAGTACAAAGTCGACCTGACATACATATATGTATGCAGACTCAAGTACGGGCAGTATGCAGCACCACACACAAACAAACTCATCACCTATTTTTATACCTTTAACATGTATCCAAAACAATCAAATTTATTAACCAATCACTGAATTAGAAATAAAATCTCTCCATCCAATCATACAGGTACCACATACACAGGCTTCAAATTTCTTAGGCATCAGTCTTATAACCTCATGCACCAACTGTTTTTGGCCAACTGGCCTTCCTTATCAGGACAGCTACGTCTAGGCCATAAAACATGTCTCCATAGTACGAAACATAACATTCATAGCCTCTGAAAATTGCCTACCATCCTGTTTCTCAGCTTTCCCGCCCAGAGGCCAATTGAGGCCCTTAAGTGGCCTATCAACAGCCAATTAAGGGTCTCTTCCCACCGCCACTAGGATCTTACCAGTGGTGGGGGTGCATCCGTCATGTAGGGAGGGCACCTTGTAACACAAGGTACCTTCCCTGCAGGCTTGGGAGCTGTGGGGTGGGGGGGGTGGAGGTGCTGCCTCCTTTGTGGGCAATCTGGCCCAAGGAGGTCCTCCGCCAGGAACCACTTTACCCCCGGGAACCCCCTCCCCCAAACTGTATGACCACCAACACCTCCCCTCGCCGGAGCCTTTCAGACTGGCCCCAGCAACCTCGCCTCACTTACCTGAGGTCCAGAGTTCCAGTGCTGGGCCTGTGTCCAAGGCATCTGCCCTGTGATTGGCCAGTAGCTCTTGGAGGCGGGATTCCTGTCTTTAAGGGGAAGGGAATCCCAACTCCTAAAACTTCGATTTAAAAAGACCAGAGGATCACTCCGGGCGGGGTGGGGGGAACACTAAAAGGCAGAGGCAGGCTTTCCCCCATCTTTTCAGCCTGGCACTGGGAGCCCTGCCTCCTACACAAAATCCAGCTCTGTGTGTCTAACCTTCTTACCTTCAATCATAAGGTCAGAAGTGGGGATGTTCGCTGATGATTGCACAATGTACAGCACCATTCGTGACTCCTCAGATACTGAAGCAGTACCTGTAGAAATGCAGCAAGACCTGGACAATATCCAGGCTTGGGCTGATAAGTGGCAAGTAACATTTGCGCCACACAAGTAACAGGCAATGACCATCTCCAACAAGAAGAGAATCTAACCATCTCCCCTTGACATTCAACGGCATTACCATCGCTGAATCCCCCACTATCAACATCCTAGGGGCTACCATTGACCAGAAACTGAACTGGAGTAGCCATATAAATACCGTGGCTACAAGAGCAAGTCAGAGGCTAGCAATCCTGAGGCAAGTAATTCACCTCCTGACTCCCCAAAGCCTGTCCACCATCTATCTACAAGGCACAAGTCAGGAGTGTGATGGAATACTCTGCACTTGCCTGGATGGGTGCAGCTCCAACAACACTCAAGAAGCTCAAAACTATCTAGGACAAAGCAGCCCGCTCGATTGGCACCCCATCTACAAACATTCACTCCCTCCACCACCGACGCACAGTGGCAGCAGTGTGTACCATCTACAAGATGCACTGCAGCAATGCACCAAGGCTCCTTAGACAGCACCTTCCAAACCCGCGACCTCTACCAACTAGAAGGACAAGGGCAGCAAATACACGGGAATACCACTACCTGCAAGTTCCCCTCCAAGTCATACACCATCTTGACTTGGAACTGTATCGCCATTCCTTCACTGTCACTGGGTCAAAATCCTGGAACTCCCTTCCTAACAGCACTGTGGGTATACCTACCCCAAATGGACTGCAGCGGTTCAAGAAGGCAGCTCACCACCACCTTCTCAAAGGCAATTAGGGATGGGCAATAAATGCTGGCCTGGCCAGTGATACCTACATCCCATGAATGAATAAAAAAAAATATTCACGCTTAGCTGGCTATCAAGGTCTTTAACAGCCTAAATACTTAATACCATATAATTACCTTAGTAGCCTAGCATGACCTTCTCACATATACCAACAAACTTGAAGTTATAAGTAAAGACATAGGGCAGTATCTTCGTTCCAGGTTTGGTGCCCTGACATCAGGTAAAGTTCCAGATCCTGACCTCGCTTCATGTCAATGTCAGACACCTGATGCGATTTCTGCAGGGATGGCCAATTATTGGCCAGGAAGAGCGCTTGCCATGCAATTAAGTATGGCAAATTGGCTTCTGAGGCTGCAGGGCCAATACACATTAGCATTGGCATATCGGCCACCCCACTGTTTGAGGTGGGAGCTGCTGATGCATGTGAGAGAGAGAGAGAGCCCCACAACGGAGGGAACCTCTGAAAAGATGGTAACATTTTTTAAATTTTAAACGGCCACAACAGCCAGGCTGGCATTGTGGAGGGGCAACCACTCCACTGGATGGAACGCTGGCCTGCTCTCAACCTTTGGGTATATCACTGGGAGGCTGCCTCCATCCCCTGGCCGTGTTTCGGCCTCAGTGGGGGGTCTGCAAGCCAACTGGAAAATACTAGTTGGCTACTGCTGAGTGGCCTTAATAGGCCATTTAATTGGCCAAACAGGCTACCCACCATTTGCAGGCAAGTAGATGTCATACCCCTGCTCCTCCTGTAACAAAAATGGCCCAGAAGTGGGGACATGCTGGCACCCCAATGCCAATTTTCAGACCTTTCCATCTCCAGTCCTGTCTCCAATGGGAATCAAAAATTCTGCCCACTGAGTAGAATAGCAAGTTATGCTGCAGCTTTAGAAATCACTGATTAGGTTTCAATTGGGGTACTGTGACCAATTCTGGACACCACTCTTTAGGAAGGATATCAAGTCCTTCAAGGGGATGCAGAGGAGATTTACCAAAATTATATCAGGATGAGGGTCTTCAGTTATGTGGAGAGATCAGAGAAGCTGGGATTATTCTCCTTAGATCAGAGAAGGATAAAGGGAGATTTAATAATGCTTTCAAAATTATCAAGGGTTTTGATAAGATTAAACAAGGGGAATCGGTTTCCAATTGCAGAAGGGTTGGTAAACAGAAGACAAAGATTGAAGATATTTGGCAACTGAACTAGATGAGAAGAATTTGTTTTACTCAGCGAGTTATAATGATTTGGAATGCACTGCCTGATAGGGCGGTGGAAGCAGATTCAATAGCAACTTTAAAAAGGAAATTGGATATATATTTTAATAGGGACAAAATTGCAGGGCTAGGCAGAAGAGCAGGAAAGTGAGACTAATTAGATAGCTCTTTTAAAGAAGCAGCATGGGCATGATGGGCCAAATGGCCTTCTTTGGGCTGTAATTCTAAGATGCACATTTAGAAGAACTGATATTGTCAGCATTCATGTAAAGCCGAAACGTCTCTTGATTTGTGTTATTAGATTATCATTTGCTATGCTTCATTCAAATGATCAAAATGCTCAGCTTTTTTTTATTCTTTCATGGGATGTGGGCATTGCTAGCAAGCCAGGAATTGTTGCCCATCCCTAGCTGTTAGGCCATTTCAGAGGGCAGTTAAGAGTCAACCACATTGCTGTAGGACTGGAGACACATGGAGGCCAGACCTACTAGATAAGGAAGGCAGATTTCCCTCCCTAAAGGACATTAGTGAACCAAATGGGTTTTTCCGACGATTGATGATAGTTTCACGGCACCATTACTCAGACTAGCTTTTAATTCCAGACTTTAATGAATTAATTGAATTCAAATTCCACCAACTACCATGGTGGGATTGGAACCCGTGCCCCGAGGGCATTAGCCTGGGCCTCTGGATTACTAGTCCAGTGACATTACCACTCCACCACCGTCTCATGAAGTGCCAATGCCTTGAAATCATTTCATCTGCTTCCTTAGCAAATCTGGCAAGAACTCTTCATTTTAATAAGCATCTGTCATAATTTTGACTAAATATGGCTAACTGTAGTTTCAGCTGCAATTAAATTTTTCCAATGCCAAGAACTGACAGCGGACATTGACAAGGTACATATTTAAAACTATCCCACTCCTTCAAGCTTCCTATGATTAATAAGGAATCAGAGAGTCTGACACATGTAACCCCTCTTCCCTTCCAGTTAATTAAAGTACCTTGTAAAAGTGACAAACGTTTAAAATATAAACCTTGGTTCTTGTTATCCACCTTTGGCACTGCAAAAGCTTCAGCATATATAGAGCTACGATACAGTACAGAAATAAATATGGTGCGCTGTAGGACTGGATGGGGGAACCAGATTCAAGCCACTGGCACGTCAATTGGCCATTCAAAGCTCCAGTACACAAGCACAACATAACAAATGGCAATGATGCCCGCATTTGATGAATGATAGTGTAGGTATTATCAAGTTGGCGTTAATGATGGTGACTTGGCTGAGGAGGCTTTATTAAATCTGAATTGTAAAATTCCAAGTAAACATTAATGAATCATAGGGCACCATAAATATAAATTTAATTTCTCTCACTATGTCCCATTCAAAATGCATCCAATTTTATTCCCCAGTGGTATATTTCTAAATCAATTATTTTATAGCATAATATAAATTCAGTTCTCAATAGTTAGTAAAAGTTTGAATTGCAAAATAAGCATGTATACAAAAATTTTTCATATTTACTTGCCACTTAAATACAAACAAGATATAATATGATCAAAAATAAACAAACAAACCACATTTACAGAAGACTAGCTGTTAGTTCTGATGGTTGTCAATGTCAGCAGAACTTAATTACAAGATCCATAACTTTCACAGTGTCACAGAATCAATGCATTTCAATTATAAAACATAATAGGCTGAAATTTATGTCGGCAGTAGTCATAAACAATGGTGGCCCGCACGTCCGGGCCAAGCTTTGCGGAGCTGCTGCGATATTAAACACGGCGGCTCATTTAAATGACCAGGGTGGACTGCCCCACCCCCCTCCCCCCCAATGACATGGAGGGGGCGGGTGGGCCGTCCCCAGCAACGGTGTTAGGGGCCACTGAGCAGGCACCAACATCATTTTTAAAGGGCTTCAAGCCCCACATTACCATTTAAATTTTTAATGCTACAGTGTTTGTAAAAATTGAAATTAATTTATCTTGACCCTCTCCCAATAACCACGAAAATAAAAACCTGCCCTCTCCTCCGCACCCAAAACACTTACCGTTAACTCCCGACATACCCCCCCAAAGTTCATCAATTTTAAACTTTACCCCTTTCCACCACCCCCTAGACCAATGAAATTAGTTTTACCCTGCTCCCCCACAATCTTCCGCACAGAGAAACGTACCTGCTCCCCCCTCCCAAACAGTGTTCCGCTTCGGATTTTCAGGCGGAGATCTGAAGGCGCGGGAATGCCAGCCACCGGCGTCAATATGGCACCGGAACGGACAGCGGGTAAGTCATTTATTCATTTTTTTTTTTTCTTTTTGGGCCTCCTTATCTCAAGAGACAATGGATACGCGCCTGGAGGTGGTCAGTGGTTTGTGAAGCAGCGCCTGGAGTGGCTATAAAGGCCAATTCTGGAGTGACAGGCTCTTCCACAGGTGCTGCAGAGAAATTTGTTTGTTGGGGCTGTTGCACAGTTGGCTCTCCCCTTGCGCCTCTGTCTTTTTTCCTGCCAACTACTAAGTCTCTTCGACTCGCCACAATTTAGCCCTGTCTTTATGGCTGCCCGCCAGCTCTGGCGAATGCTGGCAACTGACTCCCACGACTTGTGATCAATGTCACACGATTTCATGTCGCGTTCGCATTTATTCATTATTCTACATTTATTTAGATTTGGCTCCCGTTGCTGGGGTGGTGGGGGGGGGGGGGGGGTGGGGGGGAGTGGTTTTGCCGCCACGAGGCCCCGCCACCACTGGCAATATTGTACTGGGCCTTCCCAGCGTCAAGGCCCGTGGCAGGCCTCTGCCGGAGGCATTTCCAGCAGCCTCTTACCACCACCACGACCCCCGAAGTCGGGGGTGCTGTGAAATCCAACGCAATATTTTTCAAGATTTTGGAAGAAAATATGTCCTGGTTTTATAAAGTGGATCCACTCATCCGATAAACACTCAAATCATTCTCAAAACTATTTCTGACTGACTGGAATAAGGCAGCCCAGAAAATAAAACAATAGAAACAGCATCAAATATTGTGAAATTTTCAAGGTCTCCTACTCTGAGTGCTGATGAGAAAAAAGGCTTGGGGATATTGTTGAAAAATCACAGCTTTTTTGTTCAGATCCAGTTCTGACATAATGTCATCGAGCTGAAACACTGGGCTGAATTTTCCTGGCCCTGTGGAGGCAGGGAAGGGCAGGCGGCTCACTGTCTTTCCCAGGAATAGGATCGGCTGGCCGCTCCACAAATGCAGACAGCCAATTAAGATGCTTAAGACCCCAAACAGAGGCAATTTTGTGGCCTCGCCAACCTTTTGTCACTGATGGAGCAGTCCTCTGCCAGGTGTGGAGGCTGCCAGCTCTATGAAGCGGCCATGCAGCAGGCTGGGGGGGGGGCCATTGGAGTGGGAGGGTCCATGCCCTAATGACAGAGTCGTGGGCAGGAAAAACTGTACTGACGGCCCAAATGATTCCTCCAGCCTGGTTTCCCCTCCACATTATTGGCCCTCATAATGTTCGATTTGAATTCATGCCTCCAAGGGCACCCCCATGTTTTTTTTATTCTATCATCGGATGTGGACATCGCTGGCAAGGCCAGCATTTGTTGCCCATCCCCAACTACTCTTGACACCTGAGTGGCTTGCTAGGCCATGTCAGAGGGCAGTTAAGAGTCAACCACATTCCTGTGGGTCTGGAATCACATACAGGCCAGACCAGACCTTTGGTCCTTTGGTGGGCAATTGGTACTTTGCATGTTAGTTCCAACTTATGTGAATTGAAGTTGTGGTTCTAAGGCCACTATCAAAATTTCTGGGGGTTTTATATTAGATATTCTCTTGGTTTCAGTTGCAGTAGTCACTCAAAGCCAAATTCTGCATTCTGTATGATACAGAGTCCACCTTTCACCGATATTTAAACAATAGCCTGATCCAGAGATCGTTACAGAGACTCCTCACTCTGTATAGCAGCACTAAAATGTCACATGTGCCCCCGCATGAATTCTCTCCTTACAGAAGGTGAACTGAAATGCACTTCATCGAGACAGGAACAGCTCTATTTATTTTACATTGCAATACAATAATGAGCAGTATATAGTTTTCACCTTGAGAACAGTCAATGGGATATACTCCACAGTTATGGAATAATAATAATAGCACAATTTACTATCTCTCCAGGCACTGACTCAATTTTCTAGCTAAGCAGCCATTCTGGTTAAGACCTTTTCTAAAATGCAGGCAACTCTGTGCTACTGTGAGGGCACAACTCACTTTGTGCCAGAGGGGTGGTGGGTTGGGGGGGGGAAGAAAGAAAGAACAAGCAAATGAAAGAAAGAAGATTTATGCAGTGAAATGGAATGAAATTAGTTCTGGCGCCTTAGGCTTCACAAGGAGCATTCCACTTACAAAGTCCTGAAATTTTACATAATAATGTGAGCTTTGTTTGCTAATTAACACTCCAAATTACTATGGTGACAAGCCTAGTTCCACCTGCTGGCTCGTTACAAACAAAATACTTAGCATGATAGAAACATTCTAAATTTTAAAATCCAGTTCAAACAACACAGGTAAAAAATCCAAATCATACACCCACATACTACACAGTAGCTTCTGAAAAGTCTTCCTTTTTCTTCCGCAGGATGTTTCCCCTTCTCACTGCTGCAAAGGACACTTAACTGTGTCTACACCATTTCCCATATCTCTGCTACCCCTTCCTCATTTTCCACCTCACCAGCAGTTGATCTGCTGTCACTTGTATGATGCCACCAGCATATTCATTATCCCTTCCCATCCCTTCTCTGCTTTCCCTCCAGGATACACTTTTTCATTCTTCCACCAATCTATTTTATAGCTACCCTTTCCCCAGTTGTTGCAGTGAAGTTGCAGCAAATGCAACATCTGTTCCTTCGTCTTTTCCCACACCATTATCCAAAGTCCCAAAGATTCCTTCCATGCGAAACAGCCAATTAGCTGTACTACCTCAAACTGTTTTCAACTGCTTACCAATGCTGTTGTCCTCAACACCAGTAAGGCCAAATGTAAATCAGGTGACCACTTTCCAAAAGCCTCTGTTCTGTACGTAGGTGTGACCCTGGCTCCTTTGCAATTCACCATTTTTACAGCCCTCCCATTCCCACTCTGGCCTCATCTGTCTTTCACCTCCCACATTGCTACCACAAAACTCACCATAAGCCTTAGTAACAGCAGCTTATCTACCCCTGGGCATGCTGCATTACTCTGAACTGAATGCTGACTTTAGTAAATTCAGACCATAGCTATATCCCCCATTTTCTTTATAGTAGGGACTGAGGATGGGTGGATTTGCCAGCATTTAGGGGAGGGGTACAGAAGAGGTGGTTTTATATTTCAGTGTTGACCTTTGGACCCAATATTTACAGGAAGGCAGGAAGGGAATGGAGAAGTGTGGTTGCTGTGGGGGGCGTGAGATACCCAGAAATTCCAGAAACACGGGTGTCCTGCCAAAATTAACAGCCAGACCTCATTATCATTTATTTACTCCATTTCTCACCCAGCAGCCAACCAGATTGACAGACCAGCTGGGTGGGAATACAAATGGTAGAAAGCTACACTGAGGACTGCCCCTAGCAACTGGGAAAGATTGGGGATTGGTGATGGGGTTCAGACTGACAGTCAGGAGGGAAAGGAGACCGGGAGAGATCGCAGAGCAGAAGGGAGACATTGGGGACGGGGTGTAGAGGGATGGTGTTAGAACAGCATTTGGGAGGGGTGGGGGGGGGGGTGGAAAGAGGTGACTGCGGGCTTTCGGCTTGGAATCGTGGGTTTGGGAGGGGGCAGGAGGGGATGTTGACCGATTTCAGCAGATGATTTGCTTGAATGGCTGGGTCCTGGTCCACAAGGTGCGATTTTAAAAAAAGCCTTAGTGTGCTTGATCCTCCTCCTCCCATCTCCATTTACTGCTAGGTTTTCTGAGCCCTGGTAAATTCAACCTACCAGTGATAAATTTAAGGCAGAATTGTAACTGCATTGTGGACACCTGATTTTAAATATTATAATAAGGTGTCCCACCTGTCGAGAGCATGGGGCAAACACACCATTTATAGCTTATCATGTATGCCTCTTCATTCAGACTGCTGACCTTAGCCACATTCAAGTCAGTTAACAGGATTAGTATGAACTGTTAAGTTGCCAAATATTTACCGGAGTAAGAGTTAATATGAAAATATAAATATATATTTAGGTAACAGAACATCAATCACTTTACCCACTTGCAAATAGAATGTCAGAATTAGAGAGACATGCCAAATTTAAAAAAGACTGCAGATTTTTTTTATTTGGTCATGGGATGTGTTCATTGCTGGCCAGGCCAGCATTTATTGCCCATCCCTAACTGCCCTTGAGAAGGTGGTGATGAGCTGCCTTTTTGAACCGCTGCAGTCCATGTGGGGTAGGTACACCCACAGTGCTGTTAGGAAGGGAGTTCCAGGCGACAGTGATGGAACGGCGATATAATTCCAAGTCAGGATGGTGTGCGGCTTGGAGGGGAACTTGCAGGTGGCGGTGTTCCCATGCATCTGCTGCCCTTGTCCTTCTAAGTGGTAGAGTTTGCTGGTTTGGAAGGTGCTGTCGAAGGAGCCTTGGTATGTTACTGCAGTGCAGCTTGTAGATGGTACACACTGCTGCCACTGTGCATCGGTGGTGGAGGGAGTGAATGTTTGTAGATGGGCCAATCAAGCGGGCTGCTTTGTCCTGGTTGGTGTTGAGCTTCTTGAGTATTGTTAGAGCTGCACCCATCCAGGCAAGTGCAGAGTATTCCATCACACTCCTGACTTGTGCTTTGTAGATGGTGGGCAGGCTTTGGGGAGTCAGGAGGTGAGTTACTCGCCTCAGGATTCCTAGCCTCTGATCTACTCTTGTAGCCACGGTATTTATATGGCTACTCCAGTTCAGTTTCTGGTCAATGGTAACCCCTAGGATGTTGATAGTGGGGGATTCAGTGATCATAATGCCATTGTATTTCAAGGGCAGTTCACTTAAGTTATAAGAAAGCTGATCTTCATTTATCCCCAAACCTAAAATCTATGCAAAACAAACTAACTAGTATATGTCTCAATGTCGTCTGCTTGAAATTGCCAGCTGCACAGATGGTGTAAACAAAAAATGCAATACAGTTGTTTGTGCTTGGAACTGTTCCTAAGCAGGTGCAAACTGTGATTTCATAGGGTACCAGGGCATTTTCATTTTTGAGGATGAAAGATTATAATGAATCAAATGGGTTCATTGGGCCGGATTCTCAAAGCCTGCTGAGTGCAGGAACAGAGGCGAATGTGACACCATTTATAAAAGGACGCCGGCAGCAAGGGAATGGGTCGGGCGCATGCCTCCAATTAATTGCCTGTTGAGCTCATTAAAGAGCTCATTAACAGGCTTGTTAATACCAGTTCACAATTTTTGAAGGCTGGGAAGGGGGAAGACCCCATGGGGGGAATACGACAGGGTTATGAAGACGTGAACAATGTGGAGGGCTTTGAGGGCTATGAAAGCAGCTTCAGATGTGCCTCAGGGTAGCTATTGCTGCAGATGGAAGAGTTGAATTTCTCATTGCTAAGTTGCAGGAATCCAAAAAGGAACATGAAGCCCGCTGGCATCACAGGGCAACTGGGATTAGCAGAGGAAGGCCTGGTGAACAAACAAAGCTCAGTTGATAGAGGTCAGATGGGAACAGGCTACTCTGACATTGGACAGATGCAACTCTTGAGCAGCAGGAAGCCAGAGGAGTACAGTGGTGGGCTGCAACGGGAGGAAGGTGCTACCCAAGACAGCGGGTGCACAGCCCAAGAGTCATCTACCTGAAAATGACAAAGCACACGTGCCGTAGAAGGCTGCGCCTATCCGGGCAAATGGTCTCGGTCCTGTGTGCTCTGATCCACAATGACCCGAGATCTCACAACCCCCATGGCAGTCCCTACCTGCAGCCAGCAAGGTCTCTGTTGCCTTGAACTTCTATGCAACCAGGTCATTCTAGTGATCAGCTGTGGACCTAGGTGGCAGTCGGCATCCCTTTTCAGGAGGGGAGGGTCTACACCCAATTTGACACAGATGGGCCTGCGCTGGCACAGAGGGCATTGAGTTCAGCCTCCATTGCTGGATTGCCCCAGGTGCAAGGCATCATCGCTTGTGCCCAGGTGGCCATCAAGGCACCCAGCGACCGGCCAGTGAGATCCATCAACAGGAAAGGCTTCCACTGGTCCGTGAGCACAACAAGAGCTTCCTCCATGTGTGCACTCACTTTCCTGACAGTTGCAATGACTCCTTCATCCTCCGTCAGTCCAGGCTGCTTGGGTCCTTCAACTCCATCCCCAAAAGCACATGTCTGGCTCCATGGGGACAGGAGAAATAAATCCCTTGAAGAGATGGCTATTGACCTCTCTACAGGAGCCGCAAACAATGCCACCTGCTCACAGGCCAAACACTGAGCAGGCCATCTGGTTTGTAAAAATGCAATTCTGGTGTCTAGGGTGACACCCTCCCACACCCTCCTGCAAGGGTCTCGGTCATTGTGGTCGTCGGTTGCACTCTCCATAACATGGCTCTCCAGAGAGGTGTGGATCTTGAGGACAGTGAGGCCCTGGAAGGAGACAGTTCAACAGGGGAGGAGGAGGAGGAGGTAAGAGAGGCGGAGGAAGAGAGCACAGAAGGGGGATAACACTGAACAGAGAGGTATCCCTGCTGCACAATGAGGTGGCCTCCTCCTGCCCCCCCCTCTGGGAAGAGTACCTCCCTCCCCGACTTCATGGCCTCCAGCATTAGATGGGCATCGATGAAGCAAGGGTCTGTTCTGCCCGACTGCCAGGCTTCCAGCTCCCCTGTGACATCTTGCTTCCCTCTGGTGCTGTGGAAGGCAGATCTCTCCCTCAGGGCAACCAGCAGCCTCAGTGATGGCTGTCGTGGAAGTCTACATGAGCCTCACATTTGATCTGACTGGATCTGACTTGAATCCCACAGGCTCTAAGAGGACAGAAAACCCATTTCCATACTAATTAAGGGCTTTCCGAGTTAAAAATGGCAATTTAAATCTGCTTCCCAGAGAAGGCACGTTTCAGACCCAAAACCAGACCCAGTTCCTGTTTCCCGCCTCCATAATGAAAACCCAGCTCATTAAGTCTAATGCAGGATGCCGAATTGGCACTGAGTAACACTTGTCTGATACTTATTGAATGAACAGGAGTAAGATAATTTATACTTCTACTTGTAAATATTTTAGAAGTTTTACACAGCTGTTTATTTCAGTTTACAAAAAAAAATTGCACTGTTTTTATTGTAAGCTTGTTACAGGATCATGGGACTCAGTGGCCACATCTACTGCGTTACAACCTCAATTTTCTGTGAGACCAAGGAAGATTGACCTGTAGTAATGAAAATTAAAATGACAGCAGTTTGATTTAAGCACTTTAAGACACCCTGAGGTCATGAAAGGCAATATTATAAATGCAAATTCTTTCTATTTCAAACCACCTCATCTTTAAAAAAAGCTTTAAACATCTCCCTTCTGGAGTAGATGTGGATATTTTGAGAAGCACCATTGTGTAAATAATTGTTTTCATATATCAAAATCTTGACATCTTTTGAGTCTCTTCTGCCGTTAACGACATACTGGTCTTCCCCGAAACCTCACTTGGCAACTTGACGGATAAGCATGTTCTTGTTAGGAATCTGACCCCCAATTTGTAAGAAAGATAGGAAGGAAGTAATGAAATAGTCAGACAGGAGACCCCAAGACACCTCTATGATATCTGAGATACCAATAAGTGCTGACATTAAAACTAACAGGGAAAAAAACACACTTATCCTAGCAAATAGGAGCCAAATTAATGCAGAATTCAGAGCCCATTTGCTTTTGGAAACAACACAGATTCAAAAAGCCCTAATTTAAATCATGCTGTGTCTTGTCATTTTCCTAAACTTGATCATTTTTTTTCAAGCATCATTCTTCTCTTTAAGTTAACTAAAAGATATCTGGCAAATAGTTACAATTATTCATCCTCTTCTATGAGACGTAAGAGACGATCACAAATATCCCAATGAGAAGAATATGCCTGTTTTCTAATTATGCGCATATTGTTTGCGAACTACAGAGTTCTACATTGATAATGTCAGAATTATTTCATGGTGGGTACTGACACTACTTTCCTACTAGATGCACAGTCCTGGAGGATATAATCAGTTTCCTTTCTTCACCTCCTGGAAGCCATTTAGAGTTTTGTTTTGTAAACTTGGATCTGAGCTACGCTCTGCAGTCCTGCCACATCCAGTTGTGAATGGTGGTGGACAAATAAACAACTAACAGGAGGAGGAGGCTCCACAAATATCCCCACCCTCAATGATAGGGGAGCCCAGCACATCAGTGCATATGAAAACGCTGAAGCATTTGCAACCATCTTCAGCCAGAAGTGCTGAGTAGATGATCCATCTCGGCCTCCTCCTGAGATCCCCAGTATCACAGATGCCAGCCTTCAGCCAATTTGATTCACTCCATTGCGGCAATCGTACTGAGGACTTGTGCTCTAGAACTAGCCGCACCCCTAGCCAAGCTACCCCAGTATAGCTGCAACACTGATATCTAACCAACAAGGTAGAAAATTGCCCAGTTATGTCCTGTACACAAAAAGTAGGTCAAATCCAACCCCCAGGCCAATTACCGCCCCATCAGTCTACTCTCGATCATCAGCAAAGTGATGGAATGTGTCGTCAGCAAGTGCTATCAAGCAGCACCTTCTCAGCAAAACCTGTTCACTGCCACTCAGCTTGGGTTCTGCTAGGACTACTCAAACCCTGATCTCATTACAGCTTTGGTATAAACATGGACAAAAGAGGTGAAGTGAGAGTGACTGCACTTGACATCGAGGCAGCATTTGACCAAGTATGGCATCAAGGAGCCACTGGAGTCAATGGGAATGGAGGTTAACATTGACCAAAAACTGAACTTGACCAGCCATATAAATACTGTGACTGTAACAGCAGGCCAGAGGCTGGGAATTCTGTGGTGACTAACTTACCTCCTGACTCCCAAAGCCTGTCCACCACCTACAAGGCACAAGTCAGGAGTGTAATGGAATACTCTCCACTTGCCTGGATGGGTGCAGCTCCAACAACACTCAAGAAGCTCAATCCAGAATAAAGCAGCCTGCTTGTCTGGCACCCCACCCTCTACCTTCAACATTCACTCCCTCCACCACCGATGCACAGTGGCAGCAGTGTGTACCATCTACAAGATGCACTGCAGCAACTCAGCAAGGCAGCTTCAACAGCACCTTCCAAAAATGCGACCTCTTCCACCTGGAAGGCAGCAGATGCATGTGAACACCACCACCTGCAAGTTCCCCTCCATGCCGCACACCCTCCTGACTTGGAAAGATACCGCCTTTCCTTCACTGTCGCTGGGTCAAATCCTGGAACTCCCTTCCTAACAGCACCGTACCACATGGACTGCAGTGGTTCAAGAAGGCAGCTCACCACCAGCTTCTCAAGGGCAATTAGGGATGGGCAATAAATGCTGGCCTAGCCAGCGATGCTCACATCCAGTGAAATAATTTTTTTTTAAAGTTTAGGTTTTCAAACATTGGAGATTATAGGAGAAAAGATTGTTCAGTATAGAGTTCCACAGAGTGAAGGTCATAGGAAAGAATTAGAGCCCGAGACTCTGCTAAGTTTTAACTTCAAGACAGTGGCATATACAGAGGTGGAACAGCATGTCACAGAATCATTATGGCACAGAAGGAGGCCATTCAGCCCATCGAATCCATACAGGCTCTCTATAGAGCAATCAAATCAGTTCTAGTCTTCTGCCATATCCCCGTAGCCCTGTAAGTTTATTTCCCTCAAGTGACCATTCAATTTCCTTTTGAAATCATTCATCATTCCTGCGTCCACCACTCTCATAGGCAGTGAGTTCCAGGTCAATATTACTCACTGCATAAAAAAGATCATTCTCACACCCCCCCTGCATCTCTTGCCCAAAACCTTCAATCTGTGTCCCCCTAGTCCTTGTGCCATCAGCAAATGTCAACAGCTTTTCTTTGTCTACCTATTCCAAACCAGTACACCTCTATCAAATCTCCCCTCAATCTCCTTTGCTCCAAGGACAACAACCCCAGCTTTTCCAACCTAACATTGTAGGTAAATTCCCTCATCCCTGACACAATTCTGGTAAATCTCCTCTGCACCCTCTCAAGGACCCTATGGCGCTGTGGTTAGCACCGCAGCCTCACAGCTCCAGCGACCCGGGTTCGATTCTGGGTACTGCCTGTGTGGAGTTTGCAAGTTCTCCCTGGGACTGCGTGAGTTTTCGCCAGGTGCTCCGGTTTCCTCCCACAGCCAAAGACTTGCAGGTTGATAGGTAAATTGGCCATTGTAAATTGCCCCTAGTGTAGGTAGGTGATAGGGAATATAGGATTACTGCAGGGTTAGTATAAATGGGTGGTTGTTAGTCGGCACAGACTTGGTGGGCCGAAGGGCCTGTTTCGGTGCTGTATCTCTAAATAAAAACAAAATAAAAACATCCTTCCAAAAATATAGTGACCAGAACCAGACGCAATAGTCTAGTTGTGGCTTAACCAGAGCTTTCTACAGATTCAGCATAATTTCCTGCATTGTACCCAATGGGCTGGATTTTACCTTAGGTGGACGGGAATTCACCACCGACGTAAAAGTCAGTGGCGAACCCGCTTCCGCCTAACCCAGGGATCCATCCCGTATTTTACAGGTCCCCGGGCTTTAATTGTCCTGAGGCGGGACTTCCACCCGCCTGAGGGAGGATGTCCCGCGTCAGTGAGCTGCCGGCCAATCAGCGGGCCTGCAGCTCTTAGTCCCAGCAGCGCCACCAGTAGCGTTAGCCACTGCTGCGACTGCAGCCCAGCCAACGCCATGGAGCTTGGGGACGAGGTAAGTTGGAGTGAAAATTTGAGGGTGGGGTGGGGGGGGGTGCGTCTTGGGTCCCGGGTTGCGGGGCGGGTAGGCCTCCCTGAGCCTCCTGCTCAATTTTACGCCGCCCCCCCACGCCACCATTCGACCCACTGGGGTGGCGTAAAATTCAGCCCAATAACTCTACGAGTCCCAAAATATCATATGCTTTATTAACTACTTTCTCAATATGTCCTGCCACCTTCAAAGATCAAGGCACATGAACCCCCTAGGTCCCTCTGTCCCTGTACACTCTTTACAGCTGTGCCATTAAGTCTGTATTGCCTCTCTCTATCCCTTCTGCCGAAATGCATCATCACATCACACTTCTCTGTATTAAATTCCACCTGCCACTTGTCTGCCCATTCTGCTGGCCTATCCTGTTACAGTCGATTGGTATTATCTTTATTGTCTGCCACACCTCCAATTTAGGTATCATTGACAAATTTTGAAATTTTACTTTGTATTCCAATATCCAGGTGATTTAAAAAATCAAATAAGCAGTGGTCACAGCACTGACCCTTGGGGAACACTATTGTCTACCATCATCCAGTCTAAAAAATAACAATTTACCAAGACTCGCTGTTTTCTATCCTTAAGCCAAATTTTTTATAGAGTTGTCACTGACCCTCTTCTTCCATGAGCCTCAATTTTGTTAACCAGCCTTGCATATGGTACTTTGTCAAAGGCTTTCTTAAAATCCATATAACATCAATTTATTTCCCTTCATCAACCTTCTCTGTCCTTTCATCACAAAATTCAATTAGATTAGTCAAGCATGATTTTCCCTTCAGAAATCCCTGCTGGCTATCCTTAGCAAATGCCTGTTGATTTTTTCCACAATTATTGTTTCTAGAACCTTACCCACCACTGATGTTAAATTGACTGACCGGTAGTTACTAGGACTGTCCTTACATCCTTTCTTCAATAAGGGTGTCACATTTTTTTTTTGTTCATGGGATGTGGACATTGCTGGCTAGGCTGACATTTATTGCCCATTCCTAAATGCCCTTGAGAAAGTGGTGGTGAGCTGCCTTGAACCGCTGCAGTCCTTGGGGTTTGGTACACACAGTGCTGTAAGGAAGGCAGTTCCAGGATTTTGACCCAGTGACAGTGAAGGAACGACAATATAGTTCCAAGTCAGGATGATATGTGACTTGGAGGTGGTGTTCCCATTCATCTGCTGCCCTTGTCCTTCTAGGTGGTGGAGGTCGCAGGTTTGCAAGGTTCTGTCGAATGAGCCTTGGTGAGTTCCTTCAATGCATCTTGTAGATAGTACACACCACTGCCACTGTGCGTCAGTGGTGGAGTGAATGTTTGTGGTTGGGGTGCCAATCAAGTAGGTTGCTTTGTCCTGGATGTTGTTGAGCTTCTTGAGTGTTGTTGCAGCTGCATCCATCCAGACAAATGGAGAGTACTCCATCACACTCCTGACTTGTGGACAGGCTTTGGGGAGTCAGGAGATGAGTTACTCGCTGCAGAATTCCCAGTCTCTGAACTGCTCTTGTAGCCACAGTGTTTATGTGGCTGGTCAAGTTCAGTTTCTGGTCAATGGTAACTCTCAGCATGTTGATAGTGGGGGATTCAGCGATGAGAATGCCATTGATCATCAAGGGGCAATGGTTAGATTCTCTCTTGTTTGAGATGGTCATTGCCTGGCACTAGTGTGGCGCGAATGTAACTTGTCCATTTATCAGCCCAGATGTTATCCAGGTCTTGCTGCATCTAGACATGGGCTGCTCCAGTGTCTGAGGAGTCACGAATGATGCTGAACATTGTGCAATCATCAGCAAGCATCCCCACTTTTGACCTTATGATGGAGGGAAGGTCATTGATGAAGCAGCTGAAGATTGTTGGGCCTGGGACACTACCCTGAGGAACTCCTGCAGTTGTGTCCTAGTACTGAGATGATTGACCTCCAACAACCACAACCATCTTCCTTTGTGCTAGGTATGACTCCAACCAGCGCAGAGTTTTCCCCCTGATTCCCATTGACTCCAGTTTTGCTCGGGCTTCTTGATGCCATACTCGGTCAAATGCTGCCTTGATGTCAGGGGCCGTAACTCTCACCTCACCTCTGGAGTTCAGCTCTTTTGTTCATCGTTGGACTAAGACTGCAAAGAGGTCAGGAGCTGAGTGGTCCTGGTGGAACCCAAACAGAGATAATTAGCAATAATGAGAAAGATATAATACAGCAGCTGGAGAACTGGAGTGATTTTTTTTCATACAAGCCTTAGTAAAGCACAGCAGTAGTATCCTATTTTCCCTGTATAGTTTGCACTGTTGAAGTAGCCTATTTTTAATTATTTAAAATATATTTAATGGCATTAGCGATATTCCTAATATAATAATTATGCCTCTTTCTCTCACTTAGGTAGTTCTTATGCTTCTCAAATAATAAACATTATTGCTAATTAATCAAATGTGTAAATTTGTAATTAATTAACACTTTACCGTTTAGTATCAATTATACTCTCTAAATTTCACTATAATCGTAGTTTCAGTTAGAAGAGAAAATCCATTTTCTTTATTATTAACATATATCATTGAAGATTATGCCTGGAATTTTACCCCACCCTAACGAGCCGAATGTTGGCGGGGGTTGTCATAAAATGGAGCAGGAAGCTCTGGGAGGCTTTCCCGACCTGCTCCCACCTCCGTCCTCCTTTACTAGGGCAGGGGGAAACGACCTGTCCACCCCAGGCCAATCAAGGCCCTTAAGTGGCCACTTAACAGCCTTCACCCACCTCCACGCAGATTTTACATGTGGCAAGCAGGTGTCCTGGAGCCGGGAAAAGCCACCTGGGAAAAGCAGGCGGCTTCTGATTGTCTGGGGGGTGGGTGCCCTCTTATTGGGCACAGGGTGCCCGATGGAGGTCCATCCCCGCTACCTCAACCACCCTCAAGACACAACATGCTCCCCTTCCCCCCAAACGATCACCCTTGCCTTGCCGGGGCCTGTCCGATTACCCCCGGTGAGGCAACCAAAACTTGCCTGCCTTCCCGGCTCCCAGGCATCGTCTGTGCACGCTGGACTGCAGTCCCAGCAGTGGCCACTGCTCCCGGTGGTGCTGCTGAGACTAAGAGCTGCCGGTCCACTGATTGGCTGGCAGCTCAATGAGGTGGGACCTCCTCCCTCAAGCGGGTAGAAGTCCGCCTCAGAAAAATTAAAGCCCGGGGATCCATAAAATGCGGGTTGGATCCCCAGGCGAGGTGGAAGCGGGTTCGCCTCCGACTTTTCAGTCGGTGGCTGGCTCCCATCCGCCCAATGTGAAATCCCAGCCTATAAGTTTTAAAATCATCAATGAAATTGTTCCTTCTGTTTCTATACATAGCCTTATTGTAAAGGCAATGCAAATTGGTTAACAGTTACACTATGCAAGACCTTTTTCTCGATCATTTCTTGCTGAGACATCATAGAATGATTGTCCTTCTATTGCTCATCATCAAATCTGTCCAAATACCTGCAGTGATTCAGTGCTGATTTTACAAAATCCATCTCCACATATTTCTCTGATACTGTTAGTTATGTCAATCAACAAGAAGCAGGAAACTCCACACCTCCAAAAAAGCAATATGTAATTGAAACTGTGACTGCAGATAGTAAGTGTCAAGGGAGCTAATGACATTTTGTTCAACAAAGTGCTATATTTCACTTTGGTAACTGAATAGAAAACAAAAAACAATGTAGAAAATGCTGCATTAGGTAAAAACCCATGTGCCTTATAAATAATCATCAAGCCGCAGCTTAAATGCAGCACTTTTCAATGTTCTTTTTTCCTAATAAGGACAACCTCTTTTGTTTACATACTGTGAATGGTGAAAAACTCAGATATCCTTTGTAATGCACAGTGAATTTTTTTTTATATCGTTAACGTTGCTTAGGTAAAAGGAAATATTTGAAAGAGAAAGATAGGCTAAGATTTTGTTGCAACACTTCAACTCTGATGTTTATTGCCAGCTGAAACATTAACCTTTGCTTTCAGGTGTTCATTTTCAGTATTTTTCAGTTGATAAGCACTACTCATATTCTTCAGGAATTTACTGTTGGCAGGTTAGGGTCTTTCAGAAAGAACACAAGTAGTCATGGAAATCTAGATCCAGTAAATTCCTACTGAAACAGACTTATTTATGGCTTATAAGCAAAAAAAATGCTGAAAATACTCAGCAGTTAGGCAGCAACAGTGCAGAGGAAAACAGTGACAAAAGGTCATCAACTTGGAATGTTAGCTGTTTTTCTCTCCACGGATGCTGCCTGCCTTGCTGAATATTTCCAGCATTTTCTGTTCATATTTCAGATTTTCAGCACCCATAATATTTTGCCTTCATATTATTTACGGCTACCTCATTAGTAGATAAATTACAAATTATTATTACATACCTTTCATATGGCTCAAAAAAGTGGGGCCCAATATTTGTCTTACTACCACCGTGTTTATATCTGTAGATGGTGCGAAAGCAAGACAAAAATCAGGAGGGAAAAAAAAAATCACCACTGACTTACAATTGGATACGGCCCATTTTAATTTTCAGGCGAATTTCAAAACAGGCAGGGGCAAGATTAATATATTCAAATAGGGGGTCAACTACCATTGTCAGGATATACCCATCACATTTTCTTCATCAACCAGCATTGTCACTGCTACTTCCTCAGCCCGCCCACAAACCAGGAGCAGCATAGCTTGGGAGGCAGACATTTTAGAGGCGGTAAAAGGATCAATAACTTCATCAAAGGAAAGCTGTAAGTAGGTCTGCACTCACATTTTCATCATTGTTTTGGGAGTTTTGACCCTTATAAGATTCTTTAAGTTCATGTCTTTGTTGCTGGATGTGGTCAATAAACCTCCCTGATGTTAAAATCTGTTGGTGATGTCAACAATTTTGAAAGGAAGTGGGGGGGGCAGTACTTGAGGAGAGGGAATCTAAATCCCAGAGACAGAAGGCTGAACACAAGAACTAGGAGGAATAGACCATATGACCCATCGCGCCTGCTCCGCCATTTAATACGATCACGGCTGATTTTAGGTTTCAATTACACTTTCCCGCACGCTCGCCATATCCCTTGATTCCCGGAGAGACCAAACATCTGCCTATCTCAGCCTTAAATGTATTCAAGGATGGAGCATCCACAACCCTCTAGGGTAGAGAATTCCACAGATTCACAACCCTTTGAGTGAAATAATTTCTTCTCATCTCAGTTCTAAATGATCGGCCCCTTATCCAGAGATTGTGCCCCCAAGTTTTAGATTCCCCGACCAGCGGAAACAATCTCTCAGTGCCTACCCTGTCAAGCCCCTTCAGAATCTTGCATGTTTCAATGAGATCACCTCTCATTCTTCGAAACTCCAGAGAGTATAGGCTGGATTATTAGCTCCCGCTGGGGCCAGGAACAGAGGTGGGCGGGTGCGGAATTTTGCACCACCAGCCTGCGTGCCAGTTCCCCTGCTCCATCCTGCCCACGGGCCATTTTCCCAAAGGGGGCGGCTGGGCTACCAAGCTGCAAGCAGCAAGTAGCCAACCGACCCACCTAAAGGTCTATTAAAGCCTGTTAACAAGGTCGGCTGGGATTTTCCCAGTGGTGGCCCAGCTGCAAAGGCCATTTTTAATTTAAAGTTTGAAAAATTAGGAGAAAGGGTGCCTCCATTTTGAAGTTCCCTCTCCCTCACTTACCTACCATAGCATCCTGCTGTTGCTTTCAAAATGAAAGGTCTCTGATTGGCCATCCAGCTTTGAGAGCCCATCCACCATCTTAATTGGATGGCGAACCCACCTTCTGGCCATTAATTGACCACTCTGGAGAAAATCGCATTGAGTGACTGTTTCCCACACAGTGCAGGCTTCTGACCTTCATTTGAGCTTGACGGCAGGATTCAATAGCCCGGAGGGAAAATCCTGCCCACAGTCATTTGAGTGAGGAGGCACCTGACTCAACAGAGGTGCTTACCCAGAGTGCCCAGTATGACTGCAGAGTATCACCCTCACTCTGAGAGGGACAACCATAGGTTGGTCGGACCGAAGACTAAGGCTACGAGGGCCTTCAATGTGTGTCTTGCACTATATGCTCTCAACAGATGAGAGAGCGAGCGAGCGAGAGAGAGAGACAGAGAGACAGAGAGACAGAGAGAGAGAGAGACAGAGGGAAATGTCCCGACTCCAGAAAATCTGCTCCGGTTGCAGTCAATGGGGGTCGAGGTCAAGGAGGACCTCCAAGAGGTGAAGAGCCAGCAGGCCTCGCTCTTTGCCACGGGGGCCTCCAAGATCATCTTCCAGTCCAGAGTCCGCTCCATCGAGCAGGATGAGACGTGCTCGTGTTACTTCTTCCAAAAGGTACACAGAGAGAGCTCTGTTATCAGCAGCCTGAAGGAACAGGATGGCTCGGTAACGTCTTCGCAGTCCGACATACTAAGGATCAGCAAATCCTTTTATGCTGGGCTGTATGACGCGAAGCCCACAGACAGCAGAGCCTCCCAGTCCTTCCTGTCACCTATCATAGAGGTCTTAGATGACAGCAGGAGGGAGAGACTGGACAAGCCGCTATCTCTGGACGAGCTGACAAAGGCCATTGAGTCCTTCGAGACGAGTAAAACTCCCGGAAGTGACGGCTTACTGGTCGACTTGTACTCGGCACTGTGGGACTGGGTCGGCCCAGACGTGCTGGAAGTATACGAGAGTATGCTCCTGGCCGGCAGCATGTCAGAATCCATGAGGAAAGGCATCATCACCCTCATTTACAAGCAGAAGGGGGAGAGGGCAGAAATCAGAAATTGGCAGCCCATCTCACTGCTTAATGTTGACTTCAAGATTCTGTCCAAAGTCATAGCCACTCGAGTCAAGTCTGCTCTGGAGTTGGTGATCCACCCCGATCAGACCTGCACTGTACCCGGCAGGAAGATCTCTGATAGTCACGCGCTACTAAGGGATACGATCGCCTATGTGCGGGACAGGAGGGTGGACACCTGCCTCATCAGCCTGGACCAGGAGAAGGCTTTTGACAGGATATCGCACACCTACATGATGGACATGCTTTCCAAAATGGGGTTTGGGGAGGGAATCTGCAATTGGATCAAACTGCTCTACACAAACATCAGTAGCGCAGTCTCAATCAATGGGTGGGAATCAGAAAGTTTCCCGATCCAATTTGGAGTCAGACAGGGCTGTCCTCTCTCCCCGGTCTTGTTTCGTTGCTGTATTGAACCCTTTGCTGAGTCTATTAGGAAGGATGCGAGCATAAGAGGGGTGACAATCCCAGGCAGTGGAGGCACTCAGGTTAAAACCTCCCTGTACATGGATGACGTCGCCGTCTTCTGCTCGGATCCGCTGTCCGTGCGCAGACTGATGAGCATCTGCGACCAGTTCAAACTGGCCTCGGGAGCCAAAGTTAACCACGGCAAGAGCGAGGCCATGTTCCTTGGGAACTAGGCCAACCGATCCTTTGTCCCCTTCACCGTCAGGTCAGACTACCTGAAGGTGTTGGGGATATGGTTCGGAAGGGCCAGGGCGTGCACCAAAACCTGGGAGGAGCGAGTAGCCAAGGTACAACAAAAGTTGAGCATGTGGGGGCAGCGATCTCTCTCCATTGTGGGTAAGAACCTGGTCATCAGGTGCGAGGCGCTCACGTTGTTGCTGTACGTGGCGCAGGTCTGGCCCATACCCCACTCCTGCGCTGTGGCGGTCACCCGAGCCATTTTCCGCTTCATCTGGGGATCTAAAATGGATCGGGTCCGGAGGAACACGATGTTCAAACCTCTGGATAAGGGCGGGAAAAATGTACCCAACGTGGCCTTCATCCTGATGACCACTTTCGTGTGCGGCTGCATCAAGCTGTGTGTAGACCTCCAGTACACAAACTCCAAGTGTCACTATGTGCTGAGGTTCTATCTGTCCCCGGTGTTGCGAAGGATGGGCCTGGTCACATTGCCGCGAAATGCTCCATGCAGTTGGACCGTGCCATACCACCTATCCTTCGTGGAGCAGTTTCTGCGGGAAAACACCTTTGACCACCGATCCATCAGGCAGTGGTCTGCACGGAATGTCCTCAAGGCCCTACGGGAAAAGGAGACGGTGCATCCTGTCGGATGGTTCCCCGAGCAGACTGCCAAAGTCATTTGGCGGAATGCCTCATCACCAGAACTTTCAAACAAGCACCAAGATGTAGCTTGGCTGGTGGTGAGAAGAGCCCTCCCCGTCAGATCCTTCCTGCACACCCGAAGTCTCGCCCCCTCCGCGCAATGCCCCCGCGGTGGCTGTGATGGGGAAGAGACGGTTGCCCACCTCCTCCTGGAATGTGTCATTGCAGGTGTGGAAAGAGATGCAGTGGTTTTTGTCAAGGTTCATCCCAAGCAGTTCTGTAACACAGGAGTCTGTGCTCTACAGGCTGTTCCCAGGGACGCAGACCGAGACAAACCTCAACTGCTGCTGGAGGACTATCAATTCGGTGAAAGACGCCCTTTGGTCTGCCCGGAACCTGCTGGTCTTCCAGCGCAAAGAGTTGTCCACCACCGAATGTTGCAGACTGGCACATTCCAAGGTCCAGGACTACGTGCTGAGGGACGCACTAAAGCTTGGAGCAGCCGCAGCAAAGGCTCAATGGGGAAAGACCACAGTGTAAGGTCCCCCCACCAAGCTGAACTGAGGGGCTGGATCCATGGGAAACCCCTCGAACTGTATCGGAAAAATTTTCATTTGCTGTTAAATGTAAAAATGTTAATGGCATGACAAATGTGAAATGGAAGGGTTGTGAGGCAACTCAAGATTGTAATGAAGCAAATGGACCTCCTTTGCACTGTTTGTATTTTTTGACTTGGTGCTGTTAGAAATTGGAAATGTAATTTTTACAGGTTTTTATGAATAAAGTATATTTTGGAAATAAACAAAAACAGATGAAAATGCAGTCCAACATACTAAGAATCAGCAAATCCTTTTATGCTGGGCTGTACGACGTGAAGCCCACAGACAGCACGGCCTCCCAGTCCTTCGTGTCATCTATCATGAAGGTCTTAAATGACAGCATGCGGGAGAGACTGGACAAAGCGCTAACTCTGGATGAGCTGACAAACGCCGTCAGGTCCTTTGAGACGAATAAAACTCCTGGAAGCGACAGCTTACCGGTTGAGTTGTATTCGGCTCTGTGGGACTGGGTGGGCCCAGACCTGCTGGAAATATACGAGAGTATGCTTCTGGCCGGCAGCATGTCAGAATCCATGAGGAAAGGCATCGTCACCCTCATCTACAAGTGGAGGAGGGAGAGGGCGGAAATCAGAAATTGGCAGCCCATCTCACTGCTTAATGTTGACTACAAGATTCTGTCCAAAGTCATCCATCGCCAGTTGGGTCAAGTCTGCTCTGGAGTTGGTGATTCACGCTGACCAGACCTGCACTGTACCTAGCAGGATGATCTCTGATAGTCTCGCGCTACTCAGGGATACGATCACCTATGTACGGGACAGGGGGGGTGTACACCTGCCTCATCAGCTTGGACCAGGAGAAGGCTTTTGACAGGGTATCGCACACATACATGATGGACGTGCTCTCCAAAATGGGGTGTGGGGAGGGAATCTGCAATTGGATCAAACTGCTCGACACAAACATCGCAGTTTCAATCAATGGGTGGGAATCAGAAAGTTTCCCGAGCCAATCTGGAGTCAGATAGGGCTGTCCTCTCTCCCTTGTCTTGTTTGTCTGCTGTATCGAACCTTTTGCTGAGTCCATTAGGAAGGATGCGGGCATAAGAGGGATGACAAACCCATGCAGCGGAGGCACTCAGGTCAAAGCCTCCCTGTACATGGACGACGTCGCCGTCTTCTGCTCTGATCCGCTGTCTGTTCGCAGACTGATGAGCATCTGCGACCAGTTCGAACTGGCCTCGGGAGGCAAAGTTAACCACGGCAAGAGTGAGGCCATGTTCTTTGGGAACTGGGCCAATCGATCCTTTGTCCCCTTCGCCGTCAGGTCAGACTACCTGAAGGTGCTGGGGATATGGTTCGGAAGGGCCGGGGTGTGCGCTAAAACCTGGGAGGGGCAAGTAGCCATGGTACACCATAAACTGAATATGTGGGAACAGCGATCTCTCTCCATTTAGGTTAAGAACCTGGTCATCAGGTGCGAAGTGCTCACGTTGTTGCTGTATGTGGCACAGGTCTGGCCCATACCCCATTCCTGTGCCGTGGCAGTCACCAGAGCCATTTTCCGCTTTATCTGGAGATGCAAAATGGACCGGGTCCGGAGACACACAATGTTCAAAACTCTGGATAAGGGTGGGAAAAATGTACCCAATATCACCCTCATCCTGATGACCACCTTCGTGTGCAGCTGCATCAAGTTATGTGTAGAGCCCCAGTACGCAAACACCAAGTGTCACTATGCGCTGAGGTTCCATCTGTCCCCGGTGATGCGAAGGATGGGTCTGGTCACATTGCCGCGGAACGCTCCATCCAGTTGGACCGTGCCATACCACCTATCCGTCATGGGAAAGTTTCTGTGGAAAAACACCATTGACCACCAATCCATCAGGCAGTGGTCTGCACGGAACGTCCTCAAGGCCTTACGAGATAAGGAGATGGTGGATCCTGTCGGATGGTTCCCCGAGCAGACTGCCAAAGTCATTTAGCAGAATGCTTCATCACCAGAACTTTCAAACAAGCACAAAGACGTAGCTTGGCGGTGGTGAGAAGGGCCCTCCCCGTCAGATCCTTCCTGCATGCCCGGAGTCTCACCCCCTCCACATGCTGCCCTCGGGGTGGCTGTGGTGGGGAAAAGACGGTTGCCCATCTCCTTACAGAGTGTGTCTTTGCAAAGCAGGTATGGAAAGCGATGCAGTGGTTTTAGTCGAGGTTCATCCCAAGCAGCTCTAACAGCTCTGTCTGTGGTCTACCGGCTGTTCCCAGGGACGCACACCAAGGTAAACATCAACTGCTGCTGGAAGACCATCAATTCAGTGAAAGATGCTCTTTGGTCTGCCCGAAACTTGCTGGTCTTCCAGCGCAAAAAGTTGTCCACGACCAAGTGTTGCAGACTGGCACATTCCAAGGTCCAGGACTACGTGCTGAGGGATGCATTAAAGCTTGGGGCAGCCGCTGCAAAGGCTCAGTGGGGAAAGACCACTGTGTAAGGTCCACCCGCAATAGTGAACTGAGGGGCTGGACCCATGGGAAACCCTTCGGGCCATATACACCAAATATGGGTTTGCTGTAAAATGTACATGGCATGTAAAATGGAATGGAAGGGTTGTGAGGTAACTCACTCCTGTATTGAAGAAAACTGATTTCCTTTGCACTTTTTGGAATGTCAACTTGGTGCTGTTTTGAACTGTTTTGTAATTTTTTTTTTAACAGATTTTTATGAATAAAGTTTATTTTTGGGGTAAAAAAACAGATGAAAGTGCCGCTGAACTTATCAGAGGTGTATCTAGCGAGATTCCTACAGTAACCTGAGAAAGGCCAGGGACACCACTAAGCTACTGTCAAGATATGAAGGAGGGGCCAGGCAGAAGAAGTGCCCTGCTCAGATCAGAATTTAATAGGCTATAGACCTGGCGGATTGGAATTTCTTTCCAAGGATTTATTTAACATTTCATTTTAAATACTTTTACTCCAGTTTACCTCCTTTTAATTCTCCCATTCTATTCTGTAATCTGTTACTTACATTTCCAACAGCCTTGAATTGAAGAGTGTACAGAATGGCTGCTCGCACACAATCCTGATACCGCTCCACTAATTATATAACATTTACTACATGTTCAAGTGGACATGGATGAGCATTTTCCATGCTTGAGAATTTTCTTTCCTCCCCAACTAGTGCCGTCCTGAGACTCAAAAAAGCTGACAAGCAGAACGATGTATCTGGCTCCCTAAGTATGAGAAGCAGTGCCATATAAATGTGAAACATTTCACAGTTTATGTATCTCATGTATTCAGATATTTCTGAATTATTTTCGGATCACCTCCATATTTTATTCCCATCATGTTTTTACAGGAGGACAAGGGCATATTTTTGTTGCAGAGACAATGAATGAGTGTGTTGAACATATAACATTGAAGCACAAATTTATTACTTATTCATTTGAAGGTAATTCTGATGTGAAGTTATGTTTTTATATTACTTGTTGAGGTCAAATCACTCTTGTCTATTGAAAGAGATTGCTATTTATTAAAATTATCACGAAAAGGTTTCCAGAAGTAATTAACTAAAATATATTCTGATTTATTATTTGCTACATCACTTAAATTTCAATCAAAAGGTGTTCTAAACATGCACACAGGCCCACCAACAGACAGCAGAGAAAATGTTAGAAAATGTGATCTCTTTAGAAAATGTACAAATAATACATCAGATGTGAAATGTTTGATGTCTGCACAGAAAGAAAGTGGTCATGTTCCATACAACTTACTCGAAAGCAAGATGTATTTTAAAAATTAATTTATTTTGCTGTTTTGTTTGCAGGCGCACGCTACAGATTTCAACAGAAATCATTCTGCAAATAACATACAAAATCCAAACCAAAACATTATTTCTTACAATTTACTATTCTACTTTAAAAAAAAATTGCAGCATGTGACTGAATTCCAATATAGGCTGCTGCAAAGTGAGGTTCCACCTAGAAACTTATAGCTCTAATTGTATAAACATGGACTTGTGGAAAGCAAACCACAAAAACCAGTTGAGATCTCAGAATTCCATGTGATTAAAAATGTAATTTGGCATACTGGGGTAGATTTTCCCAAGTGTGGACTTCGGGCAGTTGGCTTGTGGTGCAAACTGCCCACTAGTGCCAGAGGGAACCACAGTCCTCTTTGAGGGATGGGCCTCATTAGCATTCAGTGGACACACTACAGGTGAGAAATAAGCACCCTGAGGTAGCTTCTGTTTCCAGGCTGCTGAAATATTGAGTGTCCCAGATGACTTCTGGACTGGAAGAAGGTAGCTCCATGGTGGCTTGGGAACATTTGTGACAGACCGGAATGGCACTGACCAAGGCTGTTCCTCCCAGCCCCACAAAAGAGTGGCGCAGTGGTTAGCACCACAGCCTCACAGCTCCAGCGACCTGGGTTCGGTTCTGGGTACTGCCTGTGCGGAGTTTGCAAGTTCGCCCTGTGACTGCATGGGTTTCCTCCAGGTGCTCCGGTTTCCTCCCACATGCCAAAGACTTGCAGGTTGATAGGTAAATTGGCCATTGTAAAAATTTCCCCTAGTGTAGGTAGGTGGTAGGAGAATTGAGGGAAGGTGGGGATGTGAGAGGAAAAATGGGATTAATGTAGGATTAGTATAAATGGGTGGTTGATCGTCAGCGTGGACTTGTTGGGCCGAAGGGCCTGTTTTGGTGCTGTATCGCTCTGTGACTCTAAATATTGTAAAAGGAACATTGGTTCCTCTTCAGCTGGACTGGGTGGCACGCTGGGAGATCTCAAAACCTTCCCAGGGTCTACAAAATAAAAACTCACATCTATTGAGCCTTGCCTTTTTTTAAAAATGGCTTCCAGCAGTCCCTTTAAAGATTGCCAGTTAGGCTAGTCAGAACCTGGTACAACTACAAGCTATGCAAGCCCAAATATGGATGAGCATATTAAATGATGTGCAAATGACAGGAATTAATCATATGGTATATTTCCCACTATTTGCCAACAGCAAATGCTTTGCTGTACAGCATTTCTGCCACATAATCAGGGTAGGGTTTTAATATTCAGTTATAATTCTCTAGATCTAATTAATATTCCATTATCCGGGAGATTGGAATACTTTATTTCTGCAAAGCTCTGAGAATCCCAAATTCTTGGATTTGTTGTTTGTTGATCACACATTACATGTACAATACCTCAAAGTAACTAAATCGCAAACTAACATACTTATGAATTTTGTGTGAATTATTTATATTGTCACAATTATATGTATTTCACAGCTCATGAAAAATTTGTTGTAGCTTGATGCCCTTTCATGGAATAGTATGTTTTGCAGAATCATAGTCAGGTTTCTAACATGTATTTTGCAACAATATACCAAACACTGAAGCAGCATATGGTGGTTTTACACTAAAATCTTGCAGCAATATGATCTGTAGGCACTGAGTGATTTGCCTTTCAATTTCAAACTGTTTACAATTTAGTAAGTTCTTCTGAACCCCTCAAACTCCTCTCCCCAGTCCCACCAATATTTAATTCTGTCACTTCTGTGGTGATACTTTGAACTCTTCTCACTTATTAATTTCACTCACAGTCTGACCCAGCATGCAATACACAATTTTTCATTTGAGTCTGCAAATGAGATATGCTCAAACAAATTCCTCATGATGAATTTAAAAAATCCTCCCCTTTTTGCTTGATTCTTTAATGAAGATTTGCAGTTGCACTTTTGGACGGACAGGAAGCCTCAACACAGTCCTAAACAGATACCAACAGTCTATAAGCTCTTTCTACCGACATTACCCTACTTTTGAACACATTCCAACTATTTTGCCTACAGTAGTTAATAGAAGAAAATTTGCTTTAAATCAATAAAATTAGTTTCCAAGAATAGATTTAATCAATTAGAAAGCAAAAGCTGTGTCTTTTAGTCGAATGGCATAATCATCAAATAAGAAATACAGGGTACACAGTAAAATCAAATGTTCACCTGACAACATTTTAGCCTGGTTAACCTATTTTGGGTTGATGATTAAAAAAACCTCTCTTATTAGATTACATTTAAAAACAGATGTTTGTGTTTCCTCCTTTCAAATTACTATTGTTGAAAAAATCTGGTAATTGGTTGTTCCAATAAGTCACAATTTTCAGGCTGTGATTTGATGAGGGCGTATATATAAACCACTTCCTGGGTGGTAACTAACATTCAGTTCTATTATCTAACATGATTTTTAAAAATTAATTCTTTAAATTAACATAGGTATGAAATATACAATTTGCTACAGCTGTTTTTCTGCAAATCAGAATCTACTCCAGCTGTAATGTTATACCCTAGGCACTATTATTAGAGATATGACTGTGGTGCCTACACCCCTATGATAATGGCAAATGAATCGCACTCTGTACCATCAGCATTTCCTTATTTAACTCCCTTATGTGCTATGCATAAGTAGCATAAATCGTCACTTTTTGAAGAGTATCTTCCATAGTGGATTACATTAAATATACATTCTTTTCCCCCTTGTTGAAGCACAGTACTGTGCATCCAATGTATTTTTAATCATAGGACACTGAACATTAAAAATATCATAGACTTAGCTTAAAAGGATGTCTTAAAAGGATGCATGTCTTACCTCAATTCATTTTTAATGTCCATGCTGCCACTGAAATCTGTGACTTATATCAAAGGCATTCAGCAACGAAGAGGATGCTAAAAATAAATTATGTTAACTTTCACATTCTCGATCTCCTTTGGTGTTGCTCACGGGGAGTGGAAGGGTATGCTATTTTATGCTATAAAACATACAATATATCGGGCCATTGATCCCAATATTGAGCTGGGTACCTTGAAGGTGAAATTGATCAATGGAAAAGAAAATTGGACAGGGTATAAAAGGGACAACCAATTTGTTACTGCCCATTTTACGCTACTGCCAAAGATGAATTTCACCCCTCCTTGTTTCTGGTAGTACCTTTGCCACTGAGCCAGAAGGTTGTATGTTCAAGTCCCACTACAAATCTGAACATGTAATCTGGACTGACACTGCAATGCAGCACTAGAAAAGACCCTAAACTGTACGTGAGCTCAGGTGGATGTAAACGATTTCATGGCACTATAGTAAAAAGGCAGGGAACTCTCCCAGTGCCCTTGCCAATGTTCTTCTTTCAATGAACACTAGCAAAAACACATGTCTGGTCAGTCATTTATTTGCTGTTTGTGGGATCTTGCTGTCTCATTTTCCTACAGAACAACCGTGACTGCACTTCAAGTACTAACCCATTGATTGTAAAGTGTTTTAGGATGTGATAAAGTATTACGTAAATGCAAGTTAATTGTATCACCAATTACAGTATAAGCGCACTACGCACTTTAAATATCAGACGGCGCACAGTTCAGTTCCGGAAATGCCATTCAGGCTTCTGTTCATATAATGGGCCTATTGATCCATTCCGAACTACGATCCAGGAACTAGATTTCAATTTTTCAAAACGTTTACCATGCTTTTATTATTCTGAAGAACACAAAGGTGATTCCCAGAGCATTTTGGAAAATGCAGCTGTCTGACCTTTGTGAGTGTATGTGCAGATCAAAAGCAAGGAACAGCGAGATGGATACAGAACTCATGAGTAAGGAATGGTAGAACAGAATCTCCTGTCCTGGGCCAATTAAATGGCTCAGAGGCAGCCAAGGCACAGATCCACCTTCCTAGTGTAACAAAGCACAGGCGGTAGGGCCTGGAAATGGAAGAGAGCTGTTTCTCTGGCCTTGGTGATGGGGACCTTCAAGATGATACCTTATAGATGGAGATCAATGAAACTGAAACTCCTGGAAAAGTGGGAGTTGAAAATGTAAGAGGTGCTTGACCTGAATTCTGAAGTCTGTCTTTGGGACCACTGCAGACACTCTAGCCAGTGAGGTCCAGGGGCAGGTCAACAATGCTTTCTTTTCTGGGTGACCCAGGGCTCTGGACAAGTTTTGCATCATCAAAACATGGTAAGAATTCAAGGATACCTCCTCCCACTTCATATGAAAAGCTATGTCTGGTCTATTCGAATTTCAGGTGAAGCCAAGAGTCCAGCTGCCTAGAAAAGCCCTGAAAACCAAGGGCAGGGTTAGAGAGGTGGAGACCCAGGACCCGGGTCTACAGCTCTTTCCCCTGACCTTTATGCCCGAGGAAAGCTCAGATCCCTGGGCACAAGTTGGAAAATCAGCTCTACAATGTTAATTCTGTGGGCTCACTCCACAGATGTTATCCAGGTTCAATTATGTACCAGGACTGTACAAAACAATGGAGCTTGAAAGTATAAGAATTTTACATAAGGTATATTTAATCACTTTACAGGGACTTAACTTATTTCATTGCAGTAACCTACACCATTATTATTCCAGATAACAAGGAGGAATTTGAGAATTTACCAAATGCAGCCAAATGATGGATATTTGCTCTTGTGTGACAATTGCCTTCAGCTTACCCCTCAGGGTTCTAGTATAAGTTATACAGCAAGCCTTACAGAACTGTCCTTTTTGCACGATAGGCTAGAAGATAGAGACAAAGACAGAATCCTGGTATTTAAAATATACGTGTGTGTATATGATTCAGTGCATTAAATATTTTAGCACAAGGAGATAAAGGCCGGCTTGGGTCTGCAAATGAAACCTGACCCGACCTGAAACCGACATAACCACATCCGACCCTGAGCCCGACCTGACCAGAGCCTGAATGCCGGACCCGGAAGTGCGACCCGAGCCGACCTGAACCCAACATGTCATCGGGTCCCATCAGGTTCGGATCGGGTAGCTGGCCTTTACAAGGAGACTCCTAACACGAAACTGTACTTTGTAATATTAGTAACAAACGTGTTTGTACAAATTCCTTTGTTGATTATCCTAATGAAGGCTGCCTCCATCAGCAGAGCGGACAAATCAATTTAGTGTGTGTTTTTTTTAAGTGTTCATATGCTAAAATATTTTGGAATATTCGAGATCTTAAAATTTGTGACAAAAAAACTATGGTAAAATACTACATGTGGTCATGGACAGAATTCTGGCAAAGTTGAAACACAACTCCACATTTGGCACTGCTCCAACATCTCTGAAACTGAGACCTACAGTTTCTATGTAAAATTCACTCCATGACTTCATTCATTGCTGAAATAATAGTGTCCTGTACACAATTGTCAGTTCATAATGACAACACATTTTTAATTGGTTCCTTTTTTCAGTACAATATTACATCATGCAGGCCCCTACCTGCCAAGAATGAGGCACATTAATTTCACCACATGGACATTAAATTTCAAATTGTTGCTGGGAATAGGAGAAGGCCTGTGATAAGGGGTTGCCAGGCCCATGGCTGGGAAGACATTTTTGCATATTAACAGATAGTGCTTGGAACAAAGGAGTTATCCCCTGCTCCAATACAATCCACAAACAGACATGGTCAAACCAGTCAGTCACATGACTAACCTGCTTGGCAGTCTGGGTTTTTTTTTGAATTGTACAGTTTGAACTGAGAGCCTGCAGAAAGCAGAATGCTCCTGGACTGAAGCAGACCTCCACTCCTGTCTGCGCCCATCTTTTTCTCACAAGCCTCTGAATCCACTGAAGACACATGAAACCCAAGAGAGAAAAGTCTCCTACAGCGAACAAGGTTTAGAAAGAATACTGGGCCCCAACGAAAAGCAAGATCTACCTACAATCAAGGATTCTACAGTGAGCTCAAAGAACCTTAACAACAACTCTTCAGATATTGCCTCAAACATTTCCACTTTATTTTTTTCTTCTGTTCTTTTCTATCTATATTTGCATGTGTGTATCGCGTATACATGCTAGCATGGGCGCATCGTGTATCCGTAGGCGTCAACTGAATTAAGTTTAATAAATTTCAGCTTTTCTTCTTTAAACCTAAGAAAGTCTGTTTGTGCTGGTTTCTTTGCCTTATAATTGGAAAGCGATGAACAAGGATTCACCAAGGGGGAGCTAAAAACATAGTGTGTTTAAAATTAAACCCTGTTATAGCAAGACCAGGTGAAGGCTGAAAGGGAACCCTAGACCTCCTTCTCAGCAGATCATAACAATTATAAACAAATTACTCCAGACATTTCATTGGCATTTTTCTGTAATTATATATATATATATTTGTTGCAACATCTTGAGGCCTGATTTTCCTTCTGGGTTGGGAAACTGACTTCGGGATCATTTATGGGTCCCAGACACGCCCCAGGGTGGGAAGCAGTCACAGACTCCGATTTTCAGGAAGCAGTGCTGCTAATTGGCTGGAGGGCAGGTTGAGCGGCCAATTAGCGGTCGCAGGGGCAGGAAGGTAGGCGGGACAGAGCACGTTCTGGCCTCATTTAAACACACCATGGCAGCCATTTGACTAAAGGAATGGATACACCAGTTATGGAAGGAGAAAGGCAGAGGATTGGCACCTGGGCAGGGCAGCCCCTCACCTTGCAGACAACAATCTGGAGGACCTCCTTGAGACAGTGTGGGAGAGGAGGGAGATCCGCTTTCTGGAGCAGGCCACCCTCCCAAACAAAGCTGGCTTGGCTTGAGGTTGCTGAGACCATGAGCAGTCAAAGTGTGGTCAGGAGGAACTGGGTCCAGTGCTGGAAAAGGTTCAGTGTCCTTATCCACTCTGGCAAGATTAGTGCAATGCCAGACCTTCATGACAGGCCTCTGACACACCAGCTGAGGAGCCCGAGGGCACATACTGCTGGGGTGAATGTGTGCCCAGGGTGCTTATAGACTCCCTAGTAAGGCTCAGAGCCCAAATGCTGTTGAGGACTTGTCAGCACTGATACATGTAGCTTCCTATGTCAATTAGCCACTGGCATAGGCCATAAAGGCCAGCAGTGTCTTCTCTCTCTCGCTTTTGCCCTTGCAAGAGAAAACACCTGAGAAAGGGAACTGATAGGAGGAGGAGTGTCCTGTCTCCACATTGTGACTGCCAAGGAGATCTCAAGGACCAAGTCAGGGAAGGAGAGATGGGCATTCCTGGTCAAAAGAATGAAAGTATATTGCAATCTGTAGATGAAGGGATGGAATGCACTTCTCCCTGTCAGATAGCATGCCAAAGACTCAGCTGCATTGGGAAGCCTCAGCACTGCAGAGGCTTCTGTTCCCCAAGGCTAGTTCTCATGATCTCTTCTTGTGTCTCCGGTAGGTTGTTACATGGAGGGAGAACAACAGAGACCTGTGACAGCATCGGGGCAAGCGCTGGAAACACGGCATCAGAGCTAGCACTATCACATCTTACAAGCGCACTCTCCATACTCACATCAGTGAGTTCTCACTTGAGATTAGATAGGATGGAACTGGTTGAAGAGCACGGCACTAGTATACAGATGGAGGTGGGATAGGAAGAGGCAGATGTGGACAGTCCCCCTCGGAGGATGGAGGTCTGACACAGCCATACTGAGCTGGGTGTAGAGGCAGGGCCTTGGGAGTCACAAGAAAGGAGGCTCTACTTAAACCAGCAGCTACAAATGTGTTCCCATATGTCAGAGTTCCCTGAAGCAGTGCAGGGTCATGGGCTGAGAATGGAGCAGTCCATTCAGCTCATGTGCGCCACCTTGGCTTAGGGTTTTGAACGCATGAAATCCTCCACTGAGAGAGTGGCCAACCTCATGCACAGCCATGTGCGGCATCACTCAGTGGCTGCAGGAGCAGTGCACTGACATGCACAGAATGCATGCTACACTCTAGCATTGACCAGTCAGTGGCATTGGTGGCGCAGAGATGTTTGGAGTAGTTGCCAGTTTCACCCAGTTGGTGCTCCTCTCCAGCCATCTGCAACGCCATCCAAGGGCTTAAGCCGTCACCGTGGAGGATGAGGGTGCCACTCCTCATGGGTTGCCACCATCACTTTGCCCCTCTAACTAATGGACCATCTATGCAGAGGCTTCCCCAGCATTGACGTCAGTGAAGCAGCCTCTGGAGGTGCCTCCACTGACACCTTCACAATGAGGACAACCGCCACATGCATCTTAGCCACAAGCAGAGACAAGCGAGCAGGTTGCCTCCACCTCCTCTGAGGCCACAGGGAACGACTGTGTAGAAGTGGCTGAGAGCAGAGGCCACTGCATCGGGCAGAGCACTAAAGTGGTTCACCTGTAAATGGTGATTTGGTGATAATTGGTGATAAGACTGGATCTATTCTAGGCTTTGTCTTCAATGGAAGTGTTCTCACAGACAGCTCAAAGTGAAATCTACAGCATGCTATCCTCCTAGGTTAGAAGGGCTCAGCTCAAACATGCCTGAATCAAATGATCTCTGATGTTGATGGCATCCTGACGAAACCCTCGCGGTTCTGTACTGGGCCCGGCCACCTCCCTGTGCAACTGGGGCACCTCTATGTTCTGCATCTTCCTCCTCCTCTTCTTCCAATGAGCTGGGTCATTCCAGTGCCTCTCCCTCTTCAAGGTCCACATCTCTCTGGAGGGCCATGTTATGGAGAGAGCAGTAGACCACTACAATGCTCAAGACCCTTGCAGGAGTATTCTGCAGGGCGCTACTCGACTGGTCCAGGGACCGGAAATGCATCTTCAGAAGTCCAATGGCCTCCTCAATAGTTGTCCTTGTGAACAAATGGCTGTGGCTGTAGCACCTTTTGTGGTTCCATCTCAAGGTCTCGTAAAGGGGTTAGTAGCCATCTCTTCAAAGGATAACCCTTGTCCCCTCGAATCCACCCACAGAGTTTGGGGAAAGGAATGAAGAGCTGCAGCACCTTGGAATCCTGGAGGGGAAGGAGTCATGGCAGCTGTCAGGAAAGTGAGCACACACATGCAGGAAGCTCTTGTTGTGGTCACAGACCAGTTGAACATTCAGGGAGTGAAAGCCTTTCCTGTTGATGAATCTCACTGGGCGGTCCCTCGACGTCTTGACGGCCACATGGGTGCAACTGATGATGCCCTGTACCTGCGGGAATCCAGCAATGGAGCCGAATTCCAATGCCCTTTGTGCTTGCAAGGCACCAACTGTCTGGAATTGAACGTACTGCCCAGCTCTCGCAAACAGATAATCAGTGATCTGCGAGATGCAGTGGCGTACAGCCATTTGCGAGACGCCAAGATCTGCTGCTGATCCTTGAAAGCAGGCAGAAGAAAAGAAGTTCAAGGCCACAGTGACTTTGACAGTTATTGGCAGCGTGTGGCGAACAGTGCTGTGAGGTGCAAGGTCTTCCGGGCACAAATCGCATTGACTATCTGCCTGGATAGACACAATCTCCTGTGGCCCTGGTTCTCCGTCATTTTCAGGCAGCTCCATCTTCAGTGGTAGATCCTAAGCTGAGGGTATAACCTCTGTTGCCTTCCTGTCCCTCGTCCCTCTCTGCTGCCCTCTTCATGCCCGGGGCTCCACCTCTCCTGCTGAGGATGTTGCTCCTCATCACCACTAGACACAAAATCTGAGAGTTGCGTGTCCACTGCCAGCTATAGCTTTTCTTGCAATCAGCTGGACTCCCTATAGTGTCTGGAAGCTTTAACCACTCTTCTTATGCCCGTATGATGCCAGGAGGGTGAAGACCCCCTGCACTGCCCGAGTACGTACAGAACACTCTCCCCACAAGCTATGAAGACCCAATAACACCTATGTGTCAACGGATGAGTGTCCCTCTCAGCAGTGCTACTTTTTATGATCCCACCTAAGTTGATGGTGTGGCTGTGGCTGACTCCCCACTGTGCTGCCACCACCTTGCACCTGGTCTGCCCTAGACCTAACATGCAACCCGTGCACACCCAGCAAAATCCCAAACTAGCCTTCAACAAGCTCTAAATGAGCTTGAATATCTCTGTGAAATCTCCTCTCAACCTTCTCAGCCTCAATGAGCTTGTTAACATTAATTGGCCTTATTCCCAAATTGGGCAGTTTTCTGAAGCCCACTTTCCCCTGTCCTGATGAAACTTGCTGGTGGCAGGAACAGTGACAGGAAATCGGCACACTGGTGGCGCCGCTATTTTTAGTACCTGCCCACCTCCATTACCACCCTGCTGGGACCTAAAAATCCTGCCCATGGTGTGTAAAGAATACTTAAACGAAAAGCTCACCCAGAGAAACAGTTTTCTAACAGTCTATGAGGTTAATAAATTACATAGTGCTTTGATAGAGAAAAATAAAGCTTTTTACCTTCTGATTTCCTATTGCGTGAACCAAACACTGCAACTGCTTATTAACAGGAGCTTGAAGCATTTGTTTATTTAAGACAAGCAACAGACAACACTGTGTTAAGCCATACAAAATGCTTTCTAAATAATGCTATCTTCATTCTGTATTAAACCTAACAATTCACATGACAGTGATGTGAAGTTTTACACCATTTCCTAATAACCTACAAGGCAAGCAAACAAACTCGTTGTAGTTTAAGTCATGATTCTAATTTTGTGTAATCAATACTATGTTCAAAGGTCCCAACAGGAATGAAGGTGTAACACAAAGGTTTCTGAGTTGTGAGGATGGCCAAGGAAGGAAGCAGAAAATGCCTAAGTAGAGGCAGGGGTAGAGTGCATTACAATCACCCTGAATTATTTGATTCTAACAGAGGGAGCAAAGTAAAAAATGTAGAATTCTAAAAGATGGTTATTGAATCATAGAATGGTCACAGCACAGGAAGGAGCCATTTGGCCCATCGTGTCCGTGCCAGCTCTCTGGAAGAGCAAATCAGCTAGCCCCACTCCCCAGCCCTTTTCGCTGTGTTCCTGCAAATTTTCTCCCTTCAGGTGCTTATCAATTCCCCTTTGAAAGTCACGATTGGATCTGCCTCCACCACACTCTCAGGCAGTACATTCCAAATCTTAAGCACTCGCTGCATAAAATCGTTTTTCCTCATGCCACCATTGACCTTATATCAGTGTCCTCTGGTTCTTGACCCTTCTGCAATGGGAACAGTTTCTCTCAATCTATTCTGTCTAGATCTCTCATGATTTTGAATATCTCTGTGAAATCTCCTCTCAACCTTCTCTTCTCTAAGGAGAACAGCCCAGCTTCTCCAATTTATCCACATAACAGAAGCCCTTCCAAGTGGGCTTCCAAGTTTCTTTAAAACTTAATTCTCTAATTTGTTGTGTCCTAAAAGTGAAACAGAAACATACTGCACTTTTAATTGTACTTCACCTTTACTCGTGTTCCACTTTCCTTGGTTAAGAGGATTCAAGCTTGCAGTTTGTATATTTAGGCAATCAACACTGGGAAGAAAGGGAGGAGGCAAAAAGGGAGAAAAACTTACAGGAGGAACATCCCTAACAGCAACACCTTTGAGTATTTCCATCCATTCCGTAAGGTTTTGTTGGCTTATCAGCTCCAATGGTAGAGCACACTGAACAAGTGCATCTCACACGTTTTATAATCACAAAACAATACTAAATAAACAAAAGTTCTGAAATATTATGTAAAATAAGTTTAGTTGTGTGACGTCATCCCACAAGATAACACCAACCACCGACCTATGTGATGTCATGAAAAATGCAGACATTTGAACTGCTCGGTAAAATCAAAGTTGTTTATGGAACATTTAAACAAACTTGTTTTAGGACCATTTCCAAAATGTGCTTTTCACATAAGCAGAACATATTGCATGGAGCTCAGGATGATATAACAATTATACTATAATATTTGAAATTGATCAAATAATACCCACCTGACAAGTCACCATTTGAAGCATTCAGTTAGGTATCATACCAAAACTTTTGCAAAGGAATGAACAAATGTAGGTACTTGAAGTTTTTCCCAGTGGTTTATATAGGGATATTACAGTTGTGCAAGTTAAGTTGATTGCTGTGATGTCAGTCCCTATATAATGCTTATGGTTGACTATATAGATGAAACAGTAGAGGACAAATCACAAGGAGTCATGCTCAAACTGTAGTGTTTTGGGTAGACCACCTTGTACACTGTATCCAGTTCTGGCAAGCTGTACTGTGTTTAGTTCCATTCACTGCAAAACAAGGGAAACATTCAAGCGCTGGATGCAATTAAGAGAAAAGCCATAGGACTGGTTCTAGCACCAGAAAACTGAATTATGAGGAAAAACTGGGGAAACCTGGAGGCAAATTTTCATCCTTGGAACTCCTGGCACAGTGTTAGAAACTCTTAGCATGTGAAGCCTTGTGCTGGGGACACTAAACACAAAGGGCTGGATTTTCATTACGGAGGAAGCAAAAACCGGGTCTGGGTTTGGGTCAGATCCCGCCTCTGTTGGGAAACTGGTTCAGATTTTCCAGCAGGTAAGCCCTTAATTGTATGGAGACGGGTTTCTTGCCCACTTCGAACCAATGATGCTGGGAATGGAGGTGGGTCAGATGAAGTATGGGACTCATGTAGACACCCATGGCAGCCATTACTGTTCAGAGCTTTCTCCCTTTGTCTCCTCTTCTTCCTCCTTCTCCTCTCCTGCTCCTCCCCCGATGAGCAGTCTCCTTCCAGAGCCTCACTGTCCTCAATATCGATAACATGGCCCTCCAGAGAGGTGTGGAGAGTGCCGAAAATCACCAGAATGACAGGGATCCTTGCAGAAGGGTACTGGAGAGCACCACCTGAGCAGTCCAGGCACTGGAATCACATCTTCAGAAGCCCGATGGCCTGCTGAGTAGGTGGCATTGGTTGTATTGCCTCTGTTTGGGGCTCTTGTAGAGGGGTCAGTAGCCATCTCTTCAAGGAATTTCCCATGCCCCTTTGGATTCATTCACACAGTTTTGGGGATGGAGGGAAGATCCGAGGCACTATGGACTGGCGAAGTATGAAAGAGTCATGGCAGCTGCCAGGACAGCGAGCACACTCAAGGAGGAAGCTCCTGCTGCGGTCGCAGAACAGTTGGATGTCGAGGAAGCGGACGCCCTTCCTGTTGATGGATCTCACTGGCCAGTCACTGGGTGTCTTGATGGCCATATGGGCAAAATCGATGATGCTCTGCACCTGGGTGAATCCAGCGATGGAGGTGAAACCCAATGCCTACTTGAATGCACAGGCCCATCTATGTCAAAGTGGATGCAGTTCCCCATCCTCCTGATTATGGCACCCGTGACCTGCCTAATGGCGTGATGAGCTGCCGACTACGAGATGCCACCCAAGTCCACAGCTGGAACCACCTGGTTGCATTGGGCGACGGATACCTTGACGGCTGCAGGTAAGGGACTGCCATGGGGGTTGGGAGGTCTCAGGTCATTTTGGATTACAGCACGTGTCCAAGACCATCTGCCTGGATAGGCACAGCCTCCTAGAGTGCCAGTGCCATGTCATTTGCAGCTGACTATTGGGCGGTTGACCCAATGTCTTGGGTCGTGCCTTTGTCCCCTTGCAGCCCCCCGCTGTGCACATCTGGCCTCCCATTATCCAGAAGATTGCATCTGCTGAAGCTCATCCTGGCTACTCTGTCCAATGTCAGAGTAGTCTGTTCCCATGTGAACTCCCTCAGCTGGGCTTTGTACGTTCGCCATCCTTCCCCAACTGCCCCAGTGACATCCATCTCCAGATTCCTACCACTCACCACTGAGAAAAGCAAGTCTTACAGCTCCGGCAATGGCTACTCTGTGGCACTTTTGGAGCAGCTGAGCTTTACTTCGTGTCTCTGCATCATGTTAATCAGCCCTTCCCATAGCCCTACGGCCTTCTGCATTGTTCACATCCTCTACACCCTGCCACGCTCCAGACATGACTGTCTCCCCATGCCCTTCCTTTGAAAATCACAAACTATCCCTGAAAAGCCTGCTGATGGGCTCCATAATGAGTTTAACAGTTGATTAATTGAAGGCACTTGGGGTTGGCGTTCCCTCCTACCAGGCATCCCTTTAAAAATAGCTTCGTATTCCAGAGGCAGCGGGACCTGTTGCTGACCTCCGAGAATGCAAACTTTGAAGATCTGGCCCAAAAATCTGACTTTTCAGCCTTGCAAAGGGGTAACTGAGAGGTATATCCATATAATCTACAATCTATTAAAAAAAATTGAGTGCACTTTCTGTCTGCTCCAATGACTTCCTGCCATCATTTACCTATTTTTGTCACCTTTTTTCCCATGATAAATATTATGACCACATTTATGATGGGTTTTGCCAAAGCTCGCCAAGCTGAATGCCCAATTTGGCCACAGGTTGTTAATATCCAAAGTAAGGAGTTATATAAAATTAAAAAATAAATTTTTCACAATAACATAAAGACTTGCATTTATATAGTGTCCTTTCATGACCTCAGGACATCCCAAAGCATTTTTCTATTTTAATGTAGGAAATAAGGCAGCCAATTTGCAAACAGCAAGGTCCCACAACAGCAATGTGATAATGACCAGGTAATCTGTTTACAGTGATGTTGGTTGAAGAATGAATGCTGGTCAGGACATTAGTGACAATTGTGCCATGAGATCTTTTACATTCACCTGACAGGACAGATGAGGGCTTGGTTTAACATCTCATCCAATGGACCACACCTCCAACAGTGAAGCACTCCTTTAGTACTGCACTGAAGTGTCAACCTAGATTATCTGAAAAACTGTTTTACATTCAAAGGCATTAACTAAATACCTTTAGATGCCACAGGATTCTTTTGGTGAAAATAAACTATTTAAAGCTAAATTTCACTTACCACCAACAAGTTTATTTCACGTCCACTTTAATATCAATATATTTAAATTTCTCTATTTTATTATAAAAAAATGTCAGAACAAGCCAAATTATCATTTGAAGTTTTAAAATGGGAAGTTAAGCACTGATCAATTCCAAAATGGTTATGTTAGCAAAATTAAAAAAATGTTGATTATTTTTATTATTTCGGTCATCGGGCCAGCAGCACCACCAGGAGTGGTGGCCGCTGCTGGGACTACAGCCCAGCCGAGGACATGGAGCCAGGACTTCAGGTAAGTAAGGATTGCCTCGCTAGGGAAATTGGTCGCGCCCCGGTGAGGCATGGGTGGTCGTTTGGGGAGGAAGGGGGGGTGTCTCGGGTCCTGGGGGTAGTTGGGGAAGTAGGGGCGGCCCTCAATCGGGCACCTGGTGCCTGATTATCAGCTTCCCCCCCCCCACCACCCCAGTGCACTGAGAGACCAACAAGTATCACTGGGCGGCCTTTCACGTCTCCCAGACACCCACTTGCCACAGGTAAAATACCCGTGGAGGCGGGCGAAGGCCCTTAAGTGGCCGTTAAGTAGGGCGGAGGCAGGAGCGGGCCAGGAAGGCCTCCTGCAGCCTCCCGCTCAATTTTACGCCACCCCCCCCCCCCACCCCCCCGCCATCGTCCAGCCCGTTGGGGTGGCATAAAATTCTAGCCAGTGATTCAACTTACTGAGTTTGATTTTAAAATCTTACAATGCCTTTCGGTACCAAGGGATGAATATAACATACTTCTGTTTGCTGTTTATTGCAAAATCATGAATTATAACTTCACTACACTTGCCTAAGTATGGCCAGAGGTTTGTGTCACTGCACAACAAATGAATTTACTATCTTTATTAGTTTTGCAAGTTAATTCAAGCACTGATTATATAAAATATCATGGAGATCTAGACATTGTAACATGATTCTATAAATTTGACTCAACTGCGTTTATTGACTCAGTGAAATCTTATTGTAGGTCAACTTATCTGAGCTTATCTTGTTCTTTATTAATCCTGCTGCTACAAGCAGAGATGCTTTACTTTGATTCATCTATAAATAGGTTTTTTGGTTTGTGGATTAAATTTAAGATTTTCTGCATCCAGGTTAATATTTGTAATTAGTTCACAAAAACACAATCCTTAGTAGCAACCGTCAACCAGCCTCCCAGAAAATTCCATATGGATTATCGGTCCTCTTTCCAATCTGGCACACTGGAAAACTTCCAGGTGCATTCAACCAGATTCCAGACCTGATGCAACAAAGCCATTCACAGGCCAGGGCAACTCATCTTCAAGGAATAGATTATTCCCGTCCAACAGTTGACAACAAATTTTACTCCATAATACATTGCATAAAATTTGTCATGAAATAAGCCTCCTTGCCTCAGCAGACTCCCACAAACAAATCTCTAGCCTTCCCACCATCTTCACTTCCCAAATTAAAGAGAAACTGGAAACAAAAATTAAGTCACCTAAATAGCAGAGGAGGAATGCTCAGCTATGATGGCATGCAAGGTTCAGGTCATACAGAGTGTACTTCAGCCACAGAGATTGAGCTTGAGCATAATGTGGAATGGGCCACTTTGAATAGACATTGCAAACTGTGTATATTAAAAAAAAGTCAACACAGTCCCCCAAATCAGTTTCCGGTCTCGTGATCAGTTCCATAAATTGCTGGATCAAAACAATTTTGAAACAGGTTTTATGATCACTCTAATGCTCAAAACATTAGCTGACGCCTATCATTTTAAATTCTTTATCTCTTTGCTTTTCATGATTAGAAAATACAAGAACAATTTTTCATATTTCAGTATAAAGCAAAGCTTCAATTTTTATTTCAACCCTACTGAAATTCATGTTCTAAGGACAAATGCTAAAATTGAACTGTACCCTCTCCCACCTTTTAATACTAAGTTCCCATCTTCTCGTTCTAATAGCTTGAAGTAAACCCTTGCTTAAGTTGAGCTTTTGTAGTCCTGTTCTTTGTACAATTGCTGAAAGTAAACATCGACGAGCCGTTGTATAAGCCAATAAGCTGGTAGAGATCGAGGCTCTTGCGTTTACAATTCTCCAAGCTGAGTACTAATGCCAAGAGAAGGCAAATATTTCTCTACGGGGAGGGAATAATCACCCCAGGCTTTCCTGGCCAATCTTCTAGCACTGCCAGTGGCCCAGAAGTCGGCTGTGTCTGAGTAGAATAGGAGTCAGGGTGCAGGGAACTACAAAAAGGGATTAAAAGCAAAATAAAATCAACAATATCTCAGCAAATACTTGGACTTTTGTAACAAAAATGCAAGTATATGGAATTCATCTAATATCAATTAACCAGATAGCCGGTAACTCCCTTGAGAGGACTGTGAGTTTGAAAACAACAAAGCTAGTTTAATTGGCTGTTAAAAAATACAGATGTAATCCTTATATCACCTTCAGTGGAATAAAACTCAATTAAAACAGGTTACAAAAACCAAAACATGCCTGAAACCTGTGGAATTGTTTAAACCTTTACATCATACTTATAAAATTACATTTATAATGGCACTGCATAGAATGGTGAACTGGCAAAGCCTTCATCCATTTGACTAGGTATTGACTGCAGACTATGGAAATCTTTAATAATGAACAGATGAGCATCCACAGGTCTCTCTCAATTATCACCTGGTGGAGATCTCAACAGTGGTAGAGACAGAGCCCTGACAGTAGAACCTGCCTCATCTGGGATATTGGTCACATCAGCTGAACCCTAAATGGGAGAAGTGGTGGAAATTAAACAACCACACCCCAGCATCCTGCCCTTTGAGGATGTCACAATTAAGATAATTAATTTTAGTGCCTCCACCTGACTGGGATCCAAGTGGTCTCATTGGGTCCTTTGCATTTCTTGAAATTGATTTTGTAAATCAAAACAAAACATGTCAAGAGTTTTTTAGACAACATGCTTGGAGCAAATTTTAATAATCTATCTTCCAATTTGCTAGAAACAAAAACAGACTTCAAAAAAAAGTTTTTTTTAACCAATAAGAAAAAGCTGTTTAATGAGGTGGTTTAGTTAAGGAGACAGGAGTAAATTTTAAGAACAAAATTATAAAATATATTTAAAAGGGTTAAATTATTTGAACAAAAACAATTAGAAAATGAAGGATAAATTTAAAAATCATTTTATTTCGGGATTTTTCACATTTTATGTCAGTAATATTTTGGCAGTACACCAATTTCTGATATCTCAGCAGTAGCATTAGTATGTAATTAAGAGAGTCTCCATCAGCTACTCCTTTAAAACAAAAAGCTACGAAAGATTAATTCTTAACTGACACCATTTACGGTTTGCTTTTGATTTATATTTCACTACCTTCAAGGATATAGTTCTGTGGGTGGCAGCAGCTCTGGTACCCTAACTAATTAATCTTTCTTCATGTATGAGCCCAAACAGTGAGAGTTAGCAGGGTATTCTACAGCTGAGCTTCAGCCTGTCCTGACCCGATGTCTCATACACATGTGCCCGCGCGCACACTTTCCAGCATGGGTCACTAAGTAGTGACGTGGAGAAGAAATCATTCACCTCCCCAGTACAGGGGACACAAGACCAACTGTAGCACCATCAACTTGCTGCCTCAACTCAGATCAGCTAACTCAGTAGAGACCAATGTTCTGGGCTGTATAGCTGAGTATTGCACCACATCTCAGTTCATTTGACACCAGGAGAGCTAATATTTTTAAGATGGATATGCATGTTGGAGCAATGAATGCTCATTACTGGAGTAACTGATTCGGAAAGGTTACAGAGGCAGCATGAGGGACCAGTATGAATAGTAGCCATTCTAGCTATTAATTTAGCAGAGTGAATTATGACAGGGGAGCCACTACACTCGTTCATCAATTGTATCAGGCGGTTTCAGAAAATGCAGCCTTCAGGGGGAGCACAACCAAACTGCCACACTAACAATGCAGCTGCTTCACATTCAGAATTACTGTTTACTTCCTCAGGCAACTTCTCCCAATGAACTCATTATTTATTACTTGAAACCCAAAGACTGGCACAGTAAGTTTGAGATGTGGAAACTGGTTAGTTAGGTTAATGACTTTCTGGGACCAAAATATGATTGAGTAGTGGGATATGAGCTGGTGTTCAAAATGTCTCAACTGCAATAGCCCAATATTGACCTTACTGCTGTGGAAGGGACCTGAAGGAAGACTCCGTGAGGCATCAGTCAGCAGGCTGGCATAAGTCAATTCAAGACATCAAATTAATGCTGCAGATCCACTGACAACAGCAATTGCAAAAGTTTACTGAATCACTAACATAACAGAAATTTAAACAGGATAACATTTTACACAACTTAAGCTAACATCTGTTAAAAGCAGCTTACACAAAGACTCCTGACAGTGCTGGCATCAGAATGCATTAACTAGCCCAGCTCACTCACCACTGGTCTGAAACATGCCTTTTTTCCAACTTGCATCACCTCAATCACAAAGTACTGTATTTGAAGAATTTTTTTAAAAGTTTGGAAACGTGAGTAAAATAAACTGGCCCAAATGTTTTGTTCATGGTGCTTCCCTTACACCAATTTCAAATGAAAAAGCAAATGCAGAGAAATACCAATGAAAATTCTTTACATTTTTCTAAATCAAATTTGAGATCTTAATGGGTTTAACACACAAAATAGGTGCAATCACTTCAATTCACTCAAAACAGAAGAGCAGTGAACATTTAAGAAGTATTTAGACGAGCACTTGAAATGCCATAGCATACAAGGCTATGGCCAAGTGCTGGTAAATGGGATTAGAATAGATAGGCTTGATGGCCGGTGCAGACACGGTGGGCCAACGGGCCTGTTTCTGTGCTGTATAACTATATGACTCTATATGAATCACAGGCTCTCCAAATGCAATGCTCTCTCTGTGCCAACTGCGCACTTATTCTCCTGGAACACTGAACCATTGAAACAGCCCCACTGAGACTTGGGGTGACAAGGTCAGCATGCTCTCACACAATATTCTGTCCATTAAAATTAATATGCATTCCAGTTGCACAAGCTTTGAGCCAAGTTCATTAATTCTGAAATCTGACCATGGTCTGTAGAAGCTGCATTCTTCTTTGTTTTTTTTCCCCTCATGCTCTCCAAGGTCCTTAAACTGGTCCCTACTATCCTTTACAAGAGAAATATATTTGTGTGAACTCATCTGAAGATTGCTGTATGTGTGAGATGAAGGAGGATAAGGAAAGCTCAGACTCCAGAGAATTATATCTAGTTCCATTGGAGGATGTCAAAAACATAATGAAAATGTTTATCACTCTACAGAGGTAGGAAGGTTTTGCATTTCATTGAGTATTCCCTTCTGGCTTTGCTGGTAAGAAACATACTGAGATCCATTAAGATCAAGCCACATGAAATAGAAATGTGCTTTCCTTTGGCAAATAACAAGTAATCTCTAAAACAGCCTGCATTCTGTCTATGCTAATCAACCAAGCAGTTCTCTCATATAAATCAATACCCAGACATGAATGCAAGGAAAGTACTTATAATAAAATTTTAGCTACCGTAGGACATTTTGCATCAGCTCAATGGGGAGAACTACTGCATAACCGCATTTCCTAAGGTTCAATTAAACAAAAAGGTAGTTGTTTAACAGCCTTCGAGAAAGAAATTGAACCAAATACTCAAAGCATCCAAGGTAAGCACTAAACAATGATTTCAGGGGGTAATGTTAACCTAAATGGCCAGGTGAGAAACTGATGGTGGTCAATTTTCCTTGTCTATACCTGATGTTAATGGGTCCTTAACGGTGATGAGGCTGGCTCCACTTTGATGCGAGGTGCTCAAAATGATGCCTGTTTCAGGTGACAGGCCCCATTTAATATGGATACCAGGGTACTAAGACATTAATAGGTTGTCACGTAGTCAGAACTAGTTGAAACCTGTGCAGTTAAGGCTCCGATCAATTCTACGGGCACTGGAATAAAAAAGACCCAACAAAGGGAAGTGTTGAATTACTGTTGTGGGCTGCAAAGGACCTGTTCTGCTTTGACCCTGAGACCCCCCAGTTCTCAGCAATAACAACCCACCACTGTCATCCGCCCACTAGCCCTTTCTTTCCCCACGCCAACCTCAACTTTATTTTCTGCCGGCTATCCAAGCCCAATTTTCGAGGCTGCTTGCTTGACAAATTTAAATGAGACCGGGCCCTCAAATTGAGGGATCCTCTACATCACTGGAATGGGTGGCCATCCAGCATGCTCGCCAGTGGGTCACCCAAAGGTCAAAATCCACCCCATGTAATCAGAACGGCTGCCTGATTTTACTCGCTATTGACATCAGAGCGCAAAGTCAGGCCATGTGCAAAAAAAGCAGCTGATCTGATCGTGACTGTTTCCTATAGGTAAGTAGATTAGATCAAAATTATCCCTCGGTCTTCTTTGAATATTAGAATTCTTTTTAGTAAATGAAGAATATTCAATTTATAATTGTTGTCCACTGATTTTTAGCCAGCTCATCTATGTTTGATAAAGTAATAAAATACCTCTAAATTCCAAACATAGTACAAGTATTTTTATACTGACCGTGCCAAAAAAAGTTTTCACTTGAAATTGGTATATAAATATGTAAAAACATGTCTAGGAATATAAATACAAATTTTGTCAAGACTCTGGGCTTGCGACTTTAGAATATGAAAGTCTAATTGGGAACTGTTTTCTCCGGAGTTGAAAAGGCAGATTTACATCAATATCATTTGCAGAATAAAAACACTATTTCCTTGAAATCTGCCTGTTATAATTTCAGAATCTATCATCGAGGAAAACAGCTTCGTAACTACCAATATTGTTCCATGACAAAGTCCTTTAGGTTTCATGTTTGCTAGCAACATAGGGCTGGATTTTATGTTGCCGCCGCCGAGTATGGTGGGGAAGTAAAAGATGGCGGCCTGCACGTGCAGCATTCACTCTGTTGTCTCGCCGCTATCTTATATGCGGCGCCTCATTAGCATGCCCAGGACGGACTGGCCCCCGATGATGTGGAGGGGGCGGGCAAGCCGTTCCCGGTAACAGCGTCCAGCGCCACTGCGCAGGTGCCGGCGACATTTTTAAAGGGCTTAGAGTCCTAAATGACAACTTAAATTTTGAAAGGAACAGTGAATTTAAAATTATTAGCAATAATTTAAAAAAATCTTTCGAGTCTCTCGCCCACCCCCCACCCCCAAAAGCATTACGTCATTCCCCCCCCCACCCCCGTCCCTGCAAAATTCAGAACATTTTACCTTTACCCCTTCCCCTCACCCCCTAGACCAATCAAGTAAGTTTGACCCCACTGCCTCCCTCCCACACTGATAAAGTTCCCTCCTCCCCCCTCCCACAGGTGGTGCACCTCTTTTTCCCGGGCGAGGATTTGAAGGTGCGGCAGTGCCGGCCATTGGGATGAAGATCGCGACAGCACTTTAGGAGGCGACGGGAACTTCATTAATGCAGGTAAGTAAATTAATCTGATTATTTAAATGTTGGCCCCATCGCTGCTGTCAAGATCGGGACGGGCCCTGCTAGCATCGAGGTCGGTGGCAGGCCTCATCCAAGGCAATCTTCATGGCCCCCACCCCCGCCACAGATCCCGACATCGAGGCCCCTATAAAATTCAGCTTCTTGAGTTTAAGCTTGTGCAGTGGCATGCCCATTGGAGTTAGACTGTGTAGAAACTCTGGAGGTATAGACTGTTATCATCGTCATCTATAGAATCAACACCGATGTATTCTTTTAATTCACATGACAGCTTTTCTAAAACTTTTTCATTCAAATCTAGTGAATCTTCATTTTTAGCACAAAGAATAGCTTTCAAATAATAAGTTGTATCAAATAATTGTCCCCACCATTTTGCCACTCCTCCCTCCCATGCCGTCCCCATCCCTTTGCTTCCATCCCTCCCATGCCATCCTCATCCCTCCCATCAATTCCATCCCATCCTCATGGAAACAATCTCTCCAGCCAGGGTAATTGTTGTTCGGCTCCCCTTACCTTCTGTTGTTTTTGTTCTCCACCAAAACCCCCACTCCACCGCCACTGGCAGCCGGACGTGCATCACATGCTCCAGTCCTCCACACTCCCCCACATGCCTCTGCGTGCGCCAGGTACCGCACACCAAATAATCCACCAACAGACAATCTCCTTAAACTGAATATTATTATTATAGATCGTGTCTTACTCCCTCTAATATCAATGGCATGGATGCTCCCAAGTTCAACAGTGTATATACTAACAACCTGTACTTACTTTTATGGCATTCATTTTCCTCCCAGATCCCCTTTCCTTTTGGTAAAATTTGCCGAAGTAAACAATCATCACTGTATCTCTCCAGCATTAAACATTTCTCTCTACATGGCCTACCCTAGGCTTGGGATTGTTACAGGTGGTCTATAGTGTGTTCCTACAGAGCAACAGATTGAAGACTGAATGCTTATGCATAGACAGCAAAGTGATAGAAGGGGTCGTCGACAGTGCTATCAAGCAGCATTTGCTTAGCAATAACCTGCTCACTGACGCCCAGTTTGGGTTCCGCCAGGGCCACTCAGCTCCTGACCTCATTACGGCCTTAGTTCAAACATGGACAAAAGAACTGAACTCCAGAACTGCGGTAAGAGTGACTGCCCTTAACATTAAGGGAGCATTCAACCGAGTGTGGCATCAAGGAGCCCTAGCAAAACTGGAGTCAATGGGTATCGGGGGGAAAACTCTCTGCTGGTTGGAGTCATACCTAGCACAAAGGAAGATGGTTGTGGTTTTTGGAGGTCAATCATCTCAGTCCCAGGACGTCACTGCATCAATGACCTTCCCTCCATCATAGGGCCAGAAGTGGGGATGTTTGCTGATGATTGCACAATGTTCAGCACCATTCGTGACTCCTCAGATACTGAAGCAGCCCGTGTCCAGATGCAGCAAGATCTGGATAACATCCAGGCTTGGGCTGATAAGTGGCAAGTAACATTCGTGCTACGCAAGTGCCAGGCAATGACCATTTCAAACAAGAGAGAATCTAACCTACTCCTCTTGATGTTCAATGGCATTACCATCGCTGAATTGCCCACTATCAACATCCTGGGGGCTACCATTGACCAGAAACTGAACTGGAGCAGCCACATAAATACTGTGGCTATAAGAGCAGGTTAGAGGCTGGGAATTCTGCAGCGAGTTAACTTACCTCCTGACTCCCAACTGCCTGTCCACCATTTACAAGGCACAAGTCAGGAGTGTGATGGAATACTGAAATAAAAAAGTGCTGGAAATACTCAGCAGGTCAGGCAGCAAAAAAAACCTGATGCGAACCCGACAAGACCACATCGGACCCGAGCCCGACACGGCCCAAGTCCCTCCATTTTGTCTTGCGCCCGATCCGACCCCGTCCCGACCACTGGAATGTTCCCTTTACCTACCTTGTGACTCTGAAGCTGCAGCATGAGCGTGATGACGTCATAGAGACGCTCACTCGCTCACTGCGCAGACTCAGAGTTTCCTTCCTTGCTATCCCAGACTCCCAGCTCAGGTAGGTTTTTTTCCTTTAAACACTTACCAGCAATAATTACTTTGTGTCCCCGACCCGGACCCAGCCCAACCCGAGCCTGAAGGCCGGACCCGGAAGAGTGACCCGACCTGAACCCGACGCATGTCGTCGGGTCCGGGTTGGGTAGCAGGCCAATACACCATCTTGACTTGGAACTATATTGCCTTTCCTTCACTTTTGCTGGGTCAAAATCCTCGGACTCCCTTCCTATCAGCACTGTTTCGTGTACCCACATCCCATGGACTGCAGTGGTTCAAGGAGGCAGCTCACCATCGCCTTCTCAAGGGCAATTAGGGATGGGCAATAAATGCTGGCCTAGCCAGTGACGCCCACATCCCATGAACGAATAAAAAAAAGACAGATCTGGTGAATTACTAAATGTACATTCACAAACTGGGCTTCTTTTGTACAGTTTTCAGTGACAAAAGTCATCAAGTTGGCATCTGCAAAACTGGACTGTCTAATTAAAAATTGGATAGTTAGTCACTGTCGATTGAAACTGGTACTAGAAGGAGTTGGAAATTCTGAAGGTAGCAAAGTACGTTTACAGAGGCCACAGTTATCACGTGGTCTGTACAATGACTACCCCGATCATAAAAGAACCTTGATTAATTACTTCAGACTAGAAGCAGACGATCGCACCCAGTACCCAAAAAACAAAAACCTTGGAAATGGCTGCTTGCCAGGGGCTAATGGATTAAACAGCCACCTTACCTAACGGTTGAAATTTAATGTCATGGCAAATAGGCTAATACAGATTTCAGTCTGCCGTCTTTGCTCATTATTAAATACGCCAATCTTTGTTTACAACCCTGTTCTGCTGCTTTAGGTAATGGAATTGCTGCAGTGCAAATCAGATGCAGGTGGGAGAAGAGGAGGCACCACAATAATTAGCATATCACTTAAGTCTGATTTTACTAGAACATTGCAATTACAAAGTACTGAAGCGTATTAGCTTAATCTTAAGAATGTGACCTTTATTTCACAAGTACATTTGGCACATTCATGCTTCGCACACAGTTCTGTAGCACAGAACTAAAATAATGAACTTACAAAACTGACATTGGTAACTCAATTCTGGAGATATATTCAATTTTTGAGGCACAATTGATCATTTTAACCCACATAATGTTCCTGACTCCAGAAAGAAAAGCTGTGCAAATTGATCACACTTGAGCAGACTTGAAGGTATGAAAATCAGGAGAGATATATAACATGCAGCTGAAATCAACATTGCCCATGTTATATTATCATCCAAAGCCAAAATTAACCCCTCCCAATAATTCCTTAGTAGACTTTACATTCAACATGTCCAACTATTGCAGAGCAGCAATCAAAAAAGCCAACAGAATGTTAAACTATGTAGGGAAATCAATCGAATGCAAGGCCAAGGAAGAAACAATCAAACTACTGGGGTTACACCATATGTCGAATATTGGGCTGACTTTTAATTCTGGGGTTGAGACCATGTCCAGGTCCCAACCCCACATCACATCGGTGCCCGACACGTGACACAATTTTTGAATGGCTGACCAATTAGTGGCCAGGAAGCATGCTCGCCATCCAATTAAGGACAACGTACAGGATCCTGAGGCTGGAAGGCAAATAAGTGACCCTCCAGCCCTGAGAGATCGCCAGCCCCATCGTCAGAGGTGGAAGCTCCAACAACACTCAAGAAGCTCGACACCATCCAGGACAAAGCAGCCCGCTTGATTGGCACCCATTCCACCACCTTCAACATTCACTCCCTCCACCAACGCACAGTGGCAGCAGTGTGTACCATCTACAAGATGTACTGCAGCAACTCAACAAGGCTCCTTAGACAGCACCTTCCAAACCCACGACCTCTACCACCTAGAAGGACAAGGGCAGCAAATGCATGGGAATGCCACCACCTGCAAGTTCCCCTCCAAGCCACACACCATCCTGACTTGGAACTATATCGCGGTTCCTTCATTGTCGCTGGGTCAAAATCCTGGAACTCTCTTCCTAACAGCACTGTTGGTATACCTGCATCACAAGGACTGCACAGGTTCAAGAAGGCAGCTCACCACCAAGGGGGATTGGGGATGGGCAATAAATGCTGTCCTAGCCAGCAACACCCACATCCCATGAACGAATAAACAAAAAAGCTGACGATGTAGGTAAAAGAGAGAGGGCAGCTCAAGATGGACGCACCCATGAAGACTTTTTAATAAAGATACAAATTTAGACACAGCTGCCAGACCGCTACTTTGGAGGGGGCTTGTGGCCACAGCTGTGAGCATCGTGGTATAGCGGGAGTGGGTGGGGCATTTATAAAGCACAGTAGAGCACTGGCCCTTCTGGTCTGCCACCGGAAGCCACTTCCAGGCATTGCCTGGGCTTCACTGCCATGGGGGCTCGCCAGCCGACTGGAAAATTCCAGCTAGCCTCAGAACATTGGCCTTAATAGGCCCTTTAATTGTCTTAATAGGCTACCCAATGTTTGCATTTTACAAAATGACCTAGAGGTGGGAACATGCCAGCAAACTGGCACGCCAGTCCGTGCCGGTAAATTGCGGCCTCGCCTGCCTCCGGTCCTGCCTCTTCTGGAAATTGAAAATTCTGCCCATTGTGTCCAGTTCTGGTCACAAAGACACGAGGGAGCCATTCAAGTTAAAGCCTGGCTACCCGACCCAAGCCCGACCAAACCCGACTACGTGTCGGGTTCGGGTTCGGTCGGGGCTATATTCGGTGTCCAGCATATGGGCTCGGGTTGGGTCGGGTTGGCTGGGGTCGTGTTTTGTTCTGTATTGTTTTCTTTTTAATCAAGGTTTTGACGCAATTTTTTTTTGTATTAATAACCTGTTTGATATTTTCGGGTCGGGTTGGGCATGAAAAAAATTTGAAGAACTCGGGCCCAGGTTGGCTGTGGTTGGGTCAGGCCCGGGCCGTGTTTTAGTTTTATACCCGAGCCAGGCTTTAATTCAAACACTACAGGTAAAAGCTGAGAAAAGCCACATGATTGATTCTTAGTATTGACAGTCTCTGTAAAGAGGTAAGATTAGAGAGACGTGGGGCAGGATTTTCCCATAGGCTTTGGGACCAAATGGGACAGCCCGGCCCACATTTGTCAGCAGCAAGACCGGTGGAACTATTTTCCCGGAGGCAACCTCCTAACTGGGTGCCTCAGAGTTAAAATTGCTGGCCCAATCAGAGCAGCTCTGAAACCTCAGCAGCCCCACTGGCAGAGGTGGGCACTGCTGAGGCAGGTCATGTATTGAGAGGGCACCTCAACATGGCGGCACCCTCAGAGGGGTAATTTTTAAATGAAATTTCAGAGGAGCCAAGCAGGCAGGCCCCTTGGTTTAGAGGGGAAACACCTCTGGATGGCTCACTGGGGCCACGGGGCTTCAGATTTGGCAGGGGGGGATGGTGGTGTTGGAGCCTCCAGTTCTGATGGCTCCACCCATACTGCTGCTGGAAGGCTGCCTCCATTAAGCTGGAGGCCTCCGCGCACAGGAAGGGGCCACTCTGCTGGGGGAAAAATGCTGGCAAGCTGGTAATATCACTCCTAATTGGGGCCTTGAGCATACAAATTGACTGCCAGCTCTGTTCAGCAGGCAGCCAATCCGTCTCCATGCCTGCCGCTGGAAAACTATCCCAGCAGCGGGAATTTGCCAGGGAGCCATCCCAATGCTGCTCCCTGCAATTTTCCCAGCCTCCTGTCTCCAAGCCCTCTATCCCAGAGCCGGGAAAATTCTGCCCTTGGGCTTTTCAGCCTTGGAAAAGTGATTTTATGGATTTACATAAGATAGCAAATGATGTGGAAAAAGTAAATCTGGACAATTATTTTAAAGTAAATCACAAGAGCAACAGAAGGGGCCACAGGTTTCAAATAGTAAAAGGTAAACTTAGGACTCATATGAGTAAGTTCTTGTTCACACATAGAATGTTCAACACCTTGGGAGAGAAACCTGTTCATGTAGTGCTGTTATGCAGACTTGGTCAATTCCCCGGGGGCAGACAGCACTGCGGGCCGCTACCTATGCAGCCCACATGGTGCTTTCCAATGATATCAATGAGAAATGCTGCACAGGCTGAGCAGACAGTGGCCCACAGCGCTGCCTGTCCCCAGAAAATCAACGCAAGTCTGCAAGCAGCGCTAAATTTCTCCCCTGAGGGATGTACATCTGGATAGTGTGGTGAAGACGATATCCCTGAAATCATTTAAGAGCCAACTGGATGCTACTGTAGGGGGAGCATGAGGTAATTCTGGATGGATGGACTAAGATGGACTGAAAGGCCTTCCTCATTTGTAACTACCTTGCGATCTATATAGTTGATTATTGAGCATTTCTTTTTAATGTAGTTACTGGTTGGATAATATTATAGTTAGAGAATAGATTCCCAAAAGAAATGTGATTTTATGCAACTTTATTGAGAAACAAGCACCAGACAATTTAATGGAGAGATCATGTTGGGAATTTACCTGCAGCAATTAAAAGCATCCCAGTAAATTTGTTTTGCACGCTTTGATAAATTCCAGGTTCGAAGATTATTCTGCAAGATTCAGTCTCTCTCTCTGGGTTTCTCTCTGTCTCTCTCAGTCTTTCTCTGGGTTCCTCTCTGTCTCTCTCAGTCCCTCTCTGGGTTTCTCTCTGTCTATCTCAGTCTCCCTTTGGGTTTCTCTCTGTCTCTCTCAGTCTCTCTGTCTCAGTCTTTCTCTGGGTTTCTCTCAGTCTCTCTGTCTCTCTCTCAGTCTCTCTCTGGGTTTCTCTCTGTCTCTCTCTGGGTTTCCCTCTGTGTATCTCAGTCTCTCTCTGGGTTTCCCTCTGTGTCTCTCAGTCTCTCTCTGGGTTTCTCTCGGTCTCAGACTCTCTCTGGGTTTCTCTCTGTCACTCTCAGTCTCTCTCTGGGTTTCTCTCTGTCTATCTCAGTCTCTCTCTGGGTTTCCCTCTGTGTCTCTCAGTCTCTCTCTGGGTTTCTCTCTGTCTCTCTCTGGGTTTCTCTCTGCCTCTCTCTGGGTTTCTCTCTGCCTCTCTCTGGGTTTCTCTCTGCCTCTCTCAGTCTCTCTCTGGGTTTCTCTCTGTCTCTGGGTTTCTCCCGGTATCTCTCAGTCTCTCTCTGGGTTTCTCTCTGTCTCTCTCAGTCTCTCTCTGGGTTTCTCTCTGTCTCTCTCAGTCTCTCTGTCTCTCTCTGGGTTTCTCTCTGTCTCTCTCAGTCTCTCTCTGGGTTTCTCTGTCTCTCTGGGGTTCTCTCAGTCTTTCTCTGGGTTTCTCTCAGTCTTTCTCTGGGTTTCTCTCAGTCTCTCTGTCTCTCTCTCAGTTTCCCTCTGGGTTTCTCTCTGTCTCTCAGTCTCTCTCTGGGTTTCCCTCTGTCTCTCAGTCTCTCTCTGGGTTTCCCTCTGTGTATCTCAATCTCTCTCTGGGTTTCCCTCTGTGTATCTCAATCTCTCTCTGGGTTTCCCTCTGTCTCTCTCTGGGTTTCCCTCCGTCTCTCTCTGGGTTTCTCTCGGTCTCTCTCTGGGTTTCTCTCGGCCTCTCTCAGTCTCTCTCTGGGTTTCTCTCAGTCTCTCTCAGGGTTTCTCTCAGTCTCTCTCAGGGTTTCTCTGGGTTTCTCTCAGTCTCTCTGTCACTCTCTTAGTCTCACTCTGGGTTTCTCTCGGTCTCTCTCAGTTTCCCTCTGGGTTTCTCTCTGTCACTCTCAGTCTCTCTCTGGGTTTCCCTCTGTGTATCTCAATTTCTCTCTGGGTTTCCCTCTGTGTATCTCAATCTCTCTCTGGGTTTCCCTCTGTCTCTCTCTGGGTTTCCATCTGTCTCTGGGTTTCTCAGTCTCTCTCTGGGTTTTTCTCGGCCTCTCTCAGTCTCGCTCTGGGTTTCTCTCGGTCTCTCTCAGTCTCTCTCTGGGTTTCTCTCAGTGTCGCTCTGGGTTTCTCTCAGTGTCGCTCTGTCTCTCTCTCAGTCTCACTCTGGGTTCCGCTCAGTCTCTCTCTGGGTTTCTCTCTGTCTCGGTTTCTCTCTCAGTCTCACTGTGGGTTTCTCTCTGTCTCTCTCAGTCTCTCTCTGGGTTTTGCTCGGTCTCTCTCAGTCTCTCTCGGTCTCTCTCAGTTTCTCTCTGTCTCTCTCAGTTTCTCTCTGTCTCTCTCAGGGTTTCTCAGTCTCTCTCAGTCCCTCTCTGGGTTTCTCTCTGTCTCTCTCAGTCTCTCTCTGGGCGTTTCTCTCTGTCTCTCTCTGCGTTTCTCTCTGTCTCTCTCTGCGTTTCTCAGTTTCTCTCTGTCTCTCTCAGGGTTTCTCAGTCTCTCTCAGTCCCTCTCTGGGCTTCTCTCTCTGTCTCTCTTGCGTTTCTCTCTGTCTCTCTCTGCGTTTCTCTCTGTCTCTCTCTGCGTTTCTCTCTGTCTCTCTCTGCGTTTCTCTCTGTCTCTCCCGGCGTTTCTCTCTGTCTCTCCCGGCGTTTCTCTCTGTCTCTCCCGGCGTTTCTCTCTGTCTCTCCCGGCGTTTCTCTCTGTCTCTCCCGGCGTTTCTCCCTATCTCTCTCTGCGTCTCTCTCGGTCTCTCTCTGAGTTTCTCTCTGCCTCTCTCAGGGTTTCTTTCAGTCTCTCTCAGGGTTTCTCTCAGTCTCTCTCAGTCTCACTCTGGGTTACTCTCTGTCACTCAGTCTCACTCTGGGTCTCTCTCAGTCTCTCTCGGTCTCTCTCTGGGTTTCTCTCTGTCTCTCAGTCTCTCTCTGGGTCTTTCTCAGTCTCTCTCAGTCTCTGTCTGGGTTTCTCTCTGCCTCTCTCTGGGTTTCTCTCGGTCTCTCTCTGGGTTTCTCTCGGTCTCTCTCTGGGTTTCTCTCTGCCTCTCTCTGGGTTTCTCTCTGCCTCTCTCTGGGTTTCTCTCTGCCTCTCTCTGGGTTTCTCTCTGCCTCTCTCTGGGTTTCTCTCGGTCTCTCTCTGGGTTTCTCTCGGTCTCTCTCTGGGTTTCTCTCGGTCTCTCTCTGGGTTTCTCTCGGTCTCTCTCTGGGTTTCTCTCGGTCTCTCTCTGGGTTTCTCTCGGTCTCTCTCTGGGTTTCTCTCGGTCTCTCAGTCTCTCTCTGGGTTTCTCTCTGTCTCTCTCAGTCTCCCTTTGGGTTTCTCTCTGTCTCTCTCAGTCTCTGTCTGGGTTTCTCTCACTCAGTCTCTCTCTGGGATTCTCTCGGTGTCTCTCAGACTCTCTTTGGGTTTCTCTCTGTCTCTCTCAGTCTCTCTCTGGGTTTCTCTCGGTCTCTCTCAGTCTCTGTCTGGGTTTCTCTCGGTCTCAGTCTCTCTCCGAGTTTCTCTCTGTCTCTCTCAGTCTCAGTGCGGCACAGTGGCGCAGTGGTTAGCACCGCAGCCTCACAGCTCCGGCAACCCGGGTTCGGTTCTGGGTACTGCTTGTGCGGAGTTTTCAAGTTCTCCCTGTGACCGCGTGGGTTTCTGCCGGGTGCTCTGGTTTCTTCCCACAGCCAAAGACTTACAGGTTGATAGGTAAATTGGCCATTGTAAATTGCCCCTAGTGTAGGTACGTGGTAGGAGAATTGAGGGAAGATGGAGATGTGGTGTGGAATATGGGATTAATGTAGGATTAGTATAAATGGGTGGTTGATGGTTGGCACAGACTTGGTGGGCTGAAGGGCCTGTTTCAGTGCTGTATCTCTAAATAAATAAAGGAAGGAAGGAAAAACTTGACTGGGCTCAATAATCGCAGCAAGACAATGACAACAACCAGGAAGAAGTTATATATAAAGATTGTGTTTAAAAGGACCCAAATGTAAACTGTTGAGTCTTCCCCCCAAAAAATAGAATGAGGTTATAATAATGGATAATAAGATACCTGAAAGAAATTAACTGGCATTATTCTAATGGTGGGTTCATGGTTTAGTACTAATGTTAGAACCCTGACAACAAAGAATGCATTCTATCATCAAAATTATTGTTTGCCACCTCACTGTTTATGGTATGAGCTGTTTTCATGTTTGCTGGATTTTATTCAGTGTCGGGTTTGTCTTTGCAATATTAGCGGCTGTCAACGACGGCACCAACAGTAGGTGTCCATCCCTTGGTTGATGCATGGTGATGGTCACATTGCAGGACAAAGGACTCTGATATTATCACTGAAGTTCATAGAATTATATAGCAGAGAAGGAGGCTATCTGGCCCATTGTGCCTATCCCGGCTCTTTGAAAGAGCTATTCAATAAGTCTCACTCAACTCCATCTTTCTGCATAGCACTACAATTTTGTTCCTATTCAAATACATATCCAATTCCCTATTGAAAGTTGCTATTGAATCTGCTTCCACCGCCCTTTCAGGTCGTGCATTCTAGATCACCACAAATTACTGTGTAAAATAAATTTTCTTCATCTCCCCTCATTTGGTTCTTTTGCCAAGTATCTTTGTCCTCTGGGTACCAACCCTCCTGCAACTGGAAACAGTTCCTCCTTATTTACTCTTATCAAAACTCCTGATAATTTTGAAAACCTCCATTAAATATCCCTTTAACTTGCTCTGCTCGAAGAACAATCCCAGCTTCTCTAATTTTTCCACATAACTAAAGTTCTTCATACCTGGTGTAATTCTGGTAAATCTCCTCTGCATCCTCTCCAAGAACTTGTAATCCTTTCTAAAATGTGGTACCTAGAACTGGACACAATACTCCAGTTGAAACCTAACCAGGGATTTCTAATGGAGCAGCATAACTTCCTTGCTTTTGTACTCTGTGCCTCCATTTATAAATCCAAGGGTCCTGTTTGCTTTTTAACAGCTTTGTCAATTTGTCCTGCCACCAAAAGAATTATGCTTGTGTACCCCAAGTCTTTCTGTCCCTGCACCCTCCTTAAACTTATACCATTTAATAAAATTAATTAAAAAATAATTTGCAGTGGTTACTAACAAACGTTTAATAGATTAGTGGATCCAACTGAGGGCAGAATTCCAGGACCTTAAAAATAAATCACTATTTTTAACAGATCTAATTACTTAACTCATCTTGGTGCACAACTAAAATTTACTTTCAGTAACCCGATTTGTGTATTTTTGAGCTTTTGCAGTGAATGAGATAGAAAACAAATTGAAATGGTTCTATCCCTTCCTAGCAGTTTTGTAGGTAGAGAGATGAATCCAAGACAATTTTTGTATTTACCCCAGGCATTAACAGTTTATCTTCCTGAACAAATATCATGTATACCCTTCTGTCTTGGGATATTTCTCCCCGTAAAGTCTTTATAATTGAAATGCACATGGGTTTGAGAAATAGAATTCAAGTATTAATGCAGATCCTTTTGGAAAATACTCTGAGGTAAAAAAAGATAACCTCCCTATAGATTTATCAAATTTTCTTTTCATGAAATGATTTCAGAAATTACAGAAACCACTGAGGCTTTACTGGATGAGGGATTAAGCATGAGCACCCTGTAGATGCACAGTAGGACAGCCATCAGACTGCAGCTTCCCAGTGGAAACCCTACTGTGATTGTATACACTGACCCATGGAACAATATGTTAGTAAACCAGCTGCTCTTCTTTCCTGCTGTGATTGAGCCAAGTTTGGAATATGTATTTCAAACAGAATTTCTGGATGAAGTTAACAGGTTTGTATGTTACTGTGTACTTGTACTTCATTACACAGTTGAGCTTTTTAAAATTATATATAATAGAATTATACAGCACAGAAGGGGGCCATTCAGGCCATCATGCCTGAGCAGACTCTTTGAAAGAGCTACCTAATTAGTCCCACACCTCTGCTTTTCCCCCCCAAAGTCCTGTAAAATCTTTCCCTTCAAGTATTTATTCAATTCCCTTTAGAAAGCTACGATTGATTCTGCCTCTGCCACTCCTTGAGGCAGTGCATTCCAGATCACAACAACTCGGTCCATAAAAAAGTCCTGCTGTCGCCTTTGGCTTTTTTGTCAATTTACCTTAAATCTGTCTCCTCTGCTTATCGACCCTTTTGCCACTGGAAGCAGTTTCTCCTTATTTACTCTATTATAACCATTCATGATTTTGAACACCACTATCAAATCTCCTCTTGCCCTTCTATGCTCTAAGGAGAACAATCCCAGCTTCTCCAGTTTCTCCAGATAACTGAAGTGCCGCATCCTTGTGTTATGATCCTGTAGTTTTATTTCCGGGAAATATGTGGTGTGACTTTAAGACAGCAAAGGATCAGTACTGTTTTGAGAATAAGCAGGCCTCAGAAGTTACCAAAAATGTGCATTCTCGTTGCCTTGGATACAACCAAGCGGAGGCTGCGATTCAAAGGGTGCATTCTCGTTGCATCAGATACAGCCACTTGGACTGAGCATCAAGAGCTACATTTGTTACAATTTAATTTTGAACTGGCTTTAGTGCATGACCGCCATCATTAACAACGAGCTCAGAAGACTCAATGTAGACATTGCAGCACTTCAGGAGACACGCCTCCCTGCGAGTGAATCTCTAGCAGAGCAAGACTACACCTTCTTCTGGCAGGGCAGGGATCCTGAAGAACCAAGACAGCATGGAGTGGGCTTCGCCATCAGAAACTCCTTGCTCAGCATGATAGAGCCTCCCTCAAATGGCTCGGAACGCATACTGTCCATTCGACTGCTCACCACCTCTGGTCCAGTACACCTAATCAGCATCTATGCTCCAACACTCTGCTCCCCACCTGAAGCTAAAGACCAGTTCTACGAGGAACTCCATAACATCATTAGCAGCATCCCCAACACCGAACACCTGTTCCTGCTGGGGGACTTTAATGCCAGGGTTGGGGCCAACCATGACTCATGGCCCTCCTGCCCCGGGCGCTATGGCGTTGGAAGGATGAATGAGAAAGGGCAGAGACTGCTTGAGTTGTGTACCTATCATAACCTCTGCATCACCAACTCGTTCTTTCATACTAAACCCTGTCACCAGGAATTCATGGAGGCACCCAAGATCACGTCGTTGGCACCAGCTAGACCTCATCGTCACAAGGCGAGCCTCCTTAAACAGTGTTCAAATCACACGCAGCTTCCACAGTGCGGACTGCGACACCGACCACTCCCTGGTGTGCAGCAAGGTTAGACTCAGACCAAAGAAGTTGCATCATTCCAAGCAGAAGGGCCACCCGCGCATCAACACGAGCAGAATTTCTCATCCACAGCTGTTACAAAAATTTCTAAATTCACTTGTAACAGCCTTTCAAAACACTCCCACAGGGGATGCTGAGATCAAGTGGGCCCACATCAGAGACGCCATCTATGAGTCAGCTTTGATCACCTATGGCAAATGTGCGAAGAGAAATGCAGACTGGTTTCAATCTCATAATGAAGAGCTGGAACCTGTCATAGCCGCTAAGCGCACTGCACTGCTGAACTACAAGTTATATTTCCATTCTTTTTCTCAAATGTACTACTTCACTCTTAGTTTGACTTGCATTTGCTGCCTATCAGTTCCCTCTTTTAATCTATGTCCTCATTCAGTCTCCTGCATTCATTCTCCCAGCCTGCCATGCCCTCTAATTTTGCACCATCAGCAAAATTTGATACCTGTCTTTCTGTGCCTGTATCCAAATGCTTTTGTGAATTGAAAATAAGAGCTCAATACACAAATCCCTGGAATGCATCTCTAGCTACATGTTGCCAGTTGGAGAAACGTTCATTTACTCCTATTCTCTGCTTTCTACGTGTCAATCATTCCTGCTCATTCATGCTGGCACTTTGGTTGTATTCCATAGGCCTTATCTTCATAACTAGCCTCTTAAGGTACACTGTATAAAATTGTTCTTTTAAAGTTTAAATACATCACATTCATTGCATTTCTTTTGTCTATATGCTCAGTAATATCCTCAAAGAGTTTGATTAAATTAGGCACAAAGGGCACAATCTGCCCTTTACAAATCCACACTGGTTCTGACTTCTGCTGAGAAAGCATAAAATTACCACAAATCCTGCTGAGTTGTTTCATGATTTAACCTCATGGGGCAGCTACGAAACAAGATACTTCAAGAGCAGAAGTGGATAACAAAATCACTTGGCTCCTCACACAGTATAACGCAAACAGTTGGTACACAGTTGGTTGTTGTTTTTCAGCAAAGGTTTTCGGCTTTGCAGAATGTCATTGAGCAGCAAACAGCATCAATGACATCTGTTCTTAGGGGGAGCCTCAAGTACAGAGGCAGTAAGCACAGCTTAGAATCTCTCATTAGTGCTTTCACTGCTGCTGTCAAGGTGATGGAGTCCAATTTCCAAGTCTCAACAACAACTGGTTTCAATGTGTATGGAGACGCACATGACTAAGAGATGACAGAGAACTATGACTGAAGGATTCAGAGACTTAGTGAGAGTGCAGTGCTCTGTACTCAAAAAAAAAACTTATGTGAGAACTTGCCTCCCAGTACAGGCATATGACCAGAAGAAAAGGAACAGGTGAGTGTCACACCAGTACCTTTCCTGTAGCGACCTCTGAACAAGTGACAGGAAAAATCCCCAAAGGAAACAACCCTTTGTGTCTAGAGTAATAAATGCTATTCCTCCAATGGAAACAGGACAATCTGGGTCTACAACTTGTTGAGGTAAGCTGCCAACTGAATCAAAAATACCTGTCAGGAAACCTCTATACCCGTTCCTTCCTGTACTACATCATGCTATCAAGTGCACTAATTCACATACCCCAGGTGGTCAACACATTGTCAGATCATGTCAAATACATTACTCCTTCATTATTATTTTTAATAAAACAGTACCTCAGTGTTTATTTTCAAAATTAATGGTTCCCATGTAATCAGCATTATTGAGGAATGGGTTTCTATAAAATAAAGCAAAGGGACAATTTTAACCTGTCTGTCCAGCAGGAACAGGATGGGGAGTCGGCAGTGAAAATTACTACTGAATATTTATCACACTGCTACCATTTCATTCCCACCACTCACCATTTTAACCGCAGTTCTTTCTTAAATAGGTTGAGAAGCCCATCGGAGACATATGACAGCCTCATGAACACATGAAAATCAAGACCCCGTGATGCGATTAGGATATTGATGTCATTTTGCCATTAAATTGCGGTGATTCTACCCAGTGGATTTCCGCTGACCAGGTTTGTGTACCTAGAGTTCCATCTGCAGCAAGGGTCAGCTCCATCATGGAATACTCGGCACAATGCATACTGATGGAACACGGTCCAAGCCTTTTCCGAACACTAATAAAGATGAACAAGGATGCATGACTGCATGTAGGCTCTTTGAATTCTTCACAGTTATGTTTTTTGATGCAGCAAGACATCTAGAGATGGATGTTTGCATGCATTTATGAGCAACGGTGACGTATTCAACAGGAATAGATGATGAGCCTCAACAAAAACTACGAAGAATTCATATGTGAACTTTTCTTTGCATATGATTACATTCCAGAATATGATGAACCACAGCACATTAGCATAAATTTGCCATGGTAGCAATCGACTTCAATTTCAACTTCTATTTTATCATAAGCCTGAAAAAACTGGTTCATGTACCAGCCAGACCTGACAACCCAACTAGCGCCATTAATAAGATAAGAACCCTGCCATGCCGACAAAATTCAGCCATCTGTGTGCACGGAAGAGTTCCTAACATCAGTCTTAAATTTATTCTTAGCTAGCTTAAGACTAAAATCTTGGTCAAAGAGGTGGGTTTTAAGGAAGGTCTTAAAGGAAGAGAGGGAGATGGAGAGGTGGACAGGTTTAGGCAGGGAGTTCCAGCAGGGAGATGGAGAGGCAGGAGGGTTTAGAGATGGAACTCCAGAGCACATAGCCAAGATACATGAAGGCCAATGGTAGGCTGAGGGGAGAGGGTGATGTGTATGAGGCAAGAGTCAGGGGTAGAGAGTTTGAGGTGGAGCTGGAGGAGGTTAGAGAGATAGGCAGGGATAAGGCCATGAAGCAATTTAAACATTAGGATGAGAACTTTAAGTTGGACATGTTGTGGAACTGGGAGACCAATGTAGGTTCAGCAACGACAATGATGATAGCCCTCCTTGCAGTGAGAGTATTTGTCAGAAACTGAGTTATTTTGTGGCGTTGGAGGAACCCGATGCCACTTTGTTGGTTTAAACAAAATAGACAATGATAACAAGCAAGCTGTATTGTACATCGTGGAGTGTTGTAAGTTGGAAATCTTGGGGAGTTAAGGGTTAACAGTTGCACTTTTTATTATGGAACAACCAACTTTCTGAGATATAAAGGATGGTTTTGAGGTGTCCTGAGGAGAAACCTGACTTGTCTTATGCTTTTAGTGGCCAACTATTATATATGAGAAATGCTTGTGCAAGGGAGTAAGTGACAGCAATGACACCAGCCATGACTGATTAAGGTCTAACTTTAGTGGATAGAGTAAGCATAGGTAGAGGGAGCCATCAACCCATAATCTAGAAAGATAACTGTTAATAACACCTGTTCTTCAAAGGTGACTTGTAGATTTGATGTAGGCAAAATATGATATATAAAGAAGCATGGTTTTCAATAGGTTTTCAGAGAGCTTGCAAGATACAGAAACCAAAAAGCTGCCCTGTCTGTGTCTAGTTGAGCCAATTACTCAAACTAGACATCAGTAAGCTTTGTTCCATTTATTCCATCAAGTGTCTCGTGCTTGCTCGAAACATGTTGTGGAGAAGGAAGGAGTCCAAATGCTAACAAGTGGGGCCTGGTGCAGGATTGGAAACAGATGAAGAGTTTTGAATGAACTTAAGTTTAGGGCTCATGGTGGATGGGAAGTCGAGTTTGGAGATGACAAAAGGATTCAGCAGCAAATGGGCTGAGGTTGGGTGGTGGAGGACAATGTTATAAAGGTGGAAGCTGACAGTCTTTGTGATGAGAATATATGGAGGTGCAAAATCTGCTTGGGGTCAAATGGCAGGTGAAATTTAATGCAGAAAAGTGTAAAATATTACATATGAGAAGGCAAATGGCAAGATACTCCATGAATTGTGTTAAAATATCTAAGGATGAGGTCTAAAGAGACTCAGTTGTCTCAATGCTCAACAGGTCCAACCAATGCAAAGCTGCAGTCAACAAGTCAATGGAATGTTGAACTACACAATCAAAACAGCAGAATATAAATCAGGGAAATTGTGATCAAACTGTACAATACTCTGGCCAAACCACATTTTAAGTACTCTGCCTGTTTCTGGTTGCCAAGGAAGAAAGAAGCCATTCAAGCACTGATGGCAGAGCAGAGAACATGGCATGGACTCGATGGGCTGAATGGCTTCCTTCTGTGTTGTAATGACTCTATGATAATAGCTGAGAGGCTGATCTCTATTGTCAGATGTCTAAATAATGAGGGAAGTCTGGGGAGAGATGGAAAGGAAGCATCTAGGATATGATCTTATAGAGGTATATAAGATAGTAAATGGTTTGGAAAAGGTTAATTCTGAATATTACTTTAAATTAAACAGCATGAGTAAAACAAGGGAACACAGTTTCAAATTAGTACAAGCTAACTTTAGGGCCGATATCAGGAGGTGCTTCTTCATACAGAGAATGATCAACATTTGGAATGGAGTCTCAGGCAGGATGATGGAGGTAAAAACCCTGGAATCATTTAAGAAACAATCATTTAAGGATGCAGCAATAGGAAGAGTGTAGGGATGTTCTGAATTAAATGGGCTGAATGGCAGCCTTCACTATCTGTAGGAATTGTGTAATCTCGTGATGCAGTAACTTGAGTTATAAAGTGATGGATTCCAGATCAACATACCTGAGTAAAGTCGCCTGACTGTATATTTTAAACTTGGATAACCTTTAAGGGAAAAGTTCATGATTCTCTGTCAGACAGACAGTCAGATGGAGTGCCCTGCTGTGGTACAAAGAGGCATATTGAAAGACAGGAAGATTGATAGGAACAGTTTATTCTCTCCTGCAAAGCCCACTAGCAATGTTTAACAGGAGACACAATAATTTCTAAGGAAATACTGGCTAATGGCAGAAGGTTAGAAAGCAATAAACAGATATATTGTTTTAAAATTTGATTTAGAACAAAACAGACCATTATTGAAAAGGGTACTTGGAAGATGGGGTGAGAGCAGAAAAAGGGACGCTAGAGGGAAGAATTTCAAGCAACAAAAGATCTATGTTCAGCAATTAAGCCTGATTTGAACTATGGACAGATATCAAAAGAATAGAGACCAGTGTTAGTGGCACACAAACCAAGTAGCTAACCCATATCATTATTTTCTACACTAAACACTAATAAACACAATGTACCATAATGAATCCCAGTCTTTAGCAGTCATAATGAAAACTGCACAAAACTTTACAGATAGAAATAGCAAATATACTTAATTCATCATAGGGTTTATTGCAAAACCATCCAACGTGGCCTGAAGCTCATGACCCATGCAAGCAAAAAGTTAGGAATAAACCACTAGTATTCACATTCAAGGATAGACTCATTTGACCCTGTGTATATATGTGCTTGGTTTGTGTGTGTGTGTGTTGGGGCGGGGGGAGAATGGGCAGTAAAAACCCCACTTTAGCATCAGTTGCTAGCATTTTGACCCCACTCAACGTTAACCTGGAGACTGCATTTTAAACGTTTGACTTTTCTGTTTACAATTACCCACAACAAGGATCTCCTCCTCTTTACATTCCAGAAACAAAATGTTAATAAAATCTCACTAGAAAATGAAAAGGACCCACAACTCCCATGATGGTCTGCGCTTACAGCTGAACATTTTGTACATCCACATTAACTCGAGCAATGGATGATCTTGGCACTGGTATCATTCCCACTACTCACAAGATCAGGTTCCTCAGCACATTCAGTTTTCTGTAAACACTTCAATGTGCCGGGCAGCCAAGCAGCATTTATTTTTCTTGTAAACACCATGCACTGCAAGCCTGCTTACTGAAATTTTCCAGAGCAGTTAGCAGAAATGGAATAAATTGTGTATACATTACAGAAGTATAGTTAAAAGAACACTAAATATTCATAATGTGTCCTGAGTACCAGTGTCAGAGGATGAAATACACTTTTAGGGCGTGGTGCAAGCAAGTTTGAAGAGCAGGTTCTCCTCTCCAATTCCCTACTGTCCTGTAGCTATTTACTTCTTTTTGTGGAGAGGTTCCACAAGAGCAGTCTTCACCCTTCACTACCTCACCCAAGTGGGAATTATTCACATAATCCTTGATACTGAACATCAGCAAGCTATCCAACTGTGGGGAATTTCATAGCTAAACCCAAACCTGTCCTGATGCAACATCTACATTTCTGCAAGGATTGCAGGATAACCATCAGGATAGGGAACTATTGCCAAATGGTTCAAGTAATTTGCAGTATCTAATGCCAGATCAGCAGGGAAGCACAGACCAGCAACTGAACCTGACATAAAAGCAAAGTTCTGCAGATGCTGGAAATCTGAAATAAAAACAAAAAGTGCTGGAAATACTCAGCTGGTCTGGCAGCATCTGTGCAGAGAGCAGCAAAGTTAACGTTTCAGGTCTGACATCTACTCAAACTCATCTACACACAAGATGAACTCCCTGAGGTATCAAAGGAGCCTTATAGTATGACCGTAATGTATAAATTGCAGAACCGGGCTTTGTTTTCCCAAGTGGAATGGGGTGTTAGTGCCCATGAAAATCAAAGTGATGTACTTCCCACCCCCTTCTGCTCACATATTTATGTTTTCCATAACAGCCCAGGTGGCTGCCTATTTCAGTGGGAGCCAACTTGTAACATACTAACTGAGGTCCAATGAAGTATATCTGTCCCCAGTGTAATTTTGAGGTCACAATGGGTACAGCATACACTAAGCACATTCTGCTCATTGGTACCAGGCACTGAGTGGACTAACCAGTGGTCCTTATGACGGCCATTGTATGACCCTCATAAAGATGTATATTGCAGATAAAACTTCTGGCTCAGCTTTATGTTGGAGTTATGGGAATTCCTGCCCGTCCAACCAGCAAGATGCCTGTGAGCACTGGTTCTGTGCTAGCGGTAAATAACTGATGCCGAGTCATCAAAATGGTTTACGCCTTGTGGCAAGGATCTCAAGCAGGCAATGGGACTACCCTACCTGCATTGACTGCCTGAAGTCCACCCAAACTCAAAATTTCAAACCTAGAGCTTCACCACTTTTTATAATTGTAAAAGTCATGCTAAGATCTGATGCATAGAAACATAGAAACCTTTTAGTAAACTTAATTTCAACATTTTTCTAATACTTGCAGTTTCTGTGTACACAAATTCAAATGCTGGAAGCACCACATATATGTGTAATAAAAGTCTTGTGTCCAGCCATCAACAAATCACAACTGAACAGGTAGGGAACCTCACCAACAAACAAGCAGTATCCTAAGACAAAGGAGACAGTCATTCACTCATTCCTTGTGAGTTTGATAATCTGACCTCTCCCTAAGGTAGGAGCCAGGGTTTACAAGCAGCAGTCCATCTAAACAAACTTCCATCAGAAACATTAATTACTTTATTATTGGCCTTAGAATGTGCACAATCACAGCAATCTTTAGTGGGCCACAGAAGGTGGTCCTTCTCCTGCACCTCCTCTGTAAACATCATTATTGGCAGGTACAGACCATCTACTTCTAGTGTACTTCCCAGCCATCACTTTTTCTATTTCTTCATTAAGTTCCTTCTCCTGCAAAAACCCTAAGCAAACAGCAGCAGTAATTGTAATTGCCATTTTGGTAATTTTTTTTTTAGTAGAAAACCAAAAATACTTCAGTTTCCCCACCTAGAAATAATTTCCTGGATGAACATATTGACTTTTACACCTGCAATTTCTATGCCCAGAGAGATGCCATTGCAAAAAAAATAGATTTTGTCCCCGATTTAAATCTCCTGCCTAACCTTGTGCCCTCTGTTCACCACAATCCTTCTGCAGCCTGCATAACCATTCCTTCATGTCCACCTTTAAAGCCCTTGTCCACAGAAATCTTTTACTCTCAATGGTCTTTGTTGATCCTCCTGGTATGGTCCTCATCGCTCCTTCAAGTCCAAGGGGGGCAGAACCGAGCATATCTGGCTCTGATTTTGCCATTCATCACCAAATCAAGCGCTAATCAGGCTATACTTTCCTCTGTGAAAACCACGTGTTACTCCAGGATCATCCTGGATAGCAAAATAACTGCCCCCCCCCCGCCCCGCACATCTTTTCTTCATTACCAACTGTCTCCTTAAAACACTCTTCCTTGCCCCTCCAACCTTACCTTCAACAAATACAAAGAGTTCATGGACTTATATCACTAAGATTAAGACCAAGGGCGGAATCTTACCACCTTAGTCTCTGTTTAGGTCCCAAACCTGACCTCTGGATTAGCAGGCCTTCCAGTTGCTCTTTGCCAGAGCAAACTAATTAGGAGCCCGCCTCTGGTTTCCCAAATCAGTTAAAGAGGATGGGCAGGATGACACAGCCATTTTGTCAGAGGAAGTATTTCTGTTTAAAGGGACCACAGCATATTTCAGAGAATCTCATCAGCACTTGGATTTTTCAGGCTGCCGTCATCTACCTCATATTCTCTCCAAGTGCATAATGCCTATGAGACCCATTCTCTTCTCCCCTGACTCCATTCCCATTAAACTGATCAACCAACTTTTCTTCCGGACTCCAACATGAGTAAATGTTTCCCTTTTCATAGGTATTACCTCTCTCATCTTCAAAACTGTCATCATCACCCCATCTCAAAAACTCAACCATGACCTTCTGTCCACCCAAGTTAAAATGTCTCCATTCAGGTGTGCCTCCCTGCAACAGCACTGAATCAGCCCCGCTCAAAAATCACAAATGACATCCTCAGTGACTGCAACAGTCGAATGACTTCAACATAGCCGGCCACATCATCCTCCTCCAACACATTTCCTCTGTTATCTAAATGGTATTGCCCTCGCTTGGTTCCACTCTTACACAACCAATCATAGTCAAAGCATCTGAAGCAATGGTCTCTCTTCTTGGCTCTGCACCGTTACTTCTGTAGACCCAAAGGATCTACTCATGGCCCCCTCCTCTTCTTCATCTACATGACTTTGCTTGGCGACCTCATCCATAGACATGGAATTCAGTTACCACATGTACGCTGATGATAACCACCTCTATTTTACACAACCTCTCTTCACCCCTTCACTGCCTCCTTGTTGTCAGACTGTTTGGCTTGGATGAGAAACAATCTTCTCCAGTTTAACAATGGAAGACTAAAGCCATTGTCTTTAGCCATTACCACTAACTTCATACCTTCACTGCCAATTCCACCCCCCTTCATGACCACTGTCTCAGGCTTAACCAGACTGTTCATATACTTGAGCTCTGCTGCCTGCATCATATCCCACACAAATTCCATTCATCCATCACCCATGTCCTCACTGACCTACAATGGTTATCTCATACATTTCATATGAATAGTTTATGCTGGGTAAATACTGAGAAAGAGGAGTGAGACAAAGGGATACAATCTCACCAAAAATATTCACCACAGTAATGGGAAACATATGCAAGAAGATACCCTGATAGGAGATTTTAATTTTCCCAACATTGACTGGGATTCACTTAGTGTTAGAGGTCTAGATGGAGCAGAATTTGTAAGGAGCATCCAGGAGGGTTTTCTAGAGCAGTATGTAAATAGTCCAACTCGGGAAGGGGCCATACTGGACCTGGTGTTGGGGAATGAGCCCGGCCAGGTGGTTGAAGTTTCAGTAGGGGACTACTTTGGGAATAGTGATCACAATTCCGTAAGTTTTAGAATACTCATGGACAAAGACGAGAGTGCTAAACTGGGGGAAGGCCAACTATACCAAAATTCGGCAGGAGCTGGGGAATGTAGATTGGGAGCAGCTATTTGAAGGTAAATCCACATTTGATATGTGGGAGGCTTTTAAAGAGAGGTTGATTAGCGTGCAGGAGAGACATGTTCCTGTGAAAATGAGGGATAGAAATGGCAAGATTAGGGAACCATGGATGACAGGTGAAATTGTGAGACTATCTAAGAGGAAAAAGGAAGCATACATAGGTCCAGGAGGCTGAAGAAAGACGAAGCTATGAAAGAATATCGGGAATGTAGGACCAATCTGAAACGAGGAATTAAGAGGGCTAAAAGGGGTCATGAAATATCTTTAGCAAACAGGGTTAAGGAAAATCCCAAAGCCTTTTATTCATATATAAGGAGCAAGAGGGTAACTAGAGAAAGGATTGGCCCACTCAAGGACAAAGGAGGAAAGTTATGCGTGGAGTCAGAGAAAATGGGTGAGATTCTAAACGAGTACTTTGCATTCACCGTGGAGAGGGACATGACGGATGTTGAGGTTAGGGACAGATGTTTGATTACTCTAGGTCAAGTCGGCATAAGGAGGGAGGAAGTGTTGGGTATTCTAAAAGGCATTAAGGTGGACAAGTGCCCAGGTCCGGATGGGATCTATCCCAGGTTACTGAGGGAAGCGAGAGAGGAAATAGCTGGGGCCTTAACAGATATCTTTGCAGCATCCTTAAACACGGGTGAGGTCCCGGAGGACTGGAGAATTGCTAATGTTGTCCCCTTGTTTAAGAAAGGTAGCAGGGAAAATCCAGGTAATTATAGACCGGTGAGCCTGACGTCAGTGGTAGGGAAGCTGCTGGAGAAGATACTGAGGGATAGGATCTATTCCCATTTGGAAGAAAATGGGCTTATCAGTGATAGGCAACATGGTTTTGTGCAGGGAAGGTCATGTCTTACCAACTGAATAGAATTCTTTGAGTAAGTGACAAAGTTGATTGATGAGGGAAGGGCTGTAGATGTCATATACATGGACTTCAGTAAGGCGTTTGATAAGGTTCCCCATGGTAGGCTGATGGAGAAAGTGAAGTCGCATGGGGTCCAGGGTGTACTAGCTAGATGGATAAAGAACTGGCTGGGCAACAGGAGACAGAGAGTAGCAGTGGAAGGGAGTTTCTCAAAATGGAGACGTGTGGCCAGTGGTGTTCCACAGGGATCCGTGCTGGGACCACTGTTGTTTGTGATATACATAAATGATTTGGAGGAAAGTATAGGTGGTCTGATTAGCAAGTTTGCAGACGACACTAAGATTGGCGGAGTAGCAGATAGTGAAGGGGACTGTCAGAGAACACAGCAGAATATAAATAGATTGGAGAGTTGGGCAGAGAAATGGCAGATGGAGTTCAATCAGGGCAAATGCGAGGTGATGCATTTTGGAAGATCCAATTCAAGAGTGAACTATACAGTAAATGGAAAAGTCCTGGGGAAAATTGATGTACAGAGAGATTTGGGTGTTCAGGTCCATTGTTCCCTGAAGGTCGCAACGCAGGTCAATAGAGTGGTCAAGAAGGCATACGGCATGCTTTCCTTCATCGGACGGGGTATTGAGTACAAGGGTTGGCAGGTCATGTTACAGTTGTATAAGACTTTGGTTCGGCCACATTTGGAATACTGCGTGCAGTTCTGGTCGCCACATTACCAAAAGGATGTAGATGCTTTGGAGAGGGTGCAGAGGAGGTTCACCAGGATGTTGCCTGGTATGGAGGGCGCTAGCTATGAAGAGAGGTTGAGCAGATTAGGATTATTTTCATTAGAAAGACGGAGGTTGAGGGGGGACCTGATTGAGGTGTACAAAATCATGAGAGGTATAGACAGGGTGGATAGCAAGAAGCTTTTTCCCCAGAGTGGGGGATTCAATTACTAGGGGTCACGAGTTCAAAGTGAGAGGGGAAAAGTTTAGGGGGGATATGCGTGGAAAGTTCTTTACGCAGAGGGTGGTGGGTGCCTGGAACGCGTTGCCAGCGGAGGTGGTAGACGCGGGCACGATAGCGTCTTTTAAGATGTATCTAGACAGATACATGAATGGGCAGGAAGCAAAGAGATACAGACCTTTAGAAAATAGGCGACATGTTTAGATAGAGGATCTGGATCGGCGCAGGCTTGGAGGGCCGAAGGGCCTGTTCCTGTGCTGTAATTTTCTTTGTTCTTTGTTCTTTGAAAGAGGAATAAATATTGATGGAGAAAAAGTAACCGAGTTACATTTTGCAGATGATGTCGCACTTATTACCTAATCAGTTAAAGACTTGGAAGTACGATTAAATAACTTAAATAGAGTAAAAATATTGAACTGAAAATGCATTAAGGAAAAACAAAGTATATAACAAACTTTAAGACAGAAGATACCATACAAATTGAAGCACAAGAAATTGACAAAATAACTGAATAATATTTGGCCCAGATATTTGTAAAGCTAGAGGACTGTACAAATGAAGAGGTTCTGATTAGGATTAGGGCCAGATGGAGTTGTTCCGGGAGATACAGAGATATTCTGTGTGATAAGAAAATACCATTGGCATTAAGGAGGAGAGTGTATGGTTAGTGTGTGCTACCAACCAGGACATATGGGGCAGAATCACAGACAAGTACAAAATATATAGAACAAACACTGTTTACAGCTCAGAGAGCAATGGAAAGGCAAATGTTACACATCTCCATTCGTGACTAAATCAGGTGTAATGAAATACGCCAGAAAAGCGGAGTTAAGGACATCATTCAGAAGATAAAAGAATCCAAATGAAGATGGGCTGGGCATGTTGATCGAAGTAATGATAACGGGTGGACAATAAAGCTAATGGAATGGCAGCCAAGAACAGGAAAAAGGGGAAGACTGAAGGGAAGATGGAGAGAAGATATAATATCATACATAGGAACCACACAGGTGAGAACAGCAAGGAATAGAGATAAACGGAAAACGCATGAGGAGGGTTACATACAACAGTATATGAACACAGCCTGAATGAATGAATGAATGAATGAATGAATGAATGAATGAGTTTACACTGGCCAAGAAGTTGCACAACCAAGTCACGACGTCATCCAGCTAAATGGATACTGACCCAATTTCCTAAAAATTGCATGATCATTCTGCATTTGGTATGACAAGATCACCTACTCCATGAATCCATTTTTGGAAGGGTAGAAATTCAGCGCCAGTATGGATAAATGGTCTACTTGTACTTTCTACTTTCAGTACAGTACTTTTCATTCACTTCTACTTTGTTACTAAAATCAATAATTAAGCCCTATGAAACCTACACAGACATCAACCTTTATGACTAGGACCCTACCAAATTCACAGTCAAATTTTTCAAATAGCGTTGTCACGGCATTTTAAGAATCGTGAATTGCACAATTTCACATATTTAAATTGGTAAATTTCACGGTGTCGCAGCAAACCATGAAAATGAACTATTTAAAACAAAAAAAAAACAAAGGAGATTTCTGGTTTCAAATGGCTTTATTATATACTAAAAAACTATTGTAAAAATATGACTATAAACAGATCACATTCTTTATTCACTTGGTTAATGGTTGAATGTGAGCATGGAGCAACCTGCAACAGTCTCTTTCTTCATTCCCCGTCTCTGCTCTGTGATCGCCTGTCCGTGTCTAGACACAACTCTCTCCACATCCACGCATTGAATGAATACCCACAGCTGTGGATGATCAAGTTGTTCCAATGGTATGTTGGCACTTGTAAAAGCATCCACAAGTTTCACTGTAAACAACTGACTATTTTCTAAGCTCTCTATCGTCTTCTTAAAAGGAGGTGACATTGTTGCTTTTTCTTTGCATGTTCGTTTTCCAGAGTGCAGTGTTAGATGCTCTCTTTCAGCTGCGATGGATTTCGGACTGTAAGTGGCACTAAACTGTGTATGATCCAATGAATCACTGCAGCATGTACAAAACACCACCATTGGCATACAGAATTTGGTTCCAAATTCTTTCACTCAAGATGCTGCAGTAATGGTTGTGGCAGTTTTTGTCTTGATAATTTTGGCATTCTTCTTAGGCAGTCCCTCGGGATCGAGGATGGCTTTCTTCCACTTGGGGTTGTGGGTCCTTAGGTGACTGAATAGTCCAATTCTGGATTCGCACACTCTGCCACAGGTGGGGCAGGTGGTGTTTGGTGAGGCGAGTGAATGGTATCCTCGAATTTCCAAAAGCTCCTTCCGCTGTTTGCGCTTGGTCGCCGCCTGGGCATGTCGACGTTGTTTGAACTGGCTGGCCCCTTCACAGATGCTTCTTCACCATTTTGGGCAGTTTCAGGCAAGAGATTCCCACAAATCAAGGGAAATGTCACATTTTTTCAGCGAGGCTTTAAGGACATCCTTGTAGAGTTTCCTCTGCCCTCCTGGTAGGCTGTTGTGACGGAGCTCGGAATAGAAAGCTTGTTTTGGGAGTCTTATTTTATTTAGAGATACAGCACTGAAACAGGCCCTTTGGCCCACCAAGTCTGGGCCGACCAACAATCACCCATTTATACTAACCCTACCACCTACCTACACTAGGGGTAATTTACAATGGCCAATTTACCTATCACCTGCAAGCCTTTGGCTGTGGGAGGAAACCGGAGCACCCGGCGAAAACCCATGCGGTCACAGGGAGAACTTGCAAACTCCACACAGGCAGTGCCCAGAATTGAACCCGGGTCCCTGGAGCTGTGAGGCTGCGGTGCTTGTGTCAGACATGCGGACAATGTGGCCCGCCCAACATAACTGACTAGCCATGGCCAGTGTCTGCTTCTTTCCTAGTTATCACTTGAGACTACTACTCTCAAAACTGCACCAGAAGCCCTCCCTCATCTACCATTCAGCAAGTTCAGCCTTGTGCCAATCAGTAAACGTATGAAGTTCACAAAATGGCCGACTTCACGGTGGACCCGAAATTTCACTGACGACCCAAAATTTCATGGACCGTGATGCATTTGTCACGGCCGTGAATTTTGTCGGGCGCAATTATGACATTTGCCTGCTTAAGAAGATTAATAATCTGATGGAGAATATTTTTTGCCATTAGTGCCTTGTCAAGAATTATATACGTAGTATATTGTCTGTAATACATTGTTACAGTATCGATCATGGCTTCAGAATGCTATGTAGACAACTTAAATACTGCATATTTAATAGATTTATTACATAACTGGCCAACTCAGCTGAATAAGGACAGTACTTGTACATTATTCAGTTGTGTTGGATTGTTGAATAAATATATCTACTGGGTGCTTCTGAATTATTAAAATGATTATAAGCAAGGAGCTTTTTCTTTATATTTTAAAATCAGTCAATAAGTTTTAAAGTAAACATGGCGGTCTCATTAGTAGATTTATATAATCAATGTGGGGTAATGTTGTGACATTAAGAAGCAAGTGAAATGTAAACTGTAGTAAGTGCTTAGGGTTATTTTATCAGTTATTTTAGCTCCCAGTGTTTAACACCTTTAGGGAGCTGTGAAGTTGTCAAGGAAATGCTAATACAGTACAGAATTTTATTTTTGTGCCTCTGACACTTTTTAAATAGCAGTTGGAATTAAAATCCATAGCATAATCTTATGCATCCTTGTATGGTTTGAAAAAAGTCTAAGCACAATCAAATATAACCTTTTCAGATATTAAACAAATCGGTGAAAACAACAACTTGGATATTGATGGTTAAAGAATATAAAAGTTCTGGTTATACACTCCAAAGTTTGCAGCATTCGTACATACTATCGGGCACTAAGGGAGAGAGAGTGCTTATATTTTAAAACAGTTTGTGTGAAGGAATTGAAAAATAAGATTATGCTGATGCCCCAATAGTCCATCATATAAGAAAACCAATGTTCTACATCATGCACAAAGCAAGTGTAACATTTCAGTTTGGCCATCTGGGAGAGACACCAACAGCTCCCCATAAATATGGAGGGTAAAATAGATTACGAGTCAGCCTGATTGCTCTCACACCCCTCCCAGCAGCATGTCGCATAAATAGAGCCAGGATATGACGTCACCTGGTTCTCCCTCAATTGGACAATAGTGAGATCTAAAAAGATGGCAGCAAAAATTAACAAAAAAGGGAAGGGACATAATGGGAGAAATAAAGGAAATTAAGCATGGACATTCATAGTGTTACAGACAGATAGTAAGGGGTATGGGTGGTTCTCACTGTTCACCTCCCAACTGACTGCAATGGTGTTTTGCTTAAAATAATGAGTTAGCCCTCGAGTGTTTTACTTGCCAAATAAGCAGACAGTGACAGGTTTTCTTGTAGGTGTAAAACAGAAGATTAACTAGTTATTGAACAATATTCATTCCCCGAAATGTTAGCAACACCACTCATACACATATTCATACTCAACAGAAGATAGATTTTTTTAGATTTTAGATTTAGAGATACAGCACTGAAACAGGCCCTTCGGCCCACAGAGTCTGTGCCGACCATTAACCACCCATTTATACTAATCCTACACTAATCCCATGTTCCTACCACATCCTCACCTGTCCCTATATTCCCCTACCACCTACCTATACTAGGGGCAATTTTATAATGGCCAATTTACCTATCAACCTTGGCTGTGGGAGGAAACCGGAGCACCCGGAGGAAACCCACACAGACACAGGGAGAACTTGCAAACTCCACACAGGCAGTACCCAGAATTGAACCCGGGTCGCTGGAGCTGTGAGGCCGCGGTGCTAACCACTGCGCCACTGTGGTGCAGTGATGGAAGGTAAAGGGTAAGAATTCAAGGTGTAGTAGGTGTTCATGGTTTATGGTAAACCTGTTGAATCTTCCAGTCGGAGTCTTTTTTAAAGATGCAGGCCTGGGTTGTTTGTAGTCTTGGCTTGTTGAGCTGTTGTAGATTTCTGGTGATTAAGATTTCAGATTGGAGGTGGTGGGTCACTTTCAGCTCTCAGCTGCACCAAGTCAAAGTGTAGAATTAGTAGCAGAACTTCTTCCTTGCCTGGCTGGGCTTCTTTCCTCAGCCACTGGCTGGACTGCTTCTGTAATGTTCTTGTGATATCCCTCTCTCTCTCTCTCCAGAGCTACCTTTTAAGAATTAAAAAATCTCTTACATTAGCTTATTTACATTAGGAGACACATGGTCCTCTCCCCTGTTGTCACCACAGAATGGGCCAGGATATGATAACCATGACCATTGATTGATGTTTGAATGGGAATCATTCTGTTATGACGTGTGTACTTCACACTTTCTTAGTTTCAGAAGAACCCATTCAATTCAAGAATGCCTCTTGATAGTTTCAGGATGGGTGTAATTGGCACCTCTTAGCCTGGAATGCATCCTTTTGTCCTTAACAGACAGTGAGGCAATGTTCAAATACACAGGTCAGGTTGTCTGACCGTCGGTGGACATTTTTTGCAGTATTATCCGCTTTAAACAAAATAAAGTCAATTTTCAATTATTCCTTGAATAAAGTTCATGTCTTAAAAGTAGGAATGATATGTCTTTACTGGGTATGACAATATGGTTTCAAATCGCAGCAAGTTTGCCAAATATTAATTATGACATTGTACTGCAATTCAAGTTCTTAGGCAAAATGATCATTAACAATAGCATTCCTTCATTTCTAGCAAATTTGTTTCAGTGAAGCAGCTCTGTGGGGATCTGCATCTCAGACATTATCAACAAATTTCTACACAATGGCGCATGAACAAAAATGAATTAGAATGTACGTGCATCATTAAATGCAGACATGAGTATTTGAGACAGTGCTTTATGTAAATTTTTGAGCAAGGATAAAGATTACAGCAGCTGTTGCAAGGGTTTTCATTAATGCTGTACAGACATTATATCAAAAAGTAATCCTACTTTAAAACCATGCTTCTTGAGTTATGGTCTTAAAAATCTATTAAAATTATATTATTCTAACCCAAAATCGAAAGAAAAATATAACCTTGCCAAGTCATTACAAATTTCATTAGTCTGACTAAAGATAAACCACATGCAGATCGTTTCCATAGATTCTGACAATTAACCTCAGTCCAACCTTGTGAGAATGCTCTTAGTTACTGCATCAAGCTCCTGTTGTTGAGATCCCAATATAGCTCTTTAATTTTCAATTCATACTACAAGTCATTCTTTCCTATGATCTCAAAACTGTAAAACTCCTTACCTTCTTTGGCCTTACCTTCCTTCAACAATCTTCAGGCTTTTGAAACCCAAGTTTGGTGTCACCTAATCATGACATTTTTTTTCTACTACCCTTAACTATTTCAGCCTTTCAGTATCCTCCACATTGGGCTTTAATGCTTCTGAATAGAAATACAGTGGAAATGCATTTTCCAATAGTAATACAACTGAGACAAGTATAACACCATCCTAATATACACTCTCACTTCTCAGTATGAATGTGGAAATTTTGTTGTATTTGGCAGGTCAAAAAATCACTTTTGTGGTCAATGTAAAACAGTTAAAATGTAAAACCAAATCACCACCTTTGCTATTGTGTCATTATAAACAGCAGTGATAGCAAAAACAAAGGTAGCAGCATTTAAAAAAAAACAAGGCTGCCACCAACCTCAATGGCTGATCTCCTGCTTTCACCCTGGCATGCAGTAGTAAATTAAAACTTTCCAATGGCTGGGAAAGCGTTTGGAGCAAACAACTAACATTCTCTTAACTCCAGTTTTCTCCTCTTCTCTCAGGAAGGCAATGCTTCATTTTAAGATGCATTCTCACAGTGTCAGTAGCCCAGTCTCATCTCAACCCATTAGCTATTTTTAGTGAGCGAATATAACAGAAAAGATGATCCAATCTTTACAGGGGAAAATCAATAAGCTGGCTCTTCCAACAGGGAAGTGCAGAACAGAAGTAGGATTATAATGTAGTTATCTCAATTTTAAATTACAGTGAACCCAGACAAAATAGTCAAAAACATAGGCATGTGCAAAAAGCTAACCTCACAACTTCTACTCGAGTAAAGGTAGGGGTGGGGGCGGGGGTGGGGGTGGGTAGGAAGTGAGAAAGAAAAGCCGGCCATTGTGTCTATGTTCTGGTTGTCAAACAAAATTAATCTGCTTCAAAAATTATTTGAGAGTTTAAACAGCATCATATAGAATTTTCACAGCTTATTTACCTTTGCCAGATAAAATTGATGCCCCAATTTTCTCCAAAACTCAAAGTGCCATGATAAACATTATATGGTACAGATCCAAATAGGAGACACAAAGCAGTTTTAATGCACACGCAGGTAAGTAAGGTTATATCTGGCTTCTGGGATGGTACTCCTTTCCCACAATAGATACTTGAGTGGGTTTTAGTGGATGCAATGCGACGAAAGAGATCGGGATTGAGTTGTTCTAGAACTATGATTTCATGGCAAATATATGCTGGTGCAACCAATAACATGCTGCAAAAATAGCAGTATAACAACACCGAATGAAAGATTCCACGAAATTAGTTCCAACCCATTATAGAGCTTTTGACATTTTAGCTGCAATGTAGGGATGGCAACTTACTGAAGTTAGAATGGAATGTGGAAAAAAAATGAGGTGAGATGTCAAAAATGAGTGATGTATCATTGTTTTTCTCATGGTCTCCCCGTCTTTATATCCAGTTAATTTCTCCCCATCGTGGTTTCAGAATTCATTAATCAGGAAGTGAGAATTCTATCTGGTTATATGCATTCATAAATGAAAAGGATTACTTATGAATTTTCACAACTCTACCCAGATGTTCACTGCATGTTTTCACTCTTCCTGACAAAAATCCAATTTTTCTTTACTAGTTTCCCCTTGTCCTATTTGAATGGTTTAGCTTGAAGTGGATTTCTGAATCTACCCTTTCCATACCTCATGCTATCATATATACCTCAATAAGGTCACTTCGCAATCATCTTGGCTCAATGTTATAAAGTTTAAGTTTATCCAGTTTTTCCCTTATAACTTAGTTCTTTGATTCTAGCATCATGGCTCTTCTCTGAACTGCTCTCAGAGCTTCAATGTTGTTATAAGAACATAAGACCAAAAGAAATAGAAGCAGGAGTAGGCCATTTGACCTCTCAAGTCTGCTTCCCCATTCAATAATAGGATCATGGATGCTCTGATCGTGGCCTCAACTCCACTTTCCTGCCTGCCCCCCATAACCTTCGACTCCTTGTAAATCAAAAATCTTCGAACTCAGCCTTGAATATATTCAATTACCCAGCCTCCACTGCTCACTGGGGTAGAGAATTCCAAAGATTAACAACCCTCTGAGAGAAGAAATTCCTCCTCATCATCTTAAATGAGAGACCCCTTATACTGAAACTGTGACCCCTAGTTCTAGAAACCCCTCTCAGCATCTACTTTGTCAAGCCCTCTCAAAATTTTATATGTTTCAATAAGATCACCTCTCATTCTTCTAAACTCCAATGAATATACGCATAACCTGATCATGCTTTACTCTTAAGTCAATCCCTTCATCCCAAGAATCAACCTAGTGAACTTTCTCAGAACTGCCTCTAATGCAAGTATATCCCTCCTTAAATAAGGAACCCAAAAGTGTACACAGTACTCTAGGTGTGGTCTCACCAACACCCTGTACAGCTGCAGCAAGACTTCCCTTTTATACCCCATCCCCCTTGCAATAAATGCCAACATTCCATTTGCCTTTCTAATTACTTGTTGTACCTGCATGCTAACTTTTTGTGATTCATGTATGAGGAGATAACCTCACATTTTATCACATTATACTCCATCCGCCAAATTTTTGCTTACTCACTTAAGCTACCTATATCCCTTCGCAGTCTCCTTATGTCCTCCTCACAACTTGCTTTCCCACCTACTTTTGTATGGTCAGCAAATTTGGCTACAATACACTCAGTCCCTTCATCCAAGTCATTAATATAGATTGTAAATAGTTGAGGCCCCAGCACTGATCTCTGTGACACTCCACTAGTTAAAGTTTGCCAACATCAAAATGGCCCATTGATCCCGATTCTCTGTTTCCTGTTAGTTAGCCAATCCTCTATCCATGCTAACATATCACCCCAACACCATGAGCTCTTATCTTGTGTAGCATCCTTTTATGTGACACCTTATCGAATGCCTTTTGGAAATCCAAATACACTCCATCAACTGGTTCCCCTTTATCCACCCTGCTTGTTACATCTTCAAAGATCTCTAATAAATTTATCAAATACCATTTCCTTTTCATAAAACTATGTTGACTCTGCTTGATTGTATTATGATTTTCTAAATGTCCTGCTACTATTTCCTTAATAATAGAATCCAGCATTTTCCCAATGATAGATGTTAGGCTAAATGGACTACAGGGCAGAATTTTCTTCGGATGTTTTAGTGTCTTCGACCGTGAAGACAGATTAAAAAATACTTGTTCAAAGTCTCTGCCACTTGCTTGTTTCACATTATTAATTCCCCTGTCTCATCCTCTAAGGAACCAATGTTTACTTTACACTCATATTCTAATAAAAGGCCAAGGAGGGCCTTCTTGCCCCAAGCCAACTGAGGCCCTTAAGTGGCCATCTTCCCACCTCCACCTCAATTTTGCTGAAGGCGCAGGGGCCCGTCTCAGGGAGACGCCACCAGGTAAAGTCTGGTGGCCTCCTAGCAGGGTTGGGGCGGGGGGTCCCTCCTTTGGGGGCAAACCATGGCCCTTGGAGTGCTCCCCCGGTAGATTCCCCTCCCATCCTGTTGCTGGGGCCTGCCTGATTGGCCCCGGCAACCCTGACCCCACTCACCTGTCCCAGGGTCTTCTTCGGTACTGCAGGATCTCCTACAGTACCAGCAGTGGCCACTGTTCCCAGTGGAACTGCTGGTACTGCAGAACTGCCTGCCTTCTAATTGGCCAGCAGCTCTGGAGGCATTAGCTCATCCCTTAAAGGAACAGCGCCCTGATAGAGGACAGTTAATTGCTTGCTTGCCGTCAAAAGGCTTCGGGGGTCTGACGGAAGGCAGAGGCGGAGTGTCCCCTCGGCTTCTTGCCTGCCACCGGGAACCCTGTCGCCAGAATGAAATGCAGCCCATAGTTTAATACTTTCTGTTTCCCTCCTTTCTTGAGTAAGGGCATTACGTTTGCAGTTTTCCAGTCCGCTGCGACCTTTCTAGACGTAGGGAATTTTGGAAGATTACAACCAATACATCCACTATCTCTGCAGCCACTTCTTTTAAGACCCCAGGGTGCAGGCCATCAGGTCCTGGGGACTTGTCAGCCTTTATTCCCATTAGTTTTCCCAGTACTTTTTCTCTAATGATAATGATTGTTTCAAGTTCCTCCCTCCCTTTGACCCCATGATTTTCTTGGGATGTTTTTAGTGTCTTCTACCGTGAAGACAATTAAAAAAATACTTGTCTATGCCATTTCCTTGTTTCGCATTATTAATTCCCCTGTCTCATCCTCTAAGGGGGCCAAAGTTTACTTTAGCTACTCTCTTCCTTTTTATGCACTCGTAGAAGCTCTTACTATGTGTTTTTATATTTCTTGCCAGTTTACACCCATATTCTAATTTCTCCCTTTTATTAAGTCATCCTTTGCTGGTTACCACAGTAACTTCACTTCAAAGGTACTTCATTGGCTGTAAAACGCTTTGGGATGTCCTGGGATCATAAACGGCACTCTAGAAATGCAAGTCTTTATTTTTCACCATTTATTATTGCTCAGTGGATATATGGGTTGAGTATCACATCTATTAACACCCTTAGTTATTTCGGCACCCTCATAGAATACTTATGCCACCTATTTTTCTTCAAATGTGCTGCATTTTAAACATGTCTATATTAAATTACGTTTGCCATTGTTCTGTCATTTACAAGTTTTATCTAATACATTTTTTTGTTTCTGAGCTAGCTCTCAGCATCATTGCTTAACCTTAGTTTACATTCATCTCACATTTGACTAGATTACATTGAAGATTTGAATCCAAGTTATTAATATAAATTAGAAACAGCCAGAAATTCAACATCAATACTTAGGCCATCCCACACAACACCTCCCCTTCCCAACATAACTCTTCGAACAAGCAGCCTGTTTCCTTCCCTTCTGCCAATTTTTTATCTATTCCCAAGTATTAACTGAATCCCACTGCTTTGAGTTTAACTAAGAAAACTTTTATAAGGAACTTCATCAAATGTTTTTTGTAGACCCAGGCACACTATTTCTTAACACATTGCAGTTAGGATGTCATTTCCTTTAAGAAGTTGGTGAAGCATAATCTTTTATTTCTGACTTGATGTTGGTTACTGTTTACTAGGTTATTGTGTTACAGGTTATCTATCTCAAGCTTATTCCTGATAATCGATTCCATTAATTTGGATAGTTTTTAGATCTTCTTCTTCTTCTTTGGCCTCCTTGTCTCGAGAGACAGTGGGTAAGCGCCTGGAGATGGTCAGTGGTTTGTGCTGCAGATAAAATTGGTTTCCGGGGCTGTTACACAGAAGGCTCTCTCCTTGCGCTTCTGTCTTTTTTCCTGCCAACTGCTAAGTCTCTTCGACTCGCCACTCTTTAGCCCCGCTTTTATGGTTGCCCGCCAGCTCTGGCGATCGCTGGCAACTGACTCCCACGACCTGTGATCAATGTCACAGGACATCATGTAGCGTTTGCAGACGTCTTTAAAGCGGAGCCATGGACGGCCGGTGGGTCTGGTACCAGTGACGAGCTTGCTGTACAATGTGTCCTTGCGGATCCTGCCATCTTCCATGCGGCTCACATGGCCAAGCCATCTCAGGCACCGCTGGCTTAGTAGGGTGTATATGCTGGGGATGTTGGCCGCCTCGAGGACTTCTGTGTTGGAGATACGGTCATGCCACCTGATGCCAAGGATTCTCCGGAGGCAGCGAAGATGGAATGAATTGAGACGTCGCTCTTGGCTGACGTACGTTGTCCAGGCCACACTGCCGTAGAGCAAGGTACTGAGGACACAGGCTTGATACATTTGGACTTTTGTGTTCCGTGTCAGTGCGCCATTTTCCCACACTCTCTTGGCCAGTCTGGACATAGCAGAGGAAGCCTTTCCCATGCGCTTGTTTAATTCTGCATCGAGAGAAAGGTTACTGGTGATAGTTGAGCCCAAGTAGGTGAACTCTTGAACCACTTCCAGAGTGTGGTCGCCGATATTGATAGATGGGGCATTTCTGACGTCCTGTCCCATGATGTTCGTTTTCTTGAGGCTGATGGTTAGGCCAAATTCGTTGCAGGCAGCCGCAAACCTGTTGATGAGTCTCTGCAGACACTATTCAGTGTGAGATGTTAATGCAGCATCGTCAGCAAAGTGGAGTTCCCTGATGAGGACTTTCCGTACTTCGGTCTTCGCTTTTAGACGGGCAACCTTGTTCAACCTTGCCCGTCTAAAAGCGAAGACCAAAGTTAATAGATAATGTTGTTAAATTCCATCTGGATTATTGAACCATTAGATCTAAAATGTCCACATTTCTATATGTCTGTCAAATAAGTAATTTAATTTTGAAAGGCACCTGTCAAAAGCATCTGCATTTTGAGAATTTAAACTACATTCATCAGACTTTAGAAGAAAGAATGAAGACAGACATATTGGGCTGCATTTTACCAGCCTCTCGACGTCGTGGGTTGTGGCGGGGGGGCCTGTAAAATACTTGCAAAAAGGCCCTGCCACATTTTACCGGCGGCAAGGCCTCGGTGTGCCCCCTCCCCCCACACCACATAGTGGCAAAGCCTTCATTTCCCTAATAAAATTAATGCAAATAAATGTAAATTAGATTACCTGGACCAGGCGGCGTCCCACGCTGATATTCCGGCCTGTGGCTGGATGTCCTACACCTTCCAATCCCCGTTTGGGGATTCAAGGTGAGACACTGGTGGGGAGGGAGGAGGAGTTTAATTTTCAGGTCAGGAGTGAGGGGGAATGGAGAAAAATTAATCCATTGGCTGAGGAGATGGTAGGATGGGGTTGAAGGGCAAAGAGTGCAAGGTTTGAGGTTGAAAGGTTGGGACTGTCAAAAATGTTTTTTCGGGGGGGAAGGGAAATAAATATATTGTTTGGTCATGGGGGGAGATGGTGGTGGGAGAAGGGGCTTTGATGTTCAATTTAATGTTTTTATTGAAATTTAATGTGCTGGTCTCTTTAAAATTTTAAATCAGCTGTCAAGACTTGAAGCCCTTTAAAAATGGTACCAGCGCCTGGAGGCCCCCCCTCTATGTCATCAGGGGCAGCCGTTCCGCCTCCTCCATTTAAATGAGTCCCAGCTCACAGTATCGCGGGGGCTCAGCAGCGGAGGAGTCGTGCATGATGTGTGCCTTTTTTCAAGGTTGCTGCCGAGAATGGCACCGAACAGGTAAAATTCAGCCCATCGTTTATAGTTTTTTTTTTGAATAATGGCCAAAACGAATATTTCCAATCTAATTGACACAGAAAGAGTCCAACATCATCATCAATTTCTTCAGGCAGTGCCCACAATTTTCCATTGATCAATTTTAATGGACAGAAAATAGTTGGCTGCGAATCTGTGATTTCCCATAATACAAGGCCAGAGAGGAGGAAGGCTGCCACTGCTCATTTGCAAAACCAGCTCTCATATTGCAACCCTCAGCAAGGAAACATTTTAGTAAAAACGAAATACTTTAAAAGCCAATGTGTTTTACAAGTACACAATATTATACAGAATGGAGTGGGTGAGATAGAAGGAATATTTTCTAGTGTATTTACTTGCTAACTCAGGAGTAACATCCAGTGCCGAAAATATTTATATTTGGCCCTCACCCACACTAGAGTGTTCCATTTATTCATGTTACTAAATCACTAAGTATGCAAGAGTATGCATTTCATAGGTATGACCAAGCCAAAACACTCATTCAACACAAGACTATTCCAACAATCTCTTAACTGTCTTTTATATCAGTGTTCGCTATCTAATATGATAAGATCATCATATTGGCTTTATTATTCTATCTCTGCATTTCCCACAATGCAAACTGCAACTATGCTTCAAAAGTATTTTACTGGCTGTAAAGCACTTTTGGACTCCTTGAAGTTGTGAAAGGTACTACAGAAATATAGTCTATCTTTAAATCCAGAAATATAGAATATTACTAATGAAGTTCAAAATGGATAAAATCTACTTTAAAAAAAATTGAGCTGTTACCATCAAGAAAAGATGAACAAACACCAAACGGATAATTTTCTGACATTTTACTTGCAGTGGGAATCAGGTCTACCAGATGTACAGAATGAAAATTTGGGTGGCCCTTTCGTCAGAAAACTAAGTACACCGCATTTCTCATATGTAAGGAAGAAAAAAGACTTGCATTTATTTTGCAGCACTTTTCACGATCTCGGGAGGCCCAAAGCACTTTATAGCCAATTCCTTTGAAGTGTAATCATTGCTGTAATGTAGGAAACATAACAGCCAATTTGTGAACAGCAAGCTTCCACAAACAGCAATGTGAAAATGATCAGATATTCTGTTGCGGTGATGTTGATTGAAGAGAGAACTCTTCTTCAAAATAGTGCCATGGGACCATTATTTCCACCTGAGGGGCCTTGGTTTAAGAAAGATGTGAGAGCATTGGAGAGAGTGCAGAAAAGATTCACGAGAATGGTTCCAGGGATGAAGAACTTCAGTTAAGAAGATAGATTGGAGAAGTTGGGACTGTTTTCCTTGGAGAAGAGAAGGCTGAGAGGTGATTTGATAGAGGTATTCAAAATCATGAAGGGTCTAGACAGAGTATGTTTGGGATAGAAATGCAATATTACATGAATGTGCCTCCTGCCTTGCTGTAGTCATGTGACCTCTACCATGAGGCACTCACTGCAGGCATCCATCAGAAGGCAGTTCAATAAAGACACAGTACAAGCAAGACTGTTGTCCTGTGAGCTCTTAACATGGTGTCAGAGTGGAGCTGAGATTGGGTGTTAAAGAGCTGTAGCTGCACAGCAACTAAAACAGAAACACAGGAGTGTTCAGAGCTACTAAAAACAGCTAAAAGCCACAGGAAGCCACTGAAAAGGAACAAAGAAGCGATGAAAGCACTGGGTAAGGCATAATGGCTGCAAATCTTTCTCCCCCATTGCCAGTCAAAATGAAAAGTAATGTGAAGCAGAACTGGCAGTTTTCCACTCGCAATGGCAAAATTACGAAATTGCAACAGAGTTAATTAACAAATCAGAGCAGCTACGAGTAGCTATACTTTTAATCACTGTTGGGGAGAGACTGTTACAAAATGTATTCCACCCTAAATCTCTCTGAAGAACAACAAAAAGGACAGTAGAAATTTTGAAACCCTTGAAGGCATGCTTTGAACCCCAAGTGAATGTAACTTATGAAGAGTATGTGTTCAATATTAGGGCCCAAGGTGAAAAAGAGTCCATTGATCAATATGTGACTGCATTAACACAGCTTGCAGAATCTTGTGAATTTGCGCAACTAAAAGATAATCTAATTAAAGAAAGGATTGTATTACGCATAAGAGATCCCGCAGTGACAGCATGTCTACTGAGAGAGCAGAAACTGACTCTCAGGAAAGCGATCGACATGCAGAAGCGCTGAGGTTGTAAATCAGCAGCTAGAGCATATTCATGGCAGAACAGAACAGGCCTTACATTATGCTGATAGACATTACAGGCTGAAAGGGCAGAAAGATCATGGACAAAGGGTAGGATGCAAATACTGCAGAGGACATCACACAAAGGAAAAGAAGGCATGACCAGTGTAGGGAAAGCAGTGTTCTCACGGCAAGAAGCCAAATTATTTTTCACACAAGTGTTTGGGTAGAAGTAAGCACAACAAGCAGGTACAGATGGCCACTGGAGAGATATCAGCCGAAGATTCTGACTAATCACAATACACCATAAAACAGGTTGGTTCAGGCAGGTCGATTGGTGATAAATGGTTTGTGACTGTTGGAATGAAGACTGCAGAAGGAGAATATCAAGTCAACATAAAGTGTCAGATAGACACCGGTGTGTCATGCAACATCATGACCTTCACAGACCTGTGCAAAGTGACTCTACATGGCGATCCAAAAATGAACTCCTCAAAAGTAAGGCTGAGGCTATGCGGTGTCACCATACTAGTGCCAAGAGGACAAAGTACTCTGGAGCCCAATGCAATGATAAGAATGAAGGTCTGGAGTTTCAGATCATAGACGGCTAGCAAAAGCCACACAGCTCAGCCGGAGCAAGTCTAAAGCTTGGACTGGTAACCCTCAACGTGCAAAAAGAGATTTTTAACGTGTCGCAGCACACTAAACCATTGACCGCAGAACAGGAGTACAACAATGTATTTACAGGTTTTAGATGTCTTCCTAGAGAATATCATCTCCAAGTAAATGAGAGGGCAAGACTAATTTGGCATCTGCCGAAGAAAGTTCCAGCTGCCCTCAAGGCCAGCCTGAAAGACAAGATAGAAGAACTGGAAAAGAAGGGAGTGATCAAGAAAGTGACAACCCCAAAAGAATGGATTAGCAACAAGGTAGCAGTGAAACAACCTGGAAAGTTGAGAGTATGCATCAACCCAAAGGATCTAAATAAATCTCTGAAGAGATCTCACTACTCCATGCCAGCCATCGAAGGAATTTTGCCACAACTTGCAAAGGCAAAAATCTTCACTACCCTAAATGCAAAGGATGGTTACAGGCAAGTGAAGCTGGATGAAAGCATAGCTTCCTAACTACATTCTGGACGCCGTTCGGGAGACAGATGATTGCGCATGTCGTTTGGCATTTCCACGACTCCAGAGGAGTATCGACACAGACAGCACGAGATAGTGATCTTCCCGGAGTGGAAGCTATAGTGGATGATCTGCCAGTTTATGGATGCAGAGACAATGGAAGAAGCCATTGCTGACCATGATCAAAATCTAATGCTACTGCTAGACAGAGGTCACCAGATGAACCTGAAGCTGAACAGGAGAAAACTGCAATTAAAGATGCCCGAAGCCAAGTACACATGTCATGTACTGACAGCAAAAGGTCTTCGCCTGGATCCAGAAAAGGAGAGAGCAGCATCAGCAATGTGGTGACCAACAGATGTAAAAGTAGTGGTCGTCAACTATTTAGCAAAATTCTTGCCCAAATTCTTGTTGGGGTGTGAACCATTATGCCAACTCACTGCCAAGAACGTGCAGTGGTATTGGGGCACAGAACAAGCAGCTTTCACTAAAATCCAGCAACTAGTGATGGCAACGCCAGTGCTGAAATAACTATGATGTAAATGATGAAGTTACCCTGCAGTGTGACACCAGCGAGAGAGGCCTTGGAGCAGCCCTAATGCAGCAACAATTACTGATTGCATTTGCATCCAGAGAGTTAACGTAAACAGAACGACACTATGCTCAGATTGAGGAACAGTGTCTGGCCGTTGTCTTTGCTTGTGAACATTTCACCAATACCTATTTGGAAGAGACAAAGTGACAGTCGAGTCTGACCACAAGCCACTTCAAAGCATTTTCCTCAAGCCGCTACTATCTGCTCCAAAGTGTAGGCAAAGAATGTTACTCCGGTTACAGAGTTATCATCTGGATGTGACATACAAGCAAGAGAAACAGATGTACATCGCTGACATGCAGTCGACGTCAATACTCCCTATGAAGAAAATAGAGGATGCTATGACAGAGTGTGAAATCTTCCAGATCCAATGTGAAGATGCAGCTCGACATGCTCTGGAAGTCATCAACCCAGCAGAGACATTGAATCTGACAGACAAGCTCCTCGCTCAAGTCAAGCGAACTACCCAACAAGATCCAACTCTACAAGTGTTGCAAGAAGTAGTGATGAAAGGATGGCCTGAAAACATCAAGGACACTTCTGTGGTCACGGGAGCATATTAGACATATAGCGATGAATTGACAGCCCAAGATGGCATCGTGTACAAAGGAAATAGTCATTATCCCTAAGGAGTTGAGAGGAGAGATGCTAAAGCACATTCATGCAAACCACCAAGGAATTGAGTCGAGTCCGAGGAAGGTAAGGGAAGTGCTCGACTGGCCAAACATGAGTGATGAAATCAAGGACCACATCAGCCAGTGCAATGCATGTAAGAGTACCAACCTAAGCAAGCTAAAGAGCCCGCTGATGACACATGACATCCCAGACAGACCATAGATGATGCTGGGAGCAGACCTCTTCACTCTCACAGGAACTGATTATCTTGTCACCGTAGACTACTATTCTGACTACTGGGAGGTAGGCAGCTGACCTCAATGACTACCAGCGAGATTGTAGAACTTCTGTCGTTACGGCATTCCAGACATTGTGATGACCGACAATGGCCCGCAGTTCACGAGCGAAGAATTCAGCCACTTCATAAAGGATTGGGAAATTCAATACAATACTTCATCTCCATACTACCCCCAATCCAATGGAAAGGCTGAGGCAGCAGTGAAAATCACCAAAGGAATCATAAAGAAATCGAGCAAATCCAGCACAGGGTGGGGGGGGGGGGGGGGAGAAGGTCAGGTGGAAAAGTTGTTTTGTGGGGAGGAAAGGGCGTAATTAATTTAATTGCTATTAGGGGGGTGGGAGAGGGGCAGAAGAAATGTATTTATTTTTATGTCCTTGCGCTTTAAATATTTAAATTTAATGGTGGGGCTCAAAGCCCTTTAAAAATGGCGTCAGCGCCTGTGCACAGGCAGCTGAGGCCATTGCTGGGGACGGACAGCTTGCCCCCTCCACATGATTGGGGGGAGGGGTGGACTGCCCTGGCTATTTAAATGAGCTGCCGTGCTTAGGGTCGCGGTGGCTCCATGACGTGTGGCCCATGCAGGCGGACCTCCATTGTTATCGCGCACCGCCGATTTTGGGGGCAGGCTTATAAAATTCAGCCCTGTGTGTGCATTGTATGTGCACAGACTGATGAGAATAACAAACTGCTAATGCAGGAGAACAGTTGTGTGCATAGTGGGTAACTTGGGAAACTCACAGTGTAAATGATAATGCATGCAATCTTTTGCGTTTTTTTTGTTTGAAGAGGGATAGAATTGCAATACTGTACTAATGTGCCTCCTGGCTTGCCATAATCATGTGACCTCTACCATGAGGCATCCATCAGAAGGCAGTTCAATAAAGACAGAGGTCAAGCAAGACTGTTGTCCTGTGAGCCCGTAACAGAGGAGATAGAGAGAAACTATTCCCACTCATGAAAGGATCAAGAATGAGAGGGCACAGATTTAAAGTAACGAATAAGAGAAGCAAAAGCGACATGAGGAAAATCTTTTTCACGCAGCGAGTGGTTAAGGTCTGGAATGCGCTGCCTGAGAGTATGGTGGAGGCAGGTTCAACTGAAGCATTCAAAAGGGAATTAGACTGTTGTATGAAAAGGAAGAATGTGAAGGGTTATGGGGAGAAGGCAGGGGAATGGCACTAAGTGAATTATTCTTTCAGAGAGCTGGTGCAGACACAAATGAGCTGAATGGCCTCCTTCAGCGCTGTAACAAATCTGCAATTCTGGTTTAACCTCTCATCCGAAAGATGCCACCCCAGCAGTGCGACACTCCCTCAGTACTCCAGTGGAGTGTCAGCGTGGATTATGTGCTCAGGTCCCTTGAGTGGGACTCTGAACCCACAACCTTCTGACTCAAAGGTGAGAGTGCTACCCACTGAGTCACGTGCACCCCCAACAGCAGTGTGAATTTGGTTTACATGCATTTTTACCTGATATTTTGAGTACTTTGGCTAGCCTAGTTTTCCTTCTGATGGTTCACAGGTGCCTTTCATATTGTCATGGAATGAGGTGATGATACTTAGTAGCTTTGGTGGACATCCAATCTTTTCTTGTAGTCTGAAGAGACCACGTCTGCTGACGAGGTCAAAGGCTTTGGTGAGATCAATGAAAGCAATGTAGAGGGGCATCTGTTGTTCGCGGCATTTCTCCTGTATCTGACGAAGGGAGAACAGCATGTCAACGGTCGATCTCTCTGCACGAAAGCCACACTGTGCCTCAGGGTAGACGTGCTCAGCCAGCTTCTGGAGCCTGTTTAGAGCGACTCGATCAAAGACTTTCCCCACTATGCTGAGCAGGGAGATTCCACAGTAGTTGTTGCAGTCACCGCGGTCACCTTTGTTTTTATAGAGGGTGATGATATTGGCATCGCGCATGTCCTGAGGTACTGCTCCCTCGTCCCAGCACAGGCATAGCAGTTCATGTAGTGCTGAGAGTATAGCAGGCTTGGCACTCTTGATTATTTCAGGGGTAATGCTGTCCTTCCCAGGGGCTTTTCAACTGGCTAGAGAATCAATGGCATCACTGAGTTCTGATTTTGTTGGCTGTATGTCCAGCTCATCCATGACTGGTGGAGGCTGGGCTGCATTGACGGCGGTCTCAGTGACAACATTCTCCCTGGAGTACAGTTCTAGGTAGTGCTCAACTCAGCGGTCCATTTGTTTGTGTTGGTCAGTGATTATGTCCCCTGATTTAGATTTGAGGGGGGGTCCTCATCAGACCCCTTTCCTATCCTGAGTGGCGTGAAACAGGGCTGTGTTCTCGCACCCACACCTTTTGGGATTTTCTTCTCCCTGCTGCTTTCACATGCGTTCAAGTCCTCTGAAGAAGGAATTTTCCTCCACACAAGATCAGGGGGCAGTTTGTTCAACCTTGCCCGTCTAAGAGCGAAGTCCAAAGTACGGAAAGTCCTCATCAGGGAACTCCTCTTTGCTGACGATGCTGCTTTAACATCTCACACTGAAGAGTGCCTGCAGAGTCTCATCGACAGGTTTGCGGCTGCCTGCAATGAATTTGGCCTAACCATCAGCCTCAAGAAAACGAACATCATGGGGCAGGACGTCAGAAATGCTCCATCCATCAATATTGGCGACCACGCTCTGGAAGTGGGTCAAGAGTTCACCTACCTGGGCTCAACTATCACCAGTAACCTGTCTTTCGATGCAGAAATCAACAAGCGCATGGGAAAGGCTTCCACTGCTATGTCCAGGCTGGCCAAGAGAGTGTGGGAAAATGGCGCACTGACACGGAACACAAAAGTCCGAGTGTATCAAGCCTGTGTCCTCAGTACCTTGCTCTACGGCAGCGAGGCCTGGACAACGTATGTCAGCCAAGAACGACGTCTCAACTCATTCCATCTTCGCTGCCTCCGGAGAATACTTGGCATCAGGTGGCAGGACCGTATCTCCAACACAGAAGTCCTCGAGGCGGCCAACATCCCCAGCTTATACACACTACTGAGTCAGCGGCGCTTGAGATGGCTTAGCCATGTGAGCCGCATGGAAGATGGCAGGATCCCCAAAGACACATTGTACAGCGAGCTCGCCACTGGTATCAGACCGGCCGTCCATGTCTCCGCTTCAAAGACGTCTGCAAACGCGACATGACGTCCTGTGACATTGATCACAAGTCGTGGGAGTCAGTTGCCAGCGTTCGCCAGAGCTGGTGGGCAGCCATAAAGGCGGGGCTAAAGTGTGGCGAGTCGAAGAGACTTAGCAGTTGGCAGGAAAAAAGACAGAGGCACAAGGGGATAGCCAACTGTGTAACAGCCCCGACAAACAAATTTTTCTGCAGCACCTGTGGAAGAGCCTGTCACTCTAGAATTGGTCTTTATAGCCACTCCAGGCGCTGCTCCACACACCACTGACCACCTCCAGGCGCTTACCCATTGTTTCTCGAGATAAGGAGGTCAAAGAAGGTTCACAGGTAATTATCTAAAATACATTTTTTCATTTTTTTGCATTATTGAAGATAATTTGTGAAATGATTCTGAATCAATTAAATTTACAATATTTTTGTATGGTAATGTTCTCTTTCCAATTTCAGACACACAGTAAGAACATATGATCGTATGATCTGAATAGCTTCAAGAATTAACTCCTGGAATTCTTAATGTCAAAGTCCATACCAAAGCCAAATGATATTATGTGCATTTTGCAGAGCTAAAAATACCTTCATTTCTAATTAATTGTAGATAAGTGCAGATGGCTCCCTGTACCATAATGAACTGCAAGATGCTATCGACGTTTTATAACATTTATTTTCAGTAGCATTTGGGATCTTATAACTGCCTCGTCCAATCACAAATCATTGGTGTCTTCACTTCTGCATGGATACATCACTGATTTACACTGGGATCATTTTCAAGATGGATACCACACATCTATTGTCGAGTGCGCACAAAGCATACTAAGTGTTCCAAATGCACTTGTGAGGATTAGCTGGCAGAGGCTATCAAACAAAAATCATTAAACAAATGTAATTACATGGACAAGTAACAGTTACCATCATTAGATATTAGAGATAATTTTCTGACTTCATGGTATCAGTGGGGAAATCTCACTCACCGAATGCTCATATTGGAAATTCATTTGAATATGTATGGCACTGAATTTTCACCTTCCACTGCAGTCCTAGCAGCTTTTGCGGAATGCCAAGCAGCTTCCATGGCATGACAAGTGCTGCAATAGAAACTCAAACAGCTTCCATTGCACCACTAGCATCTTCATAGAAAGGCAAAGTGCTGCCATGGAAGCTCAGGCAGCTTCCTTCCTCGTTCTGGTCTTCTCAGTCGAAAGGGATTTGCAAGGTGTCTCAGCTACCCACAGATATGTCCTCTAGCAGATCATTGGGCTGGCAGAATAGACACCCAAGGTAATGGTGTGAGAATCATGGGGCAGGAATCCAGAGGCCTTCTCTCTCCGGATGGCAGCAATCCTGCTCCCTCCACCACTGTCCTTGCGGTTGCCTGCCAACCAGGCGGCCCAGACTGCTCAAGCCCATGTTGAGATGGTGTAATTTGAGGTGCAGCTATCACAGCCCACAGACCCCGAGAGTGTCACAGGAGGACACTTGAATCTCCCTCTTCAGATTCTGAGCAGCCATCCACCTCTCATGCTGCTGCCACTCGGCTTGCACTTCATAGAAGCACCAGAGTGGGCAAGAGCAGTTTGGGATAGTCACTAAGGATAAGCACCAGGATGAATAGTTTAATATTTGTAAGTGCTGTTGTTTGTGTCATGTTTTCATTGTTTATGCTCTAGATAAAGATTGATTATGCTAATTTGATAGTGGTGGAGTTGGTGGCCTTTTTTATTGTGTTCTTCAGGGGAAGGTATTGCAAGGATTGAATGCAGCCATTGGACATCTTGATGGATCCTCAGTCATGGAAAATTTTGCATCTGGCATCAGCGTCTGATGGTGCAGGTTGTCTCACAAGCGGTTTTCAATTAGATACTGGCGAGGACGAGGTTACACACATGTTCTGCTGCAGAGGACTCAGATGAGGACACAGAAGGCAGCTGATGAGTATGCACAATGAAATGCTTGGTGTACTGGGAAGCCTGCACGCAATTTCAAGGAGCCTGTGGAATCTGGCACCAACTTGGCGCAAGGCTTTGTGCAAAACTTGAAGCCTGTCTTTTCCAGCATGGAAGTGGTGACCATCTCCATCGGTACAATTGCAGACCCAACTGTGATGCGGCATCTGATGGTCAATGTCTTAACTTCCACTGCAGCACAAGCAGAGGAGCCACCCAACGTCTGGGTGCCGCTGTGGAAGCTCAGACTTCTGTCATGTAAGGTCAGTTTGCTGTCACACAAGCTCAGACTACTGCCATCATGGTTGCAGATAACAGTGCGCAAAATGCATCACAGCAGTCCAGCAATCTGTCCTCCAACTGATTACTAGGATTGTTGAGATACACTCTGGGGGAGTTGCAGTGGCTCTATGGAGGAATAACCTGCTCTCTCTCAGGATGACTGCATACATCCTCTCATCACTGCCACTCTGTCAGTACCCTTGCTGTTGCCTGTCAGGCAGCCAGCCCAGATTGCTGCTGCTCATGCCCAGATGGTGCAATCTAAAACCAGGCCTTCTAGGGCCAGAGCTGCTCGACGTCATTCTGCAAGGCCATCTGCAGTCTCCCCCACTGAAAGTCAGCTGCCTTCCATCAGTCATGCTGCAGCCATTGGAGTAGCACTGCATAGGAGTACTGGGCCAGGCAAAGACTCCCCGCAAAACAGGCACTAAGGGAATGCACAAGGGTGATTAGTTGATATTTTTCTGCAATATGGCATGGCCTGACTTATAAATTTTATTTGGAATGTTTATTTTACGTTGGGTTTTGCTTTTGCATTGTGGCCAAGCGAACACTGTGATGTGCTGTAACAAAGGGAAGGCAAGGTGTGGGACCGTTAGTGAATAGGCAAGTGGGGCTGTGTTTATTGGTAACTCAGTCAGATGAGTTGTGCACGGACAATCCAGCCAAAATGAGGCTATGTTGGTTGCCTCCTCCCTTCTGTTTCCTCTGCCTCCTCCTGCTCCTCATCCGGCCACCATATAGCTGGTGGTAAGTGCTGTGCCCTCATGATGGCAAGGTTGTGTAGCATGCAGCAGGCCACCATGAATCTTGACACCTACTCTGCTGCAGGGCTCCTCCAGAGCAGTCCAGGCAGCGGAAGCATTGTTTCAGCAGCCTATGGCCTGCTCTATCACATTTCCTATGGCAGCATGGCTTTTGTTGTATACATGCTGCCCACGTGAGCAGGTTGTACACCAGAGTCATGAGCCATGTTGTCAAAGGATAGCACTTGTTGCTCAGCAGCCACTCTCTGGTATATTGTGGTGTCTCAAATGTAAGTGGCACATTGGACTGCCACAGAATGAAAACATCATGGCATTGGCCTGCATGATATGCTGCGTATGATCTCACACTGGATGCACATTGAGTGAGTTTAATCCCTCTCAGTTACAGTACATCTCAGGATTGACATGCAGCGCCCACAAAGCAATTGCATAACATTAATGACACCCTGCACCATGGAGAAGCCTAAATCCTCGCAAAGCTGGGTGCTTGTTCTGCCTACTTGTCTCTGGAAAGAGAGAATGAAATGTACCCAACTCTCTTTGCAGACATAGCCTCTGGGACCTTTCTTACACAACAATGGATGGCAAACTGGGAGATGTTGAAAATACCACCTGCTGCAGCCTGGAAGGAGCCTAACACATAAAAGGTCATGGGCAAGATCACCGTCACAGCCACTGGCAATGCCGTTCTCACTCTGCTTTGAGCTTGCAGTTGTGGCTGCAGTAGGCGGCAAATTTCAGTGAGGATGTCCTTACTGAAGCACAAACATCTGACATACTGTTCCTTGCTGAACAGCCAGAGCAGATATGGCCTCTTTCTGAGCAGCCTTCTTTCCCTCCTCCTCATCCTCCTCCTTCCTGTCCCAACAACTTGTCCTGCTTTGTAATCACCTCTGCTCATTGTGCCTGTCATGCTGCAATCCAAGGGAATGCCTACTACTGTACCCATGTCTGTGAGCACGTGGTTTATGCAGAACCCTTGAAGTCATGACAAAGTCCCTCAGCATGAGCCAAACCACTCCCTGTGGACGTTAGCAACTTTGAAGAACTCTACAAACCACCAAACGCTCTTATAATCGCAGCAAGAGCCACTAGAAATCCATCAACAACTGACCTGTAAGTAATTGTTGATCTATTTAAGTAACACTGCTGGGAGGTACTTCCTGCTGTGGAATGTGTGTTCAGCTGTACGTGTTTAAGAAATGGCGTTAGTTGGAGCGTTGAGCTCCAAAATGGCAATGCTGGTGTCAAATCAGTGTTAGATGTCGATTGATGTTACAATCTGCCTACTCTGCATACTTCTGGCGGACACTCCTTGCACACATGCTAACACCCTCACCTAAATCGCATCTACCGCAGTTTGCATCAGAAGTGTGCGTACTTACTGTGGATGCAATTTTGGAGCCAGAAATGCACTCATTGAGTCGAGAAACTGGACGCTAAGGAACCAAATTTTGCAGCTGCTATGTTTTAAAGTTCTTCGTTCTGGGGGTGGAGGAGGCATAATGAAGGCATTACTGTGGTGCAGAATAAGAATTTAGAGCAAAACCTGGATCCATTAAGTTTCCACTCGACTTCAGTTGCAACTTCCAACCTTCATGTATATTGTATACTTTTCACTTGTTGATTATTAACCACATTTAGCAGATAATCTCCTTGTACATTAACAGTTATTAGTACAGTTGATTATTAGTAACAGCTTCCTGCAATAATGCACTAAGTTATCCCCTGTAGCATTGTGTCCAGGAAATTAAAACCAAATGCTAAGTTTAGGTGAAGCTGGGATAGAAGCTGGGGCATACTTGGACCAGAATGGGCAATTTGGAAAAGAGGAACCTGGAGTAGGAGGGGAAGGGTCCAGTTGTCGTAGTTCATATGGGTACCAAAGACGTAAGCAAGATTAAAAGACAGGTTATGCTGAGGGTATATGAACAGCTAAGGGTTAAATTAAAAAGCAGAACCATAAAGGTAATAATCTCCGGATAACCTAAGTCATGAGCAAACTGGCATATGGCAAATAAGATCAGAAAGTTGAATATGTGGCTCAAAGATTGGTGTGGGAGAAATGGGTTTTGATTCATGGGGCACTGGCACTAGTACTGGATACTACCAGTACTTCAATGCCTCCCCACCCCCCCCCCCCCCCCCCCCCCAACACTATCCCCATATCCCTTTATGTCATTGGTATTTAGAAATCTGTCAATTTCCGCTTTAAACATACTTAATGACTGAGCTTCCACAGCCTTCTGGGGTAGAGAATTCCAAAGATTCACAACCCTCTGAGTAAAGAAATTTCTCCTCATCTCGGCATTAAGTGGCTCCCCCTTATTTTGAAATTAGGTCCCCTGGTTCTAGACTCCCCAGTCAGGGAAAATATCTTACCTGCATCGACCCTGTCTATCCCTTTAAGTATTTTGTAGGTTTCCATGAGATCACCTCTCATTCTTCAAAATGCTAGAGAATACAGGCCCAGTTTCCCCGATCTCTCTTGATAGGATAGTCCCGCCATCCTGGGAGTAAGTCTGGTGAACCTTCGTTGCACTCCCTCTATGGCAATAATATCCTTCCGAAGGTAAGGGGACCAAAACTGCACACAGTACTCCAGGTGCAGTCTAACTAAGGTTCTATATAATTGAAGCAAGACTTCACTACTCCTGTACTCAAATCCTCTTGCGATAAAGGCTAACATACCATTAGCCTTCCTGATTGCTTGCTGCACCTTCTTGTTAGCTTTCAGTAACTTATTGATGAGGACACCCAGGTTCCTTTGTACATCTATACTTTCTAACCTCTTACCATTTAAGAAATACTCTGCACATCTGATCCTCCTACCAAAGTGGATAACCTCACATTTTCTCCACATTATATTCCATTTGCCATTTTCTTGCCCACTCACTAAATCTGTCCAAATCCACTTGAAACCGCTTTGCATCTTCCTCACAACACACATTCCCACCTGGTTGTGTGTCATCCACGAACTTGGAAATATTACATTTGGTCCCAACATCCAATTCATTGATATATATTGTGAACAGCTGGGGCCCAAGTACTGATCCTTGCGGTACCCCACTAGTCACAGCCTGCCAACACGAGAATGATCCATTTATTCCTACTCTGTTTTCTGCCTGTTCACCAATCCTTAATCCATGCCAGTATATTCCCTCCTATCCCATGTGCTTCAATTTTCCTAACTAACCTCCTGTGGGGGACTTTATCAAAAGCCTTCTGAAAATCTAAGTATACTACATCCACCAACTCCCCTTTATCAATGCTGTTGCTAATATCCTCAAAAAACTCCAACAGGTTTGTCAAACATGATTTCCCATTCATAAATCCACGTTGTCAATACCCAATCAGATCATTATTATCCAAGTATCTATTTATCACACCCTTTAGAATGGATTCTAGCATTTTCCCTACTACTGATGTAAGGCTAGCAGGTCTGTAGTTCCCTGTTTTCTCTCTCCTTCCCTTCTTAAATAGTGGGGTGACATTTGCTACCTTCAAATTTTCCAATTGATAGCACAAATAGAAATAAATGAGTATGATATGATAGCAACTATAGTGACATGGTTGCAAGGTGACCAAGGCTGGGAACTAAATATTCAAGGCTATTTGACATTTCGGAAGGATAGGCAGAAAGGAAAAGGAGGTAGGGTAGCTCTGTTAATAAAGGATGAGATCAGTACAGTCGTGAGAAATGATCTTGGCTCAAAAGATCAAGATGTGGAATCAGTTTGGGTGGAGATAAGAAATAGCAAAGGAGTCACTGGTGGGAGTAATTTACAGGCCCCCTTACAGTAGCTACACTGTAGGACAGAGTATAAATCAAGTAATAATCGGGACTTGTAAGAAATGGACTGCAATAATCGTGGGCAATTTTAATCTTCATACAAATAGGACTATTCAAATTGGCAAAGGTAGCCTGGAGGATGAGTTCATAAAGCATATTAAGGCCAGTTAAGGAACCAATCCAGGAGCAGGCCATTTCAGACCTCGTAAAGTGCAATGAGACAGGATTAATAAATGACCTTGCAGTAAAAGATCCTCTCGACAACAGTGATCATGATTAATTTCACATTCAGTTCAGGCTGAGAAGTTTGGGTCTGAAACTAGTGTCTTAAACTTTAAAAAAGGCAATTACAAGGGTATGAAGACAGAGTTGGCTAAAGTGAACTGGTAAAATAAGTTAAAAGGTAGGACAGTAGAGAAGCAGTGGCAGACATTTAAGGAGATATTTCATAATTCTCAACAAAGATATATTCCATTGAGAAGAAAAGACTCTATGAGAAGGATGCAACATCCATGGCTAACTAAGGAAGTTAAGGATGGTATCAAATTGAAAGAAAAGATGTACAATGCTGCAAAGATTAGTGGTAGGCCAGAAGACTGAGAACATTTTAGAAAGCAGCAGAGGATGACTTAAAAATAGGGAGAAATTAGAGTATGACAGTAAACTAGCATGAAATATAAAAACAGGCAGTAAAAGCCTGTACAAATATATAAAAAGGAAGAGAGTAGCTAAAGTGAGTGTTGGTCCCTTAACAGGATGAGATAGGGGAATTAGTAATGGGAAACAAGGAAATGGCAGCGACTTTGAACAAGTATTTTGTATCCGTCTTCACAGTAGAAGACACAAAAAGTGTCCCAAGGATAGCAGAAAATCAAGAGGCAAAAGGAAGGGAGGAACTTAAAACAATCACTATCATTAGAGAAAGAGCACGAGGAAAACTAATGGGTCTAAAGGCTGACAAGTCCTCTGGACCAGATGACCTGCATCCTTAGGCCTTAAAAGAAGTGCCTACAGAGATAGCGGATGCATTGGTTGTAATCTTCCAAAATTCCTTAGATTGTGGAAAGGTCCCAGCGGATTGGAGAACTGCAAATGTAACACCTCTATTCAAGAAAGGGGGTGGGGGGGGGGGGGGGGGGCGGGGGGAGGGTTGGGGGCAACAAAAAGCAGGAAACTATAGGCCAGTTAGCCTGACATCTGTCATTAGGAAAATGCTGGAATCCATTATTAAGGAAGTAGTAGCAGGACATTTAGAAAATCATAATGCAATCAGGCATGGTTTTATGAAGGGAAAATAGTGTTTGACAAATTTATTAGAGTTCTTTGAAGATGTAACAAGCAGGGTGGATAAAGGGGAACCAGTAGATGGAGCGTATTTGGATTTCCAAAAGGCATTCGATAAGGTGCCACATAAAAGGTTGCTACGCAAGATCGGAGCTCATGGTGTTAGGGGTGATATTTTAGCATGGATAGAGGATTGGCTCACTAACAGGAAACAGAGTTGGGATCAATGGGTCATTTTCAGGTTGGCAAACAATAACTAGTGGAGTGCCACAGGAATCAGTGCTGGAGCCTCAACTATTTACAGTCTGTATTAATGACTTGGATGAAGGGACCGAGCGTATTGTAACCAAATTTGCTGACGATACAAACACAGGTAGGAAAGCAAATTGTGAGGAGGACACAAAGTGTCTGCAAAGAGATGTAGATAGGTTAAATGAGGGGCCAAAAATTTGGTAGATGGAGTATAATGTGGGAAAATGTGAGGTTGTCCACTTTGGCAGGAAGAATAGAAATTCAGAATATTATTTACATGGAGAGAGACTGCAGAAGGCTACACTACAGAGGGATCTGGGTGTCCTTGTACATGAATCACAAAAAGTCAGCATGCAGGTACAGCAAGTAATTAGGAAGGCAAATGGAATGTTGGCATCTATTGCAAGGGGATGGAGTGTAAGAGTAGCGAAGTCTTGGTACAAGACTTCAATGGTACAAGGCATTGGCGAGACCGCACCTAGAGTACTCTGTACAGTTTTGGTCTCCTAACTTAAGGAGGGTCACACTTGCATTGGAAGCAGTTCAAAGAAGGTTCACCAGGCTGATTCCTGGGATGAAGGGGTTGTCTTATGAGGAAAGGTTGAGCAGGTTGGACCTATACTCATTGGAGGTGAATGAGAGGTGATCCTATTGAAACATATAAGATCCTGAGGGGACTTGACAGGGTAGATCCTGAGAGGATGTTTCCCTTCATGAGGGAATCTAAAATTAGGGACACAGTCTCAGAATAAGGGGTCTCCCATTTACGACAGAGATGAGGAGGAATTTCTTCTCTCAAAGGTCATGAATTTTTGGAATTCTCTTCCTCAGAGAGCAGTGGAGGCTGGGTCATTGAATATATTCAAGGCTGAGTTAAGACGGATTTTTGATCTACAAGGGTTATGGAGGGCAGGCTACAATCAGATCAGCCACAATCTTATTGAATGGTGAAGTAGGTTCGAGAGCCTGAAGAGTCTACTCCTGCTCCTATTACTAGTATGAGGAACACACGTGGCAGTTTTTGTTAATAATATGAACATAGGAATTCAAAATAGAACAGGTTCACACAAAAGTGTGACAAAAACATAACAGTAGGAAATAAGCTTTTATGGACAGAAAGTGAGTTTAGACATAATATTTTAATGTATAATAAAAACAAGATACTGCAGATGCTGGAAATCTGAAATAAAAACAAGAAATGCTGGAAATACTCAGCAGGTCTGGCAGCATCTGTGGAGAGTTAACGTTTCAGGTCCCATGGGAAATTCACTTTATTTTGTTTGTTCATTGTACATGGCATTGGTCAAGGTGAGTCAGAGGCTATGCTGTTTTACCGCAGGGAAGTTATATTATATAACACAAATTTAGAATACATTAAGCATTGTTTAGTATCACAAATAAGTTTTCAAGTTGGTGTTAGTTTTATTTGTGTGTTACACAACACCAGCTTGCACAATGAATTGCAATGCTTAATATTGCAGCAGATGATACTCAGAGGCCAGTATAGCAACTCCAAGGCATTCTGACCAGGAGTTAATTCATTTGTTTTCTCCACAGACACTGACCGGTCTGCTGAATATTTCTAGTATTTTCTCAGTTCTAAAACACAGGTCAGCAGGCTGTTTCCAGGAACCCAGCTTACAAAAAAACTCCCTGAATGGGAGGTCATTACAGTCGCCCCAACACGCACATTTAAAGGTGAGTTCTGCTTTAGTGAAAAAATATGCATTAATGCAGCTTCGGTATATACGTCTAAGGTGACATCAAATACTGTGAAGGGACTATATTTACTGGGTGAGATATAGGAAGATAGGAACAGGAGTAGGCCATTCAGCCCCTCGAGCCTGTCCCGCCATTCAATGAGATCATGGCTGATCTGCGGCCTAACTCCATATACCTGCCTTTGGCCCATATCCCTTAATATCTTTGCTTAACAAAAATCTATCTCAGATTTAAAATTAACAACTGTTCTAGCTTCAACTGCTGTTTGTGGGAGAGAGTTCCAAACCTCTATCACCCTTTGCGTGAAGAAGTGCTTCCTAACATCTCTCCTGAACTGTCTGGTCCTAATTTTTAGACTATGCCCCCTAGTTTTAGAATCTCCAACCAGTGGAAATAGTTTATCTTTATCTAGCCTGTCTTTTCCTGTTAATATCTTGAAGACTTCAATCAGATCACCCCTTAACCTTCTAAATTCTAGTGAAAACAGGCCTAATTTGTGTAATCTCTCCTCGTAACTTAACCCCTATAGTCCAGGTATCATTCTTGTAAACCTACGTTGCACTCCCTCCAAGGCCAATATATCCTTCCTGAGGTGTGGTGCCCAGAACTGCTCACAGTACTCCAAGTGGGGTCTAACCAGGGTTTTGTACAGCTGCAGCATAACCTCTGTGTCTTTATACTCCAGTCCTCTAGATATAAAGGCGAGCATTCCATTAGCTTTTTTGATTATTTTCTGCACTTGCTTGTGGCATTTTAAAGATCTATGCACCTGACCCCCCAAGTTGCTTTGGACATCCACTGTTCTTAACCTCTTCCCATTTAGAAAGTACCCTGCTCTATCCTTTTTTGGTCCAAAATGGATAACCTCACACTTGCCCGCATTGAAATCCATCTGCCACAGTTTTGCCCACTCACCTAGTCTGTCACTATCTCTTTGCACTTTTATGCTATCATCTAGACTGTCTACAATGCCGCCTAACTTTGTATCATCAGCAAATTTGGAAAGATGACTTACTATGCCATCATCCAAGTCGTTAATGAATAATGTGAATAATTGAGGCCCCAACACAGATCCCTGCGGGACACCACTAGTTACATCCTGCCAATCGGAGTACTTACCCATTATCCCCACTCTCTGTCGCCTACCACTCAACCAACTTTCTAACCATGTCAATAATTTGCCCTCAACTCCATGGGCTTCTACCTTAGTTAACAGTCTCTTATGTGGGACTTTATCAAATGCTTTCTGGAAGTCCATATAAATAACATCCATAGACACTCCCCTGTCCACTACCTTAGTCACCTCCTCAAAATATTCAATGAGATTTGTCAGGCATGACCTTCCCGTCATGAATCCATGCTGGCTGTCCCTGATGAACTGAAATTTTTCTAGGTGTTCAGTCACCCTATCCTTGATTATAGACTCCAGCAACTTGCCCACCACAGATGTCAGGCTAACTGATCTGTAATTTCCTTGGTTCCCCCTTTCACCCTTCTTAAAAAGTGGAGTGACATATGCAACTTTCCAATCCAGAGGGACCACTCCTGAATCTAGGGAAGTTAGCTTGATTTGCATCAAATGCATCAGCTGAATGGTGGCATTCTCACCTCTGAGTCAGAAGATCATGGCTTGGAGCCACATTACAAAATCTTGAGCGCATCATCTAGGTTGACTCTTCAGTTCAGTACTGTTGGAGGTGCCAACTTTCAGATCAGACATGAAACCAAAGTTCTGTTTGCCTTCTTAGGCGAGTGTAAAAGATCCCATGGTACTATTCAAAGAAGAGCAGGGAAGTTCTCTTGGTATTCTGGCTAATATTTATCTCTCAACTAATATCACTAAGGTTATCTGGTCATTTAACTCATTGCTGTTTGTTTTGAGTTTGCTGTGTGTAAAATTGGCTGCTACATTTCCTTACATTACAACAGTGATTACAACCTCACGGGCTGCAAAGCACTTTGAAATGTTCTGAAGTCATGGAAGGAGTTACATAAATGTAAGTTTTATCTTTAGAATCGAAGGGGACGCTAGCATATTGGTAATGTTACTGGATGAGTCATCTAGAGGCCCTGACTATTGCTCCAGAGACATGAGTTTCAATCCCACCAGGGCAACTGGGGGAATATAAATTTAATTAATAAATCTAGAATAAAATGCTAGTCTCACTAATAATCACGAAGCTACCAGGACTGTTGTAAAAACACATCTGGTTCACAAATGTCCTTCAGGGGAAGAAATCTGCAGTCCTTACCCGGTCTGGCCTACATTTGACTCCAGACCCACATCAATGTGGTTGACCCTTAACTTCCCTCTGAAATAGCCTGGCAAATCATTCAGTTGCATCAAACCACTACAGAAAAGTCAAATAAGAATAAAACCAGCCATACACCTGGCATTAACTCAGGCACTGGAAATGACAAAGGCACACTATGCCCAGTTGACCCTGCAACGTCCTCCTCACCAACATCAAGGGACTTGTGCAAAAAAAAGCACAAGCTGTCTCACAAACTCGTCAAGCAACAGCCTGACATAGTCATTCTCACCGAATCAAAACTTACAGCCAATGTCCTAGACTCCTCCATCACCATTCCTGGGCCTATCTTGTCCCAGCAGCAGGACAGACCACCAGAGGTGGCGACACAGTGGTATACAGTCGGGAACTGCCCTGGGAGTCCTCAACATTGACTCTGGACCCCATGCAGTCTCAAGGTCAAACATGGGTAAGGAAACCTCCTGATTACCACCTACTGGTCTCCCTAAGCTGATGAATCAGTTCTCCTCCATGTTAAACACCACTTGGAAGAAACACTGAGGGTAGAAAGGGCACAGAATCTACTCTGGAGTAGATTCGTGACTTCAATGTCCATCACCAAGCATGACTCGGTAGCACTACTATTGATCGAGCAGGCTGTTCCTGAATGGCATATCTACCAGACTGGGCCTATGGCAGCTGGTGAGAGAACCAATAAGAGGGAAATACCTACTTGGCCTTGTCCTCACAAATCTACCTGTCGTAGATAAATCTGTCCTTGACAGTATTGGCAGGAGTGACCACGCACAGTCCGAGTGGAGTCAAAAGTTCTGACTTCACACTAAGGACACCCTCTATCCTGTTGTGTGGCACTACCACCGTGATAAATGGGATAGACTCAGAACAGATCTAGTAGCTAAACATTGGCAGCAGCAGAATTGTATTCAACCACAATCTGTAACCTCATGCCCAGCATATCCCTCACTCTACCATTGGCATCAAGCCAGTGGACCAATCCTGGTTTGATGAAGAGTGGAGGAGAGCATGCCAGGAGCAGCACCAGGCATACCTAAAAAAAGAGGTACCAACCTGGTGAAGCTACAACACAGGACTACATGCATCTTAAACAGCAGAAGCAGCATGCAATAGACAGCGCTAAGCAATCCCACAACTAACAGATCAGATTAAAGCTCTGCGATCCTGCCACATCCAGTTGTGAATGGTGGTGGACAATTACCGAGGAAGCTCCAAAAACATCCCCATCCTCAATGATGGGGGAGCTCTGCACATCAGGACAAAAGACAAGGCTGAAACATTTGCAATCATCTTCAGCCAAAAATGCCAAGTGGAAGACCCATCTCGATCCAGGTCCCCACCATCATAGGTGGTAGTTTTCAGCCAATTCGATTCACAACACGTGATATCAAGAAATAGCTGCAGGCACTTAATACAGCAAAGGCTATGGGCCCTGACAACATCCCAGCTGTAGTACTGAAGACTTGTGCTCTGGAACTAACTGCTCCATTAGCCAAGCTGGTCCAGTACAGCTACAACACAGGCATTTACCTGACAATATGGAAAATGCCCAGATATCTCCTTTCCATAAAAAGCAGTACAAATCCAAACTGGCCAATTACCACTCCATCAGTCTATTCTCAATCATGAGCAAAGTGATGGAAGGTGACATCCACAGTGCTATCAAGTCTACACTTACTCACCGATGCTCAGTTTGAGTTCCACCAGGACCACTCAACTCCAGAGCTCATTACAGCCTTGGTTCAAACATAAACAGAAGAGCTGAATTCCAGAGGTGAGGTGACAGTGACTGCCCTTAACATCAATGCAGCATTTGACTGAGTGTGGCATTAAGGAGCCCTAGCAAAACTGAAGTCAATGAGAGTCAGGGGTAAAACTCTCCACTGGTGGAGTCACACTTAGCACAAAGGAAGATGGTTGTGGTTGTTGGAGGTCGATTTTCTTAGCTCCAGAACATCGCTGCAGGTGTTCCTTAGGGTAGTGTCCTAGGCCCAACCATCTTCAGCTGTGTTTCATCAATGACCCTCAATACAACATGAAGTCAGAAGTGGGGATGTTCGCTGATCATAGCACAGTGTTCAGTACCATTCGTAATTCCTCAGATACAGAAGCAGTCCATGCGCACGTTCAGCAAGACCTCAAAACATTCAGGCTTGTGCTGATAAGTAGCACAACACAAGTGCCAGGCAATGACCATATCCAATAGGAGAGAATCTAACCATCTCTCCTTGATATTCAGTGGCATTGCCATCAACATCCTGGGGGTTATCAGTGACCAGACAAACCAAATTAATACTGTGGCTACAAGGGAAGATCAGAGGCTGGGGATTCTGCAGTGATTAACTCAAGCCCTGACTCCACAAAGCCTTTCCACCATCTAAAAGGCACTAGTCAGGATTGTGATGGAATATTCTCCACTGCTTTGGATTTTTAAAAAGTCAGAACCCGCTGGAAAACCCAGAGTCTGTTAGGAAACAGCTGTTCCCAATGTCAACAGCTGACACCTGTGAAACTGACAACGATCTTTTTAAAAGAACTGACTTTTAAAAGAACTTTAAAGAGCGTTCCATTCTCTGCAACTGTGTGAGAGTCAGCAGCTGTCACCTGTGAAACTTACAGCACGATAGTTGAAAAGTGGACTGACAAAGGGAAATTTCTCATCTCCAGTCACGGTGAGGATGAGGAACGGCCCCAGGAACAGCTTACATCCACAGGCCAGATGGAAATGTTTTGCGGGCCGGATCCTGGCCCGGGGGCCATATGATGGACAACTCTGACCTAGAAGGACAAGGGCAGCAAACGCATGGGAACACCACTGGAGCAAGTTCCTCTCCAAGCCACACACCATCCTGACTTGGATCTATATCGCTGTTCCTTCACTGTCGCTGGGTCAAAATCCTGGAACTCCACACCATATGGAAAGCAAGGTGGCAGCTCACCACTACCTTCGCAAGCCTTGCCAGAAACATCATCCACATCCCAAGAATGAATAAAATAAATTCATTAAACTTGGAAGTACACAAATGACTTAAATATATAAGGCTGGATTTTATAAGCTCAAAATGGTGGCCCGTGCCAGACAGCGGGAGTGCCGTCCGCCGGGCCAAAGATCACGGCGAGCCATCAAGAGGCGACGCAAGTATATTTCAATTAATTAATGTAATTGATTTGAATATTAAAATTGTGGTCTCATTGCTCATCGGCAGGGAGGCTCGCTGCTGCCGCGAAGATCGAGCCAGGACCTGCTGGCGTCGAGGTCCATGGCGGGCCTCATCCACGGATCCCGACGTCGAGGGTTCCTTAAAATCCAGCCCATAGTGAGAATGTATTAAACACATATATAGTATAAAACCCATTCCCAAAGATATTTCCATACAGATTAAGTTATAATAAAGCAATGACAATTTTTTTTTCTTTTGTTCATGGGATGTGGGTGTTGTTGGCCAAGCCAGCATTTATTGCCCATCCCTAATAGCCCTCGAGAAGGTGGTGGTGAGCTGCCTTCTTGAACCACTGCAGTCCTTGCTGTTAGGAAGGGAATTGCAGGATTTTGACCCAGCAACAGTGAAGCAACGGCGATATAGTTCCAAGTCAGGATGGTGTGTGACTTGGAGGGAAACTTGCTCTGGTGGTGGTGTTCCCATGCTTCTGCTGCCCTTGTCCTTCTAGGGGGTAGGGATCATGGGTTTGGAAGGTGCTGTCGAAGGAGCCTTGGTGCGTTGCTGCAGTGCATCTTATAGATAATACACATTGCTGCCACTGTGTATTGGTGGTGAAGGGGGTGAATGTTATAAGTGGTGGATGGGGTATCAACCAGGTGGGCTGCTTTGTCCTGGATGGTGTTGAGCTTGAGTGTTGATGGAACTGCACTCATCCAGGCAAGTGCAGATTATTCCATCACACACCTGACTTGTGCCTTGTAGATGGTGGATAGACATTGGGGAGACAGGAGGTGAGTTACTCGCTGCAGAATTCCCAGTCTCTGACCTGCTCTTGCAGCCACAGTATTTATGTGGCTGCTCCAGTTCAGTTTCTGGTCAATGGTAACCCCCAGGATGTTGATAGTGGGGGATTCAGCGATCGTAATGCCACTGAACATTAAGGGGAGATGGTTAGATTCTCTCTTGTTTAAGTTAATGTTACTTGCCACTTACCGGCCCAAGCCTGGATGTGTCCAGGTCTTGCTGCATCTGGACATGGGCTGCTACATTATCTGAGCAGTCGCGAATGGTGCTGAACATTGTGCAATCATCAGCAAACATCCCCACTTCTGACCTGATGATGGAGGGAAGGTCATTGATGAAGCAGCTCAAGATGGTTGGGCCTAGGACACTACCCTGAGGAACTCCTGCAGAGGATGTCCTGGGACTGAGATGACTGACCTCCAAAAACCACAACCATCTTCCTTTGTGCTAGGTATGACTCTAACCCCCAGCAGAGAGTTTTCCTCCTGATTCCCATTGAATCCAGTTTTGCTAGGGCTCCTTGATGCCATACTTGATCAAATGTTGTATTGATGTCAAGGGCAGTCACTCTCACCTCACCTCTGGAGCTCAGCTCCTTTGTCCATGTTTGGACCAAGGCTGTTTGTTCTTGGCCTCGCCCAGATTTCCTCCCATTAAAAGCCTTTACGATATAATTGTTACATTACACTTTAGAAACATACCGTGGCAGTCAGATCATAGGATTTATACTTAATTTTACTCATGGGACACTTCAATCATCTTTCTTGTGGAAATACATTACATCACACAGACCTCTATAAAATATCTACTGTGTTAGATGTGTTTCTTCAGTTATTGCAACAATACTTTCATCCATTTTAAAATCAGAAATTGTTCCATCATTAAATAGGTCCTGACCATTGCTTGGAACCACATCGTTTATGTAATCCACAAACCAGTGCGTGAAAATAAATTATGCAAACAACAGTAACACATTATCTACAAAAGCCAGATGATGCAACTGAACAAACAGCAGTCAAGATGTACTGCCATTACAATGATTCACCCTGATTTTATTGCATTATCTAGCAGGAAGGGTAAAATCTTCAATAACTATTTGATCTTGGTAAAGGCAATAATAACTGAAGTGAGCGTCACATTCTGTAAATTCAGAGCAGCCTGTTATTTTTCCAACCTGCAGAATCTGTACAGAGGCAGTGAAGAGTAAAACAATGAAGTGAAGGGGGGTTTGTGCTGAGGAAGCTGATCTATGATAGTGAATTAGCTTCAATTAGTTTTAATTTCCCTACATTAGAGAGGATTAAAAAAAGGGTTTCAATTCTTGATTGTTATTCACTAATTCCTGCAGAGGGGTGCTCAGTTGCAATACCTTGACACAGCCTGCCTGCCAACATTTACAATGTGAGCTCAAACATGAAAAATGACCACTGTGGTGAACTACTATAGTTGTGTTCCCTGGAATTTAGAAGGTTGAGGGGTGATTCAATCAAAATTTTCAAAATATTAAGGCGCACAGATAGAATAGACAGAGAGAAACTATTTCTAGAACTAGGGGGCATAGACTGAAAATTAGAGCCAGGACCTTTCAGGAGTGAAATTAGGAAACACTTCTACACACAAAGGGTGGTAGAAGTTTGGAACTCTCTTCCTCAAATGGCAATTATTACCAGATCAATGGTTAATTTTAAATGAGATTGATAGATTTTTGTTAATCCAAGGTATTCAAGGGCAAAGGCAGCTATATAGAGTTAGTCACAAATCTGCCATGATCTCATTGATTGGAGGAATGGGCTCAAGGGGATGAATGAACCACTCCAATTCCTATAGTTTTATGCAAATAAGGCCTGAAGCTCGAGTTTCATTATCGTTTTTCAGCACTACTCGAATTTCTACACCAATATTTTTGTGACAGGATGGGATAGAACTGAAGAAAGCAAAATAATAACTGCTGATATAAATAGAAAAATGAAACAATTTTTCATTTTGCACTGTTGCCAGAGAAAACTATGGGCTGGATTTTACGGTAGGCAAGGGGGAGCCGTCCAGCAGCCGAAAAGTTGGTGGCGATCCCACCTCCGCCAGATCTGGGAATCCAGACCGGATTTTGCAGTCCCCAGGTCCTTAATTGATCTTGGGCGTGACTTCCACCTCATTGAGGCAGGAAGTCCCGCCTAATGGAGCTGCCAGCCAATTAGTGGGCAGCCAACTCTTAGTCCCAGCAGTGCCACCAGGAGCAGAGGCCATTGCTGGGATGCAACCCAGCTTTAGGATGAAGCTGACAGACAGCACCGGAGAGGAGCTAAGTTTTTGGGGCCTCAACGGGGGCAATTGGTCGGGCCCTCCACCAGGCCCTAGAAGGCTGCCTAGTTTTGTTAGGCAGCTTTTCTGAAGTCTCAGCTGCCCACCTGCCAACCGTAAAATCCCCATGGCGGCGGGCAGAGGCCCTTAAATTGCCAGTAATTGGCCACCTAAGGGCCTTGATTGGCTTGGGGCAGGTGGGCCGTTTCTCGCCACCGCCGCCCCGTGTAAATTGGCAGCGTAGGTTGGGGCAGGTTGGGGAGGGCCCCCCAGCTTCCCACTCCATTTACACACCTCCCGCAACCCCACCGGCACCAGCCTGCTCTTTTTGGGGGGGGGGGGGGGGGGTGTAAAATTCCAGGCTCTATGTTCCATCAGAGGAGTAGGCCAGTTTCTGTTGTTCTAATATACTACTTCACACAGTGGTGATATAACCGAGGCGGGAGCAGTTCCACTTCTCCATAGGTCATAACATATATTTAAATGTTTACCTAGTTCCCGATATGGCCAATTATATACTCTTTTTATTTCAGAATAAAATCCACCAACCAGCTTTCTTTAAGAAACACCAAAATTATCAATTTATTCTAAAACCAGATGTATTCAGTAAAGATGCAAAGCATTAACACACAGATTGAAATATAAAAGTTCCCTTCTAACATAGCCCACAGACACACACACCAGTTAAAGTACAAATAAAGAGGTTTTCTCTGCAGAGATCGCTTTACAAAACAAGACAAAAAATGCTTGATAATTCTTGATGGAAAAGGATAAGATATGGAATGATATCAGCTGTCCCTTTTCTGGTGTCCCAAATACGCATAGACGACTGTCACGAGGATCATTTTGGAGCAGTGCGCTTCAGGTGACCTCACGCATGTGGTCAAAGGCATCTCCACATAACATCACCTCTCTGCCTCTTTCTCCCTCCATGCAGCACTTCCCCTCTCCTTAGCCTCTGCTCCATCTCTCTGTCATGTTGTAGGCCGAGAGGCTCTGCAACTATAGCCCTCATATCTTTTGCAGCCTTTATATGGACAAGTTGACAAATCCTCGCCCTGTAAGGATGTAGCAACACTCCCTGCCAAACTTAATAACTCACCCACACCTCCACAGCACTTCCAAAAATTTTCCAATAGCAGAAGTTACTCAAGATCACCTCACCTGAAAATTGGATGACTAGCCCTTTAAATATTGCGAGTGAGTGGTCCTTGTTGCAACTGAATGCATGTTCAGCTTGAGTGACAAGTGAATGTGATCAGTGGACTTGCTTGGTCCAATTTCAGTGGACTGGCACCAGCTCCAGTGGCGCTATGGATCCAAATTTTTGACCTTAATTATGTAAGCACATCTTCACTTTATGCTATTGTATTTTACACTTTAAAACTACTTTCAAGGAAGAGACTAACATCAAGAAATTGGTGTAGAATTAATAATGTCACTGATAAGGGAGTCATAGGAAACATAGGAAATAGGAGCAGGAGTAGGCCATTTGGCCTGTTGAGCCTGCTGTGCCACTCAAACAGATCATGGCTGATCATCTACCTATATGTCATTTTTCCCCACTTTCTCCACATCCTTTGATGTCATTAGTATCCAGATATCTGTTGATTTCTGTCTTGAACATGCTCAATGATTGAGCTTCCACAGCCCTCAGGGGTATAGAATTCCAAAGATTCATCACCCTCTGAATGAAGAAATTCCTCCTTATTTCAGTCTTAAATGGCCTGCCCCTTATTCTGAGACTGTGTCCCCTGGTTCTAGAATCACCAGCCAAAGGAAACATCCTATCCACATCTACCCTGTCACGCCCTGTAAGTATTTTGTAAGTTTCAATGAGATCACCTCTCATTCTTCAAAAATGTAGAGAATACAGGCCCAGTTTCTGCACTCTCTCCTCTTAAGACAATACCACCAAGCCAGGGATTGTTTGGTGACCCGCTGTTGCAATCCCTCTACGGCAAGTATAACCTTCCTTAGATAAGGAGACGTAAACTGTACACAATACTCCAGGTGTGGTCTCACCAAGGCTCTATACAATTGCAGCAAGACCTCTTTACTCTTGTACTTCCTAATTGCTTGCTGCACCTACATACTAGCTCTTAGTGACTCATGAACAAGGACACCCAGGACCTTTTGGACATCAACACTTCCAACCTCTCACCATTTAAGAAATACTCAGCCCGTTTTTTCTACCAAAGTGGATCACTTCACACTTATTCACATTATATTCTATCTGCCACGATCTTGCCCAGTCACTTAGCCTGTCCAAATCCCCTTGCAGCCTCCTTGCATCCTCCTCACAACTTACATTCTCACCTAGCTTTGGGTCATCAGCAAATATGGAAATATTACATTTTGTCCCCACATCCAAATCGTTTATATAGATTGTGAACAGTTGTGGCCCAAGCACTGATCCTTGCAGTACCCCACCAGAAACAGCCTGCCATCCTGGGAATGACCCGTTTATTCCTACTCTCTGTTTTCAGTCTGTTAACCAATTCCCAATCCATAGCAGTATATTACCCCCAATCTCATTGACTCTAATTTTGTTCACTAACCTCCTGTGTGGGACCTTATCAAAAGCCTTCTGAAAATCCAAATACACCACATCCACTGGTTCTCCTCTATCTATGCTACAAGTAACATCCTCAAGAACTCCAACAGGTTTGGCAAACATGATTTCACTTTCATAATCCATGTTGACTCTGCCCAATCCGATCATTATTTTCCAAGTATCCAGTTATCATATCCTTTCTAATAGATTCTAACATTTTCCATATTACTGACGTCAAACTAACAGGTCTGTAGTTCTCCATTTTCTCTCTCACTCCCTTCTTAAATAGTAGGGTTGCATTTGCTACTTTCCAGTCAGCAGGAATCTTTCCAGAATCTATAGAATTTTTAAAAAATAACCACCAATGCATCCACTAACTCTATGGTCACCTCCTTCAATACTCTGGGATGTAGCTCATCTGTTCCAAAGTATTTATCAACTTTCAATCCAAAACATTTTTCCAGTACTATCTCTTTATTGATACTAATTTCTTTCAGTTACTCATTTTTACAAGTCCCTTGGTTCCCTAGTATTTCTGGGAGATTTTCTGTATCTTCCTCCATGAGGACAGACAGAAAATAATTGTTTAGCCTCTCCGCCATTTCCCCATTCTCCACAAATTCTCCTGTCTCTGCCTGTAATGGACCCAAATTTGTCCTAGTTAATCTTTTCATTTTCACATAAAGAAGCTTTTACAGTCCATACAAAATATCTGCTCTCAAGCTTCCTCTCATCAACATACACAGGAAAAAGGGAAGATTGAGAAGAATTAGTAAACATATAGGAATATTCCTATATACTAGTTGGAATTAGGTGGACGTTCAGATTAATACATTTGTTCTTTATTTCTTCACTGTTCCCGCCATCACACTTTGCAACATACAGCACTTCTACAGTTGTTGTCTCTTCTCACTTAAGATCATCTTTAAGTCTTCTGAACAAATACAATATTACATTATTCACCTAAGATGAGATACATTTCACCATACTAGTTTTAATAACAAATATTTTACACACATCACTGAATGATTCATAATCAGGTAACCCGTTTATTAAGATCTTCATAATTAATAGAAAGCTTATTCAGTATTATTTGTTAGCTGTGTAAGACGTTACAAATTACTGGCTTCTTTCTTTTTACCAAATAACTTGGTAAATAATTAGGCTGAGTCTTCTGTGCAGTACTGAGGGGGTGCTGCACTGTCAGGGGTGCTGTCTTTTAGATGAGACAACATTAAACAAGGCTGCATATGCCCTCTCAGGTGAGTGTAAAAGATCCCGTAACACTATTTGAAGAGCAGGGTTGTTCTCCCTATAGTTCTGGACAATACTTATCCCTTAACCAACACCAATAAAATAATTTCATCAACTTTACTTCCAATTTTAACCCTTCTCTCACCTTCACATCCATCTCTGACTTTTCCCTTCCTCAACTTCGCTGTCTCCATTTCTGGCGATAGGCTATTGACCAATATCCACTGTAAGCCCACTGACCCCTACAGCTACCTTGACTACACTTCCTCCCACCTCACATCCTGTAAGTACTCTATTCCTTCCTACCATTTTTCCCACTCCGTCGCACCCGTTGTCACCTTCCATACCAATGTGTCCAATATGACTTCCTTTTTCCTCAACTGAGGATTCCCTCCCACTACGGTTGAGGGCACCCTCTATTGTGTCTGTTCCATTTCCTGCATCCCTACTCTAACCCCTTCCCCTCCCTCACAGGACCACAATAGGATTCCCTTGTCCTCACCTGGCACCTCAGCAAAGTCCACATCCAGTGTAATGTCAAAACATATCTCCCCCCCCACCTTTCAACATTCTGAAGGGACCACTCCCTCCGTGACACCTTGGTCCACTCTTCAATCATCCCTATAACCCCTGACAATCCCTCACTTCCCATGCAAACATATGTTATGCAACACCTGCATTTTTATTTCCGCCCTTCCCACCATCCAGGGCCCAAACAGGCCTTCCAGGTGAAACAGCAATTTACTTTTACTTCTTTCGATTTACTATATTCGCTGCATATACTACAGTCTCCTCTACATTGCGGAGACCAAATGCATATGTGACCACTTTGTGGAACACCTCTGTTGAGTCCACAAGCATGACCCGACCTTCCGGTTGTCTGGCAACTTAATTATATGCCCCACTGCCACTCTGATCTCTCTGTCCTCTGCCTCCAACACTGTTCTAATGAAGCTCGAAGAACAGCACCTCATCTTTTGATTAGGCACTTTACAGCTATCTGGACTGGACAGTGAATTCAACAATTTCAGATCATAACCTCAAACTCCTTTTTTTCTGTAAAGGACATCAGCCATTGGGGATGATTCTGCTTCTCCCATTTCTACCTTCTCTAGACCCATCTTTTGTTATTTACTTGTTCCATTACCATCTCCTTTTGTCTTGTGCGGAGTTCAAACCGGAGCCCAAGTAATAATAAATCCACAGCTGATTGAGAGCCATTAGAGATGTGTTTGCAACCACCTTTGCCAGGAAGATACTTCTACCATCAATTTACCTTGGTAAACTTGAGATAACAAAGGTCCAACTTATTTGAAGTGTACAATTCTCCTGCTGTAATAATTTCCCCAGATATTTTTTGGATGTACATTCAAGACAGTGTTATTTGGTAAACAAATGGCTAAATTCACCAATTCTGAGCTTACAATGTTGTTGCCCTATCTCCAACATCCGCTCCTGTCAGCTACGGGTTTTCTGACCGAGATCTAGAAATAAGCAGTCAGAAAACGTCCAGCCATGAAATCCCCCCCTGGTCCCCATGTTAGCTGATATTGTTAATCGTTCTCTCTCTTCAAGTGATAGTCCTCTTTTCTTTAAATTTGCCATCATCATCCCTCTCCTCAAAAAAAAAACCCTTGACCCCACCGTCCTTGCAAACTACTGTCTCCCCCCAACCTCCCTTCCCTCTCTAAAGTCCTTGAATGTGTTGTCATCTCCCAAATCCATACACATCTTTCCCAGAACTCCATATTTGAATCCCTCCAATCAGGTTTCTACTCCACCACAGTACTGAAATGGCTCTTACCAAAGTGGCAAATGACATCCTATGTGACTGTGACGAAGGTAAACCATCCCGCCTCACCCTTCTCTTCCTGTCTGCAGTCTTTGACATGGTTGACCACACCATACTCCTCCAATGCCTCTCCACTGTCGTCCAGCTGGGTTGGACTGCTCTTGCTTGGTTCCATTCTTATCTATCTAATTGTAACCAGTATATCACCTGCAATGGTTTCTTTTCTTGCTCCCACACCATTACCTTTAGTGTCCCCCTGGGATCTATCCTTGGCCCCCTCCTATTTCTTATCTACCTGCTGCCCCTCGGTGACATCATCTGAAAGCACAATGCTAGTTTTTTGCATGTATGCTGACGACCCCCAGCTCCCAGCTCTACCTCACTATCACCTCTCTCGACTCCTCCACCGTTTCTAAATTATTAGACTGCTTATCCGACATCCAGTACTGGATGAGCAGAAATCTCCTCCAATGAAATACTGGGAAGTCTGAAGCCACTGTTTTCCGTCATCACTCCAAACTCCGCTCCCTAGCTACCAACTCCATCCCTCTCCTGGGCAACAGTCGAAAACTAAACCAGTCTGTTCACAACCTTGGTATCATATTTGACCCTGAGTTGAGCTTCCGCCCACATATTCAGGCCATCATTAAGACCGCCTATTTCCAATATTGTGATAGTACATTGGTTAGTATGTTTAGATAATACGTTTGATAATCATTTGAATATATGTTTATGCAAATATATGTTATCACAGGAAGTGATGTAATATCACATGTTGCAGCCATATTGCTCAGTCATACTGAGAAGCAAGAAGAAGCCTCCCAATAAAACTCTTGTGTTCAACCTCTATGCCACCCTTTTGACTGTGTTATTCTAAAACCCCAGATAATACAATATGGTGGCAGAGGCAGTGAATCGGCAGCATTAAGCAGCAGCTGAAATGATAGTTGGAATCGGAAGCCTAGCCAGAAATGACTTGACCAGACAATAGCTCTCTTATATCAGGACGGCAAGATGTGAATAGTGAGATTCGCAGTGGCTTGAGTGCACCCCAGGTTTGCCCCACGCCGGCAAAGCAAAATTAGCCACAGCTTTAGTCAGAGACACCAGGGCAGTATGGTGTCTGGGCACGGATTTCTTCCCACTATTGCCATATTTTCACACCACTAGCTGACCCCGGTGTCAGAGCCCCTCCCTCCTGCAAGCTCGAAGCCCGTGTGGCACCAGCTCAGTTCTGGAGACATCATGATTAGCTGCAGCTCTGATACTGAGACTTGCTCCTTAGGGGGAAAAGTGATAGAAGGCTGAGGTCATGGCAGCCAGATTCCCCGAGATGAACTGGAAAGTGTCCGATCTCCCGGGCGAGCTCAAATTATATAAACTGAGGATGGAGTTATGTTTCCTGGACCGTGAAGTTGTGAATGCTGAAAAGCAGGACATAAAAGTCAGGATTATGGTAGGAAATGAAGGGCTACACAGAATAAATGACCAGAAGGATCCCGCAAAGTTATGGTCAACATGAGAAGCCAAGCTCAAAGTGAAAGTAAATTTTAGAATACACCACTTGGGAGCTCATGCGATATAGGCAGAAAACCAACAAGTGCATAGATGATTTTGTCAGCAGATGTAGGGAGAAAGCAAGAGAATGCGACTTTACAGATGCGGAACTCGGAATGCTTTGTGGAGTTGGTCGTTGCCTCCACCCCCGTAGAGGTGTTCCAGAAAGCAAAAGCCGAAAGGACACAGCATAGAGAGCGTGTTACAGGACGGATCCAGACATGAGGCCATTGTGGCTGAAAGACAGTGTTTGCAAGCTTTTGGGTCTGAAACATCTGTCGGTGCAATATCCAGGGCACACAAGAAAAACAAGGTGTGTGTTAAGTGCCGGCTCTCCCACAAACCAGGCAGATGCCCGGCATACACAGACACATGCAAGTCCTGTGGGCTTAGAGGACACTGGGCCAAGCTCTGTAGAAGGCCCAGCAGGAAAACCAGGAGAAGCCAGAGCGGGCCATGATCCTAAGCAGAAGCACGCCACCCAGAGGTGAAGGCAGGTGAGATAGTTCTAAGTTTGGCCACAAGCACTGACCCATCCATGAAATGGAGGGACGCCGGACCAAACTGGATCAGGGTGAAGATAATACTGATGAGCAACTGTTTCACATGATTACCCTAGTGGAACAGCTTAATTCCGAACGGAAGCTTTCTCAACACTGCAGATCGTTTGCCCAAATAAAGCAGGGAGACAGACTGCAGGTGAAGGTTGACACAGGTGCAGGTGCCAACACTCTACCTTTCCGCACTGTTAAGGATATTTACCACGAGGTATGGATATCGGTGGTCAAGCCCACTAGCATAAAGCTCACAGCTTATAGTGGATCGCCAATAAGGTGCCTAGGTTTCCCTAAACCTGGAATGCAGGTACAAAGATTCAACCTAGTCTGGGCAGACATTTTATATAGTGGATGTGTCAGCACCCGCAGGAGCAGGATTGCTGGCGTGCAACAAGCTCAACTTGGTCACCATCCATGAGCTGAGCCATTCAAAAGACCGAAGCAATCGAAGTGCGTACACACTTACAGAATCAATTCAAGACCTGGAATGTACCTGGACTGTTTTGACATGGTTGGTAACTCCCATGGTGATGCAGTCCTTAAATTCAGAGAAGGCCAGTGCCATCTATCGAATCATCGCAGAAATGCAGCATGCACATTCGGGCGAAGCTGAGGCTCAAACTGGACCGCATGGAAAGACAAGACATCATCTGCTGAGTGCAGCACCACACAGACTGGTGCAGCTCCATGACCACCACAGTCAAAAAGGACTGTTCCATTCGATTATGTTTGGACCCAAGGAGGCTAAACAAAGCCTTGAAGAGATGTCCACACAAGGTACCAGCACTGGAAGTGCTTAACCTAACATTTGCAGGAGCGAAACACTTCTCTAAGCTCGACACGATGTACGGATATTGATCAGTGCATCTGTCAAAAGAGTCACAAGAGCTGATGACATTCAGAACCCCTTTCCTCGATCTATCTTTCAGGCTACCAGTCAGCCAAGACATTTTTCAGCAACACATGGACCGAATAACAGAAAGAGTGCCAGGCTATGTGTGCTTTGCTGATGACATCGACGTGGTCGGACACACAAAAGAAGAGCATGACAGAAACCTAGACTTGCTCATGGAGGCTGCCAGGGGAGAAGGTTTGATGTTCAACAGTAAAAAGTGCTCCATTAAGGCAGATCACATTAATTTTTTCGGCTCCATTTACTCTAGCATGGATATCGGCCCAGATCCTGGGAAGATTGATGACACCCAATCAATGCCAATGCAGCAGGACAAGGATGGCCTGCAGAGATGCCGAGGTCTGTTCAATTTCCTAGCGACATACATTCCGAGTTTCTCAGAAAAGGCCTCTCCATTAAGAGAACTGCAGGACAGCAAGCCTGCTGTGTTTGGATCAAAAAGCCTAATGCCCACACAGGCGAAATACTCTAACATCAATTGGGAAACCCTGGTCTTTGGGATCACCAGGTTCCACACATACTTATTTGGGAAGGAGCTCACGATTGAGACAGACCATAAAACCTTGGAAATGGAGAAAACCATTTACTAGTGCACTGCCTCGACTCCAGATATTACCCATTAAGATTCAAGGTTATAACTGTGATGTCAGATACAAACCTGGTAGTCAGGTGATCCTATCAGACACTCTAAGCATACTGCTCAACTCTGGAAAGGCACGAGACATACCCCCCGACTTCCAGGTTGACGAAGTGTGTGCAAGCATCGAGGAAGTCTACAACCTGATGTGCTTTGGTCGTCATAAGTGAGAGGAGCTCCAGAGAGAGATTTCTCAAGACCCCGTACTCAGAACCCAGAGGCCTGAAACCATCCAGGATATCCCCATGGATCTGAGAACATATTGGCCAGATCAGGATGAGATGGGTGTTTCAAATGGAGTGCTCTTCAAAAGGTGCCAAGTTCTAATTCGGGCATCACTGAGTTACTTGGTCAGCTCCACCAAGGCCACATGGGAATAGAGAAGACGAGACGACTTGCTCACAAGTCAGTGTTCTGGCCTGGCATTAGCAAGGACATTGACCAGGTAACGAGGATTTGTGATGAGCATCAGGAGCTTGAAGCCAGTCAGCACAAAGAGCCACTCCAACCAAATGACATCCCATCCTCGCCATGGACCAAGCAAGCAACAGAACTATTCACCGTGGGTAAGGAAGACTATCTACTAGTGACTGACTATTACTCCAAATTCCCAATCGTTCAAAAACTTCAGACACATGAGTGCAGCAGTGGCCAGCACTGTTAGTGCTATCTTCAGTATCTTTGGTGCCCTGATGGAAGTGGTATCAGACAACGATCCACAATACAGCGGGAAATCATTTCAGGATGTGTGAAAAATGGGCCATCAACCATAATACGTCACCACCTCGGTATCCTTGTCCTAATAGAATGGCTGAGTGCATGTCAGGACAATAAATCTCTGATCAAAAAATGCATGGAAACTGGAGAAGACATCCAGGTTGCATTGCTATATATTCACGCAACTCCATAAGACTCCGGATTACCATCACCAGCGGAGATTCTGTTCTGTCGACCAGTGGGAGCCACTTTACCAAGCTATCACATCACTATGTCATCCACAATCACAGAGCAGTTACTTCAGAGATAAGACAGGATAAAAGGCATGCATGATGTACATGCAATGGCTGAATTACCATCACTTTATGTTAGCCAGAAGGTCAGGGTCCTACGCCCACAAGAACAGAAGTGAATTCCAGCAGAAGTGTGAAAGGTATGCAAAGAACTACGATCTTATGAGATGAAGACACCAAATGGTGCAATACTGTGAAGGAACAAGTCTCACCTCTGTGGACTCTCTGCCAGCCACAAACAGAGCAAACAACCAGCATCGCCTATGTGCATGTGCACTCGTTTTTCTGACGAAGAGGCAACAAGCAACGCACCAAGCACACTGACAACTAAGGACAGTCAGTCCAAACACAATCTTCAGGATGAAAGAACAGACAACTCAAAATCACGCCCTCATATAGTTGTTACAAGGCCTGGTCGAGTCAGCCGATGACCAGTACGTTTTCAAACGTAGACAACACCTTGTGGAGTAGCATTCCAAGTGTTTGTGTTACAGTTGAATGTTCCATATAAATAATGTTTATCGTTACCATTTTTTCTATTCCACAAGGGATACTTATCCATGTAAATATAGTGTTGAACTATAGGCATTTTTTACTTAAAGGAGGGGGGATGTTGTGATAGTACATTGGTTAGTATGTTCAGAGAATATTTGATAGAATAACTAATAATTTGAATATATGTTTATGCAAACACTTAAGTCACAGGAAGTGATGTAATATCACGTGTTGCAACCATATTGCTGAGTCAGTAGCATGTGTAAGCAGAAGCAAGAAGCAGTCTCCTAATAAAGCTCGGTATTCAACCTCTATGCCAGCCTTTCAACCAGTGTTAATCTAAAGCTCCAGAAACTATAACATCCACCTCCTTAATATCGCCTGACTTCACCATGTCTCAGTTCATCTGCTGGTGAAACCCTCATTCATGCCTTTGTTACCTCTAGACTTGACTATTCCAACGCATTCCTGGCCACCCTCCCACATTCTAACCTCCGTAAACTTGAAGTCATCCAAAACTCTGCTGCCCATGTTATAACTCTCACCATGGCCAGAATTTTATGTTGGGCAGGAGGCCCTGCCCACCGGCCAAAAAGTTGGGGGCAAGTCCCCCTCCACAGGGCCTGGGGAGCTACACCAGAATTTTTGCTCCCCAGGCCCTTAATTGGCCTCAGGCGGGACTTCCACTTCCTTGAGGCAGGAAATCCCACCTAATGGAGCTGCCAGGCAATCAGCTATCCAGTGGGGGCGGTTGGGCCCTCTGTGGGGCACAGGGTTTTACCTGGTGGTGTTCTTGGGGCCTTTGCTGCCCAGCCGCTGCGGATAAAATACCCGTGGCGGTGGCAGGAGACCCTTAAGTGGCAGTTGATTGGCCACTTAAGAACCTTGATTGGCCTGGGTGGGCGGGCTGTGTCTTGCCACCGCCCCGCGTAAGATTGCAGCGGAGGTGGAAAGGTGTCGGGAGTGGCTCCCCTGCCTCCCACTCAATTTTACACGCCACAAGCCCACTCGTTGGGGGGGGGCCACAAAATTCTGGCCCATGTCCCATTCTCCCCATCACCCCTGTGCTCACCGACCTATATTGGCTCCTGGTTAAACAATGTCTTGATTTTAAATTTCTCATCTTTGGTTTCAAATCCCTCCATGGCCTCACCCCACCCTCTCTCTGTATTCTCCTCCAGCCCCACAACCCTCCAAGATATCTGTGCTTCTCTAATTCTGGCCTCTTGAGCATCCTCAATTTTAATCGCTCCACCATTGGTGGCCACGCCTTCAGTTGCCGAGGACCTGAACTCTGGAATTCCCTCCCTGTACCTCTTTGCCCCTCTATCTCACTTTCCTCCTTTAAGATGCTCCTTAAAGCCTACTTCTTTGACCAAGCTTTTGGTCATCTGACCTAATAGCTCTTTATGTGGCTTGGTTTCATATTTTGTTTTATCATGCTCCTGTGAAGCGCTTTGGGACGTTTTATTACATTAAATGGGGCTATATAATTAGAAGTGTTGTTATGGGGAAAAAATACTTCTTTAGTTCCTCTGATCAGAGGCGTGTGAATGAATATAAGGCCTGAGGTTTCTGGCCTACTTCTTTAGGTCATCCTTCTGAATGGGCCTCATCTGGCAGACGGGGGGGGGGGGGGGGGGGGGCGGGGGGTGAAAAAACGACAGAAGGCCTCATTATATCATTTATTTAAATACAATTGGAAAGCTTACATTACATATGCCTTTATTCCCCCATCAACTCCCTCAGCCTGAAAATCCAAAGCCAAGCAAAGTCGTCACCCTTCTTCCTCTGAGGTTTCCACAGGTACAAAGCATTTATTTTGTACATGACATAATCGTATCAGGATATCTCAAAGCAGTTTACAGCCGACAAATAATTTTTGAAGCAAATAGATAATGACAGGTCTCGGTATGAAATTTAGGTGCGGATACTGAACACTGGGGGAGAGGGAGAGAGAGAGTTGTTCCCTTGATCGATTTCAGTTACAGTCTGCCTTCTAAGTCACAATTCACAATCTCCCAGAGTTGCCCAAACAGTCACATGACATGACCACCTCTTTGTCTTTTAATACGGTTCGTCTGGAATTTTCTCTGGCATTCAAGGTTCTCCCCTCAGGTTGCCCAAACATACTTGTTGGGGGGACGGGGGGGGGGGGGGGGGGGGGACGGGGGGTGGGGGGAGGAAACGGGGGGGGGGGGGTTGGCTCTTTCAAAGTAAATGGGTGTTGATGGTATTTGACAAGCACATGTTGACAAGCCTATCTCAGATAACTGAATCAGACAGCACCCCATTGTTCTGGCTAAGCTGAGTCAATCAGGTTTTTCTCCAGTCTGCTCTGTTGTTGATTCATGTGAAAATTGCCGTGGCCATCTTGGCTGCTAGTTTTTCTGTTTAAAAAAGTTATTTGTAACAATTTCCAGCAGAAGTCTCAGGCAAAGTTCTACTTGATGAAATTAATATTTTCCATTTGGCATGTGGGGTTTTCATCAAAACAGACATTCAATAAGTCTCTACAGGCACACACTAACTCAGATCAGGGCATGGAGCACATATCTCATTCAGATCTGTATATTTTTTATTCTCCTGAACTGCAAATCAAAGAGTTTGCAAAAGAATAAGTGATTTGCTGCCTTAAAAGATATGGTTGGGAAACTGTTGCAGCTCTACCCCTTAATAATCTTCCCACTGCCAATTCTAGTTGCAGCAACTATATTGATTTATTGTGAGACAAAGAATTCCCTTGCAGAATTGAGCCAGCTCCCACTGCAAAGTAGTAGCAGTTGCTAGGAGTTGTAGCCAGAACTGGCAGTGTGAGTATCACTAAGGAGGGAGAATGTCTTTGTGAATTGGATGAGGGGGAAGGTATTACAGGAGGAGAATGCATTTGTGAACAGGGGCAAAAGGAGTTAATGTGGGGAAGAGTATCTCTGTAAAACAGAGAAGGAAAAAAACTGCAATTCTTTTGTCAGTACAGCTTCTTGTTTAAATGAAAACTGCCATTGTTAAAGATTCAATAATCCACACCACTGCACTGCAGGAGAGAAGAAAGATTTATAGAGTAGAAACCGCATCAATAGTAAATGCAATCAAAGTCTCTCAGTTCCAGGATTGCATCCACTGTTCACATTTTATTAGATGGCAACTAAATGGTTCCCTTGGTATTTGTAGCATGCGGAGACTGCTTTTTTTTAAACCGAGTGCAGAATAACTGCTCGTAAAAGGCAGAGATATTTTAAATGTTAATATATTTTTACTGTAACATTACTTCACTTTCTGTAGTTAACATTTCAATAATAGTAATTGTTTAAATAATGTCACTTCTGAAAGCCATACCGAGGGCAAGCTAAACAGAAGGCATTTTTCACAATTTCTCTGTTAAGACCCGTTGACAACCGACATTAGATCAAGGGGCAATGTAAGTATAATTCCAGAATTATTTTCCTAGACAGCTTCCATGTTAGCAATTATTTCCAGATGACCACTACATTGGCTTTGTCACCACAAAAATATTCTTTATTACGCAATGTGTGAATTTCTAATACCTAGTATACATTAAAATTACAGAAATGTACTACAGCATTTGTAAACTACAAATATAGTCAATTCACCAATGACCCAGTGATTACAATTACTTTCTAACTCTAACAGTTGCTTATCAATACAATAGTTGCTTTTGATAAACTGTTGGATGCTGCACAATAAGAGGTTTGATAAACAGATTGATATGGTGGTCGACACCCTTAGCGCTGCCACACATCGGGCACCGTCTCCTTATAGAATGGGGTTCTGAAGCCTGAGGCTTGTTCAGCTCCTTTGAGTATCATGTGCTATAATCCAACCAGTCATTGTGGTTGAAGGTCTGTGCACCTGCAACGTGCTAGGCTCATTAACAGCCTGGAGAAAAATGCAAATGACAGCTAATCCCCATAAGGCATTCAGAGCACCTGAACAGTTTATATAGAACAAGTAATGTAGGTGGTAATGGTAGTTTCATGGTGGGTATTTGATTTTGAGTGGGTTGCTATTTTGGGGATTTAGTTTGCAGCTGCTAGCAATTATTTGCTGTATTTCTGTTCTATGAGGAATTAAGTTCCTGAAAAAAAATCATAAAACTGTACACCATCTGCTACCTGTGCCTTGTGGAGCAGACCATCAGCATTCTGAAATAAAGATTCAGATACTGGGCCGATTGGGGAATATTACAGTATCTGCCAACCAAGTTGTCCAAAATGACTGTTGTCTGCTATGTTTTACATAACCTTGACCTGCAAAGGGGTCTTGCCATGAAGCAGCCTGGAAAACACAAGCAGCATCAACCAGTGGTACAAGACAATCCTGGCTAACAGTCAAAAGGCATGTCTACCTAACCAACTGATTAATAAGCAAGACTATCATGGCAGGCTCTGGAAACCAAACCATTCAGTTACAATTCAGAAGCAGGAAAAGCCAAAGTACAATGAATAGCTGCACAAATGTGCCCAATACTCTGACAAAATAAGGCATTGTCTTACTGACCAAAACCTTACATCAAGCTCCAAGAACACAACATTTTGCTCCAAACCTCAATCGGCCTTATACCGCAAGAATTCTTAGGGTAAATTAAATTTGAGGTCATTGATTCTCTACTGTGTCCTGACAGTGTGTGGTGCAAGTGTGCTCAATGTACTATGCCCTGGTGCTTTCATTGCATTGGGTACAATGTTGCCGTTTGTCCACTGCAACACAAATATAAGGGAGAGTAGTAGCTCTTTAAGAGCTACAGTTCCCAATATCCCACCTTCTTGCATAAATAATGTGTATGTCATAGAAACACAGGGAGATAGGAACACAAGTAGGCCATTTAGCCCCTTGAGCCTGTTCCACCATTCGATGAGATCATGGCTGATCTGTGACCTATCTCCATAAATCCATTTCCTTTCATACCATTGGCTAACAAAAATCTATCAATCTCAGAATTCAAATAAACAATTGATCTAGCAGTAATTGCCTTTTTTGTAAGAGAGTTCCAAACTCCAATCGTGCTGTGTGTGTAGAAGTGTTTGCAAACTTCATTCCTGGGTCTAATTTTTACTTGGTTTCCCCAACCAGCGGGAATAGTTTCTCTCTATCTACACCATCAGTTCCGCTTAATATCTTGAAAACTTCGACCATATCACCTCTTAACCGTCTAAATTCCAGGGAATACAGTCCTGATTTGTTTAATTTCTCCTCGTAACGCAAGCCTTGAAGACCAGGTATCATTCTGATAAATCTATGCTGCACTCCCCCAAGGCCAATAAATCCTTCCTAAGGTATGCTGTCCAGAACTGCACATAGTGCTCCAGGTGTTGTCTAACCAGGGTTTTGAATAGCTGAAGCATGACTTCTACCCACTTGTATTCTAGTCCTGTGGATGTAAAGGCCAACATTCCATTAGCCTTTTTGTTTATTTTCTGCACCTGTTCATGACATTTTGACGATCTATATACCTGGAGCATCACCACCAACCCCCATCCCCACAAATCACTTTGAACCTCCATTTTTTTGAGCTTTTCACCATTTAGAAAGTACCCTGTTCTAACCTTTTTAGGTCCAAAATGGTCCAAATCCTCACATTTGCCTGCATTGAAATCCATTTGCCACAGTTTTGTCCATTCACTTAATCTATCAATACCTTTGTGGCCATACTAATATTTAAGGCTGCATTTGCTGACAACGCAACCACTAGGTGACACAATACTTGCGCATGCACAAGTACAGCCTCATGCACTGAAACGTCACTGTCTGTGACGTTTTTGGCAGCTGCCAGTAGTAAAGATGGTGCTGTTCAATTTATCACAAAAACAAATGAAACCCAAGTCCCCACAGTGGCTGTAATCGCTGCCTCCATCCCACCCCCAACAGTACACTGCTCCCTCCTGCCATTGTGCTTCACTTCGGTGCTGCCTCCCACGCCCGTCTGCTCGCCACTTGCTCCGCTCCCCTGCCTATGTTGCCACTCTCTCTCTCTCTCCCCGCTTCCCCCGTGTGGGGAAGAGAGATGGCAATCGCGGGAGGGAGTGGGGACCAGAAGCTGGGAAGGAGTGGCTGGGGGAGAACGGGTGAGGCAGGGAGCAAGTGGCCAACAGGTTGGGGGAGGGGGGGGGGTGGGTAGGGGGGGGAGGGGTGAAGTGGGGACCGAGTGGCTGACGGGTGGAAGTGGGGGGGTTGGGGTGAAGTGGAGAGCGAGTGGCCAAGGAGGGAGAAGTGGAAAGGTAGGGAACCACTGGCGAGCAGACGTTGCAAGACGTGATGACGTTTTTGCGCACATGCGCGAATTAGTCCTGGCAAGCCAGGTGCTGACGAAGGCCACGCATGCGCAGCACCATACTAACAGCAACAGTCCATTCTGCGCGTGTGTGAAGCTGTCACTTTGAATATTTAAATGAGCTGGTCTTCTGTTATAGTGCATGGTCTGCTCAGTTCAGTGGAGGCACATTCAACATGCCACTGGGGACAAGCAGCAGACACAATCATCAGCTCTCTTTTGGTTTTGATGCATAAAATGCATCAAAGACTGGCCTGAATCACTATGCCAATCTTTGAAGGATGTGCTTTGATTTGAAGCCCAGCGTTATAGGCCAATAAAAGCCCATTTCTTTTCTCATTTGCTCCTGCCTAGAAAGTACAAGGTCGGAATCAGCAGAAGAAAAGAAGTAATTACGTGCTGTTAAAACTAATGTTTATAAATGATAATGACGTTAAGGAAAGATAGTTATCTGGATAGACAGATATTTCTTTGACCTGTCAGCAGTCTTAGAGTGAACTGAACTGTTGATCGGAATGAAAATTTAGCTTAAACGTCCATTGTCAATTGATGCTTGCTTTGGTGAAATTTGTGCTGGCCGGATGCCCCAAGGTGCGTTTCAAGTTTTCTTAATCGGTTCAGTTATTAGAAACTTGTCCTGCATACTCATTCTTAGAAATGGTCACCAATTCTAGTAACTGTCGACATGCTATGTAAACATTCTTGATCTGCTTTCTGTTGTCATTGTCACAAGCAAAAGGCTAAATGCAAATTCACATGTTTTTACTGCAAATCTCAATCATCTTCTGGAAAACTAGATCTATCTTTGTACAACACTAACTTGCCTGCATCCAATGTCGTAACTAAGAGTAAGTAGTTTATTTCAGTCAATTTTAATTTTGTATAAAAACTCTATAATTGACAGATATATGTTAAGATAGTCGACTGAAGGTTATTTGTCAATAAATATGCAGTAATGATGGTATACTGATTATTCTGCCAGTGCAAATAAGTACTTGAAGTATACTGACACCGATACTGGTATTGTCAACATAAAACAGATAGAATATCAAATAAAAATATCCATACAAAATGAGAACATTCTAGTTTAGAATGGATCAGACATCAAGTTGGGATTTCAAGGTTGTTCTATAATAAAGTTTAGACAATAGTCCCAAAATTACAATCAGCATTGCTCAATGACACTTAAAAACATTTTCAAATTCTTCTTCACTGAATTTATGAACATTAAATTGAACATTCATTTTCTTATGTAATTGGTAGTACAATTTATCCTATAGGGTACTAATTCCAATTGGCTTAATCAGTTTATACTACATTCCTGTGTACACTATATTAATACCATTTATTTGAAATGTGCTAATGCCTGTGTAACCACAGCACATACTGGAATGAAGTATGGCCGTATTAAGTGCTCATACACAAAGTTTCTCAATTGGAATTCCTACCCTCCAAAAGGGTAATAAAACCAGAAAACAGTGGCAATGAACAGCTGGTTCATCAAAAGAATAATTTCACATACATTTCCTGTGATATTAAAAATTTGCTGAACAGTACATAGGGCTATAATTCAATTGTGAATACTGTAAAAAGTTTTTAACTTTGTTGCATTGATATGAATAAATTGAGAGTAACAAATTTGTTTCAATTCTATTGGGTATCGTTAGACAGTTAACAAAAGAATCAACAACAGAACGCCAAAGAACAGAAACATCATTCGGCTCACCAACTCTGCATTTTTCTTCCTATGAGCCACCTAATCTAATCCACTCTCCTGCTCACTTCCTATATTGTATAGAATTATGAACAGATTGTTTGAGGTTTCAGGTCGAGACCGTTAATCAGTTGTAAATGATCAGTACATTTCTGAGAAAGGGTCGCTACTTGAAATATTAACTCATCTTTCCTTTTATTAGATGCTGATGGGCACCTATATATATCCAGCATTTTCTGTTGTTAATTCAGATTTTGAACATTTGCAACATTTTGTTTCACCTCGAAACAGATAAACTGAAAGAAAGCAAGTGCAAGTTTCATCTGTTATTACCTTGCATTACTCACCTATCCTTAAAACAAATTTGTGTACCTCAGTTTGTTCGTATCAAAACAATAAAGTTAAAAAATTATTACAGTATCCCCAATTGAATTATATCCCTATATACTGTTCAGCAAATTTTAATATCACAGGAACTGTATGTGAAATCATTGATGAAATACAATTATAAACCAGTAGCGTGTGCATCAAAAACCATTGGCACCATGAAGCTGGGGGGCATATCAACCGACTCAAAAGTATTTATGAAGATAGAAAAGAAAGATATTACTTTCTAGGTATACATACTGTAGCTGTTATTCATTGTGTTCTCTCAATCAAAGATTTCTTGGGTAAAAAAGCTTGTTCATAATAATAGGAAGACTTACCCTTTTTCTAAGATTATATGTTAGGATAAGGTTTCTTGAAAAGGAGTTTGCAAAGGCTGTATAGAATTCCAGAACTTTCTGCAAGGCATCTCTTTTGATAACATGAAGATCACAGTAAGTCAGGGCTCTGACATTGACGCACGACTGAGCAAGGGTATTTTCCTTCCAGAAAACATCTCCAAAGACATCTCCTTTCCCTAGGCAAGTAAAAATAAACAAATGAGCTACTGAGTTGTGACATTTTTGCTTTCTGAGAAATTTTAGCTCATTTACTTTCTACACCAACATTCTGCAACAGATAATATGCCAAAGATCATATGAAGTTCTGTTGTCTACCATTTTACCAGTACAATTAAAATATTTATTTTATGTGGGTAAATACTCCAATTAAGATAACACACATATTCGTACAAATGCATTAAGAATGGTAATTTTTTTTCTTTATTCTTTCACGGGATGTGAGTGTCACTGGCAAGGCCAGCATTTGCTGCCCATCCCTAATTGCCCTTGACAACTGAGTGACTTGCTAGGCCATTTCAGAGGACAGTTAAGAATCAACCACATTGCTGTGGGTCTGGAGTCACATGTGGGCCAGACCAGGTAAAGACAGCAGATTTCCTTCCCTAAAGGGCATTCGTGAACCAGATGGGGTTTTTAATGACAATTGATGATAGTTTCATGGCATCATTACTGAGACTAGCTTTCAATTCCAGATTTTATTAACTATTTGAACTTACTAATTAATTTAATTTAAATTCCACCAGCTGCAGTGGTGGGATTTGAACACGTCGCCAGGGAATTAGCCTGAGCCTCCAGATAACTAGTTCAGTGACATTATCACTATGCCACTGTCTCCCCTGTAAATATTCACATAGCACAACTTTAAGGTCAATTATTTTAAAACTGAACAGACGACTATAATGTGCTAAATAGTTAATATTTGAGTAAGAGATAAACATTCAGATTTCAATTTGTCACGAGTGTAAAACGATAATGTAGTTATAGTGCGTGCTACATGAAAATCAAATGTATTTTGTAAACAAGCAGCCTCTTTCCCCATACATTATGCAGTATTTCCTTAATAGAAACAGTTGGCCAATGGGAATATTTTATTCATCATATTCCCATTAACGGTATTATTTAATTCATACAGGAATTTGCAGAACAGTCTGGACTTACTGTAGCAAAGTTTGAAATTGTAATCAAAACAGTAATAAATGGTAATAGGCTGTATATTGTGTGCTTTTCATACATTTAGTACAAGTGTTCCATATGTAGAACAGATGCTATAGAGAAAGTCTATGTGGAACTCTTGGCCTAAGACCAAGAATTGGAGTTAAACATTGGTCCCATTCGCATGATAATATGTCAAGTAGCAATGTCCTGAGGAAATCTTTTTTCCTTTTTTTTGAAATGTTGACAACTTTACAACACCTTGAACCCAATCAGGACCCTTTTTTCCCTACATTTCAATGACTGTGCTCCAAATTCATGTGAAGCACTTTGGGACACTTCTGAAAGCTGTGATAAGGCATTAAGAAATTATTCTCCGCCACATTCTCACTGTCATCTGTTTCTTTATGAAAACAGCCACTGTATCAGCAGCAATTACATATATCATGTAGTAGTTATGTTACTGGACTATTAATCCAGAGAGCTGGACTAATAAACAGAGAACATGAGTTCAATCCCACCATGGCAGTTTGAAAACTTGAATTCATTTAAAAAAAACTAAAATAAAAGAAATTAGTAAGTGACCATAATGCTGTCAGATTGTATTAAAAATACAACTGGTTCACTAACATCTTTTAGGGAATAGAAATAGAAACAAACTGGACAAAATCCAGGCATTGAATAAGGACACAACAAAGAGATCAATCGACCCTACAAAGCCTCCTCACTAATATCTGTGGATTGGTGCTAGAGTTGGGAGCCTAGTCAAGCCTCACATAGTTATACTCATAGAATAGAAACATAGAAAAATAGGAGTAGGAGTAGGTCATTCGGCCCCTCGAGCCTGCTCTGCCATTCAATAAGATCATGGTTGCTCTGATTGTGGTCTTAACTCCACTTTCTTGTCTGCCCCCCAAAACCCTTGACTCCCTTGTCGATCAAAACACTATTTAACTCAGCCTTGAATATATTCAATGACCTAGCCTCCACTGCTCTCTGGGGAAGAGAAGTCCACAGTCTAACAACCCGCTGAGAGAAAACATTTATCCTCATCTCAGTCTTAAATGGGAGACCCTCTCATTTTTAAACTGTGTCCTAGTTCTAGACTCCCACACAAGGGGAAACAACCTTTCATCATCCACTTTGTCAAGTATTCTCAGGATCTTACATGTTTCAATAAGATCACTTCTCATTCTCCTCAACTTCAATGAGTATAAGTCCAACCTACTCAGCCTTTCCTCATAAGATAACCCCTTAGTCAAGTGAATCTTCTCTGAACTGCTTCCAATGCAATTAAATACTTTCTTAAATAAGCCCAGAGCAAATTAATTGGTGGGGGGAGAGTGGCCCTGTGAGCAGGAAAATTCTACTGTGGACTTTAATTTCAAACTATTGCAATGAAGTCCCAAAGTCTGATGATATTATTCCCACTGAAACTCCATTTTAACTGCTAAATTTCATCTTCATCACATGATGACATCTAAAGTAATGTCACTAATGGTAATGATGATAGAGTCATAGAGAGATATAGCACTGAAACAGGCTCTTCAGCCCACCGAGTCTGTGCTGACCAACAACCACCCATTTATACCAATCCTACATTAATCCCATATTCCCTACCACATCCCCACCATTCTCCTATCACCTACCTACACTAGGGACAATTTATAATGGCCAATTTACCTATCAACCTTCAAGTCTTTGGCTGTGGGAGGAAACTGGAGCACCCGGCGGAAGCCCACGCAGTCACAGGGAGAACTTGCAAACTCCACACAGGCAGTACCCAGAACCGGGTTACTGGAGCTGTGAGGCTGCGGTGCTAACCACTGCGCCACTGTGCCGCCCTAGATGATATTTTAAAAGTGAAAGCAATTTACTTAGAGTTTATGCTAACCTAATAGCCATCTGAAAATCTCTGATATACCTAATCTTTCTTCCTCCCTTTGAAAACTATCAAGCCATTCCTGTTCGGCGGAGAGCTGGCATAGACTCGCTGGGCCAAATGGCCTCCTTCTAAACTGTAAATGACTCTATGACTCCTCTACACTCAGGAAGACTAACATTATATTTAAAGAAATTCTGCATCCATCTTCTGTGTAGCTCACTATCATCCGAACATAGACATAAGGGTCGCATCATAGAGTATTCATGTTCATTATATATGAATGAAATTATATCCATAAGTTTTAAACAGTAGGGGAAATGTAGTACTTATTTGAATTAGTTTATAAGAAAATGAATGTTGGACCACTTATCTGTAGTGCCAGGTTAACATCAGCACTACCTATAAATTAATGAATGGGGTTTAAATCAGTAATGACCATCTAATCCCAAAAGTGCATTATAAATTATATTTTTACTTCCTTCAAATATCAGAGAGCAAAAAATGAACTGCAGAAAAGTAGAGTTGAAAATTACATACGTGCTCTTCTCGCTGTTCATTAATAATTGACCTTGCACCTTCATTCACTATCTATCTATCCCTGGTTAAGATATAACTTCTAAGTGTACCTGTGAATTTGAATCTTCCGAACTCTGAAAATTTTTGTGAGTTGGGACCATGGTTAGGTCCCGACCCCACTCATTGCCACAGTGCACCTTAGGGATTAATTTTACAGGAGGCAGCCAATTGGCAGGCTGTCTCCGTGTTCGTCGTCCAATTCGGAATGGCAGGTGGGTTCTGGAGGCGAGAGGTGGATACAGTGTGGCCCACTGCAAGGGTGGTCTGCAGCCCTCCCTATGTCACAGTGAGAGCACTGCTGAGGGCCAAGCAGCAGGGATGCAATGTAGGTGCTATCATTATCAGGGAAACGACTGCCACTGCATCAGTCCCAGCACTAATCAGAGACAGCAGTGTCCAGGAAATCTTCACTCAATGGCAAGCCTTTGACATGGGAATATATCAGCCTTGTCATCTTCTGCCTGTAAACATTAAAAATACTTGAAATCTCCAGCAGTTCCAATCTCCCGCTGTGCAGCTGCCTCCTGAGTTGCCGGGTGCTGACATAGCAGGGAACCCGTAAGACGCCGGCAAAATTGCTGATAATTGCACCCTCAACAACCTTAATTGGCTTCCTGCCACCGATGCACAGGCTGCCCACAGTCCTAGCATACCTCTGGGAAAATCAGTCGGAGGCGGCAAACTGCGTTTCTTTCAAAATTTTCCAGGCACCCCACCTACCAGGGGTTAGGAAAATTCTCCCCAATGTTTTCCCCTGTAAAATCAAGTACTGGCAGCAGCTGCCTTCCGTGACCTAATGACTCAACAAAGGAAAAGGTTTCCTGACCTAAAGAAAGTCATACCAAAAACACCGAAGTGTAAAAGCATAATATGAAAACAAAAGGAGCATTCTGCACTACAGATGTCACCTGTCAGATGTGCAACTTTCATGTCTTAATCAATCTCCTGTGGTATTGCTCATCATGAGTCATGGGTTTTATAGAAATGATACTAATTTATCAGTTTTGGGACAGTGCTAGGATCAAGAAGGAATGCCAGGGTGCAGGGTTTGGCAGCATGGGTGTGGATCCCAGGGTCTGTTAGTATTTTCAGGGGAACCCTGGAGAGAAAAGTTCTAGGAACACTCAAGCAAGTCTTAGGATTTGAGATCACTGTGGGAGATATCCCTGGAATCTTAGAGCACTTGGGAGGAAGCTCTCCGTGTCTGGGGTCATTGGAATGATTCTGGAATTGGAGAATACCAAGCAAGGATTTAAGGGTGTTGAGCATTGAGAGAGGTGTCTCAGGATTTCAGAGTGACAGGAAAAGATATAGCAGGACTGAGGAGTGGGGCTTGCAGCACTAGGGAGGCCACAATCTGGCAGTATTGGGCGTTTAGCAGGATTGGAGGAGTGAGGTTTCGCTACCTTGAGGGGAAGGAAAGCTGATAGTTTGGTTCTTAATCTGTCATTGGCTCCTTTCAAATCATCAGGCCCAACTTCCCACTACATTTTCACCCAACAGCCCCCTCCATTCCTGCTCCTCCTAGCCCTACAAAGATAAGTTTTAAACTCACTGAGTAGGGCCTCTGCTCAGTGAGCAGTTGGTTTTAGAGTGGAGTGCCCACAGCATGTGTTCACTCGTAGGCTATTAAAATTTATCACAGTCCTAATGACAATATAGCACCCTGATTTACACGCACTCAAGAAAACAACAGGGGTAAAACGGCCATTGTTTGGACTTTAACTCCCACTCCTCCCGGTTTCTGCAGTGGAGGGATTTAAATTTCCTCCTGGGCTGTTTTATAATGACAGAAGCATTATATGCTAAAAATGCATCTCAAAAATATCTTGTGCAACCATAGCTGAAATTGATTTAACATCAAATCGGATCATCAGATACCCTGTTTTACTCAAAACAGTCAAAGGTATTATATGAACTTTTAGTGTCACAAACCCAAATATTAACAGAAATCAAACTTTAAGAACGCCCAATAGGCAGAAAGACATGCCTTGTAAAGTTAAATATGATAATCGATATGTTTGCATTCACTTCTTGTCCAAATTCCTGTGTTCACGTTTATTATTGAAACTGTCTATGTAAGCTTGCCTTGATATAATTACATCCTTTAGCCTCTTAAACTTAAGTACAGCCAATTATGGCAGTATGAGGGCAAACTGACGAAGATAGATTGGGAAAACAGATTTTAAAAATATTGGTAGATAACCAATGGCAAACATTTAAAGAAATGTTTCATAATCCTCAACGAATATACGTTCCATAGAGAAATAAAAACCTCATGAGAAAAGTGAACCATCCATAGCTAAATAACGAAGCTAAGGATAGCATCAGATTAAAAAAGAGGTTTATAATGTTGACAAGAAGAATAGTAAACCTGAAGTTTGGCAGAGTTTTAGAAACCAGCAAAGGATGACCAAAAATTGATAGAGGGACAAAAAGGAATATGAGAGTAAACTAGCAAGCAATATAAAAACAGATTGCAAGAGCTTCTACAAGCCAACCTGCTCTAGGTTGAAATAGGAAGAGAGTAGTGAAAATAAGCATAGGTCCCTTAGAGGCTGAGACAGGAGAAATTGTAATAGGAATAAGGAAATAGCAGAGGTGTCAAATAAATATTTTGTTTCAGTCTTCACAGTTTCCCGCGTGTTTTAACTTCACAGCTTGCGTGACATCAGACAGGTTCCCCACCTGGGTGTCAGCCTTATTGACAGGCTTGGTTTCAGACAGGGTAGAAGTAAGCACTTCTGCCCCTCTTGGCCCACAAGGAGTGCTCCCCGATACTGTCCTCATCTTGCAGCAGCTGCTGGGTTTCCTGTGATTTGGGAAACCCGGACAGCCAGGTTAAATCTAAGTTAAACCTGAAAAGCAGGTTAAATCTGAGACTTCTGAGAGCAGGTTGGCTGCCTTCTCCTGTCCCACCTGAGTAAAAGCTGGAAGTTGGCGGGTTGGAGCCAGCCCGACCAACTTCCATGTTAAAATTCCCTCCAAAGAGTCTGCAAAGGAATATAGAAAAGCTAAATGAGTGGACAAGAAGGTGTCAGGTGGAGTATAATATGGGGACATTTGAGGTTATTCACTTTAGTAGGAAAAACAGAATTTTTTAAATGAACACTAACATTTAATCATTCCTCTTCAGAGGGATTTGGGTGTCCTTGTATATGAAACACAGAAAGTTAACATGAAAGTACAGCAAGCGTTTAGGAAGGCAAATGGTATGTTGACCTTTACTGCAAATGGGCTGGAGTACAACCGCAAGGATAGTCTTGCTGCAATTGTACAGGGCTTTGGTGAGATCACACTTGGAGTACCGTGTACAGTTTTGGTCTCCGTATCTAAGGAAGGATATACTTACCTTAGAGGGGGTGTAACTAAGGTTCACTAGATTGATGCCTGGGATGAGAAGGTTGCCCTGTGAGAAGAGATCGAGTAGAATGGGCTTATATCCTTTGGAATTTAGAAGAATGAGGGGTGATCTCATTTAAACATAAAAGATTTACAGAGGGCTTGACAGGGTAAATGCTGAGAGGATTTTTCCCCTGCTGCAGTATCTAGAACTAGAGGCCATAGTCTCAGGTTAAGGGGTCAGCCATTTAGGACTGAGGTGAAGAGAAATTTCATCACTCTGTGGGTTGTGAATTTTTGGAATTCTCTACACCAGGTGGAGGTGGATGTTCATCAGCGGAACCTCATTTTGGCATCCTCCAGCTCCTCAGTCTGCACTGCAGATAAACTCCTTTGCTCCAACCACACAACCTCTCCATAAACCAAACTGCCATGTGTCTTGATAATAACAATAATATAAAATTAAAGTATCATATAAAAATAAGGACAGAATGTTTGGCTTTGAAATGGGGACTAAAAATTATATCTGCGCACCCTGGTCCAATTAGCTTCCACCCTCTAATTTCACTTCCTTAAAATTACACTAAGCAACGACTTCCCATGTACAATTCCACGGAAGATCAATTGGCATTATATAAAAAGGTAACTGAAACCTTTTCAGCCAACAAAAAATTCATTTGTTTGGCAAATTTATAAAAACAAAACTAAGATAAAATGTAGCTACTAGGTAAAGAGTCTGAAATGGTGATGCATACAGAAAGAAAAATTTACTTTATTAAGCACCTTTCATGACCTCAGGATGTCGCAAAGTACTTTATGAAGAGAAGTCACTATTGTAATGTAAGAAACATGCAACCAATTTGCGGACAGCAAGCTCCCGCAAACAACAATGCGATAATGACCAAATAATCTGTTTTAGTGATATTGATTGAGGGCCAGAACATCAGGAATAACTCCCCTGCTCCTCTTCAAAAAAATGCCATGGGATCTTTTACATCCACCTGAGCGTGCAAACAGGGCCTCAGTTTAACATCTCATTAAAAATTTCCAGCACATTCTAATTGTAAAATGCTAAAATTTGTATTGCTCAATACCTTGCAAAGCTATACCACACTCAAAACGTTCAGGATAGGAACTTTATTTGTTTAAACTTCATCGTCACTGGGTCTTATGTGGCCAAGAGTATTGAGATTGGCTGTTTAGTGACACAGTCACGACTGGAAGCCCACACTATCTACTGAGGCTTAGAAAGCGACAGTGACAGCTAGAGATGGGCTTCCCAGGGTAGTGCAACAATATCTTATCTCACAGATATTTTTAATTTATATAATAATTATGCTCTGTTTTAGAATACAAATAGTATACATCATACTGGGGTAAAGAACGCACGATTTTGCCCTATTTAACAATTCATGAAGAGTCACAACCAGAGCATTAATCTGTTTACTTTTCAAATTTTACTGACCTTCTGTGCATTTTCAGTATTTTTTTGTTTCTATTTTATTTCTCACACTGGTTTACTCTAGAACTTTACATGAGAGCAATGACTGATATGTTCTATATAGCAAAATATCAGAATTAATACTCTGCAATAAATGGGGTGACATTTCCTCTATTCAATGTTATTAAATGTTCGGGGTTACTGGAAACTTGAAATGAAGCCATTTAAATTCCTTATCAACAAGTACTATCATCACTATCTAAGAGAGATTAAAACTTACTCCAGTTAAAAATAGCATTAATTTCTTTTTATTGCTTCAAATATAAGGTTTATCTGTGCTAAATATTCTGTCTTCTTGCGTAGCAACCCTAGATCAACTTCTGAGGTTAACGCAATGCATTCAGAAAGAATACCACTCTAATCCATGAAATGCTTTGATCACTTCTATCACATAACTGGATATCTAATTAAAAATTCAATCCAGCACTGCAGGTGATTGAGTTACTCACAGAGATCATTGTGCTCTTTCTAAACAGTAGTCAGAATAATTACTTATTATTCCGCCTTAATTTATCATATTAAAATAAAATTAACATGCTCTCTATACAACATTTTAATCCATTTGAGCCAATTACAGATAAAAAATCATCTGAATTCTGTTTCAACATTACATTGCACACCACTGCATACAAGACAGACAGACAGACTTGTATTTATATAGTGCTATTCCCACCTCAAAACTTCACAAAGCACTGTTACGACATGGTGAGAAGGGGTCTAGGGTTTCCTCTCAGCCTTCACCTGGTCTTACCATAACAGGGTTTAATTTTAAACACACCATGTTTTAGCTCCCCCTTGGTGAATCCTTGTTCACTGCTTTCCAATTGTAAGGCAAAGAAACCAGCACAAACAGGTTTTCTTTGGTTGAGAGTCAGAGTCAGAGAATTATACAGCACAGAAACAGGCCCTTCAGCCCATCGTGTCTATGCCGGCCATCAAGCACCTAATTATTCTAATCCCATTTTCCAGCACTTGGCTCATAGCCTTGTATGTTATGGCGTTTCAAATGCTCATCTAGTTGAAAGAAGAAAGGTTGAACTTTATTAAACTTAAACTCTAATTCAGTTCATGCCTACGGATACGCGACGCTCCCACGCTAGCATGCATACATGATACACACATGCAGATAGAGACAGAAAAGAGCAGAAGAAATAAAGTGGAAAAGTTTGAGGCACTATCTGAAGATGGTTTTGGTAACTGTTCTTCAAGCTTGCTGTAGAGTCCTTGATTGTAGGTAGGTCTTGCCAATATTCTTCTTAAACCTTGTTCGATGTTGGAGACTTTTCTCTCTTGTGGCTCACATCTTCAGTGGATTTGGAGTTGCAGGAGAAAGAGATGGGAGCAGACAGGAGAGACTGTGGCGAGCCAGTCAGGAGCAAAACAGTCTCTCTCTCTCTCTCTCTCTCAAACTCTCCTTACAATTCCAAAAAACTCAGGTTGCCCAGCAGGTTAGTCATGTGACTAGCTGGTTTGACCATGTCTGTTTGTGGATTTGGCCATCTTAGCAGTTGTCCTGGAATGTGAGCTTCCTCACCTTCAATGTCTGGTGATCAAAGTCCATTGTGGGTTGAATGTGTCAGGGAATGGTTCTTTATCTCCACAAGCACTGACTGTTAATATGTAAATGTTTTTTTCCAGCCACAGCTGACCTGTTTAACAAATCACTTCCTTATTCCAGCAACAGTTTAAAAAAATCAATGTTCATATGACAAAATTAATATGCCTCATTGTTGGCAGGTGGGGGTCTGCATGACAGCATTTTACAGTTATTGAAATACTTTTGAAGTGTTGTCACTGTTTTAAACATATTCAAAGTAGTTCCAGTAAGTAGGTTTATTGCTTTGGATAAAGCATCAATAGGTAAACTATGAAATCTACAAAAGGGTTGGCTGTTGTACTGCAACTTGATCAATGATTTCTTAAATCAATCTGCATACCTAAATTATCTACATAAACTAGATTTATGTTATTCAATTACCTAGTATTATCTTATGAATGTAAATGGATATATTTTGAATGGAGCTCAAAGTTAATTTAATTTCACCTGAAATAATCAATTTATTAACTAAGATAGCATGAAATTTGTAATTAAGATGCATTATTCCTAATCATAAAATAATAATTAAGGATTCATTTAATCTTATCAATTCCACATGGTTGTTATGGTCTTAATGGATTAGGAAACAAGATGACTTCTGGCACTGTGTGATACCAGCCAGGTGGTTTGCAGAACATTTTGTCAATCTAACTGATGATCAGTGTAGCGTGTATGTACTCATCCTTCTTGATGCTTCTATTTCAGTAATCAAAGGCTAACATAGAATATCCAATTAATCAGTGTTTACACACTGGCAAATGGCATGGCAAAAGTAGTAAAATGATTGTTTCGCTGGTATTGCAGGCAACGGGAAGACATTTCAACCCAAGAGTAGGATTTCAGTTCGAAATCACTCCAGCAAGTTGACTTTCTGCCCAGCAGACGCAGCAGGAGACCACAGCAATTTTAACCACCGAGTTGCTGGTATCCTTGGATAGTGACTGCCAGCAGGTAAAGATTGGGCAGCCCTTGAGCATCCACTGGCTTCTAGGTAAGATGCAGGGAGGGGGTTTTGGGAGCAACTTGTGGGTGGGTTTCCACAAAGAAAGATTTTAGATTTACAAGAACGGCATCTTCTGTCTTCAGACTAGCTGCACACCTGCTTCAGCCTAATGAGAAAGGCACAGCAGCTTTCCTTCTCGGACCCTGGTTAACATTGCATCCAGGTCTTCTTAAAATAATAGGACCTCAATTTGCATAAATTTATGAGGCTTCCTACAAAGGCCTACAGGTTAACACTGCAAACAATCGAGAGCTGAATGGGGAAGTAACCTCCTCGATTTTAACAGCCCATCAGCTTGGTTTTCACTGGGTGGGAAGAGCCATAATCGATTTACATTAGTCCAGTGAGGGATGTGACATTTGTGTTATATTGCTATTAGTTGATGCTGAATAGGTGGTGTTGATGCCATATATTGAAGTTCAGATGATCATTACTCTCCTCATATCTGCTCCAAGTTGGTATTTGCAGATTTCCACCAGTAATTAGGCTCCAATCACAGTCCAAGTTTTGGGACTACACAGCAATGTGGTAATAGGCAGTATGAAAGGTTTGAAGTTTCATCTGTAGGCCCAACTTGTAACACCATCATTGTTGCAGGCTGGACATGATGGGTGTGACAAGTCCAATTCTTCGATTCACTTGTACTGTAATGGTGTTGTTGGAGTGGATATTTCCACCAAGGTAGATGAAATGGTCAGCATAATTAATGTTATTTCTGACTTTTAGAGAAGCAGCTGATGGAAGCTGTTAATAGAACGCATGCTTTGTATCTTTCACCAGTTGATTCCCATTCTAAATTTGGTAGCTCCTTTGGCTCGAGGCTGTGATCAAATAACAGTATAGCACAGATCAGTGATAAAGGTGGCCAACCAGTCATCATTTCGGTCATATTTCAGTCCATTACTGCTTTGAATAGTTCTGTAGCCATACATCTCTTTGCAAAATATCAAACTTAGGAAATGCAATGATCGGATGAAAAATATCTAGACAACTATTAAAGTGTTTATAGATTCTTTGTTGGCAAAATCAAGTCAATAGTAGCAGTCATAAAGCGTCAGAGGTGACAAGATCTAAGTTTTTTTTAAGATCAGTAAGACAGCTTAAAATTGTCCATTTAAGTAATTTTCCTGTTCATAATTTGACCATAAATATCCAGTCAATCGTTTGAGAGTACAATACGACATAAAGCTATAAGAACATAAGAAGTAGGAGCAGGAGTAGGCCATTCGGTCCTTTGAGCCTGCTCCTTTGAGCCATTCACTAAGACCACAGCTGATCTTCTACCTCAACTCCACCTTCCTGCACTATCCCCATATCACTCGATTCCTTTAGTATCCAAATATCTATCGATCTCTATCTTGAATATACTCAACTGCTGAGCATCCACAGCTCTCTGAGGTAGGGAATTCCAGATATTCACAACCCTTTGTGTAAAGAAATTTCTCTTAGTCTTATTCAGAGATTTTGAACCCGAGTCTAGACTCCTCAGTCGGGGGCAACATCCTCCTAGTATCTACCTTGTCAAGGCCCTTCACAATTTTAAAAGTTTCAATTAGATCACCTCTCATTCTTATAAACTCTAGGGAGTATAACCACAGTCTACTCAATCACTCCTCCTAGGACAATCCCCTCATCCTGGGAGTCAGTCAAGTGGACCTTCGTTGCACTCCATCTAGGGGAAGGATATATTTGCCTTAGGTAACAAGAGCACAGTACTTCAGATGTGATCTAAACAAGATCCTATATAATTGCAGTAAGACTTCTTGGGGGTAGTGGGGGAGCAATTGGATGAAGCATGAAAACGAGTGATGGGATCGCAATGGTCAATTAACCTGTCCCCATTAGTTCCAATGCAGGCAGTATGCAAAGGTCATGCTACTACCATTTAAATAGCTGGTAACACCCAGCCCTGTGCTAAATGCGCTGCTAGGTTATGGTACACCTCAGCAAAAGGTCTAAGTTTGTGCGAGGTCATATCCTTACAAATGAACCACTAGCCTCACACACTGTCCATTCATCCCTCACCGCACCCTCCCCCCCTTCACTCATCTACCAACATTCCCCATCAAGTATGACTCATATCTAGCTTCACCTCACCCTCACAAACATAGCACTTCTACAGGCCTCACACACACATCTCACAGCTTGCACGCACTGCCAGCTATTGAACCAGTGCAGGCATATCACCCAAACACATTATACTACACTCACTGACACATTTTCCTCTCTCTTGCAGGACAAGGTGATGCACAACCACAGGGAGCAACACCTAACCAGCAGGGGACAGGCGTGGCTGCTAGTACTAATCCCGGTGGAGGAGACGGTGCTGGCAATCATCAGTACGGCCAGAAATGAAGCCGTGGCCAACGGTGAGACTGAAACTGTAGAAAACGACTGTATGTTCCTACCGAATCCACCTTTTCAAATCCTACTTCCCCCTCATCCCACAATCTCGAGTTAAAAGCTGCAGTTGGTGTAAGCATGCACCTCGTGCTTCCTCCCACCCTTTTCCCTCACCACAACCCTACCCCTGTGCCTTTTTCCTTTCAGATGCCCAAGAAATGCCACCTGACCAGGCAGTGGCACAGGAGCATGAGGTCCAAGAGGAGCAGGAGACTGATGATGACTGAACACCATCATTTGATTTCACAGCTCAGTTACTGGCACTGTGCATTCTTTAGAAAGTAGCTTGGAGGTGGGATCTGCATGTGGTGAATCACCAGGCATGAGGGGCCTACAGCCAGAGCAGAAGGAAAGGGTCACGCAGGTGCCAGCTACTTGGAGACCGTGAAAGCACATGAGTTCTGCTGCAGAGGCCTCAGATGAGGACTTCAGTGGGGTAGCATATAGAAAAAGGCTGATGGACATGCACCGTGAAAATCTTGGCGCATTGACAGGCCTGCCAGAAAGCCTGCTGTCACTGTCAAGGAGCATGGAGGAGTCTGGCATTAATTTGGCACAGGGCCTTGTGCAGATCTTGGAGCCCATCCTTTCCAGCGTGGAAATGGTATCCAACTCCTTAAGAACACTTGCAGATCCAACCATGAGACAGCATCTGATGGCCAATGTCTCAGCTTCCATTGTAGTACAAGCAGAAGCCACCCAACATCTGAATGCTGAAGTGGATGCTCAGACGAAGGTCATGCAATCTCAGCTCTGTCTCCTCAAAATCCTTCATATTCATTGGCGGGATAGGTGGTCTAATGTCAGCATCCTCTCCAAAGCCAACATTCCCACCATTGAAGTGCTGATCACCCAAAACCAGCTTTACTGGAAGGGCCACATCACTCACATGCCTAACACCAGGCTCCCAAAGCAACTGCTCTACTCCGAGCTTCGCTGCAGCACTAGACTCCCAGGAGGACAGAGGAAACGCTTTAGGGATGTTCTCAAGGCATCCCTGAAGAAATCCAACATACCCACTGACTCATGGGAGTCCCTGTCCCTCGACCATTTAAAGTGGAGAAGGTGCATTCAGGAAAGTACTGAGCGCCACTTGAGATTTCGACGGGAGCATATGGAAGCCAAGTCCACGCAGTGGAAGGAGAGCACAGCCCGTCAAGTACCACGCCTATCTAACTCTTCAAACACCACCTGCCCCACACGTGATAGAGTCTGGGGTTCGTACATCGGACTGGTTAGCCATATTAGAACATATGAACCAGAGTGGAAGCAAGTCATCCTTGATACCAAGGGACTGCCTAAGAATAATACAATCTCAGCTTGGTGCCATACATGCTCAAACTGCTACCAACATGGCTGAACATGGCTCTGTGCTCAAAAGGGCAATGCAGGCTTTGACAGCAGTCCAGCAATCTGTCATCTAACAGATTATTAGGATTGCTGAGGCACGCCCCAGGGGACTGGCAGTGGCTCCATAGAGCACGAACCTGCTGTTCTCTCTCGGGATGACAGTTGTCAACCTCCCATCACTGCCACTCCTCAAGTGTCCTTACTGTTGAATGTCAGCCAGACGACTGCCACCTCTGCTGAGGCGCTGCAGTTTGAAGCCGGGTCTCTAGACCCACAGCTGCTCGAGGGTGTCCAAGGCCATCTGCAATCTCTCCCACTGAAAGTCAGCAGCCTTCTGCCAGCTATGTTGCAGCCACTGAGGTAGCACTGTGGGAGCACTACACCAGGCAAAGACACCTACAAGACAGGCACTAAGGGAATGTACAATGGGTGCTTAATTAACTTTTGTATGGAATAGTGGATGGTTTGTTTGATAAAGTTAGTTTGTTTTGTGTTGCTTTTATTTCAGTATAGTAGTCAAGACAACACTGTGATGGTCAGTAAGAGGGAAGGTATGATCATTGCAGAATGGGGACTTGGGATTGTGATAACGGGAACCACAGTCAGATGAGGTAATCATGGACAAACCAACCAGAAAGGGGGATGTGTCAGTTGCCTCCTTCCTTCGCCCTGCTCGTCCTCTTCCTCCTCCCTCTCTCTTCCTCAGCTGCTCACCATATCCCTGGTAGCAAGGACTGCGGCCTTAGGATGGCGAGGTTATGCAGGCTGCAGCATAACCTGATGAGTTACAAAGTACACGCCCATGTGTACTACAGGGTTCCGCCAGAGAGGTCCAGGAAATGGAATCATTGTTTGAGCACCACAATGGTCTGCTTGATGTTGTTTCATGTGGCACCAGAGCTCTCATTATATGTATGCTGGCCACATGTGGTTGGGTTACATACTGGAGTCATCAGCCAGGTGATCAGCAAATAGTCCTTGTCCCCTAGCAGCCACTCTCTGGTTTGCTGTTGTGGCTCAAATACTGAAGGAACAGCGAACTGGCACAGTATAAAGGCATCACGGCTGCTGCCAGGATAATAGGCGTTCATCTGCGTGATGAGCTGAGTATGGCCACGCACCAACTGCACATTCAGGCAGTGGAATTTTCTGTGATTATGGTACATCTTTGTACTTAGATGCAGTGTCTGCAAAGCCCCACTTTTGTGCAGTCATTAGCACCCTGCACCACAGGGACGCCCACTAACCAGACAAAGCCACATGAATGTTCCACCTACTTCTTTCTGGTCAGAAAGAACACATTGTACTCCCCTCTCCTGGCATAAGAGCCACGTCCCTTGTGCAGCAGTGGGCAGCAAACTTGGCTTTAGTGTCATTCAAGACTGGACGACAAGAAAAATATGGCCATGGTCACCTTTTGTAAAATGGAGATGATGCACATACTTCCCTGGTTTAGTTTAAAGATAAAATAAATACCCTCTGAAGACCTTAGGTGCATTAGGCCTACTGCTGAGAGCCCTTCTTCCTCTCCTCCTCCTTTTGCAAGCAGCTTGTTCTCTTCTGTATTGCCTGAGCTCATTCTCCCTTTCATGCCGATAGGCCAAGGGGGATGGTAACTACAGTGTCCATGACTAGGAGCAAAGGCCTGACCATAACCCTTGAAGTTAAAAGCAAGGCCTTCTACACGTGCAGCACCACTCCCTGCAGACTTCCCAAACTTTCAATCGCAGTAGAAAACAGAACTTCCACCTACTCAGACGGAGCCAGTTGAAAACAATCAGCAACTAAGCTGAAAATAGTTAATGATCCCTTTAAATAACATTGGTGGAGGAGTCTTTCCTGTTGCTGAATGCATGTTCAGCTGAGCTTGTTTAAGATAAGGCATTAACTGGAACAGTGAGATCAAAAATGGCAGCACTGGCATCAAATCAGCACTACACGCTGACTGGCATCATGACCTGCCTACTCTGCATCATTCCAGCATAATGCCCATGCTAACACCCTCACCAAAAAGGCATCCAATGGAGGTTGTACCGGAGGTGTACCATTTTGGTATCAAAACACTACCCGTAGCGCTGAAACTACTACATACTTTTCACAGTTTATTTTCCCCCCTAAGTTTGTATCATAAGCAAACGTGGATACATTACATTCAGTCCCCTCATCTAAGTCATTGATATAAACTGTAAATTGCTGATCCCTGCTCTATCCCGCTAGTTACAGCCTGCCAATCTTGAAATGACCTATTTATTCCTACACTCTGCTTTCTGTTCATTAATCAATGCTCAACCCATGCTAATATATTCCCCCTCAAGGAGCCCCCAGGAGTCCTAATTTTGTGTAATAACTTCTTGTGTGGTGCCTTATCATAGTGCATTTGGATTTGCAAAAAGCATTTATCGACTGGTTCCCTTGTATCTACCCTACTAGTTACAACCTCAAAAACCTCTAACAGATTTGTTAAGCATGATTTCCCTTTCATAAATTCATGTTGATTCTGCCCAATCAATATGATTTTGTAAATTCCCTATTATGTCCCAAATAACAAATTCTAGCATTTTCGCTACTACTGATGTCAGGCTAACTTGCCTATAGTTCCCAGTTTTCTCTCTGCCTCTTTTCTTGAATACCAAGATACATTTGCTACCTTCCAATCCACAGGGACCGAGAACCTAGGAAATTTTGAAAGATCAAAACCAATACATCCACTATCACAACCCTAGGATGTAGGCTATTAAATCCAGCAGATTTGTCTCCACTTAGTCCCAGTAATTTCTCCAGTACTATTTCTTTTCTTATACTGATTTCTTTAAGTTTCTCATTCTCACTAGACCCTTGGTTTCCTACTGTTGCTGTATTGCTGTTTGTGTCTTGGTACAAAGTATTTATTTAATGTCACTGTCATTTCCTTATTCCACATTAGAACTTCTCCTGTCTTGGCCTCTAAGGGACCCACATTTAGGTTTGATAATCTTTTTCTTTTTACATACCTAGAAAAGCTTTTACAATCTGTTTTTGTGTGGCTTGGTTATTTACTCTCATTTTTTTTTCTCCATCAATTTCTTGGCCATCCTTTGCTGAATTCTAAGATCATCCCAATCCTCAGGCTTACTACTCATGGGGAACATTATAAGCCCCTTCCTTTAACCTAATATTATATTGGCACTGTCAGGCCCAGAGGTACAAGATATTTCTGCTGGCTGTGACCTACTAGGAGGGCTTTGCCATGGATTGAGTAGAGCAATAGGTAGAGCAAGTGAAGTAGAATCCCTTCTGCATACAAAAGATATTTGTTGTTTGTTATCGATCAGGTGGAATTTGTTCGGCCCTCCACAGTGCACTGTATTAATATAACTGATCCACCTTCACTTACTACTGAGTTTGAACATACCTGGATAATACTACAATAGTTGGGACTCTTCCTAATTTCAGTCAATGAACTATTTGCATAACGTCTGTCCAATTTTGTCTGGGTGCTTGATTGAACAATTGCAAAACAGCCAGTGTTATCACACAGTATAGCAGAAGGTCTATGGATTCCACATTAAGCAAATGGTCAAAGTGTTCCAAACATTTTCCTGACTGGTTTTATAAGTTATTATTTTTCATCAAAGGACAGGTTGGCATTGGTTACCCTGCATTTTCACTGCCTCTTGGAACAATGCCTTTAATGCCGTTGTGCTTGAAGGCTTGTTCCAGAGCAAACATAAGAATTTATAATCTGGCTTTTTAAAAAAACTTTGGTTCCAATTTAATCTTCCTTTGCATTAGATATTTATCAACTGATGCAAAGCATGGCTATTTCCCAAAATAATTTTGTCTATTGCATTGCAGCATCAGAATGCCAACAAACAATTTAGAAGCAACATTATTCAATACTGTTCAAAATTATGAAGGGTTTTGATAGAGTAAATAAGGAAAAACAGTTTCTACTGGCAGGAAGGTCAGTAATCAGATGACACAGGAGCCAAAGGAACCAGAGGCGAGATGAGGAGAATCTTTTTTATTCAATGAGCTAACGTGATCTGGAATACACTGCCTGAAAGGGTGGTGGAAGCAAATTCAATACTAACTTTCAAAATAGAATTGGATATAAACTTGAAAAGGAGAAATTTGCAGGGCTATGGGGAAAGAGCAGGGAAGTGGAACTAATTGGATAGCTCTTGCAAAAATTCGGCACAGGCACGATGGGCCAAATGGCCTCCTTCTCTGCTGTATGATTCTATGAATGCCAAATGCTTATTTTATAAACAATTTAATCTAGGTTTGTGCAATGGGCTCCATGTGCAAAGTAATATTTTGATTTATTTAATATTTCGTAATGCACATATCTGAAATAATGGGTCCCTTATAAGCAATGCTTTCCTATTGATATCAGCATGTTTCTGCAATTTATATATTCTTAAGTTAACCACTATACTAAACACAATTGGTGCAAGAATAGTAAATACCCTCCTCCATTACTTATTTTGAGAAGTGTAATTAGTCCATTCCTGACTTGGACAATGAACGGTTTCTTTCGGTGAAGCTCACAAACACAACGGGAGGTAACTTTCAAATTAAGCTGGACAAAAAACAAGTGAAATCAGATCGGCCAGATTTTCCTTCCCATTAAAAGCATCCAAAAATAGGAGGGGAGTGTATAACAATCAATCTGATACTGACAGCTTTATCCCCATGCACCAAACTTGAAAGTAACTCCCAATATGATAAATAAATCCAAAGCAATTCTAAAGTTATTTCTTTTCCACTCTTTTTATGTGGGGAACACACACAATTGCTGAGTATCTTCATACGTGATACAAACTTGAAGAGATGATGCATCTCCACTTATACATCATGCTTAGTCCTGGACTTACACTAGGTCAGTCAAGTCCAGTACTATGAATAAAGTATAGTGATGCAATTGTGAATCCAAACTTGTTCTGGGAGAAAAGAGAACAGCATAAAACAGTGTGCTCAACACAGCCACAATATAACTGTTAGTCAGTCTCACAATATCAACTTATGACTGAACACATACATTTGAAAAAAAGGAATTACAAATTACACTATTCAACATTTTCGCACGAGTTCAGAGAGTGCTATCAAAGGAGAGCACAGTAATAAACATGAGTAGCTCAACAAAATAAAAGACTGAACAAAAATATGAAATCAAATCACAGCAGCAATTTGCCCTACCATTATTATGGGAGGAGTAACTAGAAGAACTCCATATTCTTGCATTTATTGGTTTAGTTGCTTGGTTTAGAACATAATTAGTCGTAACAATATTATAATCATCTGCCCTCCAAGAACACTTAAACTACTTTTTGATGGACACACAGATTGTGACCCATTTGAGCATGTACACTGTTAGCGAGCAGACTTGAAAATATCAGTTTATGTGGCTAATAGAATTGACCACCCTCTCCCCTTTTAGTAAAACTGCTTTCATCCATTCACCAAGAGAACCTCTGCTTTCACAGCACCACAGCATGTTAAGCCCCACATTTAATGAGCTTGTCACTCTCACATTTTACATCAATTTCACTCTTGCTGTATCCATCTATCTTCCATTTCCTCAACTATATTACTTTATATCATCTATAGCTTTCTTATTCTCACCTGTTTTGCTTTATGTCCCACTTGTCTGACTGTTTTCCCTTGTTTCAAGATGTGTGCCTTTCCTGTCTCATTCTCTACTGCTCATCTTGCTCGTCTTGTGAGTTTTAAGAAAAAGAATGTATTGTGATCGCTGACTACCTGTCACTTGCTGAAGGAGATCCTCTTGTTAACCATAAGATCATAAATGTACACAAAAAGAAGGCACTTACTTCACTATAATTAGCAAATAGTAACGGTCTCCTCCCTTGCTGTTTTGCAGTCATGATCATTTTCTCCTACCTGTTACCTTTCCTTTTTCTTAATCCTGCCCAGGTCTGTTTCCCTTGCCATTTTCTCACCCAATCTCATTTATTTCCCTATTTTTCTGCTAATTTTTTACTTATTTTCTAATAACTTACCACCTGATGCAAGACTGCACAATAATCAAATCACTATATGGATAACATCACCATTGCCCATTCACACTTACAAGGAGATTGAGCATATTCCTTACTCTATCATCAAACCAGGGACCAACAATGGTTCAATGAGGAGTGTAGGAGAGCATGCCAGAAGTAGCACCAGACATACCTAAAATTGCGATGCCAAGCTGGTGAAGCTACAACACAAGACTACATGCATGCTAAACAGCATTCTTTAGATAGAGCTAAGCGATCCCATAATCAACAGATCAAAACTCTGCAGTACTGCCGCATCCAGTCATGAATGGTGGTGTACAACTGAACAACTGACAGAAAGAGGTTCCACAAATATCCCCACCTTCAATGATGGGGGAGCCCAGCACATCAGTCCAAAAGACAAGGCTGAAGCATTTGCAACCATCGTCAGCCAGAAGTGTCAAGTGGGTGATCCATCTTGGCTTCCTCCTGAGGTCCTCACCATCACAGAGTCCAGTCATAGAGTTATACAGCACAGAAAAAGGCCCTTTGGCCCATTGTGTCTGTGCCGGCCATCAAGCACCTAACTATCCTAATCCCATTTTCCAGCACTTGACCCGTAGCCTTGTATGCTATGGCATTTCAAGTGCTCATCTAAATACTTCTTAAATGTTGTGAGGGTTCCTGCCTCTACCACCTCTTCAGGCAGTGCGTTCTAGATTCCAACCACCCTCTGAGTGAAAATTTTTTCCTCAAATCCCCTCTAAATCTCCTGCCCTTACCTTAAATCTATGCCCCCTGGTTATTGACACCTCCGTTAAGGGAAAAAGTTTTTTCCTATCTAACCTATCAATGCCCCTCATAATCTTGTATACCTCAATCATATCCCCCCTCAGCCTTCTCTGTTCTAAGGAAAACAACCCTAGCCTTTTCAGTCTCTCTTCATAGCTGAAATGCTCCAGCCCAGGCAACATCCTGGTGAATCTCCTCTGCATCCTCTCCAGTGCAATCACATCCTTCCTATAGTGCGGTGCCCAGAACTGTATACAGTACTCCAGCTGTGGCCTAACTAGCAGTCTATACAGCTCCATCATAACCTCCTTGCTCTTATATTCTATGCCTCAGCTAATAGGCAAGTATCCCATATGACTTCCTAACCACCTTATCTACCTGTGCTGCTGCCTTCAATGATCTATGGACAAGTACACCAAGGTCCCTCTGACCCTCTGTACTTCCTAGTGTCCTACCATCCATTGTATATTCCCTTGCCTTGTTAGTCCTCCCAAAATGCATCACCTCTCACTTCTCAGGATTAAATTCCATTTGCCACCGCTGTGCCCATCTTACCAGCCCATCTATATCGTCCTGTAATTTAAAGCTTTCCTCCTCACTGATTACAACACCACCAATTTTCATGTCATCTTCGAACTTACTGATCATACCTCCTATATTCACGTCTAAATCATCAATGTACAGTACAAACAGCAAGGGTCCCAGCACCGATCCCTGCGGTACACCACTGGTCACAGGCTTCCACTCGCAAAAACAACCTTCGACCGTCACCCTCTGCCTTCTGCCACTAAGCCAATTTTGGATCCAGTTTGCCAAATTGCCCTGGATCCCATGGGCTCTCACCTTCTTAACCCATCTCCCATGTGGGACCTAATCAAAAGCCTTACTGAAGTCCATGTAGACTACATCAACTGCTTTACCGTCATCTACATATACGATCACCACCTCGAAAAATTCAATCAAATTAGTTAGACACAATCTCTTTCTGACAAAGCCATACTGACTAGCCCTGATTAATCCCTGCCTCTCCAAGTGGAGATTAATCCTGTCCCTCAGAATTTTTTCCAATAGTTTCCCAAGCACTGATTATAGACTCACTGGCCTGTAATTACCTGGTTTATCCCCGCTACCCTTCTTGAATACTGGTACCACATTCGCTGAGCTCCAATCCTCTGGTACCTCTCCTGTGGCCAGAGAAGATTTGAAAATTTGTCAGAGCCCCTGCTATCTCCTCCCATGCCTCACATAACAGCCTGGGATACATCTCATCTAACCCTGGGGATTTATCCACCTTTAAGCCCACTAAAACAGCTAATACTTCCTCCCTTTCAATGCTAATAAGTTCAAGTATATCACAATCCCCCTCCCTGATCTTTACATCTACATCGCCCTTCTCCATAGTGAACGCAGATGAAAAGTAATCATTTAAAACCTCACCTATGTTCTCCGACTCCAAACACACATTGCCACTTTGGTCCCTAATGGGCCCCACTCTTTCCCTGGTTATCCTCTTGCCCTTAATATACTTATAAAACGCCTTAGGATTTTCCTTTATCTTGCCGGCCAGTGTTTTTTCATGTCCCCTTTTCGCTCTCCTAATTACTTTTTTAAGCACCCCCCCCCCCTACACTTTCTATACTCCTCTAGTGCCTCCGCTGTTTTCAGCGCTCTGAATCTGCCATAAGCCTCCTTTTTCCCCCCTGATCCAATCCTCTATATCCCTTGACATCCAAGGTTCCTTGGACTTGTTGTTCCTACCCTTCACCTTAACGGGTACATGTTGGCTCTGAACTCTCACCATTTCCTCTTTGAATGACTCCCAGTGGTCTGATGTAGACTTTCCGACAAGTAGCTGCTCCCAGTCCACTTTGGCCAGATCCTGTTTTATCATATTGAAATCGGCTTTCCCCCAATTTAATACCTTTATTTCCAGTCCATCTTTTTCCTATTCCATAACTACGTTAAATCTTACAGAGTTATGGTCACTATCCCCAAAATGCTCCCCCACTGACACTTCTACCACTTGTCCGTCTTCAACCAATTCAATTTACTTCACATGATTGCAAGATACGGTTGAGTGCAATGGGTCCAGCAAAGGCTATGGGCTCCATCAACATGCAGCTATAGTGTTGAAGACTTGTACAGAACTAACCAATCCTTTAGCCAAGCTGTTCCAGTAAAACTACAACAGTGGCATTTACCCAACAAAGTTTAAGATTGCTTAGCAATGTCTTGTCCACAAAACGGTGGGAAAATTCCTTACAGCCAATTACTGCCTAACTGTCTATACTCAATTATCAGCAAAGTAATGGAAGGTAACATTGACAGTACTATCAAGCAGCACTTACCAATAACCTGCTCACTGATGCTCAGTTTGGATTCTGCTAGGACCACTCGTCTCCAGACCTCATTACAGCCTTGGTCTAAACATGACTAAATGAGCTGAATTCCAGGAGATCAGGTGAGAGTGAGCTGATATCAAGGCAGTATTTGGCTGAGCATGGCATCAAAGAGTCCTAGTAAAATTGAAGTCAATGGGAATCAGGGGGAAAATGCTCCACTGGTTGTGTCGTACCCAATACAAAAGTAAAATGGTTGTGCTTGTTGGAGGCCAATTACCTCAGCCCAGGACATCACTGCAGGAGTTTCTGGGGGCTGTTTCCTAGGCCCAACCATCTTCAGCTGCATAATTAATAACCTTTCCTCCATAACAAGGTCAGAAATGAGGATATTCGCCAATGATTGAACGCTGTTCAGTTCCATTCACAACTTCCCACATAAGGATGGAGTCTGTGCTCACAGATCTGGACAACATTCATGCTTGGGCTAATATGTGGCAAGTATAATATATGCCACACAAGTGCCAGGCAATGACCATCTCCAACAAGAGAAGAATCTAACTACTCCCACCTTGACATTCAACGGCATTACCATCTTCGCATCTCACACCAACATCCTGGGGGGTAGTGGGTCACCACTGATGAAAACCTTGAGTGGATCAGCCATATAAATACTGTGGTTACAAGAGCAGGTCAGAGGCTGGGTATCCTCTTGACTTCTCAAAGTCTATTCACCGTCTACAAAGCACAAGTCAGAAAATACTCCCCACTTGCCTGGATGAGTGCAGCTCAACAACACTCAAGAAGCTCGATACCATCCACAACAAAGCAGTTTGCTTGAGTGGCCACCCGATCCAGAAACATTAAACATTCATTCCCTCCAACACCGGCACACCATGGTTGCAGTGTGTACGATCTACAGGATGCACTGCAGCAATGCACGAAGGCTTCTTCAGCAGCACCTCCCAAACACATGACCTCTACCACCGAGAAGGACAAGAGCAGCAGCTGCTGGGAATACCACCACCTGCAAGTTCCCCTCCAAGTCACACACCATCCTGACTTGGTATATTTTTTAACCGTTCCTTCGTCGTCACTGGGTCAAAATCCTGGAATTCTCTCCCTAGCGGCAATGTGGGCGTACCTTCACCACAAGGACTGTAGCAGTTCAAGAAGTTGATTTACCACCACCTTCTCAAAGCCAATTAGGAATGGGCAATCAATGCTGGCCTTGCCATTGATGCCCAAATCTGTGACTGATTAAAAGCATTCCAGATTTTATGGAAATGACTGATCTTAAAATGGGTAGGGAAACAATATCCAGCAAATCCCCATTTCCACAGAGATTTTAAGCACAGCAAACTTTTAAAATGCGAATGGTGAATCTAGATTGGTATGTCAGAGTTGAGTACAAGGCCTTACAAAGTAAATGGAAAAAATGTAAAAACTAAAAAGGAGGATAAAATGGAAATTAAACAGAACAGCCGCAAAGAAAAACAGGAATACTGGAATTGCTGAAAAAAGAGGCTTCAAATGCAATGAAGTGTAATTTAGTGGTGACTAGGAAGAGGTGATCGAACAATCAAGCAATCAGGGGATCAATTGGGACATTGGGATGGTGTTGAGGCAGTGATCAAATGTCTAGGTCCGATTCTTTCATAGGGCTAGAAATTGCATTGCGGCCACCCATTTACAGTTGTAAAACAGACACCTAAGCTTTCAAGGTGGTGGACACATGCACTTTCGCACCAGAAATGCACCACCCACCCTGATGACAAAGGTCCTTGAATAGGCGTCAAGAGCATGTGGCTGAAACAGGCAGTAGGGCCTATCCAAATGCAAATAGAGAGCCTAATACCTGCCTGCCATATTAAGGGCCTGTTTCGTGCCTCAAAATGAGCACTGCAACATCACATTCTTGGCCTGATTGTTTCAGAGGCCTAATATTGCTAACAAGAAGTTTGTGAACTTCTTTAAAGCTGGTATTCACTACAGAATGAACATGCTACAAGGAACAGTCAGGAAAACGAAAATAAGCATCAAAAATGCTGAGAGTCTTAATTTCAAGAAAATGTGTGATTTAATGAAAGAACTGCATCTCTATTAATGCAGTACTCTCTCAGTATTGCACTAAATTATCTACAAAGATATGTACCTTACAGTGGGCTGAAACCCACAATCTTCTAATTCACAGGCACAATACTAGCCATTGAGCCAAGCTGGCATCGCTAATTACTTATATCACTGCTGATCTGACTGGTAGCTACAATGATCATCGGTTTCCATCTATTGGACTCCCTTATCAGTGTGTTCTGTGACAAATTATGACAAATCTAGGAGAATCCATGTTTCATTTTTCTAAAAACTTAATTTGCTTTGAGGATAATTTTTGTCCATTAGTTGAAAAATTATGAGGTTACCCAGGATGCCAACATTTAATTAGTTGTGATTGGTGTGTATTTCTTTACTTCTTCCGTGTCTCGTGTTGTTTTTTCTTGTTTTTTTTTTGGTTTTGGCCAAGTAATTTAAATCAGGCGACGTCATTACAGGTTAAGAGTACACTTAAATAGTTTTTTTTCTTTAAATACTGTGATCCAAATTAATTAATTAAATCAAATAGAGATGGCTGGACAGGCGATGTGTTGCAGCTGTAGTTTGTGGGAGCTGGTGGATGCCGGTGTGATCCATGGTGATGACATCTGCAGCAAGTGTTGGCTGCTCGAGGAACTTCGGCTCTGAGTTGATGAGCTGGAGTCCGAGCTGCGACACTGCGACACATCAGGGAGGGGGAGAGTTACATGAACACTGTGTTTCAGGAGACAGTCACACCCATTAGATTAATTACATCCAATCTGGACTGTGGTCAGGGACAGGAGGGTGTGACTGCGAGTGAGTCAGGTATGGAGATCCAGAACTTAGCTTTGGAGGAGCCTCAGCCAATGTCCTTATCCAATAGATACAAGGTTCTCGCTCCTGGTGTGGATGAGGGCACAGGCTGCAGGGAGGATGAGCAAATTGACCACAGCACCGTGGTTCAGAGTGCCATTCAAGTGGGGGAGGGGGAAAAGAGAAATATAGTTGTAGTAGGGGATAGCATAGTTAGGGGAATAGATACTGTTCTCTGTATTTAAGGAAGGATATACTAGCATTGGAGGCAGTTCAGAAAAGGTTCACTAGGCTGATTCCTGGGATGAAGGGGCTGTCTTATCAAGAACGGCTAAACAGGTTAGGCCTTTATTCATTGGAGTTTAGAAGAATGAGAGGTGATCTTATAGAAACATATAAGATTTTAAGGGGGCTCAACAGGGTAGCTGTTGAGAAGATGTTTCCACTAGTGGGGGAATCTCGAACTAAGGGACATAATTATAGAATAAGGGGGACATTTAAAACTGAGATGCAAAGGAATTTCTTCTCTCAGAGGGTGGTGAATCTCTGGAATTCTCTGCCTCAGAGAGTTGTGGAGGCGAGGTAACTAATGTATTTAAGGAGGAGGTAGAGAGATTTTTGAAATCTTGGGGAGTCAAGGGTTAGGCAGAACAGGCCCGAAAGAGGAGTTGAGGCCTGGGACAGATCAGCCATGATCTTATTGAATGGCGGGGCAGGCTTGAGGGGCTGAATGTCCAACTCCTGCTCCTTTTTCTTATGTTCTTAATTCTCATCAGAATGAGCTGGTTATGCTTCTGCATGGAAAATTCACCATAAAAATCAACATTCTACCTTAATAATGAGATGAGGGAGGGGTACACAGCAAGAAGCTGGATATGATAAAGCATTTTAATTGGTTGTAAATCGACCTAAAAATATTTGTTTTTTTAAAAAAGGCTAAATATTAAGCAGTGGTTATTTATGAATACCATTTCTGACATTACCATACGTGTGTATATTGGATGAGAGCAAGATCAGGTGATACCCCCATAGTCTCACATCCTGTCTTGTCTATGGCCACACAAATAATGACCACTTGGCCAAAATACCAGAGTAAATCCAATGCCTCTGCAACATAATCCTGCAAGGGGTCAACAGCTTCAGCAGAAAATAAGAAGATAAAGCCATAGGAAACTGGTGAGAAATGATGGGAAGGGAGATATATACTTTTAGAAAGTGAAAAGTAGAAAAGTATAGTATAAGGGTTTGAAAGGGTTAATGTTTGGGACCGTGTGAGTAACACCTTCCACTATGATGATGTAAGAGATCACATGTGAGAGAGACTTGAAGGAGAAGCAGCATGGCATCAGTAGAGTAAGACATGCTTATGTAAAGATGAATATAGTTAATTTGTAATAAATGAGTTAATGTTAAAACATACTGAAGATTCCAAAATCTCTCCTAGATAGACTAACCGAACATACAACAAAAAGTAATGGAGGAGTAAGTGGATTGTCTTGAGGAGGAAGTTTTCTTCTGAATGATGTGCATAAAATCAAACTTTACAAATAAAATGGTACTACAAATGAAGATGTATAAATAATGGTCTATAATAGTGCATTGTCTGACTTGCCACTTAGGATGGCTTAAAGACAGAGCAGCAAAGCACAGCAGGAGGAAGGAGCGTTGGAAAACAGTGCGGGAAACATCGACAGCGGCAGAATAGCAAAGCACAGCAGGAGAGAGGAGCCTTTAAAAACAGCACGAGAAACACTGGCAACAATAGAGCAGCAAAGCACAATCAGAAAGAGAAGCCTTTAAAGAATTTTGCAGCAGGCTGGGATTGGAGTGGGCTGTAAGCTGCGAGTCTGAACTGAATGGGAGGAAAACAAAAATCATGAAGTGGCATCACATGACAAGGAGTTCAGTAAATTAAAATCAAAGGTTTTTAGATGATAAGGGTTAAGTAAAACATTTCAGTTAACCTCCCTGTAAAGTGATGTCAGCACAATAGAAGCAGCCGATTGATGAGTAGTCGGTGAGTCTATTTATTTAAGTCGTACGTTTAATAGTCTAAGAACTAGAGGTATGGCAGGGCAGCTCTGTCCCATGGAGTGCAAATCTGTTCCAAGTGGGAACTCCAGAACATTTCTCATATTGTGGACAACCACATGTGCAGGAAGTGTTGTCAGCTGCATCAGCTTAGCTCTGGGTTTTGCAGCTCGAGCAGCAGCTGGCATCACTGCAACACAACAGAGAGGCTGAGAGTTTCGTGGATAGCATGTTTATAGATGTGGTGACCCCACAGCTGAAGCATATGCAGGTAGAGAGGGAATGGGTGACCACCAGGCAGTCAAGGAGGACAGGGCAGGTATTGCAGGAGTCCCCTCAGTGCATCCCACTCTCCAACCAGTATTCCGTTCTGAATACTTGAGAGTGATGGTTCCTCATTTAAAGTACAGCCAGAGCTTAGTCCATGGCAGCACAGTTGGCTCAGCTGCACAAAGGGGCAGGAGGAAGATTGGGAAAGCAATATTGATGGAGGATTCCATAGGTGAACTGACATGTGTTTCGGTGGGCGCAGACGTGAATGGTACGTTACCTCCCTGGTGCCAGCGTCAAGGATGTCACTGAGAGGTTGCAGAAAATTCTCGCAGGGGGAGGTTGAACAGCCAGCAGTCGTTATCCATATCAGCACCAACGACATAGGTAGAAAGAAGATTGAGGTCCTGCAGGCAGATTTTAGTGAGCTAAGAATGAAACTAGCAATCGGGACCTCAAATGTTAGTAACATGTACAAGTGAGTACAGAAATAGGAGAATAGGGCAGATGAATGGATGACTGGAAAGATGGTGCAGGAGGGAGGACTTTAAATCCCTGGGATATTGGAACCAATTCTGGGGGAGATGGGGCCTGTACAGGCTGGACGGGTTGCACCTGAACACAGCCAGCACCATTTCCTGCACGGCAATTTGCTAGTGGTATTGGGGAGGGGTTGAACTAACTTGGCAGGATTGTGGGAACCAGGAAGTCACATTAGAGAGGAAAACCAAGTTGTACAGAGAGTTGGGAGAGACAGATAGCACTAGAGTAAGAAATAGTAAGCTATTAGGTGGGGTCAGAGAAAGACGGAATGTAATAAGATCTAAATTAGGTTTACGGTGAATGTATGTGAATGCGGGGAGTATGGTAAATAAGGTTGGTGAGCTGCAGGCGCAGATAGCCACAAGGAAGTATGATAGTGTGGAGATAACAGAGGCCTGGCTCAAGAAAGGGCAGGACTGGGTGTTAATTTGTTAAATGCTCTTTGAGCATGTTAATGATGTGTGCATAACATGGAATTTATTTTGAAATGTTGTTTCAGCGTATTAATCCATGTATTATAAAAGAAAGAAGGGAATCTATTAATCTGTTAATTGTGTATCAATTAAATGCAGGTGAAGGGTGTTAATTGGGGTCTTACTTGAGCACTTATAAGCAGACACTTATTGAGACTAGTGGAGGGTTTTGAATGAGGAGCTACATGCTTGTAATCCTTTTACTCTGTACAATAAATGTAAAAATAAATGTAAAACTGAGTAAAGATAGGCTCCAGCATTATCCTTCCATAACAAGCTTTCTGGAGTTTAACATTGGGTACTAAATATTCCTGGTACAAGGTGTTCTGGAAAGATAGGTAAGGCAAGAAAAGAGGAGGGGTAGCAGTTTTGATTAAGGAGAACATTACAGTGTTGGAGAGAGAGGATGTCCTAGAGGGATCAAGGAAAGAATCTATTTGATTAGAGCTAAGAAACAATAGAGATTCTATTACATTGCTGGGTGTATTGTATAGGCCACCAAATATTAGAAAATATATAGAGGAACATATCTGCAAGGAAATTACAGCAAGGTGGAAGAATTATAGAGTAGTTATAATGGGTGACTTTAATTATCCAAATGTAGACTGGGACAAGAATAGTGTAAAGGGCAGAGAGGGACAATAGTTTCTAGAGTGTGTTCAGGAGAATTTTCTACATCAGTATGTTTCCAGTCCAACGAGGAAGGAGGTATTGCTGGATCTGGTTCTGGGGAATGCAGTGGGTAAAGTGAATCAAGTGACAGTAGGGGAACATATAGGGGACAGTGATCATCATATCATAAGATATATGCTATGGAAAAGGACAAGGAGCAATCCAGGGTAAAAATAATTAATTGGGGGAGGGCAAACTTCAATGGAGCGAGAATGAATCTGACCCAGGTAAAGTGGAATCAAAGATTGGTAGGCAAAACTGTAACAGAACAATGGTCTACCATTAAAGAGGAGATAGTTCAGGTACAGTTAAGATACATTCTCATGAGGGGGAAAGGTACGGCAAACAAATCCAGAGCGCCCCGGATGACAAAAGAGATAGATGGTAAGATGAAGCTGAAAAAGGATGCTTATGACAGATGTCAGGTGGATAATACAGTTGAGAATCATGCTGAATATAGAAGTTTCAGAGGGGAAGTGAAAAAAAGGATTAAGAGAAGCAAAGAGAGAGTATGAGAAGAGACTGACAGCTAACATAAAAGGGAATCCAAAAGTCTTCTATAGGCACATAAATATTAAAAAGGGTGGTAAAACGAGATTTTAGGAACCTAAAAGGGGATTTATGCATGGAGACAAGGGGCATGGTTGAGGTTCTAGATGAGTACTTTGCATCTATCTTTATCAAGGAAGAAGATGCCACTTAAGTCCTTGTGAAAGAGGAAGTAGTTGAGACACTAGATGTCATAAGGAGGAGGTATTAGATAGGCTGGCTGTACTTAAAAGTTGATAAATCATGAGGATCGGATGAGATGCATCCAAGGGTACTGAGGGAAGTAAGGGTGGAAAGTGCAAAGGCACTGGTCATAATCTTCCAATCCTCCTTCAATGCAGGGATGATGCCAGAGGACTGGAGAATTGAAAATGTTATACCTTGTTCAAACAAGGGTGTAAGGATAAGCCCAGCAACTGCAAGCGTCAGTTTAACCTCGGTGGTGGGAAACCTTTTAGAAACAATAATTTGGGTCAAAATTAACAGTCACTTCACAAATGTGGATTAATTAAGGATAGATGGCATGGATTTGTTAAGGATAAATCATGCTTAACTAACTAGCTTGAGTTTTTTTGATGAGATAACAGAGAGGGTTGATGTGGTGTACATGGACTTTCAAAAGGCATTTGATAAAAGTGCCATGTAACAGGCTTGCCAGCAAAGTTAGAGCCCAAGGAATAAAAGGGACATTAGCAGCATAGATAGAAAATGGACTGACTGACAGGAAACAGAGAGTAGCGGTGAAGAATTGCTTTTCGGACTGGTGGAAGGTATATTGTGGGGTTCCCCAGGGGTCGGCGTTAGGACCACTGCTTGCCTTAACTTGGGTATTGTACAGGACACAATTTCAAAATATGGGGATGACACAAAACTTGGAAGTATTGTGAACTGTGAGGAGGATAGTTATAGACTTCAAGAGGACACAGACAGGCTGGTGGAATGAACAGACAACTGGCAGATGAAATTTAATACAAAGAAGTGTGGTGATTCTTTTTAGTAGGAACAACAGGGAAAGGCAATATAAAATAAAGGGTGCAGGAGCAGAGCAACCTGGAAGTATATGTGCACAAATCATTGAAGGTAGTAGGGCACGTTGAGAAAGCAATTAATAAAGCATAGGCATCCTGGGCTTTATAAACAGGGGCATAGAGTACAAAAGCAAGGAAGTTATGATAAACGTTTATAAAACACTGGTTTGGTCTCAACTGGAGCACTGTGTCCAGTTCTGGCTACCACACATTAGGAAGGATGTGAAGGCATTAAAGTGGGTGCAGCAAAGATTCACGAGAATGGTTTCAGGGATGAGGAACTTCAATTATGTGGATAGCTTGGAGAAGCTGGGCCTGTTCTCCTTGGAGAACAGAAGATTAACAGGAGATTTTATAGAGGTGTTCAAAAATTATGAGCTCTGGACTGAGTATATATGGAGAAACTGTTCCCATTGGCGGAAGGATCCAGAACCAGAGGGTACTGATTTAAGGTGATTGGCAAAAGAAGCAACGGCAACATGATGAAAAACCTTTTCATGCAGCAAGTGGTTAGGATCCAGAATGAACTGCCGGAGAGTGTGGTGGAGGTAGATTCAATCATGGCTTTCAAAAGGGAATTTGATAATTATCTGAAGGGGAAAAATTTGTTGGGCTATGGGGTAAAGGCATGGCCTGGGTCTAGGTGAGCTGCTCTTGCAGAGAGCATGCATGGGCAAATGGTCTCCTTCTGTACTGTAACCATTCTATGATTCTATAAGTGATATCTGGAATAGCTTATAACAAGCAGAGTTATTTCCAGTGGCCATGGCACCTAAGTCACATCATAACTCGAATAAGGCCACTGCAAACTATGTGCAGATTCAGTGTAACAACACTACCACTCAGCAATCACACTGAACTGTTTATTGTTAGCAATTTTTTGTTGCTTTTATGTAACACTTCAAACAAGAAAGCTAATGCTGTTCAGCTCCTCTATGCTACAGGGCATTCAACACAACAAAAAGATGTACAATGACTCAAAATGAAAGGCTTATTGTTGCCAGGATTTGTAAAAAGCAGATCAAAAAATCCTGTTAGAATCTTCCATAACTGTTTCTAAATAATGTTTGATTTACAAGTTTTAACAACGTAATTAAACCAGAGTTTTCAAGGCAAAAAAGGGAAATAGTAAATGACAGATCCATACACATTTTCTTTAATGTTCTGTTATAATACGCAACTTTTTAAATAATGGCTTTTTAAAGAAAACAAAACTTGTTGTCGGATAAAATTCTATCTTGGGACACTTGTGGTCAAACACCAAAAATTCTCCTCTCTATTATCTTAGCAGAGTGGCAGATATGGATATTTCCCAATAGACATTAACCTGTTTAAAGTAAATAGGTATTACCAATAAAAACAGAAATTGCTGGAAGGACTCAGCAGGTCAGGCAGCAGTGATGGAGAGAGAAATAAAGTTAATGTTTCAGGTTGATGACCTTTCGTCAGAACTGGAAAAAGTTAGAGATGTAACAGGCTTTATGCAGGGAAAGGGGAGAGGGGAGGAAGAGCAAAAGGGAAGGTCTGTGATAGGGTGACAGGCAAAAGAGATTAAATGGCAAAAAGAATGATGGTGCAAGGCAAAAGGAGATGGTAATAGGACAAGTAAAGAAGAGATATAAATAGCAATATCATAATCATATTGCACAGTTTCTGTCTGAAAAAACAGGGACAATGGTAATGATCTGAAATTGTTGAACTCAATGTTGAGTCCCGTAAGCTATGAAGCGCCTAGTCTAAGGATGAGGTGCTGTTCCTTGAGCTTATATTGATCTTGGAGGCTGTGAACAGAGAGGTCAGAGTGGGAGTGGAACAGAGAATTAGCATGACAGGTGACCAGAAGCTTGGGATCACACTCATGGACTGTATGGGGTGTCCCGCAAAGCACTCACGCAAACAGCATTTGGTCTCCACATCATTAACAGTGAATACAGTGTAGTAAATTAAAAGTACAAGTAAATCGCTGGTTCACCTAGAAGGAGTGTTTGGAGACCTGGACGGTGGGTGTGAAGTATAAGGGTAGGTGTTCGATCTCCTGTGCTTGCAGGGGAACGTGCCATGGGAGGAGAGGGAATGTTGAGGGCTATTAAAGAGTGGACCAGGGTCTTGTGGAGGAAACAGTCCCTTCAGAATACTGAAAGCAGAGTATGTCTGTAACCTCCTCTAGACTTAACAACCCTGCAAGATCAGTACTCCTTCAATTCTTGCCTCTTTTGCAACCCCACATCATTGCTTCACCATTGGCGGCCATGCCTTCAGCTGCCTAGGCCCTAAACTCTAGAATTTCCTCCCTAAGCCTCTCTGCTTCTCCACCTCTTTCTCATCCTTGAAGGCTTTTGGTTACCTATCCTAAAATTATCGTCTGTGATTTGATATTAACCTTTGTCTGATAACCCACCTGTGAACACATTGGGATGTTTTACTACAGTAAAAGCTGCTATATAAACAGAAGTTATTGCTGTTAATGTTAATGCTGCTACTAATTGAGTACAGGAGTAGTGAAGTCTTGCTTCAATTGTACAGAACCTTTTTTAAATTGCACCTGGATTACTGTGTGCAGTTTTGGTTCCCTTACCTTAGGAAGGACATTATTGCTATAGAGGGAATGCAACGAAAGTTCACCAGACTTATTCCCGGGATGGCAGGACTGTCCTATGAAGAGAGATGGGAAACTGTACCTGTATTCTCTAGAGTTTTGAAGAATGAGAGGTGATTTCATTGAAACCTACAAAATACTTAAGGGGATAGACAGGGTAGATGTAGCTTAGATGTTTCCCCTAGCTGGGGAGTCTAGAACCAGGGGCCATAATTTCAAAATAAGGGGGAAGCCACTTAAGACAGAGATGAGGAGAAATGTCTTTACTCAGAGGGTTGTGAATCTTTGCAATTCTCTACCCCAGAGGGTTGTGAAAGCTCAGTAATTGAGTTTGTTTAAAGCAGAGATTAACAGATTTCTAAATACAAATGACGTAAGGGCATATGAGGATAGAGTGGGAAAAAGGCATTGATGTGGATGATCAGCCATGATCTTACTGAATGGCGGAGCAGGCTCGATGGGCTGAATGGCCTACTCCTGCTCCTATGTTCTTATGTTCCTGCTCAAATAATGGTCAGACAAATTTCAGAAGCACAAAATAAAAGTTCATCCTTTAGGAACGAGTCATGTAATTTGGAAGATACTACCTTGTGAAGTGCTTTACGTCATCATGATCTTAAGTAACATTGCTTAAATTTGATTTGCACTACATTTTTTATTGATGCCCTCAGATAGCAGAATGCCTACACATGTCTACTTTAAAAAAAAAGCTGATTTGAAGCCATCTTTTGTAATCATTAATACTTAATCTGATTAATTACAATTCCTTTTGATAACATGTTCATTTATTTTATATTCCTAATCCACATAAGTTTGTATTTTAATGCCAAACTATTTGTGTGACCGTGAAGATAACATTAAATTGAAAAAATTCAAAAGATTGTGTTCAAAATACATCGTTTCTTTGTTACAAAACCAAACAAAAATGTTATTTTGAATTAGAAAACATCTAGTTGACAAAACATTTCTCAATTCAAAATATCCTTCGTACAATCTTGAGGTTTTTCCCTTGAAATATAAATGTCATGACCATAATCCAGCTATGTTCATTAATTCAGGTGTACAAATGTTACTGTGGAAGTATCACTGAGTGGGGACCATGGATTCAGTTCTCAATGCTCCTCGTATAATATTAATCACTGTACCTTGGGGGCATGGCGCAAGACTGCAAGTAATGGTCAAATGACTCTTCATAGAGAAAGGGAATAAAATTGAAGTGTCACTCTTATGCATCTTTGGCTTCTACAATGGCTTTATAACAGCACTGCAAAGTCTCAGGAACTAGTTGGACAAATAGTCCCTGTACTGATCCATGGTCCGAATGGTGACCTCCTGCTGTAACTTCAGCATTAGTCCACCAGAAGGGCCAGAATCTAAACCTAAACCCAATACACTAGTTCCTGGTCTTGCACTGCATGCGGACGCTTTGATCCGATCAATGTCCCATACAAGGTAATTGTTCTAATGGGGAGTACTGCCACCGGGGTTAGGGGGGGGTTGGGGGCACTGACACCATGCATACTTTGCTGACAACTTATAAAAATATATTATAAAGGCAAGCAATCAGATAGTGGCCAGTGATGCACGTGTCTGCCATAGGCATAAACAGGAAACTTCTCAATGGCCCTATAGTCCACAGGGGTCAGGGGCAGAAATTTCCGAAAGGTTCATCTCAGCACTTAAGTTAGGATGTGCTGCACTGCAGATTTTTGAGGCCCTACTATCTTGTTTGGATAACTTGTATATTCCATGAACAGCAGGAGGACTGCAGAAATCACAGGGAAAAAATGATGGTCTTCTTTATTAGGAATAAAAAGAAACAGAAAATCTTTTTATTGCACAATTCATTTTTAAAAGGCTTAATATTTAAATATGCTTCTGTTTAAGCTAGAATTGCCTGTTAATTTCAAAAAACCTTCAGTGAAGGTCCTCACTAAACGTTGCCTCAGGAAATGAAAGCTGTGGGAGTACAAGGCATAACCCTACCAGTGGATCAGAAACTGATTAAAAGGAAGGAAGCACTGGTAGTCGGGAGTGATGTCAAGGGGGGTGGGGGTGAAGTACCACGGGATTAGTGTTGTGGCCTCTACTGATCTGCATCAACAACTGTATAAGGGGGTGGGCAGGGAGAGTATTACTGCTATTTATTATGTACAGCAGAAAGCATTTATGATTTTGTTATAAATAATTAACAGTAGAAATTTCTCCCATGGACTCAGAAACTCAACGCTAATTAATTAACAGATTGTGTTAAACCAGAAAGTGCGACTAAGTCTGAGAAAGTGGCCAGGGACCTATAAAAGGAATTATATAAAATCTGTAAATCAAAGAATGGGACAAATGACATTTAACATAAAAAAGTGCGAGGTACTATTTGCTAGAAAAATGAATGGGTTTCATGTATATATTATGGGTGAAAAGGATTTGGGGTTGATACTAGATTTAATATATAGCATGTCAGTTTGCTATAAAACAACAACATCAAACAAACAAATTACAAAATCAGTAGAATATAAATTGAATGGTGCCATTATCAAACCGTACAACCCACAAATAATGCCACACTTTAAGGACTAGCCAGTTTTAGTTAACAAGATTCAAGGAAAACATTCAGACCACAGAGGTGGTGCAGACATGTCAAAAGGCTAACCTCTGCCGTTGTTGTTCTGAAAAAGATTGGAAAATGGTGGGTTTTTTAGGCTTGAAAGGAGGTGGGTAAAAGGTAACCTTATAAAAGGTGTAGTATAGCCCTGGAGCATGACTTCAAGGTGAACCAAAACAGTCGAATATGGGGCTTTAATTAAAAGTGGCATAAAGTCCATCTAAGATGGTTGGCAGTAACAGCTACTTCACACAGTGGTTGCAAAATTGAGCTCCATAGCACCACTGGTGCCAATGTTATGGCAGCCCAGAGTTCCGAAAATGGCAGCTGATCCGCTTCCAACCACTTCCGGTGCAGCCTGCACAGTATGCAATGTTTGAAAGGGTGCTAGCATGAGCCTGCTGTGTGCGCATGGAAGTGTGCGGAGTGGGCAGATCGTGACATCACTCAGCATTGTGGTTGACTCTTACGTGCCCTCTGAAATGGCCTAGCAAGCCACTCAGTTGTATCTAACCGCTACAAAGTCAATAAAAAGGACCACCCGGCAATGATCTAGTCACTGGAAACAACAACGGCAAACCCAGCCCTGTCGACCCTGCAAAGTCCTCCTACTAACATCTGGGGGCTTGTGCCAAAGTTGGCAGAGCTGTCCCACAGACTAGTCAAGCAACAGCCTGACACAGTCATACTCACGGAATCATACCTTACAGACAATGTCCCAGACACTGCCATCACCATCCCCGGGTATATCCTGTCCCACCGGCAGCACAGACCCAGCAGAGGTGGCGGCACAGAAGTATACAGTAGGGAGGGAGTTGCCCTGGGAGTCCTCAACATCGACTCTGGACCCCATGAAGTCTCACGGCATCACGTCAAACATGTACAAGGAAACCTCCTGCTGATTACCACCTACTGCCCTCCCTTAGCTGATGAGTCAGTACTCCTCCATGTTGAAAAGCACTTGGAGGAAGCACTGAGGGTGGCAAGGGCACAGAATGTACTCTGGGTGGGGGACTTGATGTCCATCACCAAGAGTTGCTCGGTAGCACCACTACTGACTGAGCTGGCCAAGTCCTAAAGGACATATCTGCTAGACTGGGTATGCGGCAGGTGGTGAGGGAACCAACAAGAAGGGAAAACATACTTGACTTCGTCCTCACCAATCTGACTGTCGCAGATGCATCGGTCCATGACAGTATTGGTAGGAGTGACCACCGCACAGTCCTTGTGGAGATGAAGTCCAGCCTTCACATTGAGGATACCCTCCTTCGTGCTGTGTGGCACTACCACCGTGCTAAATGGGATAGATTTTGAACAGATCTAGCAATGCAAAACTGGGCATCCATGAGGCGCTGTGGGCCATCAGCAGCAGCAGAATTGTACTCAACCACAATCTGTAACCTCATGGCCCGGCATATCCCTCACTCTACCATTACCATCAAACCAGGAGACCAACCCTGATTCAGTGAAGAGTGCAGGAGGGCACGCCAGGAGCAGCACCAGGCATACCTCAAAATGAGGTGTTAACCTGGTGAAGCTACAACACAGGACTATCTGCGTGCCAAACTGTGTAAGCAGCATGCGATTGACAGAGCTAAGCGATCCCATAACCAATGGATCAGATCTAAGCTCTGCAGTCCTGCCACATCCAGCTGCGAATGGTGGTGGACAATTAAACAACTAACTGGAGCAGGTGGCTCCACAAATATCCCCATCCTCAATGATGGGGGAACCCAGCACATCAGTGCGAAAGATAAGGCTGAAGCATTTACAACAATCTTCAGCCAGATGTGCCGAGTTGATGATCCATCTCAGCTGCCTCCTGAAGTCCCCAGAATCACAAATGCCAGACTTCAGCCAGTTCAATTCACTCCGTGTGATATCAAGAAACGACTGAAGGCAATGGATACTGCAAAGGCTATGGGCCCTGACAATATTCCGGCAACAGTACTGAAGACCTGTGCTCTAGAACTTGCCGCGCCCCTAGCCAAGCTGTCCCAGTACAGCTACAACACTGACATCTACCCTGCAATGTGGAAAATTGCCCAGGTATGTCCTGTACACAAAAAGCAGGACAAGTCCAACCCGCCCAATTACCGCCCCATCAGCCTAGTAAAGTGATGGAAGGTGTCATCAACAGTGCCATCAAGCGGCACTTGCTTAGCAGTAAACTGCTCAGTGACGCTCAGTTTGGGTTCTGCCAGGGCCACTCAGCTCCAGACCTCATTACAGCCACGGTTCAAACATGGACAAAAGAGCTGAACTCAAGAGGTGAGGTGAGAGTGACTTCCCTTGACATCAAGGCAGCATTTGACAGAGTATGGCATCAAGGAGCCCTAGCAAAACTAAGGTCAATGGGAATCAGGGGGAAACCCTCCGCTGGCTGGAGTCATACCTAGCGCAAAGGAAGATGGTTGTGGTTGTTGGAGGTCAATCATCTCAGCTCCAGCATGTCACTGCAGGTGTTCCTCAGGGTAGTGTCCTAGGCCCAACCATCTTCAGCTGCTTCATCAATAACCGTCCTTCAACCATAAGGTCAGAAGTGGGGATGTTCGCTGATGATTGCGCAATGTTTAGCACCATTCGTGACTCCTCAGATACTGAAGCAGTCTGTGTAGAAATGCAGCAAGACCTGGACAATATCCAGGCTTGGGCTGATAAGTGGCAAGTAACGTTCATGGCCCACAAGTGCCAGGCAATGACCATCTCCAACAAGAGAGAATCTAACCATCTCTCCTTGACATTCAATGGCATTACCATCGCTGAATCCCCCACTATCAACATCCTAGGGGCTACCATTGACCAGAAACTGAACTGGAGTAGCCATTTAAATACCGTGGCTACAAGACCAGGTCAGAGGCTAGGAATCCTGCGGCAAGTAACTCACCTCCTGACTCCCCAAAGCCTGTCCACCATCTACAAGGCACAAGTCAGGAGTGTGGTGGAATACTCTCCACTTGCCTGGATGGGTGCAGCTCCAACAACACTCAAGAAGCTTGACACCATCCAGGACAAAGCAGCCCGCTTGATTGGTACCCCATCTACAAACATTCACTCCCTGCACCACCGACGCACAGTGGCAGCAGTGTGTACCATCTACAAGATGCACTGCAGCAACGCACCAAGGCTCCTTAGACAGCACCTTCCAAACCTGTGACCTCTACCAACCAGAAGGACAAGGGCAGCAAATGCATGGGAACACCACCACTTGCAATTTCCCCTCCAAGTCACAAACCATCCTGACTTGGAACTATATCACCGTTCTTTGACTGTCGCTGGGTCAAAATCCTGGAACTCCCTTCCTAACAGCACTGTGGGTATACCTACCCCACGTGGACTGCAGCGGTTCAAGAAGGCAGCTCATCACCATCTTCTCAAGGGCAATTAAGGATGGGCAATAAATGCTGACCTGGCCAGCGATGCCCACATCCCATGAATAAATTTTTAAAAATTTAACGCTGATTTGGTACCCAACCTGTCACTTTGGACCTCATAGGTCCCATTAATGTCTTCTTTTCAACACTCTCAACTGACCATGCATTCAGTTTCACAAGGGATCCTCCACTGGTGCTATTTAAAGGTGTCAGCATGGGACACTCAGGTGAGGTGTTTTTGACTTTCCTTTCCTATTGCAGCATTAGTGGAAGTACTGTGTACTGTGCTGTTGGAGAAGTTCTGAAAAGTTGTTGGGAGTCAGAAAGGAGTGGTGCTGAATTTGTTTCCAAGGGGTTCAGCGGAGTTTGAAGGTCTGTGAGCAGAAAACATTCTATCACTCCTAAAGACTATAGCCGCAGTCCCGCTAGAACATAAGCATGACAGGGAGATGCAGGTCATGCAGCAGAAAGGGGAAGCTGCACACAGAGGGAGAAGGAAGTTGACTGCCAGTTTGTCCTTGAAGGATTATGTTTGTAGTTTTAGGGGCGGCGCACTGGTTAGCCACCGCAGCCTCACAGCTCCAACAACCCAGGTTCAATTCTGGGTACTGCCTGTGTGGAGTTTGCAAGTTCTCCCTGTGTCTGCGTGGGTTTCCTCCGGGTGCTCCGGTTTCCTCCCACATGCCAAAAGACTTGCAGGTTGATAGGTAAATTGGTCATTATAAATTGCCCCTAGTATAGGTAGGTGGTAGGGAAATATAGGGACAGGTGGGGATGAGGTAGGAATATGGAATTAGTGTAGGATTAGTATAAATGGGTGGTTGATGGACGGCACAGACTCGGTGGGCCGAAGGGCCTGTTTCAGTGCTGTATCTCTAAACTAAACTAAACTAAAAGTCCATACCCACATAGGGTATTCAGAGAGCACTTCTCCTACCTCTACCTCAACCAGGAGTAGGGTCTGAGACAGATGCAATTCACCAAGGAGGTTACTAATCTGTGTTTTCTCCTCCAACCGGATATGCAGCCGTTTAGCAGGGGAAGGACAGCACTGCCAAAGGCCATCAAGATCAAAGTGGCCCTCAATTCCTATGTCTCAGGATCATTCCAGGCTGGAGCCAGCAACCACACTAACATTTTACCGTTCACTGTGCATCGCTGCATCAAGGAGGTAATGGATTACCTGTACACAGGAGAGGAGCTTCATTGTCTTCTCTCTAACCAGAGATAAGCAGGAGGAGCAGGCATATGACTTTACCAGGTTAGTGGGATTCCCAATGGTGCGGGGTGCAACAGAATGCACGCACGCGGCTCTGCAGACACCACATCTCAATGGGAAGATGTATGGAACCACTCCATTAATGTCTGTGTACAACGACGCACAGAACATCATGTCAGTGAATGCCTGGTATCTGGGCAGTAGCCACAATACTTTTATCTTTTGCCAGTCAGCCATTCCCACTATATTCAAGCCACCATGACGAATCAGAGGGTGACTTTTTCAAAACAGTTCCACCAGTTGCTACAGCCAGAATGCACCGCACCTTTAGAAGGTGCAGGCTGTCTTTACAAAGTGCAGACTTGCTGAAATACGTGCTAGCCATGCACACATCGGGGCCCCCGCCAAGCATGTAGCCAGTCAGCAGCACGTTTCGCACTGGGCTGCACGCTGCAACCATGCTGATGAGCTGGCAGCACAATGTTTGCGTGCTGCCTGCATCAGTTTGAACGGGCATGAGGTAATCGCAATCCTGAAGCGCGAGAACCAGCGCAATCGAAACTTTTAGCTCAGAAAATGATTAGGTGAATTAGTGAGGAAAAGACCCTGATCTTCATTCAGGACACAGTTAGATAATGTGCTAAGGGGACTAGAATCTTTTCCCAGAAGAATGAACTAATCTGGACCAAGTAGCATCCATTATTTCTATTTATCTTGTCCTTAACATTCATGTTAGTGAAAATAAATCGCACCATTGACACTACAGTCTGCTAGTAACTATTTTCAATGAAGTTATTAGAAATATGCCGCTTTCTGAAATCGGAGGGTGGGATGAGTTAGTGGATTAGCACACAGACCTACCAAATTAAGGCTTGAATCTAACCAGACTGATGGGATAAAGATTTATTCTCCATAACATATGCAAGTTAAACCTGCTCACTGAAATTAGGTTGGATAGTCCCATACTTTCCCAATAGATGCATGTTGACAGCAAAAAAACACCTTCCTATTATTCAGTGCTAATCGCCACTAAATTGAGAATCACAATTTAGCGATGACACCAGCTGTCGTAGGAAGCGATTTCACACTGATGCAGGAGGGAGGTGCTTTTGTACGATTAAGAGTTGAGGCATATTGTTAAAACAGAATGGAGACAGCCTCACACTAGCTTTGATCTATTCTATACCAGGCCTCAGTGCTTGGAATTATTGTGGATGCTGAGAACAGAATTAAATGCTTTATTCCTTCACATATAAATTTATCTACAGTTCAATTTTACATGTACCTAAATTAGCGGCTTAAGATTTTTGAGATTTTAAAGTATTTTGTTAATTAATTATGACATTTCCTCAGAATGTACCTATTGCATGATACTGTGAATAGGAAAGAGCACCATCATAGGGCGAAAAAGTAATTACGACATGAATGTTCTCAAATGGTCTTCTCACAGAAAAAATACTCTATACAGTGACCAAGTGGTCTGATCATTAGAAATATTATTCAATAATATTTTAGTATAACACCATATAACATCCTTCACCAAATTGTAATCAAGTGTCCATAAATCATATTTGGTCCAATAAAAGAGGCAGCACAGTGGCGCAGTGGTTAGCACCGCAGCCTCACATCTCCAGCGACCCGGGTTCGGTTCTGGGTGCTGCCTGTGCGGAGTTTGCAAGTTCTCCCTGTGACCGCGTGGGTTTCCGCCAGGTGCTCTGGTTTCTTCCCACAGCCAAAGACTTGCAGGTTGATAGGTAAATTGGCCATTGTAAATTGCCCCTAGTGTAGGTAGGTGGTAGGAGAAAGGTGTGGATGTGGTAGGGAATATGGGGTTAATGTAGGATTAGTATAAATGGGTGGTTGTTGGTCGGCACAGACTCAGTGGGCCGAAGGGCCTGTTTCAGTGCTGTATCTCTAATAAAAAAAAATAAAAAAAAAAGAGGACTTTGCTATGTTTTCACATAATTGATGAAAATGTACTGTAAGGAAGAACCTTTTGTACTTTTACATTCTATGAAACCTTATCAATCATATGTTTTTAATATTTTAGTCATAGTATTAAAAGATATTTACCAGCATTAATGACTTTTTCTATTTAGGCCTTTATATTCTCGTGTGCATATATGTTCCAAAGAAATGATATGAATGTGCTAACTCTCTAGTCCCTTCTGACAATAACAGCTTCAAAACATTAGTATATCAAAAATTGCTTTTGTCTTTATTCAATTTTCTTAAAACATATATTCTGCAGTATTCCAAGCAATAATAAATTAATTAGAGTGTTGCACGTGATCAAAAAGAATCTGACTTTTGGCATGGTTGATAAAAATGTCTAGAAATAAAAAACTTCTGATTTATTAAGTAAAATCAAGATGGGAGGGTAAGCAGAAATCTAAAAATGGATCTTACAAGCTTCAGTAAAGTGTTCTTCCCTTTAGGAAATAATGTGACCCTGCAGTAATTGAAGATAAGGGACAGCTAGAATTGCAAAAGGACACATTACCAGTGTTGATTTAAAATAATTATTTTTTAAACTGTTAGATCAATAACAACTGCATCTACTTAATCAATTTATTAGTTTCAGGAAGATTAGCTTGATTTAAATTGAAATTTGAACGCCTAAAAACAAATAAGGATTAAAAGTAACTGCAAAAATGGGGTAGTGTGGTGACAACCAAATAAGGACACACAGAAGTCTGAAATTTACTTTGCTGATTCCAGATTGAGCCATTTTGAGTAGGCAGGCATTAAATCTCCCTGAAGTGAAGAGAAATAACTGGAGGGTGAGAGTCACCTCTGAGTAGCTCACTGTGCCTCCCAGAGGCTGGTGATGAGGGGAAATTCAGCAAGTGGTCCGGAATGAGGCAACATTTCTGCACTCCGCAAGATGTCAAGTAGACAAAGACAAACACAAAAATAACAGATAAAGGGTAAAAACATATCCAGAAAAATACCTCCTTGATAAAAAGGCACTCAGAATCATTCAAACAGCAAACAATAACTTGAAAAAATGTACACCTGATTTAATCTCATAAACAAGTTATGTTGGCTTGGAGGAAGTGGTGTGGTGGGGGGTGGGAGGCGGACAGCGTGGAGACTAGCAAAGAAGAGAAAGAAGATTTTTTTTACACTGCCTGCAAAAAAAAGACACATTAGAGGGCAATTTTGACCATGCAATAGCCTAAAACAGGTAATAACGAATCAGCAGTCTGTTTTACATGTCTCCGGAGTTCGATATCCATTGAAGAATTGCTTTGGTCATTACTTGTGGTGAACACGTTCTAACAAGGAACAGGTTTACAATTTTGTTATAAACAGCAGAGCATCGGATCCCTTCCAACATGGTAAACATGTTAGCCAAGGAATTCTCATAGTGAAAAGATTACTAAGTAAGCAGTATCTAATTCTGGGGAATCGTAAAGGCCAACACTAAGTACCAGTACAAGATCTGTGTTCCAGGAATAGTCACAAGGGTTATCTCCATCTTCTGCCATAACTTCAGTAGGAGATTGGTAGAACCCCTGCAGAAACAGTGCAAACTGCCACATTTTGCCAAGGGGTTCTTCTGTATTTTCCCACTTCAATTTTTTTTAAATTCATTCATGGGATGTGGGCGTCACTAGCTAGGCCAGCATTTATTGCCCATCCTTAATTGCCCTTGATGAGCTGCCTTCTTGAACCGCTGCAGTCCACGTGAGGTAGGTAGACCCACAGTGCTGTTAGGAAGGGAGTTCCAGGAATTTGACCCAGCGGCAGTCAAAGAACGGTGATATAGTTCCAAGTCAGGATGGTGTGTGACTTGGAGGGGAAATTGCAAGTGGTGGTGTTCCCATGCATTTGCTGCCCTTGTCCTTCTGGTTGGTAGAAGTCACAGATTTGGAAGATGCTGTCTAAGGAGCCTTGGTGTGTTGCTGCAGTGCATCTTGTAGATGGTACACACTGCTGCCACTGTGCGTCGGTGGTGGAGGGAGTAAATGTTTATGGATGGGGTACCAACCAAACGGGCTGCTTTGTCCCGGATGGTGTCGAGCTTCTTGAACATTGTTGGAGCTGCACCCATCCAGGCAAGTGGAGAATATTCCATCAAACCCCTGACTTGTGCCTTTAGATGGTGGACAGGCATTGGGGAGTCAGGAGGCGAGTTACTCACGGCAGGATTCCTAGCCTCTGACCTGGTCTTGTAGCCATGGTATTTATATGGCTACTTCAGTTCAGTTTCTGATCAATGGTAGCCCGTAGGATGTTGATAGTGGGGATTCAGTGATGGTAATGCCATTGAATGTCAAGGGGAGATGGTTAGATTCTCTCTTGTTGGAGATGGTCATTGCCTGATATTTGTGTGGCACGAATGTTACTTGCCACTTATCAGCCCAAGCCTGGATATTGTCCAAGTCCTGCTGCATTTCTGCTCGTACTGCTTCAGTATCTGAGGAGTCGCGAATGGTGCTGAACATTGTGTAACCAGCAGCGAACATCCCCACTTCTGACCTTGTGATTGAAGGAAGGTGATTGCTAAAGCAGCTGAAGATGGTTGGGCCTAGCACACTACCCTCAGGATCTCCCGTAGTGATGTGCTGGAGCTGAGATGATTGACCTCCAATAACCACAACCATCTTCCTTTGCGATAGGTATGACTCCAGCCAGCGGAGAGTTTTCCCCTGATTCCCATTGACTTCAGTTTTGCTAGGGCTCCTTGATGTCATACTTGGTCAAATGCTGCCTTGATGTCGAGGGCAGTCACTCTCATCTCACCTCTTGAGTTCAGCTCTTTTTTCCATGTTTGAACCAAGGCTGTAATGAGGTCAGGAACAGAGTGGCCCTGGCAGAACCCAAACTGAGTGTCACCGAGCAAGTTATTGCTAAGCAAGTGCTGCTTGATGGCACTGTTGATGACACTTCCATCACTTTACTGATGATTGAGAGTAGACTGATGGGGCAGTAATTGGCCAGGTTGGACTTGTCCTGCTTTTTGTGGACAGTCATACCTGGGCAATTTTCCACATTGCCGTGGTTCCAATTTGGAAATGATGTTTAGTCAACCAACCTTGGGAGTTACGTAGATGCCAGCACCAATTCAATAGTCAGAAACCAATACAAGGATGTGACTGCACTGGAGAGGGTGCAGAGGAGATTCACCAGGATGTTGCCTGGGCTGGAGCATTTCAGCAACGAAGAGAGACTGGATAGGCTAGGGTTGTTTTCCTTGGAGCAGAGAAGGCTGAGGGAGGACCTGATTGAGGTATACAAAATTGTCAATAAGCAGGGGGCATAGATTTCAGGTAAGGGGCAAGAGATTTAGAGGGGATTTGAGGAAAGAATTTTTCATCCAGAGGGTGGTTGGAATCTGGAGCGCACTGCCTGAAGGGGTGGTAGAGGCAGGAACCCTCACAACATTTAAGAAGTATTTAGATGAGCACTTGAAACGCCATAGCATACAAGGCTACAGGCCAAGTGCTGAAAAATGGGATTAGAATAGATAGGCTTGACGGCCGGCACAGACACAGTGGGCCAAAGGGCCCGTTTCTGTGCTGTATAACTCTATGACAATCTTACTGAGGAATTGATGGAAACAGACTTTAAATTTCTTTCCTACTCCATGTCCTCTCATTTGGTACATCAAGGTGTTACATCCTGTCAATTGTTTGAAGCTTTCCAATTGCATTCAAGAAATCGTTTAAAAACTGTTTGCCCATATTGAAGTGTAAAGACAATGGATGCCACAGTTTAAAAAAAAACAGTGGTTTCATCTGCAGCTGCCCCTATGAGTGCATCAAGAGTAATTAAAGCTAAAGGCCTGCTCAGGTCATGAAAAAAAAAACCTGACCTGAACCCAACAGAACCACATCAGACCTGAGCCCGACCTGGCTCGAGTCCCCCCATTTTTTCCTGCGCCCAACCCAACCCGAGCCTGACCTGACCACCGGAATGTTCACTTTACCGACCTTCCAATTCCGAATCTGCATGAAGCTGCAGCATGAGTGCAATGATGTCATTGAGACGTTCACTCGCTCACTGCGCAGACTCAGACTTTCCCTCCTTGATGTCCCGGATTCCAGCTCAGGTGGGTTTTTCAACTTGTAAAAGTAATATTTACTGTGTGTGTCGGACCCGACCCGGCCCGATCCGAGCCCGACACATATCGTCGGGTCCCGTCGGGTTCGGGTCGGGTAGCAGGCCTTTAATTAGAGCAGTTTCAGTCCATAATCAGTGTGTATATTCAATAAACTGAACATGGATAGTGTTTTCCAGCCTCCCCAACCCCACCATAATCACAATCTGCCCCTTTCACACCCACTGCATGCAAATAATATTGGGGGTTGGGCAGAGCCGAACTATCTGACCCATAGCTCTCCCGTCTACCCCCTTTCTGCCATTTACCAGCAACTAGAAGGTGGCGATAATCTTTTCAAATGGAGGGAAAGAGCCAATTGAAGTTTCTTCTCTCTCCATCTCAATGCTCCAAATCCTCATTTTCTAAGATATCAATCTCAATTGAGGTGTCAAAGCATTATCCATTCTCCTCTTCAGGACTCTTCTACCCTTTTAAATTCCCAGCCTCCTTTTCTGGCACTGCAGCAGAACCACCAAAATTTTACTCTCTTGCAGCCGAGGGGATCCCTCTTAGTGATGTGGCTCACAACAGGCAACCACCCTACAAAGCCAAGGACCCCCAACCCAGGTGACTAGGTCAGGGTTACAGTGGCTTCAGATGGTTGGGAGGAAGTCCTACCCTATTGCTCCCCCTGCTTCCAGTATAATATAGGCCAGAATTTTACCGGCATGCTGTAGCTCTAGACGATGGGATCAAAAGTGGCTTTTAAGCCTGCAAGGGCAGATGGATGAACTGTAGAGGGGGGGGGGGGGGGGGTGAATTTTACCACTGGCGGCCAATTGAGACATCGTCCCAGGGACACCCATCCAATTACTGACGGCAGCCTACCTCTCCTAGCTGCCAGCCCAATGAGAGGGCCAGTAGCTCTGCAGCCTTGGCAGTGCCAACAATAGAGGCGGTTACTGCTGAGGCTGCAAGGGGAAGAAGGTGAGGGCATCCATATTGAGGCGCCCTCGTAGGTACATGGAAAATTGTTATATGCCAGGGCCAGGCAACCAGGCCCCACCGATCGGACAGGGTGAACCCTCCAGCAGTGGCATAGGGCCACGAAGCACCCATTTCAGCTAGTGAGCCCTTCTATGAGTCATGGAGCCTTCGAAAAGGAAGGCCACCACTGACCCCCGCCCCCCACCATTCTGCTGGGAGGCAGCCTCGTTGTAGTTGGTAGACTCACCACATGGCGGGAGGCCGTTCCAAGGGTGGTAAAATCCTGGCAGAGTCATAAAATGGTTGTCAATAGACCAATTAATTACCTTATGATGCAGGCACAGCAGCCCGTGGAGAAGCCCCCACGGGCACTTCCACGATGAGGATGGAAGCCACAGGCATTCTAAGTCACGAGGAGAGACAAGGGAGCAGGCTGCCTCCACCTCACCTTCAGCCACAGGGGGAGCACCCGGTAGAAGTGGACATGAACGCAAGATGCCACATCATTTGGTGCACTTTTTAAGGTCACTTGGGTGATGTTTTTTGAGTTTGTTTGTTCATTGCTTTTTCGTTTAATTTTATTATTGATCATGCCAACGCGCTGACTTGTGTGTTATCATTGCTTGATGTCAAAAGGGCCATCGGGTGAAGGGCGGGAGTTCATTCATGCCATGGTCTGTATTGGGCGAGATTGTTGGTGGTGGACCAGCCCATTTTCAATCGATGAGGGTGGCACAGGGATTATTCAGATGTGCGGGGTTTACTGGATTGTTTCTCTCTTTAATGGAGGGTGAGTTGCAGCGTTAGCTGTCATGAGGGCTGTGAGTCGCTCAAGTGAAACTTCGCTGAATTAGCATGGTCCAAGCCATGAGCTCTGGGACAGCTTTGGCAGTCTTTCTCCAATGCCTGGGTATCTGTTTCCTCTGGAGCTCCCCCTTTGTCCTCCTTCTTCTCAGAGGAATAGTGGCACACCAGGTTTCTCCTCTTCATCCAGCTGCAGACTTCTTTGCATAGTCAAGTTGTGCAGTGCGCAGCAGATCAGCACAATACAAGACACCCTGGCTAGCTTGTACTGGAGGGCACCACCCAAATCAGTCAAGGAAACTGAAGCATAGCTTCAGGATGCCAATGATCTGTTAAATGCAGGTACGTGTTAGTAGATGGCTTTGGTTGTAGCACCTCTCTACATCCATGGCTGGATACCAGACGGATGTCAGGAGACACCTCTTCAGGGGGCCTATCCCCCAGCAGCCACCCACAGAGTCTGGATGTTGGCCTGAAGACGTGTGGCACCTGGGACTCTGAGGATAAAGGCATCATGACAGCTGTGAGGGAATTGAGCACACACTGCAAGATGTGCTTCCAGTGGTCATAGGCCAACTGGACATTCTGGACAGAAGCTTTTTCTGTTCATGATTCTGGCTGGCTAGTTTGTTGGTGCCTTGATGGTTACGTGAGTACATTCGATTTCCCCCGGACCTGAAGGAATCTAAAGCTCTCAATGCCCTGTGCTGGCCCATCCGTCTCAAAATGGATGTAGTCACCCGCCCTCTGGAAGAAGGCATCCGTGACCTGCCTGATGGTGTGATGAGCTGCCGACTGCAAGATTCCACTCCGATCCACAGCTGAACACTGGAACGACCCAGATGCATAAAAATTCAGCGCCACAGTGACCTTGACGGCTGCAGGTAGGGGATTGTCGTGGGGGTGGGGGGGGGGGGGGGGTCACAAGGCACCAGGTCATTGTGGACCAGAGCACAAATAAAAGAGAGTATTTGGCTGGATAGGCACAGTCTCCTACGACAGTGGCGCTCTGTCATTTGCAGGTAGCTGACTCTTGGGCAGTACGCCCGATGTTTTAGGTAGTGCCTCAATCTGACCAGAAGGATGCATCAACTGAAGCTCCTCCTTGCCACTCTGTCCAATGTCAGAATAGCCTGTTCCCATGTCAACTCCCTCACCAGCCACTTGTTGGTTACCCACCTCTGATGCCCAAGTGATGCCAGCAGCCTCATGTTCCCTCTCAAGAGTCCTACCACTCACTGTTCACAAATGGAAGCCTCTCAGCACCAGCAACAGCAACTCTGTGCCACTGGTTGACCAGTTGAGTTTAAATCTCCCTTTTTTTACAACTGCTGTGCAATGCATTCATTAGCACTTATGGCTCCCTACTGTGTGACCGACAGCTGCACCCTAATGTGTCCCAGACTCTACATTTTCCCCATGCCTCCCAATCAAACTCTACATCAAAGACTGTTAATGAGCTCCTCAACAAGCTGTTAATTGGAGGTGTGCAGTTTGCCGGCTCCCGCCCTCCCTTTGAAAATCAGATCTTGTTTCGGAGGCGTGGAAACCAGTGGCGCCATTCAAGATCACAATTTTCAACGCGCACCTTCACATGCGACTGAAAATCCAATCCATTAGAACCAAATGGTAGTTTGAATAGAAAAAGAGCTGCACCCTTGCTGAAAGTTTGATGAACAGATAAAACAGCTGTAACTGAATAATGACTATACTGAAAGGGCATTGAGAATGGAATCGTAGTGACAGAATGTAAGTGACAAGGCTCGTAACATAGTTTCTTTTCAATATGACAGCATATCCTCCGGGCAGTAGGATAACTTTAGCTGCTCATTACTTTTTTTGTGCGACTGTTTCTGGACATTACGCATCATTTCTTTGCGCATACTTAAATTGGTTTCACTCATTTCATCTTAGACATTAATCTGTATAATATTTATAATGATCACTAATAATTAATCATGTATTCTTTTCAGAATTCCTAATATGGCACAGTCAAAATGTCACACACAATACTGATATGTCAATTCATATAAACAGATCTGATCATCAATCTTTGTACAGTTGGATAAATCTGATGTAATTCACCCCATAGCAGCCTTAGCTCTTTGATAATTTGTCCATTCATATTAGATAAGGATTAACATTAAAACACAGCAATATGATTCATCAAAATGCAACCGTGGACAATGTTTTATTCATATTTGCAAAGGGCAGTCAGTGCTACATTTCAGACTATCAGCACAAAAGCAGAAAATAATGCCTTAATTTCGCACTCCACATAGCTCTTAAGAGTGGCACAGCAGAGGGGGATATCAAAGAGGTCATTCCACTGCCCTGCAGAGGCAGAGTTAATGAGATGGGAGTACTAACCCCAGGACCTACAAGGTTTTGAGTGAGCAGTATAGCAGGGCCACTGGCCTGGGAGCAAGCCCTCACTTCCTTGCTGAACAGCAAAAGTGACTTAGAGATACATTTGGAGAGAAAATCAAAGTACATGTCCTATGTTGGTAAATGGCTTAATTAAAAATAAACAATTACAGTAAGTTACATCTGTGAGCTCTTATAAAAAAAATTAATTCCACTGAAATCTGCGGAATGAAAATCGGGCCTGTCCTATAATGGGCAAAAGATCGGCTCCACCAGATTACTGCCCATGTGGTGAAGATAATAAATTACTTCATGGTCTCTTGCATTAGTAATTAGTATTAATCATACCTTGAGCTTACAAAAATTGATTTAGCCATGCAGGAAATATTGCAGGATGACAAATCTCCTCGTAAACAGGGCACAGGGCTTAGTAATAGGTCCCTTGCTTTTCATGCTATATATCATTGATTTAGACTTAAATGTAGGGGGCATGATTAAGAAGTTTCCAGATGATTCAAAAATTGGCCATGTGGTTGACAGTGAGGAAGAAAGCTTCAGACTGCAGGAAGACGGGTCAGCTGACCTGAAGAGTGGCAAATGGAATTCTATCCAGAGCAGTGTGAGGTAATGCGTTTGAGTAAGACAAACAAGGCAAGAGAATACACAATAATTGGTAGGATACTGAAAAGTGTAGAGAAGCAGAGGGATCTTGGAGTACACGTCCACAGATCCCTTGAAGGTAGCAGGACAGGTAGGTAAGGTGGGTAAGGCAGAATATGAGATACTTTCCTTTATTAGCTGATGCATAGGATAAGAATTATACTGGAACTACATAAAACAATAGATAATCCACAGCTAGAGTACTGTGTACAGTTCTGGTCACCACATTACAGAAAGGATGTGATCACATTGGAGAGGGCACAGAGGAGATTTAAGAGGATGTTGCCAGGACTGGAAAATATTAAGCTATGAGAAAAGATTGTTGGACCAGTGTGATCCATGGCAACCACACCTGCAGTAAGTGTCTGCAGCTCGAGGAACTTTGGCTCAGAGTTGATGAGCTGGAGCCCGAATTTCAGGCACTGCGATGCATCAGAGAGGGAGAAAGTTACCTGGACACTTTGTTCCAGAAGGTAGTCACACCCCTTAGTCTAGGTACTTATGATTTGGTCCATGGTGTGGGACTGGAGGGTGTGACTACGAGTGAGGCAGGTATGGGACCCAGAAGGTAGCACTGGAGGAGCCTCAGTCCTTGCACTTGTCCAACAGGTTCGATGTTCTTGCAGCTTGTGAGAACGAGAGCAGGGACTGCAGGGAGAATGAGCAACTGACCACGGCACTGTGGTACAGGGGGCCATTCAAGTGGTTGGGGGGGTGGGGGGGGGGTGGAGTTAAAAGGTATGTAGTTGTAGTAGGGGACGGTATAGTTAAGGGGATGGATACTGTTCTCTGCAGCCAAGAGCATGAGTCCTGAAGGCTGTGTTGCCTGCCCGGTACCAAGGTTAAGGACATCTCCTCAGGCCTGGAGAGGAACTTGGAGTGGGAGGAGAAGAATCCAGTTGTCGTGGTGCATGTGGGTATCAATGACATGGATAAGACTAAGAAAGAGGTTCTGCTGAGGGAGTATGAGCGGCTAGTGGCTAAATTAAAAAGCAGAACCACAAAAAGTAATAATCTCTGGATTACAACTGAGCCACGAGCAAATGGCATAGGGTAAATAAGATCAGAGTTGAATGCGTGGTTCAAAGATTTGTGTTGGAAAAGCAGGTTTCAATTCACGGAGTACTGGCACCGGTACTGGAAAAAGAGGGAGCTGTATCGTTGGGACGGTCTTCACCTGAACCACGCTGGGACCAGTGTCCCAGCAAGTCATATAACTAGAGCTGTAGAGCGGGCTTTAAATTAAATAGTGTGGGGAAGGGTTCGCATCCGGGGGAATTTGAAAAGTTAAAGAGAAAAGTGAAAAGTTAAAGAGAAAAGAACAAGGCAATAGTGCAGGGTAGCAATATGAGTAATGATATCCAGAGTGTGACAGGAAGGGACAGAGCGTACAAACATAAGAGTACACCAGCAAATATGGTCCGAGCAGCGAAAAATGGCTTTAAACTAAAGAGGGGAAGGAGGGTTCAGGTGAAGGCAGATTTAGAAATGCAAAGATAAAAGTTGAAGCAATAGAAAAGTATATTGATGTGGGTAAAGACAAGCTGAGCAGGACAGGAAGGGACAGAGAGTTTAATGGTGATAATGCATCAGAGAATAACATCCATGTAGCAAACAGTGGTAAAAAAATAAAACTGAGGTCACATTATCTGAATGCACAGAGCTTCCTTAATATGAGAGATGATCTAATGGCACAAATAGAGATAAATGGTTTTGATCTTAATTGCCATTACAGAGGCATGGTTACAAGGCGACCAAGGTTGGAAAATAAATATTCCAGGGTACACAATATTTCAAAAAGACAGGCAGAATGGAAAAGGAGCAGGGGTAACCCTGATAATAAAAGATGACATATGACATTAAGTGAGAAAGGATCTTGGCTCAGAAAATCAGGAAGAAGAATCTCTATGGGTGGAGATCAGGAATAACAAGGGTCAGAAAATGTTGGTGGAGGAGTAGTTTATAGCCCCCCTAACAGTAGTTATACCATTGGACAGAGTATCAAACAAGAAATTATTGGCACTTGTAATAGTTGTGGGAGACTCTAATCTTCATATAGACTGGACCAATCAAATTGGAAAAGGTGGTCTGGAAGATGAGTTTGTAGAATGCTTTTGTGACAGTTTCCTGGAGCAAAATATTGTGGAACCAACTAGGGATAAAGCTAATTTAGCTCTAGCATTGTGCAATGAGGCAGGGTTAATTAGTAATGTCATAGTAAAAGATCGACTGGCAAATAACGATCATAGTACAATGGAATTCCACATTAAGTTTGAAAACTACAAACTTCAATCACAAACAAGAATCCTACCCTTAAACTGGTTAAGGGCAAACGGTAAATAGACGAAAAGTTTTGGCAGTAAATAAACAGTGCGAAACATTTAAAGAAAAAGTTCAAAATGTTCAACAAAAATATATTCCATTGAAAAGAAAAACTCAGTGAGAAGGGCCCATCCGTGTCTTACTAGGGAAGTTAAGGTTAGTATTAGCTTAAAAGAGGCTTATAATGTTTCAAAGAATAGCAGTAAGTCTGAGGATTAGGAGTATTTTAGAAACCAGCAAAGGGCCACAAAAAAGTTGATAAAAAAATGAAAGTAAACTAGCCAGAAATATAAAAACAGTGTAAGAGCTTTTACAAGTATATAAAAAGGAATTTATTAAATGGCTAAAGTAGATACTGCTCCTTTAGAAGCAGAGACAGGAGAAATTATCATGGGAATGAGGAAATGGCAGAGATATCGAACAAATAATCTGTCTGTCTTCACAGTAGAAGACACAAGTTGCATACCAAAAATAGAGGGTAACCTAGGGGCTAATAAGTGAGGAAATTAAGGTCATTAATATCAGCAGAGAAAAAGTACTGGAGAAACTCAAGGGACTAAAATCCGATAAATCCCCAGGACTTGATGGCCTACATCTTATTGTTCTATGAGAGATAGTGGATGCGCTGGCTATGATTTTCCAAAAATTCCCTAGATACTGGAATGGTCCCAGCAGTTTAGAAGTTAGCGAATGTAACACCGCTATTCAAGAAAGGAGGGAGAGAGAAAACAGGGAATTACAGAGTAGCTAGCCTGACATCAATCGTCAGGAAAGGACTGGAATCTATTATTAAGGGAGTCTTAACAATGCACTTAGAAAAGCAGAGTATGATTAGAACAAGTCAACATGGTTTTCCGAAAAGGAAATCCTGCTTAACAAGGTTAAGCTCCAGAGGTTTTCTGGAGGTAACTACTAGGGTAGATAAAGGGATGTAATATACTTGGATTTCCAAACGACATTCGATAAGGTACCACACAAAAAGTTAATACACAACATAAGTGCTCACGGAGGTGGGAGTGATATATTAGCATGAATAGAGGATTGCTTTATAGACAGGAAGCAGACAGTAGGCATAAATGGGGCATTTTCAAGTTGGTAGGCTGTAACTAGTGGTGTGCATCAAGGATTGGTGCTGGAGCCTCAGCTATTTACAATCTATATTAATGACTTAGACGAAGAGAGAGAAATATATCTCAGTTTGCTGATACTGTGCAAAGCTAGGTGGGAATGCAAAATGTGAGGAGGACAGAAAGAGCCTGCAAAGAGATATAGACAGGTTAAGTGAGTAGGCAAAAATTTGGCAGATGGAGTATAGGTGGGAAAGTGTGAGGTTATTCGCTTTGGTCGTAAGAATTGAAAAGCAAAATATTTTCTAAAAGGCGTGAAATGGCAAATATTGATGTTCAGAGAGACTTGGGTGTATATGTACAAGGAACACAAAAAGTTAGCATGCAGGTACAGCAAATAATTAGGAAGGCAAATGGCATGTTGGCCTTTATTGCAAGGGGATTGGAGTACAAGAATAAAGAAGTGCTACCATTATATGGGGCTTTGTTGAGACCACACCTGGAATCCTGTGCAATTTTGGTCTCCATATCTAAGGCAGGATATACTTGCATTAGAGGCAGTACAGCGAAGGTTCACTAAATTGGTTCCTGGGATGAGAGGCTGAGTAAACTGGGTCTATATTCTTTTTTTTTTAGAAGAATGAGAGGTGATCTCATTGCAACATTCATGTTTCTGAAGTAGTTTGACAGGGTAGACACTGAGACGTTGTTTCCCCTGGCTGGGGAATCTAGAACAGGGGGGCACAATTTCAGGATAAGGGGCCAATCATTTAGGACTGAGATGAGGAGAAATTTCTTCACTCAAAGGGTTGTGAATCTTTGGAATTCTCTACCCCAGAGGATTGTGAATGTGCCATCACTGAATATATTTAAGGCTGAGATAGACAGATTTTTGGTCTCTCAGAGAATTAAGGGATATGGGGAGTGAGCAGGAAAGTGGAGTTGAAGGCCAAGATCAGCCATGACCATATCAAATGGTGGAGCATGCTTGACAGGCACAATGGCCTACTCCTGCTCCTATTATTTATGTTCTTATGGACTGGGGTTATTTTCTTTGGAACAGAGAAGGCTGAGGGGAGATTTAACTGAGATATATAAAATTATGAGGCATCGAGATAGAGTGGATAGAAACGACCTATTTCCCTTAACAGAGAAATCAATAACCAGTGGATATAGATTTCAAGTAACTGGTTGAAGAATTAGAGGAAAGTGAAGGAAAATTTTTTTCACTCAGTGTTGGGGATCTGGACCATTGCCTGAGAAAGGTGGTAGAGGCAGAAAGCCTGATCTCTTTAAAAAGTACTTGGATATGCACTTGAAGTGCCATAAACTACAAGGCTACAGACCAAGAGCTGGAAAGTGGGATTAGGTAGGATAGCTTTTTTTCAGCTGGCACAGACATGATGGGCCAAATGGTCTCCCTCTGTGCTGCAAACTTCTATAATTCTACAAGGTATCTGTGTAATATTATATATGTATATATCTCCCCATCTACCTGCTCTCCAAGATCCATAAACAGGACAGTCCCATACAGCAAACATTTCTGGCTGCTCCTTTCCCACTAAACTTATTTCCTCTCATCTCAACTCTTATTATTTCCCTCCCTTGAAGAATCCCTATCCATCTACATCAGAAACTCTTGGATACTCTCTGCCACTTTAACAAATTACAGTTTTTTTGGCCCTAACCATCTTCTTTTCACCATGAATATAAAGTCCCTCTACACCTTCATATCTCACCAGGATGTTCTGCTCCATTTGTTAACAGCAGACCAAACAATTCCCGAACACCATCACCCTCCTCTGCCTTGCTGAACAACTTCTCAGATTGAGCAACTTATCCATCAACTTATTTTTCCCCTAATTATGTTTTATTATCTCATGTTAATATTACTTTCGCCATTTCCTGCTCTTCACAGGTCATTTTATTTATTTTCCCATCTGTTTGTGTATTGACATTTCCCTTCCCCTAGTTTTATTCCTTTTCAAAAGCTGTTCATCTGTGATATCCTCCAGCTCTGAGCAGAGGGCCCCATACCAGGGCAGCACTCCCATCAACCCGATTTCTGACCCCTCACTGGAGGTGCTGCTAGGGGTGGTGATAGCACGGAGAAGCTTCCTGTTCCCCGTCAGCAGCAACAGAAAGCCTGCAAGGCTGACCAAGACCATCTGGCTGGAAGTGGCTCATGAGGTCAGCAGCAGGAGGAACTGGGTCAAGTGTAGGATACATTTCAATGGCCTGCAAAGATCTGGCAAGAAAGAAGTCCAAAAATAGACCTGGATGGCATGCCTCCTGGTCAGCGGTCACAAGAATGCAAAACTGAGGGGCATCCTGAGGGCACATAGGGTTCTCCTGACCATAGGAGATGTGTGCAAGGCATCAATGATGACCCATAAACATAGTTCATTATCTGAGCGCTATTGGACAGTAAGCTACAGGAAAGTCTGCAACATCTATGTGAAGGAAAAGCTGCAAGTGGTGAGAGAGACACTTTGTCTTAACAGCATCTATTTTTACCTCATAGGCCAACCGGGAAAACAATGCCAGGGAGAGTGAGAAGGCACGCTTGGATAATAGAGTCCCCCAGCCCGTGCCTGACGCATTGAGCAGCAGTGCTCCCCATGCAACAAGCTATCAATGCATAAGCTATCATCTCAATATTTCATACAGCTGAAGGATCAATTGATTGTGCCAATTTCTCATGACCACTTTCTGTTACGTCTCCCACAGGGCCAGCTGCAGAGGGGGAGGAGTCAAGACACCGCCAACTTGTTCTGGAGGAGTCAGAGGGGGCAAACATCTTGACACCTGAACTGTTACATCTTGCACACCTTTCACCAGTGCAAATACCTGCACCTCAGTGGGTCCATGCATGCTATTAGAGATGATGGCACAGGATGAAGCTCACACATTACCTCAGTAGGAGGAGGGTAAGGGGGAGGCAGAGTTGGCTGTGGCCAATCCCCCTCAGAGGATGGAGGACAGGCATAGCCCTGCTCAGTAGGGCGGAGATGCAGAGTCTAGGGAGTCACACAACAGGTGGCTCTATCTGGAGAACTAGCGTGAGATGTGCTCCCAAATGTGAGTCATGGAGACGAGAATGGAGGAGTTTCTTCATCTCATATGCTCCACAATGTCTCAGTGTTGAATGCATGAGATCCTCCATTGAGAGGTGCCTAACCTCACAGAGAGCTATGTCATCACTCAAAGTGGATGCAGGAACAGCACACTGACATCCACAGAATGCATGCTGCACCTTGTAGCATTGACTGGTCAGTGGTGCAAATGGCACAATGAAACATGGAGTGGATGCCAGCTGTATCGCAGCTTATGGTTCCCTCTAGCGATCAAGACCACCATGAAAAGGCTAAAGTGGAAACAGAAAGTAATGAGGGGGCCACATGTCACAGAGCTCCGTCATCATCATCTACCTCCACGGCCTCTCCGACAGCAAAAGCATCTGTAGAGAGTTATGCCCTGCGACAGAGGCTGCCCCTGCAGTGATGCTAATACAGTAGCCTTTGGAGGTGCCCCCCCGCCCAACACTTCCATGACGAGGCTGAGCGCCACTGGCATCTCAGTCCCAGACAGGCACTAGTGAGCAGTCTGCCTCTACCTCATCCACAGGGGGAGCAGCTTGTAAGAGTGACCGTGAGCGCAGGCCACCACCTCAGTAATGTTACTTCCGTAGTTATGTTGAGCACGACATCAAACTGTGATTGGATAAAATACTAGGCATTTTGTTGTACTAAGGTAGACGTGTGTTTTTCTTTCTTCATGGCAAATAAGGTTTGGCAAAGCAAGGGGTAGGTTGTGCCAGGTGGTGACTCTGGAGCCTTGCAGTTTTGGGCCATTGGAAGGTTGATGACTTTTGTTAACAGATGCTTGCTCTCACTCAGATGAAGGATAATCTCCTCTTAAAATGTCCTGTAGACTGAGAATTGCTCAGCTGAAATATGTCTGGATCAGAGTGGCCCTAACATCCCTGTCAACCTGATAAACACACTGCCTCCTGAGGCTAAAACGGTGACATCTCTGCAAAGCATGTGGTCTGTTCTCCTTCAGCCTCCTCCTTATCTTCCTCCTCCGAGGAGCTGTGCCATTTCAGCACTTCCCCCTCTTCAAGATCCACACCTCTCTGAAGGGCCAGTATATGCAGTGCACAGCAGACTACTACAATGTGCGAGAACCTTGAGGGAAGGTACTGGAAGGCGCCATCCATCCGGTCAAGACACCTGAACTTCATCTTCAGCAGGCCAATGACCTGCTCAATAATCACTCGTGCTCAGGTAGCATTGGTTGTAGTGTCTCTCAGTCTCCATGACAGGGTTGTGCACTGGAGACATTTGCTATCTCCTCATGGGATAAGCCTTATCCTCTAACAGCCATCCACGGATTTCCAATGGTTCCATGAAGAGCTGCAGCACCTGTGGCTGCCGAAGGATAAAGGCGTCATGGCAGCTTCCAGGATAGCGTGCACATACCTGCATAAAGCACTTGCTGTGGTCACAGACCAGCAGGAACTGGAATCCTCCTGGCTGGTCAGTCGGTGCCTTGATAGCCACATGGGTACAATCGATGATCCCCTGCACCTGAGGTAATCTGGTGACAGAGACAAATCCCACTGCCCTTAGAGCTTGAGTACCACTATCCAAATTGAATTCAATGTAATTCCTCATCCTCTTGATCAGAGCATCTGTCACCTCCATGATGCAATGTTGTGCTGCTGCCTGCAAGATACACCAATGTCTGCCACACTGCTTGGAAGGACCCAGGTGCAAAAATGTGCAAGGCCATTGTGACTTTTATAGCCATGGGAAGGCTGTGATAATGGTTCCTGCAAACCCTTGAATGACCCTCAACAAGGGCACACTCGTCAGCAACTATCTACCTAGACAGGCGCAGCCTTCTGCAGCATTGATGATTCGACATATCCAGGTAGCTTCTCCTTTAGTGGTAGTCCCTCGCCTTCGCTGCATTCCTGCTCCCGTTCCTCACCCCTGTGCCCATGTTACCCAGTGGTGGGCCTCTGCTCCTGCATATGTTGATCCTCATCGCCAGTGGATCCTATTTCCTGTTATGTCCTTCCTTTCAATTGCAATGTGCAGTCTTCCTGAGCACCTCTCTCATTAGCCCATGAGGCCCGTAAACTGAGGGACCCGTCCATCCCACCCAAAGATACCCTTGCCCCCATCCCCAAAGTGCCCTAGTCAAGAGTGAGGAGATATGACAGATAAATTTCCTGACTCTGTACAACTGATTGCCTGTGGATGAGGGTCTTTTCTGAGCTTTCCCTCTTTAATTGTGCCTCTTGCTGCTGTCCCTCCATTCTGACTGGCTCCCACAGTGTTTGCACCTCCATCTCCTCATTGTGATTCCGACTCTGCATGGATTCCGTGCCTCACAAAGAAAATTCAAAACATGCCCCCAATGAGCTGATAAATTCTTTCATAGGTTTAACTGGCCACTAATTGAGCTCGGTTAGGTTTCACATTGAGAAACTGGCATGCTGACCCAAACAGCGGGTTTAAGCTTGACCACTGTTCCCATTGGTGGAAGGATTGAGTTCCAGAGGACATAGATTTAAGATAATTGGAAAAAGAAGCAACAGCGACATGAGGAAAAACTTTTTTTTTAAAAACGCAACAAGTGGTTAGGATCTGGAATGCACTGCTTCAGTGTGGTGGAGACAGATTCAAATCAAGGCTTTTAAAAGAGAATTGGATAATTATCTGAAGAGAAAAAATTGCAGAGTCAGCACAGATGTGATGGGCCGAATAGCTTCTTTCTTTGCAGTAAACATTCTATGATAAATCTATGCTGCACTCCCCCCAGGGCCAATATATCCTTCCTAAGGTGTGGTGCCCAGAACTGCTCCAGGTGTGGTCTAACCAAGGCTTTGTATCGTTGAATCATAACGTCTACCTCTTTGTATCCTAGTCCTCAACATATTAAGGGCAGCATTCAGTTAGCCTTTTTGATTATGCAGTACCTGTTCATGACATTTTAATGATTCCTGGACCTCCGAGTATCTTTGGACTTCCACTGTTCTAGCCTTTTCATCATTTAGAAAGTACCCTGTTCGATCCTTGTTTTCATCATTTGAGAAGTCAATTAGCAATGCCAGAAACAGCAGGAGAGGATCTATTTTCAGAAAACGAGTCAAATTCATGCTGAGCTCGGGAATGAAAGCAAAAACTCAGCAGGCAATACTAATAAAAGTTAACTTAAGTATTTAAGTGTATTCAACTAGGACTGCATATTTTCACTGACACAAGCAAATGCAGAAAAAAAACTTGGTGCATTGCACCCCATTGTACAATGGGCCTGAAAGTTGGTGGATTTCTACCAGTCTCCCACATAACTCCAGCAAGCAGAAGACCAGTACAATCCCTTTGAAAAGGCAGAAATGACTGGTAGAATCCCCATGGAATTCCAGCCCTATTGTGTTTAGCATAACTACAAAAATACATTTCAAATTAAAAGACCCCTCTTTAGACCAAGATCTCCAAAATACAGGGTAGAATGATGTCAGCCTTGGCTCAGTTGGTAGCATGCCTACATCTTGTGTCATCAAGATTGTGGGTTCAAGTCCCACTCCAGAGTCTTGCGCATATAATGCAGGCAAACATTCCAGTGCAGTACTGAGAGCTATGACATTGCACATAAAACAATAAAGCATATTTGTGGATAGATATAATTCATATTCTCTCTCTTTTTGGCCTCCTCGGGAGACAATGGGTAAGCGCCTGAAGGTGGTCAGTGGTTTGTGGAGCAGCGCCTGGAGTGGCTATAAAGGACAATACTAGAGTGACAGACTCTTCCACAGGTGCTGCAGGTAAAATTGGTTGTCGGGGCTGTTACACAGTTGGCTCTCCCCTTGCGCTTCTGTCTTTTTTCCTGCCAACTGCTAAGTCTCTTCGACTCGCCACACTTTAGCCCCGCCTTTATGGCTGCCCGCCAGCTCTGGCGATCGCTGGCAACTGACTCCCACGACTTGTGATCAATGTCACAGGACTTCATGTCGCGTTTGCAGACGTCTTTAAAGCGGAGACATGGACGACCGGTGGGTCTGATACCAGTGGCGAGCTCGCTGTACAATGTGTCTTTGGGGATCCTGCCATCTTCCATGCGGCTCACATGGCCAAGCCATCTCAAGCGCCGCTGACTCAGTAGGGTGTATAAGCTGGGGATGTTGGCTGCCTTGAGGACTTCTGTGTTGGAGATACGGTCCTGCCACCTGATGTCAAGGATTCTCCGGAGGTAGCGAAGATGGAATGAATTGAGACGTCGCTCTTTGCTGACATATGTTGTCCAGGCCTCGCTGCCGTAGAGCAAGGTACTGAGGACACAAGCTTGATACACGCGGACTTTTGTGTTCCGTGTCAGTGCGCATTTTCCCACACTCTCTTGGCCAGTCTGGATATAGCAGTGGAAGCCTTTCCCATGCGCTTGTTGATTTCTGCATCGAGAGACAGGTTACTGGTGATAGTTGAGCCTAGGTAGGTGAACTCTTGAACCACTTCCAGAGCGTGGTCACCGATATTGATGGATGGAGCATTTCTGACGTCCTGTCCCATGATGTTCATTTTCTTGAGACTGATGGTTAGGCCAAATTCGTTGCAGGCAGCCGCAAACCTGTCGATGAGATTCTGCAGACACTCTTCAGTGTGAGATGTTAATGCAGCATCAGCAAAGAGAAGTTACCTGATGAGGACTTTCCGTACTTTGGTCTTCGCTCTTAGACGGGCAAGGTTGAACAACCTGCCACCTGATCTTGCGTGGAGGAAAATTCCTTCTTCTGAAGACTTGAACGCATGTGAGAGCAGCAGGGAGAAGAAAATCCCAAACAGTGTAGGTGCGAGAACACAGCCGTGTTTCACGCCACTCAGGATAGGAAAGGGGTCTGATGAGGCGCCGCTATGCTGAATTGTGCCTTTCATATTGTCATGGAATGAGGTGATGATACTTAGTAGCTTTGGTGGACATCCGATCCTTTCTAGTAGTCTGAAGAGATCACATCTGCTGACCGAGGTCAAAGGCTTTGGTGAGATCAATGAAAGCAATGTAGAGGGGCATCTGTTGTTCGCGGCATTTCTCCTGTAGCTGACGAAGAGAGAACAGCATCTCGATCTCTCTGCTCGAAAGCCGCACTGTGCCTCAGAGTAGACATGCTCGGCCAGCTTCTGGAGCTTGTTTAAAGCGACTCGAGAGAAGACCTTCCCCACTATGCTGAGCAGGGAGATTCCACGGTAGTTGTTGCAGTCACCACGGTCACCTTTGTTTTTATAGAGGGTGATGATATTGGCATCGCGCATGTCCTGTGGTACTGCTCCCTCATCCCAGCACAGGCAAAGCAGTTTGTAGAGTGCTGAGAGTATAGCAGGCTTAGCACTCTTGATTATTTCAGGGGTAATGTCGTCCTTCCCAGGGGCTTTTCCGCTGGCTAGAGAATCAATGGCATTACTGAGTTCCAATTTTGTTGGCTGTACGTCCAGCTCATCCATGACTGGCAGAGGCTGGGTTGCATTGAGGGCGGTCTCAGTGACAACATTCTCCCTGGAGTACAGTTCTAGGTAGTGTTCCACCCAGCGGTCCATTTGGTTGCGTTGGACAGTGATTGTGTCCCCTGATTTAGATTTGAGGGGGGCAATCTTCTTGATGGTTGGCCCAAAAGCTCTCTTAACGCCATCATACATTCCTCTGATGTTTCTGGTGTCTGAGGCCAGCTGAATATGACTGCATAGGTGTTGCCAGTAGTCATTTGCGCAGCGCCTGGCTGTTCTTTGTGCAGCGCTTCTGGCAGCTTTAAGTGCTACGGATGTTAACTCGCTGGGGGCTTTCTTGTAGTTCAGCAGTGCAGTGCGCTTAGCGGCTATGACAGGTTCCAGCTCTTCAAAGTGAGATTGAAACCAGGCTGCATTCCGCTTCACGCATTTGCCATAGGTGGTCATAGCTGACTCATAGATGGCGCCCACTTGGTCTCTGCATCCCCTGTGGGAGTGTTTTGAAGGGCTTTTTCAAGTGAATTTAGAAATTTTTGTAACAGCTGTGGATGAGAAATTCTGCTCGTGTTGATGCGCGGGTGGCCCTTCTGCTTGGAGTGATGCAGCTTCTTTGGTTTGAGTCTAACCTTGCTGCACACCAGGGAGTGGTTGGTGTCGCTTTCTGCACTGTGGAAGCTACGTGTGGTTTGAACACTGTTTAAAGAGGCTCACCTTGTGACGATGAGGTCCAGCTGGTGCCAACGACGTGATCTTGGGTGCCTCCAAGAAACCTGGTGACAGGGTTTATTGTGAAAGAACGAGTTGGTGATGCAGAGATTATGATAGGTACACAACACAAGCAGTCTCTTGGCTCCTGGGCTGCAAGCTCACTAGGAAGCTCCCTTGCTGTGCAACTCTATCCATGGCCATCTGCTCCCATTCTTAGTGCTTTCTCCCCCAATCTACCCTCTTAAACTGTTTAAATTCCCCTGGCTCTTTAATCAGTACATTTTAGCCCTAACTACAAGTTAACAGCTAGTTTAATGTTACCTGGGCCCACTGCCCTCTCCCAGCCATACCTGCTCTTTGCTTTCTTCATTGAGCACTGAATTTTGCTGAAATTGACATCCAGTTTTCTGGACGCCTAGGCTACACTTCTCTACCGGACAAAATTGCAAAGTACAGCTGGTGATACTCTGATCTTCTATCCTGTTGTCTTCATCGTCCAGAGCGTCCGCGGCCACGGCGTGCGGTAAGTCCAGTGCAGAGAGGCAGAGAGGAAGGAGCAGCGGAACCCTAGGGTAATAAGACCTAGTACAGAGGGGAATCATTGAGAAAAAGGTGCCCCCGAACACGTAAAAAGCCACGACCCGGCCCCAGTTGACTCCATCGCGGAACGGCTCCTCGGCCACAACTTCAAAGCGCCCGCAGGAGATATACGGCTCATAGCGCATCTGCAGCGCAATGTCGGCGAATTTCTGCTGATACTGGCACCCGAGGCTGTCGCCCACCTCCCGGAGGACGCGGATGAGCTGTAATTCACATTACAGTGAAAATAACTATACTGACATGTTTATGGTTTTAAAGTACACGTGAAAGTCTTCTGCACCTGCACTATTTATTGGTCCCTTGAAACCAGTCTCTACTTTTCCCCCTCCCATTCAATATTTTATTTTGAAGTCTTTTGGACCTTCCCTTTCTATCCTCCTGGGTACATCTGATACGATCTCTGGAACATTCAGTCACATGTAATGTTCTTTTATTTATATAGATGCTGTTGTCATGAATACATTCATATCGAGGGTGCCATGACAATGCAATAAAAATTACTTTCTTCATGCAAGTGATGCACTTGCATTTTCAATACGTTCAGACTAATACATTAATCTTTGTACATCGAGTTGTTACATAAAAGTATGGAGAAAACCATCTGTAATAATACATGATGCCTCTACACATCAGTAAGACATTTAGTAAATTAATTTTCCAAATTCTATCAATTGTTTAAAAAAGTGACTTGAATCATATCAATTTTAGTGCTATAATATCGTGTGAATCTCACTGACAGCACAAGTACACTACCATATAGAATATGATGTTTAACTTAATTGGATTTACTCCAATGGCCACAGCAAGTGATTCAATTTAGCATAGAATATTTACCACCCAAAATAGCCATAATACTTTAACTCCCAATCTCTGCAGGATGGCAAAAAGAAATTACCACAGTCCTAAATATCTGTTTGCTATCTGTAACAAACAGTATGACAATCCTTGAATCAGTGTAGCTCTAAGACCTGAACTGAAACATGCTTTCTTTAGATATCTTTTGTCTCACATCATACCTGAACATAGAACCCTTCGCTTACCACAGAAAATTTTTCTTTTACAAGCAATACCCAATGTGTGCCCGATTTACACCAGATACTGCATACACTTTGATTACCAAACTGTGCTTCTTTCTACCATCCACATGGGGTAGGTCAATATATAATAATTCCAACAAGTAATTCCCTACTGATGGCTCCAGCAAAGCCATCATATTACATTAGTTTAATTATGTCTCAAATCAATAATGATTATAGTTCCATCCCCACACAAATAATGTCTTTTCACTGAATGTACATTGTAAATTTGTATTGCACACACAATTTGAAATTTATAAACGTGCTTTGCAGATCACCCTTTAACCCTATAAGAACTGCAGTTGTATCTTTGCACTAAAAAAAAAAGTGAAAATAACTTTTATGGTTTTATGACAAAAATTGTGTGTTTTGAATACTGGAAGGGACATTTGACATGCAGTAGAATTGTTCTCATCCCCACCTCAGACTTTCTACTCTTATGTAGTTGTTTATTTTGATTGTACTACAATTCTATCTCTATATTAGCTCCAAGTACTAATCAAACCATCAGTTGCCCAGTCCTATTCACTCATCTGAATGAAAACTAATGATTGATTTAATTAAGTATTAAGAAAGAAAAACTGTATTGATTAAAAATTGTGATTCCAATCACATCATTAAGCATTCACTGTTTATATCTGGATCTATTTTTTACCACAATGAATGGTCAACATTTGCACATAGCAAAAATTCAGCATTTTTCAGTCTAAAAAGTACCATATCTTACATGAGCTTTGTCGAATTGATCATCAGTCGTCCTTCCATATTTTGAATTTGATTGGTTGGTTGCAACTGACAAATCAAGTGTACAGGATTTGCAATATTCTGGTCAGGGCACATTGGTTACCAGCTCCTTGATTGTATTCAATAAGATTATGGCAACAAAATCTCAGGGGGGTGCTCAGCAATTATCGCAGCAGCAGCTGGGTCGATAATATCTATATAATTCATGTGTAGAAATTTACATTCAGAAATTCACTAGGCTGATCAGCTATGACACAGCAAAGCCTATCCATGGCACTGGCGTGTCTGCATAGGCAGTGAAGAGGGCTGGACTAATTGATTTTTGTGAAGCTGGTCTCTGGCCCCAGTTTGAATAGGTTCCCCCTGCAGGTCTGTAATTGGCTAAAGGTGGGAAATCTGGCTAGGCAATAGTCTTTAAAAGGCTCTTAAAAGGAGGAGAAGATAATTTTTGGTGACAAAAATAAAAATCTTTGCTGACAAAAGAAATGAATGTGAGCAGAAATGTGGACAAAACTGCCCCGTTTAATAAATGATTTATTGGAGACACTGCTGCAAAAGGTGCAGCAAAAGAAAGAGGCTTATTTGAGACTGAAGACCACCATCTTGTGAAAGTTGAGGTGCACAGAGAGAGTTCACCAACTGAATTAATGCAATAAACCAAGTCCTTTGCGCCCACAATGATTTTACTTACATTTCTATTAGAGCCCATTGTGCATGACACAAACAAAAATTGTGAACTATAATACCCTAAGGGCGTTTCCATTTAAACCAATGCAGACCATCATTCCCCTTTGTACACACTCTTCCAGTCTAGAAAAACTACACCCAACACTTTTATTTGGGCACAAAATTAACTTTCTCTGTGTGACCCAATTACATTACCACCAGAATAAACATGCAATCTGTACTACAGTGAATTTGAATATGGGGAGATGTAGGCTGGTCACTTAGTGATTGTCTAGGTATTAAGACAATTTTTAATATCGGTATATCTTGCTTGTATTTCCAGAAGGCTGTCTACAACCACTGGAAATGCACATGAATTAGTGGAATTGAAGGAGCTCACCTGCATGAAGAAATGGTATCATGAGATTGGAGAATATGTAGGTATGAGGAGACAGCAGGATAATGCAATTAGTTTTGGAATGCTTGTCAAAGAGCTAGGTTTTAAGCAGCATCATAAAAGGAGGAGAGAGGGGTAGAGAAACGGAGAGGCTGAGGGAAGGAATTCCAGAGCTCAGGGTCCAGGAAGCTGATGGCACAGCCATTAGTGATAAAAGTCAGGGATAGCAAAGAGTTGGCAGAAATATGATGAATCAAATGATCTCCTTCTGTGCTATAAACTTCTATCGCTCCAAATATTGAGGTTGCTAGAGAAGAAAGACTAGAATTCAAACTAGACCTCTTTCCTTGGGATCAAGAATCTATTTTTAAAAGGTTCCTGGATACTTTCTTAAATAGCTTTAAATCTAGATTATGAGTCTCAATTTAAAAAAAAATGATTTTGCAAAATATTACTCAGGTTAAACAAAAAATTAACAATTTTAAATTGAGAGGAATGGTTGTAAATCCACATAGCCATTATAGGAACTGGACATTTAGCTTCCATAATAACTTACGCATTTGTGCATGCAAAAAATGTTCATTAACATAAATAAAAGCAAAATACTGCGGATTCTGGAAATCTGAACCACTCAGCAGGTCTGGCAGCATCTGTGAAAAGAGAAGCAGAGTTAACGTTTTGGGTCAGAGACCCTTCCTCGGAACTGACAAATATTAGAAAAATCACAGGTTACAAGCAAGTGAGGTGGGGGTGGGGCAAGAGATAACAAAGGAGAAGGTGTAGATTGGACACGGCCACATAGTTGACCAAAAGGTCATGGAGCAAAGGCAAACAATATGCTAATGATGTGTTGAAAGACAAAGCATCAGTACAGATTAGGTGTTAACGGACTGAATATTGAACAGCAGCAAGTGCAAACCTGAAAAAAAAAAGTGGGTAAGCAAACTGAACAAACTAAGATGAAATGAAATAAATGTGAAGAAAAGATTGTAAAAGATGTAAAAAAAGAAAAAAAGAAAAAATAACTAAATATGAAAGTAAAATGGGGGGCTGTCATGCTCTGAAATTATTGAACTCAATGTTCATAGAACATAGAACAGTACAGCACAGTACAGGCCCTTCGGCCCAAGATGTTGTGCCGAACCTTTAACCTACTCTAAGATCAAACTACCTACATACCCTTCATACTACTATCATCCATGTACCTATCCAAGAGTCGCTTAAATGTCCCTAATGTATCTGCTTCTACTACCACCGCTGGCAGTGCATTCCACGCACCCACCACTCTCTGTGTAAAGAACCTACCTCTGACATCTCCCCGAAACCTTCCTCCAATCACCTTAAAATTATGCCCCCTGGTGATAGCCCTTTCCGCCCTGGGAAAAAGTCTCTGGCTATCCACTCTATCTATGCCTCTCATCATCTTGTACCACTCTATCAAGTCACCTCTCATCCTTCTTCGCTCCAATGAGAAAAGCCCTAGCTCCCTCAACCTTTCTTCGTAAGACATGCCCTCCAGTCCAGGTAGCATCCTGGTAAATCTCCTCTGCACCCTCTCTAAAGCTTCTACATCCTTCCTATAATGAGGCGACCAGAACTGAACACAATATTCCAAGTGTGGTCTAACCAGGGCTTTATAGAGCTGCAGCATAACCTCGCGGCTCTTAAACTCAATCCCCCCGTTAATGAAAGCCAACACACCATATGCCTTTTTTACGACCCTATCAACTTGGGTGGCAACTTTGAGCGATCTATGGACATGGACCCCAAGATCCCTCTGTTCCTCCACACTACCAGTTCAGTCTGGCAGGCTGTAGTGTGCCTAATCGGTAGATGAGATGCTGTTCCTCGAGCTTGCGTTGATGTTCACTGGAACACTGCAGCAATCCCATGACAGAGATGTGAGCATGAGAGCAGGGGGGAGTGTTGAAATGGCAAGCAACCGGAAGCTCAGGGTCCTGCTTGCGGACTGAGCGGAGATGTTCCGCAAAGCGGTCACCCAATCTGAGCTTGGTCTCCCCAATGTAGAGGGGACCACATTGTGAGCAGCGAATACAGAATACTACATTGAAAGAAGTACAAGTAAATCACTGCTTCACCTGAAAGGAGTGTTTGGGGCCTGGGATAGTGAGGAGAGAGGAGGTAAATGGGCAGGTATTACACCTCCTGCGATTGCAGGGGAAGGTGCCATGGGACGGGGACGAGGTGGTGGGGGTAATGGAGGAGTGGACCAGGGTGTCGTGGAGGGAACGATCCCTTCGGAATGCTGACAGGGGAAGGGAGGGGAAGATGCGTTTGGTAGTGGCATCACGCTGGAGGTGGAGGAAATGGCAGAGGATGATCCTTTGGATATGGAGGCTGATGGGGTAGAAAGTGAGGACAAGGGGAACCCTGTCACGGTTCTGGGAGGGAGGGGAATGGGTGAGGGTAGAGGTGCGGGAAATGGGCCAGACACGGTTGAGGGCCCTGTCAACCATTAACATAAGTCTGTGTTGTTTTACTTCATAGTAAAAGTTAAAAATTATCTTGAAAGCATCAGATAATCAAAATTATCTTGAATTCAAAAGGTAAGCACATCTAAATGACGTGGGATTAGTGTGATAAATAACCTTATGAATATATAGTATGCCAAAAGCATGACCTTTAAATTCATTTTTAAACTGTGCTATTACATGTTGCAACATTTCAATCACACCCATTAGAAAACAATTTTAAAAATGAAAACTCAGGCGAAGATTCAAAATATGGATGAAGAAATTCAACTAGTGCCAAAAACAGGTGCAAAATGAGTGTAGCAGCCATCCACGCCCCAATGATGTTAGCAAGAGGCATGAGTCAAATTGGTGCTCGTGCTTCGTTTGATTGTGATCGGTAAACTGCTAGTGCTACTCACGCAGTTTACTGGCAGCCCACTAGTTGGGATAGCAGGAAATTGGGCAGCTATGAGGCCATTTTAAGGTCACCTGCAGCTCTTAATGGGGAGATGCACGTTTGGCTGTTTTGAATCATTGCTACAAAGTGAAGATGGCAGCTGGAAGTTCTGCAAAGATACCAGACTTTCAGACACTATTCTGGAGGTCCTTGTGGAGCTGTTATTTTCCACTACACGAGAATAGTGCAAAGGCAAATAGCTCAGTAGCAATGGTCAAAGTTGGCACAGCATAAACAGGTGCGAACTGAGGGCCTGGCTGCAATCCCTCAAGAATGCAATGATCTGACTACCGCTGCTAAGTTAAGATTCCTAGTCGCCTCCTTGTTACTCTGCTTAGCCCTGCTCCAAAAGTAGCCCCAGCACTGAAAAGCTTTCCCTCCCCATATCTGCTCACTCTTCTCCAATCACTGCAGTGCACCACTGAACCTCCATCAAATGCTACTTGCACACACCAACTGTCCTCACAATTATTCCCCTTACTTCCTTATTCCTCTGGCATCTTTCCTGCACCTTCCACATTATTCTACCAAGGCGCACATCTTCAGAACCTTTCGGCAGGCCACAGTAACACATCCCCTTTCTCTCTGCAGTACAAGCTGGTAAACAATACTAAAAAGCAAACAAGTACAGGAGGGGGAACCACCATTTCTCCAAGTCCCATGCCCATTAGAAGAGGCTGCACTGGAACTCGTGGGCAGAGGGTGCATCAGGAGTATCATAACTGACAAAGCTGGAGGATATGCTCCAGTCATTTTGGCCTTCTTAACCTATTTTACTCTCCTTATTGAACTCCCTCCTGAGTGGTGCTGCTTTGGGCTGTCACTCAACTGTCTCTGCTAACCATTGTAACTAATTACTAACTCTTACACCTCTATTCTCTCGCCAAATCAATCACAAGTTACGGGTCTATTTGCAGGAGAGGAAGAGGAGGAGAGCCCTGCTGAAGAGATTCTGTCACTCTCCTTTACCCTTGCAGGCACCAACTCAGAAACTGACACCCCACATTAGAATGTGCGATCAAGGGGGATTCATTAAACAGAAGTGCACAGGATCAAGGGTGGAGGATAGATTGGCCCAGGAACCAGCTTGCCTGAAGGGAGAGCCCACATCTTAGCCCTGCTGCAGAGGGCACAGATATTGGTTTGAAGAGCCTAGCCAAAAGGAGATAATGTTTGTCAGCTAGAAACTTCTCAAGTGTATTGGACTGCCTATTAGCCTGTGCACAATGTCAGACAGTGTGGAGGAGTCCCTCTCCACCTTGACGGGTATAGAAACAATGCAGCCAAACATGGAGCATGTGGTTACCTCTAAACACAATGCAGCAGGGGCCTCAGTTATAGAGGCTTTGAGGGAAGCGCAGACTGCTGCCATTGTTGGTCTAAGTTCCAACATTTTTCCAGCTTCCAATGCATGAAGGAAGGCATGGATAGAGGTTTCCAAACCAACACATCGCTCCTCCAAATCTCTTCCCATACAGAGAAATGGGAATGTTGAGGTCCAACCCCATGCGAGTTGGAGTGGTGCCAAGGGAGAGGCAGATGCAGTCCTCTCAGGATGACAGCATGCCTGCTCCCTGCAAGTCTCTGAATCAGTGCCATTGATGATGCCAGACAGCCAGCTGCGCTAGAGTACTCTGGCTGCCGACAGACTGCATACTATAGCTCAGCCTTCGAAGGACAAATATCTTATTAGTCACCCATCACGGCATCTCAAATGCCTTCAGTAGATACGCCCCATGTTTAGCCATTGTGGTAGCACCTTTTCGGAGCATCATATTAGGCAAATGAGCACTTAAGACAGGCAATAAGGTTTGCGTGTGACCTTTAGTTTTTCAACCTGGAACCAGAGTGCAGAATTTTTTTGAATTGGTGTTTGTTTGACCACCCTAGAAGTGATTGCAATGTTCAGGTTGAGGGCGTTCATCTGGAAGAGGTAAGGACTGTGTCTGAGGATAAGCGGGACTGTTGGTGGTTGGGTGGAAAATGAGTAACCAAAGCATTCCTCACTGATTTATAGCTTTTGCTCTGAATTTTCAGCAACGGTCTGCTCTTTCTGCTCTTGCACCTCCATTTCTTCCTCCTCAGGTGAAGGGTTGCCATCTCTGTAGGGCAAAGTTACAGAGCATGCAGCAAAATATAACAAATCAGGAGACTTTCTCAGGGCTATAATGCAGGCCACTTCCATGCCTATCCAAGTAGCAGAATATCTGTTTCAGGATGCCTATGGTTTGCTCAACATTCAGTGCTCTGGTAGAGATGTGGCTCTAACTGCAGCACTCCTCTGTGTCTGTGCTTGGATTCCTGATATGCTTCCTGAGCCACATGCTCAGAGGATGCCCTCTGTCTCCAAACATCTGGTCTGGTATCCAATGGTCTGGGTGGGAGAAAGGAGGGGATTGAGAACTATCACAGAATAAAGGCATCATGACAACGGCCAAGAAACCTGCTGTCGACCTGCTCAATGTATTGTCTGTTGTCACACACCAACTGAATGTCAAGTAAATGGAAGGCCTTCCTGTTGATGCATACATCAGGTTCTAGACATGGAGCACACAAGGTTGTATGAGTGCAGTCAAACTTTGCCCTGCACCTGCGGAAAGCCTGCTAACCTTGCAAAGCTCAGAGCTCTGTCTTCCTACTTTGCTGCCTCCTTGGTGAAAGTGATGATTTTGTTTTGCTAACTAAGTGGGCATTTGTCACCTGCTTGATGCAGCAATGCACAGCTAATTGACCGATGTTACTAACGTCACCTGTTACATCCCGGAATGACCCTGAAGCGTTGAAATTCAGGACTACAGTAAGGTTCAGAGCCACTGGCAATAAAGTGTGTGTCCTGGTGCAGGGCTGCAGTTGGTTTTATTATAGCATCCCTGGTGAAGTGGAGCTGCTGGACACACTGCTGCTCAATTAATTCGAGGTAAAATGTTCTAATCCTGTACATTTATGCTGTGTAAAGAGTCTTGTGTCTGCCTCTCCGATGCCTCCTTCTCCCACCAGCTTCAGATCTCTGCACTGATTTCCTGCTCTTCATCCTCCTTCTCCTCTAGCACCAATGGCAGATCGAGCAACACACCCATATTGGTACAGTAACCTGTACTGCTGCTCCGAAAGTAACACTCCATAATTTTTCAACTCAGCTAGAGTAGCTAACACAGGTAGAAATGGGTCTAAAAGAAATCCACAAGCCGTCGAAAAGAAATAAACAGAGAATTATCTGAATGCAGCTGAGGATACCTTTAAATAACATTGATGCAACCTCCTTCTCAACTATTGCCACCAAGGATTTGTAGGTGGATTTTTGAATTAGGGAATGTAGCGCCCCAAATACACTTTGTCACAAAAGCAGTAGATTCCTCAAACTTTCCAGATTTAATCAGCAAAAGAGTCTTATTGTTCCAGGTATTACTTTAAATGTTTTATTAATTCATTCATGGGATGTGGCCCACTGGCTAGGCCAGCATTTATGCCCATCCCTAATTGCTCTCACGAAGGTGGTGCCTTCTTGAACTGCCTTCTTGAACCGCTGAATGGATGTAGGTACACCCACAGTACTGTTGGAAGGGAGTTCCAGCATTTTGACCCAGCAACAGTGAAGGGACGGTGATATAGTTCCAAGTCAAGATGGTGTGTGGCTTGGAGGGGAACTTGCAGTATTTGCATAAAGTGTAATCATGAACCATGGGAAAGTGCCAGCTGTGACTTGATGATCAGGAAATCCCTTCTTGCTAACTGATGCTAATTTATGAAGCCGAAAAGTTTGCCATAAATCATATAGCTGAATAAAATATACTTCGATTGTGTTCCTCACAATATGAAAGATTTTTTTTTTGCCATGTAGCATCCACATATTATAAAAGGAGTACTGATTTTATGGTAAAGAAATTGTATTTGCATTGCAAAGTTTCCAGTTAACAAAAATAACTGATGCAGAATGCTACTGCAATCATCAAAGCATTCAAAGGTCTTTAAATCTTTAAATGTTTAACTATTTGTACATCACAGACCCTTGTAGCTTGAGTACCTTTATGGTATATTTGATGGGCTATTAGTTTAGTCTAAATTAAACAAACTGAGCCAAAAAGAGGCTTTGAATTTTGCTATCTATCCTAAAGTACCAAGAAATGTTACTTTGCATTGCTTGTTCTTGCTTTCTTTCTTTCGCAGCTCACTTACCTTCAGGTAGCATTCAAACCCTACAAATGTGCATGTCATGACAGAACCCCTTCTGAGCTTCACATATTTACACCATTCTACTAAGCTCCTGTCTGTAAACTCACTTTTCCTTATAATAAAATGAATTGCGTATACCTACATTTCACTAGTTGTCTAGATAGCAATGACTGCTAAGGTTACAAGCAATCAGATTATTTTATGAAAATTTATACATTTTAGAAGATTAAGGAAATTAACTTTTTTTGAAAATGTTGTAAATCAACAGTTTAATTACCAACATAATCCTCCACCAAGTTTCTTGTGCTGTTCTTCTTTGAAGTAATTTTAATTTTTGCATGATAATGGGCTGAATTTTAATCACGGCCATGCTGCGCAGCGGCGCACTTTCAACTCGGCAGCCTTCTGACACGGAAGTGCCACCAGGAACCCCGGCAATATTATGCGCATGGCCTCATTTAAATAGAGGAGGTGGAGCGGCCACCCCCGATGATGTAGAGGGGCTTGGGGCTGCATCCCCGGCAACAATGTCTGGCGCCACCAGGCAGGCGCGGCGCCATTTTTAAAGGCTTTAAGCCCTTAGAATTATTTTTAGTTTTTAAAGGGACATTATTCCATTATTCATAAACTTTTATTAACAATTAATAAAGACGTGGAAGCCCTTCCCCAACCCCCTAATGGTCATTTCAACGCCCAAAATGACCAACATTTGACTTTTCCCTACCTGAACCTCCCCCCCAATCTTCTAACATTTGGCCACTAGCCCCTTCCCACCATTCACACAACCAATTAAGTTTGTTTGCGCCACTCGCCCACCTCCTGTCCTGAAAATTTTATTACCTCCCCTCCCCACCAGGTTCTCACCTTGGAACTCCGTATGGAGTTGCAAAGGTGCACGAAGGCCAAGCGGCGGCCGTAAAATCGGTGTGGGACGGCCGCAGGCAAGTATATTTGCATATAATTATTCTTTATTTACATATTTAGATGAAGGGCCTGCCGCCATCCGGCAGGGGTGGGGGGGGGCGCACCGAGGTCCCCCCACCGCCGGTAATATGCGGCGGGCCCTTCAATGTCGTGGGTTGAGGCGGGCCTCTCCCCGGAGAATTTTACCAGCCCCCACAACATGACCCGCAGCGTCGAGGGGTCAGTAAAATTCAGGTCAATGTCCTGCTAGTGGATTGCATGCAGGCTCTTTTCATTGTGAAATTATTTTTTCTCACCAATAGTGTTACATGGAACGTGCCTTGCAAGCTCACACAGAAGGTACTTTCAGTATTAAAATCCAAGGCTTAACAGAACTCAAGAGTCTAATGAATGAGATGTTAAACTGAGGCCCCGTCTGCGCACTCAGGTCGACTTGACGGATCCCACAGCCCTCATCAAAGAGCAGGGGAGTTCTCCCATTTTCCTACCAAATATTTATCCCTCAACCAACAGCTAAAACAGGTAATTGATCCGTATTTCATTTGGGAGTTTGCAGTGTGCAAATTGGCTGGTGTGTTTCCTACATTACTGGTGTTTACACTTCAAAAGTACTTAATTAGCTGTAAAGCAAGCTCGGACATCCTGAGGTTAGCAGAAGTATCACACAAATGCAATTTTTTCCCCAATAATGTTTGCTTCTCACCTTTCAAACCTACCCTATTAAGGTCACACATATCCATCGTCGTCCATTGTATGACTTACATAATTTTTTTTTTAGATCAATAGCATTTCAGCTCAAACATTTTGTTTCGAAAATATCAATGTTCTGCTATGATACCATTAGCAAATATTTCAGTTTAATGCAAATATAATTATTATGTTATATTATATGCTGTCATACTGACAATCAAGCCAACCAACAATTATACTTTTAGGTATTTTTAGATGCTTATAGTTTTCATAATGCATTGCATCACGAATGCTTGAAAGCATATGAGTTACGAGCTGTCTGACCTCTAAGTAGCCTAAATGTCAGTCTATCATTCACAAGAGTAATCTGAATCAATACAGCATGTTTTTAAGTTTTACCTAGGATAGCAACAACTTCTTCATCTTGAATTACTTCCAAGGATCCAGAAACCACAAAGCAAAGGTTGTCCACACTTTCGCCAGCATGGTAAATTAAATCTCCTGGAGCACTATGTATAGTTTGAAACTCTATTGCCAGAGCTCGTAGACAGCCGTCACTTGCAAGTCTAAATGCTGGGTGCTCTTTGAAGACTTTGCGGTTTAAATGGACACAAATATCTGCTCGCATATCCTTAGGGCAAATTTCTAGAACCTACAGGGAAACATATAAATAATAATAAAAAAATCAATTTTTGCTTCATAATTTATTAAAAGCATACTAGACCATTTTGTAGATGTCATGCACTATACAAAAAGCATCTTTCATACAAGCTAGATGGAACACATTTTTCTATAATTTACAAGAAATTATATCTGCACAGAATGATTCATGCATTTTTGATATTATTCAATACTTTTGTGATTATTTAGGACATTTGGTATTGCTACATTATTGGAGGAGTCAGGAAAATTATAAGGATCATATAACAATGATGAAATTAGTTGAACAATGCCATATATTAGATACAAGTTACGAGAAATCATTGATATTGGTTAAAAAGTGTTTCGGGATACAAGAAATGCAATATGAAATTATGCATTGTATTATACAAGATCAATATATGTAATTTTTTTCTTAGCATGTGGAGAAAATCAGTTTCAACATACAACTTAAAAAAGGTAAAAGCAAAATACTGCAGATGCTGGAAATCTGAAACAAAAACAGAAAGCGTTGGAAATACTCAGCAGGTCTGGCAGCATTGTGGACAGAGAAACAGAATTAACATTTCAGGTCTATGACCTTTCATCAGAACTGGCAAAGGTTAGAAATGTAATAGGTTTTGAACAAGTGAAAGGGTGGGTGGGGGAGAAGAACAACAAAAAGGAAGGTTCGTTAAAGGTCAGAGGGCTGGAGAGATTAAATGACAAAAGATGTCATGGAACAAAAGGTAAAAGGGAGTTGTAATAGTTGTAGTAAAAGACAAAGCATTTGTCCAGAGAGAGTGTTAATGGCAGAATAATGATGGTTTCAAAAAACCACGTGCTGGTCTTAAACTTGTTTTTCATGTTTTTGCTTTCGGACAGAGCAGTTGAGTATTTCCACACAACTGAAGGTATTTGCCATTTATTTGTGCTCTCGAGCATTTCTTTTAGAAATTAGTCTGTCTTAATGATGCAAATGCTGACTGCATCACTGCATACTTGATCAGTACAATATAAAATCACGTACTAACACCAACATTATGAAAGGAAAACATAACCTTGCCAAAAAGAACACTATTTTTGGGCATTAACATTATTAAAAATGCAGCTTTCTGCTAATCTTTGCTTAACACGTTCCTAGAGATAGCCTGCAACATAGATGCAAGACATGGAGACAATACAATGATTTATTCATGACGTATATTCTAAAAGCAAGTTACAACTTAAAAAAAATCAATATAGCTACAGGCAAATGAAACATGTGCAGTGGTGGCGACACACTTCAACTGCATAGTTTGCAGCAGTATATACAGCAAAGAACAAAGAACAGTACAGCACAGGAACAGGCCATTCGGCCCTCCAAGCCTGCGCCGATCTTGATGCCTGTCTAAACTAAAACCTTCTGCACTTCCGGGGTCCGTATCCCTCTATTCCCATCCTATTCATGTATTTGTCAAGATGCCTCTTAAATGTCTCTATCGTACCTGCTTCCACCACCTCCCCTGGCAGCAAGTTCCAGGCAGTCACCACCCTCTGTGTAAAAAACTTGCCTCGCACATCCCCTCTAAATTTTGCCCCTCGCACCTTAAACCTATGTCCGCTAGTAACTGACTCTTCCACCCTGGGAAAAAGCTTCTGACTATCCACTCTGTCCATGCCACTCATAACTTTGTAAACCTCTATCATTTAGCCGCTCCATCTCCATCATTCCAGTGAAAACAATCCGAGTTTATCCAACCTCTCCTCATAGCTAATACCCTCCAGACCAGGCAACATCCTGGTAAACCTCTTCTGTACCCTCTCCAAAGCCTCCACATCCTTCTGGTAGTGTGACAACCAGAATTGTATGCAATATTCCAAGTGTGGCCGAACTAAGGTTCTGTACAGCTGCAGCATGACTTGCCAATTTTTATACTCTATGCCCCGACCAACAAAGGCAAGCATGCCGTATGCCTTTTTGTCTACTTTATCCACCTGTGTTGCCACTTTCAGTGATCTGTGGACCTGTACGCCCAGATCTCTCTGCCTGTCAATACTCCTAAGGATTCTGCCATTTACTGTATACCTCCCACCTGTATTAGACCTTCCAAAATGCATTACCTTACATTTGTCCGGATTAAACTGCATCTGCCATTTCTCCGCCCAAGTCTCCAACCGATCTATATCCTGCTGTGTCCTCTGACATTCCTAAACACTATCCGCAACTCCACCAACCTTTGAGTCGTCTTCAAACTTACTAATCAGCACTGATCCCTGCGGAACACCACTAGTCACAGCCCTCCATTCAGAAAAGCACCCTTCCACTGCTACTCTCTGTCTTCTATGACTGAGCCAGTTCTGTATCCATCTTGCCAGCTCACCTCTGATCCCGTGTGACCTCACCTTTTGTACCAGTCTGCCATGAGGGACCTTGTCAAAGACTTTACTGAAGTCCATGTAGACAACATCCACTGCCCTTCCTTCATCAATCACCTTCGTCACTTCCTCAAAAAACTCAATCAAGTTAGTGAGACATGACCTCCCCTTCGCAAAACCATGCTGCCTCTCGCTAACAAGCCCATTTGTTTCCAAATGGGAGTAAATCCTGTCCCGAAGAATCCTCTACAATAATTTCCCTACCACTGACGTAAGGCTCACTGGCCTGTAATTTCCTGGATTATCCTTGCTACCCTTCTTAAACAAAGGAACAACATTGGCTATTCTCCAGTCCTCTGGGACCTCACCTGTAGCCAATGAGGATGCAAAGATTTCTGTCAAGACCCCAGCAATTTCCTCCCTTGCCTCCCTCAGTATTCTGGGTTAGATCCCATCAGGCCCTGGGGACTTATCTACCTTAATGTTTTTCAAGACGCCCAACACCTCCTCCTTTTTGATATCAACATGACCCAGACTATCTACACTCCCTTCCCTAGACTCATCATCCACCAAGTCCTTCTCTTGGGTGAATACTGATGCAAAGTACTCATTTAGTACCTCTCCCATTTCCTCTGGCTCCACGCATAGATTCCCTTCTCTGTCCTTGAGTGGGCCAACCCTTTCCCTGGCTACCCTCTTGCTCTTTATATACGTATAAAAAGCCTTGGTATTCTCCTTAATCCTGTTTGCCAATGACTTTTCATGACCCCTTTTAGCCCTCCTGACTCCTTGCTTAAGTTCCTTCCTACTTTCTTTATATTCCTCAAGGGCTTCGTCTGTTCCCAGCCTTCTAGCCCTTACGAACGCTTCCTTTTTCTTTTTGACTAGGCTCACAATATCCCTCGTTATCCAAGGTTCCCGAAACTTGCCAAACTTATCCTTCATCCTCACAGGAACATGCCAGTCCTGGATTCTAATCAACTGACGTTTGAAAGACTCCCACATGTCAGATGTTGATTTACCCTCAAACAGCCGCCCCCAATCTGAATTCTTCAGTTCCTGCCTAATATTGTTATAATTAGCCTTCCCCCAATTTAGCACCTTCACCCGAGGGCTACTCTTATCCTTATCCACAAGTACCTTAAAACTTACGGAATTATGGTCACTGTTCCCGAAATGCTCCCCTACTGAAACTTGAACCACCTGGCCGGGCGTATTCCCCAATACCAGGTCCAGTATGGCCCCTTCCCTAGTTGGACTATCTACATATTGTTTCAAGAAGCCCTCCTAGATGCTCCTTACAAATTCTGCCCCATCCAAGCCCCTAGCGCTAAGTGAGTCCCAGTCAATATAGGGGAAGTTAAAATCACCCATCACAACAACCCTGTTGCTTTTACATCTTTCCAAAATCTGTCTCCGTATCTGCTCCTCTACCTCCCGCTGGCTGTTGGGAGGCCTGTAGTAAACCCCCAACATTGTGACTGCACCCTTCCTATTCCTGAGCTCTACCCATATTGCCTTGTTGCATGAGCCCTCTGAGGTGTCCTCCCGCAGTACAGCTGTGATATTCTCCTTAGCCAGTAATGCAACTCCCCTGCCCCTTTTACATCCCCCTCTATCCTGCCTAAAGCATCTAAATCCCAGAACGTTTAGCTGCCAATCCGGTCCTTCCCTCAACCAAGTCTCTGTAATAGCAACAACACCGTAGTTCCAAGTACTAATCCAAGCAGCATATTCAGTTTGAGATTCAAGTGCATTTCAATTATATAATAGCTCACATTTAAATTATATTTACTTTTAGAATGTTGGAAGCCAAAATTCTTGTGATTGTGCTGGGTACTGAGTATGCAGGAGTTTCCTCTTTGCCTTGTAAGCAGATTAACCTCTATCTGTGCCTTAGGAGACAAATAATTGCAGAAAAGGGGGGAGACAGGGGCAGGGATTCCTTATTCCATTAATTACCGCACCTTAGACTTAATCTGAACCCGATATATGAATGGACAGCAATACACCTAGTTGTTGAAGAATACCGGCCTCCATAAAAGGTGGATGTATCAGGCAAATGGCTTGAACTTCAGAAGCCAAGCATTTTTTTCTTCTTAGCAGGGCACAATGGCTGAGCTGACCTGGGCAATCTCCCTTCTCCCTTCCAAACAGGTGAGTGGGTGCAGGAGTTTCCAGCTATCATAGGTAGGCTGAATGTGACACTGATATAATGACGTGCCCTCGCACAGATCCCATAAAGCTCTGTTGGGAGACAGCAAGATTGGACAGTAGGGCTGCTGTTCATTAGAAGGCAGTGATGAGTGACTCGATGGGCCTTTCAAAGACTTCACCTTACTACCTCATGATGTCAGAATGGCAATTTTACTACAAAGGCAGAAAATTTGCTGTCCATAGGTTTTAACATGATTTTGTAATTGAATATGAATCTGATTCCACTATCTCCTTGTTATAAAATACATAAACAACATTTACGGGACTTCATATATCGCATGTGTGATGCTGATTCCAATTTCAAAAGTGGTACTGTACTTCTGTTAGCCATAAAGATGATTGAAATGGATATGTTTAATGTAAGGAAACTTAAAAGCAAGATACTAAAGAAAATTGCTTTATAATGTTATTCTGCAGGCCCAAAGACTCAAAATAAATTATAATTTTAATCACTGAACCTGCAACACCTACTTTCTGCTATGCTAGCAGTTAATGAACATACAGCAGGAATTTGAAGAGGCAATATTCACAGTTCAACTTTGCACTTGAAAGGGAGTCTCCATGGTATTCAACTCTTTATAAAGCAACTACAAAAGGAACAGCTGCTCTGTTGCGCAGTCAAACTGCAATTTGGGAGCCCAAAAACCTCCAAAGTCAATCAAAATCAGTTCTCAAAGTATTCATGAATTATTAACAAATTGGGCACAACTGAAAAGGAAACCAACATAACATTTTATTCTCTTTCACATTTAGCCCTCATCCAACTAGAGCATTTAATGTATTATTCAATTATTTTTTTATGGCATGTTGTGCAATGCATTTTGAGTAGTCTGTGTAAGTAGCGTAAAATTTGTAATGCTTAGTGCATCTGGAACAAATTTTTTAAATAGGATTTTAAATAGAAAATTTGTCATGTCAGTCCCAGACTTGGTATTTTTGAGGTATTTGAATAGATAATGCACATAAAACATTTTCAAAACAATAATCGCCAGCAATGGCATTGCTCACAGCATGGCAGACAATAAGCTGTCTTGCAACAAGTACGGTTTCTCTTGTGACACACAAAGTGTTATTATATAACACACCTATGATTATAGCAATCCATCCCATGCTTCCAATGGGGTGCCACATTCAAAGGGAGTTCTGAATTAGTACACATTCTCTAGCCCATGGTCGATTCAACCGGCCACAGGATCAGTGAATTTATCATTTATTCTCCAGTTCTTTGGTCTTGTTACTCACAGAAAATTAAGACAAAAATGTTCCTCTCTTCCAGCAGCTGTCTCTTGTTCTTCCCTACTATCCTACGGTTTCTATGTTGCACTGTGTGGGGTAGATTTTGATTTTGTTTGATAGTGTGAAATGGGTGATAGCGAATCAGCAGCCTGTTTTATGTTGTGGTACCCCTTTAAGAGGTTTGGTCATGTGATAATACATAGCAGTGTAACAGCTGTGATGTAATGCACCATGTGACTTCTGGTGAGAGTTCAATCTGAAGTATCTGCACAGTGAAGACCTGTGTTGGCATGCAGAACCATCATTAAACAAAGAGCCCACTTTATTGTGTTACTGATCCTGTCTTGAGTGGCTACTGCCTTGTGTGTCATTTGTTGCTAACACAGAGGTTAAGAAAAACACAATATGGCAGCAGCTTGTGGGAATTTCAACATCTCAACTTTTTGAGTACTCTTTCACACCTTCGAAGAAGTGCGAGCCACAGCCATTGCCAAATCTATGGGAACTTCAAGGGCCTGAATATTGGTTCTATTGCTTCACACCTCAGCAGCAGTGTAGGCAGTTGGGTAAGCTTGTTTGCACTTGGGGCTGTGAGGTCAAGCAGTAACAGACTGTGTTAGAATCTCCATGGATATAGAGTTAGAGGGTCAGATTTCTTGCGTTGGGAGAAAGTAGGGGAGGTCTGAACGCACCGGACACTGTAGACATTAAACGGACCCCCAATTGAGAGGTGCAAAAGGATTAGCACCGTAGCAATAGTGGGCTACTGGGTCGAGCACAAAAATGGGCCAGCTTTGATATTAATAGTGCCGCAAATCGATGGTGAATCAAGGAAAGGGTGAGATTTAAGGCACGGAATGGAGGAAGAAAGAAAAAGAATCGCCATTGCTGTTTCACGTCTTCAACATTTTTAGGGCCAAAACCACCCTTTGTGGGTGGGGCCAAGTCAAAAGCATACGAATCGGGCGAAAGTGCCACAACCTCAAAGTGGAACGGCCGTCAGTTACTGCTGCAGTATTTTTGTCTACCCGGACAGCAGGAGATTTCTTTTAATTTCACACAGAGTAATGGCAGTGAGTCATCACAAGAATAACAGCACAGTTTCCTACCATCAACTGGACAGCAGCTGACCTGTTGTCAGAATTTCAGCTCTTCAGGCCGAGCTATTTTTTTGTCGACTTAGCAGTCGCAGAACCAGAGAAGAAGGCAGTGAAAATATGCATTGGCATTGGCAACGAAGGCTTACGTCCTCTTAACACTTCTGGTCTCACCGAAGAAGAGCAGAAGGATCCCGCAGAAATCTGGTCATCATTAGAGGATCAACTTCATGTCAAACTGAATTTGTGGGTTCACTGGCTCGAGTTCATGTCTTTTTGACAGTAAGCAACTGAGTCCATTGACCAGTTTGTCAGTTACTATCGAGATAAGGGTCATGAGTGTAGTATAAGAGTCTGAAAGGATTAATGTTGAGAGTGCGCAAAGAATACCTCCTACCATGATGATGTAAGAAATCACATGAGAGAGACTTGAAGATAGATGCAACGTGGCTTTGCAGGAGTCACACAGACTGGTGTGAAGCTGTACATAGTTATAGTATAATAAAGGTTAATGTTCTAATTACTCCAGACTAAGGAATCTCTCTAAGCTTGACTAACTAAGCATATTAAGGTGACAGCATACCAAACAAACATTTTACAGCGAGTGTGAATTCAGAGGCTGAACTTGCAGACCTTATCATCGAGCTAGTGATTGCATCCACAACAATAAATGGATACCAGAGGGATCTTTTAGAGAAACCCAAGAGGCATACCGATAGATGTCTTGCTCAAAAGATGGGTCGAAAATTTGAGTCTATCATTGCGGACCAACAGAGTTCACAATCCTTATGTGCTCCGAATACCATTGGTGCATTAAGTAAGGATTCCAGGTCCGGGAAACCATGTAAAAGGTGTGGGCTCTTATATATGCCTAAGGGTTGCCCAGCATTTAACAACATCTGCAAAGCATGCAGTGTTAGAGGTCAATGGAAACGTCAATGCTGGAAAGTCAAGCCAAATGCTAATGGTAACAGTCTTAACAAAAGCCAGGCAGACTGTAAGAAGGCTTCACGCCCTGGCAAGCTTAGCAGTCATACATCCACGAGGTTCCACATTATCAACATCACCGAACGCACTGATTCGATTACTCCACTCGAGTCTTTTGCCTCTATTCATGTTCTACGTCCAAAAAAGGAGGGCACGCATGTGCTCTGGACAAAGGTGGACACGGGTGCCAGTGCAAATATTTTACCTCTATGCATACTAAAGAACATGCATCCGGGTAAATAACAAGCCATAGTGATGCCTACGAAAACCTAACTGACAATGGTTCATCAATTCCGTGTTTACGGTCCATCAAGATTAATTGCAAATACAACCAATTAGAATGGAAATCCCAACTATTTTACATTGTTCAAACAGCTGGACCTGCTATTGTAGGGCTACAAGCACGCAGGGATTTGACCATGGTAACAATACATGGCATTGGGCATCGCCATGGGAGCAAACCAAGCACAGAGGACAAACCAATTCGCTCTGTTGAGGATCTCACTCAAGAAATAGGGAAGTTGAAGATGCGTCTGAAACTGCGTAAGATGATGGAGGAGTATCAGAAGAAAGCAGAAGCAAAATACAACTTGTTAAAAGAAAGGTTTAAGTGAACAAAACAAGGCCAAAATGCTGGCTAATCAGAAAGAGGAGACAAAATTGCAAATGGCAAGGAACAAAGCCTTAGAAAATGGTGATACTGCAAGCCAGGAGATTCATGTTAGATCTTGACAGGACAAAGCAAAATACAGAAATGTTGCAGCAGAACCACAGGTCCTGAAAGAAAAGATTCATGAGGTTTCATCGCAGGCAAAGTCACAGAGGGAGAAAATGAGAAACAGACTTGTTGCTAAAGGATGACAATATGAGGAAAAGTTAGAGAGCCCTCAGTCCCAGTGCAAGTCGAAGATTTCACAGGCCCTCTTCAAACCCAAGAACAACAGCTTCCAATGAACAGAAATCAGAAGATAAATCTTGACCTCTGTGTTAGTGACTACTCACGCACTAGGCACTGACCACTCAAGACAGCATCAGTAACACAATAAAGTTGGTTCTTTATTTAAGGATGGTTCTGCATGCAAACACAGGTCCACTGTACAGATACTTGCTTCAGACTGAACTCTCACCAGAAGTCACATGATGTGGTATATCACAGCTCTTGCACTGCTGTGCTTTATCACATGACCACACCTCAAACAGTTACCACAACATCCCCCTTTTTGTCCCCAAATAAAAACATATCCGTCTCAAATAGACAAAAGTTAATTATATAGAATTCAACAACTGTAATAGGACAGAAACATACACGGTATAAAACAGTAACAGAGACATATACATTTACAGTCATGATAATGTAAAGGTGGTTTGATCAACTGGCCTGATCTAGAAACAGGATAATAGTTCTTGGAATCCGGAACAGATTTGTATGGACTCTTCTCTGTGGAAGTAGAATGCATAGACTCTGCTTGACATTTGGTCTTCGATCTCGTCTAGTTTGCGATTGACTCTTCCATTGATCTGGGATCATGGACTGTTCCATTCAAAAGGCTAGCAGCAGTACTTGCAGATGACGAGTCCACACCAGAATCGTTAACCTCATTTCAGCCATCATAGTCTCATTTTCAGAATTGTGTAAACAGCTGAGAGTTTTTTGCTGTCCTTCAGGAAGTGCTGATGATTGTTCCAAGTCACTGCAGTTTCTGGATGCTTTATCCGATTTACTCTTTGGCCTATTTTCACTCTGTTTACTCTGAGTGGTTCAGGGTCTCTTTATATGTTGGGCTCGTTGGCTGCTGGAGGATAGTGACTGAGCACTGATGGTGGCTTTCTGGGCTTCTTTAGCTTCTCTGGGTGCAGGACCTGATCTGGCTGCACAGAGCGAAAGCTCTGCACAGAAGATTGATCTGTACAGTGGACCTGAGTTTGCATGCAGAGCCATCCTTAACTTTATTGTGTTACTGATCCTGTCTTGAGTGGTCAGTGCCTTGTGTGCGAGTAGTCACTAACACAGAGGTTAAGAAAACACAACATTTTACATCTCTCCCACTATGTATTTCCACTGACTTCAAAATTTTACACTGCCACACAAAGTCAAAATCTACTCCTCTATGTAGTCTCACATGTTCCTTTACCTATGTATTCAAAGTTGTATCTCTTTTCTTTTTTAAAACTCAAGATGGTAGGCAAAATGTAACAGATTTCAAATTGGACACAAGGATCAGGCAGAGAAAGGCTGCCAGGAAGTAGAGGAACACACATCAAGAGAGGAAGTGTGGGCTGTGGATTTAGGTTGGGAAGCAGTAAAGGTGTAAGAGCCAGGCAAAAGCAGGAGGCTGAGGCTTGAGAGTGTGTTTGGAGAGGGTTAGTCCCTGATAGAATGTGATGTACAACTGGAGACATAGGGTATGGAGCTTTGGGACTGAACACTGAAAGCTCAGCTTCAGCCCAGACTTCAGGGAGGATAATCCTTTGAGTAAAATTAAGAGTACAGGATGTGTAATTTTATAGTCAAGTTTATTTTTTGTTAAGTATTTAAGTTTGTTGATCAGCCATGATCATATTGAATGGCAGGGCAGGCTCGATGGGTTGAATGGCCTACTCCTGCTCCTATGTTCCAAAGATGTTTATAAATTGTAGTTTTTACCTGGAGGCAAATGTGCCAGCAGGATATCACAAAGAGCAAATGAAATAATTCACATTAATCGGTTTTTGGTTGAGCGAGGAATAATGCCCAAGATACTTTCCTGCTTGTTTTGATCTTTTACATCTACCTTAACAGGTGAACAGAGCTTTAGCTTAACATCTCACATAAAAGACAGTAGTTCAGACAATGCAGTATTCCCTTAGTACGACAGTGGAATGGCAACATAAATTACATACTCTAGTGTCCCAGAGTAGTGCTTAAATCTACAACCTAACTCAAAAGGCGAGAATACCATTAAGGGAAGATCACACTATTAGAAAAAATGTGCATATTTTCTTCTTAGTTTCTGTATATTTCTATACCTTTTCAGTATCAATTCCTTTAGACATTGACCAAGTAGAAACAATGTAGTCCATAACACGCTCGCTCAGGCCCTTGGGAACCTGATAAAGCTTCAAAAAGTCTCGGACACAGTTCAGCATCTCGTGGTACCTGTTGCTATTAGCATACATTTGCTGGAAGATCGTTGTCACATTACCAAAGATGGTTGCGTACAGGAGAGCTGCAAACAAGAAAAGAACACATCAAATTTTATCAGCTAATTAACAGCTGCCAATTCAATCTAAGGCCAGTGTTGGAGAAATAACAAAGTATTTAGAATGGGGAACTTAGATTAACTTGTCATTGTGCACATTAAGATCAGAAATTTAACAGGTGTAAATAAATCGTACAAAGTAGTACGTCCCACGAATTATGTAGTAAAGGTGCCATTTGGGGGAATGGGGAAAAGTTCAATGGGATACAAATAAGTAAGATCCAGCAACGAAGCAGAAAGATAAACACAGGAACGTTGGAATTACTCAATGAGAAAAAGACCAAGGTCTATCTAGTTCGCCTGCTACTATCCATGTAATATAATGATAATAGGGTTGTAGACATAGAGTTGTAATCAATTTATATCAAATAGTTTACAAAAGACCCAGACACAAGATGAGGAAAACCCCATTGGTGAAAAGCTTTGGGAACCATAGGTCCAAAGTCACCCGTTCTTCCCACGTATGCTACACTTAACCATATGTTGGGCTGAATTTTTCCAGGGATGATCAAGTCCCGTTGCCAGGGCCAAAAGAGGGAGCCGACTCCCAGCCAGCAGGACCCTGGGATGGCATTTTATTGGTGGCGGCCACCCCCCAGAGCTGCCAGCCCAGAGGCCCGGCTACTTGGCAACCTCAGCTGCAAGTTTCTTTCAGGAAGCCGGGGCCAGGCAGGCATGCCCTGGTGATCAAGGGGTTGGAGGTGGTGGGGTGGTTGTTGGTCATATGCCAGTGGCGTGCCTCAGCCTCAGGGGCAGCCATAGCTGCCAGGGAGGCTCCTCCTTGGGCCATGAAGCAGACATTAAGGTGGACTGTGCCTCCCCCAACCCTACAAAACCACTGGGAGGCTGCCGGGTGCAGGAAGCAGCCCTTAATTGGGCCCTTAAGTGAAGGGGGAGGGGGAGGGGGACATGGGAGGGGGGTTGGAGACAGGGGGAGGGGGACATGGGAGGGGGGTTGGAGACAGGGGGAGGGAAGGGGGAGACATGGATAGAGGGGAGGGGATACATGGACAGGGGGAGAGGGGAGGAGGAGACAGGCGAGAGGGACAGGGGGAAGATAGGGAGAGAGGAGAGGCGAAGGGGAAGAGAGAGAGAGAGGGAAGGGGGAGACAGGGAGGGGGAAACAGGGAGAGATGGGGAGACAGAGTGAGAGGGGGAGGAGGAGAGGGGGAGGAGGAAACAGGGAGAGGGGGAGGAGACGAAGGGAGAGGGGGAGGAGACGAAGGGAGAGGGGGAGAAGGGAGGGGGAGAGAAGGGAGGGGGACAGAGAGAGAGAAAGAGGGGGAGACAGGGAGAGGGTTGGAGAGACATAGTGAGCAGGGGCAGGCAGACAGAGAGAAAGGTAGGAGGGGGAGCTAGAGAGAGGAAGGCTGGGCAATGAAGGGGAGAGGGAGACAGAGAGAAAGAGAGAAAAGGGGGAGGAGGAGATGGAGAGAGATGGGGACAGAGCGGGAGGAGGCAGAAAGTGGGGATGACAGAGAGAGGGGGCAAAGGAAATGGGGTGGTGACAGAGAGGGGAGATAGATAGAGAGGGGGAGGGGACAGAGGAGGGGGGAGGAAGATGGAGAGGGGAAGACAGGGAGATAGGGGGAGGGAGAGAGAGGAGGGGAAAGGGGGATGGAGAGGGGAGGACTGGGGGGTGAAGAGACAGAGGGGAAACAGAGAGAGACGGCGGGGAGGGGGAAGACAGAGTGAGAGAGGGAAGGGGAGACGGGGAGAAGGCAAAGGGGGAGAGGGATAACAGACAGAGACAGGGAGCGAAAAAACTATACACTATTACACCCACCAGAAATTCCATTGGGGGTTCTTCCAATCGCCCACCATGACTTTTGACAGAAGATTGCTGAAAATGTTATTTTTTCAGAGTTTCTGCTAATCTTCCAAAGACATAGGAGGAGATCAGAAGAACTTCACTGAAATTCAATCCTCAGTTACAGCTTTTGTTCTATTTTCTATAATCTTCAGAAATTTCACTAAGCTTCATGTGAAGGAGTGTCTTTATTCATTTTAGAGTTCTTTTTAAAATTAAAATGAGTCTAAATTTCAAAATATCATCTGCTTTGTTGATAGGAATTAGAACAGTTATAGTGTCTACAATGAGGGAGAGGGAGAGATACAGGTCACAGACCTAAAATGTTAACTCTGCTTCTCTCTCCACAGATGCTTCCAGACCTGCTGAGTATTTCCAGCACTTTTTGTTTTTATTTCAGATTTCCAGCATCTGCAGTATAATGCTTTTATATTATTATAGAGAGATACAGCCTGCCAGATAGACAGAAAAATACAACCAGAAAACCAATCACAAAACACAAACTCAACAGTGTTGACTTTAAAATTATAAAGCAGAGCTGTGAGACATTCCCCCCACCCCTCTCAATCTGGTGCAATCAGGCTCAAGCCCTGCCCTCTCCCCATGCTGCCAGATATCAGAAATCTACCAACAAGTCAACCTTTACATTCCAAATCCATTTGTGTCAAACCTCAGGTTTACTTTCCAGAGTTCTGGCTAACCACAGGTTCCCTCCACAGTGATGCCACATCAAAGGACTCCTCCACGATTTCAAACTCCAGCAGACCCATTCCAGTTCTGTCAAACTTCAGTAACATTGCCGCAGTTCAACCAAATGAACAAAGCCCAGGATCATGCCGAATGTTAAAAATACAGGACTAACCACATTTCTATCAAAGTACAGATCTGCCCCCAAATGAATATAAACTCTATTCCCCCTGCCCATTACTGCTAAATATCAGATATCTGCCTTCATTTGATGCATGTTACATTCCATCATGCTATATAATAGCTTTAAAATGATAACAGAATAAAACTAAATACATAGGCAATGTAATTAATGATATAAATCAATGCACAATATACAAAAAGAAAAAATTCAAAGAATACCAGTTATTCGATCACTGTAAAACTGTCTTGTTATATAAATTAGCAAACCCCCTTTCACTGCTTGCAATACTATAGGAGATACATATCGTGGTAAATACACAAAAGCTTTGAGAAATGTTTATCACACGTTGGATGTCACACATGCAAAACATCCTGTCACTTTTTTTTAAAAAGAGCAAAAGACAATTATTTAATTTTAGTTTCTCCTTCCATCTCATTGACCTTGGAAATTCCTCAAGAGCCTCGAGCTGGTCTTCGGAAGGTCCTAAGACAGAGTAATTAGACCACGTCGCCTTAAAGCGCCATACCTGATACACACAGCTGCATGTCAACAACTAAAAATATACTGTATGCTACATCGTACAATGTTTATACAATCTTTATAAAACAAATGTACCCTCTGACTTACCATAAGCCATGTCACGGGAGATCAGCAGTTTATAATTTTCACATTCTTTCTCCATTCCTAGTCTCTAGAGAGATGGCAGTCAACATCAGGTACCTCTCCCATTCATCATAAATGAGCTTAGACAATGAGTGTCAAAAGAAAAAGTCTGCATTTATATAGTGCCTCAAGCGCTTCACAGCCAATTAAGCACTTTCATTTTTGAAATGTAGTCACTGTCATAATGTAGGAAACACAACAACCAATTCGTGCACAGCAAACTCCCACAAACAGCAATAGTGTTGGTTAAGGAATAAATATTCTCCTGCTCTTCTTCAAGTAGTGTCATGGGATCTTTACATTCCCCGTGAGGGCAATTGAGGCCAAAAAGATGCACATAAACTAGTACAGTACTCCCTTTTGTGCTCAAGCCTCTGAAACAGGTCTTGAACCCATAAACCTCTGACTCAGAGGAGAGTGTGCTACCAATTGAGCCATAGCTGACACTTCCTACTACAAGCCCATTACATTCAATTCTGTCCTTGGCCAAAGTACACTTCCAGCAGGGATCTATGGATTGTGCCCAGGAATAAAAACACTAAATGACTTTAACCTTTTAGCTCAGGGACCAATACCATAACCACAACAAATAACTCAGGAATCTATATATTTGAGGTCATCCAAAACTCTGCTGCCTGTGTTCTCACTCACACCACGTCCAGTTCACCCATTACTCCTGTGCTCGGTGACCTAAATTAAGCAACATCTTGATTTTAAAATTTTCATCCTGGTTTTCAAATCCCTCCTTGGCCTTGACCCTCCCAATCTTTGTCATTTCCTCTAGCCCCGTAACCCTCCAAGATATCGGCGTTCCTCCAACATTCTTGAACACCCACGATTTTAATTGCTCCATTGTTGGTGGCTGTGCCTTCAGTTGCCATGGTCACAAGCTCTGGAATTCTCTCCCTAAACCTTTCTGTCTTTTTACCTCATTTCTTCCTTTAAGAAGAAACCTACCTCTTTGACCAAGCTGTTGGATATCTGGCCTAGTATCTCTTTATTTGGCTTGGTGTCAAATTTTGTTTTAAAGTGCTCCTGTGAAGCACCTTGGGGCATTTTATTCCAATAAAGGCACTACAGAAGTACAGGTTGTTGTTGGACTTGAACCTGGTAATATTTTGGGGTATATGGTTGTGCTCCTCCTGTCCTAATTAGCTAAACAATCAGAGCAGTAACTTTTTAAAAATAAAATTAATAAAACAGATTGAAAAACTAAAATTAGCAGTCATGTCATCAGAGAGAACATGCAACGTGGGCAACGCAGTGGCTAGCACCGCAGCCTCACAGCTCCAGCGACCTGGGTTCAGTTCTGGGTACTGCCTGTGCAGAGTTTGCAAGTTCTCCCTGTGACTGTGTGGGTTTCTTCTGGGTGCTCTGGTTTCCTCCACATGCCAAAGACTTGTGGGTTGACAGGTAAATTGGCCCATTGTAGATAAATTGCCCCTAGTGTAGGTAGGTGGTAGGAGAATTGAGGGAAGGTGGGGATGTGAGAGGGGAAAAATGGGATTAATGAAGGATCAGTATAAATGGGTGGTTGATGGTCAGCACAGACTTGGTGGGCCGAAGGGCCTGTTTCAGTGCTGGCTGACTCTATGTGGTTCAACTAACCGGTAATTACAGGGAGCAATTAAAATTACCAGAAGTATGATGAAGAAACTTGTCTCAGTTTTACTAATGCTGGAAGAGCTGGGCTGTTGCCATTGTTCCTACATTGAATGTAATGTGTGATGGTTTGGGACCTAAGGCAAAACATCGCCTATGATTTAGCTTTATCCCCAAAAGGCTATGGCATGCAATAAACTATTACTAAATCTTGCAAAGGTGAATTACATCACAAGTAGCTTAATTAAAAAGCCACAAATCAATTATTTTATTCATCAGAAAATATGACATACTGTGTTGTGCCCTCCAGCTTCCATAACAATCGCTACACAAATAAAACATTTCAGACTGATGGAGTTTGATTTTGATAATGCCTTTGTTTCTGCCGAATGGGTGAGCAGCTAAAAACAAACAGGTTACTTACCCACTCAGATCCCAACCATTTTGGATTTTAACGTGCAGTTTTTGCGAGCAAATGAGGCAACCACCTAAAGCAGGTGGGCACCTCATGAATTTATGCAGATCAAGATTCTTTTAAAGCAATAGGATCCCAAAGCAATTAGCCAGGACCTAAGTGGGGAAGGAGCTGGAAACATGCTTTCCGTTTAGGCAGATGTAGGTCTGAAGAGAGAAAGGGACCTGTCAGGTTTAAGTCTAAACTTTCCAACAAGGAAAACTGCAGCCACTCCTGCTCCCAGATTCCATCCGACCCTGGATATTCCCTCCCATGAGATGCTCTGAAAACCCTCTCCCTGGCACTTACCTGGAAGTCAGAGGGCAACCGTAGGCCACGCAATATTCACCTGTTAGCAGACACTCAGCACCCTCTTCACACCCATTCCATACATAAATTAGACCGGCGACGTTTAAATAAGCCACAAGAGTTAAAATACTGCAGATCTGAAATTTAAACCAACGAGTGCATTTTTCACTCGCCCAACCAAAGCAGCTCAGAGTTAAAAATCAACCCCATAGATTTCATTCGACAATTTCAATTACTAGATACTATAATTTTAGCACTTCAATAACCAGTATTTCAACAATTTATATATTTTTTCCCAATAATTAAAATTCAATATCTCATTTAATGTCCAACAGAAACATTACAGAAATAAAGCTTTTTATTATCTGCAGTATTATTTCATTCCAAGACAGCATTAGAATTTTGTGTTGTTTTTAAAAATGCATATAGGAGTCTTGCCTTTAATAATAAAGGAATAGACTAAAACTGCAAAGAAGTTATGCTAAACCTTTATAAAATGCACATGGGTCTAATGGCTTCCTTCTATGCTACATCATTCTATGATTCTAACATAACGTGTGATCAATGGTTAGCACCTCCTTTTAACTCATCTAACATGCTCTTGTCTTTGAATTGAAATTAATTGTTCATGGTTTCTTTAATAATAGAGAAATCAAAAAATATTTCGAGAATACAGCCTTAGCTGTCACTATACAATTCATAAGATTCTCAATTATAGAAGTAACATTGTGTGTTTTATAATATGGTCTATAATGCTGTACTTAAATTATTTTTCGTCACAGTAGTATTTTAGAAATCTAATAAAAAACATATTCATTCCTTCTACAACAACTGATTTCCAGAGATAAACGGAAGCAGCAAAGCACAGTGGAACTTCCATTATCCATCATAATGAAGACGACCCTCTTGGAGATTAATGGAAATTGGTAGACAATTGAAAGCTTCACTTTATTTTAAATGGCTACAGCAATAACCTAGACATGAGAATAAAGACAAGTATAATATAAATTGCAAATATTTAATTTAATCCTCCATGGCCTGTGAAGTTGAATTATTTGAGACAGAAACAAACTGGTATTTTCAGACCATGCAGTCAAACAACATTGCATGAAAGACTTTGTTGCAAGAAAATTCTGGACGGTAACTGCGAAGGCGGAAAAATGGAGTGTGTATTGTCATGGAAGTGGGTTTGTTTGTGCCTTTAAGACTGAGAGTTGTTCGCCTCGCTGAAAACAGTGTGTGCAAGCTACAAGCCTGTTTCCTAGGCAACAGCATGAGAAAGCGAGGTCACATGCCGTATTGTATCAGTTTGACTGTACGTAAGACTGGCTAGAACCGGTTTGATCTGGCAGACCAGCAAAGCGTGCTCTCCTTGAAGGAAGGACTTGTCACTCTCTCTCTTGGCAGAAAATCTACATTGGCCTAGAGGCTGTGTTTCGCCTAAAGAGGAAAAGACCCCTTGAAAGGAATCTTTGCATTGTTGGAGGTAGCAAATTCCTTTTTACTCCCGTCTCCAAGAAGTCTCTGCCTCAGGAGTGACTTTCTGTTGCCTTTTGTGTTTCTGGGAGTTCTGGAAATTCAGTAACGTTTCTACTGTTAGACTGCTAATTCAAAATCTAAATAGACCTGTTGTTATACTCCTTGTTGAAAGACCTATGTGACACCTACTGCAGCCGAAGTGCCTTGAACACCAATCCATCAAACTCACCTGGAGACGTCGAGTGGCATCTGACTATTCGACTCTGGGACACCTCACTGAACTGGGAAAACAACCCACCAGGACTTACAACCCAGTTATTTTATTATTCCTAAGAAACAGCTCTAATTTAAAACATCATTTTTAAAACTAGTTAACCATTGTTTTTTTGAATGTATGTGTGTGTGCATGATCGTTAGGAGGAATAAGAAGTTATAAAGTATTTTCAGAGATAAATTTATCTCAATATTATTTAAGATTTAGTTTATTAATAAATAGTTAATTTGTTGTTCTTTAAAGATACCTGGTTTGGTGTGTTCTATTCTGAGGGTTAATAAAGTGTTTAATTTGGCTGGTGGTAGGTGGTAAACTTTAATAATATGCTGTGACCTGTGGAGTAATGGGACTGAATTGACAGTGCATTACTCCCGCCTTGGTCATAATAGTATAATAGATGTTCCATTGCACTAAGTTCTTGGAAGCTTCTATTAACGATGGAGACAAAATACATCGAAAACTAAATGCTTTGAGTTTGGCTTAGAATTAATTTTATTTGAACTTCCACTGATAGTTGTGCATCATAATTAACTGATAGTCTTGCTAATTAACTACATTGCAAAATTTCAATGTATTTCAAGCAACAGCCTTTGGTAAGATTCCCAGTGTATTTTTATGTAACGCTGCCATATAAAAGGTTCTGATTGAACAGAATATCACGAGGAAATTTCTTTGAAACCTTAAGCCTGGCTATAGGAAATACAGCCGAGCTTTCTGTATGCGAGTGGAAAGTATGGTATTTCTTATCCAAACAGGACTTTCCCGAAGGCTTCTAGCAAAGAAGTCACAGTGTACCAATTAAGCAAGCTTGACTGAACTCATTTATGGAAACTGCTGTAGTTGGCATTACAACTGTCCATACTATTTGGTTGCTTCACGGCTCAGCATTTACCAGAGAAAACGCGACATTTATCTAAGAAATCCCTTTGTTCAGGGCAGTCTGCCATGAGGGACCTTGTCAAAAGCCTTACTAAAATTCATGTAGGCTACATCAAATACGCTGCCCTCATCAACCCTTGTTAACTCTTCAAAAAATTCAATCAAGTTAGTCAGACACAACCTTCCCTTAGCAAATACATGCGAACAGTCTTTGATTAATCTGTGCCCCTCTAAATGACGAGTTACGCTGTCTCAGAATTTTTACCAGTAATTTGCCCACCACCGAGGTTAGGCTGATGGGCGTGTAATTACTGAGACTGTCCTTTCCTCCCTTTGTAAATAGCTTTACAAGGTTAGCAGTCCTCCAGTGCCACCCTGTAGCCAGAAAGGGTTGGAAAATGATGATCAGAGCTTTTGCTATTTCTTCCCTTAGCAGCCTGGGGTACATTTCATCCAAGCCTGGGGATTGAAATACTTTCAAGATGCTAAACACCTTAATATTTCTTCCCTCACTATATTTATCCAATCCAATATTTCACACTCCTCCTCCTTAACTACAATGTCTGCTTCATCCTTCTCTTTTGTGAAAACGGATGCAAAGAATTCATTAAGAACCATGCACACATCTTCCACCTCTACACACGTTAGGGCTGGATTTTGTTCTCCGCTACGCGTCGGGTTCCATTGCGGGGGGGATGGGGTGGCCTGGATATGGCTCTGGATGAAGCCCGCCAGTGACCTAGGCGCCAGGAGGGCCTGGCCCAATCTTCCAGGCAGTGGCGAAGCTCCATGGCGGCCCCAACCCCACACCCGCCTCCGGGCGTCGGGACTACAGTTTAAATATTCAAATGAGTAAAATTATTAAATTTAAATAGACTTACCTGCAATCTAGAGGGCCCGCCATGATCTTCAGTCTATGCCTTCAGAACCCCGTCTGGGGAAACGAGGCGCCATACTGGTGAGGAGGCGGGGGGTGGGGGAGAGGTACGTTAGTCAGTGCGGGGGCTGGGGGGGTGGGATATGGGGTCAAGTATACATAACGGGTGTAGGGGTTGGTGGGAAGGGTTGAACCTCAAAACTTTGTGCAGTTTGGGGGGAGGAAGGTCAGATGTAAAAAGGTAAGTGTTTTTGGGGAATAGAGAAAATTGTTATTGTAATTGTTACTGGGCGAGTGGGAAAGGGGCTTAGAAATTTATTTATTTATTTTTGGGGGGAGGTAGGACTTTAAAATTTTAAATTGGGCAGCAGGGCTGACTGCCCTTTAAAAATGGCACCAGAGCCTGTGCACAGGCAGCTGACGCCATTGCCGGGGATGGACATCCCAAACCCTCCACGAAATTGGTGGGGAGGGGGGGCGGGGGGGGGCGCTGCCCTGGCTATTTAAATGAGCAGCCATGCTAGAGATTGCGGCAGATCTTCTGCCTGTGACCTAAGCAGGCAGGCTGCTATTTTCTGAGCTCACTGCCGAGATCGGCGGCAGCTCTTAAAATCCAGCCCATTAACTTTTCTGGCCTATAATTGGCCCTACTCTTTCCTTAGTTCTTGTGCTCTTCATGTATTTATAGAAATATCTTTGGGTGTTCCTTGTTTTTACTTGCTAATATTTTTTCATACCCTCTGCTTTCCTAATTTTCTTTTCAATTTTACCCTGCACTTTCTATACTCCACTAGGCTTTCTACAGTATTGATCTTTTGGCATCTGACATAAGCTTTTTTTTCCTTATCCTACTCTGTAAGCTCTTTGACATCAAGGGGTTCTAGATTTGTGAATCCCACCCTCTCGCTTTGTGGGAACATATTTGTTTTGAACTCTCTTTAGCTTCTCCTTGAATGCCTCCCATTGCTCTGATACTGATTTACCTTCAAGTAGCTGCTTCCAGACCACTTTTACTCTTGGCCTATGTATCCTTTTCCATGACTATTCGAAATCTGGGTTTCACAAGGGCCACTCAGCTCCAGACCTCATTAGAGCCTTGGTCCAAACATAGACAAAAGAGCTGAATTGAAGAGGTGAGGTGAGAATTAATGCCCTTGAAATCAAGGCAGCATTTGACCGAGTGTAGCAACAAGGAGCCCTAGCAAAACTGGAGTCAATGGGAATTGGTGGGGTGGGGGGAGGGGGGACTCTCCACTGGTTGGACTCAGAGCTATCACAAAGGAAGATAGTTGTGGTTGTTGGATGACAATCATCTCAGCCCCAAGACATCACTGCAGGAGTTCCTCAGGGTACCACGTCCAGCTTCTTCATTAATGGCCTTCCCTCTCTCAAAAGGTCAGCAGTGGGGATGTTTGCTAATGATTTCACAGTATTCAGTACCATTCGCAACTTCTCAGATATGAAAGCAGTCTGTGTCCACATGCAACAAGACCTGGGCAATATTCAGGCTTGGGCTGATAAGTGGCAAGTAACATTCATGCCACAAAACTCAGGCAATAACCATCTCAAACAAGAGAGAATCTAGCCATCTCTCCTTGAAATTCAACGGCATTACCATCGCTGAATCCCCCACCATCAACATTCTGGGGGTTCCCATTGACCATTAACTTAACTGGACCAGCCATATAAAGACTGTGGCTACACGAGCAGGTCAGAGGCTGGGAATTCACCTCCTGACTCTCCAAAGCCTGTCCACCATCTACAAGGCACAAAAGTCAGAAGTGTGATGAAATACGCTCCACTCGCCTGGATGGGTGCAGCTCCAATAACACTCAAGAAGCTCGACACCATCCAGGACAAAGCAGCCCACTTGATCAGCACCCCATCCACCACCTTAAACATTCACTCCCTCCACCACCAGTGCACAGTGGCAGCAGTATGCCATCTACAAGATCCACTGCAGCAACTCACCAAGCCTCCTTCAACAATACCTTCCAAACCCGTGAACTCTACCAACCAGAAGGACAAGGACAGCAGATGAATGGGAACACCACAAGCTGCAAGTTCCCCTCCAAGCATCACACTCTCCTGACTTGGAACTATATCGCTTTTCCTTCACTGTTGCTGGGTTAAAAACCTGGAATTCTCGTCCTAACAGCACTGTGGGTGTACCTACATCAGATGGACTGCAGCAATTCAAGAAGTTGGCTCACCACCACCTTCTCGAGGGCAATCAGGAAAGAGCAACTTGCCAGTGATGCTCACATTCCATGAAAGAATAATTTATAAACTAACTGAACTGTGATCACAACCACTAAAATGCTCTCTCACTGACACCCCGCCCAGCTGCTTGATTCATTCCCTAAAACTAAGTGCAGAACTGTCCCTTCTCTTGTTGTGCTTGTTACATACTGGCTAATAAAGTTCTCCTGAATACATTTTAATAATTCTGCACCCCCTATACTTTTGACGCTGTATTTATCCCAGTTAACATTAGGATAATTGTTATTCCCTATTATTACTGCCCTTTTGTTTCTGCACTTCTCAGCAATTTGCCTACATACTTGCTCTTCTATCCTGTTGTAACTGTTTGGGGTCTATAGTATACTCCCAGCAGTGTGTTTGCCCCTTTTTTTGTTCCTCAGTTCTACCCACATGGCTTCATTTGGTGCTCCTTCTAGCAGATCATTCCTCCTCACAACTGTGATTGTTTCCTTAACCAACATTGCAATCCTCCCTCCTTTTTTATCCCCTTCTCTATCCTATCTGAAAACCCTTTATCCAGAAACAGTGAACTGGCATTCCTGCCCTCTTTAAGCCGCATTTTAGTACCAGCTATGATATTATCAATCCTAGTGTCTATCTGTACCCTCAGCTCATCTTCCTTATATCCTCTGGGCTGTAGGACGGAAAGTTCACTATCATAATTCATGGGGTATTTGCTGAGAAGGAGAACATGAAAACACTCATCACTGCATTCGTACACACAAAAATAAAAACTTGATTCCTTATACATTTTAAATTCATCCCTATCAAACACTTAAGTATATACCACTAATTGCCGAACAACTCCTTTGTGCCTACTTTCTAGCCTTTGTTTCCTCGGTCTTTCATAGGTAGTAATTTTCTGCCTTCTATTTCCAGCTTCTCTTCCTTCTGAATCTATACTCAGGTTCCCATCCCACAGCTAAACTTGTTTAATCTTTCCCCAACAGCACTAGCAAACCTCACCGCCAAGATATTGATCCCGGCCCCATTGAAGTGCAGCGCATCCAGCTTGTACAGGTGCCACCTCCCCCAAAACCATCCCAAAGCCCCAGGAATCTAAAGCCCTTCCCCTGCACCATCTCTCCAGCCACGCATTCAGCTGCACTATCCTCCTATTTCTGCACTCACTGGTGTATGGCACCGGAGTATCCTGAGATTACTACCTTTGAGGTCCGACTTTCTAATTCCTTCCCTAGTCCCCCGAAATCTGCCTGCAGGATCTCATCCCTCTTTCAACCTATGTCATTGGTACCATGACCTCTGGCTGTTCACCTTTCCCCCTCAGGATGTTCTGCAGCTGCTCAGTGACATCCTTGACCCTGGCATCAAAGAGGCAAATACCATCCTGGAGTCATGGCTGCTGCCACAGAAATGCCTGCTGTTCCCCTAACTATTGAATCATATTAATTAACTGTTTATTTTTCATCATCCACTGGGAAAGAACTCTTCTGTTGATCAAATGTGTTCTTTACACTTGCAGTTATGAGTTTGTATAAATAGCAAATAGAGAAAATCATTTCCCCATGTGCTTGTTCTTTCTGTAACAAGAGTTAAAATAGTTTACAGTCTAGTCTTATTGCCCTCACAATTGCCATTAATGGATGACAATGACAATTTGCACTGAGAAAAAACAAGTCAATATTTATTCTAATCTAGTATAAATTGCATCTTTCTATAATAAAAGGTCAGTGTGAGTCTACAACTAAAACCATTCAAATTTTGTCTAACTACTTTAAATATTCTATCACTTTTAACAGTAGAGAAGATTTCCTTTGATATGCAACAAAATTCAAAAGCTATTATTTTAATGCACATACTGCACAGAGGAATTCTCCCTCCGGTGTGTTAAAGGATTATCCTAATAGTGGTCCATATCCAGCATAAGCCCATTTACAATCTGGCTCTGTCTGTCCTCTCAGGTGGATGTAAAAGATCCCATGGCACTATTTCAAAGAAGAGGAGGGGAGATATAGTTGGTGTCCTGGCCAATATTTATCCCTCAATCAACACCAAAAAAATCTGATTATCACCTTGCTGTTCATGGGATCTTGCTTTGCGCACACTGGCTGCCACATTTCCTACATTATAATAGTGACTTCACTGTCTGTAAAGTGCTTTGGGAGGTCATGTGGTCATGAAAGGGGCTATAGAAAGGCTATTCTTTTTCCTTTGGAATTGGTGTTGCAACTTTAAAATGTCAACTTGACAAAATCAAATTAAGTATTGTGTCATGATTACAAAAAAAATTATATTTCTGTATAATCATGGGGAATAATAATAATATTCTCATTGTTTTCAACTGGGTCAGTAAACATTTGTTACCACAGTCTATAGAGGCTTTGTGCAATCAGACTGGAAATGCTCTAGAGGTGATGAAAATTATATAAACCTTGCTTCATGCAGTTTCATCCTGTTAATCCAAAAACGTCGCATAATAACTTATTTGAAGGATATAAGGAAAATACAGGTCAGGTTCCAGTAGTTTATGGAAGATAAAATAGTCAATTCCATAGCTGTTTTCAAAATACCTGTGTTATGTAAGTCACAATCATTTTCCGTAAAGTACTACACTCTCTCATTTTATTTATTTACAATATGGAATTAGTTTTCTTAAATTAGGAGGACTAAAGGTCCTTGTGACAATGATCAAAGAGCTATGTTGTGCCAGACTCCAATAGAATATATACTTGACAATCATGACAAAGAAATGTGAGTGGCTCTTGTCCATTAGATACATTTTTTCTGTGTTTCAAGCTAAAGCCAAAGCAGTTTTAATGCACCTATTATATTGCACCTACAGATGCTGTAGCAACAGTATTTGAGTGGCAGTGAAGGTGGGGAGCAAAAAATTATACTCCTTGTTGGTAGAGTATAAATGGTAGTGGCACCTCAAAATATTTGCACTTAAAAGCATGCAAGAGCCTCTGTCCAAACAGATGAACACATTGGAAATCTGAAATAAAAGAAAAACATTGTGGAAATACACAGCTGATCAATCAGCATCTGTAGAGAAACATTAAGTTAATGTTTTGGGTGCACACCCTTCTTGAGAAATGAAAGCAAGGCCCTTGATTGTCTCTGCTCCATTTCCCACCTCTTGCTTTCGCTCCTCCATCGATCCCTCTCCCTAATCATAGATTAGGTGACCACTTTATCAAACACCTCAGTTCTGTCCCCAAATTTGAGACCTGTACCAAGCAGAGCCTGGCAGGGGTCGACAAGGTGTCTGTACACGGACACCGGTGTCCATGATAAAAATTTTTGAGGTCCGTGACTGGTACTTTCAGGGACCAGAAATTTCCTTTGGCTTCTTCCAGACCAGAAAGGCTTTTTAAAAATCGCAGCCGTCATTTTTACAGCTGTCAGGTCCTGAGAGCGGGAATCACGGTTTCTGAACTTACCAGCAGGCTTTTTTAAAAAAAAAATCGGAACCCGCTGGGAAACCACAAACTTGTCCGAAGTTCAGAAACTGCTGTTCCCACTCTCAGCAAGTCAGCTGTGAAAATGACGGCTGAGATTTTTTAAAAAACTGACCAACCACAAAGCTGAGAGTTCCCACTCTCTGCAACTGTCAGAGAGAGAGATGTGGGGGAGAAAGAGAGAGAGAGAGAGAGGAGAGAGGGGGGTGAGAAGGGGGGCAGAGAGAGAGTAGTGGAGAGAGGTAGGGGGGCGGGGGCAGAGAGGGAGGGGGGAGGGAGCAGAGAGGGAGGGAAGGGAGGGGGCAGAGAGGGAGGGAAGGGGAGAGGGAGGGAAGGGAGGGAGGGAAGGGGGGAGAGAGGGATGAGAGGGAGAGAGAGAGGGGGAAGAGAGAGAGGGGGAGGGTAGGAGAGAGTGGGAGGGAGAGAAAGAGAAGGGTTGAAGAGAGGGGAAGAAAGGGAGGGAGGGAAGGGGGAGTGAGGGGGGAGAGAGTGAAGGGGGAAAGAGTGAAGGGGGAAAGAGTGAAGGGGGAGAGGGAGGAGGGAGAGAGAGAGAGAGAGAGAGAGAGAGAGAGAGAGAGAGAGAGAGAGAGAGAGAGAGAGAGAGAGAGAGAGAAAAGGGAGAGGGAGGAGAGAGAGAGGGAAGGGGAAGGAAGCAGGCCTGGAATTTCACACAGCTGGTCAGCATGCTGGTTTGCCAGCACCATCCACCCCCGAACCAATTTCGAAAAGGCCGGGTCAGGGCAGAATAGCTACCAGCCTGCCAGCAGCAGGTAAGCAATTGAGGTAATTAAGGGGCCTCCCGCGTGAAATGGAATTTTCCAGTCAGCAGGTGGGCCCCACACTGCAGCGGAAATACAACCAAAGCAAGGAGGAGGCCCCCAGGCGGAAGACAGGGAGAGGCAACGCTTCCCCACCCCCACATTCACCAAGGCCGTCTGGCACACCTGCAGCCCATCCAGTGGAAGGGTTGCTCCTCCATGATCATGGCCTGGCAGCTGTGGCTATTTTAAAATCCAGTATTTTTTTTAACCTGGTCTTAATGGCACCTGCATTGTGAGGCAACCTCTCTCTCTCTGCAGACATCGGCAGCTCCCACCTTGGACGGGCCTCCTACTGGTCCTTTGGCGGACGGGAGGGTCCAAAAACTCATGTGGGGTGGTGCAGCACGGACTTCAATCATCATCATGCAGGATCCAGATTTTACCAGCACAGACGGCAAGTCAAGTGTGAATGTTGCGCACTTTTGGAAAAATGGAAATTAAGAGGTAGTTAAAGGTAATTAAAGTTGTAATTCAATGATATTTTACGGGCCCATTCGAATTTTTCAGCAAGTGCACAGGGGCCACTGGGAATTAGAGCCCCAGCCAGTATATTAGGGCAGTAGCTGAGGTCATTGCTGCATTTGGCAGCCTTGGGTGAGGCAGTGTGCCTTCACAGGAAGGCAGTGGGAGCACGTCCAGAGCAATTTGCATTTAGAAGGGGGGAGATCAGGTGCCAGGGCTTTGGGTCAAGCCTCCATAGTACAATTTAGCTGCTGGCATGTCGGTGCATTGAGAGGGCGCTGAGAGGGGGTGGGGTGGGGTGGGGTGGGGTGTTTGGAGGATGCATCTGGCAGAATGGTTCTGCAGACTAGCAGTGCCCACCTGCCATGGGCATCATCCACTCAGGAGGCAAATCCTCCTTTGAGAAGGAGAGCCTAAGGAGGAGGGAGGTGCAGCCACAGGGATCCATATAGCAGAAACCTCATGGCCACTGCAGGAGCATCCTCGGGATGGGGAAGTGGTGGAAGGCAGCAGAGGGGACAACGAGCAAGCGCCAACATGAAGAGGGTACCCTGTAGCATGGGTGTACAGATAGAGGATGAGTTACTTCCAGATGTCAGAGCGGAGGTGTCACCAAAGACTTCACCTTTCCCTGCTGGCCTTCACTATGCCTGCTTCGCTGGCCTCTTGGTCTTGTCCAACTGGCAGGGCTGCGCTGCTGGCCGGACATCTCAAGGGGATGGCTGAAGCAGGTCTGAAGAAGGCCTGAAGCAGGCTTTTCGCTGTGTTCCAGTGCTGGCAGCCCTTTAAAGATGGCACCAGCACATCCGTCAGCATTAGCTAATAACGTGGCTTCCGCCTCAGTCCCTGCCTCCAACCGCTGAATGGTCACAAGGGTATCTGCTGCCATATTCGGGATTCCAGCAGTGCTACAAAGCCCAATTTTGCAGCCTCTATCTTTAATGATAGACTCTAATAATTTCCTGACAATAGATGTGAGGCTAACTGGTCTATAATTCCCTGGTTTCCCTCTATTACCTTTCTTAAATAGCAGAGTGGCATGTACAATTTTCCAATCTAAAGGAATGGTTCCTGAATCAAGAGAACTTTGGAAGATTATAGTTAAGACATCTGCAACATTCCCACCTACTTTCCTGAAATGGAAAACATCTGCTCCTGGAGATTTGTCGCTCTTCAGTGCCAGTATTATTTTCATTAAAGCTATTTTGCCTACGTTAATTTTGCTGAGTTCCTTCCCCGATTCAATCTTTGTTTCCTTGGGATGTCCAGTATGCTGGCCTCATCCTCTACTGAAAATAAAAGGGGAGATAGAGCAGCAGAGAGGTTTGGTGTGGAATTCCAGAGATTAAGGTCTCGGCAGCTCTCAATGGTGGAGCAATGAAAATGAGGGATGTTCAAGAGGCCAGAATTGGAGGAGCTTAGAAGTTTCAGAAAGTTGTAGGACTGGTGGAGGTTATTGAGATAGGGAGGGCTGAGGCCATGGAGGGATTTGAAAACAAGGATAACAATTTTAAAATAGAGACATTGCCAGACAGGGAGCCAATGAAAGTCAGCAAGCATGGAGTGATGGGTAAATGGGACATTGTGCAAGTTAGGATACTACCAGCAAAGTTTTGAATGAGCCTCAGTTTACAGGAAGTGTAAGATGAGAGGTTAAACAGGAGAGCTCGTATCTTTTTTTTAAATTCATTCATGGGATGTGGGCGTCGCTGGTCAGGCCAGCATTTATTGCCTATCCCTAATTGCCCTAACTGAGTGGCTTGCTAGGCCATTTCAGAGGGCATGTAAGAGTCAACCACATTGCTGTGGGTCTGGAGTCACATGTAGGCCAGACCAGGTAATGACAGCAGATTTCCTTCCCTAAAGAACATTAGTGAACCAGATGGGTTTTTACAACAATTGACAATGGTTTCATGGTCATCATTAGACTAGCTTTTTAATTCCAGATTTATTAATTGAATTCAAATTCCACCTTCTGATGTGGTGGGATTTGAACCCATGTCCCCACAGCAATACCCATTGGGTTACTAGTCCAGTGACAATACCACTACGCCACTGCCTCCCCTCTTCCCAGTACAGTCACAGCACAAGCCTATTCATACCAGATTATTTCCCTACAATCTGCTTTGACTGATTTATTATCGACCTATGATATATCTTAATCTCTTATGGATGGTTAATGAGTTAATACCCCTACTGTTCCAGGCCTGGTTTTGCATAGCCATTGCAAAATGAGCACTAATTATGTGGGTATATATTTTAAAATCTAACTATAGCTATTTTGTCTGGTACCCTTATACTTACAGCCACTTCCCCTGAATTTTCCCACACTCTTCACGACAATCCCTCCCAATTTCAGATGGGATCGCAAAAGAGAATCCCAGCCTTGTTTTCATTTCGGACCACATGGCTTTCCCGTGCTTTTAGCTATCTAGACATTCCTTCCCTTTACTGGTATCATTTCTTTGCCTTACTGAGGTGATCATTAATATTATTTAGCAAGTTCATGCTTCTTTATTATGCAGATTGAAAGTAATTCAATACATTATCTTCCTCTCAGGGTTTGGAGTATTAGTTATCTTTTCCTTACCCTTTTTCTCTTCCACCCAAGAAACTCTGTCAACTCTCTAATGCTAGATTATATAGAATATAGCAAAGTGCAAATAATTTACACATTTATACAGTTATACAAACTGGCACCATTTGCACCTCTTCACCTTTATTTCAACTGACCGAACGAATGGCACAATAACAGACTGTTAACTGCATGTTGGAATCCCTCTGTTAGTTTTACCTAGTTATAGAAATGAGTTTTCAAGTATGATCTTCCTTCCGCTCCCTCAAAACTCATACTTGTAGTTACTTTCCTTGTTCAAATAATCTTCTTCTTTGGCCTCCTTATCTCGAGAGACAATGGATACGCGCCTGGAGGTGGTCAGTGGTGTGTGGAGCAGCGCCTGGAGTGGCTATAAAGGCCAATTCTAGAGTGACAGGCTCTTCCACAGGTGCTGCAGAGAAATTTGTTTGTCGGGGCTGTGGCACAGTTGGCTCTCCCCTTGCGCCTCTGTCTTTTTTCCTGCCAACTGCTAAGTCTCTTCGACTCGCCACATTTTAGCCCCCTCTTTATGGCTGCCCGCCAGCTCTGGCGAACGCTGGCAACTGACTCCCACGACTTGTGATCAATGTCACAGGATTTCATGTCGCGTTTGCAGACGTCTTTAAAGCGGAGACATGAACGGCCGGTGGGTCTGATACCAGTGGCGAGCTCGCTGTACAATGTGTCTTTGGGGATCCTGCCATCTTCCATGCGGCTCACATGGCCAAGCCATCTCAAGTGCCGCTGACTCAGTAGTGTGTACAAGCTGGGGATGTTGGCTGCCTCGAGGACTTCTGTGTTGGAGATACGGTCCTGCCACCTGAAATGAGTTTTAAAGTATGATCTTCCTTCCGCTCCCTCAAAACTCATACTTGTAGTTACTTTCCTTGTTCAAATAATACTGGCACAGATAATCAACTGAGAATGAAAATCATTCGTAGACCAGGACTCCCAGCTGTAAACAGCTCTTTGATGCTTTATGCATGGATTTATGAGGACCAGTACCTCAAAGTGCATACAGTTGATCATCACCTGCACTTTTAAAAATGCATCTAGTGTGTGCAGGTTCTATTGACTCAACAAATGTAAGAAGAGTAAAGGATGTGCCATTACAGTTTGACAACCTCCTCTTCAGTCTGTTTTGCACATTAGCAGTATTAGCTTCCCAAGACATTAAAAGAACTCCATGACCCAAAAAGCAATAAAATAAAAATCAGATTAGTATGATTTTAGTTCCCCAAAAGTGGGAGAAAATTTACAGAAATACTTCCCACTGTGTAAGCTAACAACATAACTCTCCAATAACCTGGCTGTTTCATGCAAACCTCTTCACATACTCCATTTCAGATAAACCAAGATAATTTGTCCATGACGTGTAAGTATTTTTACCAGGATAAATTCTTCCAAATCATTTCCTCCACCTTCCCAGCTACTCCTCCTTCGGAAGAAGGCCTGAACTACTCCAATAAAAGACATTTTCTGAAATGGCAAGAAAACAGATTGCTCTGTTTGGCTTCTGAACCTGCACTGATTGCGTCTTTAATTCTCATCTGGTGGAACTGTCTGATTGTTGGCAAATCATTGTGTACACATAATAAGATGCAATCCTTTCTAAGTGAGTAAATTACAGGTTTTAGACACAAGGCAGACTTTCTGGCTAACAGGATCTCTTCCAGTGGCACGAAACAGGCATACAAGAGGCAGGAAGTTGGGCGGGAAGACATTTTGCTGGACCCCACTTGAACTGCGCAGTGCGGTAGTTTCCTGCTGGCCTTTGACACCAGCCTAAAGCGCTCCCGCTCTTGTAGGAAATTAACATGTGCTCAGATGCCGTATTTAACATGAATGAAACCAGGCAATAATGATCAATAACATCCAGCCTTTCAGAGAGTGAGTGCTTCAAGCTATATTTTCAATTGCTACAATCTAAGTTCTGAATATTGGAATTATTATAGACATTTCTTGGTGTTTTGAGTATTTTGAAGGAAAAAGCAGTCAGTGAAAAGATGTAAAGGGGGTTCACTTGTACCAGAAATGGACTTCCATTACCCATGGAGCTATACACAACTACTTGTCATCGGACAACTGCTTTCTCAGCCTCTGTTGCTGTAGGAAGAGGAGGTAGAGTTGCATTGTCTTCTGGAATTAGACCTGCAGTTGTCTGCTACAGGTCACCACAACAGTGAGCTTTTATGCCTCAATATCTTTCAAACGACCACAGGGAATGGCTGCAACATCAAAGAATTTTCAGGACAAAACTGCATCCAGCAAATCCAGCAAGGCAAACATCTTCAGCACTTTGCCCTTAGAAAAATGACAGCAAAACAAGACTGCCTTGCACATTTCCCACATTACAGGATTTCCTACTAATGGTACCACCTGGCCATTTGGACCTCTAAACAGAATGCAATGGCTTTTAAGCAATGCAGAGACTTCCACTGCATCAATGTGTAAGTGATCAGCAACCAGCAACACAAGACAGTGCAGGTCAGTACTCGCTTCTCATGCAGAAGTCATGATTCATTTATTTTAACATAATCCTTGGGTTGAACGAGAAAGCAGAGTGGAAAGCTAAGTGAGAAAGTAATTAAAAACCTTTACTTATCCATAGTACAAATTAAAAGGTTGATAGGTTAATTGGCCATTATAAATTGCCCCTAGTATAGGTAGGTGGTAGGGAAATATAGGGACAGGTGGGGATGTGGTAGGAATATGGGATTAGTGTAGGATTAGTATAAAATGGGTGGTTGATGGTCGGCACAGACTCGGTGGGCCGAAGGGCCTGTTTCAGTGCTGTATCTCTAAACTAAAAAGGGCAAAGAGTATCTTAAAACTAGATACAACAGCCAGGAGAGCAATGCATCAAGCTTCCTTAAAATAAGATAGCAACCTAAGTGCCTATGGCATCCAATACATAACAGCCTGGATATCGACTGCCAAGTGTTCATTGTCGTAATGTTGATTAGGTAGCTGAGAGTGGAAAATATTTGGGAATTCAATACCTATAGAACTCCTCCAAATTTGTACCTCAGGGAAACTTCTGGGATGGATGTGGGCAGTGGTATTGAAAACACCCATCTTAACCTGATGGGTGTTTCAATGACCAACACACTTCCGCTATTCCATAACATTTGAACATGCAGGATGTCCCACCTAAAGAATGCCCATTTGATATGGGTTGCCAGATTTGTTTGGGAACCAGGTGTCAGCAATATAAAAGGCATAGGTACTTAGCTTCAATCCTTCATGTTTCAGTCATTATCTGATTATTTTTGTTCATTTGTTTTCAGTTTTGTTTCTGCTTGTAAATAAATTCTCATGAAACTCGGTGCTAACTATTTCATATCGCTTCTATGGGAGATGAGAATTTTTGTTTCTTTACGCAGGGAGTCGTTATGATCTGGAATGCACTGCATCTGTATTCTGAACTGTCAGCCGTGGTTCAGTTGGTAGCACTCTTGCCACTGCAGTATAAGGTTCTGAGTTCAAGTCCTACTCCAGGGCTTGAGCCCCAAAATAAATCACACTGATGTTCCAATACATTATTAAGGGAGTGCTGCACTGTTGGAGGTTTTGGATGAGATGTTAAACTGAGGCCTCATCTGCCTGGATGGATGTAAAAGATCCCATGGCACTATTTCAAAGAAGGGTAGGGGAGTTATCCTCAGTGTCCTGCCCAATATTTATCCCTCAATCAACATCACAAAAACAGATTATCTGGTCATTATCACATTGCTGTTTCTGGGAGTTTACTCATGTGTACAATTTGGCTGCCACATTTCCTACATTACAACAGTAATTACAGTTCAAAAGTACTTCATTGGCTGCAAAGCAATTTGAGACATCCAGTGGTCATGAAAAGCATTATATAAATGCAAGCCTTTCTTTTTTTCTCTTTCTTATCCCTTGACATTCGCATAAACTAATTAGCACGCAACACATGACTACAAAAGTTCGGAAATCTAATTCTGTCACCCATATTTATAGAAAATAAAACCTTTGTAAGTACTTACAGCCAATCATCATCATAGCCACAGCAAAAATCTTCTCGCCGTCAGTTGTTGGAGCAATGTTACCAAACCCAATACTGGTGAGACTGGTCATTGTAAAGTAGAGTGAGGCAATGTATACAGAGTCTTTACTTGGTCCACCTTCCCATTTTTCTGTCCCACTTATATTAAAATGATACGGCATTCCTATAGTTTCTCCTAACTGATAGAGCCAGCTATCTGTTCTGATTCTGTTAAATTCTTCATCGATCACTTCATAATCTCCAATGCTGTACCAGATACAAGCCAGCCAATGAGCTGCAAGCCCAAAAACACACACAAGTAGTACTAATACAGCTGCTCCGTATTCAATGTAATGGTCCAACTTCCGTGCTACTCGGCCTAAACGAAGAAGCCTAACAACTTTCAGGGAGCTGAAGAGACTGCTGATGCCCTGCAAAAAGGAAATAATATACATAAGTAAATATATAAACACTAGCAAAATAACATTAATAATGGCAGAGACCTCTTATCTATTTCAAAAACTATACATCAGATTTTTTAGTCCTGCTGTATTAAATAGACACTTGTAATAGGAAGAGATTGGGACTGGGGGGAAAGACCATGATGGGAGGGAGGGAGCGAGTGGACAGGGGAGTGAAGGGAGAGAATCAAGAGAGGGAGTGAGAGATCAGGGTGGAGCGGGAGGGAAGAGATGCCATTAAAGGAGGGAGGGAGGGAGAAAGCAGGTTTGGGGTGAGAGAAGCTGTTGTGGGATCGAAGAGGGTAAGAGAGATCAAGGCTAGGGAGGAGGGAGTGGCTGTAACCAGCAGGGGCTAGGCCAAAGGCTTCTTTGAGTGGCCAGGGACAGTACTCCTGCTCCTCGTGACCCACAAGGAGCAGTGTAAAAGGCACTTAACCTTCTTGGCTCCTGCTTTCCTTTTACTGCAGGCTTCCCGAGCCCCAGGAAATCCACGCGACAACTGTTAAATTTAAATCAAGCCCCTTAAAATAAATATGTTAATGAAGTGTCCCACAGGCCTCCAAACCCACTGTCGCGAAAACAGCAACATACACAGCAGGTTGGGGACACGTTCCCTGTTTGTTTATTTTTAATCACTCACTGCTTGTGCATTGCCCCTCTTCCCCTGGGTGGATGTTTCGCATGAAAAAACATCTATCAGTTTCCCTGCAACAATTTAACGGGTTAGCAGATGTGTGAAAAACTAGTTTTCTGATTGGATATGCAAATTGAAACTCTGTTACAGGCTAATTTGAATCTTAATTGGCAGATTCAGCTATTAAGGGATATAAAATAAAGTATTACAAAAAGAAAGAGAAGAGGCAATATCTGAATGACAGTGAGTTAGGACTGTTCTGTCATTGACGTGGAACAGCAACCAAGAATGAGTTAGAATAGCCGAAGCCTCTTGTGAAAATAACTTGATGAACTCAAGATTGAGGTTTGACTTATTCATGTTTCCTTGGTACATCCGTAAGCACATATTTAAAGAAATTCAGAAACACGCTGTTTTATTTCATGTGAATTACCATTTCCAATTTTCACACCTGTGATATTTCAAAAATACAGCAAATGGCATTTATTCAATCACATTAATAGAATAATGAAGATTATACGGCTGCTCTTTATGCAACTCATTATCGAAAAAGTTATGCAATGTTTAATGTTGTCTTTAGCCTCACACTGTGTATGCATGGGCAATTAAAAAATTGTACAAAGCATCATAAATATGACACAGTGGCTATACTAGAAACAACCTTTATACATTTTCATATTGATTGTAATTAAATGATTCAGTCTGACTGCAAATAATCGAACTAAGCATCAAGATAGCTAGACACATCTTGGTACATAGAATGACACAGAATTTTTCTCTAAATTTCTCACCTACATTTAGCAGGCTGGACTTTGTTCTCCCCCAGGCGTTGGGTTCCAAGGTGGGGGGGAGGGGGGGGGGGCGTTGCTGAAAATGGCTCCAGATGAGGCCCACCATGGACCTCGACGCCAGGATGGCATGGCCCGATCCTCCCAGGGTCAAGGCTCCGTGGCGGCACCACCACCACTGGGCAATGGGACCCAATTTAAACATTCAAATGAATAAAATTAATAAATTAAAATAGACTTACTTGCGATCTTGAGGGCCAGCCGCGATCATTGGCACGGCGGCCGGCACTCCCACGCCTTCAGATCCCCGTCTGGGGAAACGAGACGCCACACTGGTGGGGAGTGGGGAGGAAGTAGGTTTATCAGTGCGGAAAGGGGGGATGGGGTCAAATTCACGTAATGGGTATAGGGGATGGTGGGAAGGGTTGAACCTTAAACTTTGTGCAGTTTGCAGGGTGGGCAAGGGAAAGGTCAGATGTAAAAGGTAAGTGTTTTGGGGGGGAACAGGGCAAATAGTTATTGTAATTGTTATTGTGGGGGGGAAGGGGCATTAGAAATTTATTTATTTAATTTTGGGGGATAGGACTTTAAAAATTTAAATTGTGTAGCAAGGCTGGCTGCCCTTTAAAAAAGACGCCAGCATCTGTGCACAGGCAGCTGACATCATTGCCAGGGATGGACAGCCCACCCCCTCCATGAGATTGGGGGGTCGGGCTGCTCGAGCTATTTAAATGAGCTGCCGCGCTTAAGATCATGGCAGCTCTTTGGTGTGCGGCCCGCCATTTTTGAGCTCACTGCCAAGATCAGTGACGGGCTCTTAAAATCCAGCCCAGCATTACTAAGTTAATAGAACAGAAATAAAACAAGCTATTGTACAAAAGCAAACCCCAAACAACACAAGGAGAGTATTGTGAAAAAGCGTAGTACATTACTACTTTCAAGGACTTTAGAGAAGACACATTAAACATATCTAATAAAATACAAAGCCTACTTTAGTCACAGCATGATGATTCCAGTTCTTCAGACCCCAAAAGATAGTCAGAAGAGGATCAAGCCACACAAATAAAGACGCATGCAAATGGAAAAAGTAGAAAGCAAGAAGAAAATAAAGTATAAAAAAAGTGATTTAATGTTGAAGTGCAAATGTCTCAAACTATTGTAAATCAAACTACAGTGCATGATTTTATACATTGCAAATCAATAGGTATTGAGAAAACATACAATTAGCTGCAACATCTTTATGCGTTCTGCATACATCTAAAAAGTTCATTACCACAATGTAGCATGTAAATGCTATTTGATATACACAATAAGAACAGCATTTAAAACCTTCCATCAGCCTCATTCTCAGTGGAAAAGCACTTTATACACAAGTAGACAGGGTATGCACAGGTATTTCTTCTTAATTCAGCAAACAACCCATTGCCAATTAATATTTTTATAGAAGCATATGCTTAGCAACATGGATAAGGCCAATTTGATGAATAGGAATGATGTTACTCTCGCAGTGAGTTTAAATAAAGCAATCGCACCATCAGGAACATTGAGCACAACTGAGCAGAGAGACAAAATGCCATTTGTGCCTTTGTATTCTATTCCTTGGATTAACATTATAGCTTGTTCAGGAATCCTCCTCGACACACCATCATCTTGACAGCAGTGGCATAGAAGTGTAAAAAAGTAAACATTGTTCCAAGAGTGCATAATTTCATATTACGCTGAAGAATAAAGCACATTTTAGCACTATGGTGCTATGATGTTGGGAAAAGAATTAATAATGGTATTAGTGAATTCCTGATAACATTTCAGACATTCATAAATTCCAGGTAATGAATATCTCAAAAAAGAGATTGGCCTCAGGTGGCCCCTCGTAAATTTGCAGCAGGGGCAGGAAGGCATCAGGAATGGCACCCCCCGCCTCCCACTCAATTTTACGACCTCCCTCCCCGCTCCCCCCCCCCCCACCCCCAACCCTGTCACCAGCCCGCTCCTGCTTGTGGGGGGGGGGGGGGCAGCGGGGGTATAAAATTCCTGTCTCAGTATCATCCAGGACAGAGCAGCTTGCTTGACTGACCCCTGTGCCACCGGATTCAATACCCAACCATCCACCATCTGATCTTACTGTACTGGTTGTCATGTGGCAGTAAGGCAGCGAAATCAACCAGTTTCCTAAATCCCACTCCCTAACCATCATTTAAATGTGATGGAGCAGTAACAGGTTAAACAACTGAAGCACTGCTCGGGTCATAGGAAAATCTAGGCATGGGATTCAGTGATAGTGATTCCTACCCCATTTTCTCTGCTGCACTGCTTCAGTATGACATGAAAATGGACCGTTTATCAGGGAAAACCTGATCTAAATATCATCACTAGGAAATTTTGACCACTGGCCAGTCAATTGTAGTCTTAGGTTTTACTCAACCATTTTTCTTAATTGATAAGAAATGTATTTTAATGGTACATCCCATTAATTTAAACATGTCAAAGAATACTCCAAATTAATTTAAGAAAATGAATGGATACTGAAGTCTATTTTCATTTTCAATTCTAGACAGTAATCTGCCAGAGCAGATCATCCACCCTTTGTAGGATCTGCCTGATTTTCATTCCGTTGAATTCTATAAAAGGAGGGCACTCTACTCTGCCAGATTACCACCCAAGCAATGAAAATGAAAATCCACCCCACTGATTCTCTTCCCTCCCGAAGGTGATGTACAGTTCTGATTTTACCAGAGAATTAACATAGGGCGATATCGCAGCCAAGCCTCACCCGACATCCACACAGAAGCACTTCCCAGCAAGAGTAACTGGATAACACTGAGTATTAGAAATCCTGACTTATTTTTCCCCTTGCTAGCCTGGAGCAGGGAAAAAGAGGTATCTTACAAAGGTCATTTTACTATCCACAGATTACAAAATTAGCTCGGAGGACAAAATCATCAGATACCAACCTCATCCACATTTTCAAATGCGTTGATGACATCATACGGTAAACAGGAGAGAAGATCTATAACAAACCAAGTCTTCAAGTAATTCATACGGATGAGTTTTGGGTCTGAAATCACCTCTCCCGCTGGTCCAACGAAGGTGGTATGAAAATTGAGGACAATGTCTACTAAGAAGATTACATCAACTATACTGTCAACCACCAGCCAAGTCACATTGTTTTGTTTGGTCTTGAAGGAGACATTGTATGGAACCATGATTGCAGTGTAGAAGGTCAGAATCAGGATTATCCAATCCCAGGAAGTTTTAAATGCACAGTAATGCAAGATGATATGTGGTGGAGTCTTTGGTGCCTCTTGTTTGTACTGTGGAAGGATCTCAGACCCAAGCTGCAATACCTGTACAGTAAAGACAAATTATGATTAGTTACTATAACATTGGGATTGGCAACATTAGAACCCAGTAGTACATTTGAGGTGTTAGCAATCTGCCTGGATCAGCAATATCTGTCTAGAAATCCAAGGGCCTGGGAGACAACACGATCCAAATCACAGAAGCAAGAAGGAATTCTATAACGTCTAAAGCTATGATTTTACTTCATCAAAATTTAGTTTGATGTATGCTGCAGGGGACTAAGAAGAATCTTGAAAGTATTTGGTAAATTGATCTCAGTGCACAGATTTGTGCCAGCCTTTTGAAAGAGCTATTTATTTAATCCCATTTACTTGTTCTTTCCCTATATTCTTCAAAAACTTACTTTGTCAAATATTTATCCAATTCCATTTATTATTTAGCGTGTATAGACTTGCCATACAATTCCAGCCATCTTAGAGCATTGTCACCACCAGCATGCAAAACACACAGATCAGCAGGTAGTTCAGTTAGTGGCATGTTTCAATGAAGTGGGACGTAGTTTCTTTGTCCATAATAGCATTTGTTGTCGTCATAAAGGTTCCTTCCCTTCGAAAAGCTGTTGTGGATTTTACTGCCACCACTGTTTCTAGTGAAGCTAATACCCCACTATATAAAAATAAATCCTGCTTCCTTCCTTCCTTCTTTTGCTGGTGATATTACATTTCTGTCCTCTAGTTACCAACTCACCACTCAATGGAAATAGTTTTCCCAATTTCCCTTATCAAACTCCTCATAATTTTAAATACATTTATTAGATCTCCTCTTAATCTTCTTAGTTGTATTGCAAAGGCCCCCAGTTTCTCTAACCTTTCCTCATAACTAAAGCCTTTCATCTCTGGTATCATCTTAGTGAATCTCTTCTGCCCTCTCCATAGTCTTGACTGTACACAGTATTCTAATGGCAATAGCCCAATATTTTCTATAGGTTTAGCATTACTTCTTTGTATTTGTACCCAATGCCACTATCTGTAAAACCTAGGATGCCTGTTCTGTTTTTTTTTGTCCATGCCAGCTCTCTGCAAGAGCAGCTCACCTAGTCCCACTCCCCAACCTTTTCCCCATATCCCTTCAAATTATTTTTGCTTCAGATAATTATCAAATTCTCTTTTGAAGGCCTCGATTGAATCTGCTTCCCCCACACTCTCAGGCACAGCATTCCAGATCCTAACCATGTGCCGTGTAGAAAAGTTTTTCCTCGTGTCACCGTTGCTTCTTTAGCCAATCACCTTAAATTAGTGTCCTCTGGTTCTCAACCCTTCCGCCAATGGCCGGACTCCCTATCTACTGTGTCCGGATCCCCCATGATTTTGAAAACCTCGATCAAATCTCCTCTTAATCTTCTCTTCTCCAAGGACAACAGCACCAGCTTCTCCAATCTATCCAAGCAACGGAAGTTCGTCATACCTGGAACCAATTTTGTGAACACTCTTGAATGCCTTCACACCCTTCTTAAAGTGTGGTGCCCAGAATTGGACACAATATTCCAGTTGAGGCTGAACCAGTGTTTTATACAGGTTCATCATAACTTCCTTGCTTTTGTACTCTATGCCTCTATTTATAAAGACCAGGATTCCGTATGCTTTATTAACTGCTTTCTCAACCTGCCCTCCCACCTTCAATGATTTTTGCATATATACCCCCAGGTTCCTCTGTTCCTGCATCCCCTTTAGATTTGTACTTTTTATTTTGCATTGCCTCTCCTCATTCTTTCGACCAAAATGAATTACTTTTCACTTCTCTGCATTAAATTTCATCTGCCATTTGTCCACCCATTCCACCAGCCTGTCTATGTCCTCCTGCTATCCTCCTCATGGTTCACAATACTTCCAAGTTTTGTGTCATCCACAAATTTTGAAATTGTGCCCTGTACACCAAAGTCAGGTCATTAATATATATCAAGAAAAGCAGTGGTCCTAACACTGACCCCTGGGGAATCCCACTGTATGGGCTGAACTTTATCAGTACGCCACGCTGTGAAAGCAGCAGCCTTCTGACACCGAAGTGCCGATGCAATGCCGCCGCGATATTACGTGCGGGAGCTGATTTAAATGGAGGGGGCAGAGCAGCCACCCCCGAGGACGTAGAGGGTGCAGCCGCCACATCCCCAGCAATGGCATCCAGCGCCACTGTGCATGTGCCGGCGCCATTTTTAAAGGGCTTCAAGCCCTTCGCAAAACTTTACATTTTTAAAGGCATATTAGATTTCATTTGATTTTAATAAATAATTAGAAGATGGAGGCCCTTTCCCAAATCCCCCCCAATGGTCTTTTCATTGCCCTATATTCAGAAAACTTATTTTATTCCCAACCCGAACTTCCCCCCCAACCTTCTCACATTTGTCCTTCAACCCCTTCCCAGCATCCCCACAGCCAATAAAAAGTGTTTTGCCTGCTCCCCACCCCTCCCGGCTGGATAATTCTATTCCTCCCCACTCCCTACCAGTGTCTCGCCTCAGAACTAGGCGCGCAAGTCGTGGCCAGTCGACCGCCTAATCAGTGTAGGACGGCTGCCGTCGGTAGGTAAGTTAATTTGAATTTTATTAATGCTCATTTAAATATTTTAATGAAGACCCCACCGCCAGGTGACGGGGATCCACACCGAGGCCTCGCCTCCACCGCTAATATCCAGCCAGGCCTTTTCAGCATCGTTGGTCGTGGCAGGCCGCTCCTGCTAGTATTTTACAGGGATCCCTGCCACAACCCACTGCGTCGAGGGGCTGGTAAAATTCAGCCCTATTATCTTCCTTCAGTCCAAAAATCAACCATTCACCACTACTCTCTGCTTCCTGTCACTTTGTATCCATGCAGCTATTGTCCCTTTTATTCCGTGGGTTTTAACTTTGCTGACAAGCCTGTTATGTGGCACTTTATCGAATGCCCTTTGCAAGTCCTTATACACCACATCAACTGCAATGACCCTTATCAACCCTCTCTGTTATCGCATCAAAACTTCAAGCAAGTTAGTTAAACATGATTTGCCCTCAACAAATCTGCGATTGCTTTCCTTAATTAATTCATATTTGTCCCGAGTAACTGTTAATTTTGTCCCAAATTATTGTTTCTAAAAGCTTTCCCACCACCGAGGTTAAAATGACTGGCATGTCGTTGCTCGGCTCCTCCTTACATCCTTTTTTAAACAAGGATGTAACATTTGCAATTCTCCAGTCAGATTGAGAGATCCTTGAGATGTTATCAGCAGATCCCTGGAAGGAGCTGGAGGCGAAGAAATTCAGAGCTGAGGTGACCTTGACGGACACTGGCGATGCGTGCCCACAAGGAGGCTGCAGATGTCAGCAACGACCTGCTGCAAAAGCCTGAGCCTCGTGAGACATTGTTGCTCTGTCACGTTGAGGAAGCTCAACCTGTGCCTGTATACCCTATTCTGGGGGTGCTGTTTCCTTCACTCTCTGTCATCTCCTCTGTCATGTGAAGCAACATGTGGCTGTGGAGAAGGCATCAGCTGTTGGTGTTGTTGCTGATGCTGTTGGTGTGGATCATGGTAACGTTGCTGTTGGTGTGGCTGCTCCTCATCAGAAGGGCAGGCTACTGCTTCATAAGTTGCTCCCAAGCTACAGTGACAGCTGACAGCAAGGAAGTTGAGATGAAGGTGAGGGCACTCCAAGGCAGTTGAAAATACTCCCAAAAGGTTGGAAATGGTCCTCAAAGTAGTGAATTCAGACTCTCAGCACAAGTCTTTCGCTGAGGCTGACCACAAGATTTGCGATTTCACCCTCTTAAAGGCTTCCCAGCAAACCAGTTTCGTTGTTCATTGAGTCACCACTGTGCTCTTGCCTCGTTGACCCTTGCAAATTGTACACAGCTCGGGAAACCCATGCACTGGCTGCTAAATTCTGAATGTTGGGTTAGATGCAGTTAATTGCCTCGTTAAATATTGCAATTACTTACCCGGCAGCTCCATGGGGGTTCCCCACTCACCTACAAACTGAGCCGGGTTAATCCCAGAAGTGGGCTGGATCATGTCAGATTCTCGACCAGACATCACTTTTTGGAGCTTTAAATACGTCCCCCCCCACCCCCCGCACCCTCCTCACCCCCCCCCCCCGACTTCATCTGCTCCCGAACCCACATCCCCCTGATCAGTTAAAATTCAGCTCAATAGCCCAAGCCAGAAAATGGGGTAGGGACTCAAGTGGCCAAAGAGCTCACCCCCACCAGAACTTCACCTTGAATGGCAAACAGCACTGATGTGCACTCTACCTAGCAACTAAAGGCTTCTCAACTACAAGATAGATCAGTGTGTCCTGTTGATCCAGCCCCTAACACTACAAAATAATTTTAATAAAACTAATCTGTTCCCAAATTTTAAAGAAGGGGATGACATCAATAGATGGAGATGGGCTTTTGAGTTGTTCGAAAACCACCATAACTTAGAGCATTTGGGAGGAGGTTTGGGACCATAACAAAGGTAAAATGCTTACTTACGCTACAGCAACTTAGGTTTTATTGCATTAAAGGTGCTATACAAATGTCCCAAGGTGCTTCACAGGAGCATTATAAAACAAAATATGACACCAATCTACATAAGGAGATATTAGGTTAGATGACCAAAGCTTCATCAAAGGGGTAGGTTTTAAGGAGTGTCTTAAAGAAGGAAACAGAGGTAGAGATAAGGAGAAGGAATTCCAGAGTTTAGGGCCTAGGCAACTGAAGGCATGGTCACCAGTGGTGGAGTGATTAAAATCAGGAATGTTCAAAAGGCCAGAATTAGATCAACGCAGATATCTCGGAGGGTTGTGTGGCTGCAGGAGATTACAGAGATAAGGAGGGACAATTACACGGAGGGATTTGAAAACAAGGATGAGAATTTTAAAATCAAGACGTAGCTTGACCAGCAATCAATATAGGTTCACTCAGCAGGTCTGGCAGCATCTGTGGAAAGAGAAGCAGAGTTAACGTTTCGGGTCAGTGACCCGAAGAAGGGTCACTGACCCGAAACGTTAACTCTGCTTCTCTTTCCACAGATGCTGCCAGACCTGCTGAGTGAATCCAGCATTTCTTGTTTTTGTTTCAGATTTCCAGCATCCGCAGTATTTTGCTTTTAAATCAATATAGGTTATCGAGCACAGGGGTGATAGGGGGAATAGGACATGATGAGAGTTAGAACATAGACAGCAAAGTTTTAGATGACCTCAAGTTTACGGAGGGTAGAATGTGGGGGACCAGCCAGGAGTGCATTGGGATAGTCAAGTCTAGCGGTAACAAAACCATGAATGAGGGTTTCAGCAGCAGATGAGCTGAGACAGTGGTGAACTCAGGAGATGTTACAGAGGTGGAAATAGGTAGTCTGAGTTATGGTAAGGATATGTGGTCAGAAGCACATCTTGGGTCAAATATGACACAAAGGTTGCGAACAGTCGGGTTTATTCTTAGACAGTTAACAGGGAGAGGGTTGGAGTCGCGAGCTAGGGAACGGAGTTTGAAGTGGAGACTGAAAACAATGGCTTATGTCTTCCCAACATTTAACTGGAAGAAATTTCTGCTCATCCAGTATGGATGTTGGATAAGTAGTCTGATAATTTAGCAACAGTGGAGGAGTCAATAGACATAGTGGTGAGGTAGAGCTAGTGTTGTCAGTGTACATGTGAAAACTGACGCTGTACTTTCAGATGATGTTGCAGAGTAGCAGCATGTAGGTGAAAAATAGGAGAGGGGCCAAAGGTAGATCCTTGGAGGACATCAGAGGTAACAGTGTGGGAGCAGGTAGTGAAGCCATTGCAGGTGCGACTCGGCTACAATTAGATAGATAAGAATGGAGCCAGGCGAGAGCAATCCCACACCGCTGGACGACAGTGGAGACGTGTTGCAGGAGGATGGTGTGGTCAACCATGCCAAAGACTGCAGACAGGCCAAGAAGGAAGAGGAGGGATAAATTACCTTAGTCACAGTCACACAGGATGTCCTTTGTGACTTTGATAAGGGCCGTTTCAGTACTGTGGTGGAAAGCTGATTGGCGGGAATCAAACATCGGCCAGCATTTTACATTGGGTGGGAGGCCCCACCCACTGGCCAAAAAGTCGAAGGCGACCCCACCTCCGCCAGGCCTGGGGAGCCACGCTGGGAATTTTCACTCCCCTGGGGCCTCAATTAGCCTTGGGCTGGACTTCCACCTCTTTAAGACAGGAAGTCCACTGTGTAAGGTCCCCCCACCAAGCGTAACTGAGGGGCTGGATCCATGGGAAACCCCTCGAACTGTATTGGGAAATTTTTCGTTTGCTGTAAAATGTAAAAATGCAACTGGCATGACAAATGAAATGGAAGGGTTGTGAGGCAACTCATGATTGTATTGAAGGAAACTGATCGCCCTTGCAATGTTTGTATTTTTTGGTCTTGTTTGAAACTGGTAATGTATTTTTTTTACAGATTTCTATGAATAAAGTATATTTTGGAAAAAAAAACAGGTTTTACCTGGCAGCATTCTGGGGACCTATGCCACCCAGCCACCACTGGTAAAATACCAGCGGCGGCAGGAGGAGGCCCTTGAGTGGCAGTTAACTGGCCACTTAAGGGCCTCGACTAGCCTGGGGCGGGCGTGTTGTTTCTCGCCACCGCCCCAAGTAAATTTGCAGCAGGGGTGGGAAGGCGTCAGGACTGGCACCCCCCAACCCCGCACTCAATTTTATGCCCCCCCGTGCCACCAGCCGACTCCTGTGGGGGACCATAAAAGTCCTGCTTTGGAATTCCGCGAAAGATGGGCATAGATTTGGAAGGCAACAGCACATTAAAGGACTTTGGAGAGGAAAGGAAGGTTGGAGATGGAGTGGTAGTTTGCAAGGACGGCAGGGTCAAGGGTTTTTTTTTTTGAGGAGAGGGCTGATGACAGCAGATTTAAGAGGGACAACATCTGAAGAAAGAGAACTATTAACAATATCGGAGGGACGCAGCTGATTGGATGGTTTTAATCTTCGTGACAAAGATGTCCATGAGCTCCTCATACTTATTGTGGAGGTGAGGGTGGAGAATACAGGGGCAAGGGGTTTAAGACGACACTTTGCAGTAGAGAAAAAAAATTGGGGTTATCTTTGCATTCCAGCAGTTTTGGCAAACAAGAACAGTATTTTGTGGTCCAGCTGGATCTGGCAGTGGATATCCAATATCGTTATTAGATTGCATAAATTATTCTCATTGCTATTGACTTGATACTTGAAGCATACAAGCAAAGGTGTCACCAACCAAGCTGATCATCATCAGGATTTGGACTTCTACAGGCAAGAGTCTTACTACACTGTGTATGAAAAGGTGGTCATCCACAGAACGGCACTCAGTATACAGCTATCCAAGAGAACCTGAGTATTGTGAAAAGAGCAGGACCAGGAGGTTCAACACAGTGTGATTACAGGTAGAGAATAATTTCATCAAAGTGCTTGGTGCAGCATGTTAATGGTTCAAAGCCTTGTTTTATCCACAATGGGGTGACCTTGTGACCCAGATTTCGTGGTCAGCAGCGAAGTGATGGTACTGGCTGCTGACCTTAAAGAAAGCTATCCACAAAGATCTAGCTATTACTATGGCGTGGATTTCCCCTTTCCCAACATTAGTTTGAATTTGACACCAAGTCAAGGGGATCTCTGGGCATCCAGCAACAGTGATGTCATCAAGCAAGGAAAGCAGGAATCATACAGAGGTATTTGCACAGATAGCAAACAGGAAGTAAAATAGTTTTTCACTTTTGATTAAAATTTTATAGACCAAAATAAATGATTAATACATATACATGGGATTAAGAAGCTGAAATATCAAACTTCTTAAAAAATATTTTAATTTTTTATCATAATGGAGAAATCTGACATTTCACAAATATAAAATTAGTTTTTCTAGGAATAGTGATGCTGCTCAGCAGTAATTATGAATGTAGTGTGCTTTTAAAAACCCAGTTACACATCATTCAACAAGGTGTAACTTTTTCAAGCGTTTTTACAGCAAGCCTAATGGTATAAAAGGGCAAGTTTTCATTAGTTCAGTGATTTCTAGTTGATTACAGACTGGGGGTACTTTAACAGTGCACCCTAAGGGGAGGATTGGAATAACCGACAGCAACTTCTGAATTTCCGTGTTTAACTGCACGTGTGGACTCCAGAAGTTGCTGTTGGTTTCTGAGGAGTAATGACAGTGAACACTGACAGTTTCATATTATTAACACCCCAAAATCCCCGCCATCGTGTCTTCTCCTATACACAAGGTCAGTTTTAGGTTCAGGTTCATAAGGCAGCATGTATTAAACTATGGAAGCCAACCTTTGTGTTGGATATGAATAAAAAGTATCAAAAAGAGCCCAAGTCAAAGCACACTGTTCAATACTAACAGAACGCCTAATATTATATAGTGGCGCCTGCTGGACAAACTTTTAAGCACAAGCTGTCTTATATCAAATTCATGGTCACAAATAGAGATTAAGTCTTCGTTCTCCTCAGCCCCACTAAAAAGTGTGATTTGGCTCCCATCTGTGGTTTTTAAATTTAAAAAAATCAACTTTTTGTAGATTCCATTTAGTTCAAGTACACCGAATGCAAAGCATTTCACTGGTGCAGACATTGGAGAACTCCATAATAAAATTCATCGTGCCTGTACTCTGGTAGCTATAAAGGTGCCAATATTAATAAAACTTTCTATGAACCACAGATGAGTTGCTACATTGAAGGCATTAAGATGAGTGACTACTCCAAAACCATCAACAGCAATGCTCCACAATCATGCCCTCAGATGGCTCTGCATCTGTTGGTACTGGCAGCAACTCCTCCCATTCTCATCTATCCGTAAAGGTGATCAACCTTGACTGAACAGCTTAAATTCCACAGCTGTGATACTGACCATATTTCCAAGTGAAGATTCAATTTTTAACTTTTTTTGGAGAAAATATCAGTATCAAGGGACACACGAGAAACACATGGATAACGAACATTAACCGTATTTCACATTAAGAAGATACAACTGCTTCAAGTTAATACTATACAAACATATAAAGGATGCTAGGTGCATTAAGTCTTTAATAATTCATGGCATTAGAGCACTTCAAATTAGAAATTTAAAAGAGAAAAATTCCTTTCAGTGGAAGCATAGTCTGCATTACAACAACTCATCTTGATGACAAAAGGTACATGCTTATTCAGTTCAGATAGCTGGTAATTGCTAACCCCAGCATCACAAACAAGACTTCAAAGCACTCAGCATTTGAAGAGGATGGCAGTTCTGAAGTCTTAGCAGGATTTCTACCATGGAAACCAATTACAAGCATTACCAAAGAATCATATCAGTAAGTCAAAAGGACCAAACATCACTGGAGAAGCATTTAATAACAACTAATGTCAAACATCCTTTCCTTCTTTCTATTTTTGTGAAATTGTTCCCTTTGAATTAAATGGTACACTTAGTAAAATGTACTTTATGTACAGTATTAAGCGTTCTGTGATTAACGCTCAATAAAATTTGTATTATTCCGTTTCTTTGCAGCTGGATGACGATTGTCATTTCAGTTCTCTTATAATCTTCATTGCTAGATTCACATAGGACAGTGCCAATCTTATTTGACATTTGCTATTCAGTGAAAGTGAATTTGATTCCGTTTTAACTATTGATCACAAAAGCTTTGCAGCAAACCAAAATTCAGAAATACTACATAATCTGCCTTATAATTACTTCAACATTTCTTGATTGTTTCTTGATTCTTACAAAATACTAAATACTTCACGTATAATGTTTCACTTCTGAAAAACAGTTTTATAGGCAAACATGTCAGCCATTTTTGCACACAGGATCAAACAAACAATGAGATGAGTGAACAGTTAATCTGCTCCTGACTGCATTTCAATACCTCACTCCTGAAAAGCAACCTTTAACTGATTTTCAAACTTCACAGCCAGAAAAAATATTGACAAGACCAAGGATTTAACATTGCAAATGTAGATTATAATGATAAATAATTTGACGAATACTTCAAACTTTGAGCAAGTAAACAAATGGTTTGCTTTTCAGGGGTGTTTGTAGAATGGCTACATTTCCATTTCATCAGACAGCGCTTATTACTTCTAGTGTGAGCTCAGCTGCAGCACACTCACTTTCTGAGTCAAAGGTTTGGGTTCAAACCCCACTCAAGACTTGAGCACAAAATCTAGGCTGACAGCACTGAGGGAGCTCTACACTGACTGCAGTGCCGTCTTTTGGATGAGATGTTAAGCCAAGACCCCATCTTCCCTTTCAGTGTATGTCAAAGATCCTATGGCACTATCTTGAGTAATTCAGGGTTAGGTAATTCTCTGCAGTATCCTGGTCATTATTTATCCCTCAACCAACATTACCAGAACAAATTACCTGGTTATTATTGCATCACAGTTTGTGGGATCCTGATGTGCACAAATTGGATGCCGTGTTTCCTACATTACAACAGTGACAATGCTTCAAAATTGGTTGTATAGCGCTTTGGGCCATCCTGAGTTCATGAAAGACATTTCATAAATGGAAGTCCTTTCTTTCTTTTATACTTGTGGGGTGGGGTACATGCACATATGTATACCTTGACTTAATTTTGCAAGCACTTTAATTTTGTTATATTCTCACCTCAGCCAGTCGTGAGTGTTTATGAACACTTTCTCCTTTATGCACAGCTGGAGCAAGTTGCTGTAGAACACCTCTGCTGCTCGTGAGCGCTCTTGTCAGACGGGCAAATTTACCCCAACCTACAAATATAGCAAGCAGTTTAAAAACTCGTACTGTCCACACAAAAACAGAAGCAAACTTTTACACTCCTTTACTGCACCAGTATCAACATATTCAGTTGTATTTGTCAGCCAGTATTAAAACACAAGAAAATATGGAACAAGGAAAGCAGCACTTGGGTAAATTTGTCCGGTCTACCACAGAGAAGCCAAGAATTTCTATTATCCCTAAAAATCAGAAATGGAAAATATTTTTTCTGATCCTACCTTAACTGGTGTGCATAAAATAATGATGGAATTAAACAAAAATGATTGGAAAATTACTACTTGTGTCTTGGCATTGTTCAGTCTTTTTTTTAAACAAGAGGTTTAACATCCTGCTGTAGAAAATTTTCCTGAACAGTAGAGCACAACATAAAGACAGTTATGTTTAAAACATACAACACTTGAGGTCCGTGCATTCTGCAGAATGTTGCGGCACAGTGGCGCAGTGGTTAGCACCGCAGCCTCACAGCTCCAGCGACCCGGGTTCAATTCTGGGTACTGCCTGTGTGGAGTTTGCAAGTTCTCCCTGTGTCTGCGTGGGTTTTCTCCGGGTGCTCCGGTTTCCTCCCACAAGCCAAAAGACTTGCAGGTTGGTAGGTAAATTGGCCATTATAAATTGCCACTAGTATAGGTAGGTGGTAGGGAAATATAGGGACAGGTGGGGATGTTTGGTAGGAATATGGGATTAGTGTAGGATTAGTATAAATGGGTGGTTGATGGTCGGCACAGACTCGGTGGGCCGAAGGGCCTGTTTCAGTGCTGTATCTCTAAACTAAATTGGAGTCAAATGTTGGCAGAAAAAAATGGTAGCTGAACAATGGGCTACCTTCAAAGAAGAGATAGTTTGGGCACAATCAAGGTATGCTCCCTTGAAAGGGAAAGGAAGGGTAAACAAGTCCAAAGCTCCCTGGATGACAAAAGAGGTAGAGATAAAGGAGAAAATGTGTGCTCATGACAGATGTCAGGTAGAAAATACTACTAAGAACCAAGCTAAATATAGACAGTCCAGAGGGGAAGTGAAAAGTAAATAAGAAAAGCAAAGAGAGAGCATGAAAGAAGACTAGCAGCTAACATTAGCGGGAATCCCAAGGTTTTCTATAGACAATAAACAGTAAAAGGAGGAGTTGAGCCAATAAGGGACAATAAGGAAGATTTACACATGGAGGCAGAGGGCACTGCTGAGGTAATAAATGAATACTTTGCATCTGTCTTTACAGGAAGATGCAGCAACACAGGCAATGGTGAAAGAGGAGGCAATTCAGACACTATAAGAGTTTAAAATTGATAAGGAGGGCATATTATATAGGCTGTCTGTACTTGAAGTGGATAAAGCACCACGACCAGTTAAGATGCATCCAAGGACACTGAGGGAAGTGAGGGTGGAAATTGCCGAGGCACTAGCCATAGTTTTTCAATCTTCCTTAGACTCGGGGTGGTGGCAGAGGACTGGAGATTGCAAATGTTACACCCTTGTTCAAAAAAGGGTGTAAAGATAAGTCCAGCAACTACAGGCCAGTCAGTTTAACTTCAGTGGTGGAGAAACTTCTAGAAAGAATAATTTGGGACAAAATTAATAGTCACATGGACAAATACAGGTTATTTATAGAAAGCCAGCATGGGAAAATCATGTTTAACTAACTTGCTGGCATTTTTTGAGGAAACAGAGAGGGTTGATGAGGACAATGCAGTTAATGTGGTGTACATGGACTTTAAAAAGGCTTTTGATACAGTGCCACACAACAGATTTGTGAGCAAACCTGTAGCTCATGGAATAAAAGGGACGGTAGCAACATGGATATGGAATTGGCTGAGTTACAGAAAACAAAGAGTAATGGTTTATCGGGCTGGAGGAAGATTTGTTGTGAAGTTCCCCATGGGTCAGTGTTGGGACCCTTGCTTTTGCTGATATATTAATGACCTAGACCTTGGTGTACAGGGCACAATTTCAAAGTTTGCAGATGACACGAAATTTAGAAGCATTGTGAATTGTGAAGAGCATAGTATAGAAATGCAAAAGGAAGCGGACAAGTTGGTGGAATGGGCGGAGAGGTGGCAGATGAAGTTCACTGCCGAGAAATGTGAAGTGATTCATTTTTGTAGGAAGAACATGGACAGACAATATAAAATACAGGGTACAATTCTAATGGGAGTACAGGAGCAGAAGGACTTGGGTGTATATGCGCATAACTCATTGGAAGGTGGTAGGTCAGGTTGAGAGAGCGATTAATAAAGCATACAGTATCCTGGGCTTTATTAACAGGGCATAGAGTACAAGAGCAAGGAAGTTATGTTGAACATATATAAGACACTCGCTCGGCCTCAGCTGGAGGTTTGCATCCAATTCTGTGTGCCACACTTTAGGAAGGATGTGAGGGCATTGGAGACAGGACAGAAAAGATTCACGAGAATGGTTCCAGGGATGAGAAACTTCAATTATGAAGATAGATTTGAGAAGTTAGGACTGTTTTCCTTGGAGAGAAAAGGCTGAGAGGTGATTTGATAGAGGTATTCAAAATCATGAAGGCTCTGGACAGAGTAGATAGGGAGAAACTGTTCCCACTCATGAAAGGATCGAGAACGAGAGGGCAAAAGTGACATGAGGAAAAACTTTTTCACACAGTAAGTGGTTAAGGTCTGGAATGCGTTGCCTAAGAGTGTGGTGGAGGCAGGTTCAACTGAAGCATTCAAGAGGAAACTAGACTGTTATATGAAAAGGAAGAATGTGCAGGGTTATGGGGAGAAGGCGGGGAAATGGTACTGATGGAATTGCTCTTTCGGCGAGCTGGTGGGGACACGATAGGCCAAGTGGCCTCCTCTTGCACTGTAACAATTCTGTGATTGTACTGTATTGACCCTATAGCTTACCATTCTATTTGCTGTGTTGATTGATGCTCTGCAATGGTTAGAGATTTTAATTGCTGAGTCTATATATAAAAAAAGTTTAGGGCATTGCGATTGTGAAAGGAACTATATAAATGCAAGTCTTTTTTCTTCATAAATACGCCTGAATGTGTTTTTTTTTTTAACCTTACCCTTAGTTAATTGGCACCTTTCATCGAGAGCATATGTTGCTGAATCTTCATCCTACATGAAGCACTTTACACTCTATTAGATTTCATCTGCCATTATTCCTATTTCTATTTTGGAGCACTTTTATCAATGCATACATCCAGCAGAGAAGAACTTGGTGGAGGAGCAGGCCATTCAACTCCTTGAGCTAGTTCCATCATTCAATTAGATCATGGCTGATCTGTGCCTCAACTTGGTTGATAATAAACTGATAATTTTGTTGTTTATTAAAGAAATCTGGTTGATCTGTTATTCTGGGGAAAAGTAGAGTATATGATTGACTGTATCAGTAAGTGGGAAAATTTAAATATGTGTTGTGACCTGTGCAGAAGTTGGACTAGAATAAACAGTGCACTCCTCCTACCTCTGTTGTAACATTAGTCACCGTTGTAATGTAGGAAATGTGGCTGCCAACTTGCACACAGCAAGTTCCCACAAATAGCAATGTGATAATGACCAGATAATCTGTTTTTGTAATGTTGTTTGAAAGGTAAATATTGGCAGGATACTAGGGATGATACCTTTACCTACCAAAAATCTATCAATCCTAAATGTTTTAATTGCCCCAGCCTTCACAGTATTTGGGGGGAGAGAGTTCCAGTTTTCTAATATTCTTAGTCTGAAAAAAAATGCTTCCTGATTTTACTGCTAAATAACATAGCTTTAATTTTAAGGTTATGCCCCCTTGATCTAGAATGCCCCACCAGAGGGAATAGTCTCTTTGTATCCCCCCATTATTTATAATTTTAAATATCTCAAAAGAATAGAAGGGAAGTTTGTGAAACCTGCCCCACTATTTTTGACTCAATATCTAATATATTAAGTTAGCAAAGACATTTAGAAATATTAAAATTACTTTCAGATAACTGGAAATTAGTGTCAGCTATGGCTCGGTTGGTAATACTCTTGCCTCTCAGTCAGAAAATTCTGGGTTCAAGATCCACTCCAGCATTTGAGCACAAAAATTATGGCTGATACTCCAGTGCAGTAGTGAGGGAGTGCTGCACTGCAAGAGGTGCCAGATGAGATGTTAAATCAAGGCTCTGTCTGCTCTCTTAGAGAGGTAAAAGATACCACGATACTATTTTGAAGAGGAGGGGAGTTATCCCCAGTGTCCTGGCCAATATTTACCTTTCAATCAACATTACAAAAACAGATTATCTGATCTTTATCACATTGCTATTTGTGGGAACTTGCTGTGTACAAATCGGCTGCCACATTTCCTACATCACAACAGTGACTACTGTTACAACCGAGGCAGGATGAGTGCAATGTTTATTCTAGTCCCACGTCTCCACAGGCCACAACATATATTTAAATTTTCCCTCTTACTGATACAGTCAATCATATACTCTATTTTTCCCCAGAATAACACACCAACCAGGTTTCTTTAATAAACAAAGTTATCAGTTTATTATAAACCAAGTCTTAACCAATAATGATTAAAACCCTTATTTATCCTAGCCCTCATACACACACGCGCGCAGACCGGTTAACTGGGAAAACAAAGGGGATTTTTGTTTACAGCTCTTACAAAGAAAACAGAAGGAAAATAAACCCTTTGGCTGAAAACAAAGTATGGAAAGATGTCCTTTGTTTTTGTTTGGCATCCCAAATGCATATGGGCGGCTGTCACTAGGATCTTCCGAGAACAGTTCTTTTCAGGTGATGTTGAAGATCAGTTTAGAATCACAGAAAGTTTAAGGCACAGGAAGAGGCCACTTGGCCCATTGTGTCTGTGCCAGCCAAAAAACGATCCACCCATTCCAATCCCACCTTCCAGCATTTGGTCCGTAGCCCTGCAGATTACGGTATTACAGTTTGGGTAGGCTTTCCAAGAGATGCAGCTACAGAGGCTCCAAATAGGTTTTACAGCAGGAATGCAGCAACAAGGATTCGTTCCCACACATTTGACATCCAGGATTTCTTTAAACATACAGGGTTTCTTCAAATACAGCAGGAAATAGGAATCTGCCACACTGGAAATACAGGGTCTCTTTTTCAAGAGGGAGAGAGATGAGCTGGTAGTATCCTGGAAGGCAAAAACCAATTGGCTTTTTTTAAACAGTTCAAATTGAAACTGAAACCATTCCAGAAGTCAAGTGTCTTGACGTCCATAAATCTTGGCTTGTTACTCCTTTGTAAACATCTCTCCAAGTCCAAAACAACCCCTGCTGGGTTATTATTTGAAAACAGGTGCCATCCAGTAACTGTTTAAAGTTCAAACTCAGTCCAAACCTTCTGGTGACCTCCCTTAAAAAAAACACCCAAGGTTCCAGCATCCATTTCAGTTTTCAAACAAATTGTTAAAATTTTACCCGTCATAGTGTAAAACAGCTGCCGATTCACTATTGCCCGTTTTACCCGACATGGCGTAAAACAGCTGCTGATTCACTGGGTAGATCTCGGCGGCGAGCATCTAAGTTGGTGGCCCGCATGCACGGACTGCCCGTCGCAGAGCTGCCGGGATATTTCGCACGGCGGTTCATTAACATGGAGGAGGCGGAATGCCCGCCCCCGGTGACGTAGAGGGGCGGGCGCTCCGTCCCCGGCAACGGCGTCCGGCACCACTGCGCAGGCGCCATTTGTAAAGGGCTTGCAGCCCTTCAGTAAGCTTGAAAGTTTTAAAGGTCCCGGTCTTCACAAAACAAAATTACAATTGCACTTTGAATCTCCTGTCTCACCACCCCCCCACCCAATGAGTAATCAATATATAACTTGCCCTCTCCCCCAAAAAAAGACATTTTTGCGATCCCGAACATCCCCCCCCAAAAGTTTATAAACTTTGACCCTCAACCCCTTCCCACCATCAGGTGCAGTTTTCCCCGCTACCCTCCCCCACCCCCCGCCCTGAAATCTTCACTCCTCCCCCCTCCCCACCAGTGCTATGCCTCGGATCTCCGAATAGAGATCCAAAGGCGCAGGAGTTCCGGCATCTGGCTGGAATATCAGTGTGGGATGGCCAATGAGGACGAGGTAAGTGATAATTCATTCATTAACATTTATTTGACTATTTAAAATAAGGTTCTGTCACCGAGCGGCGAGGGGGCCGCCACAAGGTCTCACTGCCGCCGGTAAAATGGAGCGGGGCCTTCCCGGTGTCGAGGCCTGTGGCAGGCCTCTCCTGGAGGTATTTTCTGGGCCACCCCGCCATGACCCCTGACGTCGGGGGTGGGGGGGGGGGGGGGGTCGGTGGCTGGTAACATCCAACCCATTATTCGCTCTTGCCAATTTACTAGGCAAGGTGTCAAACAGGCTGCCGATCTGCTATTGCCCATTTTGCATCACCGCCCAGATGAATTGCTACCCCACTGAATTTCATTAGATATCTACTTAGATGATTATTGGCTCAAAGGAAACACAAGTCAGAGCTACAACACTGTAAACCATATTTTCGGCTGGGTGCATGGGAGATGCAATTAGACTTAATGTTTTATCAATGTAACCGTGTCTCAACCCTATCAATTGAAAGCAGTTTTAAAAGAAGGATTTTCATTAAAAGCATGAAAGAGATTATTAATTTACTTATTGGAATAGATTGCTACAATCTTGTATTGCCTAACAATACAAATGCTGGAACATACATAGAATCATAGAAATTTACAGCAGGGAAAGAGGCCATTCGGCACATTGTGTCAGTGCTGGCTGACAAGTAACCATCCAGCATAATCCCACTTTCCAGCTCTTGGCCCGTAGCCTTGTAGTTATCGCACTTCAGGTGCATATCCAAGTACTTTTTAAATGTTATGAGGGTTTCTGCCTTTGCCACCTCTTCAGGCAGTGAGTTCCTGATCCTCACCACCCTCTGAGTGAAAAGATTTCCCCTCGAACCTCTCTAAACCTCCAACCTCTTACCCTAAATCTATGCCCCCTGGTTATGAACCCCTCAACCAAGTGGAATAGGACCTTCCGATCCACTCTATCTAGATCACTCATAATTTTATACACTTCAATTAGGTCTCCCCTCAGCCTCTTCTGTTCCAAAGAAAACAACCCTAGCCTATCCAAAATAAAAACAAGAAATGCTGGAAATACTCAGCAGATCTGGCAGCATCTGTGCAGAGAGAAGCAGAGTTAACGTTTCAGGTCAGAGACCCCTCTTCAGAACTGCTATCCAACTGCCTATCCAATCTTTCCTCATAACTAAAATTCTCTAGTTCAGGCAACATGCTCATAAATCTCCTCTGTACCCTCTCTAGTGCAATCACATCCTTCCAATAGTGTGGTAACCAGATATAGTACATCAGCTGTGGCCTACTGTTTTATAAAGTTCCAGCATAACCTCCCAGCTCTTATAATTTATGCGTTGGCTAATAAAGGCAAGCATCCAGTCTGCCTGCTTGACCACCTTATCTACATGTCCAGCCACCTTCAGGGATCTGTGGACATGCACTCCAAGATCCCTCTGTTCCTCCACGCTTCTCAGTATCCTACCATTTATTGTGTATTCCCTTGCCTTGTTACCCTTCCACAAATGCATTACCTCACACTTTTCTCGATTGAACTCCATTAGCCACTGTTCTGTCCAACTGACTAATCCATTGATATATTCCTCCAGTCTACAGCTTTCTTCTTCATTATCAACCACAGGGCCAATTTTTGTATCATCTGCAAACTTCTTAATAACACCCTCTATATTCAAGTGAAATTATTGATATATACCACAAAAAAACAAGGAAACTAGTCCTGAGCTCGACAGAACCCGACTGGGAACAGCCTTCCAGAAACACCCATCGACCACTGCCCTTTGCTTGCTGCCTCTGAGTCAATTTTCGATCCAACTTTCCACTTTGCCTTGGATCCCATGAGCATTTAATTTCGTGACCAGTCTGCCATGTGGGATTTTATCAAAAGGTTTGCTAAAATCCATATAGACTACATCAAATCCACTGCCCTCATCAATTCTCCTCATTACCTCCTCAAAAAATTCAATCGTTGGTCAAATACTTCCCTTAACAAATCCGTGCTGACTGTCCTTGATTAATCAGTGTCTTTCTAAATTAAGATTTATCCTGTCCCTCAGAAATTTTCCTAATTCCACCAAGTTCAGGCTAATTGGGCTATAATTATGTTGTCTATCACTTTCTCCCTTTTTAAACAATGGTAAAACGTTAGCTGTCTTCCAGTCCTCTGACACTACACCTGTAACCAGAGGATTGGAAAATGATGGTCAAAGCCTCCGTTATTTCTTCTCTTGCTTCCCTTAACAGCCGAGGATACAAGCATATGAACTTTCGAATTAAGAGAAGTCACTCGGCCTCTCGAGCCTGCTCCACCATTCAATAAGTTCATAGCTGAACTGATTACTCCACATTCCCGCCTACCGATGCATTTAGTCTGGGCCTGGGTATTTATCCACTTTCAAAAATGTTAACACCACCTTAATACTGCCTCTCTCACTAAGTTAACTTCATATATTTCACACTCCTCCTCCCTGATTGCAACGTCTGTATCATCCCTCTCTTTTGTGAAAACAAACACAAAATATTCATTAAGAACTATACCAATATCCTCTGCCTCCAAGCACATTACCCTTATTGTCCCTATTAGGCCCTACTCTCTCCTTAGTTCTCCTCTTGCTCTTTATAGATCTATTAAAAATCTTTGGGTTTTCCTTGATTTTACTTGCCAATATTTTTTCATGCCCTCTCTTTGATTTCCTAATTTCTTTTTCAATTTCACCCCGACACCTTTTATACTCCTCTAGGTTTTCTACAGTACTGAGCCCTCGATATCTGTCTTAAACTTCCCTTTTTTACTTTATCCTCTCCTTTAAGCCCCTTGCATCCTGGGGGCTCTGGATTTGTTAGTCCCATCCTTATTCTTTAAGGAAACATGTGGAGTAATCAGTTCAGCCATGAACATATTGAATGGCGGAGTAGGTTCGAAGGGCCGAGTGGCATACTCCTGCTCCTAATTTGTATGTTCATACGTATGTATTTAACATTCTTGCTCTGAATCCTGACTATCTCTTCCTTGAATGCTCCCCACTGATCTGACACTGTTTTACCTACTTCCAGTCCACTTTAGCTAAATCACATCTCAACTTAATAAAATTAGTTCTTCCCCACCTGAGAATTTTTATTCCTGGTCTATCTTTGTCCTTTTCCATAACTACCCTAAATCTAACTAAATTATGATCACTTCCACCAAAGTGCTCCCCAACTGATACCCCTTCCACCTGCCTAGTTTCATTCCCTAAAACTAAGTCCAAAACCATCCCCTCTCTGATTGGGCTTGCTACATACTAGCTAAAAAAAGTTCTCGAATGCATTTTAAGAATTCTCCTGCCTCTACGCCTTTCACACTAATTCTATCCCAGTTAATATTAGGGTAATTGAAATCCCCCACTATTACTGCCCTATTGTATTTGCATTTCTCAGTGATTTGACTAAATATTTGCTCTTCTATCTCTCACTGACTACTTGGAGATCTATAGTACACTCCCAGTTATGTGGTTGCCCCTTTTTTGTTCTTCAATTCAACCCGTACGGTCTCATTTGATGATCCTTCTACCATATCATCCCCCCTCACAGCTGTAATTGTTTCTTTAATAAATATTGTGACCCCTGCATCTTTTTATCTCCCGATCTCATCTCCAAACCCAGTAACCAGAAATGTTGAGATGCCCTTCGTTCAGGCATGGCCTGGACTTTACGGGGAAATGCAAATGGCGATGGAGGCGGGGGGAGCTGTAAGATCACGTGAGACAGCACCGGGTCCGGCTCCCAATGTCTTCACACCAGGACGCAATTTCGCGAGCAGCAGACGGCAAGTCTCATAGGAACTTCGCTCATGTTTTGAAAATGAGCAATTAAAAGGTAACTTAGATGATTGAGCAGGCAATTGAAACTGATTTTATGGGCCTGTCGAATTTTGCAAGTAGCTGCACGGGTGCCACAATGGTCAGAGCCTCGGCAGCTTTTAAAGGATGGCAACAGGGCAGCAGCTGTTGGTGTTGCTGCACTCGGCAGCCATGCAGTGAGGCATTTCACTTCCATTGCAAGGAAGGAGTAGGGCAACCATTTACTTGGGGTCCGAGGTCCCCTTGAGGAGTTATTCCTCCTGTCGGAGGGGGTCACTGGAGAGGGGTGTGAGAAGCGGGTGGGCTGGGTAATATTTCAGCAACCACTGGAAGGGTGCCCCCATTATAGCGGCAGGGTCCAGGTGGCGTGGGCATCGTGCAGGCTGATGGGGTTCCTTGGCTGCAGGCTGAGGGATCTAGTTGCTGGTTGAAGAGAGTTGTTGCTGGTTGCAGGCTTCCTGCTGTCCACAGTTTGATACAGGGCTTGGGTACTGGCGGCCTTTTAAACATGCCGCCAGCACTTCCTTCTGCATCCGCTGATGCGCAGCCACCACGTCAAGTCCCGCCTCTGGAAGCTGCATAGTCGGCGACCCCACCTGCCAGACATTAATTGGCTGGCCGGTGCGAGATTGGTCCATAAATGGAGGTCAGAGTGGGAGGGCCTTCGCCACCTGCTTCCGGTTCTGCCTCCACGTCCCCGTTGAGTCACGAAACATTCCTGCCCATGTCTCAGTAATAGCTACAATATCAGACTCCCGTGTATCAATCTGTGTTCTCAGCTCATCTGCCTTATTCTCTAGTCTTCCCGCATTAAAGTATATACCATTCAGCACTGCCAAACTCCCTGTTGTCTATTTTTTAGCTTTTGTTTCCTCTGTCTTCCAAACACTGTTACTAATTTTCTGTCTTCCATTTCCATCATTTCTTCTCCCCCTTCTGAATCTACCCTTAGGTTCCCATCCCCATGCCAAGCTAGTTTAAACCCTTCCCAACGGTACTAGCAAAAACCCCTGCAAGGATATTGGTCCCGGTCCAGTTAAAGTGCAACCCATCCAGCTTGTACAGGTCCCACCTCCCCCAGAATCAGTCCCAATGCCTCAGAATCTAAAGACCTCCCTCCTGCACCATCTCTCCAGCCATGTATTCATCAGCTCTATCTTCCTATTTCTCACTAGCACATGGCAATGGGAGTAATCCAGAGATTACTACCTTAGAGGTCCTGCTTTTCATTCTCTCTCCAACCTCCCTAAGTGCTATCTTCAGGACCTCATCCCTCTTTCTGCCTATGTCATTGGTGCCGATATAGATCACGAGCTCTGCCTGTTCATCGTCCGTCCCCCCTCAGAATGTCCTGCAGTTGCTCAGTGACATCCTTGACCCTGGTACCAGGGAGGCAACACACCATCCTGGAGTCACATCTGCAGTCACAGAAGCACCTGTCTGCTCGTTTCATTATCAAATTCCCTATCACTATTGTTCTTCCACTCTTCCTCCTCCCCCCATTGTGCAATTAAACCACCCATGGTATCATGGATTTGACTCTGTCTGCACCCCCGAGAGGAACCATCACTCTCACCAGTATTCAGAACTGAATACAAGTTAGGATGCGAGATGCACTCATGGGATCCCTGTCCTGTCTGCCAGTCCTCCTTATCCTTCCGGCAGTCACCCATTCCCTCGCTGCCTGCACATGTTTAAGCTGCGTGGGTGACTAGCTCCAGAACATGCTATCCACAAAGCTCTCAGCCTCATGGATGCTCCGTAGTGACTCTAGCCACCACTCAAGCTCCGAAACTTGCAGCTCGAGCTGCTCTAGCTGACAATATTTCTTGCACATGTAGTCGCCCAGGCCATCAGAAGCATCCAGAATTTCCCACATGGCATAGGATGTGCACTCCAAGGAGTTGAGGTTCCCTGTCATGACTTTCTAGACTATTATCTGAAAAGACTTACCAGTTACTCACCAATCGGCTCCTTCCCTGGTAGGGACATCACTATAGCTGTGTTGCAGATGTTGCTTTTGTGTTCAGAGATTTTGCTATAGGCTTTCTCCCTCACTTTAACTCCTCAGTCGCTAGGCTCAGTCTCCACCCAGGTCCGCCACCACTGCTGCAGCCAGTGAGTCTCTCTGTAATATAGATAAACATCTCCCTGCTCACTTAACTAATGCCTCTAGACTTGTGTTCTCAGGTCTCACTGCCTCCCGCTCCCTCACTTGGACCGCTCTTTGTTTTGTAAAAGACCAGAATGGCATCTCTTTGCTCACTCGCCAAATTCCCCAAGTTAAGTACTCTGTAGAAGAAATACTGCATCAAGCTGGACTTCGTGCGTAGCAAAAGCATCCTATATTTATACTAGTAAAAAATTCCAAAGACCTGAGTCAGTCCCTGCTGACCAGGTAGCCAGTTCTAACTAGCCACCTAATTAACTGCTCAGCTGCCACTCGCTGGCAGCTTGTTTACCAATGATTAACACTGTGAAAGAAAATACAAGTTAAGGTCAAAGTTACATTAAATGCTAAATGCAAAACTTGACGAGATTTTAGAAACCCTTAAAATGACCTGACTTGTCAAATGTCCAAGTTTGCCACCGAAGCAGTAATCCATCAAGCTGGACTCATGCTACTTACTTACAGACATTAATTTATTTATTTTCAGAGTATACTTTGATGTGATGTTAAACTGAATCAAATTTATTACAAAAGCGAAAAAGGCCAGAACGGTTACCTTTAGATGACTCATCTTCAATGGGTTGTTTGAAAGCTGTGATATCGCTGAAGGTGCAAAGAAATAATACCACCTTATCTTGCTCATTTCGAATTGGAGCAATTTTCACAAAGAACCACACTGGTGTCCCTATCACAAGAAAAAAAATATTTTAAGAGGCCAAGTATATTTCTCATTTGTGTTAAATAGTATTACAATATTTGAAATGGTTGTAATCTTTAATAAGAAAACTTAAATCTAATTATGTCAATTAGACCATATCCAAGCAAATGTAGAACTTACTAAGGTAAAAAAGCGAAATGAACTCTTAAATAAGAGTATCATAATGTACCTAATGCACGTCTGAATGTTGAAACAGATTGGCTCAAACAGGTGCATATATACTACTGGACACACGATTCAATTTCCTCCATGTAGTTTTTTTTCGCAGACTGGTGAACGTTTTCCTGTCAAATTCCTCCCCGTGCTACTTTAATGTAGTCATTAACCAATTTAGTTTAATTGAGCTAACAATTGTGCCAAAGGAAATTTATTACCACAGATGGCATGCAGAACTAAGCATAACCTTCTGAGTTCTAATCTACATTAACAATTTATAAGAACAAAAGAAAGCCAGCTTGATAATGTAATACAAGACATTTTTATTTGAGCTAGAAGAAAACAAAAGCAGGAACAAGGAAGACAAAGTTATTACAAGGAAACACAAGTTAAGTAAATGGAACAAACAAGTTTTGGTGAAGGATTCAGTCAAAATGATAACCTGCTTTGGATTACTATCATTTCCAGATTTTCTATTTTAATTCAATTTTGCAACATTTACTTTATTTTAAAAAAACAAACAAATTTCCTGGGGACACAATACGAATCTTTTGAGGAAAAATGATGATTGATTAAAGTTTCTATAAATTAATTCAATGCAATATACTAGCAACATTAAGATCACTCTGTTATGGAATGATGATGTCTCTAATAAAATAGTTTATCCATGTGCTTTGTTATATACAACCAATTAGAACTAGTTCTAAAATCTCGTCTTATATTTATTTGTAAGAAGCATGCAGGGGGGAGAGAGAGAGATTGAGCAGTAGAAGAAACTGTTGAATGAATTGTGAATCAAAGACTGGTTTCAACAGTGCTAAAATACTTCTAAAACCTGCTATCTGAACAGCTGTGAAAGAATTAACCCGAATGGTAAATTGTGAGTTAGTTCTAGGTGTTATGGAGAAAGGAGAAGAGTTAAAAGGTCCAACCCTGTCATGATCAATTGTTATAAAACAGCTGAAAGCATTAAATGCCATGAATTCAGACCAGCAAGATTTTGGGAAAACACAAAATGATATGGACAAAATTCCAGTGAAAAAATGTGCTCCGTAATATACTGTGATGCCTTCAACAGGAATGCACTCCTAACAGACTTTTCTTTGACTATTAAAAATGAAAAGCAAATACAATGCAAATGATCTTTGCAAAATAAGACTGCTGTATAAGAACTAATCTGAAACTCTTTCAATTATTATTTACAAAAATTAAAAGCTGTGGTGACTAAAATGTAACTTGAAAGTTACTGATCTATAATTTTGGCCATACAGGCTATTTTCTGCACACTAACTGGTCTAATTACTAAGCCCCCACAATGGTAGCAGGAAGCATGTGCACATTTCCAGCTGGAAGCATTTTGGCCTCTCTCTCACTCCAGACATTCTGTATGCTAAACTACAGATGCTTTCAACACTCAATTCTTTCTCTATGCTCTCCCTCACACCACAAGCTGACCCTTATCCCTCTCTTTCATTTCAGCTGTTGAGAAAGTTAACATCTTTCAACCAGTGCAGGAGGAGGACAGCAATCACTCACTTCACCTGTTATGCCCCCTTGGACTCACCCAACACACCAATGCCGTCTGCATTTCCCTACTGAACAAGTGCCTGAGCATCTACGGCCTCATCTACGACTGTATTGACATCCTAGTTTTGACTGAATCTGGCTCACAGATGCTGATACTTAGCCTATTTTCGATGCCTCCTCATCAGGCTATACTCTCCAGCAGCTGCCAAAACTGCTGCAGTGACAGTGCGGCCCATATCGTACTTTACTCACAGAGCTAGTTTGGCTCTTGAACCCCTATCATTGATGGCCATGTCATTATTCATCTAAGCCCCATGCTCTGGAATTCCCACCCTAAATTCCTCCATCTCTCCACCTTTAAGTCTTTCTTTAAAATCACCTGCTTTGACCCACGTTTTGGTCACTTCTCTTAATATCTCCAATTTTTGGCATCAATTTTTGCCTGATTACAACCTGTGAAACACTATGGGTCATTTTTCTATGCTAATGACACTATAAATGCAAGTAGTGGTTGTAGTGCTGTCTATGTTTGGTGGGCAGGAGCAAGATGTGGTGTTAGTCTCACAGTAAGGTTAGAAAATAGCATCAGTGTGGTAGTGATGCCATTTAATCCTGATCTGAATTTGTTCATAAGGCTCCTGTCTGTTTCAAATAGGAGCTTTTGCCAGTAAGATTACATTCTCTTGAAAATCTGGCCAGCTGCAAATGGACATGAGGAGCAGACATTTTTGCGCACAAATGGGATGGAAATGAGATAAAGGTCTTCCTTCCACAACAAGCTTCTTTTACTTAACCAATATCTCAGTAACCATCAGGAAATTTCCCAGTTTATATATAGCTACGAGTTGGATATACTTGGTATCTAGTTTTACCCAAATGCCCCTTAACAGAAAATCAGAGATCATCCTCTCCTAAACAAAGGTAGTTTTCCATCATATTTAACTGGAAAACCAACAATATTGTGTAACCTTTTTGGGCATAACTATCTTGACATTACTTTGTACTAACCTGTATTCATCATTCCGGCCAACTGTATGAATGAAGGTTGCACTATACCACATATATATTATTTAATTTTAAGTCCTTGCTAAAATAAGCCTCTTTTAACTTCTTGGCCTAAAATAATTTTATTTGTTGTTTAATGTCATTAGTTTATCACCAGGACATGAACAGGGCCACAGCTGCTTTTACATTGATGTCAGTAATCCTTGTGATGCCTGCATGACTTTATAAGGAAAACAATCACTAGATAGTTAACATTGCTATACAAATGTTACATTTAAGTTGAGGATTCCAATAAATAAAACAAAGTTTTAAAAACTCATACGACATATTCCACCCAAATTTCTGGTATTCCTGCAAGCATCTTCTTTAAAGGCAGGCCCTGTCCCTTCTAAGTCACGATAGAATATTGAAAGATCACACATCAAAGACCAATAAGTGTAATAGTATGCTGCAATGGTACTGACACTACTGATCTGAGACTGAAGTTACTTCAGGCTGTGACTCACAAATGCATGAGCTCCTCATGGCAGCTATTTTCTAATGTTAGGAAAGCCTGGTTGCAGAGTCAGCTTCTCATAAGGTTTGAAAGACTTAATACTAAGTTTATAAAGGAAGTAAAATTCAACTTCAGCAAGGGTACTAAAGGGGCAAAAGTGGATTGGCGTCCATTATATATCCTGTCTAATTTTTCTTTCCATTTAAGTTGGATCTCACCCCAGTGTCCAGCTTGGCTTCATTGTGCTCAAGAATCAGATGGGCAACTGACTGCCAAGTTACACTCACTCTTACATTGACACATAGCTAGAATTGCTTTGTAATGATGCTAAACTAGCTGAGTGAGACATCAGTAAATGCCGTCCTGCTGTATCTTGGTAACTAAATGGAAAGCAAGGCATCTTGCAAATTACTTGTGAATGAAAAAAATGATTATTCAACCTAAGACCAAACAAAGTATCCAGTTCTTAATCATACCCTCATGTATTGTATATATTTCCACTGCAACTACATTTATATAACAATCTTTTGGTCTCACACACAATAAATACTGAACAAAATGTTTTTACTTACTGTTCTTTTTGTACATAAGGATTTCAAATGAGTTTATCTCATAGTTTTCAAATGTCTGTTGTACTTTTTCAATAGTTTCTTTGTCTGTTAACTCCCCAAACATGAAACTGTGAATGCAAATCAAATTTAAAATCACAATTTAGTATACTATATTTGCTGTTCACAATGTGGTCTCCTCTACATTGGGGAGACCAAACGCAGATTGGGTGACCGCTTTGCGGAACACCTCTGTTCAGTCCGAAAGCATGACCCCAAGCTTCCGGTTATTTGCCGTTTCAACACACCCCAATGCTCTCACGCTCACATCTCTGTCCTGGGCTTGCTGCAGTGTTCCAGTGAACATCAACGCAAGCTCGAGGAACAACATCTCATTTATAGATTAGGCACGCTACAGTCTGCCGGACTGAACATTGCGTTCAATAATTTCAGAGCATGACGGGCCCCCCCTTTTTATTTTCAGTTATTTTTTTCATTTCTTTTTTATTTTTGGTTTGTTTCATCATTCATTTTTCTTACCATGTGCCTGCCCACTATTTTTTTCATATTTGTGCTTTGGCCAGGGCTATTCATTTTTCTGTTCATGAACACCCTCTCTGCACTAACGCTTTGTCTTTCAACATACCATTAACATACTGTTTGCCTTTGCTCCACGACCTTCTGGTCAGTTATTCCCGGTGACCCTGTCCTATCAAACCTTCACTTTTGTTATCTCTTGCCCCACCCTTGCTTTATTTGCTTAAAACCTACTACATTTCTAACCTTTGCCAGTTCTGTTGAAGGGTCACTGACCTGAAACGTTAACTTTGCTTCTCTCTTCAAAGATGCTGCCAGACCTGCTAAGTATTTCCAGCATTTCTTGTTTTTATTTCAGATTTCCAGCATCTGCAGTATTTTGCTTTTATTATTTATTTAAAATCACAATTATTGGTATAAAATTTTCATTTTATGTTCAAATACTATAAAATGTAATATTTTACTCAATTTCATATTCAACATTGTGATCTTGGCATCTTAGTTTAAAACTCCTTGTTGGCTTTCTCCAATGCCAATGTCAAACACACCACATAACAGTGAGCTGCACAGAACAGGAAGGTCTAAGTTCAACTACTGCTGATTCTGATCTCTCCTGAGACGCTGTGAGAGCTTCAGTATTGGCCAGTGTCCAATCCAAGAAAAATATCTACAAGACTTCCACTCCTAACGGCTTCCTAATAAAGACCACTGGAAAGTATTCTTTCACATGGTGAGGACAGCATCAGACTCAACTCTGATGCCTCCAGGGTTCAAGAACCTACTGGCACTTGCTGTCTCGTTTCATATATAAAGAATAATTATTGATGGGCTACCGATATCCTATTGAACTTACCTCCTTTAGGAAAGAAAAGCAGAATAAAAAATATTGATCACTATTCTATCATTCTTGTATTTGGTAGAAATAGTTACTCCGGACTCCTAATGGAAATTCCAGACTCCAAGCAACTTGCTCCAAAATTTCTGGATGCAATTCCTCTGAACAGTGAACCTCATGTTCAGGAACTAGTAACCTGTAATGCTTCAGTAATAATCACGTTTTCAGTTTCTTCTCAGCCTTTCAAGCCAATAGACAAAAATTTCAACTTTGATAGCAACATAGTATTAACACTATTAATGTTAATACAGTTCATTCATGCTATCAGTTGTGCAAAGTCAGTGCTCTGATGAAGTCATCAGCACTGGTTAAAAAATAAATAGTAATGGAAGGAACAAAGCAAAGGACATTTATCCTAATTTTAATAGTTCATTTGTAACAGGGTTCTGAATAATAACTTAAATGATGGAAAATTGAACACCAGGGCACAGTTTGGCTTCCAGGGTGATGGATGCAGTGCTGGAGGCAATATTGGTGGAGCTGGGCAGGAGGGGAGACATGGTGGTTGCGCAGGGAACCAGGAGGTCTTAAAGGACCACCCTAAGGCAGTGGTATCAGATGGCTAGAGAGGTCAATTCCCGGCATCTGGGCCCGAGGACCTGGCAGCAGTGCCACAAGTCTAATGACCTCACGTAGGTGGTCAAAGTCAGTGAATGTATCTTCACATGACATCTCCTACCCACTGTCCCACCAAGCTCTCATGCTGCTCAATGCACCTCCATCACTCACCTATCAACACTTCCAGGCATTCAGCGCTCACACCTAACATCCAAGTAATCCACCTCACCTTCACACACCTCTCGCTGCCTCCACATGCCTCCAGCTATTGGGCTATGGCAGGAACATCACCTAAACACATTGCTACACAATCAGTTTCATTCTGGCCTCTCGCTTGCTGGTCAATGTAAGACAGTGGGGGAAAAGGATGCCTGCATCTCCTGAACCCGACGGAGCAGATGGCTCTCATGCATCATAGGGCTGGCAGTGACAGAATCCGTGTCAGTTGGCATCACTGAGAACATTGAGGATGATGGTATGTTCCGGCCTTATTCCCCTTCTCAACTTGCAACACACTCTCACCTTGCTATCTGGCATGATGTGCAATTGCAGATGGTGTGACCATGGACCTTCTTTCTTCTCACCTCACCCCAACTCTTCTCTTCTGATATTTTGCTTTCAGACACAAAAGAACTGTCACCTGCCCAGCCACAGCAGTCCAAGGAGGGAGAGAGAGTAATAGAACAGCACTAATGAAGAGGCTCTATCAATTGATCTGAAATTCTCAGCAACCAGCCCAGATATTGGCACCGCCATACCTTGGAGGCAAGTATAGAGTTGTGATCAGAATGTGGTGAGTCATCCAGGAACGAGTGGGCTGCAGGCCAGGCCAGGTTGAAAAGATGCTTCATTTGCCAGCTCACCAGAGCGTAAGGTTGCAGACGAGTTCTGCTGCAGAGATTCAGATAAGGACCTCAATGGGATAGCATAGAGTGCAGATGGGTAGACACACCAAGATGCTGGGTTCATTGCCTGGCCTGCCAGACAGCATCCTGTCAATGTCAAGGAGCATGGAGTAAGCTGGCTCCAATATGGCGGAGGGCATCACACAGAGCATGCCCTTGCTGCAGACTCTGACTGTCTCCCTGTTGTGCTTCAGGCCCAGAGGCACTGCCACTGCTGCCCCCATATTTGTTACAGCCTTTGTGTGGAAAGGTCACCTACTAATCTGCCACTCCTATGAAAATGCAACACTAAATTCAGGAACTCATCACAACACCTTCGAAGTACTACCAGACACTTTGCAACAGCAGAAGTTCTTAAAAATTACCTTATCGGCAATTTGAGTGTCTGGCCCTTAAAGGAACACCCATGCAGGTCCCATCTTGCAGCTCTATGCCTGATGTGTTCTGAGTGATTGATTGATTCATTGCCAGGACCTGCATGGTCCAACCTGGGTATCCTGGCATCACATCAGCCAGTCAGACTGTTTGACATCAAGTTAGCAAACATTCACAGCCTTCCAGTGCATGCTGGGGACGTGCCCACGTGCACCCTTTTCCTGATAGCACATCATGAGCCACGCAGGAAAAGGCCAGCAGTGCTTCCCATCGCAGCAAAGTGGCGCTAGGCCCCCAGATCACCACCTCCAAGGGTGCTATGGCAATGAATTTTGTGGCCTCTATTTCAAAGAAAGAATTATGGACCGTTGGGTAGAGCACTATCTGAATCTATATAATAGACAAAATGCAGTAAAGTGAAGAAGCACTGCTTTTTTGACCAACCAGTTAAAGATGAACTAGATGTGCCTCCAACCATAGAAGATATTATAGCAGCACTAAAAAAAAGTCATTTGGTAAAGCGCCTGGTGCTGATGGATTGCCAGAACTCTATAACAGGGAGGCCCTAATCTGCATCCTGAGCTATTCTTGATTATCATTAGCATGTGGGAAAAGGAGAAGTTCCTTTGGAAATTATAACCAGGTACAAGAACAAAGGTGACAATTCAGATTTCAACATCTACTGCGGCATTTCACTATTGTGTGCAGTTGGAAAGATCTTTGCCTGGATAATGCTCAGTTGCCTACAAAAACTTGCCAATGATGTCTACCCAGAAAGCAAATGTGTGTTCAGAGCTGGTCATTCAACCACAGACATGATCTTTACCTTGAGACAAATTCAAGAAAAGTGCAGAGAACAGCAGAAGCCACTACATGTTACTTTTGTAGACCTGATCAAAGCCTTCGATCTGGTTAGCAGAGATGGTCTGTTCTCCCTTGTTCAAAAAAAAGTCGGTTGTCCACCAAAATGCCAGATCATGAAATCTTTCCTCTGTGAAATGAAAGGAAGAGTCATCTAGAATGGAATAGCATCTGATTCATTCCTAATACTCAGTGGAGTAAAGCAGGGTTGTGTCCTTGCACCAATGCTGTTTGGCATCTTCTTCTCCAGCCTCCTCTTCTATGCTTTTCAGGAGAGAGATTTTAGAGTATTACTACGCACAAGATCAGATGGAAGACTGTTCAACCTGTCCAGATTGACAGCAAAGACCAAAGTGAGACATGTTCTGATAGGTGAACTCCTGTTTGCTGATGATGCAGCATTCAGTTGAAGGTCTGCAGTCAATTCTAAGTGCCTTCTCAACTGCTGCAGAGGAATTTGGGGTCATGATCAGCCTACAAAAGACAGTGACAATGACTTAAGGTGGTCAGTCCGAAGCAGCATTACAATTAAACAACACTGTATTGAACAATGTAGACAAATTCTGATACCTGGAGTCAATGGTCCCAAGTGAAATGAAACTTGATGACAAGATATCAGCCTGCATTGGTAGTGCTGCTGCAGCATTTGGAAAGCTACAGGCAAGAGCCTGGAAAAACCCCAAACTTACAATTGACAAACAACTAAGAACAACTAAGTGCCTGCAAATTAAGCAGGTGCTGAAACTTGGATGACATATAATAAACAGAACACAGATTGAAGTCATTTCACATGCATTGCTTGAGAAAGATCCTTGGGATCCACTGGCAGTGTAATAGAGTCCCTAACACAGAATTACTGCAACTTTCTAATTCAGAAAGTACCATGGCAATGCTCAAGCACTGTAGACTACAGTGCCTAGGCCACATCGTTAGAATGGATGATGGTCGCCTACCAAAAGATGCACTGTATGGAGAACTTGATGGTGCCAATAAACCCATTGGGCAGACAAAGCTAAGATACAAGGACTCACACAAGTGCGACATCATTTAAGATTGACATAAACAGCTGGAAACAGTCAGCACATGACCGAAGCACCTGGCGCCAAATTCTCCCTACTGCAGCACAGAAATTTGAAGAGCTTTTTCTTCAGTTTGCCACAGAGAAATGTCATTGCAGGAAGGAGCATATGGCAGTAGCCCCTGCATCAGCGAATGACGACCTACGATGTCTCCATTGCAATCTGCAATGCCTTGACCTAATTGGACTGTACTCCCACTTGAAGACTCACAACAGATGAGCAGCAGATGTGAATCATCAGCAACAATGCAAAGACAAAGAATATGATTTTTTTATCCATTGCTTCAGTCCTTTTCATCAATGCTGGCACTCAAAAGCTACCACAAAGCATTCCCAGCATGCTCAGTGCTCTTCTTTGCCTCTACTCCCACTATTAGGTAAAGACAGCAAGAAATGATTTGCAAATCCCAAATTTTCTGTGATCACAACATAGCGATTATTAATATACTCTATTAGATTTTAGAAATTACCACACCTTCAAGCATATGAAAATGTATGTCAGATTTGTGTCTCAGCATTTCTCCTGCAAAGGGCAAATATTAAAAGAATCCCTTTTTACCGCTCCAAACAATTGATGTAAATTAGTGACTTGGTTTTGAAACTATCCATCTCTTAGTTGTTGGCTGAGTTGCTGATTTAACATCTATAGCCAACTCAAAGTTCTAATTGCCTGAAAAGCAATCTTCTACATAGAACAATCTACACTGTAGCTACCCTGTAGGCAGCATTTCCCAATGTGTGCTGTGCAATTTTCCAACGTCACTTCTGCCCGTCGCCAGAAATTGCAACTTTAAAATTGGTGGACAAATAAAACGAGGCAGTATTCACGCAGTGACGTTATATATGCCATTTTCTATGAAAATTGAGAGAAGGAAACCAGGAAAGATATGCTAGTTTAACATGTGCTGTAAGGAACATATTAGAATCTATAATTAATCACCGAGTAACTGATCACTTAAAGAAATGTGAGCTGATTAGAGACAGCCAACATGGATTTTTACAGGGTAGGTCATGTCTAATGAATCTAAATTGAATTTTTGAGGGAGCAACTAAATTAGTAGGCAGGGGAATGTCTATGGATGTGGTTTATGTGCAATTCCAAAAGGTATTCGATAAGATTCCCCATAAAAGACAGTTAGCTCAAATTAAAGCTCATGGAATTGAAAGCAAATTATTGACCTGATTAGGAGATTAATTGGACAACAGAGAGTAGGGTAATGGGCATGTACTCAAATTAGAAGGTAGTGACAAGCGGTGTCACATAAGGATCAGTACTGGGGCCTAACCTAGTGACTATTTTTATTAATGGCTTAGATAACAGAACAGAGAGCCACATATCCAAGTCTACTGATCACAAAGATTGGTGGCATAGTAACTCGTGTAAATGGAACGATAAAATTATAAACAGACATTAATGGATTAAGTGAGTGTGGAAACTGTCGCAGATGGATCTTAATGCAGGTAAGTGTGAGATCATCCATTTTGGCCCAAAAAGGGACTGATCCAGGTATTTTTTTAAATGCTGAAGAGCTAGGAACAGTGGAGCTTCATCAAGTTTTAGGGATCCATGTACACAGATAAGTAAAATGTAGTAATCAGGTACAAAAGGTAATCACTGTGGCTCAGTTGGTTGCACTCTCACCTCTGAGTCATAAGATTCTGGGTTCAGCCCTACTCCACGACTTGAGTGCAAAAATCAAGGCTGACACTCCAGTGCAGTGCTGAGTGGGGTGCTGCACTATCAGAGATGCTGTCTTTCAGATAAGACCTTAAACCAAGGCCCTGTCTACCCTCTCAGGTGAATGTAAAAGATCCCATGGAACTATTCTGAAGAACAGTTATCCCTGGTGTCCTGACCAATATCTATCCCTCAATTGACATCACAAAAAAAGATTATTTGGTCATTATCACATTGTTGTCTGTGGGAGCTTACTGTGCACAAATTAGGTGTGGCATTTCCTCCACTATAACAGTGACTGCACTTCAAAAATACTGCATTGGCTGTAAAGCACTTTGAAACATCAGGTAGTCATGAAAAGTGCTATATAAATGCAAGTCTTTCTTTTTTTAAATGCTAACGGAGTGTCAGCCTTTACAACTACAGGGCTAAAGATCAAGGGAGAGCAAGTGTTGCTACAGCTATACAAAGCCCTGGCTATACCATATCTGAGTGCTGTGTACAATTCTGGGCACCACACCTGAGAAAAGATATACTGGCTTTGGATGGATAACGGCACAAATTCACCAGAATGTTACCACAGAATCACAGAAAGGTACAGCACAGAAAGAGACCATTCAGCCCATCGTGGCTATGCCAGTTCTTTGGTAGAGCTCTCCAATTAATCCCACTCCCCTCCTCTTTCCTCATAGCACTGTAAATTTTCACCCTTCAAGTACTTACCCAATTCTCTTTTGAATGTCACTACTTAAGCTGCTTCCACCACCATTTCTGGCAGCGCATTCCAGATTGTACAACACGCTGTATTTAAAAAATCCTGATGTCGCCTCTGGTTCTTTCGCAGTTCACCTTAAATTCTGCCACTGGAAACAGTTTCTCCTTGTTTGCTTTATCAAAAGCATTTGTGATTTTGAGCATTTCTATCAAATTTCCTCTTAACCTTCTCTACTTTAAGGGGAGCAACCTCAGCTTCTCCAGTCTCGCCACATACAAGAAGGGCTGAATTTTACCAGCCCTTCGACGTCGGGGGTCAAGGCGGGGGGGCTTGTAAAATACTCGCGGGAGTGGCCCACCATGACCCCCGACACTGAGAAGGCCCCACCGCATTTTACCGCTGGCGGCGAGGCCTCGGTGCAGCTCCCCCGCCGCTGGGTGGCGTGCCTTCATTTACATATTTAAATTAATTAAAACAAAATGCTAATTACTTTACCTGCTCCCAGTGGCTGTCCCACACCGATTTTACAGCTGCCAGCCGCAACTTACGCGCCTTCGGAACTCCATTCGGTGTTCCGAGGTGAGACACTGGTGGGGAGGGGGGAGGATTGAAATTATCAGGGCGGGAGGTGGGGGCGAGCGGGAAAAACAATTCTTATTGGATGTGGGGATGGTGAGAAGGGACTGAAGGGCAAATATGAGGAGAGTGGGGACGGAAGTTTGTGTTGGAACTAAAATACAATTTATACATATCAGACAATAAAAAAAACCATGGTGGGGGTTGGGAAAGGACCTCCAGCTTTTAATATTTTATTTCAGCCAATGTAGGTCAGACAGCACAGGAATGATGGCTGAATTGGACTTGGTGTGAGTCAGGACATGGGCAATAGAGTTTTGGATGAGCTCAAGGTTATGGAGGGTAGAATGTGGGTGGGAGGGAGGCCAGCCAGGAGTCAAGTCTAGCGGTAACAGAGGCATGAATGAGGATTTCAACAGCAGATTGGGGCAAAGTTGAGCAACGTTATGGAGGTGGAAATAGGCAGTCTTACTCATAGTTGGATAATTGGTTGGAAGCTCATCTTGGGTGAAAAATGATATGAAGGTTGTAAACAATCTGGTTCAGCCTCAGCCAATTGCCAGGGAAACGGATGGAGTCAGTGCTAGAGAACGAAATTTGTGGCAGGAACCGAAGACATTAGCTTCGGTCTTCCCGATATTTAATTGGAGGAAATTTCTGCTCATCCAGTACTGAATGACAGACAAGCAGTCTGATAATTTAGCAACAGTGCAGGAGTCGAGAGAGGTGATAGTGAGGTAGAGCTGGGTGTCGTCAGCTTACATGTGATAACCAACACTGTGATTTCGGGTTATGTTGCCGAGAGGTAGCATGTAGGTGTGAAATAGGAGGAGATCAAAGGTAGCTCCTTGAGGGACATCAGATGTAACGGTGTGGGAGAGGGAAGAGATGCCATTGCAGGTGATACTCTACTTTGGAGGAGGATGGTGTGGTCAACCATGTCAAAGGCTGCAGAAAGGTCAAGAAGGATGAGGAAGGACAGTGTACCTTTGTCACAGTCACATAGGATGTCATTTGTGACTTTGTAAGTGCCATTTTGGTACTGCAGCAGGGGTGAAAAACAGATTAGACAATTCAAACATGGAGTTCCGTAAAGATGGACACAAATTTGGGAGGCAACAACACATGCAAGGACTTTGAAGAGGAATGGAAGGTTAGAAATGGGGCAGTAGTTTGCAAGGACAGTGGACTCAACGGTTGGCTGAAGAGAGGGTTGATAATGGTAGATTTAAAGACAGAGGGACAGTACCTCAAGAAAGAGAACCATTGACAATATCAGCTAACATGGGGACTCAGAAGGGAAGCCGGGTGGTCAATAGTTTAGTGGGAATAGGGTCAAGGAAGCAGGAGTGGATCTCACGGACAAGTTGAGTTCAGAGAGGGTGTAAGGGATAGGAGAGAAACTAGAGACAGATGTGAGATCAGAGCTAGGTCTGGGGGAGCTTTAGAGGAAGTCTGGCAGGTGGGCTAATGGAAGGGAGGGAAGCAGCACAGGCAGCTGATTTGATGATCTCAACCTTAGTAACAAAGAAGTCATACTTCTTCCTCGCACTTATTTTTGGCGTTGAGTGTGGAGGAGAGGGGGAGAGGGGTTTAAGGAGATGGTTTGCAGTAGAGAAAAGAAGCTGGGGGTTATGTTTGCATTCCAGGATGATCCTGGAATAGTGAGTAGTTTTAGCAGATGACAGCAGCACTTGATAGTGCTTTTAAGTGATCTAGCTAGATCTGGCTATGAATGGCTAAACCAGATGTCCGTTATATCCGTTCAAGTTTGTATTCCTTAAGAGAGCTGCACAAAGTATACATGTATGTGTTTAGGTTGCTGTGCCTGTTAGTGAGTTTTGGGGTAGTAAGAGACCTGTGTAATAGTCCAGGAGGCAGTACTGTGGTGAGTTTATAGGTCCACGAGTTTAGGGGTGGAATGGTTAATGTGACGGTAGATATTTGCACGGATCCACGAGTTGTTTGGGGGTGGATTAGTTAACGTGGCAGGAGATACTCAGGAGGATCTACAAGTTTGTTTAAGGATGGTTGGTTAACAGAGCAAGAAATATCCTCGCATGGACACGATACAGTGCTGCACAAGAGCTTATTACGCAAAATGAGGTTTCATGGAACTGGGGCAATATATTACCATGGATTCGGGATTAATTAACGGACAGAAAACAGAGTAGGAATAAATGGGTCATTTTCATGTTGACAGGCTGTAACTAGTGGGGAAGTGCAAGGGATCAGTGTTTGGGCCTCAACTATTTACAACCTGTATCTATGACTTAGATGACAGGACTGAGTGTAATGTATCCAAGTTTGCTAATGATACAAAGTTAGGTGGGAAAGCAAGCTGGGAGTATGTGAAGAAACTACAAAGGTACATAAACAGGTTAAATGTGTGGGTAAGAACATGGCAGACAGACTATAATGTGGACAAGTGTAAAGTTATCTACTTTGCCAAGAAAAATAGAAAAACAGAATATTTTATTTGAATGGAGACTGGGAAATGTTGATATTCAGAGGGACCTGGGTGTCCTTCTACATAAATCACAGGAAGTTAATACGCAAGTAGAGTAACTAACTAGGAAAGCAAATGGTATGTAGTCTTTATTACAATAAGATTGGAGCTTAAGAGCAAAGAAGTCTTACTGCAATTATACAGGGCCTTTGCTGAAACCACATCTGGAGTACTGTGTACAGTTTTGGTCTCCTTACCTAAGGAAGGACATATTTCCCTTAGAAGGAGTGCAACAAAGATTGAGTCCTAGGATGAAGGGATTGTTCTATGAGGAGAGATTGAGTAGACTATGGCTATATTGCTTGAAACTTGGAAGAAGAAGCAGTCTCATTGAAACTTAAAAAGGGCTAAAAATTTGATTGCTCCCGAAAAAGGGCATGGGGATTACGATGCGGGATTAATTAACCTGCACTCATTCAAAGTAAAGCAGACAGCATGCAAACCTTGTGCTGCCTGCTAATTATAATGATAGCTGCATGCAGCCCACCGCTAAATGTGCTGCGGAGGAGGCCCAAGTTCACGCGAGGCTAGCTTAAAGTTAGCGCACACCTCTTAAAGGCAAGGTGCATTCTGGCTGCTGGAAGTCATTGTGAAAGAGTTTATGAGCAGAAGGAGGAATAGAAAAGATGCAAAAGGACAGAGAGCATGACCGAAGGTTCTCCAATGCAGCACTTGGAGCAGGGAGTGGACAGCAGGAGTAAGGTCCCAATCCCTCAGGGGCCAAGAGGCCCTTCAAAAACACACTACAAAGGCAATGGGAGCAGATAGCTGTCGCAGTCAATGCCAGCTGTCTAGCTCTGAGGACCTGAATGCAGTGCTGCAAAAAGTTGAATGACCTCACGAGTGGTCAAGGTCAATGAATGCATCTTCACATGCCATATCCTTGCAAATGAACCACTAGCCTCACACACTGTTCAATTCACCAACTCCCCACTTCACTTACCTCCCAACAGTCTCTATCAAGCATGACATAAATCCAACAGTCATTACCTCATCCTCACACACATAGCACTGCTGTAAGCCTCACATTCACATCTCAACTTCCACACACTGCCAGATATTCAAATGTGGCAGGCACATCACCCAAACACATTGGCTGGGATTTTGTTGGGGCAGTGGTGGCTCCCACAAAAGGCCAGAAAGCCGGGGCCAACCCCGCCTCCGCTGTTTGGTGCGGCCCCAGCCGGATTTATGTCTATTTGGCAGCTCATAGCTGCCGTTGGGGCTCCCATCCCTCTAAAGGACAAGAGATGCCTCTAATAGGTGCTGCCCAATTGGAGAGCCAGCAGCTCTTCAGTCCCAGCAGCCAGCTGGGAGACCCATCAATGGACATCAGCCTCACAGCAAGGTAAGTGGGGTTGAGGGATGGTTGGTGAGAGCAGGGGGCAGTACTGTCCCAAGTGCGGCCACTGCTGCCAGTGGGGACCTCCATGGGCCGCAGAGTGATCGATCAGGAGGGCACCACCACCCCAAGCCCAAGCTCACAGGGAGGCTGCCAGGTTTTACTGGGCAGTCTCCCCATGCGGCAGAGGGCCCACCAGTTGCTGGTAAGATGTCAGCAGCGGCAGGAAGAGGCCCTTAATTGGCCACTTGAGGGTCTCAACTGACGGCCATCCGCCACCTTCCCTGCCGCTGGAAAAATGCGAAGGCAGTAGGAAAGCAATGGCACACCAGTCCCCACCCTCCCTCCCAATTTTTCAGACCTGACCTCCTGCCTCCTATCCAGGCCATTGTGTCAATGAGTGTGGTGCAGTTTCCTTTCTCTTGCAGGACAAGGTGGCCCATAATCGGAGGCAGTAGCACCTAACCGGTAGAGGCAGGAATGGCTGCAGGTGCTCGCTCCACGGAGGAGACAGTGCTGGCAATCATTGGTGAGGCAACGAATGAGGCCGTGGTCAGTGGTGGGGCTGAAACCATAGAGAATGACGGTATGTTTCTACCTAATCCAATTTCTCACATCCCAGTTCCCTCCTCATTGTACAATCTCTTCTGAGTTACTAGCTGCAAATGGAGTAAGCATGCACCCCTTGCTTTCCCCCACACCAAACCTACCCTACCCTTGTACCTTTAGCCTTTCAGAAACCCAAGAACTACCACCTGCTCAACATCTGGTGCAGCAGCCTGAAGTGCAGCTGGAACAAGATGCTCATGATGATGAAACACCATCACTTGATCTCACCCTCATCACCAGCTCAGCTACTGGCACTGCACGTACTTCAGATGGTAACATAGACATGGACCTACACATGGTGAGCCACCGGACACAAGTGGGCTGAGGGTGCGGAAAGGATAGCATGGAGTGGGAGTGGGGGGGAGCTCTCTGAAGGGTGAGGTTGCACACAAATTCTGCTGCGGAGGATTCAGATGAGGGCTTCAATGGGGCAGCATGCAGAAAAAGGCCGATAGGTAGAAATGCTTGGTTCACTGGTAAGCCTGCCAGAAAGCCTGCTGTCAATGTCAAGGAACATGCAGGATTCCAGCTCTAACATGACACATGGCTTTGCTCCGAGCTTCAAGCCCATCCTTTCCAGCATAGAAGTGGTGGTCAACTCCATAAGAATACTAGCGAACCCAGCCATGATACAGCACCTGATGGATAATGTCTCAGCTTCCATTGCAGTGCAAGCTAAAGCCACCCAATATCTGAGTATTACAATGGAAGATCGAGATTACTGCCAAGCAGGCTCAGACTGCTGCCATCATGTTTGCAGATGCCAGCGCAAAAAAGAGCTTTCAGGATCTCACAGAAGTCCACCAATCTATGTACCAGCAGATTATTTGGATTGTTGAGGTGTCTCCCTGGGTGGTGGCAGTGGCTCGATGGAACATGCACCTGCTGTCCCGTCTCAAGATGACTGCATTCATGCTCCCAGCACTGCCTATCACCCCTGCTGTTGTCCATCAGCCAGCCAACCCAGCCTGTTGCCACCTACGGTGAGGTGAAGCAGTCTGAAGCCAGGCCTTCTCGGCCCAGAGTTGCTTGAGGGCATCTCGCAAGGCCATCTGCAGTCTCACTCCACTGAAAGTCAGCTGCCTTCCACCAGCCATGCTGCAGCCATTGGAGGAGCACTGCATCGGGGTACTATGTCGTGCAAAGACACCCACAAGACAGGCACTAAGGAATGCATAAGGTTGATTAGTTGTTTTGTGGTGTCTTTTATTTCAGCATTTTTACCAAGAGAACGCCATGATGATCCGTAGCAGAGGGAATGGTAAAGTGTAGGACAGTTGTACAATGGGGATTTGGGGTTGTGTTTACGTAAACTGTAGTCAAATGAGGCAATCAGGACAACCTGGCCAGACGGGAATGTGCTGGCTGCCTCCTCCTGTTCCTCCCCTTCCTCCTCCTCCTGAACTACTCGCCATATCCCTGCTGACAGATCTGTGCCCTCATGATGACCAGGTCATGGAGGATACAACAAACCACTATGTACTAGGACACTAAGTACTCGAGGGCTCCTCCACAGTGGTCGAGAGAGCGGAACCATTGCTTCAACACCCCAATGGTCTGCTCTATGATGTTTCATGTGGCAGCATGATTCCCGTTGAACACATGCCAGCCACGTGTGTTTGGGTTGAAGCATGGAGTCATGAGCCAGGTGTAAAGCGGGTAGTCCTTTTCACCCAGTAGCCACCCTCTGGTGTGAGGTAGTAGCTGACTGACTGAGGGAACAGCAGATTGCCAAAGAATGAAAGCATCATGACTGCTGCCAGGATAACGGGCATTCACCACCATGATGTGCTGAGCGTGGTCATTCCAACTGAACATTCAGCGAGTGGTAATCTTTACAGTTGGGATACATCTCAGTATTGAATTGCAGCACACGCAAAGCTACGTGTGTACTCAATGGCAGCTGGCACCATGGGAAAGACCACTATCCTGGCAAAGCCACATGCACACTCCACCTGCTTCTTTCTGTTCAGAGAAAACACAATAAATTCCCTTCTTCTTGCACAAAGAGCCTCTGTCACCTTTCTGATGAATCAGTGGATTGCAAAATGGGAGATGTTACAGATGTCACATCCTCCAGCCTGAAAGCATCCTGATGCAAAGAAATTCGGGGCCACAGTCACCTTCACAGCCACTGGCAGTGCTGTCCTTGCTCTGCGGCTGCAGGTCTGGTTGTAAGAGAGGGCAGAGTTCTGTAAGCACCTCATTCTTAAAGTGCAGATGAGGCTCACGCTGCTCCTAGCTTAGGTGGAAGTAAGAGAACTGCTCCTGGATCACCCTTGGTGGATAAGGCCTCTGCTGACAGCCCTTCTCCTCTCCTCTTCCTCCTGCCTCTGCGAGAAGCTTACCCTCTTCTTTGTTGCCATTGCTTCATCTCCCTGTCTTGCTGAAACCCAAGGGGAATTCGACTGCAGCATCCATGATTGGGAACAACTGGTCTAACCAGTATTCTTGCAGTCACAACCAAGGCCTTCTCCACATGCAAACTTCACCACTGTTACCAACTCTTTCAACCACCAAGCTTTTCCACAAACTCAGCCAGAGCCCAAAGTTCTTTACAGCCAATTAAGTTTTCTTTTGAAATGCACTCACTGTTATAGGAAACATGGCATCCAATTTGCACACAGCAAGCTCCGACAAACAGCAATGCGATAATGACCAGATAATCTGTTTTTTGATGTCGATTGAGGGATAAATATTGGCCAGGACACTGAGGATAACTCCGCTGCTCTTCTTCAAAATAGTGCCATGGGATCTTTACATCCAGATGAGAGGACAGATGGTGACCCATGGTTGAATGTCTCATCTGAAAGATGACACCTCTGACAGTGCAGCACTCCCTCACTGCTGCACTGGAATGTCAGCCTTGTTGGAGCAGGACTTGAACCAGGAATCTTCTGACTCAGAGAGCCACAGCTGACACACAAGAGCCAATGGTTCAAGAAAGGTATATAATGCTAAACAGATGAGAACCTTAGGTAAGGCTACGTGGGACGAGGGCTATTGAAAATTGAGACTGAGAAGTAGTAAAGGAAACTGTTTTCTTGGCTTACTTCTGTAGTTTAAAAAACCCTAATATTGAAACACTGATGTATATGAAACAACACAATGCTGATGTTAAAACGAGATATCAACCTTTAGGAATCATGCATGCTGGGAGGTGGTTTACAACATAGGTCAGCAGCCATTGGCGAAGTTTGAGGTGGACTTGTGAGCTTATGGGAAATTCCCCATGCTCAATATGAGAAATATGTAAGCCAAGTGGTTTTGCAGGCTTCCATTTTAGAATAAGGCTTTATCGATAAACATTGTGGTTTAATTAGGCAGATAAAAATTGAAATCTTGTCTAGTCAAGCATGTCCTTGGAGCACTGCAAGTAAAGGAGGCATTCTTGTTATCTTATGTTTTTATGGGATGGTTTTAGGGAGGCCTGGGTGGTCAGATAGTGGCGGCACGCTTTGAAGAGGACCACCCGTCGCTGAGCCCCTGCTATATTGAGCGCGGTGGCTCATTAGCACGGAGGGGGCGGAGCGCCTGCCCTGATGACGTAAAGGGGGAGGGCGCTCCGTCCCCAGCAACGGCATCCTGCGGCACCGCACTGGAGCCGGCGCTATTTTTAAAGGGCTTCAACCCGTCAGGTTAATTTATATTTTTAAAGGTGTTGCTGCACGAAGATTGGAAATAAAATTTTATTTAAACTTTGAATCCCCTCTCCCACCTTCCCGAGTTCTCAATAAATAAAATGGCCTATTCCCAAGAAAACCACTTTTTAATGTGCCGAACATTCAGCCCCCAACTGCAGCACCTTCGACCCTCAACCCCATCCCACCATCCCCACAACCAATCAGAGCGGTTTTCCACACTCCCCCCGCCCTGCAAGTTTCACACCTCTCCCCTCCCCAACAGTGTCATGCCTCGGATCTCGAATGGAGATCCGAAGGTGCGGGGGTCGGCGTCGGATGGCCGTCGCTACCAGGTAAGTGTTTATTCATTCATTATAATACGATTAGCATATTTAAATGAAGGCTCCGCCGCCGAGTGGCGGGAGGCCACACTGGGGCCTTGCCATCGCTGGCAAAATGCAGTGGGGCCTCCCAGCGTCGGGGGCCGGGGCGGGCCTCTCCCGGAAGAATTTTCCGGGCCCCTCATCACGACCCCGAAGTCGGAGGGCTGGTAAAATTCAGCCCAGTGTGTGTGTTCTCAGATGAGGAATAAGGGTGTGTTTTAATGTATATCAGTCTAGACTTGCAGCATAGATGTTAGAACATTCTCAGAGTTAAACTGGACACACACAAGTGGTAGCAAGGGTATTCAAGATCTATCACCTCAAAACCTTGTAAATGTTAACAGGTTGTATCTGCCTTTAGTTGACTATGCTATTGGCGTAAACATTGTGTTTTAACTTTACTTTTCGTACTGTAGCTTCTGTTGTAACTGTACTAAACATATATACTTTGGAACAAGGCTCTCTCTTGAGTGTTAAAATCTAATATAAATCACTTATACTTGTTCTTCCCAAGCATGCTACACTTACCATATGTCATGCCTCAAATTACTCGTATATCCAAAAATATTATTTTGTGAAACAAGTATATCTAATTTGCATTTGAATGAATCAACACGATGCTTTCACCATTTCCATAGTGAGCATGTTCCATAGATTTATCACTCACTCATTGAAATAATGTTTCCACAGATTAATTTTGCATTTACGTCTTTAAAGTGCTTGCCATGTTCTCTGGTTCTACTAAAATAAAAGCAAAATACTGCTGTTGCTGGAAATCTAAAATAAAATCAGAAAGTGCTGGAAATACTCAGCAGGTCTGGAAGCATCTGTCAAGAGAAACATAGTTAACATTTCAGATCGGTGACCTTTCATCTGTTCTGACCTGGAACATTAACTCTGTTTCTCTCTCCACAGATGATGCCAGACTTACTGAGCATTTCCAGCATTTTCTGTTCGTATCTCTGGTTCTATTGTTCTGAACAAGGTGTATCAGCTTGTTTCATTGTCCCTTTGAACTGCTGCAGGCCTTTAAATCCTGCAGCAACATGCAACTTTCTGCCCCCTCCAATGGCAACCCCCAGTGGCAACCCCCTATTTCTGATGTCAGGTGCTCACTCACATTGTGTAAATTTGCTGAACCCGGAAACTGTGGCCGAATCAGTCCACCTCTCATTCAAATTTTTCCCCAAACAGAAAATATAGGTGTGTGTCTTTATTTAAGTTCATTCACGTCAGTAAAATTGTTTGCCTTTGCAAAATCTATAAATCAGTTCTGCCAATGATGTCACAGTACTCACTATTTAAAATATGCTTTTTCATAAAACTATTAAAAGATACCAACAAAAATACCAAAGTTAATTATATTTTTTTGAAAATAATTTCAGGTGACGACTAAACTCAGTGCTCGGCACAAAGAAATGAGTTATCTATAAATGTAATTATTTCATAATAATCATTAAGTTATACTTGAGTCATTTAAAACTTTTGAAAGCTATGGTTTTAACACAATTTTTATGTTAATTAGGCTTGGATATCCTTTATGCAGTTTCTCTGAATATATAACCTAAATCACTCATTGCCAAATGCAACAAGGTAAAATTAATTTAGAATTTACCTACATAACCACACAGAAAATTATGTTAAAGATATTATGTTAGGTGATACTTCTGAACTTTAAAAGTCACTGACAATTACTTAGGGGTATCATTAGAAACTGCCAAGTGAAGAACTTTCCTGCCTGCATTCAAACAAATCATTGGCTACTCATGAATTGCAAGTGAATACTGATGCAAAATGTATTCCAATCCATCAGATTATTCTCTACATTTGTAACCTTCACAAACATACAGAATAATGTGCTGCCCTAGAATACATTTTATTTTGAAAATGAAAATAAAATGCTGTCACAGATTTTGATACCTGCAAGTGCTGCTCTTCTGCATAACTTCTGCTCGATGATATCCGGACAGTTTGCAGAATCCATCATTGCTGTATACAATAGGCCAGTCCACTATCTGGGCATTCCCGAGCACAAAATTTGTATCTGTAGAAAAAAAAGTAGATTTAAAAACATCTCATTTTGATGGGAAATTACCTTTCTCCAATACTTTGAAGGCATGACACGACAATCTACATTATTTGTTTGAGTCTAGCAGTCAAGTACTTCAATCAACAAATCCACCCTTAATTTTCCAGTACATTTCACTTTAATATAGATTAATTTTTAATCAGTAACTAGAAAGACTGGGCTAATGGATTAGCTTTAGAATGCTAAGGGGTAATTTTGACTTCAATTAAGTTAAATGGAAATGAAAATCGAGAGAAATGTATAATGGGCAGCTGAATCAAATCACCTGTTTTATGCTATCATCCAAAGTCAAAATTACCTTCCAATTCTTTTAGCTCTAGGTCTGGCACTTCAATCTACATCTGTCGAAATTAAAGTTTCTACACATGCTTGGTAGGTAACCTCTACTGTACTGAGTGGGTTGCTTCTTATGATGTCTCAAAGTGATGAAAATTACATTCAGAAGAAATGTACAGTACCAAGAAAAAATAAGTAACTAATTGCACTTTGGAAATAAATGGGAAAATATATTCCTGTTGTATACTTTTGACTTTAATTTTGAACAGTTACAGGGGCATTTTACGGTAGGAATGAAATTGGATGGATAACTACATATAAGGAGTACTAAAAGAACTGGTGGAACTCAAACTGGAAAAGGCAATGAGTCCTGATAGCTTGCAACCTAGAATGCTGAGGAATGTCGGAGAAGAAAGGGCAGAAACTGTGACCACAATGTTTCAAACATTCTTAGATACTGAAGTTGTGCCAGAGAACTGGAGGATTGCATCATGAAGGAAGAAAGGAAGAAAACAAAAGCAGAATACTGCAGATGCTGGAAATCTGAAATAAAAACAAAATGCTGAAAATACTCAGCAGGTCAAGCAGCAACTGTGGAGAGAGAAATAGAGTTAACATTTCAGGTCAAGGACCTTTCATCAGAAATTCTAACAAAAAGAAAGGAAGAAACCCTGCTAGAGATAGAGTGGCTGACTGCATGCCGCTCAGCGGTGGCCGGCCAATTAAGACTAATGAGCCGTCAACTCGACCAAATGTGTGGTTGTCGTCGGGCCCAGAAGCGAGAAGCAGAGCTTCAGGTGATGTCTCGGCAGGGTCTGGTGTTCTTTATAAAGGGCTGCCAGCCCTGCAATGAACTCTGCATTGGGAAGGCCTGGAAGTGAAGAAAGTGACATAGCATTCTTAGAGATGACGGACAGGAGACCCCGTGCAACCTCACACTTTCCTGATGCCTCCCTCCAGGTGCTACTACAGGCTGACAGGGAGAGGAGGGACATCTTTCTCCCAAGGCATTGAAGAGGAGATCGGCAAGCCAAACCAAGTAGGCCTGATTCCTGATCGCTGAGGTCAGCAGCCATGGCATAACCCCGTTGCCGCCAGTGGTTCAATGACCACATCTGGGCTGCGAAAGTGAGTATCATTTAATCCCTTCATCCTCTTAGGCCTTGCATCTATCGAAATAGGATGTTGCGTTGAGACGAGAGCGATCGAACCCTGCCCAGACGTGGGCACAGGGACAGAGGAGACAACATGTCTGTTAATGGCCTGTCATGGTGGCCCTGAAAGCAGGCCCCTGCCATATTTGAATCTTGCGAGATTTCTAGGAAGGGAACACCTGAAGGAGGCATCTCTGTGCCCCCACCAGTGGCAACTGGACTGCCAGCAGCCTATGTGTTCAGATTGATGTCGCTAGGAGTCCAACATCTCCCTTCCCTCTGTCTGCAAGAGAAGAAAGCACATGATCATAGGGAGCAGGTGAAGACTGGAGGTTGGCTCCCTTCTGACCTGAGAGGATAGAGGACCTGGTGGTATACTTTTGACTTGAATTTTGTACGGTTACAGGGGCATTTTATGGTAAGAATGAAATTGGATGGATAACTACATATAAGGAAGGAGTACTAAAAGAACTGGTGGAACTCAAACTGGAAAAGGCAATGAGTCCTGAAAGCTTGCAACCTAGAATGCAGAGGGATGTCAGAGAAGAAAGGGCAGAAACTCTGACCACAATCTGTACTATGGCCACGACCGATGTCATAACGCCGATGGAGGAGGTGGCCACGTAGTGTGCCAGATCACAGAATGGACAAAGCGTCCATGGACAAAATCGTGATGGGACGTCACAACGTCGGACTTATTGTCCAATGTGTCCTGTCCCAATGTTATGTCCCCTCACACCTCCATACCCGTCCACATCATTCCCTTAAAATTTAGCACAAAGAGCCAGATTTTTCTGTAACAGGGCATCTAACAGGGCTTGCCATTTATTAGATTTGTTCCTGCACCCTTCAAAAACTTTGCAACTAGGGAAACCCAGCATCTGGGACATGGATGAACCACACATTTCCTTAACCAATGAAATTTAAGGATTGGGAAATAACCAGCGGAAATACGGAGAAGCAGGGTGAATTAAAGTGAGTTGATACAGCCATGCGGTGCAATGTGGGTTCTCACTGTTCAACTCCCCACCTAACCGCAGCAAGTGTTTTGTTATTAGGGTTTAACCCGTTGGTGTTTTATTTTTCAAATAAACAGACAGCGACAGGTTTTCTTGTAGGTTTTTAAAGAAACAGAAAATCAATCGTTTATTGATCAATACGCCTTATCCCGAAATTGTCACAACTGCATCCACTCATGCATTTGCTCTCAGATATACGAAGAAACAGATAGAGAGGGGAAAAAAGGAAAGTGAGTTTCTGTGGGGTCACGGGGAGGTCACGATAAACCTGTTGAATTCTCTTGGAAATCAAGCTTTCAGTGGTTGCAGGCCTGAGTTGATTACAGATTTCTCTCTTGATTGAAAGCTCAGTTGAAGACATTGGATCACTTCCAGTTCACTGCTATATTATGCAGAAGTATGATTCTATAGCAGGGCATGTGCCTTCTGGCTTGCTGGGAAAAAAACAAACTGCTGGATGCTTCTCTCTCTTTCTAGCTCTCTCTCTTTAGGCTATCTTTTTTTTAAAAAGGCAAAGCTGTGCTACTTCTCATCACCTGGTCAGAGAATTCTGGTCTCTTACCCATGGTGATTGCACAATGGCCCAGGACGTGGCTACTTCACGCCTTCTTTGTTTCAGATGAAGGCAAATAATTCTGGAATGTTTTCAGATGCAGTGCAATTGACACCTCTTAGCTTTGACGATTTGTCCTTTGCCTTTGTCAGACAGTTTGAATACACAAAGGCCAATCCTTTTTCTTCAACGGTCATGCTGGACCATCGATCACTTTATAACATAAATGTTCATTTTTTAAAAGACAAAGACAGTTTTAATAACTCTTCCAAGTTTAGTCCATGACTGTGTATCATCACACTTCAGGTGCACATAACAGGGTGAATTCAATATTTAATCAAGTATAGAAAGAGAAATAAAGAGGAAAAGATTGAATTGGAAGAGAGAAAAAAGACAGAAAGGAAAAGCACGAAAAAAATTATGAAATTAAAATGATGTTTTTAAATCTTCTCAAACAATTCACATGAATGAAATTCCACACTTACAATAATTAATTTTCAGTGCCAGAGAGGTTGACTGACAGTAATTAACACTTACCATGTCACTGAAAGGATGCTTACACTTCTAATTATTAGTCCTAAATATCTGCAGTGGGTTCTTTCATAAATACCATGCAAATAGAGGAACTTCACAAAATTCAACGCATGTCAATGGTGAGGCAGACAGTGAAATGCAGTTTTCTCAAAGGTAACAGTACAGCGACAAAACTCGGAGAGCAAATTTTGGATATTAGCATTTAACTGCACATCTGCTACGCTATTTATGCATAAATAGCCATTAGTCTCACCATTATTTTGATGGCAAAATATTTGGTTGGCAACAGTCAGAACATTGTGTTTGGTTTTTGACACGATGCTTTGGAAAGGCTGAGAGGGCCATGGAAAGGAACAAAGGAGATTTATTAAAATGCTATCAGGGGTTTATACTATTGTATATTACTGGCTGCTCTTACAAAACTAGAACTCGGGGCAGAATGTTGGTGGTAGCGGATTCCAGCGCGTGTGGGGTGGGAAAGTCCCAGAAATTGACTTTGGGTCAGGATCCCAACATCATCCCACCCTCTTGTACTTTTCCCTGGGGTGCGATCCACGTCCAGTGAAGAACCCCTGTAGGTTTGGCGAGAAAGAAATTAAGCTGATTAAAACAGCAATTAAGAGACTTTTTAACCATGGAATTTGTGAAAATACGTTATATAACTACTCAAATTTAACATTACATAAAGTGCAATACAGATCAGTTTCTTTCAATACAGTACATGAGGTGCCTCACTACACTTGTCATTACAGGTTATATTTACAACATACATTTACATTTCGTGTCAAACATTCTCTGGTGCATACAGCCCGCAGCGTTTTACACAAGTTCCAGTCCCTTGGTATACTATGGCGGGAGGGCCTTACACAGTGGCCTTTCCCCATTGAGCATTTGCGGTGGCTGCCGCAAGCTTTAGTGTGTCCCTCAGCAAATAGCCCTGAACATTGGAATGTACCAGTCTGCAACACTCAGTCGTCGACAGCTCTTTGCACTGTAAGACCAACAAGTCTCGGGCAGACCAAAGTGCGTCTTTCGTCGAGTGTTTTGGTCCTCCAGCAGCAGTTGATGTTTATCTTAGTGTAAAGCTCTGGGAACAGTCTGTAGAGCACTGTGTTACAGAATTGTTCAGGATGAACCTCGACATCAACTGCTGCATCTCTTTATAGACCTGCTTTACAAAGGCACATTCCCAAATCAGCTGGGCGACAGTCTCTTCCCCACAGCAGCCACCTCAAAGGCAGCATGCAGATGAAATGAGACTTGAGGCGTGCAGGAAGGATCTGATGGGGAGGGCCCTTCTCACCACCAGCCAAGCCACATCTTGATGCTTGTTTGAAAGTTCAGGAGATGAGGCATTCTGCCAAATGAGTTTGACAGTCTGCTTGGGGAATCATCTGACAGAATCCACCATCTCCTTTTCCCGCAGGGCCTCGAGGATGTTATGTGCGGACCACTGCCTAATGGATTGGTGGTCAAAAGTGTTTTTCCATAGAAACCTTTCCACAAGGGACAGGTGGTATGTCATGGTTCAACTGAATGGAGCATTCTGCGGCAACGTGGCCAAATCCTTCCTAACACTGGGGACAGATAGAACCTCAGCACGTAGTGACACTTGGTGTTTGTGTACCAAGGGTCTATGCACAGCTCGAAGTGGCCACACACAAAGGTGGCCAACAGGATGAGGGTGACATTGGATACCTTTATTCCCATTTATTGTTTGTACATCGTGTCCCTGTGGACATGGTCTATTTTCGATCTCCATATAAAGAGAAAGATGGCTTGGGTGACAGCCACGGCACAAGAGTGGATTATGGGCCAGACCTACGCCACATACAGCAACACCGAGAGCACCTCACACCTGATGACCAGGTTCTAACCCGCAATGGAGAGGAACCATTGCTCCCACATGCCCAGTTTCACCATGGATATTCGTTTCTTCCAGTTTTTGGCGAATGCCCCAGCCCCTCCGAACCATATCCCCAGCACCTTCAAGTAGTCTGACCTGCCAATGAAAGGGACAAAGGATTGGTCAACCTAGTTCCAAAAGAACATGATCTTGCTCTTGCCATGATTTACTTTGGCACCCGAGGCAGTTCAAACTGGTCGCAGATGCTCATCAGTCTGCGAACCGACAACGGAACCAAACAGAAGGCAGCAACGTTGTTCGTGTACAGGAAGACTTTGACCTGAGTGCCTCCATTGCCTGGCATTGTCACCCCTCTTATGCGCACATCCTTCCTGATGGACTCAGAAAAAGGTACTCTATTGCACACGAACAGCATAAGGGAGAGTGGCTAGTCTTGCCTGACTCTAGATTTGATCAGAAAACTTTGATTTCCACCCATTGATTGAAATTGCACTACTGATGTTTGTATATAGTAGCTGGATCCAATTGCGGATTCTATCTGTACACTGCATTTTGGAGAGTACATCCACCATGTAAGTGTGCGATATTCTAACAAAGGCCTTCTCCTGGTTCAAGCTGATGAGGTAGGTGTCCACCCATTGTCCCATACATAGGCGATTGTATCCCTGAATAGTGTTATGAACGCTGGACTTTGTAGTATGATTATATTTTAAAAACTGAGATCTCTAATGCAGTTTAAAAAGGATTTGGAGGAGGCAGGTTACCTCACACCAAGTCTGCCCAGAGACAAGCCAGGGGTCCTGGTTACCATGAGAAACAGGAACCCAGATTAAAGAGCCTTTTGAAAGCAGAGGGCAAGGTTGTAACACTTGAAGGACAATGGATTTCGCTCTCCCAGACTCTCAAATCGTAAACAGTGAGCCGGGGGCTCTAAAAATGTAAATTCGAGTTGCAATTGCTAATGCCTAGAAACAAAGGAAAGCCCAGATATTTTGCTATGGCCAGACTTATGGACTCTGAACATTTAAAAATGCAAATGACTATAGACTTTTGTTCTTGATAAATTTAACAGGCTTTACAAAGTCTGATTGGCTGTAAGGAAGACCAGCAGGAGCAGCTTCCAAAGAGAGAGAGAGTGAAAACAACTGCTCTCTGAATACTATTACAGCAAAAGGCTCTAAGATTTGAACCCAGTTCGAAGACTTGAGGGTTATGGAGGAGAAAAGACCAACGGTGCCTTATTAACAGTAGACCAGTCGAGTGTGCTCAGAAGAAGTGAGCGAAGAGGACAATGGCTTTGTTAAGGGCACTGGGAGATCCAACCCATTACAAATGGGAGGTGTTTGGGATTTTTAACTTGAAGGATACCTTTTGCAGAGAACAGTATGTAACGTATAAATGTGATGTGGGGTTTTTAAGTGTGTTAATAAGTTAATGGGAACTACCTTTCTCAGTAATTTAGTGTTTCAGCTACCTACTACGTACTGTTTAGTTAATGGCTTTTAGTTTAGTTGTTATAGTAAAACTCTTAAAATGTAAAATCTCATCATGTAATAATCAGTCTGGGGAGTTCATAGCTCTAGTTTTCAAGTTAACGGGCTCAACTGAGGTCGTAACAGTAGCGCAAATCTATTAGAGATCTTCTTGCCAGGTGCAGTGCAGGTCTGATCAGGGTGAATCACCAATTCCAGAGCAGACTTGACCTGACTGGCTAGGACCTTGGACACATTAAGCAGTGAAATGAGCCACCAATTTCTGATTTCCTTCCTCTTCCAGTTCCACTTGTACTTGAGGGTAACGATGCCTTTCCTCATAGATCCTGACACGCTGCAGCCAGAAGCATTCTCTGAAACACTTCCAGCAGGTCTGGGCGGATCCAGTCCCACAGAGTCAAATGCAACTTAACCAGTATGCCATCGCTTCCAAGAGACGGCTTTTGTCAGCTCGTCCAGAGTTAGCGGTTTGTCCAGACTCTCCCGCATACTGTCATCTAAGACTTCCATAATATAGAGGACAGAAAGGACTGAGAGGCTATGCTGTCTGTGGGCTTCACGTTGAACAGCCCAGCATAAAAGAATTTGCTGATCCTTAGTATGTGAGGATGCGATGACGTTACCAAGCCGTCCTGATCCTTTAGGCTGCTGATCACAGCTCTCTCTGTATACCTTTTGGAAGAAGAAACACGAAGTGTCTGATCCTGCTCCACAGAGCAGACTCTGGAGGGGAAGGTGATTTTTGAGGCTTCTGCGGCAAACAGCGATGCCTGCTGGCTCTTCACCTCTTGGAGATCCTCCTTGACATCGACCCTCATCAATTGCCAAAGCAGCAGATTCTGTATGCTTTTCTGGAGCAATGAAATCCTTCTTTCCCAACAGCACACAAGTTCCACACTGTGTCTTCAACTCGCCAGATTGGAGAAGGCGAGTGCATGTGAAACTAATCTTAGAGTGAAACTAACCTGAAATCAATAGTACAAAGGGAGAAATCGACAAGCCCATGTTCAGCCACGGTGAAAGGCTTGCACTGACAAAAGCAGTTCATTCAGCCTAAAATCACTGATTTATTGGGATCAGCAACTTTGTGCAACTTTAAGCGAGTGTCTTGGATTCCACAAAGGGCAATATCGCCTTACTGCCTGTGAGACTTCCCTGTAACATGGGGTAACATGTAACATATTCTGCAGTTCTTAGATCTCCGAGGAGGAGATGCAGCCTGCTCCAGTTCAGTAGCCACAGCAATAAGGGCAGCAACTCCAGCAGCAGCAGCAGCTGCCTTCTCTACAGCCACGTGCAACTGCACGAAATAGAAGGGATGGGCACAGGGCTGTACCTCGAAGGAAGTGATACCCTCAGCAAAGGGTCTATAGGCCAAGGGTCAGTTTCCTCGAGCTATCTGAACAACAGTGCCACTGAAGGGTTAGGCTCTTGCGGCAGGTAGTCACAGACATCTGAAGGCTCTTGGAAGGAGACCTTTACCACCAGAAGAGCAAATGGCCAACCATTGCTTGTGGCTGTCAAGGAGACCACTGTTGTGTTATTGGTTCTTAACACAAACAAACCAAACACTATGACAATGATTGGTAAACTAAATGAAGGGTTCTTTATTGAAGAATACAGGATTCTAGGAGAGCTCTTCAATGCACGTGCTACTGCTGACTAACACTGCTCCACCAACTGTATCACACGTTAACTTGCATCATTTCCTGTGATGATGTATACTGAACTATTTACATATTTAGTAGTATGTTAATCAGTAGTATCAGAACTCCACGAACTGCATTGCCTCTGCTGAGATGAGGGAGCAGTACCACAGGACATGCGCGATGCCAATATCATCACCCTCTATAAGAACAAGGGTGACCGCGGCGACTGCAACAACTATCGTGGAATCTCCCTGCTCAGCATAGTGGGGAAAGTCTTCGCTCAAGTCCAGAAGCTGGCTGAACGTGTCTACCCTGAGGCACAGAGCGGCTATCGAGCAGAGAGATCCACCATTGACATGCTGTTCTCCCTTCGCCAGCTACAGGAGAAATGCCGCGAACAACAGATGCCCCTCTATGTTGCTTTCATAGATCTCACCAAAGCCTTTGACCTCGTCAGCAGAAGTGGGCTCTTCAGACTACTAGCAAAGATCGGATGTCCACCAAAGCTACTAAGTATCATCACCTCATTCCATGGCAATATGAAAGGCACAATTCAGCATAGCGGTGCCTAATCAGACCCCTTTCCTATCCTGAGTGGCATGAAACAGGGCTGTGTTCTCACACCTACACTGTTTGGGATCTTCTCACTGCTGCTCTCACATGCGTTCAAGTCTTCAGAAGAAGGAATTTTCCTCCACACAAGATCAGATGGCAGGTTGTTCAACCTTGCCCATCTTAGAGAAAAGACCAAAGTACGGAAAGTCCTCATCAGGGAACTCCTCTTTGCTGACGATGCTGCATTATCATCCCACACAGAAGAGTGTCTGCAGAGACTCATCGACAGGTTTGCGGCTGCCTGCAATGAATTTGGCCTAACCATCAGCCTCAAGAAAACGAACATCATGGGGCAGGACGTCAGAAATGCTCCATCCATCAATATTGGCGACCACGCTCTGGAAGTGGTTCAGGAGTTCACCTACCTAGGCTCAATATCACCAGTAACCTGTCTCTCGATGCAGAAATCAACAAGCGCTGCTATGTCCAGACTGGCCAAGAGGGTGTGGGAAAATGGCACACTGACACAGAACACAAAAGTCCGAGTGTATCGAGCCTGTGTCCTCAGTACCTTGCTCTACGGCAGCGACGCCGGGACAATGTATGTCAGCCAAGAGCGACGTCTCAATTCATTCCATCTTCGCTGCCTCCGGAGAATCCTTGGCATCAGGTGGCAGGATCGTATCTCCAACGCAGAAGTCCTCGAGGCAGCCAACATCCCCAGCATATACACCCTACTGAGCCAACGGCGCTCGAAATGGCTTGGCTATGTGAGCATCATGGAAGATGGCAGGATCCCCAAGAACGCATTGTACAGCAAGCTCGTCACTGGTATCAAATCCACCGGCCGTCCATGTCTCAGCTTTAAAGACGTCTGCAAACGCGACATGAAGTCCTGTGACACTGACTACAAGTCATGGGAGTCAGTTGCCAGTGATTGCCAGAGCTGGCGGAAAGCCACAAAGGCGGGGCTAAAGAGTGGCGAGTTGAAGGGACTTAGCAGTTGGCAGGAAAAAAAGACAGAAGTGCATGGAGAGAGCCAACTGTGTAACAACCCCGACAACCAATTTTATCTGCAGCGCCTGTAGAAGAGTCTGTCAGTCTAGAATTGGCCTTTCTAGCCACTCCAGGCGCTGCTCCACAAACCACTGGCCACCTCTAAGCGCTTACCTATTGTCTCTCGAGACAAGGAGGCCAAAGAAGAAGAAAAAAATCAGTATTAAAACAATTAAAGCAATATCACAACATCCCTCTTTCCTTAAATAGAAAAGATACATAGTTATAATCTATATACGTAATGAAATAGGATAATTGTGAACAGTATTTACACATGTATGGACTCTCATATTAATTATTCAAGTGTCTCTGAAATGTACAAGTGGTCTGTTGACTCGACCTGATCTGGTAACAGTGAAACTTTGCTGAGATCTGGAATTGTTGATTCTCTTTTCTTGACTTGTGGGTTTGAGTGACAATTATCTTGTACTTGAGTGCTGTATATGTCATCTTTCTTAACTCCACTCTCAGAACTTGAATGTGAGTGTCTTATTGACTCTACAGTGGTGTTAGGTATGATGCTGTTGGGTAACTCTCTCAGCACGTCGCTCCATTCGGAGTGGTTACTCGTATGACTGTGACTCAGTACAGATCTTTGACACTTCCGCAGGGAACCATATCTTCTCTTGCAGGTGAGTCACTCTAAATTTCTGTCTAATAGACAGCAGAGGCAACTCCACAGCTGCATGTTTGCAATGTGTGATTTTCATTTTCTCTTGCCTTGCCAATAATTTATCTTGGACTGACAACAACCTGATCAGATGATGACTCGGAAGAGTTGTCCTGACTTGCCTTACGAACTTGTCAACTGGATGGTAATCTTGTATCTAGTGGTGTTGCCCATCGGTGCAACATTGCTATTTGAATGTCGATTGGTCTCCTAACATTTCAAGATTAGTGACTTTACCTTCCGCATCATCCTTTCTGGTAGTCCATTTGACCTTGGATAGGGGCGGGACAGTGGCGCAGTGGTTAGCACCGCAGCCACACAGCTCCAGGGACCCGGGTTCGATTCTGGGTACTGCCTGTGCGGAGTTTGCAAGTTCTCCCCGTGACCGCGTGGGTTTTCGTTGGGTGCTCCAGTTTCCTCCCACAGCCAAAGACTTGCAGGTGATAGACTTGGCCGTTGTAAATTGCCCCTAGTGTAGGTAGGTAGTAGGGAATATGGGATTGCTGTAGGGTTAGTATAAATGGGTGGTTGTTGGTCAGGACAGACTCAGTGGGCCGAAGGGCCTGTTTCAGTGCTGTATCTCTAAATAAAAATTTTTTTAAAGTGTGGAGATGACATAACATGATTTACAGTCCATTTTGCACACATGTCCTGGAATGGCTTAACTGTGGACCGTTATCCGACACTATCTCCTCCAGGGAACCAAAAAGACTGAAAATTGTACTCATCGTGTTTGCTACCAATGCACTTGATGTATCCGTCAGTTGGCGAATGATAGGAAATTTGGAGAAGTAGTCAACCGCCATATTATGTTGTTGGCTCTTAACACAAAAGTACCAAACGCTATGACAATGATTGATAAACTAAATGAAGGGTTCTTTATTGAAGAATAGCAGGATTCTAGGATAGCTCAATACATGTGTTACCTACCAACACTGCTTCAACCACTGTATCACGTGTTAACTTGCTTCACTTCCTGTGATGATGTATACTAAACTATTTACATATTCAGTAGTATGTTAATCGGTATTAAAGCAATATCACAAAAACCACAGCCCTCAGTTTCTGTGTGTCTTGGTCTTTCCAAGGATCTGCTGGTGAAATCTGTAGGATCTCCCAATCTGCAGCAGCCAGGTCATCAATGCCTTATTTGCAAGAGCTTACAACTATATTAACTTTGGAAACCAATGAGGCCAGTCAAACCCAGAGGATTGTCGGCTTTGCTTCCAATGCAGAAAATCCACAGGTCCAGGGAGTCACAGATTGCACTCCTGTGGCAATGAAGGTGCCTTCAGAACAGCCAGGTTATTTATAAATCAGAAGGGCTTCCACTCCTTTAATGTGCAGCTGGTATGTGACCACTGCAAGAGGATAAGGCAAGTGTGCGCCAAATATCCAGGGAGCCGATATGGCTTTCATACTTCTCCAGTCTCAAGTTCTGTAGGTCTTTTCTCCACCAGACAGCCTCAGCAGTTGGCTCCTGGGTACAAGGGATACCCACTTAGGTCTTGGCTGATGATTCCATTTAGGAACTCTCTGACAGAGGCATAGGTAAGGTACAAGAAGAGTCAATTCACCACCAGGGCCACAAGAGAGCAAGCCATTGGGTTGCTCAAAATGAGGTTCTGCTATCTTGACTGATCTGGAAGCGCCGTTCAAAATGTCCCAGCAAGGGTCTCCAGGATTTTAGTGGTCTGCTGTACCCTGCACAACATGGCACTGGAAAAAGAACTGGATCTGAAACCAGAGGCAGGTGGAAAGCGCCTAGCAACCTAAGAGAAGGAGGAGCATCCCGATCTGCCTTCCCTTCACTAAAGAAGTATGCTTGCAGCATTGTGAGCTTCACATCACCACCCCCGTGAAACAAAGTTAGCAGAGTGCAGATCATGACATTAATGCATTGGTAACATCAATTCAACATGAGTGGCAGTTAAGTGCCAAGTGGCAGTGTAATATCTAACGCTGTCACCAGGTCTCTGGGCCACCCCCATCTGTCCATCACCAAAGGCCTGTACTGCTGCCGCCCTCCCGATCTCCAGGGTGTAAGGGTGGCCATGGCTGCAGCTTCAATCCCAGTTCTCTGCCTCCCCCGTAGATGTGGACACTCTTGTCCTGCAATGAGAAAAGGCAGAGAGGAGTGTGAGAAATTATCTGATTGCGGAGGATGGAAGGTGAACATTTGAGGAGGGTGATTGTGAGGAATGGGTGCAAGAGGGCAATAGGATGAAGGCAAGTGTGAGCAATGTCTTTGAGATGGAGATTTGAGGAGGAAGCAAGAGAGAAAGAAATGTGTGTCGGTCAGAGGAATGCTGTGCAGGAGAATGCTGGGGAGATGACAGAGTGATGGCTGCCAGCTGCGAGTTGCAGGACACTCACCTTGTCAGACCTCATGGGATCAATAAACCTATTCCTGCACAAGACCCAGATCCTCAGCATCACACTTTGGCTGCTACAGTCTCTGTGACTTGCAGCCACACCTGCTTGGTGAGACTAGCTGGCCTCCTCCTGCCATCCACAGGGAAGAGGACTTATCTCCATACCTTCACTGCATCAATCATCACATCCAGGGATGGCTCTGTGCACCAAGGGGCAGCCTTTCCACATCTTTCATCCATAGTGCAGTTCTTTGCTCCTTCACACTGGATTGTATGCTTCAATCACTGCTGTCACTCAAAGTCCTGCCAAGGTCCTTTTAAAAAAAGATCCTTCACTGCTTGCTTAGGTGCGTCATCTCATCCACCTCCCTGAGTGGTCAGGGAACCCAGAGGTGGGATGATAATTAGTTTGCTCTGAGAAAGAGCAACGACAAGGTGTGCAATTTAGTTGGTCAGATTCCCAACCCAAAAATGGTGCCGCCATTCCAACAGGAACTAAATGGAGAAGATTCCACCTTAGGTTTGTCAAGGAGGTGAAGATGCACCTTGGTAATGTACCTTTCCGTGCTATACCCACTTGTAGGCTGATTATTTTTGTCTTTGATAAACAGAATTAATTGAAGAAAAAACTCTAGTTGTATTAAAAATGTGCATTATATGCAAAGATTAATGCAAGCTGGTACGTCGAAAAGAATTAGTATTCATATAGTTTAGTTTAGAGATGCAGCACTGAAACTGGCCCTTCGGCCCACCGAGTCTGTGACGACCATCAACCACCCATATATACTAATCCTACACTAATCCCATAGTCCTACCACATCCCCACCTCTCTCTATATTTCCCTACCACCTACCTATACTAGGGGCAATTTATAATGGCCAATTTACCTATCATCCTGCAAGTCTTTTGGCTTGTGGGAGGAAACCGGAGCACCCGGAGAAAACCCACGCAGACACAGGGAAAACTTGCAAACTCCACCCAGGCAGTACCCAGAATTGAACCCGGGTCGCTGGAGCTGTGAGGCTGCGGTGCTAACCACTGCGCCACTGTGCTGCCCCAAGACACATATAGTGCCTTATTACATTCTCAGGATGTCTCAAAGCACTTCATGACTGACAAATTACTTTCGAAGTGCAGTCACAATTGTGTAGGCAAACTATTTATACACAGCAACATTATTAGCTAATCTGTTTTTAATGATGTTCATTGAGAAAGGAATATTGGAGAGGGCACCCAGGGAACTCCCTACTTTGCTTCAAATCATTTACACTCATCTGACCAGGCAGTTGGGCCTCGGTTTAACATATCTGCTAAAAGATGCCATCACCTATGTGGCTTTACTCAGAACTACAATGAAGTGAAGCCTAGATTATGTATTGAAGTTTTGGAGAGGACTTCAAGCCACAACCTTCTGATTCAAAGACAAACGAGTTAGTAATGAATCTAAACCCGGAGACTGCAAAAAATAGCATTGTATACATGCATTCAAATAATTCTCCAATGTATGAATGTTTGTAAGACATTAAAAATGCCCTAGCCATTGTCCTTTTTATACAAGTTTATGCAAAAAGACAATTAATTTAAATTACCTTGCCGCAGTAGTAGTTATTTCCACAATTCTTTTGCTTGCAACACAATCAAAACGTTCACAAAGTTACAATACAAGCCACTCTTAAACAATGTTAAATAACTGATCTTGTTTCTTTCCAAGAAGAGTTCAATCTATGTTTTATGGGAGTGAAATGTTTTTATTGTTAAGGTTCATCAATGCTCTTTGGGTTGGCATGGTGAAAGAGATGGAAGGAATCCACTGTGCACTGATAATTATTGTATCATGGTAACACTGAAGGAGTTCTGACTTAGTTTCTGAAGTGGCAATCATCGACGATCCTAATAAATAGAGATCAAGCCCTTAACAAGACATTTTCACTGGAAAAAGGTTATATTTGCTTTAAAATGAATAGAATTCTCAATGTAATGGTATATGTATTTTAGCCATTTTAAACTGGTATTGCAAAATCAAATTTCTCATTACTTATATACATATATATAGATAACACACACATGCATTATAGACATACCTCAGCTTCTTTGTTATTTCATATTTATTTAACTTGTATAAGAATGTATAAGGTTTCAGGAAAACATAATTGACCCCAACTAGCCTGACTACTTTCAAGCTCAACCCTACCAGCCCACCTTCTTACCATATAACTCCCGCCATTAGTAAGACTTGTCTCTGCCTCTTTAATTTCCATGTAACTTTGAACTGGAAGTTGCTGTTAAGTGGAAGAAGAGGGAAACAGTATGGTGACCTCTTCAGGGCATCTGGGATGTGTGTGAACAGGGAAAGCAACTGTATCCCCTGAACCAATCAGATTGAAGTATTGTGATATGAACAATTCAGAGTCTAAACCAGAGAATATAAACTAGAAAGCAATATCAAATCAGGTACAGAAAGAGAAATAAAGTGGGGGAAAGAAAGACTGGATTAAGAGAGAGAGAAAAAAGCCTCAAAAACAATCAGAACCTAAAGGAACCAGAGTGGCGCAGTGGCTTGCACTGCAGCCTCACAGCTCCAGCGACCTAGGTTCAGTTCTGGGTACTGCCTGTGCGGAGTTTGCAAGTTCTCCCTGTGACTGCGTGGGTTTCCGCCGGGTGCTCCGGTTTCCTCCCACAGCCAAAGATTTGCAGGTTGATAGGTAAATTGGCCATTGTAAATTGCCCCTAGTGTAGGTAGGTGAATGGTTAGGAATATGGGATTAATGTAGGATTAGTATAAATGTTGGTCGGCACAGACTCAGTGGGCCAAAGAGCCTGTTTCAGTGCTGTATCACTCTATGAGAATGAGACTCCACACTTGTAACAGTCACTTTTCAGTGCCAGAGAGGTTGTTTGGCAGTAAGGGTACTTAGACTGAAATTGATAAGCCCCAACTTTCTGTGTTGAGTTTAGTTCACATCTATGATGCAAGTACAGTGTTCAATACATTTGACTAGTTGGCAAGATGCAGTTTTTGCAAAGTTAATGGCACAGCCATTTCGGATAGCAGCATTTGGATTTTCTTGTTTAACTGTGCATCTGCCCTAGCCTGAAGGCGCAGTGCAATCTTCACATAGATTACAGTGAGCACCATTTGTCTCACCGATATTTTGACAGGATGTTCTGGGCCAATATTATGTAAACTAATCAACATACCTTTCTTTTCTCTGAAGTTGTATAATGAATTATCTATAGCCCATTTCTACATTACCATACATCAATGTTTCCTTGACACAATTGGCTTATACTTTGATAAAAGCTTCAAAGGAATACACCAGTGTATATTGCCTTCATATAAATATCCAAAAAAGAATTTATAAATATTTGAAAGAGGAAGATCACATCAAGAAGAAGCATAGCAAAACCTTACAGTGTTGTGTTGGTTTACTTGAACCAGGAAAATGTGATCAAAACTGAACCTAACACACATTAAAAGATTAGTCTCAGTTTATCAACACAAATGATACAAAATATTCCTTGGAAAGTTAAGTGACAGTACTTTAATAGATGGCGGTTTACTCTAAAATTACCACATAACAGTCTCTAATAGAACATTAAAATCAAAGCTGCATTTAAAAATCTCTGCACATCACTTTATAATATTGATTTATAATATTGGGTTTTGGGGCAGGCTCCGACTTTGAATGAGGGTCCCGACACTGTATTGTGTGGGGAGCAGCCATCCAGCAATGATTTGCCCTGATTTGGCTAATTAGTGGCGAGAAGGTACACTCACCATCCTATTAAGCTGGAGGGCCAATAGGAGCCTCTCCAGCTCGGAAGGTGCTACAGTCGGGCATTTCAGGCAAGAGAGAGAGAGGGCACCTCCGCCTCGAGGCGCATTCTCGGCAAATTTTGAAACTTTTACATTGAAAATGGCCACAGCTGCTGGGCCACCGTCATGGAGGGGGAACCGCTTCACAGGGTGGTCTCTGGCCACAGCTATGGCCAGGCAGGCAGGGAGGGCCGCAAAGCCTGCTTGGAGCACTGGCCCCTCGATCTGTTATGAGAGGCGAACAGATACTTGCAGGCAGGAAGCTCTTCCATCCCTGATCACACCTCCGGGAAAATGGTTAAACTATAACTTGAGCAATATAATTGAGCAACCTGACCCCATTCGTGCCCTTCTATTTTAACACAGAAATCAGACCGTTGACAATGCTCGCACAAAGTGCAGGCAGAACGCCAAATTAACATTCCAAATTATCATTGGCATTGAGTCTTAAAGTTAACTGCAAGTCAGGGAGAGACCCAAGCTGCTAGCTGCCTGGCAACTGATTCACGGCAAGAGCTGCCGATTCCCAAAGATAAATGCTAGAGATCTGGGGGATTAAATTGCATAACCCTCAAGAAGGGGCGCAAGGATTGTAAATGTGCAATTAATCCACACCAGTTCATTGAAATTTTTGTGCTGCCTACCCATTGCCATGATTTCTCTGTGCAGCTAATGTTAACTGCGCTGTTCATTGGCTGTATGCATCAGTGGGGGTCCAATATCATGAGTGCCTAGCAGTACTTAAAGCTGGCTTGCGCTGCTTAAAGGGGAGATGCATTACAGCTGATGGAGGTGCTGAAATTATTAGGGATAGTGCTGCGCAATCAACAATGGCTGACCATTGGAGCAAGCAGGCACCAAGGATTTTAGACGCTGCTCTGGGGGTCTCGGTTGAAGAAGTGGAAAGAAGCAGGATAAAGGATCCTGACGCAAATGAATTCTTAGCCACAGCCACTGGCAGCGCCAGCCTCACCCTGCTCTGAGGCTGCAGATCTGGTTCCAAGAGGTGGCAGAGTTCTGTGCGCACCTCCTTCATAAAGCACAGACCACGCACCTGGCTTAGGTGAAGGTAAGAGAGATGCTCCCAGATGACCTTTGGTGGATAAGGCCTCCTGTTGAGTTCTCTTCTGTCCCTCTTCTTCCACCCTCTGCAAGCAGCTTGTCCTCTTATTTGCTGCTTCTGCTCCATCTTCCTCTCACGCTGAAGCCCAAAGGAGACTGCATTATAGCATCCATGACTGGGAGCAAGTAGTATGCCCAAAGCCCTTGCAGTCACAACCAACACCTTCTCCACATGCAGCACCACTCCCTATATACTTCACCAACTGCAAACAGCTCCTTAAAGCACGCAGCACTTCCACAAACTCAAACAGAGTCAGCAGAAAATAATCAACAACTAGCCTGCAAGTTGTTTATGATCCATTTAAATAGCACTGGGGGCAGTTCCTTCCTGCTGCTGAACACGTTAACTGTGCAAGGTTGAGAGGGCCTTGGCTACAGCAGCTAGGTCCAAAATGGGAGTGTTGGCAAGTAATCAGTGATACATGCTGATTAACGTCATGATTTGCCTGCTCTGCATATTTCCAGCACACCCTAACGCCCACACCAAGATGGTGTCCAGCGCGGGCCAGGCCAGAAGTCAGCATGAGCAGCACTACGCCATTTTGGTACCAAAACAGCAGCACCGCGCCAATACTATGGGTGCTGTAAAATGTACATGACCTTCAAAATGGAATGGAAGGGTTGTGAGGCAACTCACTCCTGTATTGAAGAAAACTGATTTCCCTAGCGCTTTCTGGAATGTCAACTTGGTGCTGTTTTGAACTGTTTTGTAATGTTTTGTTTTACAGATTTTTATGAAAAAAGTATACTTTTGAGAAAAAAAACAATGGGTGCGATGGACCAGTGCAAAGAGTTGTCCACGACCGAGTGTTGCTGACTGGCACATTCCAAGGTCTAGGATGACGTGCTGAGGGACGCACTAAAGCTTGGGGCAGACGCCACAAAGGCTCAATGGGGAAAGGCCATGCTGTAAGGTCCTCCCGCCATAGTGAACCAAGGGGCTGGAACCAGTGTGAAACCCCTCACGCTGTATGCACCAAAACATAGTTTTGCTGTGTAATGCAAATGTACATTGTATGTAAAATGGAATGGAAGGGTTGTGAGGCAGCCCACATTCTGTACTGAAGGAAGGGGAGGCGGTGGTGTAGTGGTATTGTCACTGGACTAGTAACCCAGAGACCCAGGGTATTGCTATGGGGACATGGATTCAAATCCGACCACAGCAGAATGTGGAATTTGAATTCAATTAATAAATCTGGAATTAAAAAGCTAGTTTAATGGTGGCCATGAAACCATTGTCGGTTGTTGTAAAAACCCATCTGGTTCACTAATGTCATTTAGGGAAGGAAATCTGCTGTCCTTACCTGGTCTGGCCTACATGTGACTCCAGACCCACAGCAATGTGGTTGACTCTTACATACCCTCTGAAATGGCCTAGCAAGCCACTCAGTTGTATCTAACTGCTAGCACTGTGGGTGTACCTACCCCACATGGACTGCAACGGTTCAAGAAGGCAGCTCACCGCCACCTTCTCAAGGGGAATTAGAGATGAGCAATAAATGCTGGCCTGGCCAGCAATGCCCACATCCCATGAATGAATAAATAAAAAAAAGGAAACAGATTTCTTTTGCACTTTCTGGAATGTCAACTTAGAACTGTTTTGAACTGTTTTGTAATGTACTTTTTACAGATTTTTATGAATAAAGTATATTTTTGGGAAAAAAAGGTTGTGCTCCAAAGAGTTGACCACAACCGGGTGTTGCTGACTGGCACATTCCAAGGTCCAGGACTACATGCTCAGGGATGCACGCAAGCTTGGTGCAGACGCTGCAAAGGCTCAATGGGGAAAGGCCGCTGTGTAAGGTCCTCCCACCATAGTGAACCGAGGGGCTGGAACCTTTATCAGAAATTTTCTCAGAAAATTCTTTGAGTCAGACAATAAATACTTTCAAGTATAAAAACCATAAAAGAAGTTAACATTATTTATAGAAAATGTGTTACTTCAACTGTAACCCGGAAAAAAATATTCAGAGCATCATGGGAGGTTCTGTTTATTTCCCTTTTAACAAAATCACAGAAACATAACCAATATCAAGGTCATGGGTTTAACTTCAAGATGGCTTTGGATGGATGGGCAATGGGATGAATTAGAAACTAACCCACTGCACCATAAAACAGGGAAAGGGTATTTTACCTCACATAATAATCTCACAACAGTGTTTCCCACTTGACTGGCTGATACAATGGGGAATGCAATTTCCAGCAGGTCAGCCAGAGGTCTACGTAAAATAAGATTTCGCCTCTTCATGCCTCCCTCCTGCCAGATTTTGCTTCGAAGTGGTGGAGGAAGAAATTGCTTCAAGACGTGTCGCCAGTAAACCCACCTCCCCCAAACATTTCCCCCATAACCACCACCACCCCTCCTCGCCCTGCCCCCAGCTCCCTAGAGGTCTTGCTGGAAAAGATCAGGGCAAGGAGGGAAGTTTTCTTTCCAGACAGTGGGAAGACAATTGTAAAACACCAAAAGCACAAGCAAAGGATGAAGAGAGCAAAGAAAAATGACAACTCCAGCAGCATCACCCCCAGGGCCTGGAGCCAATGTAGGAAGCACAAATAAAGTCCCAAGAGTAGCAAGGGTGAGTAAAGCTCTTCATTTCACCATCTCTGTCAACACATAACAGTCCTTTCCCCACTCCCCACAATTCTCAATTATCCCCCGCCTCCCCATCATATCCTTCATTTTCTTACTTTCTAGCCTTTGTAGAATCATCAACTTCTCTCATTGCTCTCTTCTCACTTCACACTCCAGGCCAATGCTAACTCTTATCCCTTTATGTCCTTCTCAACAGCCACAGCCCACAGAATATGACACTCAAGAGGAGCCATCATCACAAGTTTCATCACTCCCCACAGCAACACAGAAAGTGGCACACCAGCTGGGTTATAAAATGAGTTAGAGGGGTCTGCTTGTGGCGAAGCACACAGCACTAGTGAGAAACAGCAGATACTGATGCAGGCAAAGCCCAGGATAAACCTCACTGCAGAGCAAGATCCTCTCCCAGCTTTGCTAAGGAGGACTGAGATGCGGACTTCAGAGAGACCCAGCAATGGGAGTAAAACTGCTTGCTTCACACAACCAGTAAGATCTGCAAAGGAGTTTCACCACCATGGCTAAAAGTATAGAGAAGTCCATTTAGAGCTTGTGTGTCATGTCATCTTGCATGGCACCAGTACCTTGGAGAGTGTGACCACCCCAAGCATACTGCAGCTGGGCCCTCACAACAGCGGTCAGTGGTCATATGTTTTGCAGCTCTGGTGGAAGATCAAATGGCTGCCATGTAGTCTCTAGACTCAAACCTATGCTTCGGACTGGATTGGAAGACATCCGCCTCAGAGAGATTGGTGGAACAAGAGATAGATATTTTCAAGGTATCGCTTGTCTTCTGCCGTCTTCTCTCCCACAGATCAGTGGAAATGATCAGCCCCAACCCCAAGGAGTGCCAAAGCAGCCATGGGAACAGCACAAGTTATGTTACCTCAACATGTCAGCATGTCTGCTCCCTCGCCAGCCTCTTAAGCAAAACCATATGCTGTACCAGAAAGCTGGCTCGAGCTCGCAAATACCACCAGGCACAAGCATTTGAAGGGTCCCCACATGACCAACATTAGACTTCCACCAACTCTACTAAAGCCACAAGACGAGCACCTTATTGGAGCAGCAGAGTTAAAAAACCATCTGTTAAGAAAAGCCCATTGGGTGAGAAAATAATTCACTATAATATTGCATTTGGAAATAGAAACATCACCTATACCACATTTGGTACTTTGGTTCATATTTTTGATTATAACTTCTTAGTCTGCATCGTCAGAAATGTCATTGATACTGAGATTGGGTGAATATTTTCTATTTTCTTTAATGCAGAATGAAAGGATTGGTGAAGTGGATGACAAGGACTGTTAATGCTAAGCTGATTATCACATTTCAGGTATGAGGATTGAACAATTCACCAAATGCACTGCTCTATCAACTGCCCTCTGGCTCCCTAGCTGCAATGTGTTGTGTTGGCCTCGCACCAATGGTATGCTCTATGATGTTCCTCATGGTTCCATGACTCTGATTGTGCCTTTGTTATTCATGCATGGTGGGAATGGCAAGAGATGTCATCAGTAAGGTATCGAGGGAATATCCCTTGTCCTGTGGCAGACATCCTCCGATGTTCCTGGATGGGTGGAAAAGTGGAGAGATTGGTGCAAGTCACAGAATTACAGTGTCATGGCAGCTGCCAGCAAAATTTGCACAAACTTGCATCATCCTTCTGCAGTGATCACACACTGGATGAACATCAATAAAGTGGTTCTGAAGAAGGGTCACTGACCTGAAACGTTAACTCTGCTTCTCTCTCCACAGATGCTGCCAGACCTTCTGAGTATTTCCAGCATTTCTTGTTTTTATTTCAGATTTCCAGCATCCGCAGTATTTTGCTTTTAATTTTATTTTAACCAATAGAGTGAAAACCCTTATTGTTTGCATAAATCGCTAACTCATTTTCTGATGTCCTATTGGCCTCATTTGTGCAGTATTTTATGCTCTGGAGATGAGGAAAGCTGGCAAATCCATAGCTCTCTCATTCTGGCTGTTGGCATTCACTGTAAAGAGGCGGCTTGGAAGTGTGGCTGCTGCTGGAATCAACTACAGAGTTAAAATGGAGGATGGCAAGTTTGGCTTTCCTTTGAACCTGCATTGGAGACTGGTTTTATGGTGGTTCCTGGGAGTTGTAATCTTGTACATTAGAGATACGTAAAGAATTGTAGTCCTTTACATCAAAGATAGATTCCCATGCATGAATGTTTTTTGTTTGTTTTAAATCAGGGTCATTACAACCAGGGTCTGAACTTGTGAAGTCAACTCGCTGACTGAAGAAGATGAAGTATAGAGGCAGAGTGAATCCAAAGTCCAGGATGTTCAGATGGTGAGCTATGCTGTTTTTTTCTTTCGAAAAGACAAGTTGTTGTAATCACATTCAAGAATGCTTGTAATTTGTGAATTTTTGGGGGGATCATTATGCAGTGCATGCTAAACAGCAGAAGCAGCATGCTATAAACAGAGTTAAATGATCCTACAAACAACAGATCAGATCAAAGCTCTATAGTCCTACCTTATCTAATCGTGAATGGTGGCGGACAATTAAACAACTAATAGGCGGAGGAAGCTCCATGAGCATCCCCATCCACAATGATGGCATTGCCCAGCATTTGAGTGAAAAAGATAAGGCTGTAGGTAGGTGGTAGGAGAATGGTGGAGATGTGATAGGGAATATGGGATTAATGTAAGATTAGTATAGAACAAAGAACAAAGAACAGTACAGCACAGGAACAGGCCATTCGGCCCTCCAAGCCTGCGCCGATCTTGATGCCTGCATAAACGAACACCTTCTGCACTTCCGGGGCCCATATCCCTCTATTCCCTTCCTATTCATATATTTGTCAACATGTCTCTTAAACGTCGCTATCGTATCTGCTTCCACCACCTCCCCTGGCAGCAAGTTCCAGGCACTCACCACCCTCTGTGTAAAAAACTTGCCTCGCACATCCCTTCTAAACTTTGCCCCTTGCACCTTAAACCTATGTCCCCTAGTAACTGACTCTTCCACCCTGGGAAAAAGCTTCTGACTATCCACTCTGTCCATGCCGCTCATAACTTTGTAAACCTCTATCATATCGCCCCTCCACCTCTGTCATTCCAGTGAAAACAATCAGAGTTTTTCCAACCTCTCCTCATAGCTAATACCCTCCAGACCAGGCAACATCCCGGTAAACCTCCTCTGTACCCTCTCCAAAACCTCCACGTCCTTCTGGTAGTGTGGCGACCAGAATTGCATGCAATATTCTAAGTGTGGCCTAACTAAGGTTCTGTACAGCTGCAGCATGACTTGCCAATTTTTATACTCTATGCCCCGACCGATGAAAGCAAGCATGCCGTATGCCTTCTTGACTACTTTATCCACCTGCATTGCCACTTTCAGTGACCTGTGGACCTGTACACCCAGATCTCTCTGCCTGTCAATACTCCTAAGGATTCTGCCATTTACTGTATACCTCCCACCTGCATTAGACCTTCCAAAATGCATTACCTCACATTTGTCCGGATTAAACTCCATCTGCCATTTCTCCGCCCAAGTCTCCAACCGATCTATATCCTGCTGTATCCTCTGACAATCCTCAACATTATCCGCAACTCCACCAACCTTTGTGTCGTCCGCAAACTTACTAATCAGACCAGCTACATTTTCCTCCAAATCATTTATATATACTACAAACAGCAAAGGTCCCAGCACTGATCCCTGAGGAACACCACTAGTCACATCCCTCCATTCAGAAAAACACCCATCCACTGATACCCTCTGCCTTCTATGACCGAGCCAGTTCTGTATCCATCTTGCCAGTTCACCTCTGATCCCGTGTGACTTCACCTTTTGTACCAGTCTGCCATGCGGGACCTTGTCAAAGGCTTTACTAAAGTCCATATAGATAACATCCACTGCCCTTCCTTCATCAATCATCTTTGTCACTTCCTCAAAAAACTCAATCAAATTAGTAAGACATGACCTCCCCTTCACAAAACCATGCTGTCTCTCGCTAATAAGTTCATTTGTTTCCAAATGGGAGTAAATCCTGTCCCGAATAATCCTCTCCAATAGTTTCCCTACCACTGACGTAAAGCTCACCGGCCTATAATTTCCTGGATTATCCTTGCCACCCTTCTTAAACAAAGGCACAACATTGGCTATTCTCCAGTCCTCTGGGACCTCACCTGTAGCCAATGAGGATGCAAAGATTTCTGTCAAGGCCCCAGCAATTTCTTCCCTTGTTGGTCAGCACAGACTCGGTGGGCCGAAGGGCCTGTTTCAGTGCTGTATCTCTCTAATCTCTCGAACCTAATCTAATCTAATGAAGTGTTTGCAACCATCTTCAGCCAGAATTGCCAAGTGGGTTATCCATCTCATCCTCCTCCTGACATTCCCACCATCACAGATGCCAGTCTTCACCCAATTCGATTCATTCCATGTGATATCAAAAAATGTCTGAGCATACTGGATACAGCAAAGGCTATGGGTCCTGACAACATCCCGCCTATAGTACTGAAGATCTGTGCTTCAGAACTAGCTGTGCCTCTAGCCACGCTGGACCAGTACAGCTACAACACAGGCATCTCCCCGACAATGTGGAAAATTGCCCAGTTAAATCCTGTCCACAAAAAGCAGGACAAGTCCAATCAGCCAATTACCTCCCCATCAATCTACTATCAATCAGCAGCAAAGTAATGGAAGGTATCATCAACAGTGTGATCAAGTGGCACTTACTCACCAATAACCTGCTTATGGTGCCCAGTTTGGGTTCCACCTGGACCACTTGACTCCAGACCGCATTACAGCCTTGGCCCAAACATGAACGAAAAACTGAATTCCATAGGTGAGGTGAGAGTGACTGCCCTTGACATCAAGGCAGCGTTTGACCAAGTGAGGCAGTCAGGAACCCTTGCAAAACTGAAGTCGCTGGGAATCAGGGGGAGAACTCTCCACTGGCTGGGAGTCATACTGAGCACAAAGGAAAAAGGTTATGGTTGTTGGAGGCAAATCATCTCAGCCCGAGGACATTGGAAAATTCTAGAGTCCATTATCGAAGATTTTATAGCAGAGTACTTAGAGAACAGTGGTAGAATCGGGCAGAGCCAGCATGGATTTACGAAAGGGAAATCATGCTTGACAAATCTACTAGAATTCTTCAAGGATGTAACTAGTAGAGTTGATGAGGGGGAGCCAGTGGATGTGGTTTATTTGGACTTTCAGAAGGCTTTCGACAAAGTCCCACATAAGAGATTAGCATGTAAAATTAAAGCGCATGGGATTGGGGGTAGTGTATTGCAATGGATAGAAAATTGGTTGGCAGACAGGAAACAAAGAGTAGGGATAAATGGGTTGTTTTCTGAATGGCAGGCAGTGACTAGTGGGGTACTTCAGGGATTGGTGCTAGGACCCCAGCTATTCACAATATACATTAATGATTTAGATGAGGGAACTAAATGTAATATCTCCAAATTTGCAGATGACACAAAACTTGGTGGGAGGGTAAGTTGTGAGGAGGATGCAGAGAGGCTTCAGGGTGATTGGGATAAGTTGAGTGAGTGGGCTAATGCATGGCAGATGCAGTATAATGTGGATAAATGTGAGGTTATCCACTTTGGTAGCAAAAACAGGAAGGCAGATTATTATCTGAACGGCTATAAACTGAGAGAGGGGAATATGCAGTGAGACCTGGGTGTTCTCGTACACCAGTCACTGAAGGTAAGCATGCAGGTGCAACAGGTGGTAAAAAAGGCAAATGGTATGTTGGCCTTCATAGCAAGAGGATTTGAGTACAGAAGCAGGGATGTCTTGCTGCAATTAGGGCCTTGGTGAGGCCACACCTGGAATACTGTGTGCAGTTTTGGTCTCCTTATCTAAGGAAGGATCTTCTTGCTATAGAGGGAGTGCAGCGAAGGTTTACCAGACTGATTCCTGGGATGGCGGGACTGACGTATGAGGAGATTGAGTCGGTTAGGATTATATTCACTGGAGTTCAGAAGAGTGAGGGGGGATCTCATAGAAACCTATAAAATTCTAACAGGACTTGACAGGGTAGATGCAGGAAGGCTGTTCCCGATGGTGGGAGAGTCCAGAACCAGGGGTCATAGTCTAAGGATACGGGGTAAACCTTTCAGGACTGAGATGAGGAGAAATTTCTTCACCCAGAGAGTGGTGAGCCTGTGGAATTTGCTACCATAGAAAGCAGTTGAGGCCAAAACATTGTATGTTTTCAAGAAGGAATTAGATATAGCTCTTGGGTCTAAAGGGATCAAAGGGTATGGGGCGAAAGCCGGAACAGGCTACTGAGTTGGATGATCAGCCATGATCATAATGAATGGCGGAGCAGGCTTGAAGGGCCAAATGGCCTACTCCTGCTCTTATTTTCTATGTTTCTATGCGTTCATCAGAGCAGTGTCATAGTCCCAACCATCTTCAGCTCCTTCATTAATGTCCTTTTCTCCACCATAAGGTCAGAAGTGAGAATGTCGAGAGAATATTTCTACTTGTGGGAGAATCCAAAATTAGCGACCATAAATACATGATGAAGGTCATGAAGGTGTGGTACTTATCCACTTGACACCCACTAAACTTGGCAGAAAATGTTAGGGCTTGTCCATTCAAGTGTAAGTGAACTTTTAACAGCATTTTAAGTCTTACTTGCTGCCAAACAACCTCTCTGGCACTGAAAGTTTACTTTTAAAAGTGTGAGTCTCATTCCTATAGTTTTTAATTATTGCTACAGATTCTTAAAAAAAATTGAACTTTTTAAAAAACTTTTTCTTTCTGCCTCCTTTTTCATGCTCTTAATCTTTATTCTCCTCTCTATTCTCTGTACCTAATTTGGCATCGAATTAAATATTCTACATTACACTTCCCTGGTTTAGACTGTTGTCTCAGGATTCTTCAGCCTGATTGGTTAAAGCAGAAGGCCATTGCTTGCCCTGTTCACACAGGTCCCAGATTTCCTGTCGAGCATACCACACTCTTTTGGCTCTCTAATAACTGCAAATCACACTGCAAAAGCCATAGAAAGTTTGTAGACAAATGCAAGTGTATTGAACAGCGAGTACTATTCGTTCACACTGACTGCAAAATCTGGACTATTCTCAAAATTCGATGATGGCACCAAACTGGCAGTTATAGCTAACAGTGAGGAAGAATGCAACATAATACATGCATACTGGGCAGTTTAGTGGCAAATGAACATTAATGTATTAAATGTGAGGTGATGCACATTGGTAAGAAACATAGAAACATCTACACTACAGAAAATAAGGAACTAAATGAAGTAGAATAGCAAAGGGATCTAGGAATGCAGACGAATAAATCATTAAAAGCAACATCGCAGGCTAGCAAAACAATTAAAAATGCTAACAAATCACTGGGATTTATTTCTAAGGATATAGAATTCAAAAGTAGTGAAGTTATGTTAAACTTATATAGGGCCCTGACCATGCTGCACTTTGACTATTCTGCACCGTTCTGGCCTGCTTACTATAAAAAGGCCATAGAAGCACTGGAGAAAGTGCAAAAAAGATTTACAAAGATGATACCAGAACTAAGATTCCAGCTTTCAGGAACGACTTAACAGTTTGGGGCTTCTTTCCTTTGCAAAAAGAGGCGATCTAATAGAGGACTTTCAAATTATTAATGGGTTGGACAGGGGAGATGTGGAAAGGATGTTTCCACGTGTGGAAAAATCCAAAACTAGGGGCCATAAATACAATATAGTTATGAATAAATCCAATAGGGCAAAAAGGAAAAATGTATTTACTCAGTATGTGGAACTCGCAGCCTGGCTGACGGAAACAGCTTAGATACTTTCAAAAGAAAACTGGACGAGTACGAGAGAAAAGGGAATAAAAAGATATACTGCAAGGCTGAGGCGGTAGATGGAATGGGGGGGGGGCAGTGGGGGAGGTTCGTGTGCTGTATAAATAATACTGGTTGTGCTGAATGGCCTGTTTCTGCTCTGTATATTCTTAATAATTCTATATAGCAAGCGCTAGATGTGACAACTGCAAGAAATATTCTGATAAAGTTTTTTGAATTTTATAGTATTGGATAAGGGAGTTCTCTTATTCAAGAAATTAGTCTAAAGACTTCTTTTACATCCTATAGAATGATGCTGTATGATATAAATTGATGATGAGCCACAGGTGCAGCTATGGCAACACATTTTAGCCACATGCAGTAAATTTAGTCGAAAATACCTCAAACTCAAATACCAGTAAATATACTTTATTTGCACGTTTACGCAAACATCTACCATAATTCAGTACAAAACTATGCAGTTTTCCTCTTTCAGCAAATTTTGGAATGCCAGCATGAATGTATCCAGCATTCCACATCTTAGTGCGGCTTCTAAGTTTTTGATCAGCAGTTGCGAGCAGTACTTTGACTTTGTTAGAATTATTGCTGTGTCTGTTGACACACGAGACATGCCATAACCACCTATGTTCTCAATCCAGAATGCAGGTATCCGTCCTTTGCCATGACGTGCCCTGTTGGAGCTTCTACTATCGGGCTTGCTTTCTTCTGTTGGGCTGGAGCAGTTATTCTGATTGATCGAGCTGACCACACTCACTGCTTCCCTCTCCACAGAGTATTGTTGATGTTTCCATAGTGCTGAAGTCTGGCATTCTCTCCCATGTTGCACTCCATTTTTAGCAGATAACCAATAAATAATAACCAAGGGAAGTAAAGTGCATCCACATATCAAAAAATACTTGCACGCTTTTCCTTTTTTGTTAATTTAGTAAAATGTTAAAGTACATGAATGAATATTAAGATCACATACCAAAGTGTCCATTACTCACTTCCTATTGACTAACAGAACTGCAATTAGCCACATTTGAATTCCAAATTAGTCGCATGTGGCTAGTAGCTAATGTTTTGGCCAACACTGCTATAGACTTGTGAGAGACTATACAAAATTCATTGAATGGTCAATCTTTTTGATAAATTGGTCTAATTATAAAAAACAAACATAGCCATCTTCCACCCAGGCCCAGCAAACCTGAAACTAATCTCAGTTAAAATCAATAAAGAGACACCTGAGATTCATGAGCCACTGATATTGACACTGTGCCATTCTTGTGTTATGACTGCTGCTCCAAAGCAGTTCACAACTATGTGAAACAGGTTACAGATATTGTCAAATAGCCCTCAAACATACACAAGCAACATGAGAGTTATAACATTGGTTACAGACAAAAATAATATTTAAGCAACTTCTACACAACCAGAATTAAAGACATCCTTAGAGTTGTCTGGTAAAACTGTTAAATTATATTGGGCCAGATTTTGCTGTAGCAGGACACATAACGGCATGCACTGTTAGTTAGACCTGCCCCTGACCCTTCAGCTCAAACGATTTTTGCCCATTAAGTTACTGAAAGTGTATGCTAATAACAGCACAGCGAAGGAAACAAGGTGACTGGAATCTGAGTAAATAGGGCAAACAATAGTGTATCTCCTTGACCAATGAGATTTAAGGGGCTAGATTTTACCTTAGGCGGACGGGAATTTGCCACCAAAGTAAAAGTCGGTGGTGAACCCGCTTCCACCTAGCCCGGGATCCATCCCGTATTTTACGGGTCCGCGGGCTTTAGTTGTCCCAAAGCGGGACTTCCACCCATTTGAGGAAACCCGCCTCAGTGAGCTGCCGGCCAATCAGCGGGCCGGCAGCTCTTAGTCCCAGCAACGCCACTAGGAGCGGTGGCCATTGCTGAGACTGCAGCCCAGCCGATGACGTGGAGCCCAGAGTGAAGGTAAGTTGGGCATGCCTCACCAGGGGGACAGGTCGTGCCCTGGTGAGGTTAGGGTGCTCATTTGGGGAGGGGGCGGACATCTTGGGTCCCCGGGGTGGGTTGGGAGGTGGGGGCAGCCCTCAAAAGGGCATCCTGTGCCCGATTGCCATGGTATCCCCTCCCCCGCGCGCGGAAAGGCCGGCAGCTATCGCTGGGCGGCCTTTCACATCCCCAGCACACTCGCTTGCCACAGGTAAAATACCCATTGAGGCGGGCAAGGGCCCTTAAGTGGCTGTAAAGTGGCCACTTAATGGCCTTGATTGGCCTCGGACGGGCGGACTGTTTCCCCCCCACCCCACCCCCAACCCCCCACCCGACTGCCGTAAAGTTGGCCGGAGGCGGAAGCGGGGCAGGAAATTCTCCCGGAGCTTTCCGCTCAATTTTACGCTGCCCCCACGCCACCATCCGACCTGCTGGGGTGGCGTAAAATGCAGCCCAAGGATTCCTACATTAAACAATGACTACAATTCAAAAGTAATTCATTGGCTGTAAAGTGCTTTGGGACATCCTGAGGCTCTGAAAAGCACAATATAGAGGCAAGTCTTTCTTTCTATTGGGAAATAAATGAAAGGACTGAGAAGGAAGATGAAATAGGGCGGCACAGTGGCGCAGTGGTTAGCACCGCAGCCTCACAGCTCCAGGGACCCGGGTTCAATTCCGGGTACTGCCTGTGTGGAGTTTGCAAGTTCTCCCTGTGTCTGCGTGGGTTTTCTCCGGGTGCTCTGGTTTCCTCCCACAAGCCAAAAGACTTGCAGGTTGATAGGTAAATTGGCCATTATAAATTGTCACTAGTATAGGTAGGTGGTAGGGAAATATAGGGACAGGTGGGGATGTTTGGTAGGAATATGGGATTAGTGTAGGATTAGTATAAATGGGTGGTTGATGTTCGGCACAGACTCGGTGGGCCGAAGGGCCTGTTTCAGTGCTGTATCTCTAATCTAATCTAATCTAAAAATAAAGGGGTGAATTCAATGTCAAATCAGGTCCAAAAAAGAAATAAAGAGAGGGAAAGGATTGGATTAAAATAGAAAGTAGAAAGGAAAAGAAAAAAATTAAATGTAAAATCTGACATTTTTTAAATCTCCTAAAACAATTTACAACCTGAAGGAATTAAATACCACACCTGTAACAGGTAATTTTCAGTTTGCAAGATGTTGTCATCAACACTTACCACGTTGTTGAAGGATTACTTATGCTTGTAATGACTAGCCCTAAAAATTTGCAGTGAGTTTAATTCATATGTACCACATAAATACTGCAACTTAACAACATTCAAAACATTTCAGTGGTGAGGCAACTGGCGAAATGCCGATTTTGCAAAGCTAATGGTGTAGCAGCGCAACTCGGACAGCAACTTTTGGATATCCGCACTTAACCACACATCCACCCTTTACACATAAACAGCAAGTACCATTACCCTCACCATTATTTGGACAGCATAATCTAGCCCATTAATTTCTTCAGAAAATATTGCTTTATCTTCATTTAAACTGTGTTATATCTTTATCTTGTTTAACTATGGCAGGAGGATTTGTGTTGTGTTGAAGGGTAAATAGAAGTTGGGAACAACAGGGTAATTTTGATTTTGTGTGATAGTATAAAACGTCGATAACAAAACATTTTAACATCTCTCCTAATCTTTATTCCCATTAACTTCATAGAACCATCTGCGCAATCTGTTGTGCATTCGAGAAACATTTTCTTTTCATTCTTTAACATTAGAGAAAGCAGACACTCTCAGGCACTCTCTCCAAACATCAAAAATTATTCAGTAGGGCAGCAGAGTTCGTAAATACATCCAAGTACATGTATTCAGAGCTCCTGTGTGACTGATGTAAGTTCAACTTACAGCAAATCACAGTCATCAGTAAAAACTCCAAAGCTAGGTAGGAATGTAAGCTGTGAGGAGGACACAAAGAGGCTGCAAATATATATATATATATATATTTATAGACAGGATGAGTGAAAGAACAACAAGGTGAGAGATGGAGTATAATGTGGGGAAGTGTGAGATTATTCACTTTAGTAGTAAGAACAGAAAAGCAGAATACTTTTTAAAAGGCGTGAAAATTCCAAGTCTTGATGTTCAGAGATGTTTAGGTGCACTCAAACTAGGATCAGAGAAAGTTTAGCATGCAGGTACAACAAATAATTAGAAAAGTAAATGGCATGTTGGCCTTTATTGCAAGGAGATTGGAGTACAAGAATAAGGAAGTCTTGCTACAATTGTACTAGGCTTTTGTGAAATCACACCTAGAGCACTGGCTGGGATTTAACACAAAGCCAGTGGCCCCCACTCACCAGCTGGAAAGTCAGGGATGAGCCCCCCTCCGCCTGCCCTGGAAGTCATGGCCGTATTTTATGGTCCTCAGGCAATAAACTGTCTGCAGTCGTGGCTTCTGCCCCTCTAAGGCAGGATGTCCCATCTCCAAGAACTGCTGGCCAAACAGAGGGCCAGCAGTGCCACCAGGAGCACTGGACACTGCTGGGATTGCAGCAGTCCCTGGAGCAGCAGCCACTGAGGAGGCCAGGAGTGTAGGTAAGTGGGGTCAGGGATCACCGGGGCCAATCAGGCAGGCCCTGGCGAGAGGGGATGGAGTTGATTGCGAAGGTGGGGAGGGGGGTCTTCCAGTGCGGGCAGCACTTGCCAGTGGGAGGGCCCTCCATTGGGATCAGGGAAAACTTGGGAAATTATTGCAACTTAATCTAATTAAATAGAATATACTTACCAATACACTATTTAACCAGCATTAATATTTCCTTTAAAATTTGTCTAAGGGTGTTAAAAGAAGTGACTAGTGAGATAGTTGATGCGTTAGTTTTAATTTCCCAACAAGTTTTAATTTTCCAAAATTCCCTAGATTTGGAGAAGGTTCCATTAGATTGAAAAATAGCAAATGTTCTTTATTCAAAAAGGGAGGGAGACAGAAAAGAGGAAACTACAGGCCAGTTAGCTTAAGGGAAAATGTTAGAAGCTATTATTAAAGATGTTATAGCAGGGCAGGGCATCTAGAAAAATTCAAGCTGATCAGGCAGAGTCAACATGGTTTTGTGAAAGGGAAATCACGTTTAACCAATTTATTGGAGTTCTTTGAGGGAGTTACATGTGCTGTGGATGAAGGGGAACCAGTGTATGTATTGTACTTAGATTTCCAGAAGCCATTTGATAAGGTGCCACATCAAAGGTTATTGCAGAAAATAAAAGCTCATGGTGTGGGGAGTAACATATTGGCATGGATGGAAGATTGGCTAGCTAACAGGAAACAGAGAGTAGGCATAAATGGGTGATTTTCTGGTTGGCAAGATGTAACGAGTGGTGTGCCACAGGGATCTGTGCTGGGGCCTCAACTTTTTACAATTTATATAAATGACTTAGATGAAGGGACCGAAGGTATGGTTGCTAAATTTGCTGATGACACAAAGAAAGCTAGGAAAGTAACTTGTGAAGAGGACATAAGGGGGCTACAAAGGGATATAGATAGGTTCAGTGAGTGGACAAAGATCTGGCAAATGGAGTATAATGTGGGAAAGTGTGAAACTGTCCACTTTGGCAGGAAGAATAAAAAAAATTATATTATCTAAATGGTGAGAGATTGCAGAGCTCTGAGATGCGAAGGGATCTGGGTGTCCTAGTGCATGAATCGCAAAAGGTTGGTATGCAGGTACAGCTCGTAATTAGGAAAGCTAATAGAATGTTATCGTTTATGGCGAGGGGAATTGAATACAAAGGTAGGGAGGTTATGCTTCAGCTATACAGGGCATTGGTGAGACTACATCTGGAATACTGTGTACAATACTGGTCTCCTTATTTAAGGATGTAAATGCTTTGGCGGCAGTACAGAGAAGGTTTACTAGACTAATACCTGGAATTGGCGGGCTGAGGAAAGATTGGGCAGGCTAGGCTTCTATCTGCTGGAATTTAGAAGAGTAAGAGGTGACTTGATTGAAACATATAAAATCCTGAGGGGTCTTGACAGGGTGGATGTGGAAAGGACATTTCCCCTTGTGGGAGAATCTAGAACTAGGGGTCACTGTTTAAAAAAAGGGGTCACCTATTTAAGACAGAGATGAGGAGAAATTTTTTCTCTCAGAGGGTCGTGAGTCTTTGAAATTCTCTTCCTCAAAAGGCGATGGAAGCAGAGTCTTTGAATATTTTTAAGGCAGAAGTAGATAGCTTCTTGATAAGCAAGGGGGTGGAAGGTTATCGGGGGTAGGTGGAAATGTGGAGTAATCAGTTCAGCCATGAACTTACAGAATGGCAGAGCAGGCTCGAAGGGCCGAATAGCCTTCTCCAGCTCCTAATTCGTATGTTCGTATGTAACAATGTTAATTTCTTTCCTATGAATACAGCTGATGAAATACGGAATATCAGGAAATATCACTGCAAAATGTAAATGTTGGTATTTGTTGGAATATAATGTGGAAAAATGTGACATTATCCACTTTGATAGGAGAAATAGATGTGCAGAGTATTTCGAAAATGGTTAGAGATTGGAAAGTGTAGATGTACAAAGGGACCTGGGTGTCCTCGTCAATAAGTCACTGTAAGCTAACATGAAGGTGCAGCAAGCAATTAGGAAGGCTAATGGTATGTTAGCCTTTATCACAAGAGGATTTGAGAACAGGAGTACCGAAGTCTTGCTTCAATGGTATCGAACCTTGGTTAGACCGCACCTGGAGTACTGTGTGCAGTTTTCGTCCCCTTACCTTAGGGCGACATTCGAGCTGCTGTATATAGTTTTCAGATGTTCTTTGCACTTTTTAATTTGCACTATGTGTAGGTAGAGGTTTTTAATCACCATTCTCACTGATGATGTGAGGGAGTGCAACAAAGGTTCACCAGACTTGTTCCCGGGATGGCGGGACTGTCCTTTGAAGAGAGATTGGGAAACTGTACCTGTATTCTCTAGAGTTTTGAAGAATGAGAGGTGATCTCATTGAAACCTACAAAATACTTAAAGGGATAGACAGGGTAGATGCAAGCAAGATGTTTCCCCTGGTTGGGGAGTCTAGAACCAGGGGACACATTTCAAAATAAGGGGGAAGCCACTTAAGGCACAGATGAGGAGAAATGTCTTTATTCAGAGGGTTGTGAATCTTTGTAATTCTCTACCCCAGAGGGCTGTGGAAGCTCAGTCATTGAGTATGTTTAAAGCACAGCTTGACAGATTTCTAAATACCAATGGCATAAAGGGATATGGGGATAGTGTGGGGAAAAGGCACTGAAGTGGATGATCAGCCATGACCATATTGAATGACAGAGCAGGCTCGACAGGCTGAATGGCCTACTCCTGCTCTTATGTTCCTATGCTTAAATGTTATACTTGAGAGATCCTTCCAGATGCCCTCAGAAAGGTTAAAAAATGAGTTACCATAACTAATTGTGACAGCAAGAGTTTTCGCAGTTCTTTCACTTAACTGATAATCCCTTAGAACCACTACATAAATTATTAGTCTTTAACAATTACGACAGAAATGCTAGAAGTCATCACTTCCAGACAGTCTTTGTGCAATAATTGCTACTGTAGTCTTCATAAAGATGCATGCCATGGTTTAATTCCTGTTTATTGTTCTACCTGCTATCACTGCTCCCGTCTTTTTCAACAATGCTTCATGTTTGCACATCACAAACTTACTTCTATTTATTCTTAAACAAATTACATTTTTACTACCAAAATAAGGCAATCATAACTCAAAGACTGGCCATTACCAACAGTAAGTCAATATGCAATTACCGGAAATGATATTAACATAAGTTTTGTAGATTTATTACTGTAAAAAGCCAATAGCCCTGACTGCGTTTCATCAAGGAAAAACCTTTAGAGAATTCAATATTATTTTTAAACATAGATATGTTATACAAACTGCCATTGTTTATCATTTCTTTCTATAAAAAGACTAGGAAATAAAATACTAGATTTAATTTTTAATAAACGATGCGTGCACAACCCCAAACAAAGCCTGACTGAGTAAAACATAATTTAGGTCGACATGTTAGCAGTTTTGGTTATAATAGACATTCCATTATGCTGTGTATTGGAATAGGGGATGGAGAGCTCAATAAAGCAACCAAGTTCTTTCATCAACTCAAAGCCGCCAGTCTAGTACCAAACGTGTTGGAGTTTGCTTTACAACTATTAGTTGGCAGGACAAAAGCAAACAGTACCCATGGGGTCTGTCTAAGTATTGTATCTGGTCTGCCAGGAATATGGCCTTATCATTCATTGATACTCATTCCTTTGATCAATCAGATCACTTGTATGTAATAATCTGTCTACTAATTCCTGGCCCAGGTTTATGGAGTACAGTTTTTTTTTCAATTTACAAACAAAACCAGAACAGAAAAGAAATATCCAAAACAACAAACTCAATATTAATTACCATCACACAAACAGTGGCCAAAATTGTTTGCCCAATATTGAAGTGTTGAAGCCTGAATTATCCACTTATAGCTAGAGAATAGCCCAGCAAATTCAATGCCGGAATAGGTACCTCAAGGTAAAAAATGTTCACTTTTCATCTCACTTCAATTACTCCACCATTCTCTTTTTCAAGATAAAACCAACTATAATCTATCATTCATTAAGCTCTGCTTAAATATCAAATAATTTTCAAAATAACACAAAACATCTGCTCATAGAATTCGACAACATGCTTCAATAAATATATTCATAACCACATCCGAAACAAATTCAACATAATTGACTACCAATGCACAAAAAAGTGGGACAAAAATGTTTCTCATATTTCCTCAGCAAACTCTTCCAGAGTTATTAGTTACGGTAAATTTGTATTTGATCTTTCAATGGACTCCAAATCCCATTGATCTTAGATTTCCTCCGGATCACAAAGCCTCAGTGCTGACCATCAACGAGCCAAAGAAAACAGAATCAAAGCTGAAGAGCCCTTCTCAACATAAATTAGTATCAAAGGGGTTTCCCAATCATCTACAAACAAGAGACTATGAAGTGTGTTACTCTAAGTTGATCCGGTTTTACACCGGTCAAATAATCTGTATACGTCAAAACTACATAATGTGCAGGATTTCCTTTGTGAAATGAAGTTCCTAAAACATATCCCAAAATTGTACAGAAAGCGAGTACCCTTATTTGTTCAAATAATTCCTCTTTTAAAAAATGCATTATTGATATGTGGCTGTGAAGTTTCATAAAAAGTATTCGCACAATAAGATACAAAAGGGTTGTAGAACTGTCTATCTAAATTAATAATTATCATCCATTGGAATATCTCACCTTAAATAACTACCTTCCTTTACAAACAGATCGAAGTTGGAACTAGATTGCATTGGTATTTCTAGAATTGCCTGACCTGTCCAATGGTTTATAGCTTTCGAACTATTTGATAATTCCTTTCCAGACAGACACAGACACCCCCTGGAACGAAAATAAACGCACTAAAACGAAATGACTACCACCTAACAACAGTGCTTCCCTTTGATCGTGTAGTGTCGCTGTCTACCGCACGTATTTCTATAGTATTCACTATCCTACAGCAATTACTCTATAAACGTACTAACACTATAAAGATCTCTTCAAATACGTCCGTGTCTCATTGTACCTCCGCTCGATTTCCTCAATTATCAAATATGATGAAATACAGGTAATTTAAATGGAAAGATTAGTATTTTTAGTGCCTTTTTATTTAGAGCGGAATAAATAACAAAAAGAAAATCATTCTTGTGCTGTTAGAATTACAGCGACTCTAAGCATGGGATTCACCAAAAACATTTTCCTGTTTTTCGGAAGCTGGCTAAATTGGACTCGGGATATTTTGTCGCAACCAGAAAACGGAGAAATGCTTAAATCTATCTTCTTTTAAATGTGATTGTTTCAGGCAGTCAACGTTCATGGCTGCAGCATTCCTTCCCCCATCCCGGAGAGAGTTTACATCTTTTGACTGCAAAAACTTGCAGCGTTTGCAAGCTGGCTGGGCTGCTGCATTGAATGTTCACCGACCTTAAACGCCGCAGGAGGCACAATCTGAATTGGTGTTTTAAAAGCATTTCTGCTACACCGTTGTCGTGATTCAGACAATTCCGGGGAGGACGAGAGTAATAAAAGTGGGGTGGGTGAAAAACAATTCAGGTCAAGGCATGCAATCTAGTTGCTGCACTTGCACTGTCTGCCATCCCCAGCATAAGGTGGACAGCAGCCCATACTACAGTCGATGCTGCACTGACACTGGAACAAAAACATTATCATAAACATTTTAGCAGTAATGAGAGTCGGCTGGGGTATCTGTTAATCAGTTCAAAGGAGCCCGCAGATATCCCATAGCAACATTGTCATTTTTAAAAGAAAAACAAAATTGCACTTTCTAACCCTTCAAAAGAAACTAACTTTTAAGAGCACCGATTGGGAGCCTCCTCCCGCTTACCATTGGAGCGTCTGACAATATTTTCCAAAAAAGTGTTCTGAGGGGCAACAAGTCCTTTCCTTCCCCCCGCCATCCTCTCTCCTCAGCGGCTCTGGTAGCAGTGCTGCAGTGGCGGAGCTGGTGCGATGGGGAGAGCGGGGACGCAAGCTGCAGCTCTCGATCTTCCCTGCTCATGGTAACGGCACAGACTGTGCGTGGAGTTTCGAGCTCGGCACAGCCTCCCCTCCCCCCGCCTCCTCATGCCGCTGCTCCGACCACCCCCCCCAAAAAAACAACACGCCGCGAGGACGCGCACCAGACTCGAGGCGGGGGCGAGCTTCAACGCGTGCACCGTCCCTCCACTCTCCCGCCCAATAAATGCAGCACAGCATTGATCCATCCAGAAGATGCACTTCGCCGAACCCCGCCTGCTCCTCTTCACCGAGAGTCCCGTGTGTCTGCATCGACCTGAGAACCAAGCCACCATCAGCATCTTCTACATGTGTGTCGAATCTTACTTCGTTCGAAATGTAACCGCCTTTGATTGTATCCCACTAGGTGCATGAGTTTCTAAAGTGATTGCAAACCTAGCTCTGACATCTCCACAATGCTGACAGCTTTTTCTCTCACAAATACATGCATATACGTACAGAGGGCAGTACCAAGGAGAGTGGTAACCTGCTGCGCCTCTTAATTATATGCTCCAGAGTGTGCAGTCAGTACTGTGGGAATGTTACTTGTGGGCAGCAAATGGTCGGGGTTGATAATGTAAACTCCAGAGTGAGATTGATATTCTGGAGTTTTGCTCCGTTATCTCCTGGGATCGGGGGGTGGGGAAACTAAGTTTGGTAGAATTCATCAGTGGTAACTGTACACAGACCATTGGAAAGAAGCATTTTGATGGACAAACACAGGTACAAATTTGCCATTGGTTAAAATCCAGATCTACAGATACGACTCTTAATAGTTTAATGAATGGCCAGCTACAGTGCAACTTACTTGCACTAATTTCAGGGAAATGACAGAGATTAACTAATGACTAACAAACTCAAACAGCATCACTGAGAAGCGAGCATAGTCCAAATGCACATCCCAACACCAGCTCTAACACCTCCAGCAGCATAATGTTAGCCTGTTTTTTTGAGTCAACATGTACATTAATTCTGGAAACATGTCTGCAAAACATGCCTTAGGGGCATACACTAATGAACAATGAGTGTAGGTCACTCCTTTTAGAATAATTTTTATAGTGATATTTGCCTGTCTGATCTATTAGGCTGTTCATTTTATTCCTATGAACATTTCAAGGGAATTATAAACTCGCTTTGATTTTGTTACTAACAATTTGCCAGATTCTTGAATTTTTCTTTCAGACTTAAAACACTTTGTGTAAAAAGAATTCTAAAGGAAAAATTGAGGAGCATTCTTGCATCTGTATCAGGACTACCATTTTCTGTGTTACAGGCTGCAGAGCAATGCAGCTTCATAAACCTGTAAAACTGCACTTTGATCGTCGTCGTAATATGGCGCATTCAATAGATTCATTATTGTGTCAGTTGATGTGGAGAACGAGGGCCAGAGAAATTGTTTGGTCAAACTACCATAATTGGATTTTTTTTAATTAACTACAAGAAAATAAGAATAAGTAAAAATGTAATTTTAACAGATTTCTATAATTTTATATCTTTAATTTCATGTGAAGTATTTTATAAATATCTGCTTTGTTTTTCTTCTCACCAATATTCTCCCCTCCATTTCTGTCCCAATGTTATTGACTCCATGATGGTGTATAGTTCCACAGGCATTGGGCACCCGTGAGTACTGTGCCCAAGTGGCCATTGTTGGTTGACAATTCAGCTGAAGAAGACATCACAGATAGATGAGCTCAATATTATCCTCATCCAATGTCCATACAGGTACACTTCCAGTGCGAATCATTGGATAGCATTCAAAAGTGGCAACCATGATAAACTTTCCTTACCAATCGCAAGATGCTGAAACCAATTGTAACACCCTACTGTCACCCTGTCTATTTCTCTTTTGCCTTGATGGAGTGCCGTTGAGTGTTGATGTGCATCGCAACCACCATCAGAGGCACTCCTGAACATACACAGCCCGTTGTACACAAAAACAACAGCAGCACAGATCCAAATTTTTGTGAGTGTTCCAATCTTTTGCTGGATTACCTTTGGCCTGCTAAATGTACTGAACATATTTAGTTTAATGGCATATTTATGCTGTGATGCAAGATAACACCATGAGACAAGTATATCGACACACAAAACTAGCTCAGTGTCAATTCCCAGGCCTGCCCCTACCTTGGTGCAATTATCCAGGCTCACGCCTCTCATATTGAACAGCTAGTAAATGCAATCCTTTCATAATTGCACAAAAACATATTGCAACTTTGGTGCATTGTGCCATCTTGATGCTGCATATACACAGAAACAGGCTTTCTTTTCAAAATCAGCCTCTAACAGGCATAAGAGGAAGGGGTATCTAATGACAATATAAATACAGGACAGCAGTGCACAGTGGCTGTTTTTAGTGCCACTCTTAACTTCTGGAATATAAATTAAAAGGTGCATGAGATCTGCTAACCTAGAACAGAACTGAGGTCAAATTTGGTATTTCACTTATCTGCGTGATTTAACCACTCATTGGATAAACTCACCCGGTCTTGTTTGTTTGCTGTATTGAACCCTTTGCTGAGTCTATTAGGAAGGATGCGAGCATAAGAGAGGTGACAATCCCAGGCAGCAGAGGCACTCAGGTTAAAACCTCCCTGTACATGGATGACGTCGCCGTCTTCTGTTCGGATCCGCTGTCTGTGCGCAGACTGATGAACATCTGCAACCAGTTCGAACTGGCCTCGGGAGCCAAAGTTAACCACGGCAAGAGCGAGGCCATGTTCTTTGGGAACTGGGCTGACCGATCCTTTGTCCCCTTCACCGTCAGGTCAGACTACCTGAAGGTGCTGGGGATATGGTTCGGAAGGGCCGGGGCGTGCACCAAAACCTGGGAGGAGCGAGTAGCCAAAGTACAACAAAAGTTGAGCGTGTGGGGGCAGCGATCTCTCTCCATTGTGGGTAAGAACCTGGTCATCAGGTGCGAGGCGCTCACGTTGTTGCTGTACGTGGCGCAGGTCTGGCCGATACCCCACTCCTGCGCTGTGGCGGTCACCCAAGCCATTTTCCGCTTCATCTGGGGATCTAAAATGGACCGGGTCCGGAGGGACACGATGTTCAAATCTCTGGATAAGGGCGGGAAAAATGTACCCAACGTGGCCCTCATCCTGATGACCACCTTCGTGTGTGGCTGCATCAAGCTGTGTGTAGACCTCCAGTACGCAAACTCCAAGTGTCACTACGTGCTGAGGTTCTATCTGTCCCCGGTGTTGCGAAGGATGGGCCTGGTCACATTGCCGCGGAACGCTCCATGCAGTTGGACCGTGCCGTACCACCTATCCTTCGTGGAGCAGTTTCTGCGGGAAAACACCTTTGACCACCGGTCCATCAGGCAGTGGTCTGCACGGAATGTCCGCAAGGCCCTACGGGAAAAGGAGACGGTGGATCCTGTCGGATGGTTCCCTGAGCAGACCGTCAAAGTCATTTGGCGGAATGCCTTATCACCAGAACTTTCAAACAAGCACCAAGATGTAGCTTGGCTGGTGGTGAGAAGGGCCCTCCCCGTCAGATCCTTCATGCACGCCCGAAGTCTCGCCCCCTCCGCACAATGCCCCCGCGGTGGCTGTGGTGGGGAAGAGTTGCCCACCTCCTCCTGGAATGTGTCTTTGCAAAGCAGGTGTGGAAAGAGATGCAGTGGTTTTTGTCGAGGTTCCTCCCAAGCAGCTCGGTAACACAGGAGTCTGTGCTCTACGGGCTGTTCCCAGGGACGCACACCGAGACAAACATCAACTGCTGCTGGAGGACTATCAATTCGGTGAAAGACGCCCTTTGGTCTGCCCGAAACTTGCTGGTCTTCCAGCGCAAAGAGTTGTCCATGACCGAATGTTGCAGACTGGCACATTCCAAGGTCCAGGACTACGTGCTGAGGGACACACTAAAGCTTGGGGCAGCCGCAGCAAAGGCTCAATGGGGAAAGACCACAGTGTAAGGTCCCCCCACCAAGCTGAACTGAGGGGCTGGATCCATGGGAAATCCCTCGAACTGTATCGGGAAAATTTTGTGTGCTGTAAATGTAAGAATGTATATGGCATGACAATGAAATGGAAGGGTTGTGAGGCAACTCATGATTCTATAGAAGGAAACTGATCACCTTTGCACTGTTTGTATTTTTTGACTTGATGCTGTTTTAAACTGTTTGGGAATGTAATTTTTACAGATTTTTATGAATAAAGTATATTTTGGAAATTAAAAATAAATAAATAAATAAACTCACTGAGCAATCAGGCAAGCTTGATGAAGTACTTTATAAATACTATAAACAATGTCCTTTGATAAATCTCTGAGATCTTCAACATTATTTGCAACATGTGAAATAACTCCCCATTCTATTCCTCAACTTGAATCACTAGACCAGAACTGCTTGTCTCAGTGATGACAATGCATAGCTCTACACCAGCAATACTTTACTGGCAGCATTCAAACCACCAGCACTTACATTATCTACTTTGAAAGGGAAGTGGCACTGTGTGCAGCTGCTGTCCTGCTGGTCACAGCAAAGATATTTGCTTTGGTTCTTTGCATGACTGACAAGCTAATTTTTTTTGCTTCACTTTCTTTGCAGGCAACTCCAAAATTGAAGTTTATTTCTGATCCAAACACTGAATTTCTATATGTCAAACCACATCCTGTTCACTCTGTATTCTTTTGGGCCTCCTTATCTCGAGAGACAATGGATACGCGCCTGGAGGTGGTCAGTGGTTTGTGAAGCAGCGCCTGGAGTGGCTATAAAGGCCAATTCTGGAGTGACAGGCTCTTCCACAGGTGCTGCAGAGAAATTTGTTTGTTGGGGCTGTTGCACAGTTGGCTCTCCCCTTGCGCCTCTGTCTTTTTTCCTGCCAACTACTAAGTCTCTTCGACTCGCCACAATTTAGCCCTGTCTTTATGGCTGCCCGCCAGCTCTGGCGAATGCTGGCAACTGACTCCCACGACTTGTGATCAATGTCACACGATTTCATGTCACGTTTGCAGACGTCTTTATAACGGAGACATGGACGGCCGGTGGGTCTGATACCAGTGGCGAGCTCGCTGTACAATGTGTCTTTGGGGATCCTGCCATCTTCCATGCGGCTCACATGGCCAAGCCATCTCAAGCGCCGCTGACTCAGTAGTGTGTATAAGCTGGGGGTGTTGGCCGCTTCAAGGACTTCTGTGTTGGAGATATAGTCCTGCCACCTGATGCCAAGTATTCTCCGAAGGCAGCGAAGATGGAATGAATTGAGACGTCGCTCTTGGCTGGCATACGTTGTCCAGGCCTCGCTGCCGTAGAGCAAGGTACTGAGGACACAGGCCTGATACACTCGGACTTTTGTGTTCCGTGTCAGTGCGCCATTTTCCCACACTCTCTTGGCCAGTCTGGACATAGCAGTGGAAGCCTTACCCATGCGCTTGTTGATTTCTGCATCTAGAGACAGGTTACTGGTGATAGTTGAGCCTAGGTAGGTGAACTCTTGAACCACTTCCAGAGCGTGGTCGCCAATATTGATGGATGGAGCATTTCTGACATCCTGCCCCATGATGTTCGTTTTCTTGAGGCTGATGGTTAGGCCAAATTCATTGCAGGCAGACGCAAACCTGTCGATGAGACTCTGCAGGCATTCTTCAGTGTGAGATGTTAAAGCAGCATCGTCAGCAAAGAGGAGTTCTCTGATGAGGACTTTCCGTACTTTGGACTTCGCTCTTAGACGGGCAAGGTTGAACAACCTGCCCCCTGATCTTGTGTGGAGGAAAATTCCTTCTTCAGAGGATTTGAACGCATGTGAAAGCAGCAGGGAGAAGAAAATCCCAAAAAGTGTGGGTGCGAGAACACAGCCCTGTTTCACACCACTCAGGATAGGAAAGGGCTCTGATGAGGAGCCACCATGTTGAATTGTGCCTTTCATATTGTCATGGAATGAGGTGATGATACTTAGTAGCTTTGGTGGACATCCGATCTTTTCTAGTAGTCTGAAGAGACCACGTCTGCTGACGAGGTCAAAGGCTTTGGTGAGATCAATGAAAGCAATGTAGAGGGGCATCTGTTGTTCACGGCATTTCTCCTGTATCTGACGAAGGGAGAACAGCATGTCAATAGTCGATCTCTCTGCACGAAAGCCACACTGTGCCTCAGGGTAGACGCGCTCGGCCAGCTTCTGGAGCCTGTTCAGAGCGACTCGAGCAAAGACTTTCCCCAGGTCGCTGGAGCTGTGAGGCAGCACCACAGCCTCACAGCTCCAGCGATCCAGGTTCAGTTCTGGGGTACTGCCTGTATGGAGTTTGCAAGTTCTCCCTGTGACTGTGTGGGTTTCTACCAGGTGCTCCAGTTTCCTCCCACAGCCAAAAGACTTGCAGGTTGATAGGTAAATTGGCCATTGCAAATTGCCTGTAGTGTAGGTAGGTGGTAGGAGAATGGTGGGGATGTGGTAGGGAATATGGGATTAATGTAGGATTAGTATAAATGGGTGGTTGTTGGTCAGCACAGACCTGGTGGGCCAAAGGGCCTGTTTCAGTGCTGTATCTTAAAATAAAATATTTTAGAAAATTGACATGATTGTAAATAGCACATTTTTTCAGGCTGTCTTTAGATTGCATTATTATACATTCTGTGGAGTGGCACGACATTTCTCAATTGGTTATTTTTATTTTCAATTTATAGACATTCTAATTCAAGCATCATATTTCATATCATACTTTCTAGCATTTATTAGCATTCAAATATATGATGAAATTCTAAATCATAAGTTTAATAGCCATAACCATATCCATAATAAATTCTGGAAAGGTCCCAGTGGATTGGAAAACTGCAAATGTAACACCTCTGTTGAAGAAAGGAAGGAGACAGAAAGCAGAAAGTTATAGGTCAGTTAGCCTAAGATCTGTCATTGGGAAAATGCTAGAATCTGTTATTAAAGAGGTTGTAGCAGGACATCTAGAAAATCACAATACAATCATGCAGGTTTTGTGAAAGGTAAATCATGTTTGACAAATTTATTAGAGTTCTTTGAGGATGTAACAAGCTGAGTGGATAAAGGGGAACCAGTAGATGTAGTATATTTGGATTTCCAAAAGCCATTTGATAAGGTGCCACATAAAAGGTTATTACACAACATAAGAGCTCTTGGTGGTGAGGGTGATATATTAACATGGATAGAGGACTGGCTAACTAACAGGAAACAGAGAGTCGGGATAAATGGGTCATTTTCAGGGTGACAAACTAACTAGTGGAATGCCACAGGGATCAGTGCTAGGGCCTCAGCTATTGGAGTTTAGCAGATTGAGAGGTGATCTTATTGAAACATGTAGAATCTGAAGGGGCGTGACAGGGTTGATGCTGAGAGGATTTTTCCCCTCATGGGAATCTAGAACTAGGGGGCACAGTTTCAAATGAAGGGGTCTCCCATTTAAAACAGAGATGAGAAGGAATTTCTTCTGTCAGAGGGTTGCTTTTGTTTGGAAGTGGAAGCTGGGTCATTGAATGTATTCAAGGCTGAGTTAGACAAGAGTTTTGATTGACAAGGGAGTCAAGGGTGATGGGGGACAGACAGGGAAGTGGAGTTAAGACCACAGTCAGATCAGCCATGATCTTATTGAATGGCAGAGCAGGCTTGAGGGAGCGATTGGCCTACTCCTGCTCGTAATTCTTATGTTCTTATAACCACTTGAATATAATGACAATTAAGAAGCTTCACCCAAGCCCCTACCTCCAAACAGGGTATCCCTGACCTTCTACAGGATGTTATTTCATATGTACTTATAGTCATATTTCCGCACATATATAAATTACCTTTCATTTATCTGCAGTAAATGTAATTTGTCAATCATTGGCTGATATGTCAAACCGCTCCGAAGGCCTTTGAATAATTTCTGCCTCGGCATTTTGTCCTCCCACACAGATTTATGTCAATAATAAACTTAGAAACTCTGATTTCAAACCTTCTATTGAGCATCAAATGGAGCAGGAGGCTCCGGGAGGCCTTCCCAACCCGCTCCCGCCTCCACCCCATTTTACGGGGGGCGGGGGGTGTGCAAAAAACAGGCGGCCTGCCCCAGGCCGATCAAGGCACTTAAGTTGCCAATTAATAGCCACTTAAGGGCCTTCGTCCATCTCCACGCGGATTTTACATGTGACAAGTGGGCATCCTGGAGCTGGAAAGGCCGCCCGGTAAAAGCTGGTGGCCTCTCAGCGCCCCGGGGGTGGGCCCTGATCATCGGGCAGGAGCCCGATTGAGGTCTGCCCCCGCTTCCCCAACTACCCCGAGAAACCAAGACGCACCCCCCCCCCTTCCCCCAAAATGACCACCCTTGCCTCGCCGGGGCCCGACCAATTACCCCCAGAGAGGCAACCAAAACTCGCCTTGGATCCCAGCTCCCAGGCATCCTCTTCGGCCTTCCATGACGGTGCTTCTGATATGACCTCCTTTTTCCTCAACCGAGGATTTCCCCCCACTGTGGTTGACAGGGCCCTCAACCGTGTCCGACCCATTCCCCGCACCTCTACCCTCACCCCTTCCCCTCCCTCCCAGAACCGTGACAGGGCTCCCCTTGTCCTCACTTTTCATCCCACCAGCCTCCATATCCAAAGGATCATCCTCCGCCATTTTCGCCACCTCCAACGTGATGCCACTACCAGTCGCATCTTCCCCTCCCTTCCCCTGTCAGCATTCCGAAGGGATCGTTCCCTCCGCAACACCCTGGTCCACTCCTCCATTACCCCCACCACCTCGTCCCCGTCCCAGGGCACCTTGCCCTGCAATCGCAGGAGGTGCAATACCTGCCCACTTATCTCCTCTCTCCTCACTATCCCAGGCCCCAAACACTCCTTTCAGGTGAAGCAGCGATTTACTTGTACTTCTTTCAATGTAGTATACTGTATTCGCTGCTCACAGTGTGGTCTCCTCTACATTGGGGAGACCAAGCGCAGACTGGGTGACCGCTTTGCGGAACATCTCCGCTCAGTCCGCAAGCAGGACCCTGAGCTTCCGGTTGTTTGCCATTTCAACACTCCCCCCTGCTCTCATGCTCACATCTCTGTCCTGGGATTGCTGCAGTGTTCCAGTGAACATCAACGCAAGCTCGAGGAACAGCATCTCATCTACCGATTAGGCACACTACAGCCTGCTGGACTGAACATTGAGTTCAATACTTTCAGAGCATGACAGCCCCCCATTTTACTTTCATTTTTAGTTATTTTTTCTTCCTTGTTTTTACATTCTTTTTTACATTTTTTACAATCTTTTTTTTTGCATTTATTTCATTTCATCTTAGTTTGTTCAGTTTGCTTACCCACAGTTTTTTTTCAGGTTTGCACTTGCTGCTGTTCAATATTCAGTGTATTTACACCTAATCTGTACTGATGCTTTGTCTTTCAACACACCATTAACATATTGTTTGCCTTTGCAATCTACACCTTCTCCTTTGTTATCTCTTGCCCCACCCCCACCTCACTTGCTTATAATCTGTGACTTTTCTAATATTTGTCAGTTCCGATGAAGGGTCACTGACCCGAAACGTTAACTCTGCTTCTCTTTCCACAGATGCTGCCAGACCTGCTGAGTGATTCCAGCATTTCTTGTTTTTATTTCAGATTTCCAGCATCCGCAGTATTTTGCTTTTATCCTCTTCGGTCGGTTAGGCTACAGTCTCAGCAGTGGCCACCGCTTCCAGTGGCGCTGCTGGGACTAAGAGCTGCCGGCTCAATGAGGCGGGACTTCCTTTCTCAAGTGGGTGGAAGTCCTGCCTCGGAACAATTAAAGCCTAGGGAGCCATAAAATGCGGGATGGATCCCCAGGCAAGGCGGCAGCAGGTTCTCCACCGACTTTTATGTCGGTGGCCAGCTCCCGTCCATCCAAAATAAAATCCAGCCCAGTGACTTCCACTAATATATCAACAAAGTACGCCAAGTACTGGCTGTATTCCAACCAACTGATTCCTGGGACATAGTGTGAGCATTTTCTACTAATAGCACTTGCCCTTTGTATGCTTTGGTGGCATTTGTTTTTCCAAATGCACATTCAGTGTAATATAATCCATATACTCTCTTATTGTACTAACTTTAACACCCACATCTCACAAGTGCCACCATTCAATGTTGAGGGTTTCATTTTGCCTCTTAACAAGCGTTTTAATCTTTGTAAAGCTTTCTTTTTTCCTTAGCTCCATTACATACTTGCTAGATGTTTAGATTATGACTGAGATCATTATTATAATTACAGTAAGAACTTATTTCTAAAACAATAAAAAAATTCTATTTGGCTGCTTATTGCTAATATTAGTTTAGATCACTGATTTCCATCATTGAGGTTTTAATCTCTTTTCATTTCAATCTGATCTTTCATTTAGACTATCTACAATAGTGCAATACACTGTATTTCAATTTGAGTGCAATTGACATTCTGATGTGTATTAACCTACTAAAATGAATAAAGTTGAAAAAACATGAAAAAAAGACTAGGCACGATGTAATTCACTTATAACAGTCGCAGTTTATACATACAGTTGGGCAAACCAGACAAAATCTGATTTCCCAAACTATGTAATAAAAGTAATGCATGTTTTGTTGGTTGTAAATGGAAGAAATATCAGCTTGTCTCGACAAATTGAGTAAATGCAGACTTTTTATATCACAAATTCTAGACAGTTCTGATCCAGCAAGCATTTTCAGTTGTGAATAAGTCTGTTTTATAACTACGTTAGATATGAAAATCTGAATTTTAAATCAATGGAAAAGGATGCTGTCTGTACTTCTCTGCTGCAATATGACAATAACAGAAAGAAAGAAAAGCTTGTTGCAGGGAAAGTTGCCAACCCATGCTGCCATAACATCTGTTACATGCTATGCACTAAGGCTGCATTGTATCATTTATTTTATAGTCACTGAAGGTCCCTTCCAATTCGAATGGTTATCAGTTATAATGGGCAAATCAAGTTAGCACTGCATTTCTTAAGAAGGTTATTTCACTTTTATTGGGCCAAAGTAAAAAGTGAATTCTAATTTACCAGCCGTAATCTCACCACTTTTATTCTGTTGAAGTTTAAGATAAACATGTTACCCCAATGGCTAGGGTAGTCAACCTCTTCTCTCTAAATTTTAAGCATGTGCCTCCCGTATAACCCTAAAAAATGTAACTGCTGTCTGTATTGACCATAAGCAGCCAGTGAATGCTATTCCTGAACTGCTGGTTCAAGTACCAATGATAATACTGTCATGCTCCAGCTACACTGTGTTCAAGCACCCCCTGCTGTCTTCATTTGAACAGCCTTCTTTGATGTAAATGTGAGCAAAATACATACAACATTGTTGTATTATTGAGATGTGTATTGCACCTTTTCCTTCTGTTTGCATTCAAACTGAATCCTTGGTGAGTTTGTGAGTGTCTACACTGGTACACAGATCTCCAAGTATATTCTCATTGCTACATACTATTCGACTTGGACCCTATACTATATCTAACTACTCCTTAAACAAAGCACTGCTGTAGATAGTGGAGCATACCAGTCAATATGTTGTTGTAAGTGCATCCAAAAGATGACTTGGATGAAATTTGGTTAAGTAGACTATGTTCAGGAATGCTATCCTTATCCTTGCTGACAAACTGTTCATCTCTGACACTAATACCTTTTACACTCTTGCATGCATGTTTTTTAATTGAGAGTGGACCAAGATGTTATGTTATGTTTCCAGTACAGTTGCAAGTATCACCATTAAAATGCATTAACAATCTAGGCATAAGTCTGCAGGGGTCTAGCAGAAATGAGTGGGAAATCAGCTGGAACCAGATATGCCAGGTTCCAGCTTCCACGATGAGTTTCTGAGAGGGCCTGTTTGGGGTGGAACCTCATCTGCCCCAAACATGGCCCATGAGGTCAGAGAAGATAAGGACAGGGGAGGATTTTCCACATTGTGAATTTCTTCATTCCTGAATTCCTTTCTGCCTACCAGCCAGTACCCCAAAGTTTCAAATGATCTTCCCATTAAATGCTGGGAAGTGTAGGGGAGTGCATAGCGTTACAGTAAGGATCCAGTTGAACTCTCAAGTAAATTCAGGGCCAATTTATTTCCAGGAGGTATTAAAGGCTCTTAATTCATTGACTGGGTAAATCTTCTACAATTCTAAATTCTTTCACCCTTTCCCCCACTTCTACAGCCCAGCATTACCACCTTCATGAAATTGCATCATCTCTGACTCAAACATGTGGAATGCCACAGGAGATGTGCTGCTCTTAGAGAAACAGTTAATAATAGAGACACATATTACCAGAGATAGACTTAAATAACTAATTAGTACATCTCGCACACGCATTTGAACATTGGTGACCTACAAGATCACTTCATTGAATACACCTACAGCTTCCCATCTTGCTCATCTAATCCAAATTAGTTTTCACCACGCAATGCTAGTATTATTTTAACAACTATTGTGTAACAGTGAATCAGTGGGGTAAATTCACTGATCCTGTGCTGTCAGTGGGGTACCTAGTATGAAAGTGACACTGATAGAGACTGAGATACAATACTGTAACCCAGATTTTCCAGCCTGTGCTCCCTTTGAGTTTAGTTTCCAACTGCAAGTGCAAGCTCGGTAAACTGCCCTAGTGGTTCATCACTGATTACATTGGGCTGATTTCCAGCTTGGCTGCACGTCAGGCAGGTACTAGGTGGAGTAGTCACAATGAGAGGAGTGGGAACCATATTTATGGTCTCCTCCTGAGGTCCCCAGCATCAAAGATGCCAGTCTTCAGCTATCCGATTCACTCCACGTGATATCAAGTAATGGCTGAAGGCACTGGATACTGCAAAGGCTATGGGCCTGACAACATTTCGGCAATAGAAGACTTGTGCTTCTGAATTAGCCGCGCCCAGAACCAAGCTGTTCCAGTACAGCTACAACACTGGCATCTACCTGGCAATGTGGAAAATTGCCCGGATATGTCCTGTGCACAAAAAGCAGGACAAATCCAACCCAGCCAATTACTGCCCTATTAGTCTACTCCCGATCATCAGCAAAGTGATGGAAGGGGTTGGTGACAGTGCTATCAAGTGGCACTTGCTCAGCAATAACCTGCTCACTGACGCTCAGTTTGGGTTCCACCAGGGCCACTTAGCTTCTGACCTCATTACAGCCTTTGTCAAAACATGGACAAAAGAGCTGAACTCCAGAGGTGAGGTAAGAGTGACTGCCCTTGACATCAAGACAGCATTTGACTGAGTATGGGATCAAGGAACCCTAGCAAAACTGGAGAATGTGAATCAGGGGAAAGCTCTCCAATGGTTGGAGTCATACCTAGCAGAAAGGATGATGGTTGTGGTTGTTGGAGGTCAATCTTCTCAGTCCCAGGACATCACTGCAGGAGTTCCTCAGGGTAGTGTCCTTGGCCCAACCATCTTCAACTGCTTCATCAATGACCTTCCCTCCAACATAAGGTCAGAAGTGGGAATGTTCGCTGATGATTGCACAGAGTTCAGTTTCATTTGCAAATCCTCAGATACTGAAGCAGCCCATGTCTATTTGCAGCAAGACCTGGACAACATCCAGGCTTGGGCTGATAAGTGGCAAGTAGCATTCGCACCACACAAGTGCCAGGCAATGACCATCTCAAGCAAGAGAGAATTTAACTATCGCCCCTTGATGTTCAATGGCATTACCATCAACATCCTGACGATCACCATTGACCAGAAACTGAACTGGGCCAGCTGCAAGAACAGGTCAGAGGCTGGGAATTCTGTGGCAAGTTCTGTGGGATCCAGGGTGAGCTAGCCAATTGGATACAAAATTGGCTTGGTGATAGGAGGCAGAGGGTGGTAGTGGAGGGTTGTTTTTCAGATTGGAGGCCAGTGACCAGTGGTGTGCCGCAGGGATCGGGTGCTGGGCCCTCTGTTGTTTGTCATATATATTAATGACTTGGACGTGAATGTAGGGGGCATGATTAGTAAGTTTGCAGATGACACCAAAATTGGTGGTATAGTGGACAGTGAAGAAGGTTGTCTAAGGTTACAACAGGATATCGATCAACTGGGAAAGTGGGCAAGAGATTGGCAAATAGAATTTAATGCAGACAAATGTGAAGTGATGCATTTTGGGAAGTTAAACCAGGGCAGGACATATACAGTGAATGGCAGGGCCCTGGGGAGGGTTGTTGAGCAGAGAGACCTTGGGGTGCAAGTACATAGTTCCCTGAAAGTGGCAACACAGGTAGACAGGGTGGTGAAGAAGGTGTATGGCATGCTTGCCTTCATTGGCCAAGGCATTGAGTACAAGAGTTGGGACATCATGTTAAAGTTGTACATAACATTGGTTAGGCCGCACTTGGAGTACTGTGTGCAGTTCTGGTCGCCGCACTACAGGAAAGATGTGATTAAGCTAGAGAAGGTGCAGAAAAGATTCACAAGGATGTTGCCTGGTTTGGAGGGCTTGAGTTATAAAGAGAGATTGGATAGGCTGGGTCTGTTTTCCCTGGAGCAAAGGAGGCTGAGAGGGGACATGATAGAGGTATATAAAATTATGAGAGGCATAGATAGGGTAGATAACCAGAGTCTGTTTCCCTTGGTAGGGGTGACTAAAACTAGAGGGCATAGATTTAAGGTGAGAGGGAGGAAGTTTAAAGGGGATCAAAGGGGTAAATTTTTCACACAAAGAATAGTGGGTATCTGGAATGAGCTGCCAGAGGAGGTGGTGGAGGCAGGAACAGGAGCAACATTTAAGAGGCATCTGGACAGGTACTTGAATGAGAAAGGCATAGAGGGATATGGAATTAATGTAGGCAGGTGGGATTAGTATAGGCAGGGATTATGGTCAGCATGGACGCGGTAGGCCAAAGGGCCTGTTTCAATGCTGTACGACTCTATGACTCGATGAGTTACTCACCTCCTGCCTCCCCAATGTCTGTCCACCATCTACGAGGCACAAGTCAGGAGTGTTATGGAATACTCTCCACTTGCCTGGATGACTGCAGCTCCAAGAAGCTCAAAAAACGCAAGAAGCTAACAGCATCCAGGACAAAGCAGCCTGCTTGATTGTGACCCCCTCCACCACCTTAAACATTCACTCCCTCCACCACCAACACACAGTGGCAGCAGTGTGTACCATCTACAAGATGCGCTACAGCAACTCACCAAGGTTCCTTAGACAGCACCTTCCAAACCCGTGACCTCTACCAACTAGAAGGATAAGGGCAGCAGATACATTGGAACACCACCACCTGCAAATTCCCCTCCAAGTCATACACCACCCTGATTTGGAACTATATTGCCATTCTTTCACTGTCACTAGGTCAAAATCCTGGAACTCCCTTCCTAACAGCACTGTTGGTGTACCTACACCCCAAGGAATGCAGCAGTTCAAGAATGCAGCTCACCACCACCTTCTCAAGGGTAATTAGGGATGGGCAATAAATGCTGGCCTAGCCAGTGCCGCTCACATCCTCCGAACGAATAAACAAAAAAAAAAATCGGTCCCGACTAGAATACTTTGAATAAGCTGCTAGCACTCAAACGAACACTGACAACTTGCTAATTGGGGCAGGACAGGAACTCCTGCAAGTAAACAGAAAATGCTAGAAATACTCAGCAGGTCAGGCAGCATCAATGGAGCGAGAAACAGTGTTAATGGCTGAATTTTACTGGAATTGTGAAAGTCCCGACGTCACAGTCTAAATCAGGTCCCATGGCTTCACGGGCAGGTGATGGGACAGGAAACCAGATTTTGCCGTCAGTGTAAAATTAATGGCTGGCAGTCACGGGAGCCAGCCAATAACAGATGGCAAGTGAGAGGAAATCCCAGCAGCTGAAACACAGACACCAGCACTAGGATCAAAGGCATCACAGAGGCAGCTGGAAGGGAGGCTAAACAAAGGAATAAGGAATCGCTGCATTTAGAGGAAGGGTGGTTCCCAGATTTTGTGATGCCTCCCAGGCTGCAAGGGCAAGTAGAGAGGTGATCTTCCCAGTCGATGGGAAGAGGAGGCCAGCAAGTCTCACCAAGAAGGCAAGGCTGAAGGTCGCAGAGGAAGTCAGCATTCTGGGGGTGGTTGCACAAGTTTGGGTGCAGTGCCGCAAGCCATTCAATGATCTGTTGTGGTCTGGCAAGGTGAGTAGCATTCATAATACCAAGTTTGCAGGTGCTGGAGCAGCAGCGTGAAGAGTGTGGACATCTGTCAGAGTTTCCAGAGGCTGCTCGCATCCATGGGCGGACAATGAAGGAGTCCATCCATGCTATGAGTGGTGCCATGGCTCTGGTCTATAAGCACTTGTCCTTCTCCATTGAGAGGGTAGTGATCCTCATGGAGAGCCATATGCAGTATACCACCCAGTGGATGTAGGAGGTTCGCGCTGACTTGCATACCATCACCTCATCCATGAGCTCAGTGGAGCGAAGGACAGGCGGGATAGGCCTGAGACGCCTGGACCACTTGCCAGATGCTCAAGCACTTCAGGTGAACAGGGAAGGATAGGTGAGCCTTGAAATTGTGGAGGAACAGCTGCTTGAAGCCCCTGGGGGCTCTTCTCAGGGAGCTCCTGGCCTGGACAGTGGTCCCTCAGCCCCTTTGAAGGTGACACAAACGTTTCAAGAGGCCATGATGACACAGGCGGCTCCCACCCTGAACCCCCACCCGTGCAGGGAATCTCTGAGCCTCCGGCACCCAGACATCGTCTAATGCACCAGAGCAGAATGGCAAACAGCCTACCTCCACTTCAACTGGATGCACCGGGACAGCACAACATAAGAGCATGCACAAGTGTTTGCGTAAATCCTCCGAGTTGCACTTGGGACTCACTGGGTGAGAATGTCTAAGGATTGTGTTACAACCAGCTGAGAAAAGTGGCTAGGGGTTCCTTTCAGCCTTCACCTGGTCTTACTGTAACAGGGTTTAATTTTTAAACACACCATGTTTTGAGCTCCCCCTTGGTGAATCCTTATTCACCACTTTCCAATTATAAGGTAAAGAAATGAGCACAAACAGGCTTTCTTAGGTTTAAAGAAGAAAAGAGAAATTTATTAAAACTTAAACTCTAATTCAGTTAATGCCTATGGATACACGACGCATCCATATGCGATACACACATGCAGATAGGGACAGAAAAGAGCAGAAGAAAAATAAAGAGGTTTGAGGCAATATCTGAAGAGTTTCTTGTTAATGTGCTTTGAGCTCACTGTAGTGTCCTTTTATAGGTAGTTCTTGCTTGTAGGTAATTCTTGTTTTTCATTGGGGCCCAGTATTCTTCTAAAACCTTGTTCACTGTAGGAAACTTTTCTCTCTTGGGGTTCATGTCTCTTCAATGGACTTCAAAGCTGGTGAGAAAGAGAGGAGAGCAGACAGGAGAGAGATGTTCTCAACCCAGGAGCCAGGAGTTTTCTGAGTTTAAACTCTCAGTTCAAAAATCTGCAACAGCCAGTTAGTCATGTGACTAAACTGCTCTGACCACGTCTCTTCTGTGTATTGTATGGAAGCAGGGACTGGTTCCTTTGTTCCAACACTGTCTGCTAGTATGCAAAAATGTCTCTCCAGCTAGGAGCCTGGCAATTCCTTGTAATAGGCCCTCTTTTCTGCCCAGCAACAATTTGAAGTTTAATGTCCATGTGGCAAAATTAATGTGCCTCATTCTTGGCAGATGGTGGCCTGCATGACAATTGGCTCAATGTGTCAAAAGAAAGGTCAATGTTTGCTTCCGATAACATTTCAAATGCTCATTTATGCAGTATTCAACTATCATCAGCTGGTGAGCTCTTGAGAGGGAGGTCATGGAAAGATCTGCAATGCATGAGGGCAATGTCATGACGGGACAACTGAGATAGCAACAGCATTCAAGGAGTGGCCACCAAGACTATATGAGGGAGAACACTGAATCGTTTACATGGAGTTTAAGGGACCCTCAGGAGAAACATGTCCATATGAGTGATTTACATGTCTCCCCGGCACGCGTGTCAATGCCCGTTGACAGTGGCCCCTTGGGTGCATTGCCATTGCCTGCCTGGTTGCAAACCCCCTCCAGATCTACCCTGGAGGAGGAGTCAGCGTGCTGAAGGAAGTCCTAATTCTCCAAAGTTACTCACCTCTGGAGCTCCACTTTGTGCAGAGTACAGCATACCACAATGATACATGAGACCCTTGATGAGGTGTACTGCAGGACTCCATCAAATCTATCCAGGCATCAGAACGTCATTTTCAGAAGGCCTATGGCCTATTAAATGTTTGCCCTTGTAGTCGCGTGGCAGCTGTTGTAAGTGTCCTCTGCCTCTCGGGATTCTGCAGAGGTGTAAGGAGCCATGTTTTCAGCACATAGCCCTAGTCACCCAGTATCCATCCAGGAAGGCATTCGGGAGGGCTGAAAAGTTTAAGCACCTGGGATTGTCTCAGGATGAATAAGTCATGACAGCTATTTGGAACCTTGCACTTACCAGCAGGATCCTTTTGTGGTGGTCACATATTAGTTGTATAGTTAGCAAGTGGAAACCCTTCCTGTTGATAAAGGCTCCTGACTGCTCTGGCGGAGCCTTGATAGCTACTTGTGTGCAGTTGATTATCCACTGCACCTGGGGGAATCCAACGATGGCCCCTAATCTAACTACCCTCTCTGTCTGACTGGCCTGATCTTTGCAAAAGCATATGTATTGGTTTGCTTTCCTGCACAAGGCATTCGTGACCAGATTGTTGTCACGATGGGCAGCTGACTGGGAAAACACACAGATGTCTCCAAGTACCCCTCGAATGATTCGCTATAGAAAAGTCAAATAAGAATAAAACTGGACGAACCACCCAGCATCAATCTAGGCACGGGGAACGACAAAGGCCCGTACCCTGACTAGTTAATCCTTCAAAGTTCTAACATTTGGAAACTTTTGCCAAAATTGGGAGAGCTGTCCTACAGAATAGTCAAGCAACAGCCTGACATATCATACTCACCAAATCACACCTTACAACCAATGTCCCAGTCTCCTGCATTACCATTCCTGGGTATGTTCTGTCTCACCAGCAGGACAGACCCAACAGATGTGGCAGCACAATGGTATACGGTTGGGAGGGAGTGGCCCTAGGAACCCTCAACATTGACTCTGGATCCAATGAAGTTTGATGACATCACATCAAATATGGACAAACAAATCTCCTACTGATTATCACCTACTGCCCTCCCTCAGCTGATGAATTCGTGTTTCTCCATGTTAAACACCATTGGAACAAGCACTGAGGGTAGCAAGGGCACAGAATGGGGGACTTCAATGTCCATCAATGTGCTACCGAGCCATCTGAGTCCTGAAAGATATATGTGCCAGGCTGGGCCTGTGGCAGGTGTTGAGAGAACCAACAAGAGGGAAAAACCTACTTAATCTTGCCCTCACAAATGTAGCTGTCGCAGATGCATCTGTCCATGGCAGTAATGATAGGAATGACCACTGCACCGTCCTCATGTAGAAAAAGTCTTGACCTCACACTGAGGACACACTCCATCGTGTTGTGTGGCATTACCACCGTGCTAAATAGGATAGAATCAGAACAGTTCTAGCAGCTCAAAGCTGGGCATCCATGAGATGCTGTGGGCCATCATCAGCAGCAGAATGGTATTCAACCACAATCTGTTACCTTACGGCCCGGCATATCCCTCACTCTACCATTACCATCAAGCAAAGAGACCAACCCTGGTTCAATGTAGGAGAGCATGCAGGAGCAACACAAAGCACACCTAAAAATGAGGTATCAACCTGGCGAAGCTATAACATAGGACTATATGCATGCTAAACAACGGAAGCGGTATGCTATAGACAGAGCTAAGCAATCCTATAACCAACGGAAGCAATCTAAGCTCTGCAGCCCTGTCACATCCATTCATGAATGCTGGTGGACAATTAAACAACTAACCGGAGGAGGAGCCTCCAAAAATATCCTCATCCTCAATGATGGGACGGCCTAACATGTTAGTGCAAAAGACAAGGCTGAAACATTTGGAACCATCTTAAGACAGAAGTGTCGAGTGAATGATCCATCTTGACCTCCCCCTGAGGTCTCCACCATCACAGATGCCAGTCTTCAAACAATTTGATTTAATCCACATAATATCAAGAAATGGCTGAAAGCACTGGATACTGCAAAGGCTATAGGCACGGGTTGCCTTTGTCGGTGGGAGAGGTCATCGCATCTCACTGGACAGCTACCGCCCGCCTCAAACTGGGCAGCCCCCGGTCAGTAAGATTCTGTCCCGCCACAGTCCACCTGCTTCAATGGGTGCTTGGAGCTCAGGGTCATTGCCCGACAAGTGGACTGTAACACTGCACCAAACAGCATTACCAAAAAAGGAAAGAAGGTACCAGCCCTTCGTTTTGCAAGCTGGAAAGTCAGAACTATGTGGCCTGGCCTGTCGGAAGACTTTACACAAATCAACGATTCTCGGAAGAACCCATCATCAACAACGAGCTCAGTAGACTCAATGTGGACATTGCAGCACTTCAGGAGACATGCCTCCCTGCGAGCGGATCTCTAAGAGAGCAAGACTACACCTTCTTCTGGCAGGGCAGGGATCCTGAAGAACCAAGACAGCACGGAGTGGGCTTCGCCATCAGAAACTGTTTGCTCAGCATGAGAGAGCCACCCTCAAATGGCTCGGAACGCATACTGTCCATCCGACTGTTCACCGCCTCTGGTCCAGTACACCTACTCAGCATCTATGCTCCAACACTCTGCTCCCCACCTGAAGTTAAAGACCAGTTCTATGAGGAACTCCATAATATCATTAGTAGCATCCCCAACACCGAACACCTATTCCAGGTGGGGGACTTTAATGCCAGGGTTGCAGCCGACCATGACTCATGGCCTTCCTGCCTTGGGCGCTATGGCATTGGAAGGATGAATGAGAATGTACAGAGACTGCTTGAGTTGTGTACCTATCATAATCTCTGCATCACCAACTCATTCTTTCACACTAAATCCTGTCACCAGGTTTCTTGGAGGCACCCAAGATCACGTCGTTGGCACCAGCTGGACCTTATCGTCACAAGGCGAGCCTCTTTAAACAGTGTTCAAATTACACGCAGTGCGGACTGCGACACCGACCACTCCCTGGTATGCAGCAAGGTTAGCCTCAAACCAAAGAAGCTGCAACACTCCAAGCAGAAGGGCCACCCGCGCATCAACACTAGCAGAATTTCTCATCCGCAGCTGTAACGCAAGTTTCTAAATTCACTTGAAATAGCCCTCCAAAACACTCCCACAGGGGATGCAGGGACCAAGTGGGCCCACATCAGAGACGCCATCTATGACTCAGCAATGACCACCTATGGCAATTGTGTGAAGCGGAATGCAGACTGGTTTCAATCTCACATTGAAGAGCTGGAACCTGTCATAGCCGCTAAGCGCATTGCACTGCTGAACTACAAGAAAGCCCCCAGCGAGTTAACATCCATAGCACTTAAAGCTGCCAGAAGCGCTGCACAAAGAACAGCCAGGCGCTGCGCAAATGACTACTGGCAACACCTATGCAGTCATATTCAGCTGGCCTCTGACACAGGAAATATCAGAGGGATGTATGATGGCATTAAGAGAGCTTTTGGGCCAACCATCAAGAAGATTGCCCCCCTCAAATCTAAATCAGGGGACACAATCACTGACCAATGCAAGCAAATGGACCACTGGGTGGAACACTACCTAGAACTGTACTCCAGGGAGAATGTTGTCACTGAGACCGCCCTCAATGCAACCCTGTCTCTGCCAGTCATGGATGAGCTGGACGTACAGCCAACAAAATCGTAACTCAGTGATGCCATTGATTTTCTAGCCAGCGGAAAAGCCCCTGGGAAGGACGGCATTACCCCTGAAATCATCAAGAGTGCCACGCCTGCTATACTTTCAGCTCTGCACGAACTGCTTTGCCTGTGCTGGGATGAGGGAGCAGTACCACAGGACATGCGCCAATATCATCACCCTCTATAAGAACAAGGGTGACCGTGGTGACTGCAACAACTACTGTGGAATCTCCCTGCTCAGCATAGTGGGGAAGGTCTTCACTCAAGTCGCTTTAAACAGGCTCCAGAAGCTGGCTGAGCATGTCTACCCTGAGGCACAGTGTGGCTTTCGAGCAGAGAGATCCACCATTGACATGCTGTTCTCCCTTTGCCAGCTACAGGAGAAATGCCGTGAACAACAGATGCCCCTCTACGTTGCTTTCATTGATCTCACCAAAGCCTTTGACCTCGTCAGCAGAAGTGGTCTCCTCAGACTACTAGAAAAGATTGGATGCCCACCAAAGCTACTAAGTATCATCAAATCATTCCATGACAATATGAAAGGCACAATTCAGCATAGCGGCACCTCATCAGACCCCTTTCCAATCCTGAGTGGCGTGAAACAGGGCTGTGTTCTTGCACCTACACTGTTTGGGATCTTCTTCTCCCTGCTGCTCTCATATGCATTCAAGTTCTCAGAAGAAGGAATTTTCCTCCACACAAGATCAGGTGGCAGGTTGTTCAACCTTGCCCGTCTAAAAGCAAAGACCAAAGTACGGAAAGTCCTCATCAGGGAACTCCTCTTTGCTGACGATGCTGCATTAACATCTCACACTGAAGAGTGTCTGCAGACTCATCGACAGGTTTGGGGCTGCCTGCAATGAATTTGGCCTAACCATCAGCCTCAAGAAAACGAACATCATGGGACAGGATGTCAGAAATGCCCCATCTATCAATATCGGTGACCACACTCTGGAAGTGGTTCAAGAGTTCACCTACCTAGGCTCAACTATCACCAGTAACCTGTCTCTCGATGCAGAATTAAACAAGCACATGGGAAAGGCTTCCTCTGCTATGTCCAGACTGGCCAAGAGAGTGTGGGAAAATGGCGCACTGACACAGAACACAGAAGTCCAAGTGTATCAAGCCTGTGTCCTCAGTACCTTGCTCTATGGCAGCGAGGCCTGGACAACGTACGTCAGCCAAGAGCGACGTCCCAATTCATTCCATCTTCGCTGTCTCCGGAGAATACTTGGCATCAGGTGACAGGACCGTATCTCCAACACAGAAGTCCTCGAGGTGGCCAACATCCCCAGCATATACACCCTACTAAGCCAGCGGCGCCTGAGATGGCTTGGCCATGTGAGCCGCATGGAAGATGGCAAGATCCCCAAGGACACATTGTACAGCGAGCTCGTCACTGTTAACAGACCCACCGGCCGTCCATGGCTCCGCTTTAAAGACGTTTGCAAACGCGACATGAAGTCCTGTGACATTGATCACAAGTCATGGGAGTCAGTTGCCAGTGATCGCCAGAGCTGGTGGGCAACCATAAAGGCGGGGCTAAAGCGTGGCGAGTCGAAGAGACTTAGCAGTTGGCAGGAAAAAAGACAGAAGGGCAAGGAGAGAGCCAACTGTGTAACAGCCCCGACAACCAATTTTATCTGCAGCACCTGTGGAAGAGTCTGTCACTCTAGAATTGGCCTTTATAGCCAGTCCAGGCGCTGCTGCACAAACCACTGACCACCTCCAGGCGCTTACCCATTGTCTCTCGAGACAAGGAGGCCAAAGAAAGAAAGATAGGCCTGACAACATTCTAGTTGTAGTACTGAAAGCTTGTGATCCAGAACTAGCTGTACCCTTAGCCAAGCTGTTCCAGTACAGCTGCAACACTGGCATTTACCCGGCAATGTGGAAAATTGCCCAAGTATATCCTCTTCACAAAAAGCAGGACAAATGTAACACAGCCAATTACTGCCCCAACAGTCTACTCTAAATGATCAGCAAAGTGATGGAAGGTGTGCCAACAGTACTATCAAGCAGCATTTACTCAGCAACAACTTGCTCACCAATGCTCAGTTTGGCTTCCACCAGGGTCGCTCAGCTCCAGACCTCATTAGTCTTGGTTCAAACATGGACAAAAGAGCTGAATTCCAGAGGTGAGGTGAGAGTGACTACCCTTGACACCAAAGCATCATTTGTCTGAGTATGGCATCAAGGAGCCCGAGCAAAATTGAAGTCAACGGGAATTTGTGAGAAAACTCTCCACTGTTTGGAGTCATACCTAGCTCAAAGGAAGATGGTTGTGGTTGTTGTCAATCATCTCAAACCCAGGACATCACTGCAAGAGTTCCTCAGGGTATTGTCCTAGGTTCAAACATCTTCAGCTGCTTCATCAATGACCTTCCCTGTAACATAAGGTCAGAAATGGAGATGTTCGCTGATGATTGCACAGCATTCAGTACCATTTGCAACTCCTCAGATACTGAAGCAGTCCATGCCTGCATGCAGCAAGACCTGGACAATATTCAGGCTTGGGCTGATAAATGGCAAGTAAGATTCTTGCCGCACAAGTGCCAGACAATGACCATCTCCAACAGGACGAACCTAACCATCCCCCCTTGACAGTCAATGGCATTACTATCAACATTCTGGAGGTTACCACTGACCAGAAACTTAATTGGAACAGTCATATAAATATTGTGACCACAAGAACAGGTCCGAGGCTGGCAATTCTGTGGCAAGTAACTCACCTCCTGAATCCCCAAAGATTTTCCACGATCTACAAGGCACAAGTCAGGAGTGTGATGGAATACTTTTCATTTGCCCAGATGAGTACAGCTCCAACAACACTAAAGAAACTCGACACCATCCAAGACAAAGCAGCCCACTTGTTCAGCACTCTGACATTCACTCCCTCCACCACCAGACGACAGTAGCAGCAGTGTGTACCATATACAAGATGCACTGCAGCAACTCACCAAAGATCCTTCAACAACACCTTTCAAGCCTGCGACCTCTACCATCTAGAAGGACAAGGGCAGCTGATGCATGGGAAGACCACCACCTATAGTTCCCCTCCAAGCCGCACACCATCCTCATTTGGAACTATATTGCCATTCATTCATAGGTGCTTGATCAAACTCCCTCCCTAACAGCACTGTGGGTGTATCTACATCACATGGACTACAGAGGTTTGAGAAAGCGGCTTACCACAACCTTCTCAAGGGTAATTAGGTATGGGCAATAAATGCTGGTGCTACATCCTAAGAATGAAATTTTAAAAATCCTGAGACATAAAACATAAGAGCCACAATGAGCTTTACCACCACAGGCAATGGGTGGCCACCACATCCTATTGGCCTCAAATCCTTCTCCAGCATTGCGTACAGCTCTGACACACCTGCCTAGACAGACACAGGGCTGGATTTTGTAGTCCTGCTAGCGGGATCAGCGGTGGGCGTAAAACCTGGCGGCCGGCATGCACGGCTGTGCGCCACCACGCTGCCACGATCTTGAGCCCGGTGACTCCTTATCATACGCAGGGCGGCCACCCCTCTCCCCGCTTGCGCAATCACGTGGCGGGGGCGGCCTCGGTGACGCCATGAATGACATCAATTGTTTGTGCAGAGCCAGGGCTGCCAGCCCTGTGAAGAAACTACAGAGTTGCCCCCCCCCCCACAACTACACCAAAAGTACATATTTGCCCCGTCTAACCCCCTAAACTACCAGTGCAGAGTTGACCCCTTCTCCCCACAACTGCACTAAGTGTAGAGTTCATCCCTTCCCCCCCAACCCCCCCACTACACTACAAATGCAGAGTTGCCTCCTTCCCCACCTTAGTGGCGCCAGCTTTCCCTGAATGGGAAAGTACAGGCGCATGAGTGCTGCCTGTTGCACTGAAGAACCAGAACCGCAGGTAAGATTGCTGCAAATTAGATTTTAATTAATGCAAACAGCTCATTTAAATATGCTAATATTGGTCCCATTGCGGAGCGGCTGAGGGCCCACCATGGAACTTCCCTGCCACCGGGAAGATCAGGCCCGGCAATCCCAGTGTCGTGTTCCGTGGTGGGCCACTGTTGATCTGATCTTCCAGCATCCCCCACATTTTTGTTGAAGCTTTCTTCTTTCCTATATTATGGGCTTTGGCCATTCACCTTGGCTCATCAATCTTAAAAGTTACTTTTAATTTATCAAATTATATAATTCAGTAGCTAGGAAACAAATTGCACAGTATTTATTAACATAGAACATAGAACAGTACAGCACAGTACAGGCCCTTCGGCCCACGATGTTGTGCCGACCCTTTAACCTACTCTAAGATCAAACTACCTACATACCCTTCATTCTACTATCATCCATGTATCATCCAGTTAGCTGGAGTTGCCTGTGGGTTTCTACAGCTGAGGCATTTCGCACGGGTTTTGCGACCTCAGTACATTTTCGCAGAGCCACAGGACAGCTGGGCGGAAAGGAACGGAAGAAAGTAGTACAGTTACTCGCAACTGAACTCTGCAGGTTTTACCCAACCAGCCTGATCTTACATGTGCTGTGGGTGTGAGGCTACATTCTCCATCCTCGACCATGAACGATACGCAAAGCTCTGGTGTTCTGCAAAACCTGCGAGGAGCTTCACTGCCCTCTTTAGCCAGTCTGTGAGATACTAAGAAACATGATTATCCCCTCAGCACGGAATAGTTTATTCTGGAACATTATTCGATGGAAACCACCTCCCAGATAAATGATGCATTCAGTAAGGCTCCGGCATGTATCCGTAGTTTTACGACATACCTACACGATATATAGAAACTGCATAAGTGACTGTTCATCATTGTATCTCAATCCAAACATTCTACGTAGCAGTATTTTAACACAGTTTGAATTCTGATTGTGATTTTTCCATAGAATTTGCTGCACGTAAACAGGCCATTTGATTACATATTATATAGAAAGAAAAAATAGAACTTGCATTTATATTGTGATTTTCGTGACCTTAGGACATCCTAAATCACTTCACAGCCAATTAAGTACATTCGAGGTGCAGTTATGCGGCAGCCAATTTGCACTGACCAAGACCCCTCAAACAGCAATGAGATAAATGATGAAATAATCTGTTTTTAGTAATGTTGGTTGGGGATAAACATTTGCCGGATACTTAATGCTCATTAAATTTATCATTATGTTTTTTTACTTTTTATCTCTGTACTTATTTGTAATCATTAGTTCATTCAAACCATGAACAAAATTTTAATTGAGATATATTTATGGAAGCTATGATTCTAACTAGTCTTTTGTGCCATGTTTCTACAAGATTCTTTGTGCCAATGTGCCATCTGCTGGCTGCTGGAAATGATAGGAAAAGAGAGAAATGTCAGATGTTGACGGGTCAGGAACATTAAATAACGCCATCTAGCTCATTTCAGCTAGAATGCACTTAATGTACATTCTTCTGAAGCACAAAACACAGTTAAGTGCGTGCGCTGCTATTTTTTTATATAGTTGCCTATATACTCGGGCTCAGAGTTTTTGAGGAAAGCAAAGATATTATTTAAAGCATATTTATGGCCTATATAACTTGATATTATTCACATTTCTGCCATTGTATTGGTTTGAGCCAACTGGTTTGAATGTTTGAACTTGCACCTCTGGGAAGCCTTCAAGGAGATAGTTCTAGAGCTCCTGGATGACTAAAGAAATTGAGATTAAAATGAAACAGAAAATGGAAGCTTATGATAAATGTCAGGTTCATAATATAGAGGAGAATCAAGAAGAATACAGTAAGTCCGGGGAGAACAGAAAAAGGAAATAAGAGAGGCAAAGAGTGTATGAGAAAATATTAGCAGGTAACAGAAAAGGGAGCACTAAAGTCTTTTGTAAACTTATAAAGAGTAAACGGATAGTCAAACGAAGGGTGGGGCCAATGAAAGACCAAAAAGGAAATCTTTTTGATGCAGAGGGCATGCCTGAGATATTACATGAGTATTTGCATCTGTCTTCAAAAAAGAGAGTGCTGCTAATGACACAGTAAAGGAGAAGGGGTAGAAAAATTGGACAGGATAAAAGTAAATAAAAAAGAGGTACTCGAATGGTTGACGGAGCCCATAGTAAAAAGCCACTCAGTCTGAATGGGATGCATCCCAGGTTGCTCAGGAAAGTAAGTGTGGAAATAACAGAGGTTTTAGCCACAATTTTTCAATTCTCCTTGGATATGAGAGTGGTGCTAGTGAACTGCATGATTGCAAATATTACATCCCTGTTCAAAAAGGGGGAGAGGGATAAACTGTAGGCCAGTCAACCTAACTTTGATGGTGGGGAAACTTCTCGAGACCATAATCCAGAACAAAATTAATTGTCACTTGGAAGAACTTTGGTTAAGCGAAAGCCAATATGGATTTATTAAAGACAAATTGTGTCTGGGACTGATGAAGTAATGCTGTGGTGTTGTGCATATGGACTTTCAAAAGGTGTTTGATAAAATGCCACATAATACACTTTTTAGAAAAATTGAAGCCCATGACATTAAAGGGACAATGGCATCATGGACGGAAGAGAGAGAATAGTGGTGAACAGTTGTTTTTCAGCCTTGAAAGAACCATACTGTGGTCTCCCTCAGGAGTTAGTGTCAGGACCACTGCTCTTTTTGATATATATTAATCACCTGCGTATGGGTATAAGGGACAAAATTTCAAAGTACGCAGATGACACAAAACTGGAATTGTAGTAAGCAGAGAAGAGGATAGTAGAAGACCTCAGAAGGATAGACAGACAGTTGAAATGGGCAGACACATGGTAGATGAAATTTAACATAGAAAAGTGTGAAGTGATACATTTTGGAAAGAAGAATGAGGAAAGGCAATATAAACTGAATGGTGCAATTTTAAAGTGGATGCAGGAACAGAGTGACCTGGGGGTTTATATGCACAAATCTTTGAGGGTGGCAGAAGAAGTTGATAAGGCTGTTAAGAAAAAGCATATGACACCTTTGGCTTCATAAATAGATGCATAGGGCGGAATTTTAATATAACAGACTTGCTCACAGCAGGGGACGGCAGTGGGTTGGTAAACCATTTGTCAGAGAAGTGGGTTTTTCTGTGGCTGTTTAATTAGGCATGGCACTAGCATCCTGCTTCCAAACTTCCTGACCAATCAGAGACCGGGCGTGATGATGAACCACATCTGCCAAAGAAAGGATTTCTAGTTAAAGGGACCACAGTAGGGGTCAGAATGGTTTAATTCTACATTGCTCCCTGAAGCTTCAACAACGACAGGAAAGGAAAGGGAAGATGGGAAGACTGCCCCCACACCCCCACCCGCAACCACCCCCCCCCCCCCCCCCCCCCACTCCCACCAATGTCACTGACTCTTCCCTAGTGGTCCTGCTACAGGATCTGAGGAACTGGTGAAGTGCTGTTTCCCATGGACGGGAGGAAGAGACGAGCCTCGTCTCTCAAACCAAGCAGGCAAGGATGGGAGTGGCCGAGGAAGTGAGCAGCAGGACTATGGTCCCTCAAACTTGGAGACTGTGCCCCAAGCAGTTCAAGGATGTCAGGAACAGGAATCGTGAGTGACATCCCACTTTCAGGTGTCACAGTCTCTGACAGCTGCTCAGGTGTGTGTGTGGTGCTCTCACCAGGTTGTGACCCTGAATCTACTCGCAAATACACACCCACTGACGTGAATATGTTTATGCTGGTGGAGGGTGTGAGGTAATGATTTGACCCTGCGTCCTCTGAGGTCCCCTCCTGCTGCTCAGAGGTGGATGACTGTCCCCTGGAGATGGCAACTCCATGTTCCTGTGGTGGACCTGTGTGAGAGAACAAAAGATGAAAGGGTTTTGCCCTTCCAAACTCAAGCCTCCAGAATCAGCTGCTGTTCAGATTGATGTATGTACAGTGGAGGGCGCAGGAATGCCATCCCTCCTGCTTGCCTAAGGCTCTCTCGTGCCCAGTCATGAGGCTACTTGCTTTGAGGCCACACTCCTGCCTCACCATCCACAGTGCAGTGACTGCCATGCTGCCCTGCCAGTTCAAGAGCCTCCTGTTCCATTGGCATTAGAATGGCTAGAAATGGGATCCTGCCGTTGGTCTGGGCCCTTTCTTTGGTGTTGTGGGCGGGCCTTCATCTGGCATCCAAACCAGTGCATGTTCCAGCCCAGATAACTGTTCTCCTGCGGGAATAAGGAAAAAGAATGTCAGTTGCCCCGCATGAACAGGCACAAGCTGACTGAAGCAGGTCTTCATTGGATGGCTGAAGTAGGTCTGAAGGAGGCCATCATCCAGTGCTGGCAGCCCTTTAAAGGTGGCACCAACACATCCATCGGCATCAACTGATGACCCAGCCACCGCCTCCAACTGCTGAATGGTCAGCACCAACCACCCCCACCCACCACCTCCCCCCCCACCCCATCTGCCAACTGTTAATTGGCTGGCTGGTGCAAGATTTCAGTGATATCGGGGATCAGAGTGGGTGCGTCAACGCCACCCGCTTCTGGCTCTGCCTTCCCCTCCTTGCTGATTCACGTAAAATCCTGGCCTATATCTGTAAAAGGAGAAATTTACAGGGCTATGGAGAAAGAACTGAGGAGTGGGACTGATTGGATAGCTCTTTCAAAGAGCCATCAAGACACAATGAGTGGTGTTCTGCAGGCCCCCATTTGCCAAGTATGAGGCACATTAATTTCGCCACATGGATATTAAATTTCAAATTGTTTCTGGGAAGAAGAAAAGGCATGTGAGAAGGGGTTGCCAGGCCCCTGGCTGGAAAGACATTTTTGCAAATTAACAGGCAGTGTTTGGAACATAGGAGCTATCCCCTGCTCCAATACAATCCACAAACAGACATGGTCAAACCAGTTAGTCACATGACTAACCTGCTTGGCAGTCTGGGTTTTTTTCTGAATTGTACAGTTCTGAACTGAGAGCCTGCAGAAAGCAGAATGCTCCTGGACTGAAGCAGACCTCCTCTCCTGTCTGCCTGTTCCCATCTCTTTCTCACGGAACTCCAAAGCCCACTGAAGACACATGAACCCCAAGAGAGAAAAGTCTCCTACAGCGAACAAGGTTTAAGAAGAACCTTGGATCCCGATGAGAAGCAAGATCTACCTACAATCAAGGACTCTACAGTGAGCTCAAAGAACCATAACAACAACTCTTTAGATATTGCCTCAAACTTTTCCGCTTTATTTTTCTTCTGCTCTTTTCTGTCTCTATTTGCATGTGTGTATCATGTATGCATACTAGTGTGGGTGCATCGTATATCCATAGGCGTCAACCGAATTAGAGTTTAAGTTTAAGTTTAATGGAAAGCGGTGAACAAGGATTCACCAAGGGGGAGGTAAAAACACGGTGTGTTTAAAAATTAAACCCTGTTACAGTAAGACCAGGTGAAGGCTGAAAGGGAACCCTAGGCCTCTTTCTCACCTGGTCGCAACAGTGGCATGAACCAATGACTCAATCTGGCAAATGAGGCCTGAATTCAAATTTGGTTCAAACTTCACACCAGCAGTTGGAGTGGCCACTATGCTAACTTTGAGACCCACTTGGGCGGATAATGAATTTCTCAGCAGTGTTCCCAAAACTATGGATATTGCCAGAAAATTGAACGGGAATTAGGCCTTCAAGTTTTGTGTTTCTTGCACTTAATTTGCTACTCCACTGTTTGTCCTTGATGAAAATGTGGGATTTGTGTTGTCTACTTCGCAATCTTGCACTCCAAATGCCACTTCAATGGAAGTTAGGTAATGGATTTCTGCTCCTCAATGGCCTCCTTCTGTGCTGCATGACTATGATTTAGTGCTATGTGGAAATTCTTCCAAAACACTTTGCATTTCAATAAAGCTCTCTGGTACAGATTGGCGCGATATTAAAATTTGTTTAAGAATTCCTCCCATTTCCTAATTTCACATTGCCAGCAAGCAGCTTTGCCCCATTAGGGCACTTATCAGAAATTTGGACTTGAAAGATTTACCAGAATGATACCTGGACTCCAAGGGTTAAATTACAAGGAGAGATTACACAAACTAGGGTTGTATTCCTGTGAATTTAGAGATTAATGGGTGATTTGATCACAGTTTTCAAGATATTAAGAGAAACAGATAGAGTAGATAGAGAGAAACTATTTCCACTGCTAAAAATTAGAGCCAGACCTTTCAAGAGTGAAATTAGGAAACACTTTTATACACAAACTATGATAGAAGTTTGGAACTCTGGTCCGCAAATAGCAATTGATGCTAGATTAATTGTTAATTTTAAATCTGAGATTGATAGATTTTTGTTAACCAAAGGTATTAATGGATATGGGGCAAAGGCTCATGGAGTTAGGTTGCAGATTGGCCTTGATCTCATTGAATGATGGAACAGGCTCGAAGGGCTAAATGGCCTACTGCTGTTCCTACGTTTTTATGTTCCTATGAGAGTGCGCTACACATAATTTTATATCCAAATATTTAAAAGACAGTGAATCACACACTGAATTTTAAAGCACCACAAACTTGAAGAATTAGCCCTCAAGTATTCTGCTAAAGAGAAACCCTCTCCTTCAATTTTGGTCAGTTACTCTAGGTCTTTCTTCCTCTGCTTTTTTAAGTCTCCCCATACCACACACAATAACTGACAGAGCAAACGGATGATCTCCCTCCAGGTATCTGCCCATAATATCTATAAGAAACCACTAGGAGGTGTTTGGGAGCAATAGATGATGATTCATACTTTGATTTTCCCTTCCATCTTATTCAGAGGATGTACATCCCATTGATGACGTGGGAGATTTAAAATTCAAATCAGGAATCACCTGAGTAAAACCTTGGACAATATATACATTAGTACTCTGAACTGTTCAACGCAAATTCTAAATGCCAATTAAAACAGCAGACAATGGATTTCAGATCCATTTTAATGAGCAGAATGAGTCTCATTGACAATTTCCACCAGCCAATCAGTAACTATTACTAGAATATGGTAACCAGAACTCATATCTAAGGGTGAATTTCCAAGTGCAGAGCTTCACAAACTGGGACCACAAGGTCTAGTTTAGAGATACAGCACTGAAACAGGCCCTTCGGCCCACCGAGTCTGTGCCGACCATCAACCACCCATTTATACTAATCCTGCACTAATTCCATATTCCTACCACATCCCCACCTGTCCCTATATTTCCCTACCACCTACCTATACTAGGGGCAATTGCTAATGGCCATTTTACCTTTCAACCTGCAAGTCTTTTGGCATGTGGGAGGAAACCGGAGCACCCGGAGGAAACCCAAGCAGACACAGGGAGAACTTGCAAACTCCACACAGGCAGTACCCAGAATTGAACCCGGGTCACTGGAGCTGTGAGGCTGCGGTGCTAACCACTGTGCCGTCTCTGTGACCTTGTCCTATCAACACCTTCACTTTGGTTATCTCTTGCCCCACTTGCTTAAAACCCATTACATTTCTAATACCTGCCAGTTCTGATGAAGGGTCACTGACCTGAAATGTTAACTCTGCTTCTCTCTCCACAGATGCTGCCAGCCCTGCTGAGTATTTCCAGCATTTCTTGTTTTTATTTCAGGTTTCCAGCACCTGCAGTATTTTGCTTTTATTATACCACATATTGATAGTTCAAGCATGGAGGTCAGCAAGTCTCACAGGCATGCTATATCTGTTGGGCACTGTCCTTGTCTCGAGGTTGTCTTTATGTGATGTCTCAACATGTTGAAGCTGGCCAAGACAGCATCTTTATGGTTTATTTGTGGAATTTTGACTTATGAAAAATGACTGTCATGTTAATGTCACAGTACTTCATAGCAGTTCAATACAAAGTGCTTGAGAAACAATTGTATAAATTCAAGTCCTTTTACAATTTTTTAAAACTTAGAATAAAAATGGAACTTTACAGTGTTGTGCCATTGAGTAGCAGATGTGAGCCTGTAGCCATGATTCTCCCTTCTGCATCAACCTAATTAAAGGCCCGCCATGGAACTTGATGCCAGGAGGGCCCGGCCCGATCCTCCCGGTGGCAGTGAGGCTCCTCGGCGGCCCCCCGCCACTGGGCGACTGGACCTGCATTTCAATATGTAAGTCAATAAAATGAATACATTAAATACACTCACCTCCAATCTCCTGGGCCCACCGCGATCTTCAGTGCAGCGGCCAGCACTCCCGTGCCTTTACTTGCCATAATCTTCCAATCTTCCCTGGATGTGGGGGAGGTGCCAGAGGATTAGAGAAGGGCAAATGTGACATCCTTATTCAAGAAAAGGTGTAAGGACAGTCCGAGCAAGTACAGGCCAGTTAGTTTAACATCAGTGGGAGTGAGGTTTTAGAAACTATAATCAGGGAAATTATCAATCAACACTTAAAGAGGTGAGTTAATTAAGGATAGCCAGCATGGGTTTGTAAAAGGCGGATCATGCTCGACAAATCTAATTTAATTTTTTTGATCAAGTAACAGAGACAGTTGATGAAGGGAATGTGGTAGATGTTGTTTATATGGATTTTAAGAAAGCATTTGATAAGGTACCACATAAAAGGCTGGTTAAGAAAATTGAAGCTCATGGAACAGGAGGGTCAGTGTCCAATTGGATAAAAAAAAATTGGCTTATGGACAGAAAACAGTGAGTCATAATAAATGGTTGCTTTTCAGACTGGAAGATGGTAGACAGTGGTGTTCCCCAAGGGTCAGTGCTGGGACCACTGCTTTTTTGGTATATATAAATGACTTGGATCTTGGAATACAGAGTAGAATCTCAAAATTTGCTGATGACAATAAAACTTGGAGGTGCAGCGAACAGTGAGAATAATATGAACCACCTGCAACAGGACATATATAGGCGAGCAGAATGGGCAGAGACGTGGCTGATGGAATTTAATACTGACAAATGTGCGGTGATGCATTTTGGCAGAAGGAATAGGGAAAGGCAATGTATACTTAATGGTACAGTTCTAAAGAGTGTGCAGGAACAGAGGGACCTGAGGGTGCGTATGCATCGATCTTTGAAGGTGGCAGGACATATTGAGTGGTTAGTAAAGCATATGGAATCTTGGACTTCATAAATAGAGGCATTGAGTACAAAAGCAGGGAAGTTATGCGGAACCTTTTATAAAGCTCTGGATAGGCCCCAACTGGAGTATTACGTCCAGTTCTGGTCACCACACTTCAGGAAGGATATGAGGGCCCTTGAGAGGGTGCAGAGGAGATTTACCAGAATGGTTCCAAGCATGGATAATTTTAGTTACAAGGTTAGATTGGAAAAGCTGGGTTTGTTCCCCTTAGAACGAAGGAGATTGAGGGGAGATTTAATAGAAGTGTATAAAGGAAGAAATAATGGGTACTTGTCAGAAAGGTATGGCAATATCATGGGGGATTTTAATCTACATATAGACGGGAAAAATCAGATGGGCAAAGGTAGCCTAGATGAGGAGCTCATAGAACGTTTTCGGGATAGTTTCTTAGAACAGCACATTTTGGAGCCAACCAGAGAGCAGGCTATACTTGACTTGGCATTGTGCAACAAGGTAGGATTAATTGATGACCTCAGAGTGAAGGCGCCCCTAGGTAGCAGCAATCATAATATGATTGAATTTTGCATTCAGTTTGAGGGAGAGAAGAATGGGTCCAAGACTAGTATTTTAAACCTAAATAAGGGCAATTACGAGGGCATGAAAGCAGAGCCAGTTAAGGTGAACTGACAAATTAGGTTAAGGGATAGATCAATAGAGATGCAGTGGCAGATATTTAAGGGGATAGTTCAGAATACATACAATAGATTTATTTCAACGAGAAAGAAAAGTTCCTAGGGGAGGACCTACCATCCGTGGTTAACTAAAAAAGTTAAAGATAGGATCAAATTTAAAGAAAAAGCATATAATTGCGCAAAGATGGGTAGCAGGTCAGAAGATTGAACAGAATATAAAGAACAGCAAAGAATGACTAAAAGATTGATCAGGAGGGAAAAATTAGAGTACAAGAGAAAGCTAGCTAGAAATGTAAAAACAGATAGTAAGAGTTTCTATAGATATTTTAAAAAGAAAAGAATTAACAAAGTGAGTGTTGATCCTATAGAAAGTGAGTCTGGGGAATTAATAGGGAAAAATAAAGAGATGGCAGATGAATTGAATAGGTATTTTGCATCAGTCTTCACAAGTAATGCCCCAGAAATAGCTGTAAATCAGGAAATGGAAGGGAGGGAGGGACTCAAGAAAATTACAATCACCAGGGAAGTGGTACTGAGCAAATTGTTGGAGCTGTGGGCTGACAAGTCCTCAGGTCCTAATGAACTTCATCCTAGGGTCCTAAAACAAGTGGCTAGTGAGATAGTTGATATGTTTGTTTTAATTTTCCAAAATTCGCTAGATTCGGGGAAGGTTCCATTAGATTGGAAAATAGCGAATGCAACTCCTTTATTCAAAAAGGGAGAGAGACAGAAAGCAGGAAACTACAGGCCTGTTAGCTTAACCTCTGTCATAGGGAAAATGTTAGAAGCTATTATTAAAGATATTATAGCAGGGCATTTAGAAAAATTCAAGGTATTCAGGCAGAGACAACATGGTTTGGAGAAAGGGAAATCATGTTTAACCAATTTATTGGAGTCCTTTGAAGAAGCAATATGTGCTGTGGTTAGAGGGGAACTGGTGGATGTACTGTACTTAGATTTCCAGAAGGCATTTGATAAGGTGCGACATCAAAGTTTATTGCGGAAAATAAAAGCTTATGGTGTAGGGGGTAACAGTGGTATGGATAGAAGATTGGCTAGTTAACAGGAAACAGACAGTAGACATAAATGGGTCATTTCTGGTTGGCAAGATGTAACAAATGGTGTGCCACAGGGATCAGTGCTGCTGATCAACTTTTAACAATTTATATACATGACTTGAATGAAAGGACCGAAGGTATGGTTGCTAAATTTGCTGATGACACAAAGATAGGTTGGTAAGTAAGTTGTGGAGAGGACATAAGGAGGCAACAAAGGAATATAGATAGGTTAAGTGAGTGAGCTAAGATCTGGCAAATCGAGTATAATGTGGGAAAATGTGAAATTGTCCATTTTGGCAGGAAGAATAAAAAATAAGCATTTTATCTAAATGGTGAGAGATTGCAGAGCTCTGAGCTGCAGAGGGATCTGAGTGTCCGAGTCCATGAATCGCCAAAGGTTAGTGTGCAGGTTCAGCAAATTAGGAAAGCTAATAGAATATTATTGTTAATTGCGAGGGGAATTGAATACAAAAGTAAGGAGGTCATGCTTCAATTGTACAGGGCATTGGTGAGACCACATCTGGAATACTGTGTACAGTACTGGTCTCCTTATTTAAGGAAGAATATAAATGTGTTGGAAGCAGTTCAAAGAAGGTTTACGAGACTAATACCTGGAATGGTTGAGTTGTCTTATGAGGAAAGATTGGACAGGCTAATCTTGAATCCGCTGGAGATTAGGAGAGTAAGAGGTGACTTGATTGAAATGTATAAGATCCTGAGGGGTCTTGACAGAGTTAATATGGAAAGAATATTTTATCTTGTGGGAGAATCTAGAACTAGGGGTCACTCTTTAAAAATAAGGGGTCACTCATTTAAGACAGGCATAAGGAAAAAAAATTTCTCTTAGAGGGTTGTGAGTCTTTGGAACTCTCTTCCTCAAAAGGCAGTGGAAGCAGAGTCTTTGAACATTTTTAAGGCTGAGGTAGATAGATTCTTGATGAGCCGGGGGTGAAAGGTTATTGGGAGTAGGTGGGAATGTGGAGTTGAGGTTACAATCAGATCAGCCATGATCTTGTTGAATGGTGGAGCAGGCTCGAGAGGCCGAATGGCCTACTCTTGCTCCTAATTTGTATGTTCAATCATATTCATTGTTTAACTATATTTTTGTTCCTGATGACTAGCACTCTTACTCCATCCTCCCCTTCAAATGCAGTCATAGCAGTTTCCATGGAACATCAAACAGTTTCCATGGAATGACAAAGTGCTGCAATGGAACCTTAGGCAGCTGCCATAGTGGCTTTGGGCTCCTTGTTTGAAAGGGGTTTTCAGAGTGCCTCAGCTGCCCAGAGACCTGTCCTACAGTGGATCACTGAGCTGGTTGAACAGCTGCCCCAAGAGGGTGGTGTGGGAATCATGGAGCAGGAATCTTGTGATCTCTTTCCAGATGGCAGCGTAGTCTACTCCCTCCACCATTGCCCTTGCAGCTGCCTGTCAGCCATGGTGACCCAGACTGCTCAAGCCCATGCTGTAATGACGCATCTGAGGTGGGGCCATCATGGCCCAAAGCCTCTCAAGAGCGTTGCATGGGGGCATCTGAACTACTCTTTTCAGGTTCTCAGCAGCCATCGCATGCTACTGCTGCTCAGGTTGAACTTTGTAGGAGCACCAGAGTAAATAAGAGCACTTATAGAATAGTTGCTAAGGATAAACACTAGGGTGACTAGTTTAATATTTGTCATTTCTTTTTTGCTCTGGATGAAGACTGGTTATGCTAATTGGGTAATGTAATTGGTGCTCTTTTTTATTGTGTTCTTGATGGGGAATGGGTTTAAAGAGTGCTGAAGTCTTGACAAGGTGTCCTAGAACATTTCCTAATGTGTATCAAAAGTCCCCTTCAAACACAGCAAGTATTCTGTCGAAGCTGAGCATGGCTTTAATTAGCATTCACAATCCTTGCCAATGACTTCTTCAGTGTTAAGAGATGTCATTAATTGCAACACTCACATGCAAAATGGTTTACAGATTCTCAATGAGCATTAGAAGCCAATTTAATTAGTCATCAGAGCCTTAACAATCATTGGGGTGCCTGTTCCTAACACTCGCTTCAACTCCTTTACCAAGATGCCATACTGTGCTGAAGGCAGGTTAACCAGGCATAGCAGCTCAACATCTCATCTTGGCCACCTCAGAGACTCTTTAGTGTCTAACATATCCAGGAAAAATAGACCCCAGCACATCATAATGGAGCTTCTAGGTTTTTGTCCAACAGTTGCAAGCAGGACCTTGACTTTGTCAGAGTGATAGCAGAGAATGTTGACTCATACAATGGGATGCACCAGAACCAGAGCCACTGCTGTTCTCTGCGTAGAATGTGGACAGATGGTGCTTGTCCTTTGCTATGATGTGTTCTCTTGGAGATGCTATTTGTTGTTTCGGTTTGTTTTCTTCTGCTGGCCTGGAGTTGAGCTGACCAAAGCTCCTCTCTCAATATAATGTTTTTGGTGTTTCCTCAGTGTTGACGTTTGGTGTTTTCACTTGTGATGTAAACCATTTTAAGCAGATAACCAATACGCAATAACAAAGAAAGTAAAGTAAACAATCACAAAATGCTTACACACTCAGCATTTCATCTTACCATTTTATCAACAAAACCTACTAAAACATTAAAATACACATGCATGTACCATGCAAATATGTATATTGAGATAATACGCCCAATGATGGTGTTCTTTTCTCATTTTTTAGTGAGTAGTCACAAATGAAATACAGTACATCCAGATTCCCAATTAGCCATATGTGGCTAGTGACTAATGTACAATACTGTTTTAGCAGACCAAAGGAAACTATAAACGAATATTGACAAGATATGAAAATGGGCTAAATGGAAGCACACAGTAGATGTAAGTGTGAGCTGGTGCATTTTGGTATGAAATAAGCAACAAATATACTTTGAATTGAAGTGGCTTGGTGCTGTTGAAGAGCAGTAGAATTTGGGGGTATAGGTTCAGAGGACAATAAGGGTAGCACTTCAGGATAATTTGGCCATTAAAAAAAGCTAATAGGTTTCATCAAAAGACATATAGAATATAAAAGCTAAGAGGAATTAATGTATCTATATAAAACCTTAGTATGACCTTGGTTCGAGTACTATATGCAGTATTGGGCTCACACTATAAAAAGAATATTGAGACTATAGAGAGGGTACAACACAAATTCACTAGAATTATGCCTATTCTGGGGAAACACAAATATGAAAAAAATTGGAAAAGTTGGGTCTTTTTTTGTTAGAACGATGCAGATTACAGGATGGTCTGATAGACATGCTTAACGTTATGAAATAATGGGATCTGGGAGATAGAAGCAGATGTATTCCATTGGTTGAAGGGTCTAGATGAATGAGAAGCCATAGCTATAAGATTTAACAGAGAGCAGAAGAGATTTCTTCACAGAGATGTTTGGGAGGCTGTGGAATTCGCTTCCCAGCTTAGTGGTTGAGGCAAAAACTATGTCAATTTTCAAGATTAGATTGGATTGAAGAAAAAGAAATCTGGGAACAGGGTGGGTAACTGTGATTAGGGCTTATTTACTCACATGGAGGGTAAATGCTAACAAGAACTGGTTGGGACAAATAGCCTGTTCCTGTTTTGTAACACTATATATAATATATATAGATATAAGTTATAGAAATACATAGAAATCACAACATTGATGTATTTTTAAGTTATTTCTGACTGTGCTCAATTCTCCAACTCCATTGAGTAAGGCTCCACTACAGGATTGGAACTGTGAAGATTTTAGGAGCAGAAATTAGTTTATTTGGGTGCAAAGCATACCAATTTAACAGTGGGACAGCCTGCAAGAGGATTCTTCAGGAGCCCCTTCAGGAGTGTTCTCCCGATGCCACAGTCCTAACAAAGACCCATTCTGCCTTCCCCCGTCCCAAACCATGACCTGTTGCCTGATCTAACCCTCTCCTGAAACATACCTGAGGCTGCCAGCAGTCCTAAATTCACTTTTATCATTTGGTGAGCTGTCAGTGGAAGAATGACAGGCATCATCAGCTCACCCAGAAGACTTAGTTGAGACCAGAGGTCCAATTTCAGGATGCTCTTAGGCCTATTTGCTCATGCAGCATCACATCTAGGCCACAAAATAGGCCCAGACTAATTTTTACTCCATACTGTTTGCTCTCCAGCTTCACTGGTGAAGAATGGCTTGTTGGGCAAGGTATTGGAGGAGTGCTATACCTGTGGGATTGGTATTGCAACATGAATCTTCAGGACAGAAAGGACAAGGAAAACATAAATGCTGAAAGTAATTTATTTCTCAGCTGGCACTCTAAAGGAGGTGTCAGGTACCTAGAGTCTGGTTTATGTCTGTTTGCAGTCTATTGATAAGCATTTGTCAGTTTTTTACAGCAATCTTTTGGGAAATGTGATATTTACCTGTCTGGAGTGTCTGTTTCCAGTAAGCCCATGGAATTAAATAGGGGAAGGGGCCCGGTCTTTGATATTTTAATAGGAAAGTTTGCAACTTAAAGCTCAGGTGGTGCTGACAGGCAAATAAGACTCCTGTGTCTGCAGCAGGTCTCTAGTGATATAAAGTTTAGTCTGCATCTGTTTTCTCTAGGTATATAGTGGCAGAGAGGTGTCTATTTATTCCTAAGCGGTTTAAAGTGTCTCAATGATATCAAATCTTTTGATTTTTGTGTCTGGTTTTCCTAATACTCAAAATATCAATCACCAACTATGAATTTGAAGCAGAATTACAACTTTTCATCATCAATGGAAGCACACAGTATTTTTGGAACAAGTCATATAAAATTCTTGTTGTCATTATATAATTAATAGTATGGTTCACTAAAAATCAGTGGATAAAGTCAGGACATGCTCTGGATCTTAAAGAGGCAAAACAGGAAAATAAAATCAGAACAAGCTGACAGAATGATGAGGATAATTATGATAGCAAACTTTTGTTTAGCATTTGAGTTTTGAAAGACATAAATTTTCATTAGCAAACAATGTTACAACAGAGAATATGAAGGGATAAATTTGTTTTGGAGGGTATCACAAAATGGGTGCTAATGAATCGGCAGGCTGTTTTCACTCTGCCTGATTTTCTTTTTCCTAGAGGTCAGTGGAAAAAGAAATAGGGTAGAGTTCAAAATGGGCCACTGATTTGCTGTTACCCTTTCTGTGCCACCCCAAAACAAATTTATACCCCATGATACTCTAGAATAGAGTATTAGATTACAATTATAAAATTTTATAAAAAAGATATTCACTTAAAGATGCATTACTCCATTAGCTACATGAAGTACTAATTCTGCATTCATGAACAAATGATATCAAGATAATATTATGCAGCAGTTTTCTTGTGATGGTGAAGTGGGCAACTGTTCTTGCTTGATTCAGCGAGGTCAGCTCACTTAAATAATTTAAATGTGCTCCATGCATATTGCTGACATGTGCAGGGAGTTTCTCTTGCTAATTTATCTCATTGTTCTGTCTGAGTGCAGCAAATAAAATGGAGTGCAGTCAAAGCCCTTTTTTACGAACAGATGTTGGACGTGTTGGTGGAGGAGGTGCGGCAGGAAAAGAATTCCACTTTTGGACAGAGGGGAACCTTGCTTTCTGAATCAATATACAGCAAGCATGGCAGGAGGTTTACCACCGTGAATTCAGTCTCCATTTCTATACATCAGTGAAGTAGGAGGGGAAGTAGGAGAAGTTCTCTTGACCGTGGAAGAGTGCCATGGTAATATTGTTTATAGTTTTCCATCTCAATTGGCATTAATAACTGTTCCATGCATGTAACAAATACTGGACGTACAACATGATGCAGCATTAGCATTACAGTATTGAAAGTATTGGTCCTATCCCTCATCCTTTGATCACATTGATCACAAGTCGTGGGAGTCAGTTGCCAGCATTCGCCAGAGCTGGCGGGCAGCCATAAAGACAGGGCTAAATTGTGGCGAGTCGAAGAGACTTAGTAGTTGGCAGGAAAAAAGACAGAGGCGCAAGGGGAGAGCCAACTGTGCAACAGCCCCGACAAACAAATTTCTCTGCAGCACCTGTGGAAGAGCCTGTCACTCTAGAATTGGCCTTTATAGCCACTCCAGGCGCTGCTTCACAAACCACTGACCACCTCCAGGCGCGTATCCATTGTCTCTCGAGATAAGGAGGCCCAAAAGAAAGAAAGGTCCTATCCCTCATCCTTCACACTATGTACCCAAAGTTGTAAAGCTAAAGCTGGAAATTGGTCTCAAATAACTAATGCATCTTTCATTGCCAGTTCCCAATGGAACCTCAAACTATTTGCATGCCATGTGGTCATCCCAATACACAAAGTAGAATGTAGCGGGGTACAGGGATGCATTTCTTGTTGCAATTAAATACTGAAAAATTATGTTTGGTCAATTTTTAAAGGCAAAAGCTGGCCACAACCACTAAGAAACAACCTGGATTGGTGCAGCCCTGCCAATATGTGCATCTTCACTTAGCATGAAAAGATAGTGTAACAAATTGTTGGAGTAGAGCTCACTGAGAGAATGAGTAAGGGAAAGTCTTCTGTGCTATCCCAATGAGACGTGTTCTATTTAACTGCCTCTTGCTTATCCTTCAAATTAATTTACCTCTGCCCAGCAGCAGCCTGAAGGAAAGAAAGAAAGACTTGCATTTATAAAGTGCATTTCATGACGACAGGACATCCCATAGCGCTTTACAGTGAATGAGGTACTTTGTGAAGTGTAGTCAATGATGTAATTTGGGAAACTCGGCAGCCAATTTGTGTACAGCATCTCTCACAAAGGCCAATATGATAACGATCAGATAATCTGTTTTTTTGTGACCATAGAATCATAGAATAGAAAGAGCCAATTCAGCCCATCATGTCTGTGCCAGCTCTCTACAAGATCTACTCACCTAGTCCCACTGTCTGGCCTTTTCCCCATAGCCCTGCAAATTTCTTCTCTTCAGATAATGTCCAATTCTGTTTTGAAGGCCTCGATTGCATCTGCCTTCACCAAACTTTCAAGCAGAGCATTCCAGATCCTAACCTCTTTTGCCAATCACCTTAATCCAGTGTCCTCTGGTTCTAGATCCTTTGGCAAATGGGAACAGTATCTCCCTAACTACTCTGTTCAGACCCCTCATGATTTTGAGCACCTCCATCAAATCTCCTCCTAAACTTCTCTTCTCCAAGGAGAACAGTCCCAGCTTCTCCAACTTAACCACATAACTGAGGTTCCTTGTCCCTGGAACCATTCTCGGGTATCTTTTCTGCACCCTTTCTTATGCCTTCACGTTCTTCCTAAAGTGTGGTGCCCAGAATTGGGCACAATATTCCAGTTGAGGCCGAACCAGTGTTTTATACAGGTTTATCATAACTTCCCTGTTCTTGTGCTCTATGCTCCTATTATTAAATCCCAGGATCCCATATGTTTTATTAACAGCTTTCTCAATCTGCCCTGCAACCTTCAATGATTTGTGTATATGTACCTCCAGGTGTCTCTGCGCCAGCACCCCCTTTAGAACTGTGCCTTTTAATTTATATTGACTCTCCTCGTTCTTCCTACCAAAATAAATCACTTTACGCTTTTCTGCATTAAATTTCACAGACTAGTTGTACATTGAGGGAATGGAAGCCCTTTCTGTTGATGAAGGCCGCTGGCTGGTGTGCAGGAGCCTTGATGGCCATATGCATGCAGTTGATGACACCCTACGCCTGGGGGAATCCAGCGATGGCCCCAAACCCGATGGACCTCTCAGCTTGAGATTTGGGATCCATGCGGAAATGCACATAGTCACCGACCTCCTGAAAAGGGCATTGGTGACCTTGATGGACTACTGACTGTGAGATTCCACACATTTCCCCAGTGGATCCCTGAAAAGAGCCAGAGGCATAGAAGTTCAGTGCCATGGTGACCTTCAGTGCCACTGGCATTGGATTTTTACCAAGTCTCCTGCGGCACAGCTCATCCTGCATCATGGTGCATAGGTCAGTGACGGCCTCCCTGGAGAGGTGAAGTCTTCGTTGGCACTAACTCTCGGACATCTGCAGGTAGTTGAGCCTCGACCTGTTATACCTCTCTGGAGGGTAGCTTCTTCTGCACGGAGGAGGCTGCTGGCTTCCCCTCTGTGCCCTTCTCCACCATCTGGAGGCCGATGCTGACCCTGCATTACAGATTGTGTGGTGTTTTTAGTTTTTTAGTTTTAGAGATACAGCACTGAAACAGGCCCTTCGGCCAACCGAGTATGTGCCGACCATCAACCACCCATTTATACTAATCCTACACTAATTCCATATTCCTACCACATCCCCACCTGTCCCTATATTTCCCTACCACCTACCTATACTAGGGGCAATTTATAATGGCCAATTAACCTATCAACCAGCAAGTCTTTGGCATGTGGGAGGAAACCAGAGCACCCGGAGGAAACCCACGCAGACACAGGGAGAACTTGCAAACTCCACACAGGCAGTACCCAGAATTGAACCCGGGTCGCTGGAGCTGTGTTGCTGCTGGTGCCTGGACCTCCCTCCCACTCTGCTGCACCTCTTCTTCAATGGGGTCCCCAAATCCTAGATGAATGAGCTCCATGATAAGTGACCTCTCCCTGAGTTCCAGGCCTTCACTGCCAATGCCCCCCACCTCCTTCCCCCTATGTCACTATTGATGAGGCAGCCCTTGCCCATTGCCCCCCTGGTATGGCATCCATGCAGTGCTGGCACCTTTGGCACCACTCCTCAGATGATGCCCGTGCCCTCCCTTCTCCACTCTTCCTGGTGGTCGTTGCTGTCTTTCCCAATGGCCTCCCTTTTGCAGCCAGCAATGAGCTCCCGCCTCCATGTCGCCTCCCTTAACCAGGCGAGGCTCTGAAGCCCCTTGATTTCCAAGTGCATTAATAAAATTTAAAAATTAAAAATAACATCACTGTCAATATACCTCTTTATTACCTTAATTGCCTGCCCACTGTGTGATGTCTGCTCTCTACCCTCCATGTTTGCCGCTATCCATAAAATTGGGCAGGGACATCACGACATTGGACTTCCAGTCCGACATCTCCAGTCCCAATTTAATGCTCCCCCCCAATCTCCGTTCCTGTTACCAAGGTCAGCATAAAATCCTGTCCATAGTGTCAGACCTCAGAAATAGAATATGTAGGTGAATGTGAGATTCTTTGGCAGCTTCTCTGATGCCTTAATTTTGTGCCAATCATTGATTCACAGAACTTTACATAAAATCTGCATGTGACCCTAGATGAACAGTCTTCTTTTTTTTTTAGTAACATGCAGACCCCATGAACAAAACGGTTTGTCTAATCATCTCTTTTTCCACTATCTTTCTTGCCTGTACTGCTTGTACCATTAATATATCCTTTCTGACTATATGTCTGTACAATACATTCCAATCAAGGTGCTGCTAGTTTTGTTTCCCAATTCAATTTACTTGCCTGTGCTTCAAAGGTCACTTTACCAGTGCTTGCCCTTGGTGACATTAAAAATGTGTCATTTTTGCCTAATCTGTGCTCCTTCTAAGTGTTACCTTAGTGGGAACAGTAAGTCTGATGCTAGCCTCCTGCTCCTCAATGAGAGAGGTTCCTGACAAAGCTGTAGTGATGTACCTCTTTGTGCTGGGTCATGAACTAGCCCTGCAACTACTGTTAGCACTTTGGCCCCTGCAGTGGGAAGAGAAGAAAGTGCTATGGCAAAATGAAGTGTTCATGTCAGTTATTAAAAAATGTGAAAGAAGGGGTTTAAAAAAATCCTCAGAAGCCTATAAGCACTAAGTGAAGCTGATGTCCTGTTAAGTTTTGGTTTTGTTTTGGTCTCCTTACCTAAGGAAGGGCCTTGGAGAGGGTGCAACTAAGGTTAACTAGACTGATTCTTGGGATGAGTGACTTGTCCTAAGAGGATAGATTGGGTAGACTGGGACTGTATTCCCTCGAAATTAGAATAAAAGGTGATCTTATTGAAACATTTAAAATTCTTAAACTGTTTGACAGGTTAGATGCTGGAAGGATGTTTCTCCGGGTTGGGAAATTTAGAACTAGTGGTCACAGTCTTTGAATAAGGGGTCGGCCAATCAGAAATTTCTTCACTCAAAGGGTTGTGAATCTCTGGAATTTTCTACCCCATAGAGCTGTGAATGTTCAGTGTATGCTTGAGTATGTTTGAAACAGATGTCGGTGGATTTTTGGATTCTCAGGAAATTAAGGAATATGGGGATCATACAGGAAGGTAGAATTAAGGTAGATCAGCTATGATACTATCAAATGGTGCCACAGGCTCGAAGGACTGACTCCCATTCCTATTTCTTATGTTATGTTCAGCTCACCAACTCCTCAGTTACAGTTTTAGACTGTAATATTTTGGGTGTAACATTACACTGATTGCAGGAGCAGTGCAATTCCAAGAATCTTTCATATACTTAAACAGTGCAACTATGCAAAAGAGTCGTGAGGGGCTTTGAAGTGCATAACAGTTGCACTGTTAAAATGATTGTGGAACTTGTGTTTTGCACAATTATAGTGTAAATGTGTCAAAATGCAAATTTTCTCAATGTCCTCAGTCAATAACTGTATAACTATGGTATAAGTGCTGAAGACAATGAGGAAATTTAGGGCCTGCCTTTTCTAACTTTGATACTCAAATATATTATTTCGACCATCTACTGACCAGTCGCAGTAATACACCTTGTGGCAAGAATTCCTTTACCTAGTGACAATAACTTTGACAGGAACTTGGCAAGCAATTTTAAGAGCAAACTTTTAATTACTTGACAGAAGCCAGATTTACTTATTCATTATAAATGGAATGTCCAGCTATAAATACTTGTGGTAAGACAATCCAGAAAAGAATGAGATCACTCCCAGATCAATGCCTGGAAACTCCTTTCATGTTGTCCGGCCTTAGTTCATAGTTCAAGAGAGTACAAGGGTCACTTATCTATCAACATAGTTCTGGTCACAGTGAGAACCAGCTGTTAGCTATGAGAGAGCTTATGTCCTCACTGTGCTGTGTTGGAGGACCAATGGTTCTTAGCATTAACAATTGCAAGTTTTCAAGAGCTAATCAAGATTATTGCAAAACCATATTTAAAATGCTGCTGGGTATTTTTAGAGCATATTTTCTGCCCCAATACAAAATCAGTAGTCCACCATTAAGGTTACCTCAAGGCCAGAGGTGAGAACTGCCTGTAAACTGGAGCCCCAGGCCTATAAAGCCCCAATCACAACATTGGCAAGCAAAACAACTTACCAGTTTTGGAACTCTTTTCATGGGGACTCTCCTGCAAATGGCTTTAAAGGTTCCATTAATGCCATGGTGGATTGCAGGTTTGTGAAACCTTTTTGCAAGCTTGCACAGGTGTCAAACCTGTATTCCTGAAGAATGTCTGCTACACCATGTTGGAAACGCTAAAGTATTTCTGCTGATTAATAAGTTATGTTTTGCATACAACTGCAGTAAGATACAAATCTATGGGTCTTGCAATTGACACATGTCACTAGTTCTCCCTTTCCCTTGTTGTTGCTTCTATGCTGTCACCTCTTCCCCACTTGCAATGGGTTCTTCACCAGCCAATAGGTCCCGACCCTCTCGTTCAGAGTTTCTCGAGGTAGGCATATGGGAGTTTGTCCTTGCAGGGTCAGGAGTGCTTGACGGGTTCTTGTGTGACATGTCAGCTTCCTGCACACTTGTGTTGGCAGGAACATGTTGGGATGTCCCCTATAAGGAAAAGAGGAATATGTGTTAGTATGAGGTATGCAGCAAATGATTCTGCGTACAGAAGTGAAACAAATTTTGTGCCAGCTGTGCTTCAGTTGGTAGCACTTTTGCCTCTGAGTCAGATGGTAGTGGGTTTAAGTTCCACTTAAAAATCAAGGCCAACACTCCAGTACAGTGCTGAGGGAGTGCTGCACTGTTGAAGGAATTATCCCCAGTTTCCTGGCCAATATTTACCCTCAATCAACATCAATTGGCAGTAGGGGAGCATTAGGTTTGCATCATAAGGTTTAGGTTGGCTCTGGAAACATAGAACTATAGAAAAGTTACAGCACAGAAAGAGGCCATTCAGCCCATCCTGTCTTTGCCAGCTGAAAAAACTAGCCACCCAATCCAATCCCACCTTCCAGGACCTGGTCTGTAGCTTTGCAGGTTACAGCACTTCAGGTACAGGTCCAGATACCTTTTAAAAGAGTCAAGGGTTTCTGCCTTCACCACTGATCCGTGCAGTGAATTGCAGGTGCTCACCACCCTCTAGGTGAAAAAGATTTTCCTCATGTCCCCTATAATCCCTCTATCAATCATCTTAAATCTGTGTCCCCTGGTAATTGTCCTCTCTGCTAGGGGATACAGTTCCTTCCTGTCTACTCTATTTCGGTCCCTCATAATATTGTACACCTCAATTAAGTCACCCCTCAGTTCTAAGGAAAACAACCTAGCCTATCCAATCTTTCCTACTAGCTGCAATTTTCAAGCCCTGACAACATTTTTGTAAATCTCCTCTGTACTCTATCCAGAGCAATTATGTCCTTCCTGTAATGAGGTGACCAGAACTGTACACAATACTCCAGCTGTGGCCTAACCAGCATTTTATACCGTTCCAGCATTACTTCCCTGCTTTTGTATTCTATACCTCGGCTAATAAAGGAAAGCATTCCATATGTCTTCTTCACCACTTTATCGACCTGTCCTGCCACCTTCAGGAATCTGTGGACATACACTCCAAGGTCTCTCACTTCCTTTACCCCTTTTGATATCCTCCCATTTATTGTGTATTCTCTTGCTTTGTTTGCCCTCACCAAATGTATTACCTCTTCTCCGGATTTAATTCCATTTGCCACTTTTCCACCCACTCAACCAAACCATTGATATCCTTTTGGAGTCTACAGCTATCCTCTTCACTATCAACTACACTGCCGATTTTTGGGTCATCTGCAAATTTCCCAATCATGTCTCCCCATTGAAGTCCAAATCATTAATATATACCACAAACAGCAAGGACCCACACCGAGCCCTGTGGAATGCCATTGGAAACTGCCTTCCAGTCACAAAAACATCTGTCAACCATTACCCTTTGTTTCCACTCACTGAGCCAATTTTGGTTCCAACATGCCACATTCCCCTGTATCCCATGGGCTTTTACTTTTCTGACCAGTCTGCCATGTGGGACCTTGTCAAATGCCTTACTAAAATCCATGTAGACAACATCCACTGCACTACCATTATCAATCCTCCTTGTTACTTCCTCAAAAAATTCAATTAAGTTAGTAAGACACGACCTTCCCTTAACAAATCCATGTTGACGATCCCTGATTAATCCGTGCCTTTCTAAGTGACAGTTTATCCTATCTCACAGAATTGATTCTCATAACTTGCCCACCACTGAGGTCAGACCGACCAGCCCATAATTATTTGGTCTATCCCTCACACCTTTTTACAACAATGGCATTTATAAACCTCTAATCCTCTGGTACCTTGCCTGTATCTAGTGAGGATTTGAAGATGATCCTCAGAGCATCCGTTATTTCCTCCTTGGCTTCCTTTAACATCTGGGATACAATCCATCCGGCCCTGATGGTTTATCCTCTTTCAAGGAGGTCAGACCCTCTAGAACTTCCTTTCTATGCTTATCGTATCTAATATTTCACACTCCTCCTCTTTAACTACAATGTCTGCAACATCCCTCTCCTTTGTGAAGACAGAGGCAAAGTACTCATTAAGAACCCTGCCCACATCTTCTGGGCTCACGCATAAGTTACCTTATACATCTCTGATAGGCCCTACCCTTTCTTTATTATCCTTTTGCTTTTAATGTATACTGAACAAACATCCTTGGGTTTTCCTTGATTTTACCTGCCGATATTTTTTCATGTCCTCTCTTTGCTTTCCTGATTTCCTTTTTTTACTTCACCATTGCACTTTCTATACTCTCTAGGCTTTCTAAAGTATTAAGTTTTTCATGACTGTCATAAGTTTTCTTTTTCTGCTTTATCTTATCCTGTGTGCTTCTAGATAACCAGAGGGCTCTAGGTTTGGCAGTACCACCCTTTTTCTTTGTGGGGTCTTGCCTACACTGTGCCTGTAGTATTTTGCTTTTGAATGCCTCCCACTGATTTTCCTTCAAGTAGCTGTATCCAGTCCACTTTCGCCAGATCACCTCTCAGCTTCGTAAAACTTGCCTTCCCCCAATTTAGAACTTTTACCCCTATTCTATTCTTGTCCTTTACCATAATAATGCTAAATCTAAATGTATTATGAACACCATCTCCAAGATGGTCACCCACAGCTACGTCATCCACTTGCCCAGCTTTATTTCCTAAGACAAAATCTAGAATTGTGTCCACTCTCATTGGGCTTGTTACGTGCTGGCTAAAAAAGTTCTCTTGAATGCAGTTCAAGAATTTTGTGCCCTCTGTGCCCTTCACACTGTTTGTATCCCAGTTAATATTAGGGTAGTTGAAATCCCCAACTATTATTTCCCTATTGTTTTTGCACTCAGAAATTTGCCTACATATTTGTTCTTCTCCCTCTCACTATTTGGGGGTCTATAGTACACTCCTAGTAGTGTGGCTGCCCCTTTATTATTTCTGAGCTCAACCCATATGACCTCATTTGATGATTCATTTAGCATATAATCCCTCCTCACAGCTGTAATTAGTTCTTCAACCAATAATGCTACACCCACTCCTTTTTTATCCCCCTCTCAATCCTGCCTGAAAGCTCTATATCCAAGGATGTTGAGCTGCCATTTTTGCCCCTCTTTAAGCCAGGTTTCTGTTATAGCAATGATATCATGCTGCTATGTGTCTCTTTGTACCCTCAGCTCATCGGCTTTATTTGCTATACTCCTTGCATTTAAATAAATAACACTGCCAAATTCCTGTGCTGCACACTTTTTAACCTTTGCTTCTTCTGTCTTTCAGAGCCACTTGCTAATTTTGTGCCTCCCTTACCTTGCCCTGAATTTGTTCTATCTGAAACTGCCCTCAGATTCCCATCCCCCTGCCATTCTAGTTTAAACCAGCCCCAACAGCACTAGCAAACCTTCCTGCAAGGATATCTTTCCTGGTCCTGTTCAGGTGTAGACTTGTACTTTAGGCTTGTACTGGTCCCACCTTCCCCAGAACTGGTCCCAATGCCCCAGATATCTGAAGCCCTCCCTCCTGCACCATCTTTCTGGCCACACATTCATCTAGTGAGTATAGAAATAAGAAAATACACCAGTACGTGGCCTTGGGAGTAATCTGGAGATTACTACCTTTGAGGTCCTGCTTGCTAATCTCTTTCCTAACTTCCTAAATTCAGCCTGCAGGACCTCATCCTTTTTTCTACCTATATCATTGGTGCCAATGTGCAAGGGATAAATATTGGCTAGGACACTAGGGATAACTCCACTGGTGGTCTTCTAAATAGTGCCATGGGATCTTTTACATGCACCTAGGAAGGCAGACAGGACATCAGGTTAACATCTTATCCGAAAGACAGCACCTTCAACAGTGCAGCACTCCCTCAGTACTGCACTGGAGTGTCAGCCTTGATTTTTGAGTGGGATTTGAACCTGTAATATTCTGATATCTATTAAGGCATAGGACAGAATATATAAGTGTCTGACGATTAAAGTAACAGGAGTTTATTTACACATGTCTTGCATCTAAGGCTTCCACTACAACTCTGAGGTTCTGTACTGATTACATTACATCACTTCTTGTGATGATGCTCGTAGTCTGTTTACATATTCTACCTGTAACAACCCTATATTACATTATACTACATCGCCTCCTCCCAGTCTCTGACTTATTTTTTCAGATTGATAATCGCTGTGGCGTTTTTACGTCTGGCATAACGTGTTCTTTCTTTCGAAAGGGTTTGAGGTTTTGAGCCTTCTAATTCCTCCTTATGACTCTGCAGTGTTTGAGAAGAACTATTGAATGACTCAAGTTCTTAATTTGGGTTGTTGTCTGCTGCGTTGAAGACGGATTGCAACATTACTGGTTCATCAAACCTATGAGATGATTGGTTCTCTTGTATTTGCTGCTTCTTTGGTATCACCACCTTCTGTTTCTTCTTATCATCCCTAGATCAGTTTAGACAATGTATGATTGTGGAAATGGTGATTGTGTTATCACTTCTCCATACCGATTTTGGTCTCCAACCCAAACTGATTTCCCAGGTTGGATGTCTGATAAGTTTCTTGTTACGTAACGTCTGTCATAATTTTCTGATTGTTTCCCATTAGCAATTTTCATGGGGCTAAACCATTCTGAAGTGGTATTGATCGATAACTTAGAAATGCTAGTTGAAGATCTTCATTCTTTAACAATGCCTTCACAGTCCTTTACCTCTCTCTGCTTCACCATTAGCCTGAGGGTACCTCAGCAAACTAGTGCCATGGACAAAGCTGTATACTTCTGTAAAGTCTCTGAAGCGTTCATTCGCAAATTGCGATCCATTGTCAGATATTACAATATCTGGAATTCCATGCATAGCAAAAGTTTCTCGCAAAGATGTGATTACAGCTTCTGATCTTTGATCTTGTAGTTCATCAAGAAAATCTGCGATGCCAAAGGAGGGTTTTTTTTTTAATTCATTGATTGGAAACCTACATTAAACTTTTAATGAAACAAAAAGAGCTGGAATCCTACAGTTAACTTCTAAAAAAAGCTGGCAGCCAAGATGACCACTACAATTTACATTTGAACATCTTGCACATTCCAAGGCAAAGAGGAGACACATGTCTGATCAGCCTGTATCCAAAACAATGGCTTGCTCTATTGATCGAACTACTGGAGATTGCTTTCATTAGCAAGACATTCAAAGCCAGCCTGGACCATTAACATTGAAAAGGCCAACCCTTCCAGCTGTAACCATTAACATCCTGAGGCCTGAGAGATTGAAATCCCTAAACTTGAACTTCATTAGAAGGTTCCAGAGAATACACTGAGGCTATCATGTGACTGTCCATCGCTGTGAAAGCTGGGAGTTTCCCTTGGAAAAGACAGTCAAGCCAGTGACTCAAAACTGGGCAGAAGCCAGAAGGGCTGTCTCTCTTTCTCTCTCTCGAGAATGCCTGGTGGGGCGTGCAAAGCCTAGCTGTCGGTTGCGAGATCCAAGACAAAGACATCAGAAGAAGAAAGCTACCTACAATTCTGCCTCAAAGAAAACCCTAAACCAGGTGGACCAGCCACAAAGCGCACTTCTACCAGCCAAAGACTTCAAAAACACAACTTAAGCCAGAAGAAACGGAATCACCCAACCCCACAGTTGTTAATTTCTATTTGTTCTGGTCTCTAATCCAACCACAAATCTACTCCTTATCACTCTGAAATCTATTTTTGTGTGTGTGATCCTCATGTGAGTGTGTGCGTGAATGCGTAGTGTAATATTATCTTATTTAGATCGGGTTTAGATTATTAAGTATAATAAACTCACCTTTTCCTGCTTTAAACTCAAGAAAACCTGTCCGATTGGTTCTTTGCTGATCACAACAAAGGCAAAAAAGTAAAACACTCACTGAAGTGGTAAGCACATCCACTGTTTAAAAAGGAATAACCCTGTTGTGGTCAAATAAGAAGAAGGACAAGAGGGGAGCCTTGTGACCCCCTCCTCACCTGTTCATAACAAGTTGTTAAACTTCAATCCACCTTGAATAATCATCAACTACTATTAGAAACATTTTACTTCTATGTACAAAAAGATTCATTCCTAGATGCTCCCATGGTCTAGACAGAAAAGACGACATGTCTGTTGATAGCACACATGATACATTTTGATATCAACGCTTCAATTTCTTTCGATATGCCAGGCCACCATACTGAATGTCTTGCCCTGGCTCTACACCTTATAATTCCCAAATGTCCTTGGTATAATCTCTCCAAGATCTCTAATCTCAGTACTCTAGGGAAAACTAATATCTCATTGTAGATCATTAAATCATAACAATGCTTAGATGACCCATCTGTTCATAGTACTGCCTTAGAACAGGGTTATGTGGCATGTACACTGGCCATCCATTCAAGCAATATTCCCTAATTTCTGCACATACTTTGTCTGTTTTCTGTGCATTCCTGATCTCACTCAGTTTCTGAGCTGTAGCAGGTAAAGTTGTTGTCATCGTCAATGCAAAAACTTTTACTTCTTCAATAAGCAAAGTATCTCTTTTTTCTGGTCTTGCTGCTGGACTACATGGTAAAGCGTCTGCTGTGATCTGCTGTGTTCCTGGAACGTATTCAGTTTTTTGCGTCAAATCTCATCAATCTTAATCTAATCCTCTGTATTCTTGGAGGTAATTTTGCAAGCTCCTTTGAGTTTAATAGAGCAACTAACAGTTTATAAAAGCAAAATACTGCGGATGCTGGAAATCTGAAATAAAAACAAGAAATGCTGGAACCACTCAGCAGGTCTGGCAGCATCTGTGGAAAGAGAAGCAGAGTTAACGTTTCGGGTCAGTTTCGATTCCGAAGACGGGTCACTGACCCGAAACGTTAGCATCTGTGGAAAGAGAAGCAGAGTTAACGTTTCGGGTCAGTTTCGGGTTCCGAAGACAGGTCACTGACCCGAAACGTTAGCATCTGTGGAAAGAGAAGCAGAGTTAACAGTTTATGATCTGTTCCGATTTTGAATTGAAGTCCTAGGACATAATATGGAATTTTTTTACATGCCCAAGTTGCTGCCAATGCTTCCTTTTCTATTACTTCGTATTTCTGCTCAGTTTCTGTTAACGAACAAGGAACAAATTATACAGGTCTGTGTCTCCCATCTCTCTGGACTTGAAATGGGACAGCTCCTAATCCCATAGATGATGCATCCGCAGCTATTACGATGAATAGCTCTGGGTCGTAATGTGCTAACACCTCCGATGATACTAGAATTTTCTTGATTTTCTCAAAGGATTCTTGTTGGGCTCCTTTCCAACACACAATATTATCTCTTTTCAACAACTGTTGTAATGGCTCATTGATCATGGCTAAATTCAATAGAAATTTCCCTACTTGAGGCACCATTCCCATAAACCTCTGAAGCTCTGACATTTTTCAGCTCTGGGATGTCCTTTATCATTTTTGTCTTTCGTGGATCTGCTCTAATACTGGACCCATCAATTATATGTCCAAAAGCCTTGCCATTGGCTGTGAAAAAACACATTTCACGTTCAATATGAGACCTTTGTCTTCCAATCTCTGTAGTACTGCTCTCACACTTTATCGTGTTCCTTGATTGGCTCCATGAATTAAGACTTGGTCATATGGGAAATGATCCCATCTAATCCTTCCAAGATCCTCAACTTCATCCTTTGAAAGATCTCTGGTGCTGACGTAATTCCAAATGGCAACCTGTTAAAACAGAGTCTTCCAAATGGAGTTTTTTTTTAGAGATACAGCACTGAAACAGGCCCTTCGGCCCACCGAGTCTGTGCCGACCATAAACCACCCACTTTATACTAATCCTACACTAATTCCACATTACTACCACATCCTCACCTATCCCTATATTTCCCTACCACCTACCTATACTAGGGGCAATTTCTAATGGCCAATTAACCTATCAACCAGCAAGTCTTTTGGCATGTGGGAAGAAACCGGAGCACCCGGAGGAAACCCACGCAGACACAGGGAGAACTTGCAAACTCCACACAGGCAGTCCCCAGAATTGAACCCGGGTCGCTGGAGCTGTGAGGCTGCGGTGCTAACCACTGCACCACTGTGCCGCCCTATAGAGTTATGAATGCTGTTAAGAGCTTAGATTCCTCATCAAATTGTAATTGCCAAAATCCATTGTTCGCGTCCAATTTGGTGATAATTGTTCTCTTCCCTAGCTTAGCCAAACTCTCATCTACTGATGACATTTGATGTATTTCTCTTTTCACTACCTTATTCAGTGTGTGAGGCCAACCCAAATTTGAATGGGCCCATTAGGTTTCTTCACTGGAACCTTACCTGAGCACCTTCCTGTAGGTTTTGTTACAGATGAAATGACTCCGATTTTCCTTATTAATTTTCTCTAGGAGTGGATGTGGAACTTGACAAACACACTGGCTCTGCTTCCTTTATCCGAGTGATGTGGTATGCTGTTTTTAACTTCCCCAATCCTCTGAATAAATTTTGGAAATTCAGCTTACCTTCGAGCTCTTCCACTCTATAAAAGAGTTGTACGTTTATGCAAGCCTTCCTACTTAGGATTGAAGAACTTTGATTTTTAATTACATACAAGGTCTCAGGAATTTCCTTTCCCCAGTAACTCAATGTTATTTTTAACTCTCCTATTGCTTTCAACTAGATGCCTCCAGGCTCATACAAATTTTTGCTTGTTGGTTTGAGAGTTTTCATTTTCAGCTATGGTTCTGTGTCTGATAGTACTGAAACTGCAACTCTTGTGTCCAGTTTAAAATTAGTCTTGTTGCCTTCCACAAGATTTTCTACCATCCAGCAACTCTCACTTCCCCTAGAAAAGGTATTTCCACACTTTTTACATTATGTACTTCATGAACTTTTTTGTTCTCTCTGGATTCCCTTTAATTATATGCAGCACTGTTTTTTTCCTGTGACACTCTGACTGAAAGTGGTCCTTCTTTTTGCATGAAAAACACTCCACTTCTCTGGCTGAGCAATTTTCCCACTTGTGTCTCACTTGGCCACACCTATCGCAATTGGTTGCTGCTATCTCTAGATGCTCTTCCCGCCGTTCTTGTCTTTTACCACCATTTTCCCCTTTCATTTTCTTAACGAATTCTGCTACTCCTCGAGATTGGACTCTCACTGTCCCCTTGAACAACAAATCAGTTAAACTTTCTAACCTCCGCTTGCCTGCTCAGCTGAATCATTTTTGTTAATGTGAGATCATCCCTCCACCTGTAGATGATCCGAGAAAGCATCATCGACTACACCGACCACAATCCTGCAATCCTGCCTCTAATCATAAAAGCAAAATACTGCAGATGCTGGAAATCTGAAATAAAAACAGAATGTGCTGGATATACTCAGCAGGTCTGGCAGCATCTGTGGAGAAAGAAACAGAGTTAACGTTTCAGATCTGTGAAGTTTCAGTCCAGAATATGTAAGAGTCTGACGGTTAAAGTAACAAGTTTACTTACACATGTCTTGCATCTAAGGATAACTAAGGAAAGGGTAGGGCCTATCAGAGATGTATAAGGTAACTTATGCATGGATGCAGAAGAAATGGGCAAGGTTCTTAATGAGTTCATGTCTCTGTCTTCACAAAAGACAGGGATGATGCAGACATTGTAGTTAAAGAGGAGGAGTGTGAAATATTAGATACGATAAGCATAATGAGAAAGGACGTACTAGAGGGTCTGACATCCTTGAAAGTGGATAAGTCACCAGGGCCGGATGGATTGTATCCCAGGCTAATAAAGGAAGCCAAGGGTGAAATAATGGTTTCTCTGAGGATCATCTTAAAATCGTCTCTAGATACAGGCAAGGTACCAGAGGTTTGGAGGTCTGCAAATGTTGTACCATTGTTTAAAAAAAGGTGTGAGGAACAGACCAAATAATTATAGGTCGATCAGTCTGACCTCGGTGGTGGGCAAATTATGAGAATCAATTCTGAGAGATATGATAAACTGTCACTTAGAAAGGCACGGATTAATCGGAGATAGTCAGTATGAATTTGTTAAGCGAAGGTCATGTCTTACTAACGTAATTGAATTTTTTGAGGAAGTAACAAGGAGGATTGATGAGGGTAGTACAGTGGATATTGCCTACATGGATTTTAGTAAGGCATTTGACAAGGTCCCACATGGCAGACTGGTCAGAAAAGTAAAAGCCCATGGGATACAGGGGAATGTGGCGTGTTGGATCCAAACTTGGCTCAGTGAGTGGAAACAAAGGGTAATGGTTGACGGATGTTTTTGTGAATGGAAGGCAGTTTCCATTGGCGTGCCACAGGGCTCAGTGTTGGTTCATTGCTGTTTGCTGTATATATTAAGTCCAAATCATTAAATGTGGGAGACATGATTGGGAAATATGCAGATGACCCAAAAATTGGCTGTTTAGTTAATAGTGAAGAGGATTGATGTAGACTCCAAAAGGATATCAATGGTTTTGTTGAGTGGGCAGAAAAGTGGCAAATGGAATTAAATCCAGAGAAGTGTGAGGTAATGCATTTGGGGGAGGGCAAACAAAGCAAGGGAATACACAATAAGCAGGAGGATATTCAGAGGGGTAGAGGAAGTGAGAGATCTTGGAGTGCAGGTCCACAGATTCCTGAAGGTGGCAGGACAGGTAGATAAAGTGGTGAAACATAAAAAATAGGAGCAGCAGTAGGCCATTCGGCCCTTCGGGCCTGCTCTGCCTTTCAAAAAAGATCATGGCTGACTGTGTAATTCACGCTTTTTCCCCCATATCCCTTAATCCCTTGGGCATTAATATATCTATCTCCTTCTTGAATATACCTAATGATTTGGCCTCCACTGCCTTCTGCAGTAGAGAATTCCACAGGTTCACCACCCTTTGAGTGAAGAAATTTCTCATTTCGGTTCTAAATGGCACACCCTGTATCCTGAGACTGTGACCCCTGGTTCTGGACTCCCTAGCCATTGGGTACATCTTCCCTGCATCTAGCCTGTCTGGTCCTGTTAGAATTTTATAGGTTTCTATGAGATCCCCTCTCACTCTTATAAACTCTAGTGAATATAGGCCTAGTTGACCCACTCTCTCCTCATACGTCAATTCTGTCATCCCATGAATCAGCCTAGTAAATCTTCTTTGCACTCCCTCCAAGGTAAGAACATCTTTCCTCAGATAAGGAGACCAAAACTGCACACAATACTCCAGATGTGGTCTCATCAAGGCCCTGTATAACTGCAGTAAGACATCCTTGCTCCTGTACTCAAATCCTCTTGCAATGAAGGCCAACATACCATTTGCCTTCCTAATTGCTTACTGTACCTGAATGCTTGCTTTCAGCGACTGCTGTACAAGGACACCCAGGTCGCATTGCAACTCCCCCTTTCCCAATCTATCACCCTTCAGATAATAATCTGCCTTTCTGTTTTTACAACCAAAGTGGATAACCTCACATTTATCCACATTATACTGCATCTGTCATGCTTTTGCCCAATCACCCAACTTGTCCAAATCACATTGGAGCCTCTTTGCATCCTCCTCACAGCTCACTTTCCCCCCCGCACCACCCCCCCCCAGCTTTGTGTTGTCTGCAAACTTGGAAAGGTTACATGTTAGTTCCCTCACCCAGGTTATTAATATATATTGTGAATAGCTGGGGCCCAAGCACTGATCCCTGCAGTACCCCACTAGTGACTGCTTGCCACCCAGAAAAAGACCCGTTTATTCCTACTCTCTGTTTCCTGTCTGTCAACCAATTCGTAATCCATGCCAGTATATTACCCCCAATCCCATGTGCTTTAATTTTGCACACTAACCTCTTATGTGGGACCTTATTAAAAGCTTTCTGAAAATCCAAATACACCACATCCTCTGGTTCTCCCTTATCTATTCTACTAGTTACATCCTCAAAAAACTCCAGTAGATTTGTTAAGCATGAAGGCGGCAGATGGAATGCTTTCCTATATTGGCCAAGGTATAGAATACAAAGGAGGGATGTAATGCTGGAACTGTATAAAACACTGGTTAGGCCACAGCTATACAGTTCCAGTCACCACATTACAGGAAGGACATAATTGCTCTGGAGAGAGTACAGAGGAGATTTACAAGAATGTTACCAGGGCTTGAAAATTGCAGCTATGAGGAAAGATTGGATAGGCTAGGGTTGTTTTCCTTAGAACAGAGGAGCGGAGGGGTGACTTAATTGAGGTGCACAAAATTATGAGGGGCCTAGATAGAGTAGACAGGAAGGACCTGTTTCCCCTAGTGGAGTGGTCAAGTACCAGGGGGCAGAGATTTAAGATGATTGAAAGAAGGATTGGAGGGGACATGAGGAAAAACGTTTTCACCCAGAGGGTGGTGGTCGGCTGGAATTCACTGCTCAGATCAGTGGTGGAGGCAGAAACCCTCAACTCATTTAAATGGTACCCAGACCTGCACCTGAAGTGCTGTAACCTGCAAGGCTACGGACCATTTGTTGGAAGGTGGGCTAGTTTTTTAGCCGCGCAGACACGATGGGCTGAATGGCCTCTTTCTATGCCATGCCTTTTCTATGGGTCGAAGGATTCCACTAGAACTCTCCATGAGGTTCTGTACAGATTACATTGCATCACTTCCTTTGATGATGCTCACAGCGAGAGCGCTGCCAACTGAATTAATTAAATAATTAACAGGGGAAGGGCCAACTTCAATGGAATGAGAATGGATCTGGCCCAAATAAAGTGGAATCAAAGATTGGCAGGTAAAATTGTAACTGAACAATGGGCTACCTTTAAAGAGCAGATAGTTTGGGTACAGTCAAGGGACATTCTCACGAGGGGGAATGGTAGGGCAAACAGATCCAGAGCTCCCTGGATGACTAAAGAGATAGAGAGTAAGATGAAACAGAAAAAACACACATACGACAGATGTCAGGTGGATAATACAATTCAGAACCACGTATAAAAGTTAGAGATTCAAGTGAAAAAGCAAGTAAGAGAAGCAAAGAGCCAGTATGATACGAGACTAGCGGCTAACATAACATAGGCATATGAATAGCAAACATGTTGTAACAGGAGGAGTGGGGCCGATTAGGGACCTAAAAGAGGATTTACACATAGTATCAGGGGACATGGCTGAGGTTACAAGGGAAAAGATGCTGCCCAGGTCATGGTGAACGAGGTGGTAGTTGAAATACTGGATGGGCTAAAAATTGATAGAGGTAGTAGATAGGTTTGCTGTACTTAAAGTTGATATGTCACCAGGAATGGCTGAGATGTATCCAAGGATACTGAGAGAAGCTGATGCAACCTTGTGCCCTATGACAACCTTACTCACCGTCTTGGGAAGGTGCCCCGTTTCTCTGTCCTCAAAGCGCCATCTATCTTGTGGTCATGCCAGCTCCATGTCCTCCTCCTCCACCATCGGGCTCAGGACATGGAGATTTGGTAGTCCACCACCGGTCTTGGCCTGCTCTCTGCGATTGTGTGCTATCCTCTCCTACAGATGTAAAGATGAACATTGTTGTTCTCCCAGTGCGTAGAAGCCCAAGCCATGTGCTGGTGGTAGTCCAGCTGTTACTGGTGGGGGCACACATGCCTCCTGAATGCAGTCCCTTTCCAGGTACTTTGTGAAAGTCACCAATGACAAATGGTTGCTTTTCAGCACTATTTAACTATGCCTCAGGCAGCTTTGCCTTTGTCTGGGTGGGCACTCCCTCTCAACCAAACGCATCCTCCTCCTTTGACAAATGCAAGGCCCAAGAGCTGAAGGCTTTAAGACGTACTCGCTTTCACTGCCTGGATGAGGTCATTGAGCCGCTTGTGGCACTGGATCCAGGTCCTGAGGTGGCCCCATGGCTGCTGACCTCTTCCACTATCTGCAGCCAGGCTTGCTTGATCAGGCTGCCAGCCCTCCTCCTCCTGTACCTCGGGAAGACTATCTCCCTCCTTTTCCTGGCAGCCTGTAAGAGAACCTAGAAGGAGGCATCACTAAAGTGTAGGGCCACCCCGGGTCTTTCTTCTGCATCGTTCTGCAGCCTTTCTCCCTCAAAGAAATCCTTATACTTGGCAATGAAATATTGAATGCAGGGCTGGTAGCCATTTAAATATGGTGTCCACTGATGCTGGCATTTCCGCCTCTGCCACCGCCAACTGAATTGGATGGTCCCCATGCCTCGTTTGCCTAATTGGCCAGCTGCCACTTGATTGCGTGCGGCTGGCTGCCCTTGGTCCCAATGAAAGCTGCACCTGCTTCCAGGCCCGATATCGGGACCTGCAGCTTCTGAATAAAATCTGGCCCTTTGTGTGATGATGGGATGAAAATGTTTACTATTCACATATGCAGGCAGTATTGTTAGAGCCCTGTGTCTATATGTGGCATCAATGAGACCCTGCATTTTAGAGAAGCCGGCCATTGTTAAAACCGCTGCATTGTCTTATGGTGTTGCTCCATTTCCATGGGAAATGGACTAAGATGTTTACCCTGCTTGATGTATTGGTGGACCAAAGTCTGACAATTGTGATCAATGTCACCAGTTGTGGCTTAAAAGGATCTGGTCATGTGAAAAGTTAAAGTTATGATGACTTTTAGGGCTTTCTCTGTTCTCAATCTTGACTTTAGATCAGGCTCCAATAGACAGCATGTGACTACCATCCTCGTGAAGAATATCCCAGTAAAAATAGGTCTCCTTAGGCATAGCCAAGAAGATTTGCCTAGATTTGAATGTGGGTTCCGGGCCAAACCTGGTGGTCACCAGATATCTGAGGTGCCTCTGATATGCTTTCTGCCCTCTGCAGGCACTTATTTTCTTCCTCTAAATCCATGATAGCCATTGGAAAGCCCAATGGAATACCCAACTGAGCAGCGTGGTTGTAACTAAGGGTTAAATCTGTTGGCAGTGATAGTGCTGTGGTCATAAGTGTTATGACTGAAGCGGGAGGAGTGCACTGTTAATTCTGTCCCGCTTCTCCACAGGTCACAACATATATTTAAATTTTCCCCACTTACCAAAATAAAGCACACTTACCAAGTTTCTTTAATAAAACAAGAAAATTATCCGTTTATTATAAACCAAGTCTTAACCAATAATGAAGTAAACATACACACAAATTGAAATATTAATGCCCCTTATTTTTATCCTAGCCCTCACGCACACACACATACATACAAAACCAATTAACCAGAAAAAAGGGATTTTTGTTTACAGCTGTCACAAAGAATTAGAAGGAATAAAAAAAAACTTAGACTGAAGAGAAGGTATGGACATCCTTTGTTTTGGCGAGGTGTCCCAAAAGGTGAATAGGTGGCTGCACTAGAAATCTTCCTAGAACAGTTCCTGTCAGGCAGTGTTAATGAACAGTCTGGGTAGGCTTTCAAGAGATGTAGCTACAGAAGGCATCATCACACATAGGTCTTACATCAGGAGTGCAGCAACAAAGGTTTCAATTCTCACACATTCGATGCAAAGTTCTTTAAAAGATGCAAGGATTCTGCAAACATTCAGGATTGCTTCAAATGCAGGAGTACAATTTGATGCAGGAATTCTTCAAAGAGAGAGAGAGAGATATCAGCTTTCTTCTTCTGGCGGCAAACTTCTTTCTGTTTGTGTGGCCAAACACCCACTGGCCTTTTTTAATAGTTCAAAATGGAAGTTTTAACAAAAAATGGAAACCCTCATAACAATAAGTCTATACAAAAAGAATCATGTCATGCAAAAATATAGCAGCAAAAAGTAGAGGAAAAGTCAAACAATGAACCAGATGAATGTGAGATACCCTGGCAGCTGCCAATATGCCTTCATTTTGTGACATTATTGATAGATATTCTGCCAAAGTTCCAGAGCAAGCAATGTGGAAGCCTGAAACATCTATTTGTTATGGGTGAACAGCACTGAGAGTGAAAAGACAGAGTACATCAGGGACTTATGTAAAAATTAGGGGGTTTAATGAGGCACATGCTCCACAATACCTCCAAAAGCTGTAACATTTTGTGATCACCAAATTCAGAGTGCAGTGATTCTGGTGCTTAGGGGTATTTGCCTCGTTCTGCAAAGTTTGTGTACATTGGTGTTCTTCCTGAATGTACCATTGTGGAATCATGCTTATATGGCATTAGTAAAAACTCTTCTTTAGTAATGATGAAAAAAGCATATTAACCCCAAAAAGAGGGCTTTTTTGTTGTTCATATTGCACATGTAAAATCAAAGCATCTGAGCCAGAAGATTGCTTTGTCATTGGATTGGTAAATTTCCTCTTGCATCACAAACAATTTTCCAATTTATTATATGTAAATCTCAATGATTAATGCACATATTCAGGCACAAACAGCTTTAAGGATGTAGTCAATTGCTCCTGCTAAATTGTGTATTGGAGTCAGTCTGAGCCCCTGCAATGATGCCATAAACGGAGACGTTTCTAGCAACGTCAGTAATGAACAGCTACATTTCACTATGCTGCCAATATGGGCATCCATTTGCAAAAAGTCCATTATTCTACAAGTTTTGACAATCAGTACCACAGTGAAGTGTAAGCCTATGTGCTCAAGGCTCACTTCTGAGGCTTCAGAGCCTTAAACTTCAGGATTAAAGGTGAGAGTCCAACACTCAGCCAAGACTGGCACCCAGTTCATAGCTTTATTTGTTGAACAGACTGATTTGGGGATGGGGAATGAGTTAGTTAGAATGAATAATGATAATGAAAATTGTAAAAAAAAAAAGGGTGTATTTTTCTCCATTTGACAATTTTAGCAAAATAGTTGTTAAGAGTTAAAGTTAGCACACTTCCGTTTTTTTGTTAACATTGTCGAATGCAAGAAAATTCATTCAACTATTTTAATTTTCACAGTGGGCAGAACATAAGTGTTGGGAAGTGATTTTTTAAATTCTTTCATGGGATGTGGGTATTGCTGGCAAGGCTAATATTTGTTGCCCATCCCTAATTGCCCTTGAGAAGGTGGTGGTGAGCTGCCTTCTTAAACTGCTTCAGTCCATCTAGTGCAGGTACAGCCACAGTGCAGGTAGAGAGGGAGTTCCAGGCTTTTGACTCAGTGACAATGAAGGAACGGTGATCCATTTCCAAGTCAGGATGGTGTGTGACTTGAAGGGAAACTTGCAGGTTCCCATGCATCTACTGCCCTTGACCTTCTAGGTGGTAGAAGTCGCGGGTTTGGAGGGGGCTGTCGAAGGAGCCTTGACGAGTTGCTGCAGTGCACTGCCACTGTGCGTCGGTGGTGGAAGGAGTGAATGTTTAAGGCGGTGGATGGGGTGCTAATCAAACAGGCTGTTTTGTCCTGGAAGGTGTCGAGCTTCCTGAGTGTTGTTGGAGCTGCACTCATTCAGCCAAGTGGAGAGTATTCCATCACGTTCCTGACTTGTGCCTTGTAGATGGTAGACAGGCTTTGGGGAGTCAGGAGGTGGGTTACTTGCCACAGAATTCCCAGTCTCTGACCTGTTCTTGTAGCCAGTATTTATATGGCTACTCCAGTTCAGCTTCTGGTCAATGGTAGCCCCCAGGATGTTGACAGTGGAGGATTCGGCAATGGTAATGCTGTTGAATGTGAAGGGAGAAAGTTAGATGCTCTGTTGTTGGAGATGGTCATTGCCTGATACTTGTGCGGCGAAAAACACTGGTATGTGAATTTGACAACAAATTCCTGTAAAGAGCACTGTCTTTCTGTGGTGTCCCAATTGATCTCCTGCAACTGAGAAAGTAGTCACATTTTCAGTATTTCAATGCAGGCTTACTTTTTTTTATTCTTTGCCTTTCATAGTTTTACATCTCTAATTTATTTTAGATTTAATTTTCCATTTCCTTCCTACACATGTAGAGAATTTACACTGCACGTCAGTACTGTTCTGTTAAAGCGGTATATATAGTTAATATACTGCTCCACAAACCACTGACCACCTCCAGGCGCTTACCCCGTTGTCTCTCGAGACAAGGAGGCCAAAGAAGATAGTTAAAATATATAGGCTCGGACAGCTGTATTTTCTATCCAGCTGAATTAGTAACCATGTACATAACATTGGTTGATCAAGTGGGGGAGAAAAAGAACTCATGAAGCTTACTCTTTTGTGTTTGTGTGTGTGTGTTTTTTTTTAAAGGGCCGTTTCACCGCTGACGAGCACAGTGACAGCTCCGTCCTCCGCGGTAAGGGAGCGAGCGAGAGAAAAAAAAGAGTGCGAGAGTCGATTGTGGGAAAGGGCCATCGCCGTACCCAGCGAATGCTTGGCGGCAATTTGCTGGGACGGGTCCGAGTTGTGCGCAGCGGGCGCCCGGGGACGGGGTTTAAGCGGGGGCAGCGGTGAGAGAGGGGGTGGGGGACAAGGGGGAGGGGAGTGAGGTGCGGTGTGACCTCCGTCGCGGTGCTCAGGCTGCCTGCCAGTTGTTGTGAGCTGTGAGCCGGCGCTCTGCTTGTTCATCCACATCCGCGCTAAACAAGTTTCGCTGCCATCCTCTTTCCCCCCCTCCCCTGTGGGCCTTTTATTGTTTTCGTTTCCAACAGCCCCCGAGTTGCAATTTTCTCCTTTAAAATTTGCAATGCCCGGGATGATGGAGAAAGGGTCGGAATACCTGGGGAAAGGCCGATCAAACGGCACCAAGAGCCCTGCAGGAGCCTCTTCTAATGGACATTACTCCGAGGAGAGTGGCAGCGACGACGAGCACGGTGGTAGCCTCGAACGCTATTCAAAAAAAAAAACTTCATTTGTAGACGTTGGATTCTTTAAATCTCAAGTTAATCGGCGTCAGTAGTTGGACGCTGTTGGTTTTTATTTTTATTTTGCATCATCTTAATGTGTTTTTATCGTTTTTTTTCCCTTGTTATTGTTACAGATGTCGGAATGCGAGTGGGCTCTGACTATCAGGCATCCATTCCAGATTTTAACCCCGGTAAAGAATCATCCGTAATCGATGATATTTGTTTATTGATGTGACCCTAGATTGTTCTAGAACTGAAGGTGAGGGTAGTTAGCCTCGACTCTGGGTGTATGTGACCCCTCGCGCTTCCTCCGAGTGCCGGATTGGAAGGGGGGGGGGGGGGGGGTGGAGGGCGGAGAGACACTCTCCGTTTAAATGCTCGAGCTGGTCAGGTCAGTCCGAGGAGTAAACCAAGCGACTTTCTTGGTGCCTCTGCCATGAGTTTTGAGGGGGGGCGATGGGATGAGGGCTCTGAATGGCGGCGATACTGAGGCAGGAAATGAGCTCTTTAAATAGGCTGGGAGGCTGAGCGTGCGCACTCGGGCCCGGAGGCCTGAGCATGCGCACTCAGGTCCAGCTTGGAACGAGGCTGCTGAAACTCGAACTTCTGCTACTGCCGCCGCCTGTGTGGTGATTACTCTCCATTGCCATTGAGCCCTAGCTGACGATCAGCTATTTTTTTTAAATTGCTAACTATTTTTGTTCCTTTTGCATTTTTTGCTGAAGTTTTTTTTGCATTGGTACTCTGCATCATAGAATTATTACAATACAGAAATAGGTCATTTGTGTCTGCACTGGCATTTCAAAGGGGAATTTACCTAGTGGCACTGCTCTGCCTTCTCCCCGTAGCCCTGCACATTCTTCCTTTTCAGATAATGTTTCAATTCGCTCTTGCGTGTCCCGATTGAACCTGGCTCCACTATGCTCGCAGGCAGTACATTCCAGATCCTAACCACTCACTGTGGGAAAGAGGTTTTTCCACAAGGCGCCATTGCTTCTTTTGCCAGTTATCCTAAATCTGTGCCCTCTTGTTCTCGCTCCTTCCACCAGTGGAACAGTTTTTCTCTATCTACTTTATCCAGACCCCTCATGCTTTTGAATACATTCATCAAATCTCCTCTCAACTGTCTCCCATGATAACAGTTCCAACTTCTCCAATAAAAGCAAAATACTGCAGATGCTGGAAATCTGAAATTAAAAAAAATTGCTGGTACTATTCAGCAGGTCTGGCAGCAGAGTTAATGTTTCAGGTCAGTGACCTTTCATCAGAACTGGCAAAAGTTCACACAAGTATTTTGCTTTTAATTTAGTGTTTAATTCACTACCTTTGCCAGTCCCGAATTGTTGTTTCTAGAATCATCCCCCAAGGTTAAACTGACTGGCATGTAGTTGCTGGACTTGCACCCTTGCTCAAAAATAGAGTGCAAAAGATAACGTTTGCAATTCGGCAGTCCTCTGGCATCACCCCTGCATCTAACGAAGACTGGAAAATTATGGCCAGCGTCTTCACAATTTCCACTCACTTCCTCAGTATCCTTGGATGCATCTCATTTGGTCTTGGTGTTTGATCAACTTTTAAGTCTTCTTCTTTGGCACCTATTGTCTCTCGAGAGACAATAGGTAAGCGCCTAGAGGTGGGCAGTGGTTTGGTGAAGCAGTGCCTGGAGTGGCTATAAAGGCCAATTCTAGAGTGACAGACTTTTCCACAAGTGCTGCAGATAAAATTAGTTGTAGGGGCTGTTACACAGTTGGCTCTCCCCTTGCCCTTCTGTCTTTTTTTCCTGCCAACTGCTAAGTCTCTTTGATGCGCCACACTTAAGCCCTGCCAGAGCTGGCGGGCAGCCATAAAGGCAATCATTGGCAACTGACGCCCACGACTTGTGATCAGTGTCACAGAACTTCATGTCGCGTTTGCAGACAACTTTAAAGTGGAGACATGGCCGGTGGGTCTGATACCAGTGATGAGCTCGCTGTACAATGTGTCCTTGGGGATCCTGCCATCTTCCATGCGGCTCACATGGCCAAGTCATCTCCAGCGCCGCTAGCTCAGTAGGGTGTATATGCTGGGGATGTCGGCCACCTCGAGGACTTCTGTGTTGGAGATACGGTCCTGCTACCTGATGCCAAGGATTCTCCGGAGGCAGCGGAGATGGAATGAATTGAGACATCGCTCTTGGCTGACATATGTTGTCCAGGCCTCGCTGCCATAGAGCAAGGTACGGAGGACACAGGCTTGAAACACTCGGACTTGTGTTCCATGACAGTGCGCCATTTTCCCCACACTCTTGGCCAGTCTGGACATAGCAGTGGAAGCCTTTCCCATGCACTTGTTGATTTCTGCATCAAGAGACAGGTTACTGGTGATAGTTGAGCCTAGGTAGGTGAACTTGAACCACTTCGAGTGTGGTCGCCGATATTGATGGATGGAGCATTTGACGTCCTGTCCCATGATGTTCGTTTTCTTGAGGCTGATGTAAGATCAAATTTGTTGCAGGCAGCCGCAATCCTGTTGATGAGACTCTGCAGACACTGCGATGTTAATGCAGCATCGTCAGCAAAGAGGAGTTCCCTGATGAGGACTTTCCGTACTTTGGTCTTTGCTCTGAGACGGGCAAGGTTGAACAACCTGCCACCTGATTGTGTGGAGGAAAACTCCTTCTTCTGAAGACATGAATGCATGTGAAAGCATCAGGGAGATGATCCCAAACTGTGGGTGCGAGAACACAGCCCTGTTTCATGCCACTCAGAATTGGAAAGGGGTCTGATGAGGTGTCGCTATGCTGAATTGTGCCTTTCATATCGTCATGGAATGAGGTGATGATACTTAGTAGCTTTGGTGGGCATCCAATCTTTTCTAGTAGTCTGAAGAGACCACGTCTGCTGATGAGGTCAAAGGCTTTGGTGAGATCAATGAAAGCAACGTAGAAGGGCATCTGTTGTTCACAGCATTTCTCCTGTAGCTGGCGAAGGGAGAACAGCAGGTCAATGGTGGATCTCTCTGCTTGAAAGCCACAATGTGCCTCAGGGTAGACACACTCAGCCAGCTTCTGGAGCCTGTTTAAAGCGACTTGAGCGAAGACCTTCCCCACTATGCTGAGCAGGGAGATTCCACGGTAGTTGTTGCAGTCACCCTTGTTCTTAGAGGGTGATGATATTGGCATCGCGCATGTCCTGTGGTACTGCTCCCTGTCCCAGCACAGGCAAAGCAGTTCGTAGAGTGCTGCAAAAGTGTAGCAGGCTTGGCACTCTTGATTATTTCAGGGGTAGTGCTGTCCTTCCCAGGGGCTTTTCCGCTGGCTAGAGAATCAATGGCATCATGGAGTTCCGATTTTGTTGGCTGCATGTTCAGCTCCGTCTCAGTGACAACATTTTCCCTGGAGTACAACTTTAAGTACCGACAGTGTGTCCAATACTTTGAGTCATAGTCGGAGTCAATTTTAAATCCCCCCCCCCCCAATCCCTTGGATACAATTGCCAAAAACAATCTGAATAGACATGCCGCACGAACATGTATTTTGTCAAAGCATTAAAATACAAACTATTAAACAGCTTTTTAAATGTGTAAATATAATAGATTTCAGAATTAGAACATAAATACAGAAGATTCCATGTAATGTGAACTTGCACATAGTGTGTTGCATTAGTCTGTATTGGGGATGTGGCCTACATGCAAATTCATTAGGTCAGAGTCTAAGTAGTGGCAACCTGTACATATAATTGTAAATCAATTTCTTCCATTGCTACCTATCATGGCTAAATGCATTGCCTGATTTAGCATATATAAATGGTATATATTGGATTATCTTGTGACTTTTAAAAAACTACTCATTATAAATACAATCTCCACCACAAATCAAAGAGAGAGAAGACTAAATGGTAAATATTTCTTAAGTGTTTAATTCCTTACATATATTTTTGTGGACTGTAAACATCTTTATTCACTATTGACCTTTTATTATTCCCTATATTAGTTTTGCTCCATTGCTCAGCCTAAATTTTTAAAATCACATTTTCTGGGAGGTTATATACACAGGCTAAGACTGAACACTTGCTTATCATATGGATAGATAATTGCCAGATGATTCACACAATTACGTTTCATCACTCGAGCCCAATGTTTATTTTCTGGTTGCAGATTGACAATGTTTTTTCATTCTATTTTGATTTGTGGATGGCAGTGTAGTATCTGGTAATGTAACGTGGTGGTTCTTATGGTTGCCTCAGTTGTAGTGGAAGGCAAATGAAGCGGGGCAGATACCTTGATGAAAGGAAGCTTCTACTACTGAAATAAGAGGGGGAACTTGAAGTTGGAAGTCCCAAGCTGAAGGAAAAGGCCAACTTCATTGACAGGGAGAAGAGAAATTGCCTCAAGTATATAGGAGGTCAGGAAGAAAGCCATTGTTAGATAGGCAGATGTCCAGTCACCAAAATGAGGAAGCCTATGACAGTCTCTGATCCACAACTGTTTTATTGGCAATTCATAATTCAGTCCAATCAGTTCCCACTCTTTCCTTCTGGACTAACTGTCCAGAGGCAACTCCCCAACTGGCCAAAAACCCAGCCCTTAATGTAAAACTATAAAATGAGCATCACCTGTCTAACATTGAAATGAGTCTTTTTAATTAAAGGGACCAACATTTTCAATATCGTCAGATTCCCTTTAAAGAAAAAACTGTACAGATAAGTGTATACATATAAAAAAGATTTAGATTATCAAAATGTTACATAGAGATATCCTCCTTCTCGAACAGTCAACAACTTTTCAGGAGAGGCATTCCTCTTAGTGAAACAGTCTGATAGTTGATGACTAGAATTTACCCATCTTAGCTTAGAGATCTTTCCTTTCCAACATTTGCTTTAAACTGGCTATGTCTATCCTCAGCCTTTTTTCATTTATGCTCTGTCAAATGTATGTTATCCCACAGGGTTCGATTATCTATGGAACATTCAATTTGTATTGTCTTTTCAGTTTTTTTTTAATAAATATAAAGTTTCTTCCAAGATCTTGGACAAATAATGCCATATCAACAGCATCCACAAGTGCAAGAGTTTCAGCAACTAGTGTGCTGTTCACCACTCTTATTTTCTGGGCCTCCCGTGCCAATGGGCAACTTTTCCCATTCTCTCCCACAAACCCTCCTGCACTGGAAAATCCATCACCAAGGTTTGCATGTGAGGCATCACTAAAAATGATTAATTTCATACTTTTGGGATCATCCAAAGCAGGGAACTTCAGCATACACTTCTATTTTTAATTTTTTTAAAGTTTTGTTTTCCTTCAGGATGTCTTCAGCTTTAGGATGTTTCATCACAAGACTTAGGTTCTAGCACATCAAAACTTGCATCTGGTCTTGGCTGTGATGCTAGCCACTGGAACTGTTGACAGGACTCCTCAACTGTTCCATTTTATCCTTGGATGCAGCTGCGGCTTTGTTCCGATCTGGTGCGGCCAATTGTGATGGGTGTAACATTTTCCAAGAAAGAATGTTGATGTAAAACTACATCTGACTCATGTCGATCTCCAAACCCACATATTTAAAAACCCCAGAAGCTTGAATGCCAATTTTAAATTGCCATAATTCGATGAATAACATTCTTTTCAAACTCATAAGTACCACCCCACAAAAAAATCATCCACATGCATCATAAAGATATCTGAAAGTTTTCCATTATAGTGCCAATAAAACATTGTAGGGTCTGCCTGAAGTTGAACACCTTAACTAATAGAATTGCCCTCACCAAAAAATACCATTCCTGGGAAGCATCATTCAACTTCCAGAACTTACCTTTTATGGCTGATGCTTCGTTTGGAGGCTGGAGAAACACTTCCCTCTGAAGCAGGTCACCCTGAAGGAAAGCCGCTTTATATTAAATGGTCTTGCACCTCCAAGAATAGGTTGCTAAAATAGCCAAAAAGACCCTCCAAAAAAAAAAAAAAAAAAAAAATCTTCTTACTGTGGGAGAGTCTACCCTGATATCTGTAGCCCCCAGCACTCCTCAAAACCTCTGGCCACCAACTGAGCCTTGGCCTTACAGGACCCAATCGGGTAGAACTTTTTCTGTACAGATCACGGAGAGAGAAAAAAAAAAAAAGTGAGGCCCCTATTCACAACCCTTGAATATATCCCATATTAGTGGCTACAGACACTCCCTGATCATGGGGACTTCTGCTTCTGACCTTATCCAAAGAAGGTTCTACACCATCTTGGCGACACCATTGCCTCATGTTGAGCTCTCTGGACTACCCCTGTCAAAATGTTTGATGTCTTCTCTACTGTACACTATCTTTTTCTCCTCCCAGACACATCTCCTGAATCATTATCTGAACTTCAGCTACATTTTCTCGTTCTCCATTCTTGAACTCTTGTTTGCCAATCCATGGCTTTCACTTCTTGTCCCTCTTCTTGGACATTTAACTAATTTTTGTATTTGCCTGTAGACTTCCCTGCTTGTCCAACTATTGTAGCCTCCCTCCAGTTAGTTATCGGACCCCGCTGGCCAGTACACCACCCAGGAAACTACTTTGGGCAACTGATCCCTGGATGAGATGGCTTCTTTTTGCTCTTCCTGAACAGTATGTGCATCAGTATCTATTTTTTGATCTCTCAGATCCCGTCCCTCTGGCTCATAATCGCAAAATGCATGGGTATGCGATGTAAATGGTGCCTCATGATCACTTTCTCCCATGTTCTGTGTTGGAAAATTCATAATGCATCCCTAGTACCTGCAAACAATGTTTTTTATTCATTCATGGGATGTGGGCGTCACTGGCTATGCCAGCATTTATTGCCCATCCCTAATTGCCCTGGATAAGGTGGTGGTGAGCTGTCTTCTTGAACCACTGCAGTCCGTGAGGTAGGTACACCCACAGTGCTGTTAGGAAGGGATTTTGACCCAGCGACAGTGAAGGAATGGCAATATAGTTCCAAGTCAGGATGCTGTGTGACATGGAGGGGAACTTGCAGGTAGTGATGCTCCCATGCAGCTGCTGCTCTTGTCCTTCAAGGTGGTAGAGGTTATGGGTTTGGAAGGTGCTGTCTAAGGAGCCTTGGTGCATTGCATCTTGTAGATCGTACACACTGCTGCCACTGCGTCAGTGGTGGAGGGAGTGAATGTTTGTGGATGGTGTGCCAATCAAGCAGGCTGCTTTGTTCTGGATGGTGTCGAGCTTCGAGTGTTGTTGGAGCTGCACCCATCCAGGCAAGTTGAGAGTATTCCATCGCACTCCTGACTTGTGCCTTGTAGATGGTGGACAGGCTTTGGGGAGTCAGGAGGTGAGTTACCCGCCACAGGATTCCTAGCCTCTGACCTGCTCTTGTAGCCATGGTATATATATGGCTACTCCAGTTCAGTTTCTGGTCAATGGTAGCCCCTAGGATGTTGATAGTGGGGGATTCAGCGATGGTAATGCCATTGAATGTCAAGGGGAGATGGTTAGATTCTCTCTTGCTGGAGGTGGTCATTGCCTGGCACTTGTGTGGTGCAAATGTTACTTGCCACTGATCAGCCCAAGCCTGGATATTGTCCAGGTCTTGCTGCATTTCTATACGGATTGCTTCAGTATCTGAGGAGTCACGAATGGTGAACATGGTGCAATCAGCGAACATCCCCACTTCTGACCTTATGATTGAAGGAAGGTCATTGATGAAGAAGCTGAAGATGGTTGGGCCTAGGGCACTACCTTGAGGAACTCCTGCAGTTCAGATGATTGAACTGCAACAACCACAGCCATCTTCCTTTGTGCTAGGTATGACTCCAACCAGCAGAGAGTTTCCCCCCCGATTCCCATTGACTCCAGTTTTGATAGGGCTCCTTGATGCCATACTCAGTCCAATGCTGCCTTGATGTCAAGGGTAGTCAGTCACTCACCTCACCTCTGGAGTTCAGCTCTTTTGTCCATGTTTGAACCAAGGCTGTAATGAGGTCAGGAGCTGAGTGGCCCTGGTGGAACCCAAACGGAGCAGGTTATTGCTAAGCAAGTGCTGCTTGATGGCACTGTTGATGACACCTTCCATCACTTTACTGATGATTGAAAGTAGATTGATGGGGCGGTAATTGGCCGGGTTAGACTTGTCCTGCTTTGTGTACAGGACATACCTGGGCTTCGTACTTTTATGGTTTGATTCTCATGCATTACTAAAATTTTCCCATCACATCCGATAACTTTTCCCAGACCTTTTCACTCCCTATGCCCTTCTCGCTTATAAAAGATGATATGCAGAACTAAAAAGTCTTCCCAAGACAGTGTTATGCGATGTCTTAATGCTCTGAATTTCTTCAGATACTTCAGCTTGGATAAAATGCTCTCCTGCCAGCATGTAGCGCATTTAGGAAAGCTGAGAAAGTAGAGCTAAATAGTCGTTCCAATTTTGGATTACAGCTGTATACCAATTGGAATGAGCTATACCCCACCGCCATTAGTAAACAATTTTTTTGCACGTACTGCCCACACCTGAGCAGTTTGTAGCTTACAGTTCGGTTGATCTGCCAGTATTTTGTGTAACATGTCATCGACTATCCCAGGATTTCTTACACAATCCATTGCTGAATGGACTTTCTGCAGCAGTGTTCATAACTACACTATTTAAGTTCTCACACATATCCCTAAACTCAAATCATTTTCAAATTCCCCTCAGTTAAAAAAAAGTCAGAAATTTTGCTGGCATTCCAAGACCTGTACCAATTCAATTTTTCACAACTTTATCCACTATTGTCTTTGTTGTTTATTACTGTAGATATATTGAACCTAGTTACGTTAAATCAGCAAATGCAACATATAAATACCATGATCTCTGTCCCACACTTTCAGATCCACGGCCACCCTTTCATCAAATTCCTAAGCTAATGGGACACTCACAAGTGGGCATGGCGGTGTCTTCTGATATTTAATACACATGTCACAATGGGATGTGATTTGTTCAACAAGGGAGTAGCTTTCTTTATCCACAACTCCAGCATTCTTTAGTAATAGCTTTAACTTCTGCTATGAAAGATGGGCAAATTGTCTGTGCAACTTCTAGATAATTCTCCTAGTTAGCCAGACTCTTATCTCCAGACATCATTAGTACTTCTTGGCGAGAAACTCTTGGTTTCCTCAATGGAATACAATAATGTCCTGATCCAGTGAACTGTAAATTTACCACTTTACCAAAGACAAATGCTTTGTCATTCTCCATGTTCAATCTCATCTTCGCTTTTTCATCGAAGATTTACTCAACAGCCGTATGTCACTCTGAACCATATCAGTGCTGAAGAAGTGATGCATTCCTGCTATTTCACACAGGAGGACCACTCTCTTTAAAGATGTTAACATATTATCGTCTCCAAACCTAAAGAAAGTAGCACTTTCATATTCTCTAACCGTACTTCTATCTGCCTTGTCAAGGGATTCCAGGTAACAGTTCAGCCAATCAACTGTACACTCTGTTGAGGTACATCCACTGTCTAATATCACAAAATTGAATAAGTCAGCAACCAAAATGCTCATGACCCGACTCAAATTTTCAGTCACCAATATGATATTGTTATGTCATTCATCATGATCATATTCATCAGAACCGTCCAGATGAGTCACTTGAAATACTCGATTCCTGGTTCTAGGACAATTCCTTGAAAACACTTATTAACCACTCCCTGCACATCTCTGGAATTCTATCAAAAGTGCAACCCACTTCAAAAAGGTCTTCAGCAACTGTCCCTCTGTACAAGTGCCCGCAATTAGGCTGCCATCAATTTTGAGCGCCAGTAATCATGGAGTCCTCTATATCACTGCAGAATTTCCAATTTGTGACATGAAGGTAGCTGAAAACAATGGTTTTCCCAAAAATTTCTTTAGGGCTGCAGTCATTTGCTCAAAAAGATTCTTTACCATGGAATTGAACCCCTGTCAGAACCAAAAGTCTATGAGATCTGTGCACAGTCTAACAATTTGAACACAAGCACAGACTCAGGAATTTCTAGACTGAATTTTTTTAGTCTATTATATATCCCATCAAATTCCATGACACATTCTTCCATGGACTGATTGTCCATCTTCTTAAATTTATCAAAAATCAACATGCCTCATAGGTTTCCAACAAATCATCTTTTTCTGTAAAACTTGTCCATAAATTGTTTTAGAATTGGCAATCGCTCTTCAGTATCCAAGTCAGTAACGTTCAGTTCCAAAAATATTTTATTTCTAATCTTGCTTTTTCCTGGTAAAGACAAAGCCATACCTTGCTTCCTCTTGGTTAGGGAAAAGACCAGAGTCCACATTTCCACCTCATTCTTCCATTGTTCATATGGTTCCAATTCCAAAAAGACCAGCGGGTAATCATAGTTCAAGAGCCTGCAGCATAATTCAGCTATTTCACCCCAAAAGCCACCAGGAGCCTTGCTTTGGTTAGAGAAAGAAACTATGTTTTTTCTTTATATTCCCATCTGAAGAGATTAAAGTTAATCCTCTGCTACCATATTAAATAGGCAAATGTCCAGTCACCAAAATGAGGAAGCCAATGATAGTCTCTGATCCACAACTCTTCTATTGGCAATTCATAGTTCAATCCAAACATCAATTCCCATTTTCCTTCTGGACTAACTCTCTGTCCAGAGCCAACTCCCCCAGCTGACCAAAAACCCAGCCCTTAAATGCAAAACTATAATGAGCATCACCTGCTCTCTATTAACACTGAAATGAGTCCTGTTTTATTAAAGGGACCAGCATTTTCAATATTGTCAGCCACCACCATGGATGCATGAGGCTGTTGGAGAATATTGTGAAGGACTTAACAATAGAGATGTTTGGGTGGCTTTGTAGAGGGCCTAGAGCAGCTTCTAGGGTCTTGCAGTGGATTGTTTGCCTTTTTGGTCCTCTTCCCAAATTTCTTTGGGGTAGGGATGATCTTTTAATGAGAATGTTAGTTAGGACTTTATTTAAATGAATGGTGATATGATATAATTGTAAGTATTTTGAGTGTAAGGGACTGGGCAGTAGGTTGCTGGTATATATACATTTTTAACCTATTCATTCACAAGATGTGAGTGTTTGCTAGCAAGGCTAGTATTTATTGCATATCCCTACTTGCCCTTGAGAAGGTGGTGGTGAACTGCTGCCTTGAACCGCTGCTGTCCATATGGTGAAGGTACTCTCACAGTGGTGTTGTGTGGGGAGTTCCAGGAATTTGACCCAGTAACGATGAAGCAATGGCAATATAGTTCCAAGTCAAGATGGTGTGTGACTTAGTGGTGAACCTGGAGGTGGGGGTGGTGTTCCCATGCACTTGCTGTGCTTATGCTTTTAGGTGGTAGAGGTCGCGGGTTTGGGAAGTGCTGGTGAACAAAACTTAATAAAAACAACTAGGATACAAAAAAATTCTTTATTGGAGGGAAACTTATGTTTCAGAATACAGTTTTCCCATGTTTCACTAATGGGTGGTATTAGTTAAAAAGACTTGTTTCTGTTTTTTTCTTTTGAGAGATAGTGCATGTTGTGGGACAATTCAGTAGTATCTTTACAGTAACTTACTAAAGTGACAGGTGTCAACCAGAATGAGTGAGTGTGTGGGGGAGGAGGTGGGACAAGGAGAACCAGGAAGCTATAAACCATCTAACTCATCACAGCACAGTGCAGTTCACTTGTCAGCTGGCATGCATGGGGATTACTGGAAAGCAATCAGGAACAGGAGTGCTAGTTCCCTCTTTTTTTCTCTGTTTCCACTAGGCTGGGGATGGAGTCTGGGCTAAGTTAGCTGGGATTGTAGATTAACCTGAACCAAGGAGGGAGCAGCTTATTTTGATAGTTATAACTGAAACTTTCAATATGGGTTGTAATAAGAAATAGGAACAAGATTAGGCCATTTGGCCCTTCAAGTCTGCTCTGCCACGACTGATCTACGTCATCTTCACTTCCTGCACTATCCTTATATAAATATTGGCTAGGACTCTGCTACTTTGCAGGTCAACCTCAAGGGGCAGACCGGGCCTCCGTTTAGCATCTCACTTGAAATATAGTGACAGTTAGATTATGTGCCCCAGTCTCTGGAGTGGGTCTTGAACCCACAACCACCTGGCTCAGAAACAACAGTGTTACTGAACAACGGCTGACAGTAATAAATGAGAATTGTTTAAAAATCAATATGGCCCTTTTTTGCCATTTCTGGAACTTTGCATATGTGTTTGGGTGGTTCGGTCTGTCTCTGAAAACAGCTTTGTCAATACAGCCTGGCTATCCTGACTTCTGTATTTAATCCAACATGTTCATGTTCTGGTGATAGTAGTTTGAGTAGATGGACTAATTTCACCATTACCTTTGTTATGGCACAACTGCTCAAAACAATGCCCCCAATCAAAATATATGATTCGGATTGCGGTGGGAGCAACACAGTGTCAATTCAGTCCCCGTCACTGCACAGATCACATAACATATCTCTTTAAGCTTTCCCAAATTAAAAAAAGCCACAGCCGAATTGAATAATCTATTAACCCCTGAATGAGGCGAACCAAACCAGGTATCTTTAGATATCAACAAACTAACTGTTCATTAGAAAAAATACTAAAATCTTAAACACTACAAAGATAAAATAACATTTAAAAAACAGGAATAACAATAAAGTACTTTCAGATTTACGCTTCCTGACAAAACAGTCCTCTGATTCAAAGTCCACTCGCAATCTTCCAGGGTCTGATGAGGAAAGGAAAACAGTTCATCAGTAGACAGTTCGGGAATAATCGTTCAGTAGTTGAAGCATCAAACTGTTGTTCTTTCCAGCAATGAACACAGCAATTACAGTTCAGTAGTCAAAGTAATTTTTTTTTTCATGAAACTAATCTGGATGAAGCTTCTTTAAAATTTTCAGAGAGTATAATAAATAGGATTTAAATAGAATGAGAGGGAGCGCTCTCCTATTTCCTTCAGTACAGGCCGGCACAGCTGTCTGTCTGTGTCTGTCTCTCAACTGTCTCTGCAAAAACCAGTTTTTTCAGCTAGTTTCAAAGTTAAACGGTAACATTATATCTCCTGTTCTCTGTCTCTGACTGGTTGTATCCAGGGCAACCAAGATGCTCTTTCCTTGGTAACATTTGTGGCTGGCTTGTTCTCCCTCTCTATGGTTGTATCCAGGGCAACCAAGATGCACTTTCCTTGGTAATATCTGCGGCTGGCTTGTTCTCTCTCTCTGTATGATTGTATCCAGGGCAACCAAGATGCAATTTCTTTGGTAACTTTTGATCTTGCTGTCTTAAAGCAGTACTGATCCTTCACTGTCTTAAAGACACACCGCATATTTCCCGAAAAAAAACCAACAGGATCATGACACCTTGTAGAGGAAGCAAGTACCAGTTGGTAAATACAGAAAGGGTATTATGCCAATTAATTGTTTTGGTGGTTGAATGTTCAGCCCAGCTGGAAGTTACACCTGTAGAAGACAGATATTTAAATAGTACCATCTTTGTGAAACTGATTGATAAACCTTACAAACATAATAAAAATTGGCTCAAAGTTAACAGCAATTTGCATTTAAATAGCACTTTTAATATTTGTAACTTGCATGTAATGTCACAAAGATGCACGTTTCTTCTGACACTTTCACCGTAATACGCCCTTTAAGTTGCATGACAAATCATACATGATCTGTTGCAAAGACAGGGCTCAATGAACCAAATGGCCTTTTCTAGTTTCAAATTTTTGGCAATATGTTTTATGTGAAACATTTTCCATTTAATTGACTGGATAATTACTATGACCTTATCAATTGATAAGTTGAAGAAGGTTGATAATTTACTGAGAGTGTGATCATATACTAGTGATGTGCCCATGAGCTATTTTTGTGACAGTGGCTGGCTGGAAAAGGTGGTGGTGAGCTGCCTTCTTGAACGGCTGCAGTCCGTGTAATGTAGGTACTCCACAGTGCTGTTAGGTAGAGAATTTGACTCAATGACTATGAAGGAATGGCAATATGTATTTAAGTCAGGATAGTGTGAGACTTCGAGGTGATGGTGTTCCCATGTGTCTGAAATTTAGGGTTCAGATGGCTTGCTAACTGCAAATTACATCATCTAATCCTTTGAAACTATTTACTGTTTTGAAATTGAAGTATTCATTGTTTGAAATATTTCAGTACTTCATTTAGTTCTAACAGTCCAAGGCTTAGTTAGGTCTGCCATTTTACAATCTTTTGGACAACGTTTCACAGTATATTTTGAATGGGAATTTGATTTAAGCAGAAAAATAGATTTTAACCTATTTTAAAGAAAATCTAATGACCAAATGTTACTGGTTGGTGAGTGCAGTTAAATATTGCATCATTTAAAATAAGATAATATTTGCTTGATCTTTTCCATTTAAATCAAATTTGAAGATTTTGATATTATTTTTAGGAACTGTTAGCTCTTGAATGACTCATATTTGACTTGCATCAGATTATACATTAGTTAGAACAACTGAGTTGGGATTGCTGTTCCCTTTTTAGCTGTTGGTCCTGGACAGACAACAGATGGCACTTCTACTCCGGTACAAGCTCAAATGGAGCATAAACGTTGTCATGGACTGGTTGGGCCAAATGACCAATTTCTGTGTTGTATGTCCTATGTAATTCTACGTAAAGCATGTAACATTGCAGTAGTAATGTTCAAGTGAATGAGTTTAAAATTTTTTAATATATTTTTCCTCCCATTTTCTTCTTGCTACTCTTAAAAGTGCTGACTGTTGCTGCATTATAGTTCCGTTAGCACTGCACACACTTCATTACTTTGTCCAATTGGTCATTCTTCATAAATAAGCTTAGATGGTGGGTATCAGCAGGTTATTCCTTATCAAACACTCCCAGATGCACACTTTCCAGCAGAACATAAATGGGAACCCTGGCTGAACTGTCGTCTTCTTCCCTGCCTCAGGGTACTGAACACTCTCATTGTTGTGCTGTCTAAGATCGTACTTAACTTGGCATAGATGGGGCACGCAATGGGTCTGTATGTATTAGTTTTATTCTTTTACCAATTGAGTAATGAGAATTCTTAAGTTAAAATTTCCAGCAGTTAACAGAAAAATGAAATAGTGTATTTACAATTAGGTTTTGTAACAAGCGCAAATACAGAATTGCATTTGTACCTCTGCAGATAAAAAGTCCATCTTGGTAGGAGGGAGAAATTACTCCATGAATGTGGTAGTCATGCATGGATTGTAGAAGGCTCAGTCTTGATGTCTGAAAGCTGTTTCTCATAAGCTTAATCTCAAAATTGTTTACTCAATTTTCTTTCAGGTGCTGCAAAGTACAGTGACAAGGAAATTGGTGGTATGCTGGTTTGGTCTCCATATCATGTCATTCCAGATGTAAAGTGTAAGTAATTTAATAATCATTTATTCTGCTTTCTTATAGACTATGGTAATTGTCTTGTATACTATCTCAGCAAATATTTTCTCGATATATGAAATTATTCTTCAAACTTTAAAATTTTTACTTCCTGAAAATAATTACTTGATCTAAAATCCAGGACCTTTGGAAACTGTAGGCCAGATTCTCAAGGCCGATGACCAATCAGAGGGTTTAGTAAACATTGCAATATACGGTTTCGACCATACTACTAGAACGTTTAACTAGAAACCTATAGAGTAGTAGGGAACCTTACAGGGACTCATGAGTATAATGTACATTTTATGGACTGCTGTGGGCACTTTGAACTTACAATACCAGAGTGGTAGATGCACAAATAAAAAGTACTTTTATTTACCTATAATTATACTTGCATAAATTAGGTTTATATTTACAAATACATCTATTTTCTGCTGCAAAGTACCTAAAAATTAAATCTTCTTGTCCTTTTAAGGCGCAAGATATTGAATTAATTAATTATGTATGATTTAATATATTTGCCAACGTATTGTTCAAAGTAGCAAGATGGGTGTGTTGTAATCCACAATGTCGATTGCTGTAGCAGGAGAATTGTGCCTCTTTTAAGGCAACAAAGTTTAATTGTTAAGTAAACATAGGGTCAGGTCATTCAGACTAATTGTTTAGTTAGGAATCTTGACAGGTTTGATTGCGCTTGTCAGTTTTAGGCTGCAACTCAGAAGAATCTAACATTTCAAGATGTTTTTTGCATTGGTAACCAAGCATGAATCTGTGTGTGTTGGATGTACAGCTTTTCGTACATTGCAACACAGTTCCTAAAACTTGCAATGACACCAGTGAATTACATAGGCGCCGTTTATAACACATGAAGTGGGTCAGCTGTTTTGGTCAATTCAGTAAACTTTTCACACCTCATTAAAGTGCGATGTTAACTATTTACGTGAGGAGCTGAGTACCTCTGAGCACTGTCTACCCCTTTTCATCTGTTATTATGCCTCAGGGAATAGCCAATTGAAGCTTCTTGAAGTCTCTACTTTCCAACTGCCCTATTTGTTAACAGTGCTGATGAAGACTTCAGGCAGCTTTAATCACTCGTTAGCTAAAAAAATCATCTGATTTTGGATCGATTTACTATCACGCAATACAGTCTGCACCATTTTTAACTAGATTAGGGATCCTAGTTCCTTACCTTTACAAAAATTATAGGCATTGCCGTGTGCGTTGGATTTAGTGTCCATCGTGAATAGCAGGCGAATTGAGTTCGCATGAACGCACTGCTGGATGTGGTGGGGACTGCAACGGATTTCATTGGCAGTCTGATGTCCATTTCCTGTCCTTCACAGTTTGCAGCTGCACTGAAATGTCTGTTGCCCACTATGTTCAAAAAAAAGTTTGAAGAAATGATTGTAGAGAGATGCTAAAGCAGTGTTTTAACCACTGGCCACTTGTAGCTAATTAGAAATCCAGATGTGACCAATTGCAATTTTGATTACTAAAAAGAAAGTAAGTCATAGACACCATCACTGGACATGTGACCTCAGTACTCATTTGTGTGGCATATGCACATGTGTTTTATTTTTGTGCGTTTATGATGAAGATGAAAAGCAGCATGTGCAAGTGTTTTTTGATCATTATATGTACTTCTTTGGTTACTGAACAGCGGTAGATGTTAGAATACACCTTTTATTTTTGTTTTATTTAGAGATACAGCATTGAAACAGGCCCTTCGGCCCACCGAGCCTGTGCCAACCAACAACCACCCATTTATACTAATCCTACATTAACCCCATTTTCTCTACTACATCCCCACCATTCTTCTACCTACACTAGGGGCAATTTATAATGGCCAATTTACCTATCAACCTGCAAGTCTTTTGGCTGTGGGAGGAAACCGGAGCACCCAGAGAAAACCCACGCAGACACAGGGAGAACTTGCAAACTCCACACAGGCAGTACCCAGAACTGAACCCGGGTCGCTGGAGCTGTGAGGCTGCGGTGCTAACCACTGCGCCACTGTGCCGCCCCTTGTGTGAGTGCATGTGAGGCTTATTATACTAAAACTGATGCATGTGACTAAAATGGTTCAGCAGTGTCTATTGGAAAATATAGCTCTAAAATACCAACTTGGAATACCTATATCCTCTCAATTGACCGTATCAGTTTTTTTTAAAAAAGACCTGCAGTTGTATGCTGAGCTTTTCTTTTACTTAATCTGTGGTGGAAGAGACACACCGTCACCTTAGTAGCAAAATGATACAGTGTGTATTGTATGACACAACACTCCTGTCCTTATAAACTTGCCTTGTGCAAAACAAAGTTGGTCAGTCGATCACATTCTTATAAATATAAAATAATCTTAAAATGCTGGGTACTTCTCTGCACACTCCAATCTCAAGGATTTCTTACCAAACAACAATTAAAATTAAGGAACTTCACTTTACTTCTTTTGCAATTATACTTCCTGTCTTAAAAAGACATGTTAACTTAAAAGTAATAAAAATAGAAAGTGCTGGAAATACTCAACAGGTCAGGCAGCATCATTGGAGAGAGAAGCAGAGTTAACGTTTCAGATCTCTGATCTCCTAAAGGTCACAGACCTGAAACATTAACTCTGCTTCTCTCTTGGATGTTGCGTATTTCCAGAACTTTCTGTTTTTATTTCAGATTTCCAGCATCTGCAGTAACTTGCTCCTAACTTAAATGTAACTTCATCTAAGCAGAATGCTACATTGTGCATTACATGGTACACTATTTTGGCTGAAGTATTATGTCATCTGATAATTCTGAGCAGTGTAACAGAAAATCCACTTAAATGTATTACAAGATAGTGCACATTTGCTGTTATGTGGTGCACTTTATTGGTGGTTCAAACTGAAACAGCAGCCAAACTGAACTTGTGATGTAGGAAATGTCCAAATCAAAAATGCAGGAAGTAGCAAGAATACTTAAGAACTTACAAAAACTTCATCTTGGATATTAATAGGAGTGGGTGATGTAGGTGGGGGGAGGTGGAAGGTTTCCCCGCATGCTGTGGAATTATACATTTTTTGACAGTTTCCCCCATCTGGAAGTCAGCCTGATTGATGGCTGTGGCTTCCAGCGGGGTGAGGAGCTCTCAGGAGCAGACCGCAGACCCAGTAGGTCTGATCCATGACTCTGGGAGGTGTCCGATCCCTAACCTGTGGGGGGTTTGAGGAGGGGGCGTACAATCCACAACCAAGGGGCCTTTGTATGGAAGGGGAGTGCTGTTGCAGGAAAGCTTGGTAGAAGCTCTTAAGGCTCCTGGCTCTTAAGGACTGCTGCAAAGGCAAATATCTTCTCCCCCAAGCTGCCCTCGCCTTGCTTCAGCTACCAAGGCCTGGAAAACCTGGCTGCCCACTAGAACCTGCAAAGAGGTTAAATCAGAGGCTGCCAGACTCATTAATCTATTTAATTTACCAACCTGCCTCCTGGGAGGAGGTTGGCTGCTCAACATTTGTCCTGCTTCTGTAAAATCCAGAAGTGAGCGAGTTAGGGGTCAGGCTCAGAATTTTAAATTTTCTCCCACACTAGCTCCCAATCCACTTGTTTTTGTGTGCCCACATTTATACATCCAATCTTCAATGGCCAGTCATGTAGACCCACAAATAATAGTGAACCAATCAATCAAAACATTAATTTTTCACATTCACTTTATTCACGCCTGTTGCATATGGGCTTAAGTAACAATAATATTCGAATGGTAGTGGAAATTTAATTTCCCTGCCTGGCGGAAACCAGTTGGAGAGGAAGTTAAAATTGAGCGGGTCAATTTGCTATGCCTTGATTTCACTGCTGCTCTTTTTTTGGGCAAAGTGTCCAGCCGAATGAGGCAGGAGCCTCATCTGTTTATGCAAATTGGGATCCTGTGATCTTCATAGGGCACCCATTTTGTCACCCCACTTGGTGAAACCTGGTCTGCAGCAAGAAGGAGCCTTCTAAGGTAAGTGTTGGATTTTCCCTTGTGGGACCAGGAGGAGCTGGAGTCCTGGGCTTCTGCCTGGTCTCAAAAGTATTTTTGAGTGACTTGATTAGTTCATCATCAAACTATGACATCAAAAGTGTAAAATTGAATGGAGAGAGCAAAGAAATATAAACTTAGAATGGGAAAAGCTGACCCAAAAGTGAGACAAAAATGCTACAACAGGAGTTAAATATTTGTAGACAGGAAATCCCTGAAGGCGTAAGATGTTTACATTATGGTGTTGCCCTTCATAACTTGGATGACATACTGTTTTATTAGAACAGGAGCATTGTACCATGTAATGCACAATGTTTTATTCTGCCGTTAAAGGGGTAGCTGCATCCAACTTCTTGTGTCCATTTTAGGGCCAACAGCTGAAGTTGCTGTGTTTTGCTCAGATCAGTTGGAGGCTGATTGGTCTTAGCAAATCATCAGGTCAGTTGTATTGTTGGTCAAACTGGCATTTATTTTGTGTGACATGCAAATTTTAATCCTTGAAGTGTAACATATGCATTCAATAGATGCAATATTATTATGTAGATAAGTAAAATATTAATGGATCTTCGGCATTGCTCATGGGTAGATCAGAATAACCCAGGTTGAAATTCCTGGCTTTTTTTCACCTTTTAAGATTATTTTATAGCGGTAACAGTATATGATGTTTGGAATGTTATGGATGTATGCTCGATTTCACGTGACATGGCTTATGATGAGTAGATGTTATGCTGTTTTGTAATCTGGCAAAATCTATTTTGACGGTTGATATTAGAATTAACAAAGCCATAAATACCTTTTAAATAATTGTTAGAAGATAAGGTTGCACTCAAGCTGAATTAAATGGCATCTCTGAACTGATGTTTGGTCTCTAATGCATGATTCTGCTTAATGAGGGGGAAAAGGAGTTGAGTATTTTCGAGGCAGTAAGTATTGAGAGATCCATAACTTGAAGGGGTGCTTCAGGGACACTTTATTTACGCAAGTAAAATTGATGAATTTTCATTTTGCGTTTTCTTAGTGTGCGTTGGATGAATTAAGCAACAGAGATCTATATACTGGGATCTGAAATAAAAATAGAAAATAGTACCAATTGACATCGGGCGGAAGTTTATGCTCTCCGTCGGCAAGGGGAGGCGATGATGCGCGGTTCTCACCGGCACTTTTGCCAGTGGTCAAGACCTCTTCGCCAAGACAAAATCTTGGCTGTCAGCTCTGTTAGCATCTGAGAATCATTTTGAGCAGGACCTTTCATCAGAACTGATAATATTGAGGATCGATCTTTTCTCTCTTCAAATGCTGCTGGATCTGCTGTACAATTACAGCATTTCTGTTTTATTTAAAAGTTCTTCATTATATTTTATGAAAGGGGTAATGATTATGGATGACATTATAAAAAAAATTGTATTCATTAAAGTGAGGGACAATCAGTGGACTGTTTTTCCAGATTTAATATCCATTAGAAGTGTTGGATACACCCAGGTCAGATGCAACATCAGACAGATGCAGAGTAAAGCTTCTTCTATTCTTTCCAACAAGGTGCCTTAACTTTAACAGCTGCTTGTTGCTAATCTCTGATAGGAGGATTCTCCTTGTCTGTTGGAAGCCAATTCCTGTTGCATAGATAGTACATTCAACTGTATTAAACCTTTTCCTTTTTGAAAGTAGTCCATGCCCAGTATAGCTTATGCTGCTAGTTAAATGGTAACAAACCTTAATAGAGGCTGAAATAAAAACAGAAAAAGCTGGAAATACTCAGTAGATCTGGCAGCATGTGAAGAGAGAGAAACAGAGTTAACGGGTGGAATTTTGTGCTGGCAGTTGGGGCCTCGATGTCTTGAGAAACCGATGACGAGAACCCCGCGTCGGCTCTTGTACGGAATTTAGTGCCAATCAGGCACTTAACTGAACAGCGGTGGGCCTTCCATACGATTTAGGACCCCGCCGCCGGAAGTCCCAGCCTTGCAGAGCTGCCAGCCAATCAGGGGCCGCTGCTGCTGTAGCTGCAGCCAGCAGACATCGAGGAGCAACGCTGAAGCCAGACTCAAGGTAGGTCAGGGCGGGAGGAGTCTCGTGGGGTGGGGGTCATGGGGAGGGGGGTGGCAGCAAGGCAGGGGTGGCCCCCTCCCCCCGCCCCCTCCTTCCCTTGTTCAAGCTCTGTGTCTTTGAACGAGGGACCCCTCCCCCACCCTGCAGCTGGGCAGCAGCCCGCACAGTTTTTTTGTGCTGTGCTTCTGTACAGTGACAGGGCTGCCCGCCACACAGATATTTGTGGCTGCGGCGGGAAGGGGCCCTTAATTAGGGACTAATTAGCCAGTTAAGGGCCTGAATTGGCGGCGGAACAGGAAGGCCTTTCACAGGCCTTCTCGCCCCGGATCAAATTTCGGCAGAGGCGGGACGGCGGTAGGGTTCCCTCCCGCCACCACCATCCCAGCCGATTTTATGCTTTCCCCACCTCCAAACCCGCTGCGGGGGAGAGCATAAAATTCCATTCAATATTTCAGGTCCGTGTAGCGGCTGTATTTAAAAGCAAACCATAACCATTAGTCACACTCTGAATGTATTAGATTTGGCTTAATCAGTGACTCCTGGCAAGTATATCAAATGGATGTCAGCAGAGCTTTATTAAAATGTTGGTCTGGTGTATTCCACAGAAAAGTTTTCTTTTTAAATAATTACCCATATCTAGTGCAAATTTAACAAAAACAAACTTAAAGGGCATGGAAAATAAACGTTTAGATTGAAAGTTACTTCCCCTATGATAATATTCTCCATTTAAAAAGCAAATCACACCAATTTGAAAAGGACAGATTATTTAGCATTTTAAAAAAAGTTACTGCTGTGCCTTGCAAATTAAGCATCATTAAGGCATGTAAATGTATGTTTTCTATTCAATTAGGCAATAGAGTCTTGCAAATTTCACAGGGTTATCTTCACATGAGATTTATAAATCTATTAATTTATGCTTTTATTGTCTTCAAGCACATTAAGAACATTGCTGGCAGATTCTTGTTCCATTAGTGTTTTATAACAGCAGATATGTTTCCTATTCTCGTTTCTGATGTCATCAGAACCTCTTGCAGCTGGAACTGGTGTCATGCTGCATTGTGGATGGAGGTTAATTGTCCTTTTAAGAGTACTTGATGGTGACATTGGAGAATGATGATGAGTACCAACAAGTGTCTGCATTCTGTAATAATGTATTAAGAGTTTGCACTTATGTTTTTTTATAGTGGATGAGTATATTGCAGTAGCAAAGGAAAAGCATGGCTATAACGTGGAACAGGTTTGTAAAGAAACTACTTTGGTTGTTGATTTGGAGGGTAGATTTCAGTCCTTCTTTGGATTTAGGGCTCATGACTTTATTTTTTGTTGTTTTTATCTTTCATTGTAATGCATAACCATATAAAGAACAAAGCATTCATTTCATTTTGATGTTTAGATCACCTTAATAAATACCCTATTTTTTGCTGTTGGACCTTATTGGACTGCCTGAATCCCATCAATGAGATTATTGCAGTTTCATACACTTTTATACTACAAATTTAACATTGGTGCAAAGTGGTTCCATTTTATGCCAGCAATAAACTTGTGTACTGTAAATTCAGAGTTAGGGCCTTATCTGAGTTCAATGCAAAGTAGGGAGCCTCATTCTACTTTGTGGGCGAATTTCACTGTTCAAGATTGAGGCTAGACATGAAAGAAACCACTTTGCACTGACAACAGTTGTACAATGTGTAAATGTACCCATCGTCACTTCACTGTATCTTTTGTTCATTGCACAAATTTAATTGATGAGTTGCTCTGATGTTATGCCATCAGACTGAAAGGCCACAGCTTCCATTCCTGATTTGTGTAGTTAGGTAATCTTAGCCAGGGCATCTGTTGGGACATTAACATTGCCCTCAAGCCACTTGGGTTACAGGGAAAACAATCTCTCAAAGTTTCCACTCCTGATTGCTGCCCAGTGATCCCTGTGTACTTACAAACATTGAGTGAGGACAGGATTGAAGTCAGCTGTACTATGTCCAGTTGAGTAGGCTGCTGACATTCTGGCCTCAATATTTGCAGGGCTTACTTGTAGCAACTAGGAAATGTGGCGATTGAGGAGGTCCTGACAAATTTAATAGCAGTATCACATTTAAATTTTTTTTTCTCCATTTCCCAAAAATTGGAGACAAAAATCAGCCAAATCGAGAGGCTGATTGGCTGTTGGGCAGGAAGGCCAATGCTAGTAGGCCGCAGCTGTGGACAGGAGAGGAGAAAGGAAGAAATTGCAGGGAGGCTGAAGTGCCAATCATGGGGAGGGGTGTTGGTTGTGGCATATTAGCTTGGGGTGCTGGTGGGAAGCCCTTCTGCTTCTCCTTTCCAACATGCAATACTAGAAAAGCAGTTATCTGCTGGATCTGACAGTTCTTGCCTCCCTTTAGCTAGTGGGTTTCCCGAGCCGTTGTAAACCTGGCCCACAGCCATTCAATCCATATGGCTGCTGAATTCTGGGGTGCTCAGCCTTATTAGCATTTTAAATTACTTTGCTGCCTCTTGAGAGACGGGTACTCACCTGCCCCCCCCAACCTACTCCAGTTAAACTGGAAGTAGGTGCATTCATGGTGGATTGAAGTTGTTAACCCTCTCTTGCCGGGATGTGGGGTGGGGGGGAGGTGTCAGGTGATTTAAAATCCCTCCCTCTTTTATGGGCTAGTGCTTGTACATTCCCCAACCTGATATTCTTCAACAGGGCTGCCCATGGCATAGAGCTATTATCGCAGTGAGAGTTGGCACCTTCAGGAGAGGAGAAAAGTAAAAGGGACATGGGAGGAGAAGAGAGGAAAGAATGATTGGCTGTGCAAAGACAAATTCTACATGATATTCAAAGTTACACTGGATCAGGGACAGACTTGCCATATGGGAAAATGTGAAATTTCCCCAGAATCCCCTTGAGTCTCTTTATTGCAGTGTATTATCAGTGTCCCCCTTTTGTCCAGGAGAATGTGGAAAAATCTTGTACCCTTTTGTGAGAACCAGTCCACCCCTGAATGGAATTTGATACTTGCATGGATGATAAATATTGCAAAAATTTGCAGTCAGTTTTCTAATGTTTGTTACTTTGCATGCACCTCACATAGGCTTTGGGAATGTTATTCTGGCACAAGCACAACATTGAGAAGTCATTGGCCGACTTGCCTAACTTCACACCTTTTCCAGATGAATGGACTGTCGAAGATAAGGTTCTCTTTGAACAGGCCTTCAGTTTTCATGGAAAGAGCTTTCACAGGATTCAACAAATGGTAACTACTTTTGCAAATCATTTCTTAAATTTTAACATAATCTACTTTGATACTGAATTCATGTTGAATTTTGCTGGAAAAAGGTCATAGAACACTTAAAATTATGGTTGTTGATTATACTAATACAAAAGCAAAATACTGCGAATGCTGGAAATTCCCAGCAGGTCCAGTAGTATCTGTGGAGAGAGAAACAAAATTTACATTTCAGGTTGATGACCTTTCATCATTATGTATCAGCAGTTCACAGGATAAAGTTGTTCTTAGGGTAGCTGCAAAATTCTTGCTTTAAATAAGGCCAATCCCTTTGATTTTGAGAGATATTCAAATAGATTTTAACTCTTTCCCCCCCCCACCCTCGCCCCCAACCTGTCAGAAACTTAGGTGGATAAGGGATTATTACAGTGTGGGAGGAAGTGCAGCATTCCCATCTTCCACCATCTTAGCTGGATGGCCGCCTGAACCCTGGCAAGTGGGGACCTACTTTACATGGGAATGTTGCTGCCTGATGATGTAGTTGGAGCCACAATGGCTTTATAACTTCAGGGTTTGTAAGGCCCGCACTGGGTCAACCCCAAGCTGAGCCATGGTGTTGAGTCACATAGCTAGAAGAGTTTAAAAATGTAACTTTTCTGTGGTCCTTGTGAGCCAGGAGAATCAGGAACTCTCCTTGGATCTCAAAAGGAGTCCTTGATCCTCCCAGCCCAACCTTGCCTCTTTTTTCCAGTGCTGATGTTGACTGTCGACCTTCTCAGCACTAACCATATGCCATGGACTGATCCCTTGGGCCCCCGTTATCCTCAGCGGTCTCTCAGCCATCCCTGCATCAGTTCTGCTGGATTTGGGTTGGAAACTCTACCACTTTATTCCAGTTAGGCCAGAGCTAAAATGGCCCAGGCCTCACACTGAGCTCTCCACATTGGTTTCCCTGCTAGTCCACACCCCTACCTATCCTGAACGTGCCCCACCACCCTCCCCAATAAACCCCGATGTTTGTCACAGATTCAGCTGTACAATCTTAAGATGAATGAGCATAAGATATAGAAGCAGGAGTAGGGCATTCAGCCCTTCGAGTCTGTTCCGCCATTCAATAAGGTCATGGCTGAATTACCTGAACTCCACCTTCCCGCAAAATCCTCATATCCTTTGGGTTCCTTAGTATCCAAAAATCTACTGATTGGTGTCTTGAATGTACTGAACGACTAAGCATCCACGGCTCTGGGGTAGCGAATTCCAAAGATTCACTACCCTTTTGAGTGAAGAAGTTTCTCCTCATCTCAGTCCTAAATGGCCCACCCCTTATGCTGAGACTGTGGCCTCTAGTCAGGGGAAATATCCTCCTACCATCTACCCTGTCAAGCCCCTTAAGAATTTTATACATTTCAATTAGATCACTTTTCATTTTTCTAAACTCTAGGTAGTATAGGCCTAGTCAACCAAATCTCTCCTCCCAGCAATCATTCTACTGAACCTTTGCTGCACACCCTCCTAGGCTGATATATTTTCCTTGGGTAAGGAGACCAATACTGTATGCAATACTCTAGGAGTGGTTCCACCAAGACCCTATATAATTGAAGTAAGATTTATTTACTCTTCTACTCCCAATTCCTTTGTAATAAAGGCTAATGCACCATTTGTTTTCTTAGTTGCTTGCTGTACCAGCATGTTAACTGTGTGGTTTATGTAGAAGGACACCCAGGTCCCTCTGAATACCAACATTTCCCAGTCTCTCACCATTTAAAAATGTTCTATTTTTCTATTTTTTGTACCAAAGTGAATTACTTCACACTTCTCCATATTATATTCCATCTGCCACATTCCTGCTCACATGCTTAACCTATCTATATCCCTTTGCAGTCTCTTTGAATCATCCTCACAGCTTACTTTGTATAAGCAGCAAACTTGGATACATTACACTTCGTCCCCTCATCTAAGTTATTGGTATTGATTGTAAATAACTGGCCCAAGCACTGATCCTTGCAGTGCCCCGCTAGTTAGCCTGCCAACCTGAAAATGACCCGTCTGTTGCTATTCTTTGTTTTCTGTCCATTAACCAATACTAATGTATTAACCCCCAACCCTGTGAGCTCTAATTGTGTGTAATAATCCCTTGTGTGACACCTTATTTAATGCTTTATGAAAATCCAAATGCATGACATCTCGATAGTTACATCCTCAAAAAACTCAACAGATTTGTCAAACACTGGGTTGGATTTTATAGATTGGTGGCAAGCTTCAAAAATGGCAGCCCCACCACCCCACATCACATGGAGGGAGTGGGCTGTCTGTCCCCGGCAATGGCGTCAGCTGCCTGTGCGCAGGTGCTGACGCCTTTGTTAAAGGGCAGTCAGCCCGAGCGGTTTATTTTAATAGTTAAAGAAAATTACATAAATACATTTGTTTTGCCCCTCTTCCACCCTCCCAACAATTAAATTAACTATGTGCCCTTCCCCCCCCCCAGAACAAGTACCTTTACCACCTGATCTTCCCCCCCCCTCCCAAAACTGCGCAAAGTTTAAAGTACAACCCTTCCCACCATCCCCGACACCCAACCAAGTGTTGCGCCTTGTTTCCCCGGATGGGGATTGGAAGGTGCAGGAGTGTTGGCCACCGGGCTGAAGATCGCGGCGGGCCATCATGATTAAGGGTAAGTACATGTAAATATAATAATGTTATTCATTTGCATATGCTGATTGTGGTCCCGTTGCCCAGTGGCAGGGAGACCACCACGGTGCCTCACTGCCGCCAGGAGGATCGGGCCAGGTCCAGCCAGCATCAAGGTCCGTGGCAGGCCTCATCCGGGACCATCTTCAAGCCCTGCCTGCCACCTATCCCAACGTCGAGAGCTCCTTAAAATCCAGCCCACTATTTCCCTTTCTGTTGGCTGCACAGTCATATTATGATTTTCTAAGTGCCCTGTTTTCATGTACCTAGTAATAGATACTAACCTTTTCCCTACTACTGATGTCAGGCTAACTGGCCTATAGTCCCTGTATTCTCTCTCCCTCATTTCTTGTATAGTGGGGGTACATTTGCTATCTTCCAATCCACGGGGACTATTCTAGAATCTCTCTGATGCCTTGTTATAAGTAAAGGACACAGTTGAAGTAATTCTGTGAGAGACTTAAATACAGTGGATTAGAGTACTAAGCATGAAACAAAATCATAAGTAACAATATCATAAAACTTCTTAGAAGGCTCTAAATAGATCTTTAATTTGTTTACAAGTCAGAGAATCATTCTAATAATCATGTTTCCCTATAGGTGAAGCTATCCTAAATTTCCTTGACTTCCGTTCCTTACCCTAGGGTAGTGGTAACTTATTAGTGGTTTGGATTAAAATTCTTACCTCTGAGCAGTAGTTATTTTTTTTTCTTTTCCACTTATTTTTATCCTGTTCCCCCTCTTGATTTACCTAGTTTTTATCAGTTCTTAGTTTGCAAAGTCGTAGCTCAATTGAACATACTCACTGAATATTGAAAATGTTACCTGACTCTGAAAATTATGTCAGCTGGTCATTGATATACTCCCCTTGATGTCCTGTCCCTAGTTTTTCATTTTTGAGATATTTTAACATTTGAAAACCATAGCCAGCGATGAAAAGGATAACAATTTTTCACAAACACCTAATATTTGCTGAATGAACATGTGCTGGGTACATCAGTCCTCTTAACTGTCCTGAAGTGCCTGCTGCCATTAAGGATGCAGTGCTATAAATCAATTTTTTAATAAACTAGTTGTGAAAGACCTAAAAGAATGAAGCATATTATTATGTGAAGTATCCTTTTTAATGGGGATTTTTGAAGAATTTATCAGTTTAGGGGATTGACTGTATTTATCTCCCCCATCCTGTCTGCTTCCACTTCCGAATTCCATTATAGTGCCTGTGTCTGTGCAATAATCAGTATCATGTAGGGTTTTGATTGGTTTTCTCTTGTATCATGTCTCAGCTACCAGATAAGTCAATTGCAAGTCTAGTGAAGTACTACTACTCCTGGAAAAAAACCCGTTCACGAACAAGTTTAATGGATCGGCAAGCACGAAAATTAGCAAGTAGAAACAATCAGGATGAAAGGTGAGTCAAGTCAGATGGTTATTCCCATGGCACCCATGTTTACTACTTGCAGAAGTAACTGATGCTTATTTAAAGCTTGTGCTGTGTCGCACTAAATTATAGTGTTTCAGATGAGGAAAGTCAATCTGGTCTAGATATATCAAATTCCACAATACATTTCATACTCTTCGTACATTTTTCATTAGCTATTTATCCAACTCTTTCTTGAATTTGCTCATCCAATCAGCCACTACTGCCTCCTTAGGATACATTCACTACTATGTATGTAGTTATATCATAATGTACTTTTCATCCTTCCTCTTCCAAGTTTGAGACTATACCCTCTTGTAGAATCCAAGTTAAATGTATTGATGGTTATCTTGCGTAGCTTTAGAATCCTGAATGCACTACAGTAAGATCGTTCCTGAGCTATCTCTTCTCCATTGTCAACATTCTCAGCTATTGCAGTTTCTACAAATTCCAGATCTCAATTTATACAAGCACCAACTTGCATATATATAGCGCATTTAACATAGCAAAATGTCCCAAGGTGCTGCGCAGGAGCAATTATCAAACAAAATTTGACACTGAGTCATATAAGAAGATATTAGAACAGGTGACCAATAGCTTGTTGAAAGAAGTAGGTTTGAAACAGAGAGAAGTGGAGAGGCAGAGATTAGAGTTCTGATGAAAGGTCATTGATCTGATATGTTGGGGGGAATTTTATGCTCTCCCTGAGGCGGGTTTGGAGGTGGGGAGAGCATATAATCGGGTGGGGCGGAGGGGATCCCACCTCCATCAAAATTAATTCCGGGCGGGAAGGCCTGTGAATGGCTTTCTTGCCCCGCCGCCAATTGAGGCCCTTAACTGGGCAGTTAATGCCCAATTAAGGGCCTCTTCCCGATGCTGCCGCAATTAGCTGTGTGGTGGGCAGCCCTGTCGCCACATGGGAAGCACACCACGAAAAACTCGTTAAAAGGTTGAGAGTCAACCCCTGCCCTTGCTACTGGCCCCCACCCCACAAGACCTCTCCCGCCCTGACCCACCTGTGACCTGGGTCCAATGTTGTTCCTGGGCCTCGGGTAGGTGCTCCACTGGCAGCAGCCACCGCTTCTGCGGTGGCGATGCTCAGTGAAAGCTGCCGGCCTCTGATTGCCAGCAGCTCTCAGAGGGTGGGACTTCCGTCGCCACGGTCCTTGATCCCATGGAAGTCCTGATGCTGTCCTTTTAGGGCATAATTGGCATTAGATTCGGCAGGCCTCCCACAAAAGAGGCGGCATGGGGTTCTTGGCGTTGCTTTATCCAGATGCTGGGACCCCTTTTGCCTGGATAAAATCCCGGCTGTTAACTCTTGGCTGAATTTTATTGGCCCTTTCGGAATAGGAACAGAGGCGGGGGGTGGGAGATGGGGGGCAGCCCATAAAATTGCATCGGAAGGTGGGGGACAAAGTACCCATCACTTTCCTGATGCCTTCCGGTTTAGTCCAGGGTGGGGAAGGCTGAGGACAGCCTTCCTGCCCCAGGCCAATTGAGACCCTTAAGTCACCAGAAATTCAGCCTGTTTGTCTCTCCACAGATGCTGCCAGACTTGCTGAGTATTTCTAGCATTTTTTGTTTTTGTTCCAGAGCTTGGGGCCTAGGCAGCTGATGGCACAGCTGTCATTGGTGAAGCGAGGAAAGTTGGGGATGAGCAAGAGGCCAGAATTAGAGGAGTGCAGTGATGTTGGAAGTATGTAGAGCTGGAGAGGCTACAGAGATAGGGCGGGTTGAGGCCATGCAGAGACTTAAAAATCAGGGTGAGAATTTTAAGATTGAGGTCTTGCCTCAAACTGAGAGCCAGTGTAGTTCAGCAAGCACAGGGGTGATGAGTGAACGGGATTTGGTGTGAGTTAGGATTCAGATTTAGAATGTGTTAAAATTGACAGAGGGTGCAAGTTGGGAGGGTGATCATAGCTCTCCATTGTATCCTTTTTAACACCTGGATGTTTATTTTGTAATACAGTGATCAAAATTGTGCACAGTACTCCACATGGGACTAGAACAGCAGCAATCTGTATAAATAGATATGTGCTTAACTCATCTCTAGTCAACATTGGCCACACCAAATCTTTTAAAATATTGGTGATCTTATTGCTAAGGCCTGATGCTTTAAAGTAATATAAAGTATATTTATCTTTAAAAAAATTGCACTTACCATTTAAAATTACCTAGATGTGGTGCACTATTCTGATCTAACTGAATCAAAATACACCTTAGCTCTATATTTAATATTGAGAGGTGACGAGAACCTTCTAAAAGTCAGAATAGATCCAGTCAAATTGCTCAAAATGGTATTTCCAAAACTTCCGTGTAATAATTCCATTTTCCCACAAATTCAAACATCTTCAGTTCAAAGTAACATTTCTAATTTAAAATTGCATATTTCACAGTTGCATGATTAATCCTACTTAAAAAAATGAACATGTAAATATCTTCCTTATCATGTTTACTTGGAGATCTCATCCTCTGTCAAACCTCTTCACATGCAGTTGATGTTTTCCCTAAAGTTGTCACCCACCTGAAGTAAAGGAGTTACCAATTAGATACATGACTACAATCCCCAAGAGGCCACAGTCTGAGCTAGTGCACTGTAAAGAATTATCCAGCATTCATCAGAATCATTCTTTGTTCAAATTGAAATGCCTTCTCACGCTGTAATAAGATTTCAAACAAAGCGGGAAATTAATTTTAATAGCTTTTTTCAGCTCAAATTTTACATTGTAACTTCAGTGAGTCTAGCTGAGAGAGAGGGAGAGATAAAAGGAGTGATCATTCCTCAAATTTGAAAACAATGGTTCTATTTGGTGTAAATTTCAAAGTGTGCGCCGCGACTCAGGTTGTAACACTGCTTTGGGTAATTATTCAAAATAATTTGTAAAGGGGCTGGAAGGTAAATTTTTGGGGCTTTTTTTTAAATGAGTGAAACTCCGAGAGGAACTACAACATCTATCTTTTTATACTGAGAATTCAAAAACAATTTTTTTTCATAGATTAATTAAGCAGCTGTGTTATCTATTTGTTCAATGGTAGTGGGTATGGTATGCACTTACCAGGAGCCAATTAATAAAGAAATGCTTCACTGTCTTTGACTGGAAGCCTTAGAAGATACCAAATTATTTTGCAATGAAAAAGTGCCCTCTTCTCCCTTCTCTTGCCCTCACTTTCAACAGCATGCAGATAATCACAGGAGATATATGTCTAGTATGTCAATTATGCTTCAGACATCAACACTTCATATAAAGTATGAGTGGGTCATAACTGAACAATTTTTTTTGAAACAGAGGCAAGTTGGTCCTTTGTTTTTCTGACTTTCAGATAACCCTAGCCCCTCTCCATGTAGAGCTTCCAATAGCAGCTCACCTGTATTTGACCTCCTCCAAATGTCCCTCTTTAGACAACCTTTCCTCATGGAATAAGTGAACAGTGCCTTTTAAAAGAGCAGACCTGGTTAACTGCTAAACATCACAACTTCTCCTTGCCCATGTTACTGCAATGCCATGGGTGATCAGTTAGTATTCTTTTAATAAGGTTAAACTCCAGTTTAATTGTTGGTGATAATTGTGTTGTATCTTTTTTTAATTTTCTAACTTTTCTGTCACTTGATACAAAGTCCATATGTATGTGTGTCTCTTGTGGTATTTATACTAGATTCTTGATTTTAGTGATGATGGGATGGAGGAAGGAGCTGCAAATGACGTTACTGACAGTGATTATAATCCTACCAAAGAAACTAAGAAAGAGGTGAGAATTTTTAGAAGTTTAACAAAGCCAGGCTTTCAGCTGAAGTTTCATTGACTTTGGAGTATGAACCTTCAAGGTCCCTAGATGTGGCGATAGGTTAAAAGTTAAGGCTGTGGAAGCTGAAGATTGCTAGAGTCCACCTTCACAGTCAGATTTTCAACACTGAAACCTTTAAGCCTTTGCACAGTGGCTTTTTAGATTACTTATTTTTTTACACTATAAATATGTACGTACAAACCTTCAAAGTGTTGCAAACCTTCAGAGTTAGTTTCGTGCAAGCTAGCAGTAATGCTGTTATTAATTTTAACTAGTGACTTGATTTGCTGCAAATGACTAAAGTAATCAAACTGTTCATAAAAGTGGTAGAAGCTGAACATCAACCACCCATTTATACTAATCCTACACTAATCCCATATTCCTACCAAACATCCCCACCTGTCCCTATATTTCCCTACCACCTACTAGTGACAATTTATAATGGCCAATTTACCTATCAACCTGCAAGTCTTTTGGCTTGTGGGAGGAAACCGGAGCACCCGGAGAAAACCCACGCAGACACAGGGAGAACTTGCAAACTCCACACAGGCAGTACCCGGAATCGAACCCGGGTCCCTGGAGCTGTGAGGCTGCAGTGCTAACCACTGCGCCACTGTGCCGCCCTCCATTAGCAAATGGAAACTCTGCTTATGTGAATTCCTTGGAGACTCTTAAATATGGTGATGAGTTTCTACTTGTACCAGGTATCTAGCTGACAAAGGAAAAGGAAAGAAATGTTTTTTTGTTTAGAAACATAAGTTAAAGTACCTGAAAATAGAAGGTAATTAATAATAATACAGTGGAGATCTGTAAGAGGAGAAAAAGATAAATACGTCCCTCATTCGTACTTCTGATTGCTGTCTATTGATCTCAGCTGGAAATGTGCTTGCAGAGGTTGTCTGAGGATAGGGTTACATAGCTGTGATGTCCTTCACCTTTCAGTAGCTTGCAGACACTCATTGCCCAAGTTCACATGAGGATTAACCACTTGCACAAGGTACTGCAGGACTGTCAACCCAGCATGAGTCATTGCCTGAAGTCGTTATGAAGTTAAAGCATTTTACCACATGCACCCCTGTTCCCACCAACCTCTATTCCTGGATCACAGTGGGGGGAATTTTGTCCTGGCAGCAGGAGTCTTGGCATCCAGAAAAAGCCACACCGAGATCCCCGCATTGCCTCTTCACCCTAGGCCGCTAAATCTAGTGTCTATCAGGCACTTAAATGGACAGCGGCAGGCCTTCCACAAAATCAAGGATCCTGTTGCCAGAAGTTCCACCCTTGGAGAGCTGCCGGCCAATCAGAGACCAGCAGCTGTAGAGCCACCACAGAGGCAGTGGCTGCTGCCGGAGGAGTACCTACCGGAGGTCGAGGAGCGTCGCTGGAACCAGGATTTGGGTAGGTCAGGTGGGAGGGGTTCACAGGGTGGGGTTTTGGGCGGGGGGGGGGGGGGGGAGAGTTGTTCGGCGGCAAGGGCAGGGAGGGTGGCTCTTAGCGGGCCCTGCCCCCTTCCCAATGCCGGGTCCCTCGTTCAGGCACTGTGTCTTTAAACGAAGGATCCCTGCCCCCATCCCCACACCACCTTGGTTTTACGTGGCGTGCTTCCCATACGGCGTCAGAGCTGCCTGCTGCACGGCTAATTGCAGCTGCGGTGGAAAGAGGCTCTTAATTGGGGGTTAATTTCCCAGTTAAGGGCCTCAATTGTCAGTGAACGGCCTTCCCGCCCTGGACTAAGTTTTGGCAGAGTTGAGATGGTGGCGGGAACCACCCCCCACCACCACCACCAAACCACCCGATTTTATGCCTTCCCCACCTCCAAACCTGCCCCCGGAGGAAGAGCATAAAATTTCCCCCCAATGTTTTTGTGTTTATGCAGAAGGACTGTGCAGCAAAGGAGAGCTCTTCCATAGCTACTGGATATGTTATGTAATCCATGTATTCTGAATCTTGATCGTAAAAGAAAACTACCTAACTCAGAGCAAAACCAACTTGCTCCAATGCCTTGTGGGCTGCCTCCCCAGTTGAGTAAATCACTTATTTTAAGAATCTTTGCAACGTTCATCCAACTTAATGGATGTCTACTCTCTACCTCCCCCTCCAGAATAGAAACAAGCTGAGTTCCCATTCTTTAGGACACGATTAAACAATTAGGAAAATTGCTTAAGCATAGAATATTGTAAAACAAAAGAAGATGATGGGCAAATGCTACTACACACAAAATCAACTGCTGGAGATTCAGCAAAGACAAGAGGATGCCTTGACTTGGGAAATGAAGAAAGTAAAATATTAGCTGAAATGTTGGAGAAAGAAATGCTGAATATTTATTGATAAACCTGGAGAAGCATTAAAATGAATGAGTTGCAGTGCCAAGGGATATGATGACATAGCAGTTTGAATCTCACTCAGTTTATTGTGACTCACTTGTTATAGCACTGTTTCATATGACAAAGAAAGGGAGTCTGCTGCATGTGGCAACCCAAGAGTCTCCAAATGAATCTACTAAGAAATCGAGATATCTAGGGATGAATTTTACTAGCTCCTCGATGCCGTGGGTTGTGGCTGGGGGGGCGGTGGCAGATAAATACTGCGGGGAGAGACCCGCCTCAACCTGTGTCATCGAGAAGGGCCCGCCGCGATAGTACGTGCGGGGGCTGATTTAAATAGAGGGAACGGAGCAACCACGCCCAGTGACATAGAGGGGGTGGCCGCAGTGTCCCTGGCAACGGCATCCAGTGCCACTGCGCAGGTGCAGCATCATTTTTAAAGGGGGGGACCCTTGGTGCAGCGCCCCCCCCTCCGCCGCCTGACAGTGGCCCCTTCATCTTAATATTCAAATGAACAGTAATGATATGTAAGTGCACTTACCTGCTGACAGCGGCCGCCCATGTCAATTTTACATCTGCCGTTCGTACCTCCTGCGCCTTCAGACTTCCGTATGGAATTCCGAGGTGAGAAACTGGTGGGGAGGGGGGAGGAATAAAATTTTCAAGGCGGGAGGGGTGGAGGAGCAGGGAAAACAATTTTTATTGGCTGTGCGTATGGTGGGAAGGGGTTGAGGGTCAAAGGGAACAAATTTCGGGGGGCGGGTTGATGTTTGGGATTATTAAAAGTTTATAATGGGGTAAGAGGGCAATTAATGTATAAATTATCCATTGGGGGTTTGAAGAAGTGATTTATATTTGAAACATAATTTTATTGTTATTTCCCAGAGATCTGGACCTTTAAATTTTAAAATGTAACAGAAGGGCTTGAAGCCCTTTAAAAATGGTGCTGCACCTGCACGGTGGCTCCGGACGCCATTGCTGGAGATGCTGCGGCCACCCCCTCTATATCATTGGGGGTGGCTGCACCGTTCTCTCTATTTAAATCAGCCCCCGCATGTAATTTCGCGAGGGCTGTCTGGCGGCACTTACATGTCAGAAGGCCACCGAGTTCAAAGCACGACGAATAAAATCCAGCCTCTAAGGATTTTGTTTGCCTAGTATAAATTGCACGCACTCACTAGGGTGTACTCCAGTTACCTAACCTAGAGAACTTGGCATTGTTTAGGAAGACCCAAGACTTGAGGACCTTTTACTCAAATATGCAGAGAAGTACTGCTGGAGATCAAACTGCTAGAGATCAAACAGCTCAGATTATGCAAGTTACCAACATGTGCCATGATGGGATTTTTGCTGTTGCCCTACCAGCACCACCTTAGCAGTTAGTGCATTGGCTTCCAGAAATATTTGGAGCTAGTAGAAAGAATCACAATCCCAGTGATAGTAACTGAAGTCAGATCTTTTAATGAACCAGGCTGGCTAGTCAGTCAACACCCTGGAGTAATGCGAGCCTGCTTGTCTGCAGAATCGAATGATTGAATCTACTACAGAGATTCCATTTGTTTTCTGCCTCCCATTGCTAGATGTCATCTTTGAGCCAACTTGGTTCCAAAGGAAAAATGCTTGTCTCCTCCCCCATCCACAAAGTGGGTGGTCACTACTACTTCATGAAAATAAAATAACTAGTGTTCTGCATGATCCAGTTCAAAATCTAAAATATGTTGTGTTAGTGATCATTAATTTGCCAATAATGAAACAAAAACCATACCTGAAAACATGAATTTAATTATTTGCTTGCTGCAAGAAAGCATGAGTAGCCTTGAGTTCAATCCTGTGTCTCAGCACCATAATTATTGTAAGAAAGTTTAAAGAGCAAACTATTTTGTTTGTTTCCTACCCACTACTATTCATCTGAATGGAAGTTGGAATAATTCTTCTTTGTGATTCACTGACCAGAGTTGTGTGTTTTCAGGGTTTTTTTAAAACTACTGATCATGTGCTGAGTACTATTTAATAACTGACTTACAGTGGGTGTAGGGAAATCATTAAAATGAGATTCAACCGTGTGATCTCTGGATTTCTGGAAGTCCCGTAGTGAATGTGATGAATGAATGTGTTGTCCCAGAAATCCAGAATTTCTGTTGATTGGCTTTGCCCAACCTTTAGCTACTCCAGATTATAAATGCCTCCTTATTGAAACTTGGAGAAAGCTGGGATTCACAGAGGGTTTCATTTTTTGGCCCTTCTGAGTTTGGCATTAAAGAAGGAATCTCACTATTAAGACCTTGTTTAAAGTTTGAAGTGATTATCATTTACACTTTTATTTATATTGTTGCTTTTGGAAACAAGTACATACATGGTTAAAACAATGAAATTGAATTGTTTTGAGTTAAATACCATATCATCTTTGATCAATGCACATTGTTGTAATTCCTGTAACTCAGCTTTACCTCAGCTTGCCTTGCATTTATATAGTGCTTTAGCACATCAGTGTCTCAAAGCACTTCACACAATTAATTAATTTTGAAGTGCTGTGACTGTTACCTTGGCAATTTCTTCTGGTGATGTTATCAGAATTCAGTGTTGGTGACATCACCAGGGGCTGTATTCAGCAGCTAGATTGTTTTAAAAAAAGTTTGCTAAATATAACCCTGTTTAAGTAGAATGTTTATCGTCTCTTAAAATACATGTAACATTTGCCTGCTTTCTGATACTTTTTCTGTTAGGGTAATCCTGATCCCCCCGTACAGATCAGCAGAGTTGGTTCAGTCAGACGAGAGCTTCCTAGTTTGCAGCATCGTCACCACCCTCTTAGATCCAAGTGTCGACCACCAAAAGGAATGTATCTTAGCCAAGACGACGTTGGAGCCATGTCCTGCAACCCAAATGCAGCAAGTACCATTCTTAGACAGCTTGATATGGAACTAATCTCATTGAAGCGCCAGGTATTTGGATACCTGTAGTGTAGCTATAAAACTCCCAAGAAGTAAATTTTGTTTCTTGTATACCATGTATAAGGTAACCTGAACTGCAGAATAATTTTCATAACAAAAGCTATAATCCTATCACTGCTAAATAAAGATGGACTTTATACAATTAACCCAGCAAGTGTTAATTCATACTTGAACAAGTGTTTAAATTAAAGCTTCAGCACCAGGCTTTTATTTACTTTGCATTTTAAGTATTTTTGCTTTCTAATCCAATAGTGTCAAGTATCAGCTTGGCCAATTTTTGTCACTCGTGAAGATCATGAGTTCAAGCCCCACTCCAGGGACCTGTGCACATAATCTAGGCTGACTCTTCGGTGCAGTACAGAAGGGAGACTGCATTGGTGGGGGGCACCGTATTTCAGCTGAGACGTTAAACCGAGGCCACATCGCCTGTCTAGGTGGATGTAAAAGTTCCCATGACAATACTCAAAGAAGAGCAGAGTTCTCCCAGTGTCTTAGCCACAATTTATCCCTCAAACAGCACCACCAAACCAGACTACTTGGACATTTATCTGTGTCCTTGCTGTTTGTGAGATCTTGTTGTGTACAGATTGACTGCCATGTTTGCCTATGTAGCAACAGTAACTGCCTTCAAAAGTAGTTCATTGGTTATGAAGCACTTTGGATTTCATGAGGTTATGAAAGCTTTTTTCTTTCAACCAGAATACCTCCTTTAATGAGTGTAAATGCGAAAGAAATTGCATTTACATAGTGCCTTTCACATTCACAGGACTCCTTTCTCAAGCAGTATGTTAGTATACCAAAAGGGTGGAGGAGTTGTTAGATCGGGGAGACAGTGTCACTGAACTGGCAATCCAGAGGCCCAGGTTAATGCCCCGGGGACATGGGTTCAAATCCCACCACAGCAGCTAGTGGAATTTAAAATTCAATTAATTAATAAAAATTTGGAATTGAAAGCTCGACTCAGTAATGGTGCCATGAAACTATTATCGATTGTCATAAAAACCCATCTGGTTCACGAATGTTCTATAGGGAAGGAAATCTGCCACCCTTACCTGGTCTGGCCTACATGTGGCTCCAGACCCACAGCAATGTGGTTGACTCTTAACTGCCCTTTGAAATGACCTAGCAAGCTACTCAGTTGTCAAGGGCAATTAGGGACGAGCAACAAATGCTGGCTTTGCCAGCGACGCCCACATCCCATGAAAGACGGGAAAAAAATCTGGTTAAGAGTAATGAAATAGATCAAGTGGGGTGAGCACATTATGGCTAATGATCACAATATAAGGTTTAAGATCCAACTGGAAAGGGAAAAAGAACAGTAAAAAAGCTAGTACTCCATCTTGGATTGGGGAACATTTTAGAAAGATGAGCAAACAAGCTGAGGTAAGGTGGCAGAAGAAATTGTCACACAAGACTGTATAACAGCAGTGGAATTTTTTAAAAAGAGATTGCAACAGTACAGAATAAATATATTCCATTAAAATAGAAAATTACTAGTAGTTTTAGGATGCCGTGGATAAATAGTGCGATTAGAAACCAATTAAAATTGAAGAAGGCTGATGAGTACAATAGAATAATAAGTAAAGAACTAAAAAAAAAGAAATTAAGAATGGGATAAGGAAAGTTAAGAAGGAGTGATAGGAACAATTTCAAAGAAAGTCAAATGGTATAGTATTTTACAAATATATCCATGCAAAGGGCTATCACTGAGCGAAGACTGACACCTGAGAGATTGAGGATGCAAGGAAAATCACAGAAGAACTTGATTTAATTTTGATAGGTTACATTTTACAAAAGGAGATAGACTGGAGGAAGTGGCAACTTTATACTGCATATATTTGCAACTTTCAGTATTGTAGGAGTGATATCAAAACAATTTAAAAGGCATTTTTGAATCAAAGTTTTGGAGTGAAGTTTATGGAACTGATCTATATCCATTTTTGATTAAATTTGGTTGGAGGTTATATATAACTTCAGTCAAACAATCGCCTTTCATGTGATGTATGAGGAGCAGGCTATTTAAACTCAGTTGTTGCAGCCCTATAGTGTAAGGAGCCCTGCTTTCATTGACTGCTTATAGTTTCTTATACATAATGAAAGGATGTAATAATTGCAAGGTGCATTCTTTAGCCTAAATTAGGACTTTGATTTTACTTGGGTTGATGTGATTAAACTAAAATGACCATCTGTACGTCATAGCTTTATTCCATTCTCTGCAATATCTTGATGTATGCATTACATTATGGAAGCAATGAAGCTGAAAGGAGTGATACAGTCTGTCAAGTTGGCTCTGATGTTGGACTTGCAAAGTTTGATTAAATTTAAGAAAATATTAAATTTTTACTTCAGACATTCTGGTTAAAATGTTTATCCTTTATTTCTTCAGTCTTGCTCCACCTGGCCCCACAAGAAAAATCCACTTGGCCCCACAAGAAAAATCCATTTGTGTTTCTGACCCCGGCTCCTCCTCCTGTCAGGTTGTCCTGGTGGGAACACCATAGTGGCTTCCCATGCAGACAGTTGAGACCCCCAATAATGTCATCATAGCCTGATTTGCATACTTAAAGAAAGATCTGGCAGCCATCTGGCAGGACTGCTCCTTGTGTGCTCAGACGAGCAGGTTACGATTGCAATCCATGGGAAGGCAGCAGGATTGGTTATATATAACTTGCATTGTTCATTTTGTTCAATATGCCTGGCTGGTTTTTGCCAGGCAGGCAAGGTTAAAATCGGTGCTTTAGTTCTTTATTGTACATATTTTACTGCAGAATGAAGTCCTTGGGTTCATCATACCTGTGACATTACTAGCTCCACTTGGAGCTATTTTCCTCTTCCTCTTCAAGCTATCCAAAAGTGGGGAGGAAATTAAGCAAGTTTTCCTTCAAGTTGAAGTAGCTTCAAGATGGTATGCTCAACGATAGAAATTCAGAATGTCAAACTACTGTGGCACACTCAGTAACCTTAAACATGCAGATCTGCAGTTCCCCAGGCACATGTTGATGATTGACAAGCCAGTCTGGCTCATAGGCCTACCTTTCCAGGTTCTGTTTATCACTGGAAGCTGTGATTCTTCCCACTTGCCTCCAGGTAACTCTGCAAGTCAATGCCCTCTGGATAAACAACAGGTAACTTACCAGTGGTCTGTGCTGGTAAGTTGCACGGTTTTACACCAACTTGCATTTATATAGCACCTTTAACATAAAAACGTCCCAATGACATGAGGAAAATGGATGCTGAAACAAATACGAGAAATTAGGGTGACCAAGACTTGGTCAAAGAAGTAGATTTTAAGAAGCGGAAAGGATGACAGAGAAGCAAGAGTTCTAGAGTGAGACAGCTGAAAGTACAGCAACCAGATTAAAGGGAAAGGGGACATGTACAAGTGCTTGCTGTCAAAGAAACCAAGTTTCAGGGTGGGGAAGGGTGGGAAATGGTGGTGATATTGTAGGGCTGGATGAGGTTACAGAGAGAGCGGAGACCATGGGACATTTTCAAGAATACTACAATAATTTGAACATTGTGGTATTAGGGGACTGACAGCAGGGTAGGTTGGCAAGGGCAGGGGCCTAATGGATGAGAGGAACTTGATGTGGAATAGGATACAACAAAATGGTTTTGAGCTGAGGTGCAGAGGGTGGGGGGGGTGGGCGGTGTCAGCACGGAGAGGATTGAAGTAATCGAGTCTGGAGGCAACAAATATACGTAAGAGTTTTAATGGCAGATAGACTGAGGTGGGGCAGAGGCAGACAATGCTTTGGAGGTCTTTGTGATGGAGATAGTATAGATTCAGAAACCTTGAACACTTCTATTTGATTCCCTCCCACCTCCTCTGCTCTAGTGATTATAGTCATGAGCTCTGAAATGACATGGGATAATACCGGATGGACACCAATGCTTTTGTCTGAAATTCCTATTTCTACTATTGATTTTTGCTGATGCATTAACTCCTTTATTTTAGATGAGTTAATTCTTGCACTAAACTAGTAGAACAATTTCAGAAGAGCACATTAAGCATTCATGCATATCAAATAGTGTAGTTTCAGGGTTGTTGCTTTTCAAGTGTCTCATCATAACTATAATTCTCTGATCCCTCATATCCTCATAAGTCAACATTGCACCTCTTTCCATGGCTTCAATACAATTGCTATAATAGCATGCTTTAAAACTAAACAGAATAATCCAGATTCTTGTCTCTTTTTGTATTCAGTGATCTAATAATAAAATACAGAACCTTGACCTTTTTATGACTCTCCCGCCACCCCCACTTTAAAGATCTGCATATCTGTACCTCTTAAGTTTCTCTGTTCTTCAACTCCATTCTTTGCAACAGTCTTAATTTTTAAAGGGAGTGCTAATGATCAAGATTCTCTTAAAGATAACCCAGTGGTTTCGAGGAATGAGGTTTAGATTATGTTTAGAGGATGCAGTCTGTACTGCCATTTGAACTCCTCTCCAACAGACAATTGTATTTTTCATAGCTCTTGACCATGCTGTGCCTTATTCTGAGGTGAGAAGAGGGGGAAGGTAAACTGGCAGGGAGCTTCTGGTCCTCCAATCCTCAGATATGGACCTGACTGGTTTTCTACCCTGCCAAAGGATTTCTATTGCCAGCACACCACTAAACTAAGATTCCCACGTTAGTGGCAATTTCAGTTAACTGCATACCTAAGGTTAGTATTGTGTACAGTCAAAGTTTTCAATTAGTATGTTTGCCAGCCTTCAGTTTTCATCTCCATGAAAATGAATATGGTGAAATCACAGGTTGGTGAGCACACAGTGGAAAGTGTCAGCCATCTACTTAGTTATTAGTTATGTTTTTATTCTCACAGCAGTAGAGGGATGGGGGAAGCATGAAAGCAGCAACAATTTAATCAGAGGATTGAGGATACGTGGTATATTTTTGGAATTTTGTTGATAGGATTCTAAATTTTTTTTATATCCAAGAAAGTTTAAGGCACAGAAAGAGGCCACTTGGCCCATCATGTCTGTGCCAAAAAACAAAATTTTGCAAATTGAAAGAGCCATTGTAAAGATATTTTTTGGATATGCTATCATAGTAAGCCACTAGGCCCATTATAGCTTAATTTGGCTAGATATCCAGGTTTATGTGATTCCTACTTCTGTTGACTCGATGGGCAGGGTTTTACGTTTTGGGTCAGGACCCCGATGTGGGGTTAAATGCAGGACCTGACCCCACACTGTCAGGAGCAGTCATCCAAAAGTGTTTTTGCCTTGATTGGCCAATTACTGACCAGAGAGTGTGCTCGCCATCCAATTAAGGATAGCGGGTGGGCTCCCGAACCTGGAGGGCCAATAGGAAGACCTCCAGCACTGAAAGAGCTGGAGCCTGCCATTGCAGGTAAGGGAGAGAGACGGCATCTTCTTCTTGAGGCGCCCTCTTCGCAACTTTAAAAAAAATTGGCCACAGCTGCCAGGCCATCATTGTGAAGGGGAAACCCATCCACAGGGCGGACTGTGGCTGGGGTGTTGGGGGCCTCAGAGTCAGCCTGAAGCGCTGGTTGCCCGATCTGCCGCCGGGAGGCCACCTCCAGGCAGCTGCTGTGCTCCTGACCCCGGAGGCTGGCCGGAAAATTCCAGTCGGCCTCTGATCCATGGCCTTAGTTGGCCTTTAAATGATCTCAGTCGGTTACCCACTGCTTGTGGGTGGCTAGCCATTCAGCCCTGATCCTGCCTTCCCCAAAATGACTCAGGGTGGACTGGTGCCATTAAACTGGCCCACAAGCAAGTGGTGCAAAATTACACACCCACCCACCTCCATTCCCAACCCCATATTGGGTGAAAATGCTGCCCCTTGGTGGTGATTTAATGAGCAATTTTGGGAGAGACTTGATGTCTTGGTTTTAATTCATGTTGCCATCCTTATATGAATAAATTTGCTTGCGATTTGCAAAAAGGCATATCTCTGAGCATAAATGAAACCAAAACTTGTCACCCCACTCCCATGTCAGTTCTTAGTATGGATTTCCTCAGAAGCGAAAGCTTCTATTTCTCCCCTTCCCACAGCTATTTTTGATCCGATGTCTCAGCTTTGAAAAATTAAAATTTGGTTGTAGCTGCATTTTATAAATTGCTTAAATTAATTTTACTAATCTATAGAGAAAAATTATGCTGCCTAAAGGAGCAATGTTAATTTCAAAATTGATTATAATAGATAGGTAAAAGTCTAATTTTGAAATGGTTTCCCAGGTACAAAATGCCAAGCAAGTTAACAGTGCACTGAAGCTGAAATTAGAAGGAGGCATAGAAGAATTCAGACCATCTGAGGTAAATAACATGGTGCTTATAATTTCACAACCAATGTAATTCTCTGTCTTGTTATGTATGCAGTTTTAGGTCTGTAGTTTTATACATTACATGAAAATATTCCTCTGTTCATTGACTACCTGTAAAACTAGACAGATCTGGAGATCTGTGGCAAAATGGAATTCTGCATCAAGAAATTACTCCTTCACTTGGCATAAATAAGTACATGAATGCATCCACTGTGAATACTGTGGTGTTCCCACTATTCACTGACCTTTTTGCAAGATTTAAAAAAAAACACTTTTGTACATGTGTTGGTGCAATTTACATCTGTGTTCACATCTGAGGTATGTCTGCATTTGCAGCAATACAAATTTGTAAAACAACCCTCCATTCAAATCTCCTGTTATCATTTCAGGGAATTAAGTGTGTGCAGTTTAGACCTGGGGAAACCAGAACAAATGTTTCAAAAATTAGACAGGAAATAAATAGTTTTGTCCTTTGCAGATGGGATTAATAAACAGCCTATTAGCTAGTTAAATCTCATAAACTTTAAACTATAAATTGAGTATGGGTTCTTTCAGTATGGGGGCATCTTCTATTTACACACAGCTACTAATTGACAAACTCTGCGTGGATATCATTTGAATGTTGGAATTTTTATCTTGGAGTTTAACAAGCATGAAGTGGACGATTTTTTTGGTACAAATGTTGGTCTCAAATGAGCCTGAGACTACAGAGGGGAATATTTTTAACTTTGAAAAAGGTATTTGGCAATTTTACAGAAGTTTAGAATAACTTTTTATAGGGAGCATGTAAAATAAACATTTTGGCAGAAACAGATACAATAAGTTGAAAGAGCAAACATGCTCTTAACTTTGGTCATTGTTGTGAAGCATTGGTAGCAGTGCACCTTTAATGTACCTCTACGTTTCCTGACTTAAGATGAAAATGTTTGACTAAACAAGTCAATAAGAAGATTATCACATAATCAATGATATGATTTCATCATTTTGCAAATAACTAGGGTCATGAATACCAAATACTGTTAAGTAGAATTATGCAACATAATTTTTTATGGGGAGTGTTCAGAGTATAGCAGATTAAGTTGAAGCTGTTGAATTTTTTTCAGCAAAATACTCGTCCACAGAATCTGCAAATTGAGAGATGGCCAGGGGAAGAGTTAAAAGTCTATAAGAAAATGTAAGGATTTACACTTTTGTGCTGGTGTAAGTCAAATCTAAATGGCTGAGATTTGATGCAAATTTTGCCTAATTGGTAATGTCAATAGTGTTCAATTTTGTAGGGTTGGGCCATTTGAAAAATTATTCATAGGATCATGATAATTAAAGGGCAGGCAGCCATTAATCCCATCTCACAGCATCTATCCATAAAGACTCAAATCCCCTCATTGCAGCATCCAGTTATTCCTTATAATCCCAACATTTTTGCATTGATTACTGTATCTAGAAATCCATTCTGGGTATTGATCACTCTTTGTGTGAAGAAGTACTTAAAGGTATTAGTTCTAAATTTGTATTACAGTGGTTTAAACCTGCGATTCCTCGAGTTAATTTAAATTAATTTTCCAAATCTACCTTTATCCATACTGTTTATAATCTTATATATTGCTACAAGAGCACCTCTCAGACATATCCTGTCAGGGCTAAAAAGCCCAAGTTTCCTCAGTCTAGTAACAAACCTCTAAGGATGGGGATCAGCCTTAAGGCTCTTCTCTATGCAGCTCTAGTGGTTGACTGTCTCCCTTACATCTCATTGACCAGAAGGAGGCACAATACTCAAGGTTTAGTCTGACCAGAGTACTGTATATTTACATCATGATGCCTCTTTTTTCTTTAGAATTAGAATTAGAACATTACAGCGCAGTACAGGCCCTTCGGCCCTCGATGTTGCGCCGACCTGTGAAACCATCTGATCTACACTATTCCATTTTCATCCATATGTCTATCCAATGACCACTTAAATGCCCTTAAAGTTGGCGAGTCTACTACTGTTGCAGGCAGGGCGTTCCACGCCCCTACTACTCTCTGAGTAAAGAAACTACCTCTGACATCTGTCCTATATCTATCACCCCTCAACTTAAAGCTATGTCCCCTCGTGTTTGCCATCACCATCCGAGGAAAAAGACTCTCACTATCCACCCTATGATTATCTTATATGTCTCTATTAAGTCACCTCTCCTCCTCCTCCTCTCCAACGAAAACAACCTCAAGTCCCTCAGCCTTTCCTCGTAAGACCTTCCCTCCATACCAGGCAACATCCTAGTAAATCTCCTCTGCACCCTTTCCATAGCTTCCACATCCTTCCTATAATGCGGTGACCAGAACTGCACGCAATACTCCAGGTGCGGTCTCACCAGAGTTTTGTACAGCTGCAGCATGACCTCGTGGCTCCGAAACTCGATCCCCCTACTAATAAAAGCTAACACACCATATGCCTTCTTAACAGCCCTATTAACCTGGGTAGCAACCTTCAGGGATTTATGCACCTGGACACCAAGATCTCTCTGTTCATCTACACTACCAAGAATCTTCCCATTAGCCCAGTACTCTGCATTCCTGTTACTCCTTCCAAAGTGAATCATCTCGCACTTTTCCACATTAAACTCCATTTGCCATCTCTCAGCCCAGCTCTGCAGCCTATCTATGTCCCTCTGTACCCTACAACATCCTTCGGCACTACCCACAACTCCACCGACCTTAGTGTCATCCGCAAATTTACTAACCCACCCTTCTACACCCTCTTCCAGGTCATTTATAAAAATGACAAACAGCAGTGGCCCCAAAACAGATCCTTGCGGTACACCACTAGTAATTTATATTCTACTGTTTTGGCTATACTATTAACTTGCTGATTGCTATTCATAAGACATTTTGAGTGCCAAGTCTATTAAGATTCCTAGGTCTTTTTCAATTTCAATACCATTCATGGAGGACATGTGTTGCCCAATGTCTTGTCAATGTGTAGTACTTTACGTTTGTCCCTGTTTTAGCATCATCTGCCATTGTTTTGTTCACATACATATTTTATCAAGCTAATTGTACAATTTTTGAACTGCTTCATAAGATTCCATTAACCTTGTCAACTTGGTATCATGTACAAATTTAGAGTCATATAGTCATACAGCGCAGAAACAGGCCCTTCGGCCCATCGTGTCTGTGCCAGCCATCAAGCACCCACCTATTCTAATCCCATTTTCCAGCACTTGGCCCGTAGCCTTGTATGCTATAGCGTTTCAAGTGCTCATCTAAATACTTCTTAAATGTTGTGATGGTTTCTGCCTCTACCACCTCGTCAGGCAGTGCGTTCCAGATTCCAACCACCCTCTGGGTGAAAACATTTTTCCTCAAATCCCCTCTAAACTTCCTGCCCCTTACCTTAAATCTATGCCCCCTGGTTATTGACCACCCCCCCCCCCCCCAAAGGGAAAAGGTTTCTTCCAATCTATCAATGCCTCTCAGAATTTTCTATACCTCAATCAGGTCCCCCCTCAGCCTTCTCTGCTCTAAGCCTTTTCAGTCTCTCTTCATAGCTGAAACGCTCCAGCCCAGGCAACATCCTGGTGAATCTCTTCTGCACCCTCTCCAGTGCAATAACATCCTTTCTATAGTGTGGTGACCAGAACTGTACAGTTCTCCAGTATCCAGCTGTGGCCTAACTAGCATTTTATACAGCTCCATCATAACCTCCCTGCTCTTATATTCTATGCCTCAGCTGATAAAGGCAAGTATCCCATATGCCTTTCTAACCACCTTAGCTACCTGTGCTGCTGCCTTCAGTGATCTATGAACAAGTACACCAAGGTCCCTCTGACCTTCTGTACTTCCTAGTGTCCTACCATCCATTGCCTATTCCCTTGCCTTGCTAGTCCTCCCAAAATGCATCACCTCACACTTCTCAGGATTAAATTCCATTTGCCACTGCTCCACCCATTTTACCAGCCCATCTATATCGTCCTGTAATCTAAGGCTTTCCTCCTCACTATTTATGACACCACCAATTTTCATGTCATCTGTGAACTTACTGATCATACCTCCTATATTCACGTCTAAATCATTAATGTGCACTACAAACAGCAAGGGTCCCAGCACCGATCCATTGAGTTTTTGAGTCCAAGTTATTGATGTAAATTAGAAATCATATTAGTCCCAGCACTGATCCTTGGGGCATCCCACTCAGTGCTCACCCACACCGTCCCAATTCATCTAACAAGTACTTAATAATTTCTACCCTAAAGTTAATTTCTTATCCACACACAATGTTTACCCTGAGTTTGCTTTGAGGTTGACGATTAACTTAATTTTGTCAAATGCCATCTAGATATATCCCATTTTAGGGATTCCCAGAGTCTATTAGGAATGTTACTTCCTCAAAGATGTCACGGACACTGGTCAAGTAGTGTCTTCCCCTTCTGAATCCATGTTGACTGCTGTTAATAAAGTTATTATTGTACAGATGATCAAGTTTGGGGGCATAATCCATTCCATTATTTTACAGAATTGAAGTAAGACTAATGTGGCTGTGGTTGCCTGAGACTAATTTGCTGCCCCTTTTGAATATGGGAACTATGTTGACCTGTTCCTAATCTACTGGCATCTCACCAGTGTCTAGTGACTCCTTCACAGTGATTACCAATACCTCAGAAATCTCCTCCCTACAACAGCAACAACTTGAATTTAGAAAGCACCTTTAACGTAGTAAGACATCCCAAGACACTTCACGGGAATGATTATCAAATATAAAATTTGACGCCGAGCCACAGAAGGAGATATCGAACAGGTTACCAAAAACTTGGTCAAAGAGCCAGGATTTAAGGAACATCTTAAGGGAGGATAGAGAAGTGGAGAGTCCAGGGAGGGAATTCCAGAGCTTGGGCCCTAGGCAACTGAAGGCATGGCCGCCAGTGGTGGAGCAAAAAAAAACTTAGGGCTGCGCCAGAGGCAAAAACTGGAGGAGCACTGAGATATAGGACACATGTAAGAGTTTAGAAATGGGGAATGAGGAGAAATTTGAAAACCAGGGTGAGTTTTAAAATCAAGGCATTGCTGGTCATCAAGCACAAGGATGATGGATGAATGGCATGGTGTGAGTTGAGATATGGGCATTTTGGATGAACTCAAATTTACAGAGGGTGCAGGGTGGACGGCCTGGAGAGCATTGGAATAGTTGAGCAGTCACCTTTTGCACTCTGGGATAAATACCATCTATCTCTCAGGAATTATTGTTTTTCCCTTTTAGCCTGTGTAAGACTTAACAGCTCCAAATGCAGATTGATGACTTGAAGGAGGTAGTATAGTAGTAGGACCAGAAGACTGTGTGCAGATGAAATTTGAAGAGATGCGGACAATTAAAAAGTGCCAGAATAAGAAGACAGAAATCATTTGCTCCTAGAAAGGCTCAAGAAGGATTCCACCCTGTTCGAAGCTTTTGCTAAAATTAAGGGGGAAAAGTGCTAAGAAATGGTGGGCAAAAACGAAGGGACAGGAAACCCAGTATGCAGGCATTAGTTGGCAAGCAGATAATAGAGCAGTCCAACATCTAAACTCTTGTTTTATGGCTGCAAGACTAGAGATGGTGCTGCATGAGGTGGTTGTGTGGAGAATGGCCCTATTTTGTCATTTTTCCCATAGGTCAGCATTGCAGCAACCCTGGAAGGAGTAAGAGGCAAACTGGAGGCCATTACTGACTGTTACTGTCACTGGATATGCTAGACAGATGCAGCATGTCCATTGCACATTCTTGACAGCAAATGACACCGCTGTACATCTCTGTCCCTGAGCCTGTGAAGACATTCTCAATAGATGTGTCAATGCTTGTAGATTTGGAAGGTGGCACCTTGGGTTTGGATATGCAAGCTATTTTGGCTTTCGTTGCCTTTGGATGCTTGCCTATATGTAGTACCACTGAGGTGTTAATGATATTTCTCCATGTCATTGAATATTTTAATGAATACCTGTTTCTGGCAGGTGTTTCCTGTATCCACTAATGCCTACTGGAAATGTACATCAACTACAAATGAGTGGAGACCCAACATTCATCCCCATTTCTGGTCCATTACACCCTGTGCATAAATGCAAGTCTTTTTGAATTGCTTATGCAGCAAGAAACAAACACAGAAATCATCTCCATTATATCAAAACTGTTAACCCTGACATTCAAGTCAAATGCTATTTTTCTAAAGCAACTAAAGTTATACTTATGGGATTTGAAATTGGCTGTGAAGGTATAGTTGGTACACCAAAGAGCGTGTGTTAATTTATTGTTTTATCTTAATTGCTATGACTTAACCAGAGTGGAAGGTGCAAGAATTTATTGTAGCTTGAATTGTATTAGTTAACACAACTTTGTACAAGGATATTAAGAGATTTATCCTTTTCACAGCAAGTCAGCTTTTGAGCAAATTGATAAGTACAATTCCCTCTTGTGGTACTCTACAAGCTTCTGTGTTTAAAACCCTAGGCTGTACTGAGATAACTGATCTGAGTAGAGATTCAATAATTGGTTTTAGTGGTCCTGGACTTGGCAAGAAGAGGAGATGAGACAGAATTCCTGGTTCTGATTGCAAAATGGTGATCTTAGCTGGATAGACCGGCTGGGTTTTGTTCTCAGCCCAGGTTTCGTGGGTAGGGGATGCGGGTGCAGAGAATCGGAGTGGCAGTGGCCTCCATGGAACCCAACACCGGGATGGCCGGGAAGCTCTATGGCAGCAGCCACTCTGCCACGGGACCTTGGTTTAAATATTTAAAATACCTATCTGCCTACATTATCATAAGATCATAAGAACTAGGAGCAGGAGTAGGCCATCCGGCCCCTCGAGCCTGCTCCGCCATTCAATAAGATCATGGCTGATCTTTTCGTGGACTCAGATCCACTTACCCGCGCTCCCACCGTATCCCTTAATTCCTTTATTGTTCAAAAAGATATCTACCTTAGCTTTAAAGACGTTTACTGAAGAAGCGTCAACTACTTCACTGGGCAAGGAATTCCATAGATTAACAACCCTCTGGGTGAAGAAGTTCCTTCTTAATTCAGTCCTAAATCTGCTCCCTCTAATCTTGAGGCTATGCCCTCTTGTCCTAGCTTCACCTGCCAGTGGAAACATCCTCTCTAATTGTATCTTATCTATTCCCTTCATGATTTTATATGTTTCTATAAGAACCCCCCTCATTCTTCTGAACTCCAATGAATATAATCCCAATCTACTCAGTTTCTCCTCATAAGCCAACCTCCTCAACTCCGGAATCAACCTAGTGAACCTCCTCTGCACCCTCTCCAGTGCCAGTATATCCTTTCTCAAGTAAGGAGACCAAAACTGCACACAGTACTCCAGGTGCGGTCTCACCAGTACCTTATACAGCTGCAACATAACCTCTCTGCTTTTAACTCAATCCCTTTAGCAATGAAGGACAAAATTCCATTTGCCTTCCTAATTACTTGCTGTACCTGCAGACCAACCTTCTGCGATACATGCACAAGGACACCTAGGTCCCTCTGCATAGCAGCATGCTGCAACTTTTTACCATTCAAGTAATAATCCTTTTTACTGTTAATCCTACCGAAATGAATGACTTCACATTTATTAACATTGTATTCCATCTGCCAGACCTTTGCTCACTCACTCAATGTATCTATGTTCCTCTGCAAGGTTTCACAGTCATCTGCACACTTTGCTCTGCCACTCATCTTAGTGTCATCTGCAAACTTTGACACCCTACACGTGGTCCCCAACTCCAAATCATCTATATAAATTGTAAATAATTGCATTCCCAACACCGATCCCTGAGGCACACCACTAGTGACTGATTGCCAACCAGAATAGCACTCATTTATCCCCACTCTCTGCTTCCTGTTAGTCAACCAATCCTCTATCCATGCTAATACTTTACCCCTGACGCCATGCATCCTTATCTTATGCAGCAGCCTCTTGTGCTGCACCTTGTCGAAGGCCTTTTGGAAATCTAGGTACACCACATCCACTGGGTCCCCATTGTCCACCTTGCTCGTAATGTCATCATGGAATTCCAAAAGATTTGTCAAGCATAACCTGCCCTTCATGAACCCATGCTGCGTCTGCCCAACGGGACAATTTCTATCGAGATGCCCTGCTATTTCTTCCTTGATAATAGACTCAAGCATCTTCCCCACTACAGAGGTTAAGCTAATCGGTCTATAATTCCCCATCTTTTGTCTACCTCCCTTTTTAAACAGTGGCGTCACATCTGCTGTTTTCCAATCAACTGGGACTACCCCAGAGTCCAGCAATTACCATGTCATCAACGCTTTCGCTTTCCTGTCCAGAAGACGCCGGTGCCACCGAGGAGGGGAAGGGACCTCCGCTGCATTCTGAGTATGGATCGGCGGGGTGGAAGGGGTCAACTCTGCATTCTGAGTATAGATGGTGGGGTGGGGGGGCTGCGGGGGAAGGGTCAACTCTGGATTTTGAGTAAAGCTGTGGGGGAAGGGGTCAACTCTGCGTTCTGATTATAGATGTGGTGGAGGGGTCAACTTTGCATTGTGTGTAAGGATAAGAGGGAAGGGGCAACTCCAATATTTTGTGGATATGGGGGTGGGGAAACGGGGTCAACTCTGCATTATTTTGAACTGTTTGCAGAGCTGGCAGCCTTTAAAAAATGGTGGCAGCACCTGCTCTGGCATCAGGTGACGCCGTGAATGGCTTCGCCAATGCCGTCCCTGCCACATGATTGGGGGCGCGGGGGTTGCAGCCGCCATCAATATGTTAAGTGGCCGCCCGCCGTGTAATGATGGCACCGTGGCTCCCATGCGGGCAGCCGCCATTTTTTGCACCCATCACTGCTCCCGTCGGCTTTTGTGAACTGGTTACAATATAATCTGAGTGTATGGGGTATATAACTGTTCTTAATGGCTGATGGGGAACACCACTAGACACAAGCTTGCAAGTGCATGTTTAGGGACCAAAAAAGGAGGCGAATGGCATGGCTGAGGAACTAAATGAGTGCTTTGCATCTCTTTACCAAGGAAGAAGATGCTGCCCAGTTCATATTGAAAGAGAAGGTATTTGAGGTTCTGGATGGCCTAAAAATTGATGAAGAGGAGTTATTAGAAAGGTTGGCTGTACTTAAAAGTTGACAAGTCTCCAGGATTGGATGGGGTGCATCCGAGGATGCTGAGGGAAGTAAGGGAGCAAATTGTGGAGGTACTGGCTATAACCTTCCAATCCTCCTTAGATACAGCGGGTGATGCCAGCGAACTGGAAAATTGCCAGTGTTACACCCTTATTCAAAAAGGGTGTAAGGATAAACCCAGCAACTACGTTTAACCTTGGTGGTTTGGAAGTTTTAAGAGACAATAATCCAGGACAAAATTAACAGTCACTTGGACAAATGTGGATTAATTAGTGAAAGGCAGCACAGGCAAATCGTGTTTAACTAGCTTTATTGAATCACAGAATCCTTCACAGTGCAGAAGGAGGCCATTCGGCCCATCATGACCACACTGGCTCTCTGAAAGAGCAACTCCCTCAGTTCCATTCCCCTGCCTTCTCCCCATAACCCTGCACATTCTTCCTTTTCAATTGAACCTTCCTCCACCACGTTCTCATGCAGCTCATTTCAGACCTTAACCACTCGCTGCGTGAAAAAGTTTTTCCTCATGCCACTTTTGTTTCTCTTACCAAATACTTTAAGTCTGTGCCCTCTCGTTCTCAATCCTTTCATGAGTAGGAACAGTGTCTCTCTACCTACTCTGTCCAGACCCCTTGTGATTTTGAATACCTCTATCAAATCACCTCTCAGTCTTCTCCAAAGAAAACAGTTCTAACTTCTCCAATCTATCTTCATAACTGAAATTCTTCATCCCTGGAACCATTCTTGTGAATCTCTTCTGTACTCTCTCCAGTGCCCTCACATCTTTCCTCAAGTGCGGCGCCCGGAATTAGACGCAGCACTCCAGCTGAGGACGAACAAATGTCTTATACAAGTTCAACATAACTTCCTTGCTCTTGTACTGTATGCCCCTATTGATAAAGCCTAGGATACTGTATGCTTTATTAACTGCTCTTTCAACCTGTCCTGCCACCTTCAATGACTTAGGCACATATACACCTAGGTCCCTCTGCTCCTGCACCCCCTTTAGAATTTTTCCCTTTATTTTATATTGTCTCTGCATGTTCTTCCTACCAAAATGAATCACCCCTCACATTTCTCTGCAGTGAACTTCATCTACCACCTGTCTGCCCATTCCATCAACTTGTCTATGTCCTTTTGAAGTTCTACACTATCCTCACAGTTCACAATGCTTCCAAGTTTCGTATCATCTGCAAACTTTGAAATTGTGCCCTGTACACCAAGGTCTAGGTCATTAATATATATCAGGAACAGCAAGGGTCCCAACACTGATCCGTGGGAAACTCCACAACAAACCTTCCTCCAGCCCTAAAAGCATCCATTAACCACAACTCTTTGTTTCCTGTCACTCATCCAATTTCGTATCCATGTTGCTACTGTCCCTTTTATTCCATGACCAAAAGTTTGCACACGAGTCTGTTGTGTGGCACTGTATCAAATGCCTTTTGAAAGTCCATGTACACCACATCAACAGCATTGCCCTCATCAACCCTCACTGTTACCTCATCAAAAAACTCCAGCAAGTTAGTTCAACATGATTTTCCCTTAAAAAATCCACTCTGGCTTTCCTTAATTAACTGGCATTTGTCCATGTGACTATTGATTTTGTCCCGAATTATCTTTTCCAGAAGTTTTCCCACCACCAAAGTTAAACTGACTGGCCTGTAGTTGCTGGGCTTATTTTTACACCCTTTTTTGAACAACGGTGTAATATTTGCAATTCTCCAGTCCAGTGCCTCTGCGATTTCCACCCTCACTTCCCTCAGTATCCTTGGATGCATCTCATCCAGCCCTGGTGTTTTATCCACTTTAAGTTCAGACAGCCTTTTTCAATTTTAAACCCTAGTGTCTGACTTACCTCCTCTTTCAACATTGCCTGGATTGCATCTTCTTCCTTGATAAAGACAGATGCAAAGTATTCATTTAATACCTCAGCTTTGACCTCTGCCTCCATGTGTAAATCCCCTTTCTGGTCTCTAATCGGCCCCACTCCTCCTTTTACCACCCTTTTACTATTTATATGCCTATAGAAAACTGGGATTTCCTTTAATGCTAGCTGCCAGTCTCCTCTCATGCTCTCTCTTTGCTTCTCTTATTTGCTTTTTCACTTCACCTCTGGACCTTCTATATTCTGCCTGGTTCTCAATAGTATTTTCTACCTGGCATCTATCATAAGCACACTTTTGCTTCTTTATCTAGACCTCTACTTCTTTTGTCATTCGGGGAGCTCTGGCTTTGTTTGCTCTACTTTTCCCCTTCGAGGGAACATACCTTGACTGTGCCCGAAGTATCTCTTCTTTGAAGGTAGCCCATTGTTCATCTACTAGTTTTCCTGCCAGCTTTTGACTCCAGTTTATTCGCCCCAGCTCCATTCTTGCCCCATTGAAGTTGGCGTTTGCCCAGTTAATTATTCTCACCCTGAATTGCTCTTCGTCCTTTTCCATAGTCAGCCTAAACCTTATGATACAATGATCAGTATCTCCTAAATGCTCTCCTACTGATACTTGATCCACTTGGCCCACCTCATTCTCAAGAACCAGGTCTAGCAGTGCCTCCTTTCTTGTTGAACTAGCAACATACTGTTGCAGAAAAATTTCCTGAGCACTCTCTAGGAACTCTTGCCCTTCACTTCCCTTTACAGTACTGTTATCCCAGTCTGTATTTGGTTAAAGTCCCCCATTAAAACTACCCTATAATTTTTGCACCTCTCTGTAATTTCCCTGCAAATTTCTTCCTTCACATCCTTCCCACTAGCTGGTGGCCTATAGACAACACCGAGCAATGTAACTGCACCTTTTTTATTCCTCAGCTGTAGCCAAATTAATTCTGTCCTCGACCTCTCTGGGATGTCCTTTTTCTCCAGCACTGCAATGCTCTCCTGAATCAATACTGCCACTCCTCCCCTTTTGTTCCCTTTCCTATCTTTCCTGAACACCTTGTAACCAGGAATATTTAACACCCAGTCCTGCCCTTCTTTGAGCCAGGTCTCTGTTATAGCCACAAAATCATATTTCCACAGGGCAATCTGCGCCTTTACTTCACCAGTCCTATTAACAACACTCCGTGCATTCACATACATGCACATTAACCCTGATTGAGACTTTATTACTTTCTCCCTTACTCTGACCCCACCTAATAACATACTATTCCCTACTCTCATGCTATCCATTTCCCCCAATATTTTGTACTGCTTGGTATTCCTTTCTAATACTTGCTCCTGGTTCCCACACCTCTGGCTAGTTACCAGTTTTGCATCTCTCCAATCTGAGCTCCCTCTCAGGTTCCCATCCCCCTGACAATTTAGTTTAAACCCTCCCCAACAGCACTAGCAAATCTCCCTGAGAGGATATTCGTCCCAGTCCTGCTAAGATGCAACCCGTTCATCTTGTACAGGTCCCACCTGCCCCAGAACTGGTCCCAATGTCTTTGAAATCTGATGCCCTCCCTCCTACACCAGTTCTCCAGCCACGTGTTCAATCACTCAATTCTCCTATTCCTTTGCTCACTTACTGCTTTTGAGGTCCTGTTTTTTGATCTCCTTCCTAGCTTCCTAAAATCTGTTTTTAGGACCACATCCCCTCCTTACCTATGTCATTGGTACCAATGTGGACCACGATCTCTGGCTGTTCACCCTCCCCCAGAAGAATGTCCTGCAGCCTCTCCGTGACATCCTTGAGCATGGCACCAAGGAGCCAACACACCATCCTGGAGTCACGTTTGGTGCCACATAAACGCCTGTCTGTTCCCCTAACTAATGAATCCCCTATCACTACTGTTCTTCCACTCCTCTTTCTCCCCTCCTGTGCAGCTGAGCCACCTGTGGTGCTACAAACTTGGCTCTGACTGCACTCCTCTGAGGAACCATCACCCTCACCAGTATCCAAAATGGAAAACCGATTAGCGAGTGAGATCATATCATGGGACTCCTCCGCTACCTGCCTGGTTCCCTTCGACTGCCTGGTGGTCACCCATTCCCTATTTGCCTGCACGCCCCTAACCTGTGGTGTGACCACCTCCCTAAATGTGCTATCCACGTAGTCCTCCACCTTGCAGATGCACAACAGTGACTCCAGCCGCCGCTCGAGTTCTGAAACCCGGAGCTCAAGCTTCTGCAGCCGGTGACACTTCCTGCAGATGTGTTCGTCTAGGACACATGGTGCGTCCATGACTTCCCACATGCCACAGGCTGTATGTTCCACTCGGCCGAGCTGATCTGCCATACCTTAACTTTACAGACTATTATAAGTACAATAGCTTACCGGTACTCACCAAACAGCTCCTTCCACTCCACCAAAGCAGGAACCAAATACTGGAGGGTTAAAAAGTATAAAAAAAGAAAAATGGACGTAACAGAGATGTTTGGTGAGGGTAATGCGATTGATGTTGTGTATATGGATCTCCAAAAGGCATTTGATAAAGTACAACATAATAGACTTGCCAGTAAAATTGAAGCCCACAGAATAAAAGGGAAAGTGGCAGTATGGATATGAATAAAAGCAAAATACTGCAGATGCTAGAAATCTGAAATAAAAACAAGAAACGCTGGAAATACTCAGCAGGTCTGGCAGCATCTGTGGAGAGAGAAGCAGAGTTAATGTTTCAGGTCAGTGACCCTTCTTCAGAACTGATGAAAAGTCACTGACCTGAAACGTTAACTCTGCTTCTCTCTCCACAGATGCTGCCAGACCTGCTGAGTATTTCCAGCGTTTCTTGTTTTTATTTTAGTATGGATATGAAGTTGGTTGACTGACAGGAAACAGAGAGTAACAGTGAGTGGTTGTTTTTCAAGGAAGATATACAGTGGAGTTCCCCAAGGGTCGGTGCTAGAACCACTGCTTTTCTTGATATATATTAATGATCTAGATTTGGGTGCGCAGGGCACAATTTCAAAACTTGAAGATGACACAAAACTTGGAAATATTGTGAACTAGAAGGGCAATAGTGATATACTTCAAGATGACATAAACAGGCTAGTGAAATTGGCAGACACGTGGCAGATGGAAATTAATGCAGGGAACATTGAAGTGGTACTTATTTGGTAGGAAGAGCATGTAGAAGCAATATAAAAATAAAGTACACTATTCTAAACTGGGTGCAGGAACAGAGAGATCCTGGGGTAGGTGTGCAAAATTGTTGAAGGTGGTAGGGCAGGTTGAGAAAGTGGTTAAAAAGGCAGCAAGGGTGCTGGGCTTTATAAGTAGAGGCATAGAGTACAAAAGCAAGGAAGTTACGATGAACCTTTATGGAACTCTGGGTTGGCCTCAACTGAACTATTGTGTCCAATCCAGGGTGCCGCACTTCAGGAAGGATGTGAAGGCTTGAGAGAAGGTGCAGAAAATATTTGAGAATGGTTCCAGGGATGAAGTACTTCAGTTATCTGGATAGTTTGATGAATCTGGGGTTGTTCTTAAAGAGGAGATTTGATAGAGGTGTTCAAATCATGAGGCGAGTAGATAGAGAGAAACCGTTCCCATTGCTGGGAGGGTCGAGAACCAGAGGTCACTGGTTTAAGGTGATTGGCAAGAAAACCAATGGTGACATGAGGAAAAACATTTTTACGCAGCGAGTGATTAGGATCTGGAATGCACCACCTGAGAGAGTGGTGGAGGCAGATGCAGTCGGACTTTCCAGACGGAATTGGATAAGCACTCGAAGAGAAAATTTGCAGGGCTATAGGGAATGGGCAGGGGGGTGGGACTAGCTGAGTTGTTCGTGCAGAGTTGGCATGGACGCGATGAGTCGAATGACCTCCTTTTGTGCTATAACCATTCTATGATTCTCAGACACTGGATTCCTGGTGGTGCACAGCAGATAACAAGTGGATCAGCTTGCAGTACATTTTCCAGTTGCCACTGTTCTAGGACAAATATTTAATGTGTTTATGCTAAATTCTTTTGCATGCTGTTATAATACAGCTATGAAGCTATATTCAGGGAATCTATTATGTGTGTGTTAAGTGTTTTGTATGAGAACTGTACTAATTAAAAAATGCATCCTGTTCCAAAAGAAATTTGATGGCAGGAATAAATAAAATTCCTGTATTGATTAGACGTTATTTTAAAAGTGAGCAGTTTATAGCCTGGGTTATGATGTAATTAAAATATAAGATACCAGATTGTGTGACTTTCTGAATTATTGCAAGTAGGTTTCCGCAGCATATTTTGTTGAGGATTGTGCATTAATTATTTGCTGTATAGAATGAGTGGCAGTATTGTGTTAAGGTGTAGTGCATTTGGGGTCAGTAAACTGAGAAAGAGATAGGAAGTACTTTGAACATGCTTTTGCTCCAGAAGCTTGTATGTGATCTATATTAATATTTGTTCCAGGTGTTGCAATCTTGAGAAGGTTTATTTTCATTTAAGCCCTTTAAAAAAACAACCTTTTGGATCTCCCTTTTGAATTCTGTCTCTTCGCTGTTTGCTGTTGAGCTGAAGGGAGGGGAATAAAAGAGGAGGACATCAACTTCTGTCTGAAATGATAATTTTATTTACTCGGATTATTGTGCCAGAATTGGGATCTGTCATCCAAAAACGTATTTTCTGTTCAAGAAGCAAAAATTGCAGGCTCCAGTAGGAGCTTTTAACTGATGGGACTATCTCTTTTAATGAATTATTCTTCAAAGATACTGTTACTGGGCAAGCACTCAAAAGTATTCCCATACTCTCCAATTAACATTCATCTTCAAGGACATCAGTGTCTCCAAAATGTGCTAGACCCTATAACGAGGCCCTTGGATACAGCTACTGAATATATATCTGAACAGTAATGTTTTGGGTATAGATTTTGATGATATTTGCTCACTAATACTATTTATTTGTTTTTGCTCATTAGTTCTGCATGTTAAATTGGAAAGAGACAGCGGGCCAATCAGCTTCTGAAAATTAATATTTTTGCTGAGACCCTTTTAGTTCTGATGAATTTTATCTAAAATATTAACCCTTCTTTTCCAGATAGTGGCTTAGCTACTTGTGCATTTCCAGCATTTTCTATTACAGATTTCCAACGCTTATCCTGTTTTTATTTCAGATTTCAGCATTCATCATTACACATGGATGGGGAACGTGTTTTGACACTATGCAATAAACCTCAACAGATCTTGTCATTTACTACACTTGCTATGTGTAATGCAATTTTCTACCCAAGTATTGCCATTTTATATAACACAATTCTGGCGGTGGTGAAAATCATGGTATTGCACAACACCATTCACACTCGCTGCATATTTGCAGTGTACAAATGCACCCTCTGTTAATTTATAACAGAATGGATTTCACTTTAATTATTATTAAATAGTCCAATTTTTATATATGTAATGACCAGAAAAAAAATTGCCTGCACTTTCTACATCAGTTAGCATATCTATAAAAGAATTATATACAGTAGAATGAAACTTAACAGAAGAATTGAAGCCATTGCCTACAACGAACTAAGGTACAACAAAGCATTCCATTGGCATTCCTGCAATGATGATACCAGTTTTTGATTATCCTACAATACATTTGTCAAGTCTCATGAAGTGTAAGGCTTACATACTTTCAACTAAATGTGCAAACAAAGGTACAATTGACACCCATCTACAGATGCTGACAAGTTTTTTAAAAATTGTAAAAAATGCAGCAAGTACAAGAGATCAAGAAAAATCTGGGATGTAACTATAATATGCAAAAATAAAAACTTTTCATATTGAAATTACTTAGAATTTTCAACACAGAAACAGGCCGTTTGGTCCAGCTGGTTTATGCTGGTGTTTATGCTCCACACCAGCCTCCTCCATCCTACTTCATCTACACATATCAGTATATCCTTCTATTTCTTTCTCCCTTGTACCTACTTGGCTTTCCCTTAAATGTATCTATGCTATTCGTCTGAATTATTCAATGTAGAAGCAAGTCCCACATTCTAATCACTCTGGGTAATGAAGTATCTTTTGAATTCCTTATTGGATTCATTCGTTACTATCTTATATTATTGCCTCCAATTTTTTATATCAGTGTATATATACACAAAATAATATGAAATGATTGTTTTCAAAGCATATCAAGAGTAAATGCCATTGGCTACAGGGTTATTGTCTGCAGGATGATAAAGATTTTGTTGCAGAGTTTTCTGCATTCTGTTTTTTGTACTGAATGAATGCATGTCCTGTGTGTTTTGTTTCGAATGGTGCTAGGATGCCACCTTCACAGTGTCTATTGGTGTATCTGTGCCTTCTTCCATCTCTGAAGAAATGACCTATGGTTGGAGTGCACTGCCTTTAGGCCACTTGTATTGCACGCAACTGCTCATCCTTCTACGTAATCCAGGACACTGAAGGCCACGTTTTACCCTGCCCAGCTGGTGTAAACTGGGCCATTAAAAGCACCTGGGAAAGTTGTTTGACAATGTCCCGCACTTTTCCATTTATAGCCTGCTCTTTTGAGCAGGTGGGAAAACACCTGCTGAAAACCAATGAGGTCCTGCTTTAAATATGCAGATCGGGCTGCGATGATGTCATCGGACCCGACAGCTTTTTCAGTTGGTGACCTGAGTGGGGAAGCAATTGTGGCTTTCCCGCCAGGTGAATATGGCAGGGGTAAGAGATAGGGTCAGAAGAAGGTCAAGCAGGTAAGTTTTTTTTTAAACTTTATTTTGGTTTGCTTTGGGGACAGGGAGTGTCCCATGTGTAATATTTAGGCTTCTATTATCCCAGTTTCCCCCACCCCTCGATCACAAGGCCCTGCCAAAACTCCATCCTGGTGACATACTTGGGTGCTAGGGACTGTTCTATCCATCTGGTGTCTCGGTCAATTTCAGGTGGACAACTGGAAAAGCACCTTGGCTCCACACTGTCGAGATCAGGATAATTTGCTGTCCACCTTGACCCCATCCTATCTGAGTGTCAATGGGGCATTTGAGTGTAGGTGCCATCTCAGTTTAGCCCAGTCTTTCCATCTGATAGCCACACATGCATGCATACCAGCAGGAGTTATTGGGTAGTAATCAGGAACTGTGGCCCTGCCTAACTACTTTTCCTCACCTTTTTTCGTGCATTTCCTCCCAACCCAGCCCCTGTTTCCCTAACTGGGGAATATTGTCACCCTACTGAGATCAGTTATCTTGGCAAAAAATGAAGGTCAAATGTGTGACTTTTCTGTAGATTACTACAGCATGCTGGGTGGGCATTAACCTAGTGAGCTATCAGAAGAGCTTAATTTATTTTTTCTTGAGAGAAATAATTGATTTGAGAGTTGTGTGATGGTGCTAAAATTTTCCATCCAGTTATATTAGTAAACAAAAAGACCATTGCCATAGGGAAATTTGTGCTGTCTTTAAAAATAGTTTTCTTCAAACAGAATGTTGGGGTAAATTTGACTATGCCCCAATATGGGGTTGAATGTATTTCAGATGTCCTGGACGTATGGAGAAAGCACCATGCCATTGATGCTTTTGACCCATTTTCTGCACCTGAAGAAAGGATGTAGTAGTATTCAATTCCTCCCCCATTTTGTTCAGTTTCCCTGCTAATTACATATTTTTTAAACCTTGTACAAAGGAAAATGTATTGCAGGTTTTCTGAAGTTCTCATATGATCAACAGACTAGCTTAAAAAAAGTCCAGACGTAAATAGTTGTTTGTAGATGGTGGAGATTTATGATGTACAACTGATTTTTATTTCCCCATTTTTATTTGCAGTCCATTCAGAAGATCAATGCACGTTGGACAACAGAGGAGCAACTGCTTGCAGTGCAAGGTGGGTTTTATCCAAAGGCCTGAATCTGAAGCTGGGATTTAATGCTCTTACTGTTTTGTCATGTAATAGATATTGAAAACAATCAAAAAAAATTCCGAAGGCTTCTCAGGAGTGTTGGAGTTTTCATAAAAATCAGACACATACCTTCTACTTGGCCACTTAAGGCAAAAAGGGATTTTTTTCTAGAATTCAGATTTTTTTTTGTTCTATTATTAGTAATAATTTTATATGCCTTTTATATCAACCTTGGCCATTAATAGGATTGATCTATGCAAAAATATAAGCTTAAAGATACGGCAAATATTAGTTACACTAGTGAATGCTAGTTCAGATGAGCTTCTGTGAGATTTTAAATCGTAACAAGGAGTGGTTCATTAAAACATGTTTTTTATATGTGTTCTTGAGAGCAAGACGTATACAGAGTGATCATACAAACATACGAATTGTGAGCAGGAGTATGCCATTCCACCTCTCGAGCCTGCTCCACCATTTGATAAGATCATGGCTGATCTGATTGTGGTCTCAACTCTACTTTCCTGTCTACCCCCATACCCTTTGACTCCCTTGTCAATCAAGAATCTATCTAACTCAGCCTTAAAATATTCGATTACCCTGCCTCCACTGCTCTCTGGGCAAGAGAATTGCACAGACTAATGATCCCCTGAGAGAAAAAAATTTCTTCTCATCTCCGTCTTAATTGGGAGACCCCTTATTTTTAAACTGTGTCCCCTGGTTCTAGTCTCTCTCATAAGGGGAAACATCCTCTGAGCACATAATTGTTTTTGACTGGAATTCAAAGCTTTTTTTCCTTAACCTACTCTTCTTAGGAAAATTATGAACCTTTTGTGTTCACACAATGTTCTTGGAGCGTTAGTGTGTAAAAGCAGTATAGTGCTCAATTATACAGACCATAAGGCCCCAGATGAAAATGCAGTCTGTGGACTTTATTAATCTCACCCAGAGCAGTAGTTTGGACACTAAAATTGGCCTCAGATTTTAGCTAGTGAGGGGCAAGTATCAGTTAGGTTACTGCTTTTTGCTATCCTCTGACAGTGCTATGCAGATATCGAGTGAGAACAGAATCAGGCTCAGTTGTGATGCATTTCAAGTTCACCATGTAAGCAAACACATGAAGGATGATCAATTTTGCCTCAGCCCTGACATCAGTAGGTCACCTCCTACTTTACTGCTATGATATTTTTCTGTTTCCCAGCCGTCCTGTGGTCTCCAGAATAAGATTTCCAACTGCTGAATTGTGGGCACTTTTGAGCTTGGCAGTGCCTCTTCCCACTTGGAACTGGGCGGAGACTGCACAAACTATTTTTTTGCTGCAGTCCTGAGCCATCAGAAACCTTTTCCAGTTAACTGTGAACTGCTTCTTCCAGCTAGTGTGAACTGGATTTGAACCTAGAGGTAAAGGCCAGTATCCAATCCACTGTTCTACACCGCTCCCTCATTTTTTTCCTAATAGTAAAACCCATTTGTAATTTTACATTAGAGTGTGTTACTGTCACTCAAAAGTAAAACTTCCAAAAAATAACATTAAATTTCTTAAATTGTGTTATCTCTCTCATCTACTATTTTTGCATTCAGCCTCATAATGGGGAGATTCGGAGATGTATTAATCTTGAGTTTAAGAAGTTGAGTTAGCATTGATAGACATAATCACTTCGTCCAGCTTTAGCTTCAAGTGGATGTCCTAATTCAGCTGTCTCATGCTTTAGGACTCCGTGTCTCCACCAATCCAGTTTACCCGATGATGTTGGGACTTCAGTATGTCCTCAAAAATTTGAAACTTAAAGTTACAAGTAAAATATTAGAATTAATTTCTTTGTACCCAGTTCCTATATATTGTACACACACTGCACAGGTAGTGATATTCCTTTTCTTGTTAAATAGTTCTAAATATCTGAACTATGTTAGCATGTAAAAATACGTCACCCTTAAAACTATGGATTCTTGTTCCATTGAGCAGTACTTTTTAATTTCGAGTGCAAATTATGTTGTTCTTGTATTCCTTCACATCAGTATTGAAATAACAATTCATATAGGTGATTATTCACCTGAATTCACTTTGAATATTGTACACACAGCCTGTGTAAAAATGTGCCTACTTCTCTTTATGCCCACTCTTCCATATGTCACTTACATTGGCTGTTTTCCTAGTTTTCTATTTGAATGTTTACAGCCATTTCCTCTCTTACTGCTTCATTATTGGGAGAAGAAATCACAAGCTAAAAATGTCTTATGTGACTGCAGGTGTCCGCAAATATGGGAAGGACTTTCAAGCCATCGCAGACGTAATTGGAAACAAAACTGTTGGCCAAGTGAAGAACTTTTTTGTTAACTACAGACGTCGTTTCAATCTTGAAGAGGTCCTACAGGAATGGGAAGCAGAGCAGGGAACACAAGAATCAAATGGAGTTTCTCCTACATCAAGGGAGGAAGGAAAGCCTAATTTGATTTCTGTCCCAGCAAAAAGTCCAGATGTAGAAGAGGAGGTAGTAATTGTTTCCATCCTTATCTTTGTTTGTGTCATTAGTGTATTTGCAGTGTTTAGAAACAAATACTAAGTATTTCACTACATCAGGATTCTTTCTGACACAATCGCAATATGGTTTTTGAAAACTAAAATGAACATATTCATATATACAGTGCTAATCTGATAATTTGAGAGATAATATATGTTTCAGTAATGTTTAAAAAGTTGAGTAGCCCAAAATTAACTGATTAAAAACAGTGAATAAAAATTTTAAGCTTGGTGCACGTAATTTTGTAGGGATTTTCTGCTTCTACACTTGCCAACCCCAATTTTCTGCCCATTGAGATGAATAGATGGAAGCTTACAGACTGATGAGCACAGAAGCAGAAAACCCCAGACAATAAATTTGCTTCACTGCCATATCATTACAACATGTGCCTGTGCAAGCTCTGATGTTTCATATAATCAGATACTGAAAGTAAGTGAGATTTTTAATAGAATGCATATAAAATAAAATGGATCTTGCCAGCACTGTTTTATTTTGGAGACAATGGCCATGATTTAAACAACCTCCCCACCCCCTGTTCCCCCAATCCCCCAACCCTGCACCCCTGTCAGGAACGATCAGGTCAGGAAAGGGTTGGGTGAGGAGTTAAACGCATAAAATTTGAAATCTCACTGCATTCCTGCCACATAATACTTATGGTGGTCATCCAGGCCCTAGACAAGGCCCGGTAAAAGGAGGTGGGGGCCTGCTTAAAAAGTCACAGCCTTATAATGTCATCACCACTGCAGAGTAACTTTAAGGTCCATGCGGGGGTGGGGGTGTCCTGCACCATCTGCTGTCCAGCAGCAGCAACATGACAGGAGGAGCCGATTGGCCAGAGGATGCCCAGGTGAATTATTAAGCTGTTCCTCTCCTTGAACTCCTTGTGAGCCAGGAGGAGTAGGAGACCTCTTGCCATGCCCAGGCTGCTGGGTTTTCCATTTGGATAATGAAACATCTGTGGGAACAAGCACTTGGCCACACTAAGGAAGATGAATCCCATCTTCAATGATCTCTAAAGCCAATCCCTAGTTTCTGCAAGCCAGAAGACCAGGCCTTCTGTAAATTGGAATCTCAGATCTCAGGACAATGTTTGTAAGGGAAGCTAGGCCTGTGCTTTTGTATCTCTTGTCTCACAAGCTACCCTGTAAGTGTCTGTGAAATTGCCATTGATGGCCTGGCAGGTTTCCCAATCACCTAGCATTAACACACAAATGCCAAGTTCCATAGGTCTTTGACATATCATGCAGGGAGGTCTGAGATTCTCAAAAAGGATTATATGAAGCGATTCTACTCATTAATGCGCTTCCCTCTGAAGGTAGCACATGTAAGATAAGAATCCATGGACCCCACAGCAGAGGAACATTTTACCCTGGCCCTCTATTCTGGTCGTAACTGCTGCTCTGCAGCCACTTTGACTTGCTCCTTTTCAAATATCCTGTGCGCCTCACCCAGTACCTTCTCCTGACTGTAGCTGCATGTGTGTGGGAGTGTATGATGTATGTTGCTGACCTGGTCCTGCTTGCAGGAACTTCATATTGGGAAGACTCTACACTAAGACAGATAGGTTACCAAGGGACTTGCATGAAATATTTGAGCGCACACTACCAGTGACAGTACCTTGAGTGCCTTCCTGTTGTTGACTTTAATGCGGGAAGGGGAGAAGTTGCATGAGAGAGTGCTTCGTGTGGTCAATAAGCTGCCAAGCCCACCCTGGCCCACACCTACCCTTAGTGCATCTTAGATAAATAGGAACCATGTCCTCAAGGTGGCCAATTTATAGTTTGATAGATCTTATACTTGCCTGGTTTGTCACCATGTATTTTTGTGCAGTATTCTTTAGAAATTCACACAATGTACACTTCTAGCATTTGGAAGAGCATAGAGTGGCACAACAAGCTATCTTTATATTTTAAAGGCCAGTTACACTTCAAACCTCAACATTATGGACATGGAATTGCAAGTGTGATGCTATGTGAGAAGTTGTGCCACTGCTTCTTATGTTCTTTTGCTAATGCTGCACAATGTTGAGGGCACTGTGCATGATGGATACATACTATGGGCAGAAACTTTTTGAATTGTCCAGGAATATAGAAAGTGTAGGGGAGTGCTTAAAAAAGTAATTCGGAGAGTGAAGAGGTGCCATGAAAAACACTGGCAGGCAAGATAAAGGAAAATCCCAAGGCGTTTTATAAGTATATTAAGGGCAAGAGGATAACCAGGGAAAGAGTAGGGCCCATTAGGGACCAAAGTGGCAATCTGTGTGTGGAGCCGGAGGACGGAGGTGAGGTTTTAAATGATTACTTTTCATCTGTGTTCACTATGGAGAAGGACGATGTATATGTAGAGATCAGGGAGGGGGATTGTGATATACTTGAACAAATTAGCATTGAAAGGGAGGAGGTTTTAGCGGGCTTAAAAGTGGATAAATCCCCAGGCTCAGATGAGATGTATCCGAGGCTGCTATGTGAGGCAAGGGAGGAGATTGCAGGGGCTCTGACACAAAGTTTCAGATCCTCTCTGGCCACAGGAGAGGTGCCAGCGGACTGGAGGACAGCGAATGTTGTACCATTATTCAAGAAGGATAGTAGGGATAAACCAGGTACAGGCCAGTGAGTCGAACATCAGTGGTAGGAAATTATTGGAAAAAATTCTAAGGAACAGGATTAATCTCCACTTGGAGAGGCAGGGATTAATCAAGGATAGTCAGCATCACTTTGTCAGGGGGAGCTCATGTCTAACAAATTTCATTGAATTTTTCGAGGAGGTGACTAGGTGTGTAGATGAGGGTAAAGCGGTTGATGTAGTTTACATGGACTTCAGTAAGGCTTTTGATAAGGTCCCACATGGGAGATTGGTCAAGAAAGTGAGAGCCCATGGGATCCAGGGCAATTTGGCAAATTGGATCCAAAATTGGCTTAGTTGCAGGAGGCAGAGGGTGATGGTCGAGGGTTGTTTTTGCGATTGGAAGCCTGTGACCAGTGGTGTACCGCAGGGATCAGTGCTGGGACCCTTATTGTTTGTAGTGTACATTAATGATTTAGACGTGAATATCGGAGGTATGATCAGTAAGTTCGCAGGTGACGCGAAAATTGGTGGTGTCATAAATAGTGAGGAGGAAGGCCTTAGATTACAGGACGATATAGATGGGCTGCTAAGATGGGCAGAGCAGTGGTAAATGGAATTTAATCCTGAGAAGTGTGAGGTGATGCATTTTGGGAGGACTAACAAGGCAAGGGAATATACAATGGATGGTAGGACCCTAGGAAGTACAGAGGGTCAGAGGGACCTTGGTGTAATTGTCCATAGGTCACTAGAGGCTGCAGCACAGGTAGATAAGTTGGTTAGGAAGGCATATGGGATACTTGCCTTTATTAGCCGAGGCATAGAATATAAGAGCAGGGAGGTTATGATGGAGCATCATAAAACACTAGTTAGGCCACAGCTGGAGTACTGTGTACAGTTCTGGTCGGCACACTATAGGAATGTGATTGCACTGGAGAGGGTGCAGAGGAGATTCACCAGGATGTTGCCTGGGCTGGAACACTTCAACTATTAAGAGAGACTGGATAGGCTAGGATTATTTTCCTTAGAACAGAGAAGGCTGAGGGGGGACCTAATTGAGGTATACAAAATTATGAGGGGTAAAGATAGGGTAGATAGGAAGAAACCTTTTCTCTTCGTGGAGGTGTCAATAACCAGGGGGCATAGATTTAAGGTAAGGGGCAGGAGGTTTAGAGGGGATTTGAGGAAAAGATTTTCACCCAGAGGGTGGTTGGAATCTGGAACACACTGCCTGACGGGATGGTAGAGGCAGGAACCCTCACAACATTTAAGAAGTATTTAGATGAGCACTTGAAACGCTATAGCATACAAGGCTACGGGCCAAGTGCTGGAAAATGGGATTAGACTAGATAGGTGCTTGATAGCTGGCCTGTTTCGGTGCTGTATAACTCTATGACTCCAAGAGCTGGGCAATTGGTTCAGTCACGACTCACACTACAAAGATAGTTTTGGAAACTGTTGTTTCTTGTTTTCTGGATTGTGATTGGCTGAAGAAGCAGTGGCCTCTGAATATGCAAGCTGTACAATATTTGACAAAAATATTCTTGCATTTGTCAAATTGAGAAAATGCAGACATAGTTAGTAATCTGATGAACAAACACATGTTACCATTTGAATAGCAATCTATCCTACACAAAGCTTTCATAAATAATGTACTGCAGATAGCATGCATTCATAAAATAAGTAGCAGACTACAAAATATAAAAATACATTAAAAGCAGAAAAATTGGAAATACTCAGGTCAGGCAGCAGCATCTGTGGAGAGAGAAGTTTCAGGTCAATGACCTTTTGTCAGAACTGGAGTATAAACGTACATAATAATTTATCTTACAGTAAAATTACAATAGAAAACAAGTATTAATTCTTATTTGAGCTAAATCATATACCAATGAGCGCACGTAGCCACCAGGATTCCAACTAAAAAGGAAGTGACTCAGCTGCATGAATAGTAAATACTGCACTTACTTCCCGTGTGTGGCTTCATGATGTATTGCCATTGTTCTGATTCCTGTTGGTAGTGAAATATCTTGCATATTATTCAAGTCATGAAGGCAGCAGTGCTCGCCCATGTTCTTTAAGTGATATCTATAATGGCAAGGTGAGTAATAATTTGTGCCATACTGAATGGAGCACTAGGATTTGACCCATTTCTTTGCCTCCTTTCTTTGTGCCTAGGACTGAGTGAATACATTTCACTGTCTCTTCACTTGACTCTTTATCTGCAGCTACATCACACTTTGTTTCTTCATTAGGCCTTGCAAAAGTATATTAGGTTACCGGAGGGAAAACTGAATAGACACATGATCAAAGAAAGAAAGATTAAATTTATATAGCGCCTTTCAAGGCCACAGGACGTCCAAAGTGCTTTACAGCCAATGAAGTACTTTTGAAATGTAGTTATTGTTGTAATGTAGGAAACGTGGCAGCAAATTTGTGCACAGCAAGCTCCCAAAAAACATAATGTGTTAATGACCAGATAACCTGTTTTTTGATGTTGATTGAGGGACAAACATTGGTTAGGACAACAGGATTGAGGGATAAACATTGGCCAAGACACCAGGATAACTCCCCCACTCTTTGAAATAGTGCCCTCGGATCTTTTACATCCACCTGAAAGGGCAAATGGGGCTTTGGTTTTAACATCTTATCCGAGAAACACCACTTACAACAGTGCAGTACTCCCTCAGTACTGCACCGAGGTGTTAGCCTTAATTTTTGTGCTCAAGTTCTGGATTAGGACTTCAGCCCACAACCTTCTGAGTCAGAGGCAAGAGTGCTACTAACTGAGCCACAGCTGACACCCTTCTGATATCAGAAGGTAAACAGAAACTCTGTAGTGATTACATGTCAGTACAGAAAAAGTAAAATGCTGCACAAAGTCCCATCAGATTTCTAATTTAAAACTGAACAGGTGCATGTGTCTCCAGAGAAGGATGGGAAAGAAAATTGTGGATTTTGAGAATTGTTAATTTAAAGGTTGGTTATAGATTTTACTGGTTAATATATGGAGTATGAGTTTCTTAATGTAGTTACATTTGATGAAGATCCAGAAGCACCTGTGCTATATACTAATGACACGTTTCAAAATTTTAGATATCAAGCTGTATTAATTTAAATATTTCTGTAAAGGGTGCTTGTTTTTCTGTGAGCTATGGCTAGTTTTTCTCCTTATTTCTCTTGCAGGTTCAGCCTCCTCCAGCTTCTGGTGCAGCACCTCCAGCTCCAGTTACTGTAGCCGTTACATGTGTTGCTACTTTAAACCAGCCTCCACCACTGCTTCGACCAGTGCTTCCCGCAGCTCCTGCTCTTCATCGTCAACCACCTCCACTCCAGCAACAGACCCGTTTTCTACAACCGAGACCTACCCTTAACCAACCTCCACCCCCACTAATTCGCCCGAGTAATCCCATTCCACCCCGCTTGAATCCTAGGCCAGTACTACAGCAACCTCCATCGCTGATTGGAATTCAATCTGAATCACAGTCTTCATCTTTACATTGATTTACTTGTTGTTTATTTTATGACATACCTAAAACAAAAAGTTTGTTTGTGTGGCTTGGTTTAACTGAAGAACTTTCACGTAGCCCAAAATTCACCAACTAAGGAGATTGTTTAACGCTATCTAATTGTATCTTGATATCCTCCATCTCTCTAAGTTCTACATTTTGGTGAATTGAACTCCTGACAACACAGCAATTTAAATTAGATGGTTTATTGTATAATGTACATATCTTTTTGTACAGAAAATAAAAGCCAGTAAGATTGACACCTGAGGAACTTAAGAAAAAATGTTTTTAGCACAGTTATTTATGGAATCTGGTGCACCACAACTTTAGCTTTATTGCCATGTATTAATTTATTATATTTGAAAATACATTATTCAAATAAAGGCTAAAATATCAGAACACATTTAAGATTGTATTGTATGTAATACAGTCTTTTGAAATGGTATTTTTTATGGTTAAAACTTTTTCGACTTGAGAGCATTAACTCTAGGTTTTACGAATCAAAATCTTGGTCCCAAGGAAGTGCACTTAATTCAACTTAGTTCCTTTTATTTTGAAACACCAGCCAGTAAGATTAAAATTTAATCTTAATTTATTAAATGTTAAAATTTGAATATTATTTCAACTTTGAATTTTGTAAAATGATTAACACTGCTGAAAGTGAGATAGTTACAGCATTTAATTGGTTTTGATACCAAAGAGGTGCACTTATTTAGGACAACTCCAGATAACTTTATTAGAATTTCAATAAAGTTAAATATTTGATCTCAGCTTATCAAAATCTGTCATTACTCGTTTTTAAACATCTATTTATAAAATGATTAATAGTTACTGAAATGTGGTAATTGCTGCATTTTTGTAACATACAGATATTTTAAATTCATGATAAATATTATTAAATACATTTCTTTTAAATGAAAGTGATTATCTTATCAGGTACAAGTAGTGAGTCCTGTTCGCATTGAGATGAGCATCACTAACGGTACGTTCATCATGTCATCAAATCAATATCATTAACGTTGTTGAGAATGGTGGCCAACGATAGGTCCTGGAACAGTTATTACCAGGCCAATAGGTTGTGGGTCTGAGTTGTAAGGATGACTTTCACTGAATACTGCTGTACACCTTTGAGTGTGAACTTCGTCAGTTTCTTGTCTAGCCAGTAGAATACAATAGGATACTTACTCTGAGGCGAATTAGCCAGGCTAGCACAGGCACAATTGCCGTACCCGAATAAAATGTGCCACTATTTGGCTGCTGACAGAAGACCATGATCATGGGTTAGAAGACAGTCCACAGAATCATGCTTTCCCAGCAGAAGGAGACTCAAATGCAGATTGTGTCCTGCGGGGAAATAGGGGGAGTGAGAATTTTTCAAATGGTTACTTTTTATTAAAAATGGCTTGAGACTGTATTGATATGCATTAATTTTTTTTTCAGTGCAAGATGTTTGAAAATACTAAAATGAAATTATACTGTAATTTGATGTAGAAGATAGCACAAAGAAGAACCTATAAAACCTCAAAGTACTTTAGTTTACTGTACATATTGACATGAATTTTGTCTTATTTTCATTTTAGTTTTCAGTTTATAGGATGTGTTAACAATTGTGCATGTACAGTCAGAGCTTCCTTATTTATCAGTTTAGTCAGCACATTCTGCATGTATTTTAAGCAGTATTTTTAGTGTAAGAAATTGTGTGCTTGCTCCTTTGCTGTATTAAACTTCTGTCTGGAAATGCTTTTCTTTTTGTATTTTATCAACTTTTGTTTCAAAGATATGAAAGTTAATGCATTATTATAATCGGACTTTACTATATGTTAAGACCTATTGTACTCCACAAAGCGGCAATTCTATTGATGGAAATTTGTTGACAAATATTGCAGAGTGAAATGTTTTCTGACTTCTATAGTTTTGTTTGAGGTTGGCTGGTAATGTATTTGGATTGGCAAACATTTATGCAAGATGAACATTTAAGCAAGGCAGAGATTGGGACCTGGAGTTTCTATTGCAGAAACTTGCCATTCAGCCCAACAGGTCTGTGCCAGTGTTTTTGCTCTACAGTCCCCACCTTATTTCATCTCAGCCTATCAACATAATTTCATTAGGGAGAAAGCAATAGAAGGATATGTAGTTTCCCCTTAATGTCATCTATGCTTTTAGTCTCAACCACTCCATGTGATAGCAAGTTGCACATTGTAACCATTCTCTTGAGTAAAGAAGTTTCTCCTGAATTCCTTATTCAATTTTGTAATGATTATTTTAAGTTTGTGGCCTATAGTTTTGGAGTGTTCCCCCCCACCCCCCCAAACAAGTGAAAACATCTCTATCGAAGCACTTAGGAATTTTAAAGACCTCTATCAGGTCACCTCTCAGCATTCTCTTTTCTAGAGAAAATTGCCTAGCCTGTTCAGTCTTTATAGTTATAACATTTCATTTCTAGTATCATCCTTGTAATTCTTTTGCACTTTCTCCAGTGCCTATCCTTTTTGTAATTTCCTCCCCATTCACCGCAGATACACAAGTAAACTGGATGCAAATCAATTAAATGGCTTAAAAGATCACAAAATTTTGGGTGTGAGTTATGTATGTAATTGTAAGGAGTCCAAGTACCCTTGATTTATTTTTACATCCGTCATTAAACATGTCAAAACAGCACTGGTTCAATCCCCGTACCGGCTGTGGTAATTCATGGAGGCCTACTTTCTCGCTTTGCCCCATGCTTGAGGAGTGGTGCCTCTCAAGCTATACATTACCAACTGTCTCTAATAGAGAGAGATGCCTATGCGCCTTTAGGACTACGGCTAGAACTTAAATAACATTAAAAATCGAAAAGTTTCCCCATTTGTAGTAGGTTCTTAAACATGCTTTGCCTTATTTGCATAAAAAATAGTTAATTGAGTTGAACCTTTAAATTATAAGACCCCATGAAAAGATACTGATGTGGGTTTGGCATTTCCTTGTGATCCGATTGTTTAGGCTGATTTACGCCCACTTAAAATTCAGGCATATTCTAATAAGTTGGAAGGATATTTGGCACAGTGCAATTTTGCAGATAACCAGGGTTAGAACCAAGGAGGAATCTCCAGGCCTAGATTGATTTCTTTTTTGCTTGTACAAAATTGAGTTCCATAAATATTAGGTAACATATAAAGTTTTAGAAGCATTGTAATAAAATTAATAGCAATGCAGAAAAAAACATATACGAACATACAAATTAGGAGCAGGAGTAGGCCTAGCCTGGCCAACCTTTCTTCATGAGACAACCTGCCCATTCCAGGTATAAATCTCGTAAACTTCTGAACTGCTTCCAACACATTTACATCCTTCCTTAAATAAGGAGACCAATACTGTATACAGTATTCCAGATGTGGTCTAACCAATGCCCTTTATAACTGAAGCATAATCTCCTTTTGTATTCAATTCCCCTTGCAATAAACGATAACATTCGATTAGCTTTCCTAATTACTTAGAACAAAAGAAAATTACAGCACAGGAACAGGCCCTTCGGCCCTCCAAGCCTGCGCCGGTCCAGATCCTCTATCTAAACATGTCGCCTATTTTCTAAGGGTCTGTATCTCTCTGCTTCCTGCCCATTCATGTATCTGTCTAGATACATCTTAAAAGACGCTATCGTGTTCGCATCTACCACCTCCGCTGGCAACGCGTTCCAGGCACCCACGACCCTCTGCGTAAAGAACTTTCCACGCATATCCCCCCTAAACCTTTCCCCTCTCACTTTGAACTCGTGACCCCTAGTATTTGAAACCCCCACTCTGGGAAAAAGCTTCTTGCTATCCACCCTGTCTATACCTCTCATGATTTTGTACACCTCAATCAGGTCCCCCCTCAACCTCTGCCTTTCTAATGAAAATAATCCTAATCTACTCAACCTCTCTTCATAGCTAGCGCCCTCCATACCAGGCAACATCCTGGTGAACCCCCTCTGCACCCTTTCCAAAGCATCCACATCCTTTTGGTAATGTGGCGACCAGAACTGCACGCAGTATTCCAAATGTGGCCGAACCAAAGTCCTATACAACTGTAACATGACCTGCCAACTCTTGTACTCAATACCCCGTCCGATGAAGGAAAGCATGCCGTATGCCTTCTTGACCACTCTATTTACCTGCGTTGCCACCTTCAGGGAACAGTGGACCTGAACACCCAAATCTCTCTGTACATCAATTTTCCCCAGGACTTTTTCATTTACTGTATAGTTCACTCTTGAATTGGATCTTCCAAAATGCATCACCTCGCATTTACCCTGATTGAACTCCATCTGCCATTTCTCTGCCCAACTCTCCTATCTATCTATATTCTGCTGTATTCTCTGACAGTCCCCTTCACTGTCTGCTACTCCATGCTGTATCTGCATACTAAACTTTTGCGATTCATGCATTAGGATACCCAGATCCCTCTGCAAGTCAGAGCTCTGCAATCTCTCACCATTTAGATAATATGCTTTTTTATTCTTCCTGCCAAAGTGGATGATTTCACATTTTCCCACATTATACTCCCATTTGCCTGATCTTTGCCCATTCACTTAACCTATCTATATCCCTTTGTAGCCTCCTTATGTCCTCTTCACAACTTGCGTTCTTACCTATCTTTGGGTCATCAGCAAATATAGCAACCATATGTGAGCAATAGCAGTCCATGAAGTGAAAAGGGAGATTGCGAGAGCTGAAATAATATGAAGTACTATAACTTGCAATCAACTGAAAGTGAAATAACAAAGGGTGGAATTTTGTGCTGGCAGTGGGGTCTCAACGTTGGGGGAAATCGACACCAGGATCCCTGCGCGGCTCTTGTATGGAAGGCCTGCCGAATTTAGTGCCAATCAGGCACTAAACTGGACAGCGGCAGCCACCAGACACAGGAACGGTGCTGGAACCAGGCTCAAGGTAGTTCAGGGCCGGAGGGGTCTCGCAGGGGAGCGGGTTGGCAGCAAGGGCAGGGGTTTGGCCCTTAGTGCCACTTCCCCCTTTCCCGATGCTGAGTCCCTTTATCAGGCACTAAGTGCCTTTGAACGAGTGACCCCACCTCACTTGCAGCCAGGAAGCAGCCTGCATGGTTTTTCGTGCTGTGCTTCCCGTGCGATGACAGGGCTACCTGCCTGCCCACCGCATGGGTAATTGCAGCTGCAGTGGGAAGAGGCCCTTAATTAGGGGTTAATTACCCAGTTAAGGGCCTCAATTGGCAGCAAAGTGGGAAGGCAGTTCACAGGCCTTCCCACTGCGGACTAAATTTCATCAGAAGCAGGGTGGTGGTGGGGGTAACCCTTGCCAGCGACGCTCACATCCTATGAAAGAATAAAAAGTTTGGTTGGGCAGGGTGGGGGGCAATGGGGGGAAAAGAGGAAAGAAATAATAAGTAGTCCGATCAGAGTGAAGAAGTTGATGGGCTTAATGACTTCAAGCTGTTTAATAGCAAACTGATATAAAAGAGCAGCTTTGTGAGGTCCTGGAAAGACATCAAAAGATTAAGAGCAAGTGAGAAGCTAAGACAATGAAAAGAAGCCCGCAAAAAGAAAAAGGCACCAAAATGGGAGGAATTGAAATAAGGAAGGAGATCCAAGATGAAAATAGAAAATTGAAACATACATTACATCTACCTGCCTGGAAAAGGCAAACAACAGCCCAAAAAACTAGCTGTGGATCCCACAGCCGGAACTGTACAGACAAATATATTTCACCTCCCCCTTCTGCCAACAGATCTAACATATCTTCAGCAACCAGTGCTGTGAAGAAAATGGAGGAGATAGCTGGAGTCTGGTATTGCCAAAGTCATTGCTTAAACAAGAAGGCTGCAGAGTGTTGAGAAAAAACCTTTGAGATACTGGGGGAAATTTTAACCTCCAAGAACAGGTGGATAGTTAAATGATTTCAGGATCGAGAACACAACCTTATTACAAAGTGCTTACTCCGGGTTTAATGCAGACAGACACATTTGGATGTCGGCAAGTAACTTACTTACTGAAGCCCGGGCTTTAATTAGTGCAAGCGGGCAAGTACTTATTGCCTAAGGGACATTAATGACACATTTTTAAGCTGAAATTTACTTAAGTTTAATGTATCTAACTCAGGGTTTCTTGAGGCTCTGGAAGCTAACCAATTAAATGGTCATGAGATTGAGCAGCACGTCAGGTGGGCATTTAAACTTGTGATTTCCCCAACATTTATTACCACTGGTGTCTCCATTGCCTCTGGCAAAATTTTGGTAGGGAGTTCTTGTGTGGATACAGATTTATTGAAAATTTGGAGGCTTTCAAACTGACAAGATCAGGATGGGATAAAAGCAAAATACTGCGGATGCTGGAAATCTGAAACAAAAACAAGAAATGCTGGAATCACTCAGCAGGTCTGGCAGCATCTGTGGAAAGAGAAGCAGAGTTAACGTTTCGGGTCAGTGACCCTTCTTCGGAACCGAAGTGACCCTTCTTCTTGGTTCCGAAGAAGGGTCACTGACCCGAAACGTTAACTCTGCTTCTCTTTCCACAGATGCTGCCAGACCTGCTGAGTGATTCCAGCATTTTAAGATCAGAATGGGAGGTGTGTTGGATGTGTTTGGCAGTACATCAGAAGAGGAAGACCATCATTGTCCACCGAAGTGACAGCATGCTGTGATGGGAATAGCAGAAGCACAGGAGAGGTACACAAGAGGGAGGTGCACAGGAGAGGAGTTGAGATCACCGAGACATTACCCACGTCATAAGGTTTACAGACAGCGGGTTAGCTTCTTTGACCCTTCAGAAGAGTAGTTTTTCCACAGACTGAGGGTCTTACATCAAGTGGTGGCAGACATCTGCAGCTTCTTAGAAGACCTGGTGGATATGCATTACTGGTAGCTGTGAAAATCAACTCCGACCTCAATTGTTCTGCCTCTGGTTCCTTCCAGGGTACTACCAGAGACATCTTCAAGGTTTCGCAGTCCACTGCACATAAATGCATATTTTGCCAGGGCTGGTAGTTATGTAAACTTCTCTTATGATGACAATAGCCAGAATGAGTGAGCACTGAGATTTGCCTATCTATCTGGATTTCCACAGCTACAGGGTGTCATCGATTGCGCGCACACGACAATTCTGAGCACTGCTATAGCAACCAGAAGTTTTTATAAACTCCAAGATATATTCATCCATCAATGTGCAGCTGGCGTTCATTCACAAGAAATGATTCATGCAAGTCTGCCAGATTCCCTGGGAGTTGTCATGATGCATTCATACTGCTGCAGTTCAACATTCCACTCTTTTTTGTTCTAGGAAGCATACTTAAGGACTGGCTCTTAGAAGACAAAGGAAGTGGTGCTAATCAATAAATTTTATGTGGCATTATAGAGAAAGACAACTTAACAACATAGCATTTTGTCAAACCCCCATGTGCATACCCTTGGTGAATTATAATTTCTTGAGTTTACACTTCCTACTGCTTCAATGTGGTGCACCCCGTGTGGTTCAGAGGTAGAGGCTGGCTGCTCAGACCCTTGCCCTAACTGCCAATGACCTCTGTGTTTTGGAGCCCTGAGGTTCCCGCCAAAGACTACTTCAGCTCGGTCATTGGGTGATGAGGCAGTATGTAGGGTACTGGCTGAGGGGGGCAATGGTTGAGAAATGGGAGCACTTTGAGTGGAGTTCCCACTTCCAGGTCCTCTGTCGCCATCATCCTTCTCGTGCACCAGCACCACATCACTTGTAACACTTACTGGAGAACAAATTGGTGAAGATCAGTGATGCATTGTACCGTCATGGAAACGATATCTGTAATTCTGTTTATGGTGGCAGACAGGCCCTGCACAACTGTGATTATGGCCTGCATGGACTCATTTGACAGCCTTACTTGAAGCTTCATGGTGGCGCCACTGTCTCCATGATAGACATTCTCACAATTCCCTGCACCATCAATCCACTAACAATTGAGTTGGACTCCTCCATCCTCTCCACCATTGTGGAGAGTGTCCGTGGCAAATCTGTCAGTACTTGGCTAACTTGATGATGCACCTCTAGCATTCTTCTTCTCAATGATAGCTCCCGGGTTTTATCCTCTGTGTCCAGCTAAGCAAAGCTTAGAGTGGATTGTAGCCCCAGTGTGGACTCTCCACAGCTGTCCCTGCCACCAGTGTCTACTTGTGCTGACTTATGAATCATCAGAGGAAAACCCAACTAATTGTATATGTGTATGTATCTGCACTGGTACATCCTATGACAGTGGACCATCATAATGAAGACGTCCTCTGATGAATCATCCTCATCCATGTGCTGCGATGACAATCATCATCTTCGGTCTGTTTATAGTTCAGTCATAGGATCACAGGAAATAGGAGCAGGAGTAGGCCATTCGGCCCATCGAGCCTGATCTGCCATTCAAACAGATCATGGCTGATCATCTACCTCTATGCCATTTTTCCCTACTATCCCCATTTCCCTTGATGTCATTAGTATCCAGAAATCTGTCGATTTCTGTCTTGAACATGCTAAATGATTGAGCTTCCACAGATTCAACACCGTCTGTGTAAAGAAATTCCTCCTCATCTCAGTCTTAAATGGCCTGCCCCTTATTCTGAGGCTATGTCCCCTGGTTCTAGACTCATCAGCCAGAGGAAACATCCTATCCACATCTACCCTGTCACGCCCTGTAAGAATTTTGTAAGTTTCAATGAGATCACCTCTCATTCTTCAAAATTCTTGAGAATACAAGCCCAGTTTCTGCAATATCTCCTCATAAGACAATCCCACCATCCCAGAGATTAGTCTGGTGAAACTCCGTTGCACTCCCTCTATGGCAAGTATATCTTTCCTTAGATAAGCAGACCAAAACTGTGCACAATACTGCAGCTGCTGTCTCACTAAGGCTTTATACAATTGCAGCAAGACATCTTTACTCCTGTATTCAAATCCCCTTGCAATGAAGGCCAGCATAGCATTTGCCTTCTTAATTGCTTGCTGCACCTGCATATTAGCTTTTAGTGACTCATGAACAAGAACACTCAGGTCAATGATGAAATAAAGTCAGTATGTGTGTGTCCGGGATATTTGTAATTCAATCACCAGCCATCTGCGAGGTTCCCTGTCTCTCCATCTCTGAGAGGAATGTAGATATGCTACTTATCTCCATGCCCTCCTCCTCTGCATCTGTTAGCTAGACTATTTGTGGTGGCTACCTCTAGTCCTCTCACTTTCCCTTGGCTCTGCTCAGCTGGACACAGATGATAAAACCTGGAAGCTACCGGAGACAGAGAGAGAGATACAGGAGCATGGCAGCAGCGGAGGTTTAAAAAGCGCGCCAAAAGCCGATAGTCGGAGACCGGAGACAAAGCAAGAGAGATAGGAGCATGGCGGGAGCAGAGGTTTAAGAAGCACGCCAAAAGCCCAGAGTCGGAGACCGGAGGCAGAGCGAGAGAGAGAGAGAGGAGCACGACGGAACGGCAAGAGCAGAGAAGGGAAAAATCGAAAAGTAACATCAGAGTGACGTCACAATCAACAGAGAGAGCAGTGAAACAGAAAACCACCGGGGTGAGTATACAGGTAATCTTTTAATTTAAATTAATTTACATCAAACATAGCATCAAACATCACAGGCAAGCAGGTAGGTGACTGGTTTGGGAAGAAGCTACCTATTTGGTGAGTATCTGGTAAGTGATTAAGGTCCATTCTAATCCTAAAGCTAAAAATAGCAAAGGAACTAGTAGTAAGCTTAATATAATATATAAAAAAAGGAAAATAAAATAAATAATTGAATAAAATAATTCAGTAGTTAATTAAAACACATTAAGGATGGCAGGACAGGTGAGATGTCATGGCTGCAGCATGTGGGAGCTCCTGGATGCCAGTGTGATCCAGGGCAAACACATCTGCAGTAAATGTTTGCTGCTCGAAGAGCTTCAGCTCAGAGTCATTGAACTGGAGTCCAAGCTAAAGACACTGTGACACATCAGGGAGGGGGAAACTTATCTGGACATTTTGTACCAGGAGGCGGTCACATCCCTTAGGATAGGGTCTTCTGATTTGGTCAGTGGTCAGGGACAGAAGAGTATGGCTGCAGCTGAGGCAGGTAAGGGGACCCACAGGGCAGGAGTGCAGGAGCCTCAGCCTTTGCGATTGTCCAACAGGTTTCAGGTTATTTCAGCTTGTTTGGATGAGAGTGGGGGCTGCAGGCTGGATGACCAACCTGACCATGGCACCATGGTACAGGAAGCCATTCAAGTGGAGGGAGAAAAAGTAATAGGGGACAGTATAGTAAGGGGAATTGTCACAGTTCTCTGCAGCAAAGAGCGAGAGTCCAGACGGCTGTGTTGCCTGCCCAGTGCCAGGGTTCAGGACATCTGCTCAGGGCTGGAGAAGAATTTACAGTGGGAGGGGGAGGATCCAGTCATCGTGGTCCATGTAGGTACCAACAACATAGGCAGGAGAAGGAAAGAGGTTCTGCATAGTCAGTACGAGGAAGTAGGCACCAAATTAAGAAGCAGAACCTCAAAGGTAATACCTGGATTATTACCTGAGCCACGTGCAAATTGGCATAGGGCAAATAAGATTAGAGAAATTAATGCGTGGCTCAAAGACTGGTGTGGTAGAAGTGGGTTCCGGTTCGTGGGGCACTGGCACCAGTACTAGGGAAAGTGGTGGCTGTACCGTTGGAATGGTCTACACCTGAACCGTGCTGGGGTCAGTGTTCTAGTGAACTAGGGAAGTAGATAGGGTTATAAAATTAATAGTGGGGGCAGGGGATCAAATTTGGGAGATATGGTAAATCAAGGAGTAGAGACAAGGCAAGAAAAGTATTAATATGGGAAATGATAAACAGACTGTGACAGGAAGGGACAGAGCATACAAATCTAAGAGTAAGTCAACAGATAAACCTAGAGGTTACAAAAATAATAAAAGGACAAAACTAAAGGCTCTGTATCTGAATGCACGTAGCATTCGAAACAAAACAGATGAACTGAAAGCACAAATAGAAATAAGTAAGTATGATCTGATAGCCATTACAGAGACATGGCTGCAGGATGACATAGATTGGGACCTGAATATTGAAGGGTACATGGCATTTAGGAAGGACAAGCGGCTAGGAAAAGATGGAGGTGTAGCTCTGTCAATTAATGATGGTATTAGTGCAATAGAGAGGAATGAGCTATGTTCAGGAGACCAGGATGTAGATGCAGTTTGGGTAGAGATGAGAAATCATATAGGCAAGAAGTCACTTGTGGGAGTGGTGTACAGGCCACCTAACATTAGCCATGCTGTAGGACGGGATATAAAGGAATAAACAATGGCAGCTTGTCAGAAAGGTACAGTGATAATTATGCGGGATTTTAACCTACATATCGGACGACACAAAGGTTGGTGGAGCTGCGGACAGTGATGAGGATTGTCAGAGGATACAGCAGGATATAGATCGGTTGGAGACTTGGGCGGAGAAATGGCAGATGGAGTTTAATTCAGACAAATGTGAGGTAATGCATTTTGTAAGGTCTAATGCAGGTGGGACGTATACAGTAAATGGCAGAACCCTTAGGAGTATTGACAGGCAGAGAGATCTGGGCGTACAGGTCCACAGGTCACTGAAAGTGGCAACGCAGGTGGATAAGGTAGTCAAGAAGGCATACGGCATGCTTGCCTTCATCGGTCGGGGCATAGAGTATAAAAATAGGCAAGTTATGCTGCAGCTGTACAGAACTTTAGTTATGCCACACTTAGAATATTGCGTGCAATTCTGGTCGCCACACTACCAGAAGGACGTGGAGGCTTTGGAGAGGGTACAGAAGAGGCTTACCAGGATGTTGCCTGGTCTGGAGGGCATTAGCTATGAGGAGAGGTCGGATAAACTCGGATTGTTTTCACTGGAACGACGGAGGTGGAGGGGCGACATGATAGAGGTTTACAAAGTTATAAGCGGCATGGACAGAGTGGATAGTCAGAAGCTTTTTCCCAGGGTAGAAGAGTCATTTACTAGGGGACATAGGTTTAAGGTGAGAGGGGCAAAGTTTAGAGGGGATGTGCGAGGCAAGTTCTTTACACAGAGGGTGGTGAGTGCCTGGAACTTGTTGCCAGGGGAGGTGGTGGAAGCAGGTACCATAGAGACGTTCAAGAGGCATCTTGACAAATACATGAATAGGATGGGAATAGAGGGATACGGACCCCGGAAGTGCAGAAGGTTTTAGTTTAGGCAGGCATCAAGATCGGTGCAGGCTTGGAGGGCCGAATGGCCTGTTCCTGTGCTGTACTGTTCTTTGTTCTTTGTATATCGACTGGAAAAAATCAGATGGGCAGAGGTAGCCTAGATAAGGAGTACATAGAATGTTTTCGGGATAATTTCCTGGAACAATACATTCTGGAGTCAACCAGAGAGCAGGCTATAATAAACCTGGTTTTGTGCAACGAGATAGGATTAATTAATATCCTCATAGTTAAGGCGCCCCGAGGAAGCAGCGATCATAATGTGATTAAATTTTACATTCAGTTTGAGGGAGAGAAGAGTGGCTCCAATACTAGTATTTTAAACTTAAATAAGGGCACTTATGAAGGCATGAAAGCAGAGCTAGCTAAAGTGAACTGGAAAATCAGGTTAAGGGATAGGTCAATAGACATGCAGTGGCAGACATTTAAGGTGATATTTCAGAAAACACAGAATAGATACATTTCACAAGAAAGAAAAATTCCATGGGTGGGTCCCGCCATCCGTGGTTAATTAAAACAGTTAAGGATAGTATCAAACTTAAAGAAAAAGCATATAACTGTGCAAAGATGGGAAGCAGATCAGAAGATTGGACAGAATATACAAAACAGCAAAGCATGACTAAAAGATTGATAAGGAAAGTAAAATTAGTGTACAAACGAAAGCTAGCTAGAAATATAAAGACAGATAGTAAGAGTTTCTATAGATATTTAAAAAAGAAAAGGGTTAACAAAGTGAGCGTTGGTCCTATAAAAAGTGAGTCTGGTGAATTAATAATGGATAATAAGGAGATGGCAGATGAATTGAACAGATATTTTGCATCGGTCTTCACTATTGAGGATACAAGTAACATCCCTGTATTAACTGTAAATCGGGAAATGGAGGGGAAGGAGGAACTCAAGAAAATTACAATCACCAGGGAAGTGGTACTGAACAAATTTTTCGACCTGCGGGCTGACAAGTCCCCAGGTCTTGGTGGACTTCATCCTAGGGTGTTAAAAAACTGAGATAGTTGATGTGTTCATTTTAATTTTCCAAAATCCCCTAGATTCGGGAAGGTTCCATTAGATTGGAAAATAGCGAATGTAATTCCTTTATTCAAAAAGGGAGGGAGACAGAAAGCAGGAAACTACAAGCCAGTTAGTTTAACATTTGTCTTAGGTAAAATGTTAGAAGCTATTATTAAAGATATTATAGCAGGGCATTTAGAAAAATTCAAGATAATCAGGCAGAGTCAACATTGTTTTGTGAAAGGGAAATCAGGTTTAACCAATTTATTGAAGTTCTTTGAGGGGATTACATGTGCTGTGGATAAAGGGGAATCAGTGTATGTATCGTACTTAGATTTCCAGAAGCCATTTGATAAGGTGCCACATCAAAAGTTATTGCAGAAAATAAAAGCTCATAGTGTAGGGGGTAACATATTGGCATGGATAGAAGATTGGTTAGCTAACAGGAAACAGAGAGTACGCATAAATGGGTCATTTTCTGGTTGGCAAGATGTAATGAGTGGTGTGCCACAGGGCCTGAACTTTTTACAATTTATATAAATGACATAGATGAAGGGACCGAAGGTATAGTTGCTAAATTTGCTGATGACAAAAAGATAGGTAGGAAAGTAACTTGTGAAGAGGACATAAGGGGGCTACAAATGGATATAGATAGGTTAAGTGAGCGGGCAAAGACCTGTAAAATGGAGTATAATGTGAGAAAGTGTGAAATTGTCCACTTTGGCAGGAATGATAACAAAGAAGCATATTATCTAAATGGTGAGAGATTGCAGAGCTCTGAGATGCAAAGGGATCTGGGTGTCCTACTGCATGAATCACAAAAGGCTAGTATGCCGGTACAGCACGTAATTAGGAAATCTAATAGAATGTTATTGTTTATTGTGAGGGGAATTGAATACAAAAGTAGGGAGGTTAGGCTTCAGCTATACAGGGTATTGGTGAGACCACCATACTGTGTACAGTACTGGTCTCCTTATTTAAGGAACAATGTAAATGCTTTGGAGGCAGATCAGAGAAGGTTTACCAGACTAATACTTGGAATGGGCAGGCTGTCTTATGAGGAAATATTGGACAGGCTAGGCTTGTATCTGCTGGAATTTAGAAGAGTAAGAGGCGACTTGATTGAAACATATAAGATCCTGAGGGGTCTTGACAGGGTGGATGTGGAAAGGATGTTTCCTCTTTGGGAGAATCTAGAACTAGGGGGTCTGTTTAAAAATAAGGGGTCGCCCATTTAAGACAGAGATGAGGAGAAATGTTTTCTCTCAGAGGGCCGTGAGTTTTTGGAATTCTCTTCCTCAAAAGGCAGTGGAAGCAGAGTCTTTGAATATTTTTAAGGCAGAGGTAGATAGATTCTTGATAAGCAAGGGGGTGGAAGGTTATTGGGGTAGGTGGAAATGTGGAGTACTCAGTTCAGCCATGATCCTACTGAATGGTGGAACAGGCTCGAAGGCTTGAGTGGCCTACTCCTGCTCCTAATTCGTATGTTTGTATGTTCGTATGTACGTATTGAGAAGAAGAATGCTAGAGGTGCATCATCAAGTCAGCCAAATACTAGGGGCGAGAAAGTAGACCTATGGGTGAGTGATGGTCCGGTATTCACCCGATGGATGCAGTGCATTTGGTGAGGGTGGCTATGAGACCGATGTATCACATTGCATAAGGATTGGGATGAGTGATAATGGTGGATGGATAAATGGGGAGGTGAGGAAATGCATAGAAAATGAAAGCTGGGTGCTGCTGAAAGTTGAGTGAGTGTGGGGAATGATGTGATGGAGTGCACTTGGCAAAACAGAGTGAAAGGGTGCAAAGCCTTAGGATGTAGGTGAGTCAGCAAATGTACTCACATTTCCTGATCTGGTTAGTGTCACTGAACCTGTGTGCTGCCCTTGCTCTATGTGCACCATCCATCATGAACACCTCCCCAATCTCCATTGGTCCATTGCCCCTTTAGATATAGTTGAGATCGTGTCATGTGGGGCGCACATCACGCCCACTTGGAGGTGCAAAACCTGGAAGTCAAAATTAATTGCTTCAATTTAGTTGTGATCGCCTATTGAAACCCATTGAATTGACCCTCTTGGTTTTGTCCACATAATTCCACACCTCCCACTAAGAATATACCTTTAGATTAACACTGATCCTGGAGCTTAGAGTTTAATTGGAACATATTGGAGGCCAAAGACTAACCATCCAGATTGGGAATGGAAGGGAAAGTTAAAGTGATGTGCCACAGAAAACCCGTCTCTTTTTAGAAAGTCACTCCTGAATATTCCGCTTATAGCAGTTTTTGAAAAGGATTTTTCCCATGTTGAGAGGGATGGAAGTAGGCTATGTCAATGAACTAGCCCTGGATGATCTGTTTTGGTGAGATTGTGTAACACTGAATGTTGTAACCCTTGTGCACATTTGTAATACTTTATCTGGAACATTAAATTATTGGGAGAATTTCATCAATGATACAGTTAAGTATCTTGACATCAATAAAATGATAGAAATGGTCTCAGCTAAGACTAAAGCACTGAAAGTTGATTGTACGGCTGAATCTGACTCCATTTACCTCAGAAGGCTGAAGGAAATGAGGATGAATAGACCAATGGGATCCTCTTTTCTGTATTCACATTTGCCAGATAATCTCAGCCTTGGTCCTCGCCCCAAACTAGACACCATCCTGGAACACTTTTCAGTCAGGCTTGCTGCCCAGCCATAACCCTCACACCCAGCTCTTCCCTTCTGCCAGTTTCCAACATTAGCAAGGCGTTTGATAAGGTTCCCCATGGTAGGCTCATTCAGAAAGTAAGGAGGCATGGGATACAGGGTAAGTTGGCTGTCTGGATACAGAATTGGCTGGCCCATAGAAGACAGTGGGTGATAGTAGATGGAAAGTATTCAGCATGGAGCTCGCTGACCAGTGGTGTTCCGCAGGGATCTGTTCTGGGACCTCTGCTCTTTGTGATTTTTATAAATGACTTGGATGAGGAAGTGGAAGGCTGGGTTAGCAAGTTTGCCGATGACACGAAGGTCGCTGGAGTTGTGGATAGTGTGGAAGGCTGTTGTAGGTTACAACGGGATATTGACAGGGTGCAGAGCTGGGCTGAGAAGTGGCAGATGGAATTCAACCTGGAAAAGTGTGAAGTGATTCATTTTGGAAGGTCGAATTTGAATGCAGAATACAGGCTTAAAGACAGGATTCTTGGTAGTGTGGAGGAACAGAAGGATCTTGGGGTCCATGTCCATAGTTCGCTCAATGTTGCCACCCAAGTTGATAGGGTTGTTAAGAAAGCGTATGGTGTGTTGGCTTTCATTAACAGGGGGATTGAGTTTAAGAGCCGCGAGGTTATGCTGCAGCTCTATAAAGCCCTGGTTAGACCACACTTGGAATATTGTGTTCAGTTCTGGTCGCCTCATTATAGGAAGGATGTGGAAGCTTTAGAGAGGGTGCAGAGGAGATTTACCAGAATGCTGCCTGGACTGGAGGGCATGTTTTACGAAGAAAGGTTGAGGGAGCTAGGGCTTTTCTCATTGGAGTGAAGAAGGATGAGAGGTGACTTGATAGAGGGGTACAAGATGATGAGAGGCATAGTTAGAGTGGATAGCCAGAGACTTTTTCCCAGGGTGGAAAGGGCTATCACCAGGGGGCATAATTTTAAGGTGATTGGAGGAAGGTTTCGGGGAGATGTCAGAGGTAGGTTCTTTACACAGAGAGTTGTGGGTGCGTGGAATGCACTGCCAGCGGTGGTAGTAGAAGCAAATACATTAGGGACATTTAAGCGACTCTTGGATAGGTACATGGATGATAGTAGTATGAAGGGTATGTAGGTAGTTTTATCCTAGAGTAGGTTAAAGGTTTGGCACAACATCATGGGCCGAAGGGCCTGTACTGCGCTGTACTGTTCTATGTTCTATGTTCTATTAGGCTGGAAAGCACCAATTTGTATTTACAGAGTTCATAGTACAATCATTTATTTATTGCTCTGAGTGCTTTAACAAAAAAGACTAATTCCCAATTATAGTACTGGGAAACACGTTTAAAGATAGTAAGAGCTGTTATGAGGATATAAAAAGGAGCAGAGTAGCTAAAGTAAATGTTGCTCCTTTAAAGGCAGAGGCAGGAAAAACTATCATGGGGAATGACAAAATGACAGAGACATTGAACAAATATTTTGTGTCTGGCTTCACTGTAGAAGACACAAATTACATACCAGAAGTAGGGAGTAACCAAGATACAAGTAAGAGTGAGGAACTTAAGGTAATTAATATCAGCTGAGAAAAAGTGTTAGTTTTTTAAGGATGTAACTAGTAGGGTAGATAAAGGGGAGCCAGTAAATGCAATATACATAGATTTTCAAAACATATAGATAAGGTGCCACATAAAAGGTTTATATGCAAGCTAAGATCTCATGGAATTGGAGGATATATATTGGCATGAACAGAGGATTGGTTAACAGACAGGAAGCAGAGAGAAGAGATAAGTGTGGCTTTTTCAAGCTAGAAGGGTATAAATAGTGGAGTGCCGCAAGGATCAGTGCTGGAGACTTGGCTATTTACAATCTATAGGAATGCCTTAGATGAAGAGACTGAGAGTAATGTATCCAAGTTTGCTGATGATGTAAATCTAGGTGGGAATGTAAGCTGTGAGGACACAAGGAGGTTGCAAAAAGATATAGACAGGTTAGGTAGGCAACAAGGTGACAGATGGAGCATAATGTGGGAAAGTGTGAGGTTATTCATTTTGGTAGCAAGATTGGAAAACAGAATATTTTTTAAAAGGCATGAAACTTCTTAATGTTGATGTTCAGAGAGACTTGGATGTACTCGTACAAGGAACACAAAACTTTATCATGCAAATACAGCAAACAATTAGGAAGGCAAATGGCATGTTGGCCTTAATTGTAAGGGGATTGGAGTCCAAGAATAAGGAATACTTGCTGCAATTTTGATGAGACCACACCTGGAGTACTGTGCACAGTTTTGGTCTCCATAATTAAGAAAGGATATACCTGCCTCAGAGGCAGTACAGTTAAAGTTCACTAGATTGGTTCCTGGGATGAGAGGGCTGTTCTGTGATGAGAGGCTGAGCAAATTGGACATATACTCTCTGGGGTTTAGAAGAATGAGAGATGATCTCATTGAAACACACAAGATTCTGAAGGGACTGGACAGGTAGACACAGAGGTTGTTTCCTCTGGCTGGGGAATTGAGAACATGGGGGCACAGTCTCAGGATAAAGGGTCAACCATTTGGAATGAGACGAGGAGAAATTTCTTCATTCAAATGATGGTGAATCTTTGGAATTATCCACTCCAGAGGATTGTGGATGCTCCATCATTGAGTACAGGCTGATATAGGAAGCTTTTTATCTCTCAGGGAATCAAGGGTAGCTGGCTGGAAAGTGGAGTTGAGGCAGAAGATCTGCCATGATCGTACTGAGTGGAGGAGCAGGCTTAAGGTGCCGTATAGTCTGCTCCTGCTATTTCTTATATTCTTATAAAAAAGTATGTGAGAGGTGAATATGAGTGCCATGGGAATGGAGCTAACATGTCTCATAGAAGTCACTGCTGCCCTTGCTCAGACTCAGGCCATGTGCTCTTCCAGCTTCATTTCCTTCTGCATCTGATCCTGGAAATAACTTTCCCCGAAGTCATTTACAACAGTATTTTCAAACTCCCAATTGTCTAGTCTTCAGCTCGCCACAATACTTCTGCAGCAATCGATCTGATGAACTATCAACATCAATTCTGCCTTTGATGCCTTTGTTCCCAGCAAGCACTTACTCTCTCAAAGGAACTAGTGGTAAACTGAATAAAATACATTAAAAAAAGGAAAATAAAATAAATAATTGAATAAAATAATTAAATAGTTAATTAAAACACATTAAGGATGGCAGGACAGGGGATGAGGTGATATGTCACGGCTGCAGCATATGGGAGCTCCTGGATGCCAGTGTGATCCAGGGCAAACACGCCTGCAGTAAATGTTTGCGGCTTGAAGGGCTTCGGCTCAGAGTCATTGAACTGGAGTCCGAGCTGCAGACATTGCGACACATCAGGGAGGGGAAAAGTTACCTGGACATTTTGTACCTGGAGGCGGCCACACCCGTTAGGATAGGGTCTTCTGATCTGGTCAGTGGTCGGGGACAGGAGAGCTTGGCTGCGGCTGAGGTAGGTAAGGGGGCCCATAGGGCAGGATTGCAGGAGTCTCAGCCTTTGCGATTGTCCAACAGGTTTCAGGTTATTTCAGCTTGTTTGGATGAGAGTGGGGGCTGCAGGCTGGATGACCAACCTGACCATGGCACCATGGAAGCCATTCAAGTGGAGGGAGAAAAACGGAATGTAGTGGTAGTAGGGGACAGTATAGTTCGGGGGATTGTCACAGTTCTCTGCAGCAAAGGGCGAGAGTCCAGACGGCTGTGTTGCCTGCCCCGTGTCAGGGTTCGGGACATCTGCTCAGGGCTGGAGAGGAACTTACAGTGGGAGGGGGAGGATCCAGTCGTCGTGGTCCATGTAGGTACCAAGGGCATTGGCAGGAGAAGGAACGAGATTCTACATAGTCAGTACGAGGAACTAGGCACCAAATTAAGAAGCAGAACCTCAAAGGTAATAATCTCTGGATTATTACCTGAGCCATGTGCAAATTGGCATAGGTCAAATAAGATTAGAGAAATTAATGTGTGGCTCAAAGACGGGTGTGGTAGAAGTGGGTTCCGGTTCGTGGGGCACTGGCACCAGTACTGGGGAATGTGGTGGTTGTAACGTTGGGATGGTCTACACCTGAACCATGCTGGGGTCAGTGTTCTAGTGAGCCACATAACTAGGGAGGCAGAGAAAGTTTTAAACTGAATAGTGGGGGCAAGGGATCAAATTTGCGAAGATATGGTAAATTAAGGAGTAGAGACAAGGCAAGAGAGAAAGGTATTAATATGGGAAATGATAAACAGACTGTGACAGGAAGGGACAGAGCATACAAATCTAAGAGTAAATCAGCAGATAAGGCTAGAGGTTAGAAAAATAATAAAAGGACACAACTAAAGGCTCTGTATCTGAATGCACTATTAGTGCAATAGAGAGGGATGACCTAAGTTCAGAAGACCAGGACGTAGAAGCAGTTTGGGTAGAGACGAGAAATCATAAAGGCAAGAAGTCACTTGTGGGAGTGGTGTACAGGCCACCCTAACATTAATCACACTGTAGGACGGGATATAATGGAATAAATAATGGCAGCTTGTCAGAAAAGTACAGTGATAATTATGGGGGATTTTCTCCTACAAATCGACTGGAAAAATCAGATGGGCAGAGGTAGCCTAGATAAGGAGTACATAGAATGTTTTTGGGATAATTTCTTGGAACAATACATTCTGGAGTCAACCAGAGAGCAGGCTATACTAGACCTGGTATTGTGCAACGAGATAGGATTAATTAATGACCTCATAGTTAAGGCGCCCCGAGGTAGCAGCGATCATGATTGAATTTTACATTCAGTTTGAGGGAGTGGGTCCAAGCCCAGTATTTTAAACTTAAATAAGGACAATTATGAGGGCATGAAAGCAGAGCTAGCTAAAGTGAACTGGAAAATCCGGTTAAGGGATAGGTCAATAGACATGCAGTGGCAGACATTTAAGGGGATATTTCAGAAAACACAGAATAGATACATTTCAACAAGAAAGAAAAATTCCAAGGGTGGGACCTGCCATCCGTGGTTAATTAAAACAATTAAAGATAGTATCAAACTTAAAGAAAAGGCCTATAACTGTGCAAAGATGGGAGGCAGGTCAGAAGATTGGACAGAATACACAAAACAGCAAAGCAAGACTAAAAGATTGATAAGGAAGGTAAAATTAGTGTACAAAAGAAAGCTAGCTAGAGTTTCTATAGATATTTTAAAAAGAAAAGAGTTAACAAAGTGAGCGTTGGTCCTATAAAAAGTGAGTCTGGTGAATTAATAATGGATAATAAGGAGATGGCAGATGAATTGAACAGATATTTTGCATCGGTCTTCACTATTGAGGATACAAGTAACATCCCTGTATTAACGAAGGGAGGGAGGAACTCAAGAAAATTACAATCACCAGGGAAGTGGTGCTGAACATATTTTTCGGGCTGCAGGCTGACAAGTCCGCAGGTCCTGGTGGACTTCATCCTAGGGTCTTAAAAGAAGTGGCTAGCGAGATAGTTGATACGTTAGTTTTAATTTTCCAAAATTCCCTAGATTCGGGGAAGGTTCCATTAGATTGGAAAATCGCGAATGTAACTCCTTTATTCAAAAAGGGAGGGAGACAGAAAGCCGGAAACTACAGGCTACTTAGCTTATCATCTGTCTTAGGGAAAATGTTAGAAACTATTATTAAAGATGTTATAGCAGGGCATTTAGAAAAATTCAAGGTAATCAGGCAGAGTCAAAATGGTTTTGTTGAAGGGAAATCATGTTTAAATAATTTATTTGCGTTCTTTGAGGGAATTACATGTGCGGTGGATAATGGGCAACCGGTGTATGTACTGTTCTTAGATTTCCAGAAGGCATTTGATAAAGTGCCACATCAAAGGTAATTGCAGAAAATAAAAGCTCGGTATAGGGGATAATATATTGGCATGGATAGTAGATTGGTTAGCTAACAGGAAACAGGGAGTAGGCATAAATAGGTCATTTTCTGGTTAGCAAGATGTAATGAGTGGTTTGCCACAGGGATCTGTGCTGGGGCCTCAACTTTTTACAATTAATATAAATGACTGCGATGAAGGACACAAAGATAGGTAGGAATGTAAGTTGTGAAGAGGATATAAGGAGGCTACAAAGGGATATAGATAGGTTAAGTGAGTGGGCAAAGACCTGGCAAATGGAGTATCATATGGGAAAGTGTGAAATTGTCCATTTTGGCAGGAAGAATAACAAAGAAGCATATTGTCTAAATGGTGAGAAATTGCAGAGATCTGAGATGCAGAGGCATCTGGGTGTCCTAGTGCATGAATCGCAAAAGGTTAGTATGCAGGTACAGCATGTAATTAGGAAAGCTAATAGAATGTTATCATTTATTGTGAGGGGGATTGAATACAAAAGTAGGGAGGTTTTGCATCAGCTATACAGGGCATTGGTGTGACCACATCTGGAGTACTGTGTACAGTACTGGTCTCCTTATTTAAGGAACGATGTAAATGCGTTGGAAGCAGCACAGAGAAGGTTTACCAGACTAATACATGGAATGGGCAGGCTGTCTTATGAGGAAAGGTTGGACAAGCTAGGCTTGTATATGCTGGAATTTAGAAGAGTAAGAGGCCACTTGATTGAAACAAATAAGTTCCTGAGGGGTATTTACAGGGTGGCTGTGGAAAGGCTGTTTCCCTTGTGGGAGAATCTAGAACTAAGGGTCACTGTTTAAACATAAGGGGTCGCCCATTTAAGACAGAGATGAGGAGAAATGTTTTCTCTCAGAGGGTCGTGAGTGTTTGGAATTCTCTTCCTCAAAAGGCGGTGGAAGCAGAGTCTTTGAATATTTTTAAGGCAGAGGTAGATTCCTGATAAGCAAGGGGGTGGAAGGTTATCGGGGGTAGGTGGAAATGTGGAGTAATCAGTTCAGCCATGAATGTATTGAATGACGAAGCAGGCTTGAAGGGCCGAGTGACCTACTCCTGCTCCTATTTCGTATTCATATGTTCATATGTTGTCATTCCCCCTAGTATGGCCCCCATCTTTCCTCCAATAAGTCCAAGGGGCCTAGATTTCAACGTATATGCTGCATAACTGGTTTAGCCATTCATTGTGTGATGAGGACTAAGTTACACGTTTCCCATGGGGCACTGAAGTAAATTCTGTCTTGGCTGCGTTTGCTGACAACGTAACCACTAGATGGTGCAAATGCAGTCTCATCCACTGAAACATCACTGTCTTCGACGTCTCAAGCAGCTGCTGGTATTAAAAATGGCACTGCTCACTTTATAACAAAGAACAAATTAAACCCAAATCCCCTCAATGGCTGCGATCGCCGCCTCCATCCCATCTCCAACTGTATCTCACTCCCTCCTGCCATCGCACTTCTCTTCACCACTCCCTCCTGCGCCCGTCTTCTCACTGCTTGTACCCTGCCTCGCCGCTTCCTCCCCTTGGCTGCTCGCTCCCGGCCTCACCACTTCCCCTCCGGCTGCTCACTTCAGGCTGCACCACTTCCCTCCTCTCAGCCACTTGCTCCTGCGTTGCCCCGTTACCCCTCGCTCCCCGCCTTGCACTTCGGCGGCCCATTCCCCCACTGTTTCTTCGGTCGGCGTGGCAGGGAGCATTCGGCCAAGATGGGAAGTGGCAAGGGCAGGAGCGAGTAGCTGAGGGAAGTCAGCAGGAAATTGAAAGTGGCAATTGAAGCAGGAATGGTGGGAGTGGAGTACTGTTTGGGGGAATGGTGGCAGCAATTACGACTATAGAGGGGTGAGGACGTCATTGCATGGTGATGCCATGCACGTGCATTCATACTGGCAAGCTGGCAAATGTTCGCACACACTGATGACATCCGTGATCACTCTGAGCATGCTCTGCATTGTCAGGAGTCAGTGTGTTCTGGCTGTCTTATCTTTATGATCCAAAGTAGACGACCTCGTACATGGCCACATTGAACTCAATTTGCCATTGCTTTTCTCAGTCACTTAATCAATGTCCCTTGCTAACTTGCTGCTCCCATTTGCATTACTTAGTGTCATCTGCAAACTTAATGTACAACTCTGGATTCCTTCATCCAATTCATTAATACGTTTGGTGAAAGTTGAGGCACCTGGGGGACACCTCCCACCAATCAGAGAATATTTGTCTCCCACCTCCCAACATAATTTCCAACCCAAGTCACAAGGCTATCCCCAATTCCATGTGCTCTCAATTTGCTAATAAACTCTCATGCAGAACCTTATCCTGTATCTTCTGTAAGCCCATATAGAGTACATCTATAGACGCTCCCTTATCTATATTCAACCAGATTAGTCAGATATGATTTGCCCTTAACAAAGCCACACCGGCGGTCTCTCATCTGTTTATTTGTTCAAGTGCTCAGTCACTTTTTCCTTAATGACAGATTCTAGAAGCTTCCCTACAACTGATATAGCAGTGACACCCCATTACTCCTATTCCTATGTTCCTTATTCTACGCTCCCAATCCTACTTACTGTCTAACCCATTTCTTTGCCCAACTTTGTACTTACACTATTCTCTCTCCTTGTGGTTACTTCCATCTCTCAGCTTCAATCCACCTCCCACTGCTGCCAAAGTCCTAGTTCCAACTTCATCGAGACCTAAACTTCTGTTGATCTCTCTCATCTGCTTCTCCTTTCACTTTCCATCATAGCCCTGACCAGGCGACATCTGCGACATTCTCTTTTCACCATGTTTTTCCTGTTTAGCACCAGTCTCACCTCATCCCCAAACCATGCTGCATCGCCTTCACTGGTTCCTCTCAGTAAAGTGGGAACGAGCAAAATTTTACACCACACCATCCACACCTCAAATGAAAGAAAAAAACAAAATATAGACAAGCCTAAGAAAACAGAAACAAAATATAAAAATGAAGGTAAAGAAGTACACAAGACAAAAGAAAGTAACAAGCGAAACAGCAGAGAGTAGCCGACAGCAAGAAGATAGCAAACATATGCTGAAGAATGAGTGTTTCATGAGCAACTCCAGGAAATCTATTAATATTATATAACTAGTTAATTTTGTGCTTTCAGCCACCTCGCCCCCTATTCCCGCCATGTTCTTGAATTCCCTCCCAAAACTCATTCAGCTTTCAGACCCTCCTTAAAACCCACCTCTCAAACGAAGCTTTTGGCCCCCCTTCCTAATTTCTCTTTCTTTGGCTGAGTGTCCAGTTTTTTTTTTATTATGCCTCTGTGCAGCACCTTGGGGTGTTTTTCCACTTTAAAGGCGCTATATAAGTGCATATTGTTATTAGTCCCCTGTGGTGTTGCACATGAAGAATCAAGCAATCTCATTTCCAGGTGGAAACGTTTAGACGGTCGCGGAGCGCAGAGAGTTCATTATAAATCCCATATCCACATTTGGAGTGCAAACCACCTAAGTCAGTATGTAATTGTGTTCTGACCTCAATGGTGGAGCTCGAGTGCCTCGATTAATAGGAGAATGAAATTACAGCGACGAATTTACATTCACCCTTTAGAAATGCGGCTCATGGCAAAAGTAGACACTAAATGCCCGTGGAGGTATATATAAAAAAAAATGATGGGTGGTTGAGTTGAGTTGTTAAGTATGGTTAAAACTGGAGAGGCGGAGTGGAAATGGCCAACTGGAAATCCAGAGGCTGGCTGTGGGTGATTCTCGAGTTTCCCTTTACAGTCAGTTTCGTTTTGACATGTTGCAGCCAGGCGATGCGTCTGTCACTTCCTGAAAGTGCTGTACAATGTGTCAACGCTGTGTTTCTGTAATCGTGCACTCGGACTGTATGGCCCTGCACCGACTGTAATGCAACACTTTCCCCAAGCCCAGCTCGACCAGGTCCGGGAGGTAAGATATGGTTTAGGGGCGAGTTTCCTTCTGTCAATTTACACAAAGTGACGTTGTTGAGCTCAGGCGACCTGTCATAAATGTCTATAGTGTTACCCCCAAATGCACTGATTAATTTCAGGAGTGATTTAAAGCAAGAGAAAACATGTTGGATCCTGGACTTGTTTGTTACCTTGAAACTTTTATTCTGTTGTAAATATAACCCGTTTAAGTGAAATTCAGGCCTTTTCCCACTTTGGGGATTTCCCCCTCGCCGTTAAAATGGCGCTAATGAGTGCAATCCGGGCAATGCAGTGTTTGCCTTTTATGTTCAATCCGAATAGAAACGCAATGTGCAGATTGGCAGCGCTTCTATCTCTGAGCTGTAACACATGAATACGGGCTGAGCGATCAGCTGCTTCCGTCGCCCCCGGCTGGATTTTTAACCTTCACCCCGTCCGGGTCACGGCCACTGACCAATGCGACAGGCAGACCATAAACACTGAAAGGAGGAAGCATAGCAAAATGTCAATTTCAGAAATGTCTGGGTTCGTTGAATTTCCCCAAAGGCATCAGGCAGGGGTAGTTGTTTAACAACATGTTTATTTTTAATATTACTGAGCTGTAAATCTAGAAATTGTAGGTGGTGATATCAGTGGTTAAAAGCTCAGCATACTTCGAGGCCATTCCTTTTGTTTTCTATTTTAATACTGACTCTGCATCACCTGTGCTAAAATAGTGAACAGAGGAATGTCACATGAGCACATAAATAAATTCATCTACTAATACTGCCAGTGGTGATTATTGAGCTCCAGTGAATGACATTGCGGATTAGTCAGTGTATTTAGCGATAAGTTATATCAGCTTCGGACTAGTTAATGAGTTGGTGTCTCCTCTCTCCCCAAAGTTTAATTATTGAACACCAGAAAATATCTTGGAGGTGCAGGTTTCACATGAACTATAAAAACAAAGCTTGAGTGATTTATATCTATCTTATAATCATTGTGGAGCATGTTTTATATTTGATACTATGGTGAAGTTTGCAATTGAAGGTTTTAATTAAGCGCCCGCTGCACTTCATAACATTGATATGTAAAGCATTAGCAATTGCGAGGTTATTACGAGATTGTTCCCACCAGAGTATTTAAAATAATTTCCAGTTTGATGGGAATTTTTATGTCCTGCAGTTGTTAAAAGCTGGTAAGACTGGAACTATTAAATCACTGTCAAATAAATAAGTTTCCATTATACTCCTTCAATAGCAAGAAAAGTTATAATGCAAGATGAGAAAATGCATTTTCCAAAACTTAATTCACCAGAATCCAAATATTTTTTAAACATTGTATGTATAGACCACACTTCTGTCCACAAACGTTACTTACTGTAACATTTTAAAGTCATACCATTTATAATGGCAGAACAATGTGAAACATTTTAGAATGACAAAACCCTATCTCAATATGACTATGTTTACGATGGAAACATTGACGTAGAAATTGGTGTGTGCCCAAATTCAAGTGTGATTCAGTGGTGACAACGACCGCCATGGCAAAACTGATACATGAGCTTGGTCTCCTTGCACCATCAGGCAGTGACCAGCCTGCTGGGGGAGCTAGTGACACCCCAAGAGGTACGTGCACTGGTTGTGAAAAGGAGGAACATCAGTTGGCGGAGACACCAGACTTATAGTAAGTCTGGAAAGGGAAAGTGGAGATCAAGGGGAGGGCGAGTAGAGGCCAGCAGTGGCCTGTAGTTTCAGTGCGGATCCAGGAGAATTCCTGCTCCTGGTTCCACATTTGGATAAGTAAAAATGTTGCGAGCAGTTCCTTTAAGGATCACTGGTTTGGCTGAGTTTGGCCCCAGATAACTGATGATAACATGAATACCACATCCTGCGGTCAGTCGCAATCTAATTTTCCAAAGGGACGTGCAATACCAATAAGTACTCCATTTGCATAGGTGTTAAGGGGCCCTGATTGCCATTTCAGGTGATATGCCCCTTTTAATATGGTAATCTAGATTGTGGAGCATACAGACTCGGTCTGGGTGAGTGTGCATGTCAAATTGTTTAGGGTGCCCAGAGTCATCCAGGACATCCGCCTGGCTCCATGATCCAATTTCTGGGCCCATGTGTCAAGTTTATACTTGGAAAACAATATGTAAAATCTTTCACCAGCACAGTTCACAAATGAACTAATTAAATTTATCTGGGTTTTTTTCAAAATTAACAACTGAAATTCATAATGTCCAAAATAAGTTTCCAAGCAATATAGAAAATTCAAAAGCTTACATTATTAAATTTGTCTATGTAATTGTCTTTTAATGCCTTCCTGTAACATGTTCGATTCCTGATACCAGATTATGTTTGCAACGTTCTCCATTTATTGTACGTGACCAAGACCTGATACACATAATATCTTTAAGCAGGAGACATCCAGAGAAATTAAACAGTACAACCATATTTTCGTTCCCCAGGTCGAGACATAACCTTGTCATTGTTCACATTCTGGAGGGACCGCTCCCTCTGCAACGCCCTGGTCCACTCTTCCATCACCTCGACACCTCATCACCCTCCCATGGCACCTTCCCATGCAATCGCAGGAGGTGTAACACCTGCCCTTTTACCTCCTCCCTCCTCACCATCCAAGGTCCCAAACACTCCTTCTAGGTAAAGCATGATTTACTTGTACTTCTTTCAATTTAGTATACTATATTCGCTGCTCACAATGCGGTCACCTCTATATTGGGGAGACCAAACACAGATTGGGTGATCACTTAGCAGAACACCTCCACTCGGTCCACAAGCATGACCCCTGATATTCCGCTTGCTTGCCATTTTAATTCACCACCCTGCTCTCACACCCACATTCTGTTCTCGGTCTGCTGCAGTGTTCCAGTGAAGCTCAATGCAAGCTCAAGGAACAGTACCTCATCATCTGATTAGACACTCTACAGCCCTCTGGACTCAACATTGAATTCAACAACTTCAGACCATGACTATCATTTTGATGATTTTTTAAAAATCATATGCCAGTCTTAAATGTATTTTTCATGCTTTTGCTTTCAGACACAGCTATTCATTATTCTGCCATTAACACTCTAGACAAATGCTTTGTCTTTTACTATGGCTATTACTACTTCCTTTGCCTTTTATTCCATGACATCTTTGTCATTTAAACACTCCTGCCCTCCGTCCTATCACAGACCTTCCCTTTTGTTCTTCTTCCCCCCCCACCCCCCCTTTCATTTGCTCAAAGCCTATTACATTTCCAACCTTTGCCAGTTCTGATGAAAGGTCACAGACCTGAAATGTTAACTCTGCTTCTCTCTCCACAGTTGCTGCCAGAACTGCTCTGTATTTCCAGCACTTTCTGTTTTTATTTCAGATTTTCAGCATCCGCACTATTTTGCTTTTATTTCCTTGTCATTTCTTTCCAATCCTAAATTACTCTACAAATTGCTAAGGAAAAGTTTGAGATCTTATTGTTGCTTCTCATGATAAACTGTCATTGCTGATTAATTATGGCATGATAAGCGTTATTGTGAACAAGGCCCCAAAAAGAATGTTTTTCTTACAAAACAGAGGATATCAACTTGTTTCTCATCCTGTCTTCATTGTTCCTTATCTCAAAACTGCCTTGGTTAACTGTTCCCTAACATGGCCATGAAAATACACAAATTATACATCCTATAGTTTCAGCAAACAATTAAAGCACACTGTCGGCTAAAATTGTACCATGACAAATCAAACCCTAAAGCATCCAGGAAATGAACAACTTTTACTCATTTCAGTATATCTAGCTACAGTACAAATCTATAAGGTATCTATAAGTAAAATAAGAACAAAACTTTATATGATGTCAAACCAAATCTTAATCCTACATATCTTGCATCGTCTATTACCCCCTATTCTTGCTGACCTGCATTGGCTCCCAATATAGCAGCACCTCAATTTTAAAATTCTCATTCTTGTTTTCAAATCCCTCCATGACCTCACTATCTCTGTAACCTCCTCCAGCCTTACAAGCCTTTGAGATCTCTGTGCTCCTCCAATTCTGGCCTTTTCTGCACCCCCAATTTTAATTGCTCCACCATTGGTGGTATGCCTTCAGCTGCCTAGGCCCTATGCTCTGGAATTCCCTCCTTAAACCTTTTTGCCTCTCTCTCCTTTTTTCAGCTGTTCCTTAATATTTGCTGCTTTTTCCAAGCTTTTGGTCATCTGTCCTAATATTTCCTTATGTAGCTTGTTGTCAAATTTTGTTTGATGATGCTCCTGTGAAGAGCACTTATTACATTAAAGGTGCTATATAAATTTAAGTTGTTAACTTGAAATCCTCAACTTCTCCCAAAATATTTGCCTTGGAGGCAGTTTTCGTGCCTTCATCTGGAATTACTGAGATGGTAACAGGCTCAAAATGAGGTTGGTATCCTTACTGCCCCGTTAACAGCAGCTGTGCAGTTGGCTCCATTTCAAAGTTGCTAGGCCCCTTTATAAAATAGAATCATAGAATGGTTACAACACAGAAGGAGGCCACTTGGCCTGTCATGTCCATGCCAACTCTCTGTAAGAACAACTCAGTAGTCCCACTCCCCACCTTTTCCCCATAGCCCTGTAAATTATTTTCTCTTTAGAGAATTATCCAATTCCCTTTTGAAAGTCACAATTGAATCTGCCGCCACCACTCTCCCAGGAAGTGCATTCCAGATCCTAACGACTCGTTGCATAAAAACGTTTTTCCTCATGCTGCTGTTGGTTCTTTTGCCAATCACCTTAAATCAGTGACCTCTAGTTCTTGATCCTTCTGTCAATGAGAACAGTTTCTCCCTATTTGTCTGGATCCCTCATGATTCTGAACATCTCTATCAAATCTCTCTCAACTTTCTCTCCTCTAAGGAGAACAGCCCCAGCTTCACCAATCTATCCATGTAACTGAAGTCTATCATCCTCGGAACCATTCTCGTAAATCTTTTCTGTACCCTCCCCATTACCTTCACATCCTTCCTAAAGTGTGGTGCCTGGAATTGGACACAATACTCCAGTTGAGGCTGAGCCAATGTTTTATACAGGTTCACCATAACTTCCTTGTTTTTGTGCTCTATGCCTCTATTTATAAAGCCCAGGATCCCATATTCCTTATTAACTGCTTCCTCAACCTGCCCTACCATCTTTAATGATTTGTGCAAATATGCCCCCAAGTCCTTCTGTTTCTGCATCCCCATTAGAATTGTATCCTTTATTTTATCTTGCTTTTCCTTGTTCTTCCCATGAAAATGTATCACTTCACTTTTCTCTGCATTACATTTTATCTGCCACGTATCTGCCCATTCCACCAGGCTGTTTATGTCCTCTTGAAGTCTATCACTATCCTCACAGTTCATAATACTTTTTAGTCATCTGCAAATTTTGAAATTGTGCCCTGCACACCCAAGTCTGGGTCATTAATATAGATCAAGAAAAGCAGTGGTCCTAATATCGATCCCTGGGGAACCCCACTTTATACCTTCCTCCAGTCCGAAAAACAGCCGTTTGCCACTACTCTCTGCTTCCTATCACTCAGCCAATTTTGTATCCATGCTACCACAGTCCTTTTTATCCCATGGGCTTCAACTTTGCTGATAAACCTATTATATGGCACTTTATCAAACCTCTTTCGGAAGTCTGTGTAGACCACATCGACCCTCTCTCTGTTACCTCATCGAAAAATTCAATCAAATTAGTTAAACACAATTTGCCCTTAACAATTCTGTGCTGGTTTTCCTCAATTAATCCACATTTGTCCAAGTGACTTAATTTTGTCCTGGATTATCGTTTCTAAAAGCTTTCCCACCACCGAGGTTAAGCTGACTGGCCTGTAGTTACTGCATTTATCCTTGCACCCTTTTTTGAACAAGAGTGTAACATTTGCAATTCTCCAGTCCTCTGGCACTGTCCCTGTATCTAAGGAGGATTGGAATATTATAGTGGAATATGGAATAATATGATGTAAATAGGACTGCAATTGCTATTTTTTTGTTGGAAGTAGTTGAAGTTTGCACCATGCAAGCTTCAATTATTTCCACAGGCAATGGAACTGAATAGGCCCATCAAAGATACATGTTAAATTATTTTGTGGGCTCCAGAGGAGCCTCCACATTTGCATTCCCCTCCTACAACTCCCCTTGCTGCCAACTGCCACAACATAATCCTAAGGCCTCAATCAAGTAAACTGCCTGCCAAATTTAAATGAGGCCAGAGCCTCAAAATCATGGGGTTCTCTTCACCGACTTAATAGGTGGCTGGACATCACACTTTGTTGGTTCGTTGCCCAAAACACGAAATGAACCCCAGTGATTTTACCTGGAATTAGTTGCAATCCCACATTTTCTCAGGATACATCAGTAGCATTTAGATACCCAAATGACTGAATGCCTTTCTATCAGGAGCTAACCAAACCTATTCGGGTGTTTACCCAAAATAAATTGAAGAAATTCTAGAGGACAAATTTCAAAAGCTTTATGGAGGTAGCATTGACAGATTCAGAGCACTGCTTTTTTTTTTAAGCAGAGTGTACTTATTAAATTTCTCTGGCTTGAGGCAACATCTGAAACATATTTGCAACCTTACATACACAGAATACAATATTATCTGAGAGATTAAAAACAAATGACCAGATCTGCTTTCCTGCAAGCCTCCGATAGTTTTTAAAAAAGGAAAACAAAGATATTACTGGGTGCTTTTACAGTTTATAAACTCGAGCTGTGATTATCACAACTCCACTGCCATACATATTACGAAACACCATCAGTTTCTTTAAAAAAAAAACTTTATTGTTGCTTGCTGATCTGCAAGAAAACGTATACAACAATCTAAAACCTTACACTTACCCTACCATTCTCTTAAGTTTGAAATAGTGATATGATTTAAACTTTAAATGCATTTAGACACATGAAACTATGATTTTTAATAGTGAGATGTGTTTCAATGGATTCTTTTTTTAAAACTCAAAATGATTTACCCCAGGTAAGTTGGATGAGGGAATATCAGAGGATTTTGGTGGTATCAGGACGTATCAAAGTCTCATTCCAGTTGTTGCAAAATACATGAGTGAGATGTGTTCTGACATCACGCTATCCTCTTTGATGATCAAATGGCAACAGACGGTGTCAGAATAATGATTACAAGATTGGCTTTGTGGGAAAGGCTCTTCCAGCCATTTGATCTTATCCTAATATCTATACTCAGAGCACACAAAAATCATAAACATAGATCAAAGCATATTATGAGATTTGTGGATGCCACATTTAATCTGACAGTGACAATTTATCCTAACACATATTCTATTCAACAAAATCATCGAGAGTATCCTCTTTTTGAAGGGTATTTTTGCACTACAGCAACTTAAAGTAAACCAATACTGTTTTTGTTTCAGTGTGGTAGCCGCAAATTAAGTTATGGGATGCTGTTTCCCCCAGCTGGGTAATCCAGAACTAGGGAGTCACAGTCTCAGAATAAAGGGCCAACTATTTAGGGCTGAGCTCTCCACTTAAAGGATTGTGAATCTTTAGAATTCTCTACCTGGGACAGCAGTCATTGAGTATATTCAAGACAGAAATCGATAGATTCTTTGAATCTAAGGGAATTAAGGGATTCGAGAGGAAGTTGGATGGCCACCTCTGTGAGGGGATAGTGTTTTTAAAAAAAAAATTTTTATTTCGAGATACAGCACTGAAACAGGCCCTTCGGCCCACTGAGTCTGTGCCGACCACCAACCACTCATTTATACTAATCCTACACTAATTCCATATTCCTACCACATCCCCACCTGTTCCTATATTCCCCTACCACCTACCTATACGAGGGGCAATTTATAATGACCAATTTACCTATCAACCTGCAAGTCTTTGGCATGTGGGAGGAAACCGGAGCTAATTGAACAGCGAAACAGGCTCCTATTTCTTATGTTCTCAAGTCTGATTGCACTTGTGAGAGCTGCTGTCATATATTTGGAGTGACAGACGTTTTGTTTATTAATCATATTAAATGTTTATTCATGCCTCCTATTTTGATATATCATTCTGGAATATACATATATTTGAATTGATCTGCAGTGTTGCTGATTCCTGCCTATGGATTTGCCCCGATGTTGACAGATGTGCTGAGTGTGTATCCCTCCCTGCTCTGGGTGCTGTAGCTGCTGTTTGGGTTGAGCCCATGTGCTGACGATGCTGGAGCGCAGCGGATGTGGTGGGAGCTGCGGTGAGGGCTGCTGCTGCTGCTTGTTTCTGGGAGCGGGTGGAAAGTGCGGGGATTTCCGATGATCCGCCCATGGCGCCTCAGTCTCTCCGGCTGCTGCTGAACGATCGGCAGACAAGCACCGCTTCTTAGCCTATTGCTCCTGTGGGTCCGCACGAATGTCATTCTATTCTGGCATTCAAAATAAACACTCCTCCCGCCCCCCCCCCCCCCCCACTGCGAGTTGGACGAGAGCTAACGCAATTGAAATAAGAGTCCTTTTGAGTTCAGTGTAGAAAAAAATACGCTCAGATCTTTCATATCGCCTCAGGCCGAACTTGGAAACCGAGAATATCTTTTGCTGTCTAACTAATACTAATTGCGATGCGGTACAAAGGGGGAACAAAGGATTCAAGGAAATGTTTATGCAAATTCGTTAAATGGCATAGTATTTGCTGGAAATGTTTCACTACTTCAGTAACATAAAAAGGTGCTTTTATATAGGACCACAGGACGTCCTAAAGCACTTTATAACCAATCAAGTACCTTTTTTTTGGGAATGTAGCCAATTTGCACACAGCAAGCTCCGATAAACAGCAAAGTGATAAGGACCAAATAACCTGTTTTTGTGATGTTGATTGAAGGGTAAATATTGACTAGGTCACTGGGAATAACCCATTGCGCTTCTTCAAAATAGTGCCATGGCATCTTTTACATCCATCTGAAAGGGCAGATGGGGCCTCAGTTGAACATCTCATCCAAAAGATGTAATTTCCAACAGCACAACACTCCCTCCCTCAGTTCTGCACTGGAGTGTCAGCCTTGATTTTTGTGCTCCTGTCCTGGAGTGGGACTTGAAGCAACAACCTTCTGACTTAGAGACAAAGAGTGCTACCAACTGCACCACAGTTGACACAATTGTCAGACTTGGAGAAAGATGTGTACCAGAGAAAGCTTCTTGTTTGAATTGGTTTACAGCATTGTTTTGATGGTCTGACACTAACATTTTTCTATAGTCATAGAGATACAGCAGGATACAGCAAAAGCCCTTTGACATATTAATATTTTAGTATTTTAAGACAACTGTATATATTTTTATATGTGTATATATATCTATTGTAATAATATGTAGTTTCTGTCCGTGCTTTCCTGATTGGTCGGTGGGTTGAATTGGTTTGCAGAGCCAGCATTCAGTACACAGCAGAAAGTTTACCGGCCCCATTTTCCTCTGCAGGGGAAGTGAGTTGTGCAAATGAAAACTTTTTTTTGACATTTAGATTTGGCTCCAAATGAGAGATCAGGCCTAGAGTGGATATGTTCCAGGTTTCCACATGTATGCACTTTAGTATGCACTTGCGAGACTATAATATAAAGTTGAGAGAGACTGAGATAAAATTTAATCAGTGATCAGTGTAATATCAAATAGAGAGAGACTGAAGTTAAATATAGCCAACATAATGTAAAATACAGAGAGAGTGAGGTAAAATATATAAACTAGAGAGAGACTGCAGTAAAGTTTAGTCAATGTAATTATAGGGATCGCAGAGGCAAACACATTATAAAATAAGACAACTTCTGTTGGGTTTGTAGGTTTTGGTTTGTGGAGTATTTTGTAAGGTCCAATGAAGTTTTGCATCTGTGAGCTGACAGTTGGTTGATTTGATAACATTTTGTTGAAACATTAAAGTACAATGTGTGTTGAGTGACCTTTTTGTTCGATTCAATACAAGGCATCTGGTGAATGGGAAAGACACATCTTTGGGTGCTGCCTGGTGCATGGGGAGGAGACTATAGAAAGATTTGGAGGAGATTGGGATAAAACAGGTTTGGCATTGAAGAATGTAAAGAAAAAATAGAGAGAAACAAAGGCAAAATATAATCAGTATACTATAAAGTTGCAAGAGACTGAGGTAAATATAATCAACGTAATATAAAATAAGAGAGATACTGGGGTATAATATAACATAAAATAGCGAGGCTGAGGTGATGATGGGAGGAATGGGGATTGCCAGCATGGGATGGCATGGGATGGGGATGGGATGGGAATGGCAGGGAAAGGGTGAATGGGGATGGCATGGGAGGGATCGCATGGGAGGTACGGAATGGCATAGGGATGGCATGGGAGGGGTGGATGAGATGATAGGATTGGTTATGTATACTAATTTGACTGCAAGGTCAAGGTCAAAATGGAAGTATGGTGGGAATGGCATGAGAGGGATGGCATGGGACTGAGGAAGTGGCATGGGAAGGATGGCATGGGTAGGAGGGGATGGCATGGATGGGTGGCATGGGAGGGGTGGATGAGATGATGGAATTGATTAAGTATACTAAATTTGACCGCAAATGTTTTGGGGGTCTCTGCTAGTATACATATTAATTGCTGGTGTGGAGTTTCTGCTCGGGTGGTATTGTCAAAATGCGCCCAGAATGAACTGGATACTGCCCCAGTTTGGCCAAGGTGAAGCTATGCTGAAGTTTCCATGCAAACACATTAGCATAATCCCAAATGTAAATTTTTTTTGAGAAGCCATCTAAGTCAATGAGGAAGGATATTTAATGGATCTAATGCGCTTTGACTTTCAGAAAGGTTTAAGATCTTTGTATCATGAAGTCCATAACTCTACAATCAAGTACTTCCTCTTGAAGAGTGTGTGATGGAAACCACACCTGCCAAATGGACACATATTAATTTTGTCATAAGGAACACTAATTTGAACTGTTACTGGACATAGAACACAACTTGTTTTAAAAAGGCCACAGAACGGTGGCTGAAAATATGCCTGCATATTTGCATTCTAAACGAGACAATGGGAGTATTCCCTGATTCAATTAGCCAGATAGGTTTTGTCAATAGTGATGATCAAGAGACATTGAGAGTTAGAGAGTGATTGAATGTGTTAGAGCTGGCTTAAACTTACACCTTACTTGTTTAAATCTGAGAAAACCTGTCTGGTTGATTTCTTTGCAATTACAGGTAGAGAGCAGTGAGCAAGGATTCACTGAGGGAAAGCTATAAACACTGTATTTTAAAAGTTAAACCCTGTTACGGCCAAACTAGGAAAAGACTGCGAGGGGAGCCCTAGACCCCTTTTTCACCTGGTCATTACAAGTGACAGTGCCATGATTCTGGGAGTTTTTACATACAAAATTAACCAAACAAACCAAGTAAGTCAAAGAGGTAAGCTCAGGAGCAAACTACCATATTTTAGCACAGTGCAAACATCAGAACATTACATAGAGAGGGGACCTGCAGCAGCAGGTCTGAGTGTGGCACATCTCGTAATGCAGGCCAATGTTTTCAGCAATCACTCTGATGGTCAAAATATGGCTTGCAACTTCTGGACAAAAGCTTAGAAACTGTATTAAGATGTGACTCGTCCTTTGAATACATGCAGGAATTCCAAATATTGATGAAAGACTGCAAAGTTTCATACTGAATGGTTGGAGACATTTGTTAAGTAAATAAACAAATGAAGTACTTTTATCTATGTTTTATGTAAGAAGTACATGTGAGCCGCATGGAAGATGGCAGGATCCCCAAAGACACATTGTACAGCGAGCTCGCCACTGGTATCAGACCCACCGGCCGTCCATGTCTCCGCTTTAAAGACGTCTGCAAACGCGACATGAAATCGTGTGACATTGATCACAAGTCGTGGGAGTCAGTTGCCAGCATTCGCCAGAGCTGGCGGGCAGCCATAAAGACAGGGCTAAATTGTGGCGAGTCGAAGAGACTTAGTAGTTGGCAGGAAAAAAGACAGAGGCGCAAGGGGAGAGCCAACTGTGCAACAGCCCCGACAAACAAATTTCTCTGCAGCACCTGTGGAAGAGCCTGTCACTCCAGAATTGGCCTTTATAGCCACTCCAGGCGCTGCTTCACAAACCACTGACCACCTCCAGGCGCGTATCCATTGTCTCTCGAGATAAGGAGGCCCAAAAGAAAAAAAAGAAAGAAGTCTACTAAAAATAGTGAATGTGGCTAAAACAGCTTTTATTCATCTGCCCTAGTATCTCCTTTTGTGGCTCGGTATCAAATTTTGTTTGATAGTGCTCCTGTGAAGTGCCTTGTAACATTTTACCACATTAAAGGCACTATATAAATGCAAGTTGCTGTTGCTGGTGTTGTTGAGGGTCTGGCCCACCCAGATTGATTTTTAAAACAAGTAAACTAAACGTCAAAATATATTAATATGATAAGAGAAATTAGAATAAATATTCCACGTGGTGTTCACTTCAGGAAAACGTGCACTATTTAAAAGCATTTAAACCAATATAAGGGACATCTTTGGTAACCATAACTCTTCGCATTAATTGTCCAAAAGGTAGAGAAAATATATATTCATAAGACAACTTGTTACTTATAAAAGTAATTATAGCAGAAGTGTCCTAGTCAAACCTTTGGAAGTGTACATCTAACTAACAAAACAAGGGATGACAGGTGAAAAGGCAGGCGTAGAAGAGGAAGACAACAAACGGTACTTCAATCAAGGTCAAACTGGCTGCTTTATGATTATGGAACAAATTCCAATTCTTTTTTCGTGCAGTCCCAAAAATCAACTCTTCAAAACTTCCTGTAGTAATTTTTACAAGAAGGAGTAGAATCCTTCCATTAGCAAAGTGCAATTCCATTTACCACTGGAAGAGATGAATTAACTATAACTGGGTGCACTAGATTAAGAACGATAAAAGCCTGAGAGTTCAATGTCAAAGAACAAACGACCGAAAGATTCTGGGGCGAGACCAAAGGATATGGATAGGAATGTTTCCAGTACACCCAGAGCTTGTGACAGTTTTGTGCATTCAAGATGCCACCCTTTAAAGGCGTTGTGGAGGTAATTGCACATTGTTTCAAATCTTAAATTGTCAGCTTGACTTAGTTGGTAACACTCCCACCTCCTGAGACAGGAAGTTGTGGGTTCAAACGCCACCATAGGACATAATCTATATGGTGTCCTAGAATGGAGTTTGAACCCACAACTTCCTGACTCAGAGGTGGGAGTCACTGCAGTGCAGTATAGTTGGAGTGCTTGTTGTCAGAGATGTTGTCTTTCAGATTAGATGTTGAACAAAAGATTCATCTGCTCTGGTGGCTTAAAAGATTTTGTGGCATTATTTGGAGAAGAGCACGGAATTTGTGCACAAATAGCAAAAGTGACTGCACTTCAGAAAATTGTTCATATATTATAAAGTGTTTTAGGATGGCCATTGTATGTGATAACTGCCACATACAACAAAGAAGATTAACGTAATGGGATGTTATTTTAATTGGCTTAAAATTATGCTCCCAGAACACATCTCAAGGAGGCATATTTGACCCCATCTTTGCTACCAGTTTTTATTTTTATAATGAATCTTTGCTACTAGTTATTTATTTTTCAACTTTGTCAGAAGCCAACTTTCCTTCTGCCAGGAAGTTTTTGTGTCATCATGTAACCATCTAGTTAGTTTGTCTTTCTAATATTCATCGATGTAGGCTTACATGAAGGCCTATGATAGTCTATTTTTTACTCTAGTATATACAAGGGAAGGATCGTGAACTGAACAGTAAAAAAAAACATGAATAGTATGTAAACCATCTGATTCAATTGCAACAGTGAAGGTTCTATCAGGCTCTGGCCATTAAAGTGTTGGGCAGAACCTTGTTAATTATCTTCCTCCTCCCCTTTCCCACGCTCTCTCTCTGTCATTCACACACAATAGAGTACTTGATAGAAGCTGACTAAAAAGACAGGAAAAATTAATTCATCCATTCATGTTTCAGAGACTGGAATAGAAGTGCTGGGGTGAACGTAGTGGAATGGAAACCTTTCATAGCTTGTGTTGTTATTGCCAATGTTGTTGGTTTGTTTGTGTTTTTGGAGGCCACAATCATTGCATAACTTTTGATTTGTACCTGGACTCTGAGAACTTTTTAAGTTTTAACAAGTAGTCACCAAATACTGAGAAAGAAGGCGTCATTGGTAATTGCTTGGTAATTTCCTATAAATGCTTCTGTGGGTGGGATTTCCATTCCAGGGTCGGGAACCTGACGTCGCATTCTTACATTGCAATTTTAATTGGCAAAGCAGTTAATTGGCCAATAATTGCACTGGCTGTCCAATTCGCAGGGAGGAGCGGGCCCGATTTGAAGGGCAAGCGGCAGGCATTGCTGTGGTTGCCGTTTGTCCGAGAATGGAGGCTGAAGCTGAGCAGAGGGCAGTGGGAAGGGAGGGCCCCCGTGCCAGGGCAGCCCCCCGTTTTTCTGATGTCTCAGCTAAGGTGCTGCTGGAGGCAATGACAGCATGGAGAAGGATCCTGTTCCCTGCCAGCAACAATAGAAAGCCTGAAAAGCTGACCAAGAAGACATGGATGGAGGTGGCTCCTGAAGTCAGCAGCAGAGGAGAGCTGAGGAGGAACTGGGTGTAGTGCAGGAAACATTTCAATGACCTGTTTAGGTCTGGCAAGATGAGTCCAAAGATAGACCCAGATGGCATGTCTCCTGGTCAGCAGTCACCAGAATGCAAACGAGGGGGAATCCTGAGGGTGACTAAAGTTCTCCTGACCATAGGAGAGATGTGTGCACAGCAGCATTGCTGACCCATGAGCATAATCCATAACCCCTTGTGCTATTGGACAGTAGGCTACGGCGATGTCTGCAACATCCTATGTGAATGAAAAGCTGCAAGTGGTGAGGGAGAGAGAGAGGCATTTTCCAAACAGCATCTTTTTTCACCTCACAGGCCAAATTGGGAGAACAAGGCCAGGGAGAGCGAGAGGGCAGTTTAGTTTAGTTTAGTGATACAGCACTGAAACAGGCCCTTCGGCCCACCGAGTCTGTGCCGACCATCAACCACCCATTCATACTAATCCTACACTAATTCCATATTCCTATCACATCCCCACCTGTCCCTATATTTCCCTACCACCTACCTATACTAGGGACAATTGCTAATGGCCAATTTACCTATCAACCTGCAAGTCTTTTGGCATGTGGGAGGAAACCGGAGCACCCGGAGGAAACCCACGCAGACACAGGGAGAACTTGCAAACTCCACACAGGCAGTACCCAGAATTGAACCCGGGTCGCTGGAGCTGTGAGGCTGCGGTGCTAACCACTGCGCCACTGTGGACGGTGGGATCCCTCAGCTCGCATCACTGATGCATTTCGAGGAGCTAGCCCTTAATCTGGCCAGAGTGGCAAGCCACTGGGACATTCGAGATGGAGAAACAGGAGTCCAACATAGACGGTGAAAAGATCGCAACATCTCCAGGTTCTGGGAATGCATGGCAATCCTCCCCATGCAATGAGCTATCAATGCATGAGCTGTCATCTCAATATTTCATGCAGCTGAAGCATCTGTTGATTGTGTTGATTTCTCATAACCACCTTCTGTTACATCTGCCACAGGGCCAGAGCAGAGGGGAGGAGTCAAGACACCGCCAACCTGTTCTGGAGGAGTCAGAGGAAGAAGACACCTTGCAGCCTGCATCATCTTTTTTGTGCACACTTCATCAGTGCAGATACTTGCACTTTGGTGGGTCCTCGTGCGTCATTACAGATGGTGGCACAGGGTGAAGTGCACATCACATTGGAGCAGGGGGATACATTGGAGGCAGAATTGGCTGTGGCCAATATCCCTTGGAGAATGGAGGACAGGCACAGCCCTGCTGTGGACCGGGGGGAGATGCAGAGGGAGTCACGAAACAGGTGGCTCTACCTGAAGAGCCAGCATGAGATATATGTCCACATGTCTGAGTTACCTGAGGAACTGCGGCGTCATGGGATGAGAATGGACGAGTCCATTCATCTCATATGTTCCACAGTGTCTCACTGCTTTGAGTGCATGAGCTCCTCCATTGAGAGAATGGCCAACCTCATGGAGAGCCATATGCGGCATCACTCAGAGTGGATGCAGGAACAGTGCATTAACATGCACAGAATGCATGCCGCAGCCTGTAGCATTGACCAGTCAGTGGCACAACGAAGCATGGAGTGGATGCCAACTGCACCCCAGCTGGTGTTTCCCTCTAGCAATCAAGGGCGTCAAGAAAGTGCTGATGTAGTGACAGATGGTGATGAGGGGAACACCCCTCACAGGGCTCCATCATCATCATCATCTGCCTTTGTGGCCCCTCCAATGAATGAAGAATCTGTAGTTACACCCTATGACAGAGGCTGCCCCTGCAGTGATGCTGGTGCAGCAGCCTTTGGAGGTTCGGGCCCCCGCTGGCACTTCCTCGCTGAGGCCGACTGCCACAGGCATCTCAGTTCCAGACAGGCACTTGTGACTTGTGAGCACTTTGCCTCCACCTCAACCTCAGCCACAAGGGGAGCAACTCGTAGGAGTGGCTGTGCATGCAGGCCACTGCGATAGTAATGTCACTTTGTGGGCTACTTGGGTGTGTCTGTTTTAAATAATAAACTGTAATTTGATAAAGCACCGGGTATGTTGTTGCATGAAGGCAGACATGTATGCCTTTATTTCATCATGGTGGAAGCCAGGGGAAGGGAAAATAAGGATTGGCAAAGAGAATTGGGGAAGAGCGTGTCAGGTAGAGAATCTGGAGCCTTGCAGTGATTTGTGCCATTGGCAAGTTGCTGACTTTTGCTATTAACAGATGCTTGCTTTTACTCAGATGAAGGAGAATCTCCTCTCCAAATGTCCTGCAGACTGATTATCGCTCAGGTGAAACATGCCTGGATCAGAGTGGCCATAGCGTCCCTGCCATCCTGATGAGCGCTCTGCCCCCTGAACCTACCGTGGCCACATCCTGCAAAGCATGGTGACTGTTCTTCAGTTCACTTTAAGCCTCCTCTTCCTCATCCTCTTCCTCTTCTGAGGAGCTGTTCCATTCCAGCGCTTCTCCCTCTTCAAGGTCCACACCTCTCTGAAGGGTCATGTTATGAAGTGCACAACAGACCACCACAATGCCAGCACAAGTGAGACCCTTGAGGGTGTGTACTGGAGGGCACCACCTGACCGGTCAAGGCACCTGAATCTCATCTTCTGAGGGCGATGGCCTGCTCAATGATGACGTGTTCAGGTGGCATCGGTTGTTGTGTCTCTCAGCCTTCATGGTGGGGCATTGCACCGGAGTTATCAGGATAAGCCTTATCAACTAACAGCCGTCCACGGATTTCCAATGGCTCCATGAAGAGCTGCGGCACCTGTGATTGCTGAAGTATGAAGGCATAATGGCAGCTTTTAGGATAGTGTGCACACACCTGCATGAAGCTCGCGCTGTGGTTGCAGACGAGCTGAACATTTAGGGAGTGGAATTTCTTCCTATTGAGGAATCTCCCTGGCTGGTCAGTTTTTGCCTTGATAGCCACATGGGTGCAATCGATGATCCCCTGCACTTGAGGGAATCTGGCGACAGAGGCAAATCCCACTGCCCTTTGAGCTTAAGTGCTGATATCAGCCTTGAATTCAATGTAATCCTCTCCCCACTAGTGTCTCACCTCTGATCTCCGTATAGAGATCCACAGGTGCACGAGATGCGGCTGGCGACTGTAAAATTGGCGTGGGATGGCTGGCGACTTCAAAGCGCACCACGATGTGCGGCGCGCTAATAAATTCAGCCCATGAGATCCACACAGGGTCTGAACCATGACCGGGAGGAGGAGGCATGAACAAAGTAGGGTGTCAGGCGGAATGGCAGGACAGCAACAAGAGGCTAAAGGCCTGCTACCTGACCTGAGCCCGATGGGACCCGACGACATGTGTCGGGTTCAGGTCGGGGTCAGGTCGCTCTTCTGGGCGCGCTTTCAGGTCAGACACCCACAGTACTCCACGGAATCGGAGTCTTTGCAGTGAGCGGATCAGCGTCTCTATGACGTCATTGCGCTCATGTTTCAGCTTCCTTCCATTCCATCCATCCAAAAGTGGTAAGTACAGTGAGTGCAGTATGGTCGGGTTGGGCACAGAAAAAATTGGAAGGACTCGGGCCGGGTCAGGCTCGGGTCCGATGTGGTTCTGTTGGGTTCGGGTCGGGTTTTTTTCCCCAGACCCAAGCAGGCCTTTACAAGAGGTTCCATTGAGAGGGCAGGCTCAGAAAAGGCCCTCATGCAAAGGCAACCAGTTGTACAGAGTCAGGAGAATTTGCATTTCGTTTAAATTAATTTAAATACGTAAATGAAGGCCTCGCCGCCAAGCGGCGGGGGTGCCGCACCAAGGCCTCGCCGCTGCTGGTAAAATGCGGCGGGGCCTCCTCGGCCCAGGGGTCGTGGGAGGCCACTCCCGGCAGAATTTTACGGGCCCATCTGCCACAACTCCTGACACCGAGGGGCTAGCAAAATTCAGCCCCATGTCTCTGAAAGAAAATTCAAAACTGTCTGTTAACAAGCTGACCACAAGGTCGTTAAGTGGCTTAACTGGGCATTTAGCGATCTTGGGTGGGTTGGCTATTCTGGCTCTTGGCGGAGCATTTTAAACTTTGAGCCTTGCCGGTTTCCCATCGGAACCAGTGTGCCGACCCGAAGGGTGGATTTAAGTGATTGCCTGCCCCATTCCCACCCTCTCATTTAAATACAAATCTTGCCCATATATATGCGGAATTATACATGTGAATTAATGTTCTGGGACTACGTCATTTGTTGGAGTCATATAACAAAATTGAAATTTGTGGGAGAACTTGGATTGTGAAAGTTTTCTTCGTTCAGACTACTGGAGAAGTGGCTTTTTGGGTGACCTCCGAGCATCAAAAAGTTCCAGAAAAGCTCAGTCATGGATCAATGTTTTTTTCAATCCCAAATTGCAACAGGCATTACATTCTAGAAAAGTTAGGACCAGCTAAATGCTATGTGAATGAATGCTGCTCTTTGGTGAGTCTGAGACGCATAATGTTTCTACAGAAGGCAGTGCTGTTTAAGTTGCGCTGTTTTGTTGTGATTATGAAATTTAAAAAAATTCCTCTGCCAGCCATGTAAAATTGTTATGCTAATTCGCAAAACAAGTCGCAACAAGCAACTTTATATAATCATTCATTTACGAAGTATTTGAGCAACTATAGCATTTGTGGATTAGACGTTGAATAAAAGGCTTGAAATAGAGCGATGTTGTATTCCTAGAATCATTTGATTAAAGTCATAGACCTGCTTCTATTCTTAAACAAACATGTGAACTCTGGGTTTACTTTTAAGGCAGTTTAAATAGTCCAAGGTACCAAAGTTTTTTCAATAGGAAGGCTGGAGGGAAATGTACACCTGCAAATTCTGCTTAAGTGCTTTATTTTGCATTAATCATTGAAATATTTCTGTTGTTGGGTATAACCATATATCTAATCAAAACAACAAAGGAACAAACTAAATGACGTGCACAAGCAGAATAGTAACTGCACCATGATGATGTTTGTGTCTCAAAACAATAGTGACAAAGTTAGACTAAGAAATTCTTGTAATTCTGTTTATAGCTATTAAGTACCAATTTATATTTGCCCAGATGTTCCTGTTTTTTTTTAAAAAGGTGAGGCTAATGGCACTTGTAGTCATTTATGAGCAAATGGTATGGCATCTTCAGGAGAGGTGAAGAGATCCAAAAGTTGCTGTCTGATTTGTGCTCCTCCATCATTGGCTTCATGAAAATACCATCTCACTGTCTGGCTCACCATTAAACTGCATTGAATGGGGTTAAATTGTTCTTATCTAAAACTCTACTGCCCATATCCTAACTCTCAACAAATCCCATTCACCCATCACACCTGTGCTTGCTGACTTCCATTGGCTCCCGGTTTGGCAGCATCTCGATTTTAAAATTATCATTTTTTAAAAATTCCTTCCATGGCCTCGCCTCTCCATATCTCTGTCAACTCTTCCAACCCTCGCGCCTTGGGATGTTTTACTATGTTAAAGGCGCTATATCTAATTGTTGTTGTTGTTGTTGTAGATCTCTGTGCTCTTCCAGTTCTGGCCTCTTGTGCATCATTGATTTTCTTTGCTCCACCATTGGTGGCCATGCCTTCAGTTGCCTCAGTTCTAAGCTCTAGTATTCCCTCCCTAAAATTTGTGTATCTCTACCACTATCTCCTCCTTTAAGATGTTCCTTAAAACCACCTCTTTATCCAAGCTCTTGGTCACTGTCTTAATCTCTCTTTATGTGACTTTGTTAATCATTCCAGTGAATCCGCTTGGGATGTTTTACTACATTAAAGACACTATATAAATGCATGTTGTTGTTGTATTTGCATGATGGATACATGCGAAACTCGCCATAGAAAGTTAAGCCTTGTCCAGTCTTAAGTACATTTTTAACAACTTAATTACTGCCAAACAACCTCTCCAGCACTGAAATTTAAAAAATACAGTTGTCGAGTCTCATTACTTCAGGTTTTAATTATTGTTGGAGATTTAAGAAATGTAAAATTCAAATTTTTGTTTTACTTTTTCCTTATCTCTCTCTTTCTCTCAATTAAATCTTTCTTCCCCTCTCCTAATTTCTCCTTCAGTACCTGATTTGGAATTAAATTCACCCACTGTAATTTGCATTTCCTTCCTAGTCCTTGCATTGTTAATTTCACAATCCTTCCATCTGATTAGTTAAGAGATACAAAGATGCTTTCCCTGCTCACTCAGGTCCCAGATGACCTTTTTCTCTTGTGATGTTATCAGCTCACACTTTCAGCAAGCTGTCATGGAAAAAAGTTAAATATCTATATATGCAAGGGCAAGTCTAACTAATGGGAGACACTGTTACATGCTCTGCTATAACAAAATCTGGGCCACTGTGTCAATTTAACAAGGGTAGATCCTGTGTTTTTAAGAGTTTCTAATGTTTAATAAACCACAAAGGCAGTGAAGCTGTTCGCATGATATTTAGTGCTGAGGAATGTATCATTGCACAACTGTACTGGAACTAGCCTGACATTTTGTTGGATATTCCCAGGTTCTGAAATTGCTTGCAACATCATGAATCATCGATAAACATGACTGCAGTAGTAAAATGTGTCCTTCTTCAATACACCAGAGAAGAACTTAGCAGAATCAAAATGTGGATCCTGTTATAGACTAGTTCCCTTCCCTTCAAACCTATTTTGCTTCAAGCAAGCATTCCAAGTACATGATTATAAGGTCTTCTAGTTTGCTAAAATCTTGATAGATCCTCTTAAGAAAGTTTTTTTTCACTCGAAATGGTACTATTACACCGAATGGACAGTATCAGAGATGGCAAAGGAGTTGCCATGAACGATTATATCATTGTCTGACACCCAGGAAGTGCCCATACCCTTTTCTTGAATTGAGCATATGAACTTACAAAAACAAAGGGCAGGAAAAGACCACTTGGTCCATCAAGCCTATCCCATGTTATCATAATCCAACTTATGCACACATTGACCTCCATTCGGACCAGTCACACAATTTCCTAGGAGAAACAAAAGAAAGAGAAAAAAAAAGAGGGGAAAAAATAACACTCTAGGAAATTAGTTTTCAAAGCCCAAAGGTAATTAAACAAGTTCCAGGTAACTATGTTGGCCTGGAAACATATCCCCTATACCTCAATTGCATGTAGTAATGTTGGCCACACTCAGTGGGCTGCATTTTACCAGTCCTCTAGGGACGTGCTGGGAAACGGGCTAGAGGGTTTAAAATGGCGAGGGAAGGCAGGGGGTTGGAAAACCCATCGCCTTCCTGACACCATGGGAATTTTACCAAGGATGGGGAAGGCTGAGGACCGCCATCTCAACAAGAGGCCAAATTTTTTTAATTCATTTCTTGGGATGTGGGTGTCGCTGGCTAGGGCAGCATTTATTGCCCATCCCTAATTGCCCTTGAGAAGGTGGTGGTGAGCTGCCTTCTTAAACTGCTGCAGTCCATGTGGGGACAGGGGAAGGGAGTTTCAGAGTTTTGACCCAGCGACAGTGAAGGAACAACAATATAGTTCCAAGTCAGGATGATGTGTGGCTTGGACGAGAAATTGCAGGTAGTGGTGTTCCCGTGCATCTGCTGCCTTTGTCCTTCTAGGTGGTAGAGGTCACAGGTTTGGAAGGTGCTGTCAAAGGTGCCATGGTGCATTGCTGCAATGCATCTTGTAGATGGTACACACTGCCACTGTGCGCCGTTGGTGGAGAGAGTAAATGTTTATGGGTGGGGTGCCAATCAAGCGGGCAGCTTTGTCCTGGATGATGTTGAGCTTCTTGAATGTTGTTGGAGCTTCACCCATCCAGGCAAGTGGAAAGTATTTCATCACATGCTGACTTGTACTTTGTAGATTGTGGACAGGCTTTGGGAGTCAGGAGGTGAGTAACCCGTCGTAGGATTCCTTACCTCTGACCTGCTCTTGCAGCCATGGTATTTAAATGGCTAGTCCAGTTCAGGTACTGGTCAATGATAACCAGGATGTTGATTGTAGAGGATTCAGCAATCATAATGCCATTGAATGTCAAGGGGAAATGGTTAAATTCTCTCTTGTTTCAGATAGTCATTGCCTGGCACTTATGTGGCGCGAATGTTATTGGCCACTTATCAGCCCAAGCATGGATATCTTCCAGGTCTTGCTGCATTTCTACACGGACTGCTTCAGTATCTGAGGAGTTGTGAATGGTGCTGAATATTGCACAACCATCAGCAAACATCCCCACTTCTGACATTTTTTTTTATTCATTCATGGGATGTGGGTGTCGCTGGCTAGGGCAGCATTTATTGCCCATCCCTAATTGCCCTTGAGAAGGTGGTGGTGAGATGCCTTCTTGAACCGCTGCAGTCCATGTGGGGTAGGTACACCCACAGTGCTGTTAGGAAGGGAGTTCCAGGATTTTGACCCAGCGACAGTGAAGGAACGGCGATATAGTTCCAAGTCAGGATGGTGTGTGACTTGGAGGGGAACTTGCAGGTGGTGGTGCTCCCATGCATTTGCTGCCCTGTCCTTCTAGTTGGTAGAGGTCGCGGGTTTGGAAGATGTTGTCTAAGGAGCCTTGGTGCATTGCTGCAGTGCATCTTGTAGATGGTACACACTGCTGCAACTGTGCGTCGATGGTGGAGGGAGTGAATGTTTGTAGATGGGGTGCCAATCAAGCAGGCTGCTTTGTCCTGGATGGTGTCAAGATTCTTGAGTGTTGTTGGAGCTGCACCCATCCAGGCAAGTGGAGAGTATTCCATCACACTCCTTTGTGCCTTGTAGATGGTGGACTGGTTTTGGGGAGTCAGGAGGTGAGTTACTCGCCGCAGCATTCCTAGCCTCTGACCTGCTCTTGTAGCCACGGTATTTATATGGCTACTCCAGTTCAGTTTCTGGTCAATGGTAACCCCTAGGATGTTGATAGTGGGGGATTCAGCAATGGTAATGCCACTGAATGTCAAGGTGAGATGGTTAGATTCTCTCTTGTTGGAGATGGTAATTGCCTGGCATTTGTGAGGCGTGAATGTTACTTGCCACTTATCAGCCCAAGCCTGGATATTGTCCAGGCCTTGCTGCATTTCTACACGGACTGCTTCAGCATCTGAGGCGTTGCGAATGGTGCTGAACATTGTGCAATCATCAGCGAACATCCCCACTTCTGACCTTCTGATTGAAGGAAGGTCATTGATGAAGCAGCTAAAGATGGTTGGGCCTAGGACTATACCCTGAGGGACTCCTACAGTGATGTGCTGGAGCTCAGATGATTGACCTCCAACAACCACAACCATCTTCCTTTGCACTAGGTATGACGCCAACCAGCGGAGGGTTTTCCCCCTGATTCCCATTGACCTCAGTTTTGTGAGGGCTCCTTGATGCCATACTCGGTCAAATGCTGCCTTGATGTCAAGGGCAGTCACTCTCACCTCTTGAGTTCAGCTCTTTTGTCCATGTTTGAATCAAGGCTGCAATGAGGTCAGGTGCTGAGTGGCCCTGGCGGAATCCAAACTGAGCGTCACTGAGCAGGTTATTGCTAAGCAAGTGCTGCTTGATAGCACTGTCGACGACCCCTTCTATCATTTTACTGATGATCGAGAGTAGACTGATGGGACGGTAATTGGCCGGGTTGGATTTGTCCTGCTTTTTGTGGACAGGACATACATTGCCGGGTAGATGCCAGTGTTGTTACTGTACTTGGACAGCTTGGCTAGGGCCGCGGCAAGTTCTGGAGACAGGTCTTCAGTACATTTGCCGGAATGTTGTCAAGGCCCATAGCTTTTGCAGTATCCCGTGCCTTCAGTCATTTTTTGGTATTACGCGGAGTGAATCGAATTGGCTGAAGACTGGCATCTGTGATGCTGGGGACTTCAGGAGGAGGCCGAGATGGATCATCAACTTGGCACTTCTGGCTGAAGATTTTGCGACTGCTTCAGCCTCATCTTTTGCACTGATGTGCTGGGCTCCCCCGTCATTGAAGATGGGGATATTTGTGGAGCCTCCTTCTCCAGTTAGTTGTTTAATTGTCCACCACCATTCACAATGGGATGTGGCAGGACTGCAGAGCTTAGATTTGATCTGTTGGTTGTGGGATCGCGTAGCTCTGTCTATTGCATTTTGCTTACGTGCATTAATTGAGTCACATAAGTGGCCAATTAAAGGCCACTTAAGGACCTCTTCCCGCCACCATTGGTATTTTACCAGTGGCAGTTGGGGGGCCCTCCGCTTTGTGGGGAGGCTGCGCAGTATAACATGGTAGCCTCCCTGCTAGCATGGTGGGGAGCCCCTCCTGATCTGGCACCCTGTGGCTTACGAAGGCATCCTCCGGTGGCAAGGTCCACTCCTGCTGGAAGACCACCCCCCCGGCCCGCCTAAACAACAACCTCCAAACCTGGCCCTCGCCAGCACCTGCCTGCCTGAGCCCCATAAATCCGACCCTGTCAAACCCCACAAATTCACTTTGATTCCAGAGCTTTCTTCATGGTCGCTTTTCTGGGCCTGCTGCAGTCCCAGCAGTGGCCACTGCTCCCAGTGGAGCTGGTGGGACTGAAGAGTTGCCAGCCCTCTGATTGGTTGGCAGATCTTGGAGCCAGGACCTCTGCCCTTAAAGGGGCAGAAGCCCCAACGGCAGGAAGCTAACTGCCTGATTGCCATTGAATCCCATCTGGGGCTCTGAAAATGGCTGAGGCGGGGTTGCTCTGGCTTTCTGGCCCAGCATCAGGATCCCCGCAGTGGGGACAAAATCCAGCCCTGAAACACATTTTTGAATGTTTGCAGCAAATCCACATTCACTTGTTTCATAGGCCAATGACTCTGTGAAAAAATTATTTCCTGATATCTAACTTACTTCTTTATGCTTGCATGAATTATATTCATGTCCCCTTGTCTTCCCTAACCTATTGACCTCAAATAGCATAATGGACCTACATGGAGCATAATTTTTTAAAATTCTATGATGGGATATGGGTGTCACTTGAAAAACCAGCATTTGTTTCCCATCCCTAATTGTCCTTGACAACTGCCTGGCTTGCTCGACCCTTTCAGAGGCCAGGTAAGAGTCAACCACATTGTTGTGGGTCTGGAGACACAAATAGGCCAGACCAGATAAGGACAGCAGATTTCCTTCCCTAAAGGACATTCGTGAACCAGATGGGTTTTTAATGACAATTGATAGTTTCATGGCACCATTTCTCAGACTAGCTTTCAATTCCAGATTTTTATTAATTAATTGAACTTATATTCCACCAGCTGCCGTGGTGGGATTTGAACCTGCGTCGCAGGCTTTGGGCCTCTGGATTACTAGTTCAGTGACTTTATCACTACGCCTCCATCTTTCTTACTGTTATTATTTTAGAGCCCTCAGTGAAATTTCCTCCAAATCTATCCTTTTCTAGCATTAAAAGCCTCAGCTCTATAAGCCTATCATGGTAACGAAAGGCCATCAATGGAACCTACTCTGTATCTTTTCCAGGGACTTCATATCATCCCATTATGTGAGGAGACCAAAGCTGGACACAGTATTCTAAATGAGTCCCAACCAAGGACTTAAACAAAGATAGTATCGTTTTTTTTTTATTTGACCTGGCAATACATTGTAACTCTCTATTTGCCAGACATGGGCCCATTCTCACATTGCATCTAGATCTGCCTGTAATCTATTTTTCTCAGTTAACCTCCTACCAACCTCACAAATGTTTGCATTTGTGTATTGTGAAATTGTGTATAAGTTCCCTGATATCGTTGTTCAGATCATTGATATGGTTTACAGGAACAGCCCTGCGGAACTCCATGAGTAACCAGTTCCTCTAACTACCGTTAATAACAACCATCTGTCTATGAGAATACAACCTGTTCCCTATCCAACACAATCTCCCTGCTAATCCCACAGGACTCTATCTTTTAAGTAATGAGAACCTCAACTGATGGACCAGAAATGGCTTCAGAACATGGTGTTACATTGAGGAATTGGTCTCTGAAGGATCTTCCAAACAAATTTGGACATACTTTATAAGAAGGTCCCATCTACTGTATATCTCTTAAATTGGCTTAAACTACCTAAAGAAGACATTTCCTGACAGGATGCAGGGCTAAAATAAGCCAAGTTATTGGATATCACTGGAAGAGAAAAATTTGGATTTTTTTAGTAAATATATTTAAGCTTAGCACAATTTCAATAAGTTAATTGCTTGATAAGGAAGCAATGATTTCAAATTCTAACGGACGGAAATGCTACTTACAGAATCGTTACAGTGCAGAAAGAAGCTATTCTTTGTATCTGCACTGGCTCTCTGAAAGAGCAATTCCCTCAGTTACATTCCCTGCCTTCTCCCCAAAACCCTGCACATTCTTCCTTTTCATATAACTGTCTAATTCCCTTTTGAATGCTTCAATTGAATCTGCCTCTGCCACATTCTCAGGCAGTGCATTCCAGACCTTAACCACTCGCTGCGTGAAAACGTTTTTCCTCATGTCACTTTTGCTTCTCTTACCAAATACTTTAAATCTGTGCCCTCTCGTTCTCGATCCTTTCACGAGTGGGAACAATTTCTCTCTATCTATCTGTCCAGACCCGTCATGATTTTGAATACCTCTATCAAATCACCTCTCAGCCTTCTCTTCTCCAAGGAAAACAGTACTAACTTCTCCAATCTATCTTCATAACTGAAATTCCTCATTCCTGGAACCATTCTCGTGAATCTTTTCTCTACTTTCTCTAATGCCCTCACGTCTTTCCTAAATGTGGCACCCAGAGCTGGATGCAATCCTCCAGCTGAGGCCGAACTAGTGTCTTATACAAGTTTAACATAACTTCCTTGCTCTTGTACTCTATGCCCCTATTAATAAAGCCCAGGACACTGTATGCTTTATTAACTGAACTCTCAACCTGTCCTGCCATCTTCAATGACTTAGGCACACATACACCTAGGTCCCTCTGCTCCTGCACCTCCTTTAGAATTGTACCCTTTATTCTATATCGTCTCTCCATGTTCTTCCTACCAAAATGAATCACTTCACATTTCTCTGCATTGAACTTCATCTGCTACCTGTCTGCCCATTCCACCAACTTGTCTATGTCCTTTTGAAGTTCTACACTCTCCTCTTCACAGTTCACAATGCTTCCAAGTTTCGTATCATCTGCAAACTTTGAAATTGTGCTCTGTACACCAAGGTCTCGGTCATTAGTATATATATATACTGTTGCCATTGTACATTAATGGTAATGGTGCAAACTTATTTCATATATATGTTTACAAAACAGAATTGAGGTCAGACCCGGTGTGGCTATTGTCATTTTGGCAATATGCTAGGACTCCATTAAAATAAAGGTTTCATAATTCAATATTTTAAATAGTTTATTTAAAAGAACAAAAATGGATTCTCTTGTTTTGAAATTATGCTGCTTAATAACATTTATCTGAAATTCTGTTGTCCACTATTAATGGAAATGGAAATATGTATACCTGTAGAGAACATATTTTGCACAATTATATATACTGTGCTTGTGTACAATATTACTTTGAGATTGTTGGCATGCTGTACATTTACAGGGAACAATGCATGTTTAACGTCTGAAGCACTTCCCAAGGCTAGATTAACCTTTGTCTTCACAAATTCACCCCCACCGCCATAGCAGAATACCTCCTCTGATAAGTGTGAAGCAGAGAATTATAGCCAGTTATGTTTGCATATTACACAAAATTACACAGTCTGCAATGTGTTAGGAGACAGGAACACCACTCTGCCTTGAGATGATCATGATAACCCACTTGAGCTTTATTCTTGTGGTGTATGATGATATTTCACCCCATTGATATTTTACTGTCTTGTCACATACAATGAACTACCTAATGTGAAGTTGGGGAGAATAGTTTCCTTGTTGGTAAAATAGAAGAAAACAAAAAGAAAACTAGCCTGTTTACACTTCTTGGATAAGTGTTGGTCAGATCAATCTAGGATATTAATAGATATTTTTCTAATCTACTCAACTTTTTGACTAACCTTGCAGTACATATATATAAACAGACTGGCTTAATGATTTCTTGAACATCATCTACAAGTCTCTTAGGCTGCAGTTATACCTGCAGCTGCTGATCTAAGACCAGTAATTTCTAGCTGCAGTGTGATTTAGACCAAAGTGAGATGACCTGGACAGAGTCTCACACTACTTGCTTTGGTGCATTCAGAAATCAGGTCAAGCACTGAATCTTGGGTTATGCTACCTCTTTTTGCATTGACGTACATCATTCAAAACTGTTTCTCATCACACAAAAACAACAGTATAATTGCACCAATATAATATAAAAACAGGAAATGCTGGGCTGGAAAGATTCAGCAGGTCTGGCAACATCTGTGGAGAGAGAAGCAGAGTTAACGTTTCAGGTCAGTGACCCTTCATTTCTCTCCACAAATGCTGCACGACCTGCTGAGTATTTCCAGAATTTCTTGTTTTTATTTCAGATTTTCAACATCTGCAGTATTTAGCTTTTAGCATAATTGCACCATCCTGGTTACTTCTCCACAACATTTTGCAGCAAGAAAACAAATGTCTGAAAGAAACCAAATTTGTCAATGACTAATGACTAATTTCTTGGATTTGTTGATGCCGCAAAAAACAGAAACAACTTTTTTCATTAGTTTAACAATTAATTTGTTGACATAATAATTGGCTCCGAGAAGTTTATTTTCCTGATCTTAAAACTTATTTGGTAAATGAACTGCCAATATCACATTGTTTTATTTTAAGAATGGATCATTAGAATTTTTTTAAACAGCGATCCAAAAACCCCACAAAATTTGTTGAGCCACAATGATGTGAAAACTCTTTTTAAGTGGTTTGAGTTTCAATATTTTATGTTGCATATAAGTGTGAGTGTGGGACTTTTCTAAAGTTTTATCCGTTACCTGGTTGAAATTAGTCAGCATGTGCTTGACAACATACAGGTTGTGAATTAGAGATGTTTATCACTCAACTTGTTTTTTTTAAATGCTCCCTTTATTGTTTTTCTTGTCATATTTCACGTGCCCCTCTTGTGGCTGTTGACTCCTTGTTAGGACACAGTTCCACAGGTTTTGTGCACCCACCAACATCTCTTCCAAGTGTCCATTATTCATTTGTGAGCCTTGATGATGAGCTTCAGAAGACTATTCCAACACGGGGATTTCAAAGCTATGCTCAACTGACACCCACATGCACACTTCTGCTAGTGAGTTGCTGGGTAGCTATCATGGAGTCATAGAGTTTTACAGCACAGAAACAGGCCCTTCGGCCCAACGCGCCTGCGCCAACCATCAAGCACCATTCCTAACTAATCCCATTTCCCTGTACTTGGCCCGTAGCCTTGTATGTTATGGTGTTTCAAGTGGTCATCTAAATACTTCTTGAATGTTGTGTTCCCGATTCCAACCACCCTTTGGGTGAAAAAATTCTTCCTCCACTCCCCACTAAACCTCCTGCCCCTTACCTGAAATCTATGCCCCCTAGTTATTGACCTTTCCGCTAAGGGAAAAACAACCCCAGCCTATCCAGTCTGTCTTCATAGCTGAAATGCTCCAGCCCAGGCAACATCCTGGTAAATCTCCTCTGCACCCTCTCCAGTGCAATCACATCCTCCCTATAGTGTGGTGACCAGAACTGTACATAGTACTCCAGCTGTGGCCCAACCAGCTTTTTATATAGCTCTTTCATTACCTCCCTGCTCTTATATATTCTATGCCTCGGCTAATAAAGGCAAGTATCCCGTATGCCTTCCTAACCACCTTTTATCTACCTGTGCTGCTGCCTTCAGTGATCTATGGACAAGTACACCAAGGTCCCTCTGACCCTCTGTACTCCCTAGAGTCCTACCATCCATTGTATATTCCATTTCCTTGTTAGACCTCCCAAAGTGCATCACCTCACATTTCTCAGGATTAAACTCCATTTGCCACTGCTCCGCCCTTCTTACCAGCCCATCTATATCATCCTGTAGTCTAAGGCTTTTCTCCTCACTATTTACGAGACCACCAATTTTCATGTCGTCTGTGAACTTACTGATCATACCTCCTATATTCACGTCTAAATCATTAATGTACACTACAAACAGTAAGGGTCTCAGCACCGATCCCTGCGGTACACCACTGATCACAGGCTTCCAATCGCAAAAACAACCCTCGACCATCACCCTCTGCCTCCTTCCACTAAGCCAATTTTGAATCCAATTTGCCAAATTAGCCTGGATCCCATGGGCTTTTACTTTCTTAACCAATCTCTCATGCGGGACCTTATCAAAAACCTTACTGAAGTCCATGTAGATTACATCAACTGCTTTACCCTCATCTACACATCTCATCGCCTCCTCGAAAAATTCAATCAAATTTGTTAGACACGATCTCCCCCTGACAAAGCCATGCTGACTATCCCTGATTAATCTCTGCCTTTCCAAGTGGAGATTAATCCTGTCTCTCGGAATTTTTTCCAATAATTTCCCTACCACTGATGTTAGACTCACCGGCCTGTAATTACCTGGTTTATCCCTACTACCCTTCTTGAATAATGGTACCACATTCGCTGTCCTCCAATCCTCTGGCACCTCTATTGTGGCCAGAGAGGATCTGAAAATTTGTGTCCGAGCCCCTGCTATCTCCTCCCTTGCCTCACATAGTAGCCTGGGATACATCTCACCTGGGCCTGGGGATTTATCCACCTTTAAGCCTGCTAATACAGCTAATACTTCCTCCTTTTCAATGCTAATTTGATCAAGTATCTCACAATCCCCTTCCTTGATCACTACACCTACATTGTCCTTCTCCATAGTGAGCACAGATGAAAAGTAATCATTCAAAACCTCACCCATGTCCTCTGGCTCCAACACAGATTGCCTCTATGATCCCTAATGGGCCCCACTTTTTCCCTGGTTATCCTCTTGCCCCTAACATACTTATAAAATGCCTTGGAATTTTCCTTTATCTTGTTTGCCAGTGATTTTTCATGCCCCCTCTTCGCTTTCCTAATTACTTTTTTAAGTACTCCCCTACACTTTCTATACTCCTGTAGGGCCTCTGCTGTTTTCAGCACTCTGAATCTGCCATACGCCTCCTTTTTTTTCCTTATCCAATGCTCTATATCCCTTGACATCCAGGGTTCCCTTGGCCTGTTGGTCCTACTCTTCACCTTTTACAGGAACATGCTGCACCTGAACCCTCACAATTTCCCTTCTAAATGACTCCCACTGGTCTGATGTAGACTTTCCCATAAGAAGCTGCTCCCAGTTCACTTTGGCCAGATCCTGTTTTATCATATTGAAATCTGCCTTTCCCCAATTCAGTCTTATTTCCGGACCCTCTATGTCCTTTTCCATAACAACCTTAAATCGTACAGAATTATGGTCACTATCCCCGAAATGCTCTCCCACTGCCACTTCTACCACTCGTCCAGCTTCATTCCCTAGGATTAAGTCCAGTACCGCTCCTCCTCTTGTAGGACTCTCTACATGCTGGCTCAAAAAGCTCTCCTGAATGCCCTTGAAGAATTCCGCCCCCTTTAAGCTTTTTGCACTAATACTATCCCCTCTAATGTAGGGGAAATTGAAATCTCCAACTATTATTACCCTATTTTTATTGCACGTCTCTGCAATTTGCCTACATATCTGTTCCTCTACCACTGCCTGACTGGAGGCCTGTAGTACACTCCCAGCCAAGTAATAGCCCCTTTTTTGTTTTTAAGTTCTACCCATATGGCCTCATTAGAGGAAACTTCTAAGATATCATTCCTCCTTACTGCAGTAATTGTCTCTTTAATCAACAGTGCAATGCCACCTCCTCTTTTACCTCCTCCCCTATCACGTCTGACTATACCCTAGGATATTGAGCTGCCAGTCCTGCCCTTCCCTCAACCATGTCTCAGTAATAGCAATAATATCATATTTCCATGTGTTAATCAACACCCTCAATTCATCTGCCTTACTCCTTGCATTAAAATAGATACAATCCAGCCTTGCATTATTTGCCTGAGCCTTAACAGGTCTACATTACTCTGTCCTCCGGGCTGACTTAGCTTCACATTTATATTTGATTATACATCACCCCCTACTGTGCTTCCACTCTGTATCCCATCTCCCTGCCAAATTAGTTTAAACCAACCCCCCACCACCCCCCCTCCCCACAACAGCACTAGCAAACCTCCCAGCAAGTATGCTGGTCCCGTTCTGGTTCAGGTGCAACCTGTCCATCTTATACAGATCCCACCTTCGCCAGAAACAGGCCCAGTGATCCAAGAATCTAAAGCCCTCCCTCCTGCATCATCTCCCCAACCATGCATTCATCTGCTCTAACCTCCTATTCATATACTCACTATGCCATGGCACTGGAAGAAACCCAGAGATTACAACCTTTGTGGTCCTACTTTCTAATCTGCTGCCTAGCTCCCTAAATTCTTTTTGCAGGACCTCATTCCTCTTTCTACCTATGTCATTGGTACCAATGTGGACCACGACCTCCGGCTGTGCACCCTCACCCTCCAGAAGACTTTGTAGCCGCTCAGTGATATCCAAGACCCTTGCACATGGGAGGCAACATACCATCCTGGAATGGCAGTAATACGGTCAATTGTAGTGCCCCTACTGCCATGCTGACTGAAATCTGGCCAGCACAGACCAGGAATGGAACTAGAAACCTTCCTGAACTCTTTGACACAGCTACTTAGGGCTGGATTTTATGTCAAGTGGATGGGAACTGGCCACCGACATAAAAGTCAGTGGCGAACTCGCTTCCACCTGGCCTGGGGATCCGACCCGCATTTTACCGGTCCCCGGGCTTTAACTGTTCCGAGGCGGGACTTGCACCCGCTTGAGCGAGGAAGTCCTGCCTCATTGAGCTGCTGGCCAATCATTGGCCTGGCAGCTCTTAGTCCCAGCAGCGCCACTGGGAGCGGTGGCCACTGCTGAGACTGCAGCCCAGCTGTGGATATGGAGCCAGGACTACAGGTAAGTTTGGTTTGTCCCGGCGAGGCAAGGATGGTCGTGTGGGGGGAAGGGGCGTCTTGGGTCCTGGGGGTGGTTGGGGAAGCAGGGGCGGCCCTCAATCGGGCACCTTGTGCCCGTTTATCTCCCCCCCCCCCCCCCTGCCCCCGGTGCGCTGAGAGGCCACCAGGTTTCACTGAGCGGCCTTTCACGTCTCCCGGATGCCCACTTGCCATGGGTAAAATCCCTGTGGAGGTGGTTGCAGGTCCTTAAGTGGTTCTTAAGTGGCCACTTATGGGCCTTGATTGGCCTGGGGCGGGCAGCCCATTTCTCGCCCCCTTCCGGCCCGCATAAAGTGGGGCGGAGGCGGGAGCAGGTTGGGAAAGCCTCCGGCTCAATTTTACTCCAGCCCCGCAACCATCTGGCTCGCTGGGGTGGTGTAAAATTCCGGCCTTAATCTTTTATTCTGTTTGACAGCCTGGCAGGTAAATGTCTTCATTGTAATGTTAGAGATAAAAGTGTTTTGATGAAGGATTCTCTCCCAAAATTGCACCTGTCACTTTTGATTCGGATACTGATGGCTCTGATGTGTATTTGGCTCATTTTCTGCTTTTGTTCCTTAATAATTGTGTTGGTTTTCCACACTTCAGTTGATCAAACTTTAGCATGGCTAATGAGACAGCTCTATCAGATAGAGACTATGAAATTTCAATGGCGGAGTAGTAGCAATAAGCATCTGGAGTGCCCAGGAGATTTAGTTAGAGCATAAAAAGGACAATTAAAGCTATTAATAATGACGTGTATTTATTGTGAATATGCCAAAAAGTGAAGCAGAGTGTTAAAATGGACTCCAATGTGCTGAAATTTAGATGCTTGAATAGTACTTATAATTTGTGCGCTTTTTGTCCCTTTTAAGTGGTATAAACAGGGGAAACCCATAATATGTTCAGCATTTAACAACACAAAAATGTAAAACAGAAGCACTAGAAAATACAGAAATGAAAAATGTATTTGGCTAGGATGCACCAGCTAAGAGCAACTGTTTCAACACTCTCCCCTATTCCATTATAGTTTCTTAGACTATTTGTTGTTCTGTATCACAGCTGCTGCTTTGAAATCAACAAAGATAAAAACAAAAGCTCAAACCATTCCGTGGTATGTGTTTGCCATTAAATAAAAAATGGTTCTGCTCCTCCCCTCCTGAAGCTGTTGACTTCTTCTTAGCCTTTCACCTGCCATGCTTGAGCCACTGCAGAAGCACCTCATTGGAACTAGACAAGGTGAGAGACCATTTAAAACAGGCACTAGGGGTAATAGAACAAAAGAACAAAGAACAGTACAGCACAGGAACAGGTCATTCGGCCCTCCAAGCCTGCGCCAATCTTGATGCCTGCCTAAACTAACACCTTCTGCACTTCCGGGGCCCATATCCCCTTCCTATTCATATATTTGTCAAGATGTCTCTTAAACATCGCTATCATATCTGCTTCCACCACCTCCCCTGGCAGCATGTTCCAGGCACTCACCACCCTCTGTGTAAAAAAAACTTGCCTCGCACATCCCCTCTAAACTTTGCCCCTCGCACCTTAAACCTATGTCCCCTAGTAACTAACTCTTCCACCCTGGGAAAAAGCTTCTGACTATCCACTCTGTCCATGCCACTCATAACTTTGTAAACCTTTTTAATGCTCAACTTCTGCCCTGACTGAGATCAAACAAACTCTGCACAGACTGTGGCTTCAATCAAGGACCTGGCTGAGCTGTGTGTTCAGTGGTTCTCAATTTGTTTGGATAGAAGGACCCCTTTTCAAATGGATCAGTCATTATGGAACCCCCATCTAATTTGTAATATTATATAATTCTCATAATATGAAAATGTTGCATGTAAAGAATGTTTTAATAACGCTTTTAAGAAAACAGGTATTTACTTACAGATATCAGTAAGATGGGTGTGTCTGCTTCTCACTGCAGAGTTTGTCCATCCTTGACAGTAACAGGGTTAGAGCAGGAGCCTGGAGAAAACAGAACAGGGAGAAAGCACTAGGGAATCAGGGAGAGAAGCAGGAGCACTGGGGATGTACAGCATGGAAAGAACAGGAGCATAGGGAGAGCAGGAGCCATGAGTGAGCTGGAACACAGAAACAGCAAAGCATGGAGGGAGCAGGGGAAGAGTAGGAGGACTGTGGGAGCAAAGCATGGAGAGATCAGGAGTATGGGGAGAGCAGAGTACGGTGAAAGCAGGAGCCTGGAGAAAGCAGGAACACAGGGGCAATAGGAGCTTGGAGAGAGCAGGAGTATGGGGAAAACAGGAACCCAGAGAAAGCAGGAGCACAGGGGGAGCAGAGCACAGAGAAAGCACTAGAGGAGCAGGGGAAGGACAAGGCCATGGGGGAGAGCAGGGCACATCTCCAGCTGCCACTTACTCACTTACTGTTGACCATGGCACTCTGGGTAGTTGCCCATTTTGCACACCCACAAATCCCTGGAAGGTCTCCGCAGCCCCCAGTTTGAGAATTACTGCCTTAGTTAATCACTGGATAAATTTACTGAGCTATTGGGGGGATTCTGGCCAATGTATTACCCATGACATAAATCAGACCATTCAACCCTTTCTGGAGATTCATCCCTGTGATCCATAAATAGTAAATCTGAAATTGAAGAACAAAAATTCTCATGGTATAAATATTGAAGTAGTATTGGGGCAGTGTTAAATGCCATATTCTCTCCCATAATGAATCCTTTTAATTCATGAGAATAAAAACAGCATGCCACATGTTCCCATCAAGATACCTTCAATTGCATAACTCTATAGTTCATGAATCAAATGCAGGTTGTGTTTAACTTCAACTAATAATAACTTTTTAAATGATCATTAGGTTTGTCGAGCAAACTAACTCTGATGGCCTCCGAAGAAAGCTGTGGTGTCAGATCAAGTGTGTTTATTCGTCAAGATAGTTCCAGCACATCACTCTCTTTAGGGTTTGACCCTTATCAGGCTGGATTAAATCTTCAGTTCGTTGAACCATTAGAAGAGAGGTACAAATGTGTCACTTGTTCATTTGTTCTCTGCAATCCTTATCAGACTGGATGCGGACATCGATTTTGTGAAAATTGCATTGCAGAATTAATGTAAGTAATTTTTATTATCACTTTCAAAGTTGTTCAATTTTAAATTGTGCATTAGTAGTGAAATTGGAAAATGCAATTAACTTGATTTGTTATTGGTTTCTTGTACATACCTATTTCAGTAAAGAATTGTACCTATCTGAAAAATTAATCTGTCCCTCACACATTGGTTTGTAACCAGCATTTCCTTTGGAGGGCAGGAGATGTTACTCTTCAGTTTCCCACATTTTTTGATGCAGGTTATTTATAAATGCATGTTTTATGACCTTTTGCTCCTCCAACGCAAGCTGGAAGTAAGACATTGACTCAAACAAAATCCTTTGTGTGTCCCCTGTCAGTGACATTGATCATGCTGATATCAAGCTGTCACCTTTATGTTACTGTGCTCAGACCTACCCAGGAGCTCTGATCTTTAGCATTTTTTAAAATGTAGCAGGAACACAATAAGAATGATTATATTAAATTATATATGATTATGCTTCCAGTAAATAATGGTGAATTTAAGTTGTAGAAAGCATTATATGAGAGAATCCTGTTTTTATGGGAGTATGCAGTAGAATCACGTATGATATGAAGATTTACAAGGATGATATTCAGTGTTATGAAGAATTGAAACTGTTTTACTTTAATTCTTTTATCTAATTCATTTCTTCTGTTTTTAAAATGCTTTCTAGAGAGACTAAACCCATTGCCATTTGTCCCATTGATCATGAAGGAATCAATGCAAACTGGGTAAGATAAAGTTGCATGAAAAGATAAAATGCTGAACAGTGAAATTCTTCAAGAGAAAAAAAGTAGTGCCGTATTTTCTCCATAATGGTCTTCTAAAGAAATTACATTTTCAAAAATTCTACAATTCAAAGCTATACATTGTCACAATTTGATCAGTAGTTTTTTTAAAGTGTGACGGAAAGAAAATGGAAAAAATTATTTTTTGTTAAAAGTATTTCACTCCATTTCATTTTAAGGAATACTTGATTCTTTGAAGAAAATGTTTAGTTTGATGAAATAATTTTGCATATGTTGGCTACTCATTGTGTCCTTACACTAATATATTATCAAGAAGTGGAAGAACACAATTTGCCTCTGCAGTTTCTCGAAGTGAGTTCTTGAGCTCAGTTGCTTGGCTAGGAGTAGTTATCCTTTTGGAAGACAGGAGGATAGATAATGTTGCATAGCTCCGTTATGATGCTGTTATACTGAAAGCACCTCAAGTGAAGCTTCATCAAACATAATCAGCCTACTGGTGCTGGCAACATAATTTTTGCCTCTAGCGATGAAATTCCAGTTTCCTCTAAAACTTGGAAAAGATCTGTCTGTCACATATACACATAAACAATGGTGATCCAAGTTTTAAAAGAAACTAGAATGTACAACATTTCCTTTGCAGTACCAAAAGAAAAAAGAAAGACTTGCATTCATATAGTGCCTTTCATGACCACCCAAATGTCTCAAAGCGCTTTACAACCAAAGAAGTACTTTTGAAGTGTAGTCACTGTTGTAATGTAGGCAATTATGAAGAAAACTCCCAGGCATGGAAATGGGGTGTGGCTGTGGAAAGGTTCAGAGTCATGTCAGTAATTAGAGTGGTTTCAAGGAGCATGATGTAACTCTTCTATTCACATAGATCTCAAGGGGGTCAGTCAAGGTGCACAGATTTGATGCCAAATTTATGCATATGTGGATGTGGCATTAAATCTCTGCTGCAACTAAATTTGCAAAGAACTGGGAATGGGGAAGGAAGAACTAAATGAGGGAGAGAAAGCAATGTAGAAGAAGAATTAATCATTGTTTTACTATAGCCTCTGAACAATGTTTGAAATTGAGTTCTATAAAATAATAAACTTGACATGGAGGATTGACTGTAAATAAGAAATCCACATATTGCAGACTGAACTCATCCTGGGAATATTTTTTAGAAACATTACATCCCACTCTCTTATTACCTGCTCCCAAAAACAAAAGTGTAGTTGCTTGATAGAATATTTGTTAAATCTCCTTGGTTAGAAGAGGTGATTAAAGAGAAGCAAGTCATGTGACTCCACTGCAGTAAAAGCAACCTGCAATTATATAGAGCCTTTGATTAAAAGAAAAAGGCCCAAGGCACTTCACAGAGTCAGAAAGAAGAAATTAGATGTCAAGCCAAAGAAGGAGCTATGAGAAAGGGTAGCTAAAAATTTGATTAAAGAAATGGGTTTAAGGAATGTTTAAGGGAAGGCTTAAACTTATTGGGGTTTAGCTGGCAACCTTTATCTAAACATGATACTTGAGCTGCAGAGTATTGCCATTTTATTGCATTACATTTGTAGACTATTAGAAGCAATGAACATCATGCAGTGTAATGATAAGTGCGCGTTACAGTGTGTGCCTTTTTACGAGAGGACAGTCAGAGTTCAATAGTTTTCCTTGAAATTTTTCCATCCGTTTCGAGAGGAAAAACAACTAACATTTACCTACCATGCCTCTCAGGAGTATCGCACAACAATTCACATACAATTAATTTGAAAGGCAGTGACTATTACGCCCATAAATAAAGGAATAACTTATGCTGGGGTGCACTTTCACAGCAACCCTCCAGTACTACACCAAAGTATCCATTCTTAGTTGTCCTAGACGTTTGACCTAGACTTTCTTGTCCCCTCCCACCAATTTATGCCCACCTGTATGTGGGTACATGCATTCAGATCAAATTGAAATGAGGGAAACACAACCTCTGCTGCATTTCCCACAATTTGAGCTGTTTGAATCTTGGACACTGGGGCTGCCTGTTAGGCCCTCATATCCAGTGTTCAAAGTATAGGAGGCCTCCGATATTTATTCACAGCGTGACCTGTGCAGTTGTTCTCAGAGAATGGATGTCAGCAGTCCCAAGAACAAGTTACATAAAATTTACAGCATATAATCAGACCATTCAGCCTAACTGGTCTGTGTCTATGTTTATGCTCTGCACAAACCTCCTCTCACCTTACTTAATGTCAGCCAATCTGCACATCCTTCTAGGTTAAAAGAAAGGTTTACAGGAGTTTTTTTTGTTTGATTCTTCAGGAATCTCAGAGGACGCATTCTGTTTCCCATTGCAGCAGGCCTCCGAATCTAACCACAGCAAGATTCTGGCCATGTTTGGTGTGACTCCCTGGCGGAGGCCAGAGAGCCTCATGCCTCCAGCATTAAAATAATCATGGGACTGGAAAGTAATTTGGATTGAGGAGAGCATCTCATGGCAGATGGAAGTCCTGCCCTGCTGGGGATATATCAGCAACAGCAGAATTATATTCAACCACAATCTGTAACCTCAAGGCCCAGCATATCCCTCACTCTACCATTACTATCAAGCCTGGGGACCAACCCTGGTTCAATGAAGGATGCAGGAGGGCATGCCAGGTGCAGCACCAGGCATACTAAAAATGAGGTGTCAGCCTGGCGAAGCTACAACACAGGACCACTTGCATGCCAAACACTGGAAGCAGCATGCAATAGATAGGGCTAAGCAATCCCACAACCAATGGATCAGATCTAGGCTCTGCAGTCCTGCCATATCTAGTTATGAATGGTGGTGGGCAATTAAACAACTAACAGGAGGAGGAGGCTCCATAAATATCTCCATCGTTAACAATGGGGGAGCCCACCACATCAGTGCAAAAGTCAAGGCTGAAGCATTTGCATGCATCTTCAACCAGAAGTGCCGAGTGGATGATTCATCTTGGCCTCCTCCTGAGGTCCCCAGCATACTGATGCCAGTCTTCAGCCAATCTGATTCACTCCATGTGATATCAAGAAACTGCTGAAGGCACTGGATACTACAAAGGCTGTGGGCCCTGACACCATTCCGGCAATAGTACTAATGACTTGTGCTCCAGAACTAGCTGCGCCGCTAGCCAAGCTGTTCTAGTACAGCTACAACACTGGTCTACCCGACAACGTGGAAAATTGCCCAGGTATGTCCTGTGCACAAAAAGCAGGGCAGTAATTGGCTGGGTTGGATTTGTCCTATCAGTCCACTCCCAATCATCAGAAAAGTGATGGAAGGAGTCGTCAACAGTGCTATCAAGTGGCACTTGCTCCGCAATAATCTGTTCACTGATGCTCAGTTTAGGCTCCGACAGGGCCACTCAGCTTCTGACCCAGCCTTGGTTCAAACGTGGACAAAAGAGCTGAACTCCAGAGGTGAGGTGAGAGTGATTGCCCTTGACATCAAGGCAACATTTGACCAAGTATGGCTTCAGGGAGCCCCAGCAAAACTGGAGTCAATGGGAATCAGGGGAAAGCTCTCCACTGGTTGGAGTTATACCTAGCACAAAGAAAGATGATTGTGGTTGATGGAGGTCAATCATCTCAGTCCCAGGACATCACTGCAGGGGTTCCTCAGAGTAGTGTCCTAGGCCCAACCATCTTCAGCTGCTTCATCAGTGACCTTCCCTCCATCATAAGGTCAAAAGTGGGGATGTTTGCTGATGATTGCACAATGTTTAGCGACTCCTCAGATACTGAAGCAGCCCATGTCCACATGCAGCAAGACCTGGACAACATCCAGGCTTGGGCTGATAAGTGGCAAGTAACATTCACGCCACACAAGCCAGGCAATGACCATCTCAAACAAGAGAGAATCTAACCATCTCCCCTTGATGTTCAGTGGTATTACCATCGCTGAATCCCCCATTATTAACATCCTGGGGTTACCATTCACCAGAAATTGAACTGGACCAGCCACGTAATTGCTGTGGCTACAAGAGCAGGTCAAAGGCTGGAAATTCTGCGGCTAGTAACTCACCTCCTGTCTCCACAAAACCAGTCCACCATCTACAAGGCACAAGTCAGGAGTGTGATGGAACACTCTTCACTTGACTGGATGCAGCTCCAACAACACTCAAGAATCTCGACACCATCCAGGACAAAGCAGCCCACTTGATTGGCACCCCATTCACCACCTTCAACATTCGCTTCCTTCACCATCGACACATAGTGGCCGCAGTGTGTACCATCTACGAGATGCACTGCAGCAACTCACCAAGGCTCCTCCAACTGTACCTTTGAAACCCACGACCTCTAACACCTAGAAGGACAAGGGCAGCAGATGCATGGGAACACCACCACCTGCAAGTTCCTCTCCAAGCCATACACCGTCCTGACTTGGAACTATATCGCCATTCCTTCACTGTCGCTGGGCCAAAATCCTGGAACTCCTTTCCTAACATCACTACCTACACCCCAAGAACTGCAGCGGTTCAAGAAGGTGGCTCACCACCACCTTCTCAAGGGCAATTAGGGATGGGCAATAAATGCTGGCTCAGCCAGTGATGCCCACATTCCCCAAATGAATGATAAATAAAAATCCCAATTGAAAAACCTAGGCCAGATTGTTAGCTGGGTCTTCAACAGGTGAGAGGTATCACAGTTGAACCCATTCTGGTCCACATCCAACATCCACACATGATTTCTGGATAGCGAAGCCTTACTGATTATTTTGTTCTCCCTCCCTAGCGAGGGACACTCAAGCTAACCTCATTCCCCCACCTTCCAGCTGCATGCACAGAACTGAAGAAGGAACCTTCTTGGCTCAGTACCTCTCAACATGATTCATTTACCCATTGAGCCATCAAAAGAGCCTGCAATCTTCAATATTGTAATAATTTTCTAATGGAGACTAAGCAAAGCAGCTAGGTTACGTTTTTTATATATTGACTTAACAAAGTACACTCTCTCCCGCAGGCAGCTTATTTTAAACTTCACTTACTACACACCCTGATTAAAATCTGTACCAGAATTACATACATTGCTTTGAAAGGCAGAAGTCAACTAGAGGACAGTTGAAGATAAAAGTAAAACCATGAATGACAGAAATCTGAAAATAAAGCAGAAAATGCAGGAAATGTTCAGCTGGTCAGTTAACATCTAAGAGAAAGATATGTCACTGCTCTGGGTGGAATCCTTCATCGAATTCAGGGTTAACTGGCCCTTCTTGTTCTGACTGCTGACTGAACTGGTGCATGTTTCTAGTAGTTCCTCTTTTTGTTGTAGAGTCTATTTGCGAAAAGTTAAGCATGTCTACTTTAACAAAATAATAATATTTAATAAATGCGTCTTTTTTGAAAGATATTTAAAGATAATTGCTGCAAGAGGGAAGTGTGGAATTTGATGGTGTACTGTAGAAATGCACCAGACTGTAACATAAAGGCATCACTTGGACGTTTAGGGGTAAGTACTGTAGAAGTACTTGTATATTTTTAATAATCTATTGAAGATTACCCAATTATTTCATACATACAGACACATAAGTGTTATTCTTCCATTTGTTTCAATAGTACTTCACATTACAAATAACATAATTATATCCATCTTTCTTCAAATGACAAATATTTATACAAATATGTGACTATTAGCATGTTTGTGTTTCTACTGTATTTTTACTGTATTTCATTATTTTATAAAATTTAGGAAAGCATTTTACAATAATGTTGCTATCTTCTTGACAGCCAACTAAAATTGCTTACTCGTACTGGACTCTTTGGGAGATTATGTTTCCAAGATTCATTGACTGTATTACTGTAGTGACACACAATAATTATGTCATCCTCTGCTCCTTCACTCTGCTGTAGCTTCATCATTATGTCACTAAAGTTTGTGTCTTCCACTCTTTTTTGCAAATTCCATATCCATTAAACTTGTCGCTGCATGGTCAAGTCCTTTATAATTTCTTTTTGAGTGCAGCCAATGTTGGGATGGTGTCTCCAGTCCTGGACTTAACAGCAATTCAGCTCTTGTGATTTTTATAGAACATTACAGCACAGAATTAGACTATTTGTCCCATGCAATCTGGATCAATATTTTTTTTGCGACACCTGTGGCACAAAATTCCGATGCATAGCGCTCATTTGTTCAGTGCTATGAGTGGCCTTAGAGGTTCAAAATAGCGTCTATAACATGTATGTACATTTCTGGTGCGAATTGTGGCAGACACCATATTGGTGAGTGCGTTAGTGCGTGCACGGTGAGTATCGCCAGAAGTATACAGAGTAGGCAGATCAGAAGGCATTTGATAAGGTACCACATCAAAGGTTATTGCAGAAAATAAAAGCTCATAGTGTATGGAATAATATATTGGCATGGATAGAAGATTGGCTAGCTAACAGGACACAGAAAGTAGGCATAAATGGGTCATTTTCTGGTTGGCAAGATGTAACTGTGTGCCACAGGGATCAGTGCTGGAGCCTCAACTTTTTACAATTTATATAAATGACTTGGATAATGAGACTAAAGGTATGGTTGCTAAATTTGCTGAAGACACAAAGATAAGTAGGAAAGTAAGTGTGAAGAGGACATAAGGAGGCTACAAAGGGAATAGGTTAAGTGAGTAGGCAAAGATCTGGCCAATGGAATATAATATGGGAAAATGTGAAATTGTCCATTTTGGCAGGACAAATAAAAAAGAAGCATATTATCTAAATGGTGAGAGATTGCAGAGCTCTGAGATGCAAAGGGATCTGAGTTTCCTAGTGCATGAATCACAAAAGGTTAGTATGCAGGTACAGAAAGTAATTAGGAAAGCTAATAGAATATTATTCTTTGTTGTGAGGGGAATTGAATACAAAAGTAGGGAGGTTAGGCTTCAGTCATATAGGGCAAACATGGTCAAAAGAACTGAACTCAAGAGCTGAGATGAGAGTGATTGCCCTTGACACCAAGGCAGCATTTGAACGAGTGCGGCTTCAAGGAGCCACAGCAAAACTGGAGTCAATGGGAATCAGGAGGAAAGCTCTCCACTGGTTGGAGTCATACCTAGCACAAAGGAAGATGGTTTTGGTTGTTGGAAACCAATCATCTCAGTCCCAGGACATCAACGCAGGAGTTCCTCAAGGTAATGTCCTAGGCCCAAACATCTTCAGCTGCTTCATCAATGACCTTCCCTCCATCATAAGGTCAGAAGTGGGCAGCACAGTGGTGCAGTGGTTAGCACCACAGCCTCACAGCTCCAGCGACCCGGATTCAGTTCTGGGTACAGCCTGTGCGGAGTTTGCAAGTTCTCCCTGTGTCTGCGTGGGTTTTCGCCGGGTGCTCCGGTTTCCTCCCACAGCCAAAGACTTGCAGGTTGATAGGTCAATTGGCCATTGTAAATTGCCCCTAGTGTAGGTAGGTGGTAGGAGAATGGTGGGAATGTGGTAGAGAATATGGGGTTATTGTAGGATTAGTATAAATGGGTGGTTGTTGGTTGGCACAGACTCGGTGGGCTGAAAGGCCTGTTTCAGTGCTGTATCTCTAAATAAAAAAAAATGTTCGCTGATGATTGCACAATATTCAGCACCAATCACAACTCCTCAGATGCTGAAGCAGCCGTGTCCAAATGCTGCAAGACCTGAACAACATTCATTTGGGCTGATAAGTAGCAAGTTACATTTATGCCACACAAGTGTCAGGCAATGACCATCTCAAACAAGAGAGAATCGAACCATTTCCCCTTATCATTCAATGGTATTACCATCTCTGAATCCCTTCTCAACATCCTGGGGCGTCACCATTGAGCAGAAACTGAACTGGATCAGCCATGTGAATACTGTGGCTATAAGACCAGGTCAGAGGCTGGGAATTCTGTGGTGAGTTACTCCCCTCCTGACTCCCCAAAGCCTGTCCACCATCTACAAAGCACAAGTCAGGAATGTGATGGATTGCTGTCCACTTGCCTGGATGAGTGCGGCTCCAACAACACTCAAGAAGCTTGACCGCATCGAGGAAAAAGCAGCCCGCTTGATTGGCACCCCATCCACCACCTTCAACATTCACTCCCTCCACCAACAATGCACAGTGGCAGGAGTGTGTACCATCTACAAGATGTACAGCAGCAACTTACCACGCCTCCTTTGACAGCATATTCCAAACCCGCAACCTCTTCCACCAAGAAGGACAAGGGCAGCAGATGCATGGGAACACCACCACCTGCAAGTTCCCCTCCAAGCCACACACCATCCTGACTTGGAGCTATATCACCGTTCCTTCATTGCTGCTGGATCAAATTCCTGGAACTCCTTCCCTCCTAGCCCTGTGGGTGTACCCGCACCGGATGACTGCAGCGGTTCAAGAAGGCAGCTCACCGCCACCTTCTCAAGAGCAATTAGGGATGGGCAATAAATGCTGGCTAGGCCAGCAATGCCCACATCCCCTGAACGAACAATAATCATCATCTATCAGTTCAACCCTGTCTCCATCATAGGGGTTTGGACATCTAGCTGCGCTTATCCCCCGACAGTTAGTACCTGCTGCCTCTTGTTGTGCACCACCTTGTCCTGCAAGAGAGAGGGTAGTGTGTTCGTGAATCTGGTGAAATCTGTTTGCGTGATGTGGCTGTCATGGTTGAGTAACTGACAATATGTCCAAGCTGTGAGATGTGGCTGTGAAGTTTACGGCTATGCTAAGTGTGTGAGGGTGTGGTGAAGCTATGAATGGTAGCTATAATTTGGGATTGATAGAGATTGTTGGCAGATGAACAACATTCCAGAAGCTCGACCTAGTCCAGGACAAAGCAGCCCACTTGATTGGCATCCCATCCAGCACTTTCAACATTCATTCCCTGCACCATCGACACACAGTGGCAGCAGAGTGTACCTTCTACAAGATGCACTGCAGCAAAGCACCAAGGCTCCTTCAACAGCCCCTTCCAAACCTGTGACCGCTACCACCTAGAATAAGGGCAACAGATGCATGGGATCACCATCACCTGCAAGTTACCCTCCAAGCCACATACCATCCTGACTTGGAACTATATCGACGTTCCTTCACTGTCGCTGGGTCAAAATCCTGGAACTCCTTTCCTAACATCACTGTGGGTGAACCGCCACCATGTGGACTGCAGCGGTTTAAGAAAGCAGCTCGCCACCACCTTCTCAAGGGCAATTAGGGATGGGCAAGAAATGTTGGCCTAGCCAGCGATGCCCACATCCCCTGAACGAACAATAAAAAAAATGTTGGGCGTGTGGTGCATTGAAGACTATCTGAGATTAGTGGTGCAGTTGGTGTGATAAGACATTTGAAGATCCATTCACTGACTTTGACCACTCATGTAAGGTCATTGAACTCTTTGTGGAACTGCATTCAGATCCTTGGGGCTTGCCTCCTGGGATCGACCATCATGGCTATCTAGCGCCAATGGCTTCTGTGAGTTTGTCTGGAAGGCCTTCTGGTCCCCTGAGGATAGAGCACATTTTTGCTCCTCTGTACCTCCTCAAACAAGGCCTCCAGTGCAGCATCGGAAAATCTTGTTTACCCACCCCATCTCTCTCATGCTGTGCCATTCTTGCATCTTTTCCAGGTCAGGGTCAGTTGTAGAATGATTTATAACAGCTGCTGCAGCCAGAATATACCTCCCCTTTAAGAGATGCAGGCTGGCTTTAAGTAGTGCAGGTTAGCTTTTACTGGTATAAGAAGAGGGAAAGAGATTAGAGTGAGGGGGCAGAGAAATTAAGATGGCCAATGTCACACCGACAGTTCTCAATGAAAAGATAAAGAGTGCGTAAGAGGCCAGAGGTGGGTGAATGGGTCAGCTGGTCGGGGGAAGACTCCTGGCCAAAGAAGTGAGCCCGGAGGCAAAGGCGACAGAAGAAAAGCTCAACATCATGTTGGGTGTAAAATTCATTGAGGTGGGGGCGTAAGGGTATAAAACTGAGTCCTTTGCTAAGAATAGATTGTTCAGCATCAGAGAGGGAAAGGTCAGAGGGTATTGTGAATACACGGCAAGGGATGAGATTAGGAGAAGGAATGGGGTCAGAGGGAAGGGAAGGGGAAGAAAGATCTGGAGGGGTGTTGGTACCTTTTGAGTTGTTGGAGTTTGTGTTCTCTGACACCTGAAAGAGAGAGAAAAAGTTTTTAGTTTATGTGTAGGATAAGGCGAAGAATGAAATGAAACTGTTGAGCAGGACAGCTTTGAGATAGGGTGAGTAGGTGGTGCTGCTGGAGAGAGAGGTCGAGTATGTACATGTGATGGCGCATGGCTGTGAGTGTCGGTCTCAGGATGCGGCGAGAATAGCAGTCCAGCAGCTTTTACTAGTGCTAGCCTCTCACGATTTTGGGCCCACTGCTGAGGCTTGCAGCTGCTCAATAGTGTAGTTAGCACTGGTTGCACACTGCAATCATGTAAATTAGCAGGCAGTGCAAAGTTGGTGTTCTGCCTGCATAGGAAGCAATGAGCGCCATTAATCTCACACCGTGAGCCTTGTGCCCGTTTTTGCGGTCTGTCAAATTTAGCCTCCTAGTCTAATTCCACTCTCTAGCTTACTTGGCATTCCTTTTAATAAATCCTTTCCTCAATAATCAGTTAATTCCTTTTAAAGTAACTTATGCATTCTGTCCTGTCTCAATGGTTTGTGGCAGAGAATTACACATGTAAGAAATGCTGGTCTAAAGACCTTATAGAATCTTAAGAAATTGAATATTATAAAAATAGTTCTCCCTCTCTCTTTCTCTCTTTCTATTTTGCATATCCTATTTGAACTGTTGCTCCTCAATAAATCGCTTCTGACTCCTTAACTCTTTTGAGTAATCTGTGACCCTTGATCAAATGTTACACACATTCCAACTACCCAATATGTAAAGAAATTTTCTACCTCCCTTTTTGTTCTTTTTGTGATTTAAAAAAAAAATGTTTTTGCTTGCTTCTTACAGTCTTACAGACCAGTAGAAACAAGCTATCATTGTTTTTTCATTCTGTTCATGGGATGTGAGCATTGCAGGATAGGACAACATTTATTGCCCATCCCTAATTACCCTTGAGAAGGTGGTGGTGAGCTGCCTTCTTGAACCGCTGCAGTCCATGTGAGGTAGGTACACCCACAGTGCTGTTAGGAAGGGAGTTCCAGGATTTTGACCCAGGAACAGTGAAGGAACGGTGATATAGTTCCAAGTCAGCATGGTGTGTGGCTTGGAGGGGAACCTGCAGGTGGTGGTGTTCCCATGCATCTGTTGGCCTTGCCGTTCTAGGTGGTAGAGGTCGCGGGTTTGGAATGTGTTGTCGAAGGAGCCTTGGTGAGTTGCTGCTGAACATCTTGTAGATGGTACACACTGCTGCCACTATGCGTCGGTGGTGAAAGGAGTGAATGTTGAAGATTGTGGGTGGGGTGCCAATCAAGCAGGCTGCTTTGTCCTGGATGGTGTCGAGCTGCTTGAGTGTTGTTGGAGCTGCATTCATCCAGGCAAGTGGAGAGTATTCCATCACACTTCTGACTTGTGCCTTGTAGATGGTGGACAGGCATTGACAAGACAGGAGGTGAGGTACTCGCCACAGAATTCCTAGCCTCTAACTTGCTCTTGTATTTATGTGACTGGTCCAGTTCAATTTCTGGTCAATGGTAACCCACAGGATGTTGATGGTGGGGAATTCAGTGATGGTAATGCCATTGAACATCAAGGGGAGATGGTTAGATTCTATCTTGTTTGAGATGGTCATTGCCTGGCACTTGTGTGGCAAGAATGTTAGTTGTCACTTATCAGTCCAGGATGTTGTCCAGGTCTTGCTGCAACTGGACAGGTATCTTATCTTAACCCTTTGTAATCTTGAATGTCACTTTTTTCTGACTGCTTAACCTTCTCAAATCTAGTTTTTAAAAAAGCCCTAGCTTCTTAAGTTTCTTTTTACAATTGTACCTCCTGGTATCATCCAAGTGAACCTATGCTGCACCTTTTGCATTGCTTTTACAACCTTTCTGTAATGAATGCCTAAATCTGTACACAAACTCCATCTGTTGTCTAACTTAAATCTTGTACAAGTTTAGCATTGACTTTTTGTATACTATTTGCATTCTGTTTCCTTATGTAACTCATGTCCACTTTTGCTGCCATCCTTAGAAACCTGTAACTGCACCAAGCTCCCTCAGCTCCCCTGCTCCATTTAAGATCTTACCTGTAAGATGTTTCTTTTTCCATGTTCTTGCTTCCAGAATATGGTACCTCACATCTTTCTACATTGAACTATATCTACTGCCTATCTTGCCAACCTATCTGCATTCTCCTGCAGTCTTTCTTAGTTCTCATCATAATTTGCCGTGCACCCAATTGGGCGTCATGATCAAACTTCACTATTGTTCCCTCGATTCCTAAGTTCAGGATCATTTATATGTGCTGTAAATAAGTGCAGCTTCAACACAGCCTCCTGTGGAACTTCAGTCGAGTCCAAAAAACTTTCTTTTGCCCATGTTGTTTGCTTTCTCGCCTCCAACCATGGCTCCATCAATTCTGGCTGCTTTCCTCTTAATTCCATGTGCCATTATCTTTGTCACAAGTTCATTAGGTGGTTAATTTTCAAATGCTTGTATAATTTGAATGCTGTATTTATACTTGCGCCTACATTGCAAAAGTTTCTGCTCACCTGCTGAAGTTCTGTTCTGATTTCACCTTGATACTGAATCTTTGGCACTGGTCCTGTGCTGAGACTCTCTACATATAAGTGCGAAAATACTGTTAAAAAAACTATTAGTGTTAATCATTATCAGACAAAGGGAAAGGATCTGGAAGTGATGATCTCATTTTGTTTTTTCTTTGGCAGCAGTTACATAGACACTGGTGCAATGTGAAGAACTTGACTTAGAAAAATGATCAAACAGCAATCTCTCCTGTCTGATCATTTTCTACAAGCTTCCTTTTAAGATTTCTCCATTAATATTAAATCCATTGCAGTCAGAAGCTGATTATGAACCCTTAATGCTTGTGTTTGAGCGTGTTTTGCTGCACACCCATGACATCGTAGAGATGGGAACGGGCGGTGCAACATTTATGCAGCTGCTGAAATGTACTGGCAGTGCTTTCTGTGTGCCTGTTGTATGAACAGAATACACAGTGGGGAGCATCCAAATATCCAGTTTATTTCATTCATAACTTGGTCTCTTCAATACTCCTACATTTTCTTCTTACTGCAATAAGCTGTCTGTTCTTAAAATATATCAAAACCTTTGTCACTTTGCTATTGTATTTGCCTTATTAGAAATGTTCAAGGTGGAAGTGGGGTGGGGCAGGGAGAACTGAGGAATACAGCGAGTTGACCGAATGTCTGTCCATTTCGCTTACCCATGTTCTAGCACAGTTTACTGTGCTAAGTGAAATGATTTGATCAAACTAATTCCTTTTGGGCACAGGCCGACAACACATAATTGACTACAGTTCGGTTGAATTGACACAATAGAGGATCCAATTTTGAATTGCATGCACAGAGTTTCAACTGTTGGGACCCAAATTTCAGGAAATTGTGCGGATGCAGCCAATTATTTTCCATCCAAAGTCAGAAAACTTACCTTAAAATTTGTGTTTACACTTCGGCCATAAGGAAATGGAAAAGCTCAGCCTGGTGCAGTAGGTGGTACTCTTCTGAGGTAGGGGCTAATACATACTATTGAAGCAGAGCAGAGAGTGCTTAATGGCTCTTTGCACCTTGGGAGTGTTTAATATTGACATTGGGTGTCAGAAGTGAAAAGGGTGCCACCCATCCACACTGACATCTCTCATCTCGATGAATGTAAAACATTTACCAAATCAAAACTCCATTGCTTACTGATGATATTTTTCTCTTATTATTTTAGGATCACCTTAAAAAATGCCAGTTTGAAAATGTAGCATGTATCAATGGTTGTGACGGTATCTTGCAAAGAAAAGATTTAACTGGTCATTTGCAAACAGTGTGTGAATATAGAGAAGAAGCCTGCCAATATTGCAAAGTGAATCTGATCTTTAAAAACATTAAGGTAATAACATATTCAAAGAGGAATCTATTATTTCCTTGGTCCTGCACAAGAGCGCTTCATAAGTTTGTGCCATGGAGGGTAAAATATGTACTTATTTCCGTCTATCCACCTGTCTCGATATGTTTTCATGTGCTCTTCCTGATCTCTGGTACCTCCCAAGGAGCTATTTTGTGACCCTTGACTCAGTGCCATCATTCTTACCTTTAAATCAGAAAGTCATGGGTTCCAGCCTATGTTCAAGATTTGAGCACATAATCATGGCTGACACTGCAGTGCAACATTGAGGGAGTGTTGCATTGCCATAGGTGCTGTCTTTACAATGAGACATTCAAACTGAGGCCCCACTTGTCCGCTCAGATTTATAGTAAAGATCCCATAGCACAATTTGGTGTCCTTGCCAACATTTATCCCTCAGCTGTGGACAGATTAATTGATTGTGTTTACCCATTAAATAACAGTAACTACACTTCAGAAAATGTAATTAATTGACTGTAAAGTGTTTTGGGATGTCCTGTGGGTGTGAAAGGTCCTATATAAATGCAAGATCTTCCTTCAGACAGTCATCATTGATGGGTTACTCAACTATCAAACCTAAGCCCAATAATATGTTCAACAAATGTACACTTTCCAGCAGGGTTATTGGATAGCATGGAAAGGAGGGAAGTCTAGCTATTTTTTTTCTTCTCCCTACCTAGCAGAGGGGCACCAAGGGCAATTGTAGTATCTTGTTAATGTCAGCTAATTTAGCACAGTCAAGAGATCAAACCTGGAACCAACATGGTGTGCATGGTTTATTACCACAAAGAAAATTGGAATGGAGAGTAGAGGCAGAGCAGGGCGAGGAAAGTGAACTGGAACAGAGAGAGGTCCAATATTGGGAGGATGCGACAAAGATGTATTAGACAGTTTTCCCAACACACAAAGAAAAACAATCACATGATGAACTCCTATCAATAGTGGATAAGTATAATTAATATAAGTACCACCTGATTGGTTCAGTTGGATGTAATTTGGTGTAACTTAGAGTTTCTCATTTTTCTTTTTCAAGGAGCATGAAGATATTGCTTGTCCAAGATATCCTATTCAATGTACATTCAATTGTGGTGAAAATTTGTTAAGAAGTGAGGTGAGCAATACTTGGGTGACAAAAATAGCACTTTTGCATAGTGATGAATTAAGTGAATGTTGTTAATATTTTTGATTTTTATGACCATATTTTTCAGTTTTTCTCAGTTTCCTATCAAAATGCACCAATATCCAGTTCCAGTTAACTCCCTTGCAACAGAAACTCAAATAAAATGACTTAGATGGGTTCTCTACTATGGGATATTGGTGGTATTTATAGATAGTTTACAGATGATTAATTGATTAATCAAATTATGATCATGTTAAAAAAACAAAAACAAGTCTTATAACATTGTATATCTCGCTATGTCACCTATACAGCGTTATAGATTATTAACAAAAATGTAGTTTGACATAAGGTTTTATCTCTTCTACATCTATCTATTTTTTAAAAAATCTTAAATATAGCACACACTTCCTTTTATATGTGACACTTACACTCTGTCAGACTTTAGCCATCACACTTAAGCAGATCCTCTGAATCACCATCAGCAATGCGATGGAAGGCCTGTTAGTAATATATCAGAAGTCTTGCAAGTAGCTTGCTCTTCCTGTGTCACATTTATTTCTTGTAACATTTTTATTCCACCACTATTATTAATTCATGATTTTCTCTAATGCTTCAATTGCCCTATTTATTATTCTGAGCTGTGATTCCGTCTTGAGTCAGTTCTCCTAGCTGAGCCTCCAAACTAGGTTGCACTGTGGCACTAATCTATTGGTTAAACGTACCTGTGGTTGGCTTGGTCTCCCTACGGTTGGCTTTGTTTGCTCTGCCAGTACTCACATGTCTGTTGGACTGCAACCCCCCCCCCTTGTTGCCAACTGTAACTCCTGCCATTTCTCTTCCCATCTGATCATTCCCACAGCTGCAGTATTCCCCTTTCATTGCCACTGCATTCTACCCAATTTCAGCTACCACAACTCATTCCATTTCCATTGCCACTGCCTGCCCTGTTAAACCTGCAATAGTGGCTGCATTTGCACCCCCCTGATTCTTGGAGCAGGTCCCAGCCAAGGGGTTGGCTTGCACCAGGGAGATGCCAAGGCCATGCTAATGACCTGAACCCAGAACCACTGGTGGGTTCAGATCAAGCAGTGTGTGCATTCTGCCTGTTTAGCACCTGGAGGGAGAAGAATATTGTAGTTGATGTGTACTAGAAGTAGAAATAGATAGCCTATGTTAGTATACTATTCCATGGGCACCAGGCACCCTTTATGACCTTGTAGGACAGCAAAGTCTACGGACAAGCTATGTAGAAACTAAATGTAGTTCTCTTCTATCTCCCTGGTCAAGAATGGCTAACTCAGCGCAGACCAAGGATCAAACTTTTCTGTTTTTCATGGCTAAGTACCATGTCATACAGTGTATTTATCCAGTGAGCCATCTGACATCTTTTATAATTCTGTTTTAAACTGTTTCCCTCTTACATCAACAGACTAATAGACCTATTGTCATGTGCACTAATAGTTGTGCTTGTAACTGAAAGGGATGGACTGTAATTCTAAGCTGGCATCATTTGGTGAGTGTTTCCTGTGTAAAACATATGGATGGTGCCTCAGCACTTTGATATTGAATCACCTCACAGGCAAGAATCTCGACAGATGCTTTTCGATAGTTAAACTGCCACTTCACCAAAACATGGCAGAGAATTCAGCCTGTGTTTGAAAACATCAGCACATAGCTTGAGTAACATTAATGATGCTCCAGGGTTGAATTTTCCAGTATAAATGTGAAATTATTCCCTTCTATCTGAATTTCTAATGTATATTGAATGTTTTGTTAGTAAACTTTAGGGCTAAGTACTTATAATTTCCAGCACTCAGACGTATCCCCAACACCTAGTATGTGTCCTAGGATTTTCATTCGTAAATTGTTTTGTTGTTCCTATTCCAAAATCATCTCCACAGAACATTCTGTTGATCTGTTTCTGAAGAACAGATGTGCTAATTTGCTGCAGCAAGCTTAACTCCTGTGTGGTGCAAAATATTAGTTTCTGTCCTTTTCATTTCTGAACCCAGACTTATGAGATGATACAGTCAGCAGAGTTTTGAATAAATGGATCTATATAAAATGTAAAATATGTTTAAGGAGTCAAAATCCATGGTGCATTTCCATAACACAAACTGGCCATTACAATAAGTTGGGAATAAATTCATGAGTCTGAGAGAAATATATCTCTCAAACTGAAAGAGCAAGAAATGGTCTCTTCAAATTGGGGCTAAGTGAGTATGAAGGGTGCTTTTCTCTAGTATATCCCTTTCTGTAACTTACCAAGGATTGCTTTAAAATGAAACAAGCAATAGAAAAGTGTTCATTGATTCTGTTATCTTGATTACCATAAAGAACACTTTTCCCCCTTAAATAGGAAGGGCTCTGTCATGCATTCATAATTATTTTATCAAGGAGCAGTCCTCTAACATATTCAGATAGTCGCAACTGTTATTATCCATACTGAGCTGGTATTTCAAAATAAATGTTGTTCTTTGTAGCTTGACTCACACCTGACTAAATGTCCAGAAGCTGAAGTGGAATGTAGCTACAAAAAGTATGGTTGCCATGTCAGGGTAAGCAAGGATATTAATTGGCAAATGACCAGTATTCAGTACTTAAAATCATATAACCATATGTAATTCTGGCCCTTTTTTTTTAACAGGAAAAACGGAGGAAGGTAGAGGAGCATGAACATTCTTGTTTAAATGAACATTTGTTGCTCGTTGTTACAAACAATATTAAATTAGAAGAACAGGTAATACTTTCTGAAAAGTACTTTCATATTATTACCCCCCAAGTGGTTGTCCTTGCTCCTGGACTCGCTGTTTAATCCTTCCAGGCTTTAGATCTCCCATCCTCAGAATTCTCCAACTCCCTATAAAACCTAGATCCCAGGATTCTCTTTCAAGAGCTCACAAATCCCTACACTGCCTTCCAGACCCCTAGAAACACCCTCAGTGCTCGCAATCTCAGGAACTCTACACCCAGTGTTCTCTGATCCCACATCTGCCTCCACTACACTCAGATACTGGGACTTTCCTTCCAAACAAATCCATTGTTTTCAGATCCCTGTACTTCTCCCTCCTGTAAGATTTGATTATGGGTCACAGTTTACCCAAAAGGGTTGAGGAGTTACAAACAGTTTTCTTGAGGAGTGACAGTTCAAATACAACACATAATCATAGTAGACATCCAATCAGTAACAGGTGAGAACAGTTTACCAGCCCTGGATCGGATAGATGGATGACGAGGCTGAACAGTATGATCTTTGCAGCCTGCTGTAACATTCTCTTCTTCGGTCGTCTCTTGAGCTGGTTGAGGTGTTAAGCTGAAGCTAGCATGGAACCACCTTGGGGAGCTCTCTTCCATCTGCCTTCCTTCCCTTCTCAACTGCCCGCTTATATAACTTATTTTAGGGGCCAGTGTATACCTCATGTCAATTATTTGTTTAATTATATTTACTCATTCAATTTCCCAATTATAGGAGAATAGATGCCCAAGACAAATGTTTCCTAACCTAGGCTCCAACCCCACAAGATAATTCCCTTACTTATCTCTTGTATGGACATCTTGTTACTTTCCTACAGACAGTTTGTTTAAATATCATGAGGCTCCTTTCCCAATCTCTTATCAGTCCAGCTAAGCCTGCACAAAGTCCTCTTTCTACATTATGTCCTTGGCCCACATGTCCTTGTGGAAAAACCTCATCTAACATGATTAACATTGTTCTGTGTCAGTTCAGGCAGACTGCTAAGGAATTTCCATTAATTAGCTTATAATTCTATAACACCATGATTTCTGACACTACATTCCCAGAAAACCTTTTCATAGTGCTTCTAGAGCCCTGAATCATCCACAGATCACAGACCCAGGAGTCTCCTCAAAGCATTACCAGACCTACATTCCAGTACCTCCATAACATTGTCCCTCTTCCCAGTGCTTCCGGAATTTAGGGCCAGCACTAATGCTAATAAATCAATTAAAGGTAATACTACTTGGTATGATTAAGTGAATGCTCTTATAAAATCTCTGACTAACAGTGAATAATAGTCTCAGATATCAGTTTGTATGTTTATAGCGCAAACATTCAGTTCCAGAGTGCCCATTTTCTTTAGGTGCCACAATACCCTTAGAGGTCCAAAATGGTATCTACAGCGGGGTGCAAGAATGCAGCTTACCACCACCTTCTCAAGGGCAATTAGGGATGGGCAATAAATGCTGGCCTAGCTAGCGATGCCCACATTGCATGAAAGAATTAAAAAAACCTCATCAATCAGAACTCTTACCTGACATTCATAGCTTCACCTCACCTTCAAACACTTAGCACTACTGCAAGATTCACACCCACATCTCTCAACTTGCACAGCTATTCCACTGACAGCCACATCATCCAAGCAGATTGCAGCACACTCACTGACACACTTCCCTCTTTCTTACAGGAAAAGGTGGCGCACAGCTGGAGGCAAAGCAAATTAACAGACAGGGGAGAGGCATGATTGCACGTCCTCACATTCCCCCTGCATCTCTTGCCCAAAACCTTCAATCTTTGCCCCCTAGTCCTTATACCATCAATTAATGGGAACAGTTTTTCCTTGTCCAACTTGTCTAAGTCTGTTATAATCTTGTACACCTATATCAAATCTTCTTTTAATCTCCTTTGTTCCAGGGAGAACAACCCCAGCTTTTCCAACATAACCTTGTAACTAAGATCCCCCATCCCTGGAACTATTCTGGCAAATCTCCTCTGCACCCTCTCAAGGATCCTCATATCTTTCCTGAAATGTGGTGACAAGAACTGGACTCAATACTCTAGTTGGGGCCTAACCAGAGCTTTATAAAGGTTCAGCATAACTTCCCTGCTTTTGTACTGAATGTCTCTATTTCTGAAGCCCAAAATCCCATATGCTTTGCTAACCACTCTCATATGTCCTGCCACTTTCAAAGATCAATTCACATGCACCCCCATGTCTCTCTGTTCCTGCACACTCTTTAGAACTGTGCCACTTAGTCTATATTATATCACCCGATCCCTTCTGCCAAAATACATCACCTCACACTTGTCTGTATTAAATTCCATTTGCCACTTGTTTACCCATTGTGCTAGCCTATCTATGTCCTGTTGCATGCAATTCATATCATCCTCACTGTTTCCTACTCCTCCAAGTTTGGTATCATCGTCAAATTTTGTAATTCTACTCTGTATTCCAAGATCCAAGTCATTTATATACAGCAACAAAAAAAAAATAACAGCCTACACAGGCTTTCCATGAATAACTCATCTATGATGCCTGTAACCGTAACCCCAATTCCCTGTCCACCAACATCCCACAGTTTACCTTCCCTCTGTCACTGACCATTACAGCATCCACATGGTCACAACGCAAAAATAAAAGACATCATGAAATAAGCATTCCAAACCAAATTTATAAATCATCCCAGTGGCAGCAGCATGGCTAGCGGAAGGCTGCTGACTTTCAGCATGGGAGACTGCAGATGGCCTTGAGCAGCTGAAAGTCAGCTTCAGACTGCACCATTTTGCCATGGGCTAGCTGGCTGTCAGGTAACAGCAAGGGCATTGGCCGGAGAATGAGAGCAGTCATTCTGAGAGAAGATAGCAGGTATGTGCTCCATGGAGCCACTGTCAATCCCTTGGGCAGCCCCTCAGCAATCTTAGTAATGTGTTGGCGGACTGATTGCTGGACTGCTGCGACACCCTGCAAGCTGTAATCCACAGTCATGGTGACAGCAGTCTGAGCTAACATGGTAGCAGTCTGAGATTCCACTGCAGCATTAAGACATTGGGTGGCTTCTTCTTGTGCCGTACTGGAAGCTGAGACCTCAGCCATCATAAGCTGCATCATGGTTGGGTCCGTAAATGTGCTAATGGAGTTGGCCACCAGTTCCATGCTGGAAATAATGGGCTCCAAGCTCTGTGCAAAGCCCTGGGCAAAGTTAGTACTGGACTCCTCCATACTCCTTGACAGTGACAGCAGGCTTTCTGGCAGGCCTGCCAATGCACCAAGCATTTCATTGTGTATAACCATCTGCCTTCTTCTGTAGTCTGCCCCATCAAAATGTTCACCTGAGTCCTCTGCAGTAGAATTTGTATGCAACCTTGCCCACTGATAAGCTAGCAACTGCACAGTGCTTCCCCCTGTCTTGGCTGTGGGTCACTTGTGCCTGGTGCAGCACCACATCGTTATACTGTATCTATGATTAGATTAGGTTAGATTAGATTAGAGATACAGCACTGAAACAGGCCCTTCGGCCCACCGAGTCTGTGCCGACCATCAACCACCCATTTATACTAATCCTACACTAATCCCTTATTCCTACCACATCCCCACCTGTCCCTATATTTCCCTACCACCTACCTATACTAGGGGCAATTTATAACGGCCAATTTACCTACCAACCTGCAAGTCTTTTGGCTGTGGGAGGAAACCGGAGAACCCAGAGAAAACCCACACAGACACAGGGAGAACTTGCAAACTCCACACAGGCAGTACCCAGAATTGAACCCGGGTCGCCGGAGCTGTGAGGCTGCGGTGCTAACCACTGCACCGCCCAATTTGCAGTCCATTAACTTAAATGGACAGGAATATCACATACATTCTGTTAGGTGCATGTGATACTCCCGACCCAATTTTCTTTGACAATTATTTACCTCCAAGCACAAAAGAGGAAATTAAGCTTAACTTCAGCAAATGTGGTGTCTCTATAGATAGTATGTTTGTTTTTAAAATATGACTCATGGTGAATTTTATAATTTAAAATAGTCACATTATAAAGATTCTAACCTAAAATAATCTTGTTTGCAGCACAGATCTCATCACAATCTTAATGAAAACTAATTAAAAATGTGGTTTTGCTCTGCAAAGGGTCCAAATATTGTGCAAGTGCTATGCTACCATCTAAGTTACATGTAGTGTCAGGATATATGCTAGTGTCAGGATATATGCTGGTGTCAGTGAGTTTTAAGTCAAATGATGGTGTTTCTTCATTATCAGTGTCTTGTTGCTTTTCCACCTGTTCTTCCACTACTACCTGGCCATGTTGCACTTCTTGGCTATCTGAAAGCAAAATGGTACATGGGTAAGGTTGTGGTGAGAAGTGGGGAAAGCAAGGAATGCATGCTTACACCATCTGTAGTTTATAAATCAGAAGATATTGTGGGATGAGGGTGAAGTAGGATGTGAGAAGGACGATTAGGTATGAGGATACTGTCATCTTCTATGGTTTCAACCCCACCACTAACCACGGCCTTAGCAATGGCCACTTCACTGATGGTGAACACCGTCTCCTCTATGGGGGTAAGGACGTGCAATCGCCTCTCCCATGTCTGTTAATTTGCTTTGCCTCCAGCTGTGCGCCACCTTTTCCTGTAAGAAAGAGGGAAGTGTGTCAGTGAGTGTGCTGCAATCTGCTTGGATGATGTGGCTGTCAGTGGAATAGCTGTGCAAGTTGAGAGATGTGGGTGTGAATCTTGCAGCAGTGCGAAGTGTTTAAGGGTGAGGTGAAGTTATGGATGTCAGATAAGAGTTCTGATTGATAGTGTTTTTTAAAATTCTTTCATGGGATGTGGGTTTTGCTTGCTAGGCCAGTATTTATTCCCCATCCCTAATTGCCCTTGAGAAGGTGGTGGTGGTGAGCTGCATTCTTGCACCCCGCTGCAGTCCATGCGGTGTACACCCACAGTGCTGTTAGGAAGGGAGTTCCAGGATTTTGACTCAGCGACAGTGAAGGAACGGTGATATAGTTCCAAGTCCGGATGGTGTGTGGCTTGGATGGGAACTTGCAGGTGGTGGCGTTCCCATGCATCTGCTGCCCTAGGTGGTAGAAGTTGCGGGTTTGGAAGGTGCAGTTGAAGGAGCCTTGGTGAATTGCTGCAGTGCATCTTGTAGATGGTACACACTGCGGCCACTGTGCATCAGTGATGGAGGGAGTGAATGTTGAAGGTGGTGGATGGGGTACCAGTCAAGCAGGCTGCTTTTGTCCTGGATGATGTTGAGCTTCTTGAGTGTTGTTGGAGCTGCATCCATCCAGGCAAGTGGAGAATATTCCATCACCACTTGTGCCCTGCAGATGGTGGAGAGGCTTTGGGGAGTCATGAGGTGAGTTACTCACCACAGAATTCCCAGCTTCTGACCTGCCCTTGTAGCCTCTCTACTTATGTGGCTGCTGCAGTTCAGGTTCTGGTCAACGGTAACCCCGCAGGCTATTGATAATGGGGGATTCAGCGATGGTGATGCCATTGAATGTCAAGGGGAGATGGTTGAATTCTCTCTTGTTGGAGATGGTCGTGGCCTGGCGTGAATGTAACTTGCCACTTACCAACCCAAGCCTGAATGTTGTCCAGGTCTTGCTGCATATGGACACGAACTGCTTCAGTATCTGATGAGTCACAAATTGTGCAATCAGCAGCGAACTACTGTCCATATGATGGAGGGAAGGTCATTGATGAAGCAGCTGAAGATGGTTGGGCCTAGGACGCTACCCTGAGGAACTCTTGCAGTGATGCCCTGGGACTGAGATAATGGAGCTCCAATAACCACAACCATCCTCCTTTGTGCTAGGTATGACTCCAGCCAGTGGAGAGTTTTCCCCCTGATTCCCATTGACTCCAGTTTTGCTTGTGCTCTTTGATGCCACACTTGGTCAAATTATGCCTTGATATCAAGGACAGTCACTCTCACCTCACCTCTTGCGTTCAGCTGTTTTGTCCATATTTGTACCAAGGCTGTAATGAGGTCTGGAGCTGAGTAGCCCTGCCGGAACCCAAACTGAACGTTAGTGAGCAGCTTATTGCTGAGTAAGTGCCGCTTGATAGCACTGTCGCCGACACCTTCTATCACTTTACTGATGATCGAGAGTAGACTGATGGGGCAGTAATTGGCTGGGTTGGATTTGTCCTGTATTTTGCATACAGGACATACCTGAGCACTTTTCCACATTGTCAGGTAGATGCCAGTGTTGTAGCTGTACTGGAACAGCTTGGCTAGGGGCGCAGCCAGTTCTGGAGCACAGGTCTTCCATACTATTCCCGGAATGTTGTCAGGGCCCATAGCCTTTGCAGTATCCAGTGCCTTCAGCCATTTCTTGATATCACGTGAAGTAAATCTAATTGGCTGAAGACTGGCATATGTGATGCTCAGGACCTCAGGAGGAGACCAAGATGGATCATTCACTCGGCACTTCTGGCTGAAGATGTTTGCAAATGCTTCAGCCTTGTCTTTTGCATTGATGTGCTGGGCTTCCCCATCATTGAGGATGGGGATATTTTTGGAGCCTCCTCCTCCAGTTAGTTGTTTAATTTTCCACCACCATTCACGACTGGATGTGGCAGTACTGCAGAGCTTAGATCTGATCTGTTTGATTATTGGTATCTGAGTGATGGGGATGTGAGGCATTGAGCAGTGTCTGAGATAGTGGTCCACTTGGGATATGGCATTTGCAGATGAAATCACAGGCGTTTACCACTCATGTGAGGTGATTGAACTTTTTGTGGCAATGCATCCAGGTACTTGAAGGTTGAACCCTGGCATTGACCACCACAGTTATCTGGCCCCACTGCCTTTTAAGTGTTTGTCTGGAGGGTCTCTGGCCCCCTGTCAATACAGCCCTTCTCTCCTGCTTTGCACCGTCTCCACCAAGGTCTCCAGTGCAGCATCTGAGAATCGTGGAGCACCTGCTTTCCAATGTTGTGCCATCATTCGGTCTATTTACATGTCAGAGTGACTTGTACAAGAACCTTTACCTGCTCCAGTCAAAATGCACCCCCTTTAAGAGGTACAGGCTTGCTTTAATTACTGCTGGCCAGCTTCAACTGATGTAGCCTCTCACGATTTTAGGCCCCCTCCTGAGGCATATTCAACAGCAAGTTTAGAGCTGGCTGCACCTACAGTAATGGTAAGTTGGTGTGTTGACTGCATCACATTGAACGGGTGTGTACTAATCGCACATCCTGAGGCCTGTGCCTGTTTTTGGGGGTCGTCCAATTTAGCCCCCATACTATTTACAATGGTGCTTTAGAAAGAAAGAACTTGGATTTATACGTCATCTTTCAAATCCTCAAAGTCCCAAAGAACTCTAAAGCTGATAAATTACTTATGGAGTTTAGTCATTGTTATGAAGGCAAATATAGTAGCCAATTTGCATTCAGTAATATAAAGTATTTACTCTTAAGATAATTTTGTTTTTTTATTCTTACATGAGGTGTGGACATCGCTGGCAGGTGAGAAGGTGGTGGTGAGTCACCTTCTTGAACTGCTGTAGTCCATCTGGTTTAGGTATACCAACAGTACTGTTAGGGAGTTCCAAGATTTTGACCTAGTGACAGTGAAGGAATGGTGATATAGTTCCAAGTCAGGATGGTGTGTGGCTTGGAGGGGGAAACTTGCAGGTGGCGATGTCCCCATGTGTCTCCTACCCTGGTCCTCCGAGCTGGTAGTGGTCGCGAGTCTGGAAGGTGCTGTCGAAGGAGGCTTGGTGAGTTGCTGCAATGCAACTTGTATATGGTACACACTGCAGCCAATGTGCACTGGTGTTGGAGGGAGGGAATGTTTAAAGTGGTGGATGGGGTGCTGATTAAGCGGACTGCTTTGTCCTGGCTGCTAACGAGTTTCTTGAGTGTTGTTGCAGTTGCACTCATCCAGGCAACTGGAGAGTATTCCATCACACTCCTGACTCGTGCCTTGTAGATGATGGACAGGCTTTGGGGAGTCAGGAGGTGAGTTACTCGCTGTAGAAATCCCAATCTCTGACCTGCTCTTGAAGCCACAGTATTTATATGGCTGGTCCAGTTCAGTTTTTGGTCTATAGTAATGCCAGGATGTTCATGGTGGGGGATTCAGCGATGGTAATGCCATTGAATGTCAAGGGGAGATGGTTAGTTTCTCTCTTGTTGTAGATGGTCACTGACTGCCACTTGTGTGGCGCGAATGTTACTTGCCACTTATCAGCCCAAGCTGAATGTTGTCCAGGTCTTGCTGCATGTGGACATGGGCTGTTTCAGTATCTGAGGAGTCTTGAATGCTGCTGAACACTTCAATCATCAGCCAACATCCCCACTTCTGACCTTATGCTGGAGGGAAGGTCATTGATGAAGCAGCTGAAGATGGTTGGGCCTAGGACACTACCCTGAGGAACTCCTGTAGTGATGTCCTGGGACTGAGATGATTGACCTCCAACAGCCACAACCATCTTCCTTTGTGTTAGATATGACTTCAACCAGTGGAGAGTTTTCCCCTTGATTCGTTATTAATATCGTTACCTTGAGACATATTGAATGTGTTATTTCTATTTATCTCATGTATCCATCAGTTAAACTGGATTTCAAGGTTTGCTGTATAAAACCCAGAATATTATTTCATGGTGGAATCTGGGGAGCTATTCCAGAGATGTCATTAGTTAAGCAGATTCTTGCAGATCACATCTGATTTGGCCCTTTTCCAGATGAATTGGGAAGAATTAGCTTTCATTTCAGGCCATTTATAAAACCATTCCACACTGTAGTTTTGCTTGCGGATTTGAATAAAATACAAGAAAAATCCCACAAAAGGCATTTATAATTCATTTGGGGTCAAAGTGCATGTTCCACACATAAAATTGAAATGTAGGTGAACATACGATAATTGTACCCCATTTGTAAACGTGTTCCCATGGAGCTGAAAAAAAAATTGTTGCTTAATTATGCAGTTTGTCCATTTGCAGTTATTCATGTTATAGTTATGATTTATTCAAATTGCTTTCCATTATTTCTAAATCCTAGATTTTAGATCTGAAAGAAACTTTATGTGAAAGAAATCAAGCCATCACTCAATTAGAAGAACAAATCAACAAACTTGACATTGAGATTAAACAATTAAATGGGCACATTTCCAAAAATGATGATGAAGTCGCAAAAACACAGGTAAGAAATTTCTCTGATGTGATGTGTTCTCATAGATCACCATCTAGGTAAGTAATGCTGTCACACTGTGTTCTGGGTGCATTTTAATGATCACTGTAGGTTTGAATGAAAAAGACTGTTCAACTCTCCTTATTTGAGGAAGGATTTAATTGAGCGGCACAATGGCACAGTGGTTAGCACTGCAGCCTCACAGCTCCAGCGACCTGGGTTCAATTCTGGGTACTGCCTGTGTGGAGTTTGCAAGTTCTCCCTGTGTCTGCATGGGTTTTCTCCGGGTGCTCCAGTTTCCTCCCACAAGCCAAAAGACTTGCAGGTTGGTAGGTAAATTGGCCATTATAAATTGCCACTAGTATAGGTAGGTGGTCGAGAAATGTAGGGACAGGTGGGGATGTGGTAGGAATATAGGATTAGTATAAATGGGTGGTTGATGGTCGGCACAGACTCGGTGGGCCGAAGGGCCTGTTTCAGTGCTGTATCTCTAAACTAAACTAAACTTATTTCATCTCCTCCTTCCAGAACACTAGCCCAGTTGCAGCAACTACCCTCCTGATACAGCATCTGATTGTTTTTAAACCTATTCTAGTTATTGAGCACACTCTGAACAAAGAAATGCTTCCTGATGTGTATTCTTAATTTTACTCTCAGAACCTTAAAGTTCTACTCCCCTGCCCTGCTGCCTGGCATATCCGAGAGTATTAATTTGGATTTACTTTCTCAATAATGAAAGGTTTTGGTAGAGTAGACACAGAGACAGAGGGTTGGATTTTGTTCCCAGCTCGACGTTGGGTTCTGTGTTGGGGGTTGTGGGGCGGTGGTGCTGGAACATTGGAGCAGCAGCGGCTGCCGCGGATTGACGCTGGGATTGCCTGGCCCGATTTTCCTGGCAGCAGGGAAGCTCTGTGACGGCCCCTCCGCCACTCTGTGACGGAACCCGACTTAGCACATTTAAATAACATATTTGCATAAATTAAAATATAAACTGCAGCGATCTTGCCTTCAGTTCCCGATCCTCAGAGCGATGAGCGGCACTCGCGCATCTTCAACTTCCCGTCCAGGGAAAGCTGGCACCACCGAGGTGGGTAAGGGGTGAACTCCGCACTCTGATGGGTGGGGGTTAAGGGGTGAACTCCGCACTCTGATGGGTTGGGGGGGAGGGATGAACTCCGCACTCTGATGGGTGGGGGTTAAGGGGTGAACTCCGCACTCTGATGGGTGGGGGTTAAGGGGTGAACTCCGCACTCTGATGGGTTGGGGGGGAGGGATGAACTCCGCACTCTGATGGGTGGGGATTAAGGGGTGAACTCCGCACTCTGATGGGTGGGGGTTAAGGGGTGAACTCCGCTCTCTGATGGGTTGGGGGGGAAACAGGTGAAATCTGCGTTATGTTGTGCTGTTTGCAGGGCTGACAGCCTTTTCAAAATGGCGCCAGCACCTGCTACTTCCAACAGGTGACGCCGTGACGGCGTTGCTGAGGTCGCTCTGCCATGTGATTGAGGGGGAGGCAGCCACTGTGAATATGTAAAATGGCTGCCTGCCGTGTAATTGCGATGGCACGTGTCACGTGGTGGATGGCCGCCATGTTCAGGAAGACAAAATCCAGCCCAGTGTTTCCACTTGTGAGGAAGAGCCAAACTAGTGGCCATCAATATAACAGTCACCAAGAAATTAACTGGGAATTCAGAAGAAACTTCTTTGCCCAGTGAGTGGCAAAAATGTGGAACTCACTACCACAGGGAGTGACTGAAATGAATAGTAAGAATGCACTTAAGGGGAAGCTAGGCAAGCATATGAGGGAGGAGGGAACAGACAGTTATGCTGATAGAATTAGATGAGAAAGGATGGGACGATGCTCAAGAGGAGCATTGTAGGACTTTTAAAAAGGGGGTCTCACTTTCCTCTCAGGTCCTGACCCCGTACTGAGTATCAATCGCATGAAACAGCCTTTGGATACAATTTCCACTGTATGTGGAACACTTTTATTAACTCACTAAGCAATAGTATATGCTTACAACACCAGTTATTTAGCAGACCCGCATACAGGAGCTCATTCCTGGGTGGTTAGGCCCGCTGAACGAATTCCTCCGCTGACTTCCTGTGACTGACCAAGTCACACTTCCTGGTTGCAGCAACAATGTCCTTGTGAGCTGTGCCTTTTGTACCCCTTTCTGACCCTGGTTCCTCAACATATATAAGGTAATGTTTTGAATTGGGTCATCTGATTGGGTTTCAGTGCTTTATCAATCCCACCCTGGCTATGCAAGACCACCTGCATATGATCATATCCTGCTCTCAGCAGGGTGAGTTCTTAGGTGCAAACCACCCATGGAGGTTATATCTGCACCTTGATAAGTTGAGAAGGAAACCATTCACACATATTTCAAAGGCTGCGTTTGCTGACAACGCAACCAATAAGTGGTGCAGTACTTGCACATGCGCAAATGCAGCCTCATGCACTGAAATGTCACTGTCTGCGACATTTTTGGCAGCTGCCAGTAGTAAAGATGGCACTGCTCAATTTATCACAAAAACAAATGCCCAAAGTGGCTGCGATCGCCACCTCCATCCCACCCCCCAACAGTACCCCGCTCCGTCCTGCCATCGTGCTTTTCTTCGCCACTGCCTGCTGTGCTCGTCTGCTCACCACTTCTCCCCCATTGGCCACTCACTCCCCGCTTCACCGTCTGTGTGTGTGTATGTGGGGGGCCCTTGTTCAGTTACATTGTCTTTTATTTTTAAAAGTCCCATATGAGCCCTAGCGATGATGTCTTCGGTCAGTATTCTTCTCCCTTCATCCCAATGTCTTTCGCCTCCACGTTTTTACCACTAGGTGAGCTCCACACGCTGGTCCACACCAGAACTGGTGACATTTTACTTATGAACAGAAATGCAGGAGATATTAACAAATGCCTAACAGCATAACAAAAATACAAGAGATATCCAAATGCCTCACAGCATAAATGCCAGTATGGACTGGTTGAGCTGAATGGAATGTTTCTGTGCTGTCTATTCTGTGTATTTCTATGTAATCTCATTAAGAATCTCATATACCTCTAAGAGGTCCCTCTCAGATGTCACTTTGAGTTTACCTAAGTAATTCCTCATGGATCTTCCTTCCGAAGTTAGAAATATGCCTCATTGCTCTCCTCTGCATTGTCTCTAGGGTCCAGATTCTCCTCTATATTACATTGAACAAGGTGTACATAATATGAGGACTGTATAGGGCACTATTTGGATACAGTATGGCTTCTGGGGATTTAAAATCAACTGATTAGGCAGTAAAGCTTTATTTAGACATGATGGCCTGGATTAGCTATTAAATTACTGCTCATTGTGGAACTGGAGGAGTAAACAGAATAAAATGCACTCTTAAAGACTACTGTCTGAATTCCTCTACTATAAGCTGCACCAGAATTCCAAAAGAACACCAGTTCCCTTTGTAGCCCATTCTGCAGCATTTGAATGGAGTCTGGGGCATGGATAACCCTTCTGCTCCAGTCCCCTCCATTTCCATTACAGACCTGGCCTAGATAGTTTCTGTCACTATGTCAATAATGATAAGAACTCCCTGAGGATATTGAAGAGGCCATTCTGTGTGCTGCTGTCAAAGATGGGTGTTTCTTTACCTGCCTATTAATCATTTTAGTACTTTGGGGTGTAAGTTATGAGTTATGCTGCTACTTTTACTTAGCTGTGCTCAAAGGACTCCTTTGCTCTATGAATATGGATTTCTCAGTGGGACTACCTTTTCCCACCACTCAGTCATCAGGGCCTATAAAGCAAGGAAGTCTTCATAGGCAAACCACAGCACGAGGAGGGTGCAGATGAAGGAGAGCCAGTAGCCCCCTGCCAGAGTAGGGAGACCCCATCTATTGGATGGTGTATTAGCCCCATTTTGACAACTATGGAAGTGGGAAACCACATTTTCACTCCCTGCGTCCATAGTTGTGAATTTGGAAAATCAAAGCCCTCTACATACACACTCAAATGCATGCAAGAACTACTGACCTCCCATTGCCAGTGTAACTTTAATGACTGAAATGAGATAATTATCATGTCAGGTTTTCTTTCCCAGTAATTACAAAGTGAATGACGGTACAGCCACCAACTTTAAAAGCTTAGCTTTTAGGTTAGGGCTTTACACCAGCTGATTTTATGCTGTTGCAGATGCCCATCCTTACTGGACTACTTGCTAACATTGCACTGATATGTGTTTTTACACTCAATAAGGTGCTGTACTAATGCCAAGAGTGCAGTGTACAAAGCAGCATAGCTGGTTTACACAGTCGCTGTTTTATTGGTCTGAAAGTTGTCTATTCACATTTACAACTGTTAATTCTGGCTTCCTTATCCTAGCTGCAAACTTTGAGCCACAGAAAGCTGGTATGAGGAAGCCAGATTTAGTAGCACAAATGTGGGGAGCTGGCTCCTGGATCCCGGACTGCCAGGATATGTTCAAAAACAGCTTTAGATTCTTTCCAGGATGTACAGTTTATGAGGTTGGTTGATATGCCACACAAGGATGTGCAAAATGGGGCTCGGAACAGGCCTAAGGTGATAGACGTGGTTAAAAACATGTGTCTCTGATTTGACCGTTTGTGCCTGATAGGTTCACAGGTTGAGAGGTGCAGATGCAGGACATATTGCCTGCCCATTCTTCTGATCAGAAGAGATACATAAGGACAAGTAACCTGTGGGAAATAAACTAGAATTCCACAAAGATTCCAGGTTTAAACCAATAGAACACAATATCCCCTACTCAATGTTGAAAGTGTTTATTTCAATAACTCAACTAAAGCTTTGAAAATAAGGAAAACAGCCATAAAAGATTGCGTGGCTATCTGTAAAATAAAATTTTATTTTCTTTACCTCGACAGTGATACAGAGGAGGGTTCTTTCTATCTCAAATTACACTGAAACAGTTCAACCAGGGACGAAATAGCAATTATTTTTTATGTTCTTTTGCATGTAATTGCATGAAAAACAGAAAGCTGAGAAAATCTGGATTCAGTCATATTATAGAAATAGCTAAAATAAGCAATAAAAGCCAGAAACTCCCCAAAAATCAAAATTACTGACAGCTTCATAACTCATGCAGTCATAAGCAAGAAATATTTGCCGTAATTTGCCAGGGCTTATGTTTGTTCCAAGTTCTTTTACACAATTCTGGCTCTGGAGTGAGACTATGCACTACCTGAGAGAAACAGCACAGCAAGGGGGAAGCCTTGATTTGACTACTATTATCCGTACTGAGGGATTAAAAGGTGTAATCCATTTATTTGAAATCTCTGACTCTTTCAGTAATTCATTATAGGTGAGATGTTTTGGCGTGACAAAGCACCATACAAAGGCAAGTATTTAGTTAAACACAGTGATTATCTCAAAGTCACTAAACGTTTGGTGTGAAGGGCCTTATGTTTTACCTACATGGGGTCACAGATCCCGTCAGCACCCATGCTAACAAAGAAAAAGATTAAAAATGTAATTAAACTACTTCGATGCTTGTATTACAAGATGAAAATGAATTTTTAAACCTAAAAGTGAAACAGTATTAAACCTAAGGCACACTTGTGGTATAAACAGACTACTACACCATGTGCTGAAGCATTTGTTTTATTGTTGTTATTCTACTCATAAACCAGACTTGTTGAATTGTTAAAAATTATGTGATTAACATTTTGACACTTATCCTGTATTGTATTCTTCATGTATAAGTTGTACATATGTGTGGGTCATTATGCTACTTGGTTACTGAAAGAATTAAGCAAAGCTATAATTACCGGCATGCTGATTTCTTTTCTTCCTTAATCCATACTGTTTTACTTATTTCAATATATTGTTGCATTCAAACAGAAAATGCTGGCTGGGCAAGCTGACAAAATAATAACCATTGAGCAGCAATCACAACAATTTTGCAGAAGATTAGATCAAGAAGGAAAAAATGAAATCTCAGCACTGAAGGAAATCATTAATGTGTTGAAGGAAAAAGTGGAGCGTGCTGAAAATAGCATTGCATCACTCGGTCTGTATTACGTTCAACTTTTGTTTTTTTCTCGTTAATAGTGCATTTTGTATTTTTTATTTTAAAGTTTTTTTCATTTAATGTAAATTTGACACAGTGTTGTCAGTTTTAAGGGTAATATTCTACTGACGGGCAGCCATAAAGGCGGGGCTAAAGTGTGGCGAGTCGAAGAGACTTAGCAGTTGGCAGGAAAAAAGACAGAAGCGCAAGGGGAGAGCCAACTGCGAAACAGCCCTGACAACCAATTTTATCTGCAGCACCTGTGGAAGAGTCTGTCACTCTAGTATTGGCCTTTATAGCCACTCCAGGCGCTGCTCCACAAACCACTGGCCACCTGCTTACCCATTGTCTCCCGAGGCAAGGAGGCCAAAGAAGAAAGAAGATTCTACTGAACTATGCAAAATTCACCTAAATTGGCATTATGAGTGGAGAATTATACTTATGAATGTAGAATTATACCCACAATACACTCAGGCAGACACAGGAGCATGTTTTGCGCAAATGCTCACTTTTAAGCTTGTCTCCAAATTGTGGTTCTAAAGCATAAATATGGCAACATTAGGTGATTTTGGAGATGCTATTTGTATAAGATATCTTTCTTTATAACATGTATAATTCCAAAGCAATTTAGTAGAATGTACTTCCTCTTTAACATGAGGATTACATAGTACTAAATGCTGATGCATTTCATCATGGTAAATACAAGTTCCTAAAGGGGTTTCTAATGTATCAAATTTAGTAGATCCAAATAATATGTATGTAGTCTGGCATCCCTAGGCTGTTGTGAATTTCTGACCCTGAAAAATATGGTTATTGAAGGGTCCACAATTCACTCTTTCTATGGGTGTGGAAGGAACATGGGAACAGAAGTAGGCCATTCAGCCCCTTGGGCCTATTCTGCCATTGAATTAGATCATGATTGACCTGTATCTTAACTGCATTTACCCACCTTTGTTCCATATCCCTTGATACACTTATCCAACAAAAACCCATCAATGTCAGTTTTGAAATTCATTGACCTAGCATCCACAGACTTTTGGAGGAGAAAGTTTCAGATTTCCGTTGAAATGTGTTTAAAAAGTATCTCCTGATTTTACTCCTGAATGGCCTATCGCTAATGTTAAGATTGTGTCCTCAAGTTGTGCATTCCTCCATCAGAAGGAATAATTTATCAATGTTTACCTTTTCAAATTCTTTAATCATTTTAAATACCTTGATTCGGAGTCTCCTGCTCCTGCTGATTGTTTCACTCTGTCACTGCTGCTGACTCTCTCACTCCTGCTGGCTCACTAATGCATCAACCACTTTGTATTATCTATCATTTTATAATTATGTCACAGAAACGGTATCAGCCTGTCACAGAATCAACATTGTTTTGCTGTTGAAATGGGCCATATAATGCTACATAATTCTAGTGGTCTTGGCTATTAATAACTTGAGTATATATAGTTATACAGCTAATAATATTTAGAAATTTGTGTACATTTTAAAGGCATAAATTTGATAATGTGTATCTTTTCTACTTTAGTCACTTTTGAGCCCTGCCTGAAGCAACATGATTTATTGCTAAAAGCACATAAGGAACTTCTGGAAAAGAATAATGAAAGATTTCGAGTTTTAGAAGCTACTGGCTACAATGGCAAACTGATTTGGAAGATCTGCAATTACAGAATGAGAAAGCAGGAAGCTGCAGATGGTCGCACTCCTTCTCTTTTTAGCCAGCCCTTTTACACTAGTCGTTGTGGATACAGGTTATGTGCTAGAGCATACATAAATGGAGATGGAACAGGCAAAGGGACACACTTATCTTTGTTTTTTGTGGTTATGAAAGGTGAGTATGACTCTCTGTTGTTGTGGCCATTCAAGCAAAAGGTCACCCTTTCCCTGCTTGACCAGGGTCCAAAGAAGAATCACATTGTAGAGCTCTTTAAGGCCGATGCCAGCAGCACTAGCTTTCAAAAACCCGTTTTGGAAATGAATATTGCATCTGGATGCCCAAAGTTTGTGCCTCATACTGTACTTGAAAGTGGGAAGACTGCAACGTTTATAAAAGATGACACATTATTCATCAAAATCATTGTAGATTTATCTGATCTTGAAGATCTATGAAAGGATTTCCAGAAATTGATAACTATTTATGTGATTCAAGGAAGAAATTTGCACACAAACTAATGAATCGACATTGTTCAATATTGAGAATTATCAATAATTAGAGATGTATTTTATTTGTAATTTTTGTATTTCTATTTTTATATTAAACATAATTATCTTCATACAAACCCTTGATTTTTTGAATATTGATCAGTGTATTATCCAGTTAGTGTGATTATTTTTAATATTTAAATTGGGCTCTGTAGCACCGCTGGATTACGCTACAGAAGATGGAGGTCCTCCAAGTGGGGCATGCAACACTTTCGGTCACCTCCAGCATGACCTGTGCAGTTCTCCATGCTGGGAAGGACACCTGTGCGGGTGTGTTGTGCATGTGGCTAGATCATGACATCAAATAGTCGTACTGGCTGACTTAATAAACAATTTACAAAGTTGGACCATGCAGGTCCACTCAATGTATTCACTCATCACTTTATCAAAGAACATGTGTACTGCTATAAGAGAGTCACACTACTAATATTATTTAAAGGGCCAGCCATCCAACTTGCAAAAAAGGGGATTAAGGGGATTTACACAACTTCTGCCATTGCAAAGTTTGTGGAAGTACTGTGGATTATTTTTGGCGATGTTGTGTTGAGTTTCTGCATTTGGCAGGGAATATTGCTGCATCCTCACAAGGAGAGCAGAGGATTTGGTGACATGTCCACACAAAGGCTGCAACAGGCATGGGGCTGCAGTTTCAGTGCCTCTAGGTCCGCATCATGACAGGGAGATAGAGCAGAGGCTGCAGAGAGAGGAAGCTCTGTGCAGATGGACGATGAGAAAGAGAAAATGAGGCTTCTGCAGTGCCCTTACTCTGTAAGGGCTGCCTGTGAGCACCTACACTGAATCCAGTTCACTTAAAAGGCATCCCTTCAGCACAATTTCTCCACCATACACCACCTTCCCATTCTTTTGCAATGTCCCGTCAGTGTCCTCTTGGCTAGAATCCTGCAATACGAGCCTCCAACAAAAAGCTTGCCATGACATCTCTATCAAACAACACATCCAACGATACAAGCAAAAAAGAGCTGTTCACCTTTGTGCATTCCCTTAATGCCTGTCTTGCAGGTGCCTTTGCCTGAGTCCTAGTACTCCAATGCAGTGCTACCACAGTGGCTGCTGCAAGGCTGATGGCTTTCACTGGGGGAGACTGCAGATGACCTCAAGCAGCTCTGGGGCTTGAATGTCTGGCTTTGAATTGCACCACCTCAGGATGGGTGGCTGGCTGGCTGGGAGGCAATAGCAAGGGAATTGGCGCACTGCCAGTGGTGGGAGCATGAATGCTGCCATCCTGAGAAATGACAGATGTTCGTGCCCCATAGTACCACTGCCACTCCCTTGGGGAGGTGCCTCAGCAATCCTAGAGCACAGATTGTTGGGTTGACGCAAGATCCTGTCTGTCCCTTTGAGCACTGAGCTCGGCAGCCATGACGGCAGCAGTCTGAGCCTGCACTGCAGCAAGCATTGATCTCAAGACTTCTGTTTGAGCTTCCACCTGTACTGTGACTCCAGTACGTGCTTATGCCCAGTGACTCACCACAAGCAGATCCCAACTCTTTAGTAGTCTCTAAGGTACACGCAGTTCCAGTACCTGAGACAGTGGCTATGAGTTCTGATCAGGTGATGGCACCTCTTCATCAGTGGTGTAGGATTGCTCTCTCTTCCTCCCTGGGCTGCTGGCAACAGTTCTTGGGTATTTGAAAGCAGAAGGGGAGGGTTGGGGTGAGCGAAGGGAGGGCAAAGATACAAAGCAAGAGGGCCATGGTCACACCATCTGCAGCTTGCAGCATGAGGGTAAAGTGGGATTTGAGAGGAGGCATAACAACAGTAATATACCATCACCCTGAATGTTTCGTTGACACTGGATGATATGGTCTCTATTGAGCCGGCTGCATGATGCAGAGTACCATCTCCTCTGTCAGACTCAGGGGTTGAAGGCGACCCTGGCCTCAGCTGGTTCTCTGCTGCTCCCTGTGATTATGGGCCACTTTGTCCTGCAAGAGAGAGGGAAGAATGTCAGTGATTGTGTTGCAGTGGGCCTGATTTTCAAAGCCCACTGAATCCAGGAACAGCAGCAAGCGCCTTTTGAATGTCACATTCTCGGAGGTCGGCACTGTGCTGCCGCCTCTGGAATGCAAAGTTAATTTCAAAGTGCCGCCAGCAGGGAGGGAACAGGTCGGGTGCATGTCTCCAATTAAGTGCCTGGTAATCTCATTGAAGAGCTCATTAACAGGCTTGCCAGTATCAGTGAACAATTTTTGAATGCTGGGAACGGGGAAGATGCCATGGGGGGGGGAGCATGACAGGTTTATGAAGGTGTGAACAGTGTGGCGGGCCATGAGGGCTATGGGAAGGGCTGATTGAAATAAAGCAGAGGCCGCAAATAAAGCTCAGCTACTTCAGACGTGCCTCAGTGTAGCTATTGCTGCAACTGGAACAGTTACTTTTCTCAGTGGTGAGTGGCAGGAATCTGGAGAGAAAAATGAGCCTGCTGGCATCACTTGGGCACTTGGGATTGGCAGGGGAAGCCCTGGTGAATGAACAAATCCCAGCTGAGGGAGTTCAGATGGGAACAGGCTACTCTGACATTGGACAGAGCAGCCAGGATGAGCTGTGGCAGATGCAACCTCCTGGGCAGCAGGAGGCCAGAACACAGTGGGGTGCTGCAAGGGGAGGAAGGCGCTACCCAAGACATCATGTGTACAGCCCAAGAGTCAGCTACCTACCAAATGGCAGATCCCCAGTGCCGTAGGAGGCTGCACCTGTCCAGGCACATGGTCTCGGTCCTGTGTGCTCTGATCCACAATGACCTGAGGTCTCATGGCTCCCATGGCAATCCCCTATCTGCAGCCGTCAAGGTTTCAGTTGCCCTAAACCTCTATGCAATCGGGTCGTTCCAGAGTTCTGCTGTGGATTTAGGTGGCACCTGACAGTTGGCAGCCCATCAGGCAGGTCATGGATGCCATTTTCAGGAGGGCAGGGATCCACACTCACTACGACACAGATGGGCCTGCATAGCCACAGAGGGCATTGGGTTCAGCCTCCATCGCTGGATTCCCCCAGGTGCAAGGCATCATCGTTTGTGCCAATGTGGCCATCAAGGCACCCAGTGACCAGCCAGTAAGATTCATCAACAGTAAGGGCTTTCACTTCCTCAATGTCCAACTGGTCCAAGACCACAGCAAGAGCTTCCTCTATGTATGTGCTCATGTTCCTGGCAACTCCCATGACTCCTTCATCCTCCACCAGTCCAAGCTGCCTCAGTCCTTCACTACATCCCCAAAAGTGCATGGCTGGCTCAAGGAAATCCCTGGAACAGATGGCCACTGACCCCTCTACAAGAGCCCCAGACAGAGGCACAGAGGCCAAACAACCAACACCACCTGCTCAGCAGGCCAACCACTGAGCAGGTCATTGGGTTTCTGAAGATGAAATTCCGGTGCCTGGATTGGTCTGGTGGCACCCTCCCATACTCTCCTGCAAGGGTCTCGGTCATTGTGGTGGTCTGCTGCGCTCTCGATAACATGGCCCTCCAGACAGATGTGGACCTTGAGGACAGTGAGGACCTGGAAGGAGACAGCTCATCAGAGGAGGAGCAGATGGTAAGAGGGGGCGGAGGGGGATAACACTAAACAGAGCGGTGCCCCGGTGCACAACGAGGTGGCTTCCTCCTGCTACCCTCAGGGAAGAGGACCACCTCCTCTTCCTCATGGCCTCCAACATTAGATCCAGATGGGCATCGATGAAGCGAGGGTCTGCCCTGCCCCTAGTGCCAGCCCTCCAGCTCCCCTGTGACATCTCGCTTCCCTCTGGTGCTGTGGAAGGCAGATCTCCCCCTCAGGAAAACCGGCAGCCTCAGTTCTGATGAAAGGTCACAGACATGAAACGTTAACTCTGTTTCTTGCTCCACAGATGCTGCCATACCTGCTGAGTAGTTCCAGCATTTTCTGTTTTTATTAGCCTCAGTGATGGCTGTTGTGGGAGCCTACAAGAGCCCCACACTTGATCTGAAGCACTGCCATTTCAATCGCACTGGCTTTAAGTGGATGGGAAGCCCAGCTCCATACCAATTAAGGGCTTACCCTTTGAAAATTGCAATCTGAATCGGTTTCCCACAGGAGGCGGGTTTCTGACCCGAAACAGGACCCCCGGTCGGGTTTTTATGGGCCTCCCTGAGGTGGGGTCGGAGGTGGTGGGGCACGGAGCTCACGATGGGTGGGGGGGTGGGGGCGGACTGTAGCCTCCCCATCGTCAAGCGATCTTCACGGGGGCGGGATAGGCTGACGATGGCCTTCCCGCCCAGAGGCCAATTGATGCAGTTAAGTGACCTATTAATGGCCAATTAAGGGCCTCTTCCCACCGCCTCTGGGATCTTAACAGTGGTGAGGGGGGCTTCCGCCATACGTAGAGGATGCCTTGTAAAATGAGGCAGTCTCCCTGCAGGCTGGATTGTGGGGGTGAGGTGTCCCTCCTCTGTGGGCAATTTGTGGCCCATGGAGGACCCCCACCGGGAACTACTTCACCCCCCGGGAACCCCCTGGACTGCACGATCACCCGCTTGCTGGGGCCTTCCAGACTGGCCCCAGTGATCCCACCTCAACTACCTCTGCTCAGGGGTTCCAGCACTGGGCCTGGGTCCGAGGTTAAGGCAGAGTTCTCCCCGCCATTTCAGCCCGGCGCTGGGAGCCCTGCCTCCTACACAAAACCCAGCTGCTTGGTCCTGTTTCGTGCTTCCACAATGAAAATCCAGCCCCATGTGTTTGGGTGATGTGCTGGAGGTATGTGGAGACAGTGAGAAGTGTCTCACTGAGGCTGGCATCGTTGGAAGGTGTGTGAAGGTGAAGTGGAGTATCTGGAAGTTAGACCTGAGTCCTGACTGCTAGGGCTTGCTGAGGGGTGAGTGATGGAGGTGTGTGCATTGAGCAAATTAAGAGGTTGTGATACAGTGAGTAGGAGATGTCCTTTGAAGATGCATTCACTAACCTTGACCACCCAAGTGAGGTCATTGAATTCCATGCGGCATTGCTGCCAGGTTCTCAGGACTAGACTCCTTGCATTGATTTCCCTAGCCACCTGCTAGCATTCCCTTCTGAGGGTTTGCCTTGTGGTCCTCCTGGCTCCCTGTGGAAATATGACCTCTCTTCTCCTGTCCACCTTCACTACCAAGGCCTCCAGTGCCATATCCATGAACTTAGACACTGTCTCTCTTCCCTGGTGCTCCATTTGAACAGCTCCAACTTGCAGCCAGTGTCAGGACAGGCAGCCTGCAGCAGTTCCCTTTCACTGAGTGCAGCTCCCCTTTAAGAGGGACAAGCTGCCTTTAAGTGGAGCAGGCTGATTGCACCATGTGCTGTCAGCGCACTCTGCTCAGCTCCCTGCTGAGCACTCCTACAGCCAGCAGTGCAGGTCCTGTTCGTATCAAAGCTACAATCATGGAAATGAGGAGGCAGCCTTTACGTGCTCAATGGGAATAGGCACGGCAGATTGGAATCATACACCACCGCCTGCCCCACCCCCGTGCTCAAAAAAAGGCGAGAGATAATTTTTAGCCCTTAATGTGATTTGACAGTTACTACCTAATACACATAGGCATAGAAATTCAACATCATTGCACATGTTATATGGAGATAAAATGGGAAAAACAGTGACAAAATAAGCATTGAGAAGATTTGCATCTGAATTGTGGCCATCCTGAGGCCATTGCTAAATTCAACAGGACCTTTTTTTTTTCAGTCGGCCCCAGCAGCCACCTGAAACGTGTAGCTCTCATTTCAATATGAATATGAAAGTCCTATACCCGTTTCAGGACCCATTCACAAAATTTGTCTGCAGGATACTGGTGGGTCTGCTCTGCTCACCATTACCTTGTCCACAAATGGTCTAAACAGTGGCCCTTAAAAGGATCACTGGAGGCTGTCACCAAAAATGTAAGTATTTTTTCGACACTTACCTTGAGGTGGAGCCAAACCCTTTGTAAATGAAAAGCTAAAGTAAGCTTTGTGTTCTATATTCTATAGTGGAGGATTATGTGAAAAAATGAAGCATTTTCATCCAAGTTTAACTTGGATGTGGATTGTTAATTCAATTACAATATATAAAGAATTAAAAACCAGCTGCTTTTAGAATCATGTACCAAAGCGAAATCAATACGAATGCTGAGGACCAATCGTTTTAGTTAACAGTTATTCAAATCCACAAATCCCAGGCAACTGTTTCAAAGGTACTTAAGCAGTTTGAAATGTTCAAATCAACGTAAGCCTAGGGCTTTGGAAGAGATCTGTCAGACTACTTAGTTCTGTAGTTAGAAAATGATAGTTCATCATCGGATTAATTTTTCTGTTTCAGGAGCAAGCATAATCTTAATGTCAACTGTAAATGTATGTATTGTACTATATTACTATTATTTATTAATTTGCTCAACTATTGTTCAATAAATTTGTTTGGTAGTTAAAGCCTATAGCAAGCTTTGTTGTTAGGGTTACTCTCCTGCTTTTGAAGATCAGGAGAATCCTGTGGAAGCATAGGATACATCTAATGGCTAAATAAAACTGAAGAGGAGTCTTTGGTTCATTATCCTGGATACACTATCAATAATTAGTGAATTATCAGAGCTAGTAAAGATACCCGCAATGACATAAGGAGCTAAGACTCACTGAGGAAAGTAGTGAAAATACTGAAGTCAAAATATCTAGAGCTTATAGGACAGAAAGGACCTTAAAATATAACAGATGAGTCTAGGTTTCTGACTTGCACTTGAAAATGTAAAAACAATTGTCATTGATTCAAAAAGGACAGGGCAGCAATACTTTGTAAACAATACAAAAACTCAGGCAGTGTAATCAGAATTAAATTCCTGATGGTGATCATACCAAGTAAATTAGCCAGCATAAAACAATGCTTTTTCTGATGTTTGGCTCCTTGCCAAAACACAAAGTCAAAAATTGTGCCAAATTTTTTTATCATGTGATATTTGTAAAAATGCTTAAAATACTGTACATCTGCAAATGTGAAATGACATTTTTCGACTGGGCAAATGACGTCATACTAAATTTTCTGCCCAAAAACTATGAACAATCAGAAAATTTAGCCTAAAACAGAAAAGAAATGCTGGCTGCTCTGTACTGCTCTGAGCATGCAAGCAGGGACATCACTATACGTCCAGCAGATTCACTAGGATAACACCTGGGATGAAGGGACTGAGCCAGGATGACAGACTGGGTAAATTTGGGCTGTATTCCCAGGAAATCAGAAGATTAAAAGCCTGCTGCCTTTTGCAACTTGCATTAAAACTTTAACATAATTGTGTCAGTTCCAATAATCTCATTCACAGCTTTCGACCTATGTTGAGGGGCACCTAGAAAAAGTGGGTCTTTGGCCCTCTACCAGCCCTTCTTAACTCAATAGCTCAGCGAGGACAGACAGCAAATACACAGGACCTAAAGCTAAGTCCCATTTTTATAATGGACTTCAGACTAGGATTTGGTGCTGGAAGCTTTTGACTGTTGTTTTTGGACAGCTGCCTGAAGTCTTGACCATGGTAGCCATGGCCACTGCCACACTGGTGGAATTTCCTATCCCACTTCCATGTTAAAGCTGCGAATCTGGGTGGGTGTCAAATCTGGTCAGGTGTCTAATGTCCAGACAGTGGTAGGAAGGGGGTTGGGGAGAGGGGTGAGGTGGTGGTGGCTGTTGAGAAAATTAAATTATGTATGTGTCTATCAATCCCAATACTCTACGCACATTGGTGAAATTTTTCCATCAGTTGGAGATTCCATCAATATAAAATATCCATTTTGTGACAACTGTAAACTACTGAATCAATTATCTCAGGAACGTAGACTATTTTTGACAGCTTGGAGGAATTTTTTTTATGGCCCTCTCACTGTTTGTGCTTTTAAATAGGGTAGTCAATGTATTAAAATAGCACATGAAACAGACATGCCAACTATTACTGTATTCCCATCTGTTCTGATTTTCACAGGGACCTTGACCTAAGGCAACCAGAGATCTTGCCAGAAATAGGTGGGAGCCCCATTAATATATATAAATATGAACTCATCTCTGTCCACATTACTACTGCCAGTCTTACCCACAATATAGTGACGGTACAGCCATTCAAGGCAATATATTGTTACGACCAGGTGAGAAAGAGGTCTCGGGTTCCCTTTCAGCCTTCACCTGGTCTTATTGTAACAGGGTTTTATTTTTAAACACACTGTGTTTTTAGCTCCCCCTTGGTGAATGCTAGTTCATCGCTTTCCAATTATAAACAAACCAGCACAAACAGGCTTTCTTAGGTTTAAAGAAGAAAAGTTGAAATTTATTATATTTAAACTTAAACTCTAATTCGGTTGATGCCTACAGATACATGATGTGTCCATGCTAGCATGCATACGCGATACACACATGCAAATAGACACAGAAAAGAGCAGAAGAAAAATAACGTGGAAAAGTTTGAGGCAATATCTGAAGAGTTTTTGTTATGGTTCTTCGAACTCACTGTCGAGTCATTGATTGTAGGTAGATCTTGCTTTTCATTGGAGCCCATTATCCTTCTTAAATCTTGTTTGCTGTAGGAGACTTTTCTCTCTTGCGGTTCATGTGTCTTCAGTGGATTCAGAGGGTTGTGAGAAAGAGATGGGAGCAGGCAGACAGGAGAGGCTGTGGCGAGCCAGCCAGGAGAGATCTTCTCAGTCCAGGAGCATTCTGCTTTCTGCCCAAACTGTTTGTACAAATTCCAAAAACTCAGGTTTTTGACTAGCTGGTTTGACCATGTCCATTTGTGTATTCGGCCATCTTAGCAGTCAACCTGGAATGTGAGCTCCCCCACCTTCAAAGGTCCATTTTGGGTTGAATGTGTCAGGGAATGGCTGCTTTGTTCTTCCAAACACTGTCTGTTAATGTTCAAATATCCTTCCAGCCAAGATCTGTCAATTTTTTAAAAGCAAGTCCTTTCTTCACTTCAACAACAGTTTTAGATTTAATGTCCACATGGAGAAATTAACAGGCCTCATGCTTGGCAGGTGGGGCCTGCATGACAATATGAAAGGATATGGAAGTGCGGGTAAGTGGATCTGAGTCCACGAAAAGATCACCCATGATCTTATTGAATGGAGGAGCAGGCTCGAGGGGCCGGACGGCCTCCTCCTGCTCCTAGTTCTTATGATCCTCAGCTGCTCTCAGGCAAAATTAGAGAATGTTTTGGGAGATATTTTACTTGCATTAGGCAAGTGTTTTTCCTTTGCTTCTTATTCAATTTCAAAGGCTTTGTATCTTCTGGAGAATATTCTGAACTCTTAAAATGCTTGGGCATCACACTTTTATTCTTCACATGGGACCTTCTGAGAATTCCACTCTTACAGGAGGGGTTGAGGATGAGGAGGAACAACAGCAAGACACAGCAAGCAACTGCAGCTGGAGAGACACCAAATAAAAGGTGGTGTGATTGGAGTGTTTAGAGGCCAGGGCAATCTACCTGTAGTTGTCTATAGAACAGTGTATAAGGAGTTCTGATGAAAGGTCACTGACCTGAAATGTTAAGTCTGCTTCTCTCTCCACAGATGCTGCCAGACCTGCTGAGTATTTCCAGCACTTTTTTGGTTTTATTTCAGATTTCCAGCATCTGCAGTATTTTGCTTTTATTTTAGTATATAAGGAGGCTTCATTTCTCTCGGGACGCTGTGACAAGAGTTGTGTCACCTCCTGCAGCAAGACCTGCAGGAACCGCCACAGCTGGCATTTTATTGCCCTGCTGCAGTCAAGGTCACTGCAGCACTCAGCCTCTTTGCCTCTGGCTCCTTTCAGGTTGCCACAGGAGCTATCTGTAAAGTCGGACAGTCTGAAGTCCATATTTGCATTTAGGAGGTGACTGATGCCTGCAAACATTTCCATCACATTCCTCATGAACAGACAGCAAGGGCCAGATTGCCAACTTCTCCAAGGGCATCACTGACTGTACCCATGCCATCCTGCAGGCACCTTCCCATCACAACTGGGAAGGTCTTATGCACCTTGTTAACTGGGGTGGGGAATATCTCAGTCACTAACTGGAGTGGGCGGGTGCTTATGATCACTATTTAACCAGGGTGGGGGAATATCTCATTGTCACTAGCTATCAGGGTGGGTTGTCTTATAATTGCTATTTAACCGGGGTAGGGGAGGATATCTCATAGTTCCTACCTATCTGGGTGCTATGACCCCTATTTAACTGGGGGTGGGAGTTGTCGGCCAGCGACTCTAGCAGACCTCGAATGGACCAATGGGTCCACTGATCACATTAGTTGCTAACGGACTCCCTTCCTCCTCACCTTGTCCCCTGCCTGAAAACAAAACATGAACTGAAATCACATTTCGATGTAAACTTTCCGGCTGTTGCTGGATTCCCAATTTGGGAAGTTTCCTGCGGAAAGGGGCCTCGCTCTTCGCCGCCGTCTCCCCGGTGCCAGCTGGACGCTGCAGGTCAAAGAGGAAAATGCCAGCTGCCGTGTGTGCCAGTGTCACCATCAAGGTCACATTTGAAGTGAAATCAATGCGAGCTGACTCCCACAACTGCAGATGTCAATATAGTGACTGGGGACTCCAGTCAGTTTGACTATCGCAGCTTTACAGCCTCACTGTGTCGCCAATCGCTGCAGCATGTGGAAACTAAAACGTAAGTACTACTTTATTTAATTGCGATCGTTACGAAAGCAAATTATTGGACTGTGAGATCAAGTCAACATGTGAAAATCCCTAGAAAAGAAAGCAGTCAAAATAGTTTGATGGTGCAAAAGTAACCATTGGCTGCTCACTCATAGGGACAAAGGAATTGCTGGATGGAAAAATAACTCACCTTCTCCTATGCTGGTAATGTTGTGATAAAATGATAGTGGAGTTGCCTGTTTGTCGCATCTTCACACACTTTCCCTTGGAGAATAGTGTGGAATTTTGGAAGGATTCGCAAACTGCTTGACAACCTGATAGGCACGAATGCTCTTTTCGTGGCCAAATCCTGGAGTTGAGACTGGAGCTTTCCGACTCAAAGGTTGAAGAGCTGCCAGCGGAATCACAAACCCCATCGAGTTAGCTAACTCTAGTCATGAAACTATGAAACCATCTACAACAGGTCCAGGCATCTTCCAATTTTTGTTATAATCCTTGTTGCTATTACCTTTTTATGTTTTTGCATTGTTAAAAGTGTTGATTGTTTTATTGATTTTCATTTTTGGATATTTCCTCACTAGTTATATGTCGTTTATTTGTTATTTCTAACAGCCCCGCTGGAAATGCCACTTAGTCTCAAGTACAAGCACATTGTGGAGGTTTGTATTCTGGAAGCAGAATAAACAAAGTCAACCCTCTGTACTTACATTGTAAGCAAGAAAGGGTAACAAGAAAGGAGTGTTCCATAAATTCGCAGCAGAAACGTATATGCATTTGCCACCGGAAAGAATTGCATGATTAGTTGATTTAATTTTAAATATTTCACCATGTATTTTAAATCTTTACAGTTTGAGCACAGGAGGGTATGTTGCCTGCAGTAAGATAGCTTTGTGACTTCAGGGGAGCATCCCATGCTAAGCCTCAGATAGGATAGTTAGTGGGGACGTGAGACCTCTTACAATGGGCCAGTCATCTCTCCCAGCAGTTTCCTGATGCCATCAAGACTCAGTGTTTAAATGAAAGAAAGCTCGAAACAAGATAAAATAATTTTAATATTAATTACAATCATATATAATTTTTATTTACAACGGGCTGGATTTTAAAGCCACTCCAACACCGGGAACAGTGGCGGGAGAGCAATGATGATAGGAATGGCGGTGGTCTGCCACCGACCCTGACGCTGGCAGGCCTCGTACCGATCTCGGCGGCGGCAGTAAGGCCTCGTAGCAACCGCCCCACCACCCGGTGACAGGACCACGATTTACATATGTAAATTAATTTACATACCTGATTTAATGAAAGTCCCGTCACCTCCTTAATCGCCACATCAATCTTCATTTGGGCAGCCGGCAATGCCGCACCTTCGATTCCCCGTTCGGGAGGGGGGAGGAGGTAAATGTAGGGGGCATGATCAAGAAGTTTGCAGACAACACAAAGATTGGCCATTTGGTAGATAGCGAGGAGGATAGCTGTCGGCTGCAGGAAGATATTGATGATCTGGTCAAATGGGCAGAAAAGTGGCAAATGGAATTCAAATTGGAGAAGTGTGAGTTGATGCATTTGGGGAAGTCAAACAGGCAAAGGAATACATGTGTAGAGGAAGTAAGGGATCTTGGAATGAATGTCCACAGATCACTGAAGGTAGGACAGGTCGATAAGGTGGTTAAGAAGGCACATGGAATCCTTTCCTTTATCAGCCGTGATATAGAATACAAGAGCAGGGAGGTTATGCTGCAACTGTATAACTCATTGGTTAGGCCACAACTTGAGCACTGTGTGCAGTGCTTGTCTCCTCATTACAGAAAGGGTGTAATTACACTAGAGAGGGTACAGAGGAGATTTACGAGGATGTTGCCAGGACTGGAAAAATGCAGCTATGAGGAAAGATTGGAAAGGCTGGGATTGTTCTCCTTGGAACAGAGAAGGCTGAGGGGAGATCTGATTGAATGTACAAAATTTTGAGGGGCTTGGATAGAGTGGAGGTGAAGGGTCTATTCACCTTAGCAGAGAGGTCAGTGATGAGGGGGCATAGATTTAAAGTGAGTGGTAGAAAAATTAGAGGGGAGGTGAGGAAAAACTTTTTCACTCAGAGGGTGGTGATGGTCTGGAACTCACTGCCTGTAAGGGTAGTTGAGGCAGAAACCCTCAACTCATTCAAAAGGAGTCCTAATATGCACCTCAAGTGCTGTAAGCTGCAGGGCTACGACCAAATACTGGAAGGTGAGATTAGATTAGGTGGATCGTTTTTTGGCTGGCACAGACATGATGGGCCAAGTGGCCTCTTTCTGTGCCTTAAACTTTCTATAATTCAATGATTTCTATGAGGATCTTTTTTCAGCGCGGGAGGGGGTAACAGAGTCAAACCCTTCGGATTGGTTGGGGGGGTGATGGGAAGAGGTAAAGGACAAAGGGTCTGAACTTTGGGGGGGATGTGGGGGGAGTTTCATTTAATGATGGTAGGTATTCCGGGGGGGGGGGGTGGGGGGGGTGCGGGGAAGCGGTGAAAGGGCTGAAATGAAGTATTATGCCATTGGGAGGGGATGGTGGTGGGAGAGGGCATGGGAATACTTTTAAATTACCTTTTTACAATGTACACTAACTGGCCCTTTAAAAATATATTGTTTCATTTCGAGCTCTAAGCTCTTTAAAAATAGCGCCACGTCTGTGCAGTGGCACTGGACACCTGCCCCCTCCACGTCATCAGGGGGGCGGGGGGGAGGCGGCAGCCCTGGACATGTTAATGAGCCGCCGCATTTATGATTGCGCGCGGATTCGCGACGTGGGCCCCGTGCATGCAGGCCAGCAAAATAAAAGCGGCAGGCTTTTAAAATACAGCCCAACATCTTGACTAATTCCTCTCCTAATAGTGAAATGTTTTGTTGTCATTTTCATAGTTTTGGGATTTTACATTAGATATTTTCTTGTGTTCAATATCATCAGCCAATCCCTAGGTGGCATCTATGGGTAGAATCTTACTGGCTTTGAAATTTTTGAAAATATAAAACTGAAGAGTGTAATATTGCTGACGATACAAAAATAGATGGGAGGGCATGTTGTGATGAGGACATAAGGAATCTGCAAGGGGATATAGATAGGGTGAGTGAGTGGGCAAAAACATGGCAGATGGAGTTTAATGTAGGAAAGTGTGAGATCATGCACTTTGGTAGGATGAATCAAAAGACAGACTATTATTTAAATGGAGAGAAACTCCAAAAATTGCAGCACAGAGGGATCTGGGTGTTCTTGTGCATGAAACACGAAAGGTTAGCATGCAGGTGCAGCAAGTAATTAAGAAGGCAAATGGAATTTTGGCCTTTATTGCTAGGGGGTTGGAGTTTAAAAATAGGGAGGTCTTGTTACACCTGTACAGGGTTTTGGTGAGGCCACACCTGGAGTACTGTGTACAGTTTTGGTCCCCGTATTTAAAAAAGGATATACTGGCACTGGAGGCAGTTCAAAAGAGATTCACTGGGCTGATTCCTGGGATGAAGGAGTTGACATCAAGAACGGCTAAACAGGTTAGGCCTTTATTCATTAGAGTTTAGAAGAATGACGGGTGATCTTATTGAAATGTACAAGATTCTGAGGGGGCTTGACAGGGGAGATGTTGAGAAGATGGAGTTTAATGTAGGAAAGTGTGAGATCATGTACTTTGGTAGGATGAATCAAAAGACAGACTATTATCTAAATGGAGAGAGACTCCAAAAAGTAGTGGGGGAATCTCGAACTAGGGGACATAGTTACAGAATAAGGGGACATTCATTTAAAACTGAGATTCGAAGGAATTTCTTCTCTCAGAGGGTAGAGAATGTTCTGGAATTCTCTACTCCAGAGAGTTGTGGAGGCTAGATCACTGAAAGTATTTAAAAAGGAGGTAGATAGATTTTTGAAATATCAGGGATTTGAGGGCTATGAGGAGCTGGCACGAAAGAGGGGTTGAGGTCTGGGGCAGATCAGCCATGATCTTATTGAATGGCAGGGCAGCCTTGAGAGGCCAAATGGCCTACTCCTACTCCTATTTCCTAAGTTCTTATGTTCAAAAGCAGGTCCTGACACCACTGGTGTCGACTGGTGTCACAATTAAGCAGTGCCTCTATGTTTGCCATTCAATTAAGGGCGATGGGTGGGTTCTGAGGCAGAAGGTCCAATGATAGAGGCTGAAGCACTGGACAACAGGCCCACTATGGGCACTGCTGAGGCAGGTAGTTGACCATGAGGGCACCTCAACATGGATACGCTTTCTGAAGCCTTCAGAAAATGTAAAATTAAAGAATGGTCACAGCTGTCAGGCATCATTGTGGAGGGGGAGCCCCCCCCCCCCCTCCCCCACAGGACTGCTTGTGATCATGGCTGAGGCCTTCTCATCCCAGCAGCTTTATGATAGAAGATTGAGAGGTGGCATCAATGGCACCTCACCCACCCACCCCGCACCCCCAGGCCTGCTCCCGAGAGGCTGCCTCCAGGAACCTGCCAGGCTCTGGCCTCAATTGGGGGCCCGACTGACATCAGAAAGACCCCAGCAGTGTCAGGAACTTGCCCCCAGTTGGTCCCTTAACTGATATAATTGTCTACCTGCTGCTGCCAGGCAGGTAGCTGCTGCCACGTTGACCCTACCTCCAGCAAGGAAGGCCCGGAGGCAGGAATGTATTGGGCAGCCAACCCAACGTGCTATTTTCAAATTTTTCTCAGGCCCAGCCTCTAATACCGCCTCTGTGGGGCTGATAAGATTCCACCCTACATCCCTTGTCTTCCAGAACGTACCTTTTCCTGCTCAATAGTGAGGCCCAGATACTGTATCAGAGAACCCTTACTCTGTATAATGGCTTCTGGAGTGTATCACAGCCCACTGAGTGACGCTTCAAAGGGCAGGCAGAATATATACTCCATCATACTGAAACTCAGGCTCTAAACCAAACATTATTTTCTTTCACATAGGTAAATGAACCGTATACAGAATAAAACACTTTGTTATTCTCTTTGATGCCTAATATAATAAAGACACTATTCCCTTTTTTCTAAATATACACTTTAAAACAAGAGTTTTGCTGTAGCTTCAATCTGCCCTAGGGTGGCTGCTGGGATGGTACAAACAAAACAGTGAACTCTTCTGCTGCTGATCAAAAGCTGAAACTGGTCCTCTCTGGCAAAGCAGGCTTTGTACTGAAATACAAGGTCAACCTTTCGGAATTGTACAGAAACAAAGGGCAACAGACAATTGCATCACTCATAATTAGAATAGATTGACAGCAATCCACACAGAAGGCTGCGTCTCTCTTACCAATATTGAATTATTCGCCAATTTTTGATAATGGCAAAGTTTTCTGTGATTGAATGCGATAGCTCCTGCTGTTCAAACAGCTAACCACTTAGATATTTCAATTTTCTTTCCCTAACAGCTTGCACTTTGTGAAGCCCACTGTAGCCAATCTGCCTGGTCTCTGTGCTGATGGCTTTTATTTGGGAAATATTTCCTGTAACAATGGGCTTTAACCACATTGTGCTGTTATTGCCATGTTATTAAAACTTCAACACAATCAAGAATCTACTTTTCTCACAAACACATGCCATTAAATACATGTTGCATGATATTCAGTATGCACCATATTGCATTCCTCACCTACTTACTTTTGATTTATATCCTACAGTTTAGGTTATTTAAGTAGTTTAGAACTTATCACAAAGCAAATAATGAACAAATGAGCAGTTCAGTAATGTTAGATATTGCTCAGACTGAATTTTCATCTTCATGTTCCCCATTTCATAGCATCACCTTCCATATAAAAGAACTGTTCGTTAAATCCATCAAATTGATGCTGACATTGTTGCTTATAATTTTAGAGATTAATTCCACATGATCCTGCAATTAATCTTAAAAAATTGTCAGCTGAAGAAGAATTTCCAAACTTGAGCAAAAATCAGACCTATATGGCAAATATTCTTACAATTCAAATGTACAAGAGGCTGAGGGACAGAGCAACCCAAAGTGGCTTCACACTGGATGATGTCATCCAACCTGGTGTAGACAATTCTGGTGAGTGACATTTTCATAAAAAGTTACTTGAGCTTTCATTTAATAAAACTAACGTTGTCACATGTTACAGCATCATAAAATGAATCATTTGTAAATGTCTCATCTGTTGCAATACTGCAATAAAGTACTGTATTAAATATGGGTCATTCACCCTTCATTAATACTGACATTTCTGGTTTGACTTATTCCTGGAGATTTGCTCATGTAGCACCGCTCAAGTGATGCTTAATTACATGATGTTTGATTACATTTGTCCACTGTTTGCAAATGTTGTTCCATTTACCCAAGTTGAGTGTCTCTCTATCACCAAGCCTTGAATAAAACACTTGACTTTTTTGTTTTATAGTGAGATGAATAACAATTTATAAATCAAAGAAAGAACACACAAGAATAGAAAGATTTAAGGATGAGTATTGTTTAAACAAAAACATCTGTAATGTTTCTACAGTGTTACAGCCAGGTGAGGAGGGGGGTCTCAGGATCCCCTTTTGCCCCTTCCTCTTATTTGACTACAACAGGGTTTATTCCTTTTAAACAGTGGTCGTGCTTACCATCTCTGTGAGCGTTTTACCTTTTTCCTTTACTATGATTGTGAAAGAAGCAATCGGACAGGTTTTCTTGAGTTTAAATAAGAAAGAGGTAAGTTTGTTATACTTAACACTCTAACCCAATTTAAAAATACTCTACACATTCATGCACACATTCACACGAGAATCACACACACACACAAATAGATTACAGGAGGGAAAATAGATTTGGCGGTTAGATTAAAGTTCAGAATAAATGGAACTTAAGTGCAGTCTGTAAAGTGAATGATCCAGTGGTCCTCAGCTGAAGCTGTATTCCTTACGTTCTTGGTTGATCAAAGTGTTTGGCTGGCTTGCTTTGCTCAGGTTTTTCCTGAAGGCAGAATCTGTAGTTGGCTCTCTTCCCCTGGTTGCTGGCTGTAGTGGTCTGTAGGCTTGGAGGACCCCCCAGTTGCAGACGGCTTTCAAACTTGATGTTTTCTGGGGAGAAAGGGAAGCACACAGTTTTCTGCTGCTGCACACTCTTGTTACTGCTTGTCTTCTTTCTATGTAACAAAATTTCTAGTTTATTCAGAGAGGAACAGGTGGTCACATGGTTCGCTCAATCCCCTTTGTTTCTAATGAGGTTTTTCTGGAATCTTCCAATGAAATTCAAGGTTCTACATGCCCAGGATGCCCATTCATATTTGGAGGGGGTTGGCTCTTTCAAAGTCAATGTGTGAGGATAGACTTGACTGTTGTGCTAATGAGGCCATTTTAGGTAATTCAATCACTTAGAGCAAACCACTGTCCTCGCTGGGCTTCTTGTTAGACTTTTTGTCTCCAGTTCAATCTCCTTGTATTTCAGATGTAAATGGCAGTGGCCATCTTGGCTGCTAGTTTTTTGAAAGTTACTGTAGAGTTTTTCCCATTAAAAGTCTAATGTAAGTTTCCAATCAATGAAATTAATATTTCCCATTTGGCATATAGGGTTTTCCTGACAACAGTTTGACCACAATGAGAAACACCAGGCAAATAACGTTGATTCAACCAAAATATCATTGAAAAAAGTCACTTATAACTAAAGTTTTCATACAATTTTATCACCTTTTTTAACAATGTACAGCAAGTTATAAAAATAATAAATAAAACCTAATTCAATTCTCTGACTCCCACACAGCCACCACTGAAGCCCAGCTTCAGAGAGTTGAAGCTTAGTCCTCAGGAAATGCCAAAGCTGCCTTAATTCCCATAATTAAACACAATATGCAACAGCGCACATTACAGACTGACCACACTCTGCCTCCCTACAGTTGGTGTTTCTCTCTCTCCCTCCCACCCCACTTTGTGTTTCTCCCTTCCTCTCCTCCCTAGTTTGTGTTGTTCTCACTCTCCCTCACCCAGCTGTTCTTTCTGAACTCAAGGAGTTTCCAGGCAAGTTTCGTTGGCCCCGATGCTGTCATCCTCGCAACTCGTAAGGAAGTGATGTGTTCCTAAGAACGGGGAGATCCGACAATGGGGTTTGGCTGCAAGCCATGATAGTCGCAGTACTGTTAACGCCTGAACTGCGCATACAAGGACTGTTTCTCTTGAGTTATTAGCAGCAGCGTTCAGGAGACCAGTTGCGCATTCCGGTAGACATCCACAGAAAGGGGTGGGTTGGAGGTTTGGGAACCTTGCTGACATGAGATGTAAATTTGACCAGTAATGAAGCACCAACAGCGGTGTGCATGCATTAATGAATACAGATGTAACGTTGTATTTTGAGTAACTTGTCAAACTTGTCCCCTGATATGTAACCATAATATCTGTTCAAGTTTTGTTTTGCTCAGCTAGACCAGCTCATCGCATTGCTTCAGCATTCAGAAGAGATTTGGAACAATTAATTGCGTTATTAATGCTAATTAAAATAAGAGAAGTGCATAGCTGAAAACTAACATGAATTGTTATCATAGTATCTTAACATGGCAGTTGAAATATTTTTCTCGATTTACTAAGTTTTAAACAGAGATGGTGAAAATTACTTCTTTCCTGACTGGCTAATCAATTTCTCGACATGCTGATGCGGGGATTGTATGTTGGGTCCCTGCCCTAAAAGAAAGAACTACTATTTACATGGCACCTCTCATCGCCTTCGAACATCCCAAAGAATGATACACCCAATTAAGTACTTTTTTAAGTGTTATCACTGTTGTTATGTAGGGAAACACAGAATACAATTTTTGCACAGCCAGGTCCCACAAACAGCAATGAGATAAATGACCAACTAATGGCCATTTAGCGATCTTGGTTGGCTGATAAATTATTAGCCAGGACACCAGGAGAACTCCCCTACTCTTCTTTGAATAGTACCAATGGAATCTTTTACATCCATCTAAAAGGGAAGGTGGGGCCTCGCTTTAACATCTCATTCAAAACCTGGCACCTCTACTGGTACTGCACTGAAGTCCTGGAGTAGGGCTTGAGCCCATAAACTTCTGACTGTGACAAGAGTGCTACTACTGAGTCAAAGCTGGTACCTGAGCAATATCCTTTCTCTTCCAGTACTCCTCTCAAAATCTGAAAACATTAACCTTTTCATTTTAGAAAGAGCATAACAATATTTCTTATTTATAACATTGTTATGGAATTAAAGATTTAATTGACACCAATTACTTCATTTGTTTGCTTGTCCATATAGAACATTCTTGCACCAGAACTGTGGGTTGTGTGGCTGGAGATGCAGAATCATACAGTGTCTTTATGGAGTTCTTTGATCCTCTTATCGAACTTTATCACCATGGTTACCAGCAAAGTGGAATGCACAGGAGTAACATGAATCCAGAAAACCTAAAGGTAGCTTTATAAAATTCACTTTGACATTTCTACACTTTACATTAGAAGAGAATTATACATAGAACAAGAAAAGGCCATTCAGCCCACCCAGCAGGCTTGTTCCACAGACAACGCATATCTTTCTTATCAATGTCTCTAACTCACTTCTTAATCTTGGGTACAGTTACACAGAAGTACTTCGGAATCTCAAAAGTAATAAAGCAAAGCTTAACAATTAGTATCCAACTCACATCTCCAAAATTCAACTTCAGCCAACCACTGTCTGCAGATCATCTGCTACTCGTCACTCCCCACCCCACCACATAACCACTGCCCCCTCCACCCACCCCCCCCCCATGCCCTGCCAGCCTCAAGTGGCACAGGGACCATCATTACATGGTGTACTTGATCATGACAGGCTATATGAGCGGCACAGTGGTTAGCACCGCAGCCTCACAGCTCCAGCGACCCGGGTTCAAGTCTGGGTACTGCCTGTGTGGAGTTTGCAAGTTCTCCCTGTGTCTGCGTGGGTTTCCTCTGGGTGCTCCAGTTTCCTCCCACATGCTAAAGACTTGCAGGTTGATAGGTAAATTGGCCATTATAAATTGCCCGTAGTATAGGTAGGTGATAGGGACAGGTGGGGATGTGGTAGGAATATGGAATTAGTGTAGGATTAGTATAAATGGGTGGTTGATGGTCGGCACAGACTTGGTGGGCCGAAGGGCCTGTTTCAGTGCTGTATCTCTAAATAAAAAAACTAAATATATATTATTCCCTACAGCCTTTAATCCAATCAGACACCTATTATGTTTTTTGAAGAAGTTAATAAACACAATTTTAACTGCATTCGCTGGAAGTCTGCTCCACATATTTACTCTCTGTGTTGAAACAAATTCTTCTGATCTCAAGTCTTACAAAATTATGAAGGTGGACAGGAAAATTCTGGCTGCTCCATCACCCTGCTATACATCGATTTCAAAATTCTCATTTTCAACACCTTCCATACCTTTGCAACCCTCCTCCAGCCTCACATCCCTGCCCTCATCTTCTGCTCTTCCAACTCTGACCAACTGCACATTTCCCCCTTCCATCAGTCCACTATCAGTGACAAAGCCTTCAGTCATCTTTCTCCCACACTCCAGATTCACCTCCCGACACCCCTCATTCTGCTACATCTCTCCTTACCTTCAAAAGCATCCTTAAAAATACCTCTTTAATGGTGCCTCTGTCAACTCCCCTTGTCTTCCTCTTCTGACCCCCAGTGGTGAAGTGTCTTGAGACATTTTGCTACGTTAAATGAGCAATACAAATGTGAGTCACTGTTGAAAACATCAATATTCGTCTTTGTTCCCATTTTAAAAAAACAATTAAATATAGAGTGGATATTTTTCCAATGACATTTTCAAAAACTATTCCTTAACCATTCAACCTTCGCTCTTGTACTTAATGATACATTATTGCTTATCTAATCCTTTCTCTGTCTTTCACACTTTAGCATCCTTGTGTTGTATTTAGAGGTATTTGTTACCATTTGTGCTATAAGTATAGACTATTTTTACATGGATTTTTATTGATGATTTCTAATGCTGCTAGAAGTTCCATTTTACTGATGGTGCTGCTATACTGCATGCACAATTTAAGATGTAGTATATGTCTAGAGTGACTCAAGGCCAACAGACCTATACTTCTGATTCCATGTTCTGTTCTCTGTTGGTGAATTCAACAGCTTGTGCTCACATTTAAATGGTTAAAAATGAAATTTTAAATTTCTCAAGAAGTCCAGTTTCTAACTTTGCTTCACTGTTTGCAGTTATACTGCAGTCAGTGTATTTGAAGAAGTTCCCAAATACTTCCTGGAGGAATCTCATTGCTTCTCTAAATGACTTCACACCACATTGTACTACACATCTTGTATTAATGCAAAACCAAAATGACCTCAGGTCAAATTTGTAGTATTATCTAACCATGGAATATAGATGATAGAGTACTATGACAGTAGTTCCATGAACATTGTACTGAATCTACGGATTAAAATCCTTATATCTATTGACACATACTATGTTGCCAGTGTCCATTAGTTAAGCACAATGAAATGATTCATTAATAAAAGAATTGTAATTATTTATTACTCTTTCTCCTGTAGGGTGGAGCAGATCTCGATGAACAGTATGTGTTGACCTGTCAAGTGAGCACAGGACGCAATGTGGATGATTTTTGTTTCCCGCCACACTGCAGTCGTGGAGAGAGACATGCACTGGAAAAACTTGCAATAGAGGGTGATTTATTTTTGTTTATTCAACACTGCAGAAGCAGGACATAACATAAAACTTAACATTCAACTCCAGAATTATCCATGTTTGAATTTATCCAATCAGGTTTCCGCCCATGCCACAGTACCGAAATGGCTCTTATCAAAGTCACAAATGATATCCTAAGTGATTATAACAAAGGTAAATTATCCCTCCTCATCCTTCTCGCCCTGTCGGCAGCCTTTCACACGGTTGATCACACCATCCTCCTCCAATGCCTCTGCATTGTCATCCAGCTGAGTGGGAATGCTCTCACCTGGTTTCATTCTTATCTATCTAATCGTAGACAGCGTATCACTTGCAATGGCTTCTCTTCCTGCTCCCCCGCCACCGTTACCTCAGGTGTCCCCCAAGGATCTATCCTTGGCCCCATCCTAATACTCATCTAGATGCTGCCTCTCGGCAACATCATCTGACAGTACAGCGTAAATTTTCACATGTATGCTGATGACACCCAGCCCTACCTCAGCACCACCTCTCTCAACCCTTAAACTGTTGCTAAATTATCAGACTGCTTGTCTGACATTCCGTATTGGATGAGCAGAAATTTCCTCCAATTAAATATTGGGAAGACTGAAGCCATTGTTTTGGTCCCCGCACCAAATTCTGGTCCCTAGCTACCGACTCCATCCCTCTCCCTGCCAAAAGTCTGAGACTAAACCAGTCTGTTAACAACCTTGGTGTCATATTTGACCCCGAGATCAGTTTTCGACCACATAGTCACATCATCACTAAAACCACATATTTCCATCTCCATAACCTTCATTTTGTTACCTTTAATCTTGACTATTCCAACACAGGTCTCCCACATTCTACCCTCCATAAACTTGAGGTCATCCAAAACTCTGCTGCCCATGTCTTAACTCACACCAAGTCCCTGTCACCCTGGGCTCGCTGACCAGTATTGTCTTCCGGTTAAACATCATCTCTATTTTAAAATTCTCATCCTGTTTTCGCATCCCTTCTTGGCCTTGCTTCTGTCTATCTCTGTAAATCTCCATTAGCCCCACAATCCTCCTAGATATCTGCATTGATCTAATTCTGCCTCTTGAGTATCCCCGATTTTAATCGCTGTACCATTGGTGCCATGCCTTCAATTGCCTAGGTCCTAAGCTCTTGAATTTCCTCCTTACACCTCTCTACCTCGCTTTCCTCCTTTAAGACACTCCCTAAAACCTAATATCCTCTCATGTGGCTCGGTGTCATATTTTGTTTTATAATGCTCCTGTGAAGCAGTTTGGGTCATTTTATTGTGCTAAAAGTGCTATATAAATATGTGTTGTTTCTCCCTATCTTTAGCAATCCCTAAATTATTGAGTGTATTGAATTATAGCACCATCTAGTGGTATTCTAGTGGGAAAACACTACAGCTGTTTCACATGTCATCACAACTGAAAGGACAAGCATTCTATTGATGATCCATCAGCAGTAGCTTCTGAAAATAACACCAGATTTTTGTGCTATTGTTATCACCTGCCATCAAAGACTAGTTGGAATGCCGATGATGTTTAAACATTTGTCTGCCCATGACTCCATGTAATCTTACAGTTTTAGATAACAGTAGGCTATTGGAAGCAAGAATTTGATTATTGAACATTTAAAATCAGAAAATGCCCACATTATAACATTACAATAGAATAGCAGCCCTAGCAATAGTACAAAGTGTGGAGCTTTTAAACAAGATGATTTTCGAATAAGAACTTATGTCTGAAGATTACACTCTCTCTAAATTTATCAGCTATTGCGTTGTTGAGAAGATTTCATTGGGTTGCCATTGTGTTGTGCTGGAAATGTCATTGTTTATGAATTATTAATTCAACCCACCATTGACCATAAATCATAAAACATGGATCCCATGATTTGTCAGCTTCATCTGACATAATTCACCTAATGAATATTATTTATCAGATATGTAGTAGGGGAAATCCACTTAAATGTACATGACTGGTGTTAGAAGCCATTCAATATATATTTTTAAATGACTGTTTTCATCCCTATTTTTTGATTTGTTTTGTTTGAAACTCCATCTTTACAAGTTCGATTTCACTACAAGTGAAGATCTTATTGATAAGAATTAGTCCCTGTGTTAATTTTCTGCCCTTGTTATGAAGTATCCTATAGTCAAATAAAGTCTGTCTGCCCAATTGGATGTAAAATATTTCATGGTTCAGTTTGAAAAATAAGGAATTCTCTCTCTATCCAAGTCAACATTCCTCCCTCAACCAATGTGACCAGATGTTTGTGGCAACTTGCCACACACAATTTGGCTGCCATATTTATGTACAAAGCAACAGTAACTACACATCAAAACAAACTCATTGGGATGGATTTTATTATCAGCTGCGGGTGCACAAAATGGCAGTGGTCCCACCTGTGAAGTTAGCAGCCGCGCTGCCACAGTTACGCAGTGGGCGGCCATTTAGCATAATGACGACAGCCGTCCCCCCCAATCACGTTGCGGGATGGCATTGGCGACACTGTTAATGGTTAAGAGTGGCGCAGTGGTTAGCACCGCAGCCGGACAGCTCCAGCGACCTGGGTTCAGTTCTGGGTACTGCCTGTGCGGAGTTTGCAAGTTCTCCCTGTGACCGTGTGGGTTTCCGCCGGGTGCTCCGGGTTCCTCCCACAGCCAAAGACTTGCAGGTTGATAGGTAAATTGGCCATTGTAAATTGCCCCTAGTGTAGGTAGGTGGTAGGAGAATGGTGGGGATGAGGTAGGGAATATGTAGGATTAGTATAAATGTGTGGTTGTTGGTCGGCACAGGCTCGGTGGGCCAAAGGGCCTGTTTCAGTGCTGTATCTCTAAATAAATAAAAATAAAATAAATCCCTTGATGTTGCCTTACAGAGTTCCACCTTCCCTCCTCAACAGTATCCACTTGCAGAGGCCCCTCCTTCCCTCACATCTGCAGACTGAGCTCAGTGGCAATGTCTGATGTGAAAAAAAAAATCCGCAAGATAATAACGGATAACTTACCTAACCTTTGCAGGCATTGATGACTCTCGACCCAGTGGCGCCAGCTTTTCAAAGATGGGAAAGTGAAGGCACATGAGTGCCACACATCATGCATAAGATTGCAAATGCCTGGCAAGATCGCAGTGAATTAGATACAAATTCATATAAAATGGTATGTAACAGATTTAAATTATGATCCTGTCGTGTCGCGGTGGAGGTGCCGCCATGGAACTTCGCTGCCTCCACAAAAATCAAAACCGGCAATACAACATCGGGTTCCGTGGTGGATAACCCTGCACCAAATCTCCAGCAACCCCCCGCCAATAAACCCACCTTCTGACGGAGCATAAAATCCAGTCCATTAGCTGTGAAGTGCTTTGGGACATCTGAGGATAAGATAAGATACTATATGAATGCAAGTTTTTTTTATTAATCTTCTTCTGCCTATCCACCTTAGAGCATGAAACATCTTCTCTCAGCCCTTCCCTTCCTCACATTCTGTCCATAAACAGACTTGCATACATTGAAATGACAACACAGAATCAGTCCGTTTGCTTGACCAGTCCAGCTTGGTGTTCATCCTTCTCACAAGCAGTCATCCTAATCCCAAGTGTCCACTCTGCTCCCATATCCACTTATTCCTCTTCTTCAATCTATCTAACATATTCCTAAATATTGATATGATCTCTGCTTCAATCAGTAATCCCAAAAGTGCATTCCACAGCCTCACAACCCTTTGTGTAGAAATATTTCTATTGCTCTTTGTCCTAAATCTGTCACATTTTATCTTATATCTAGGTTCCTCTCATGTAAATCCCTCAACCACTTAAAAATGTCTGTATATTCTGTCCCATCCCCTAATAATTTTAAACATTTCTTAATCTCTCCTTTTCTAACAATAACATTCCCAATTTTACAAGTCTGTCTTTGTATTTGTAGTTTCTCATACCTGGCAGCAATCTAGTCACTCAGTGCTGTACCCTCTCTATTACCTCAAAGTGCTTCCTATAGAGTGGAACCCAAAACAGTATACTATACACCAACTGCGGCCTTACTAAGATTTTATGTAGATAGACCATTTCAGCCCCCAAATTTGCCACTCTATCCAAATTATCATTTTAGATGCATGGTTTTCATTCTGTTCTTACCTCACCGTTCACCGTTACTGACTCACTTCAAATATGCTTTCTGCTCAAACTGTCCAGACACACCCATCGTACAGAACATCTTTTACAACCGAATATCAAATCAGACCCAGTATTTTTATTGGAAGCCAGAGTAAATAGTAATGGATGGATGCCTGTATTATAGTATTTGAAGAATGGGACCATTGGTCAAATCTATCAATAAGCCTGCTATCTCCTATTCTCAATTATGATCTAGATGTTTGCTATTATTGCCATTCAATAATGTCAGCTGTTGCTCTGAACTAACTTTTGTCTTCTGCCCTGCTGTCTTGCAGTGCAACCTGCCTTAATGTCACAACTTCTGCCTTTTGTCAAGTTAAACTAAAAGCCATTATTTTGCCTACTGCTAACCAGCTAAGAAACTGTCAATTAACAATTTCTTATTTCAGTAGATGCTTGCCCAAAATACTATCTTTTATAGTTACATATTTTTATTATTTTCCCTATTTTTATTCTTAATTTTAACCTTTGACAAAAAATATTTCTGTGTTATAACTGAACAGGTTTGTTTTCCACATCACTCCTGATATTTTTGTCCCAGCTCCTGTGGTTTCTTTGTGGCTTGCTTTAGGAGACTTGCATGCGAACATACGAATTAGAAGCAGGAGTAGGCCACTCGGTCCTTCAACCCTACTCTGCCATTTGATAAGATCATGGCTGATTGATTGTAACCTCAACTTCACATTCCTGCCTACCCTCAATAACCTTTCATCCCTTTGTTTATCAAGAATCTATCTACCTCTGCCTTAAAAATATTCAAAGACTCTGCTTCCACTGCCTTTTGAGGAAGAGAGTTCCAAAGACTCACAACGCTGACAGAAATAACTTCTCATCTCTGTCTTAAATGGGTGACCACTTATTTTTAAACAGTGATCCCGAGTTCTAGATTCTCCCACAAGAGGAAACATCCTTTCTACATCCACCCTGTCAAGACCCCTAGTGTCTTATATGTTTCAATGAAGTCGCCTCTTACTCTTCTAAAATCTAGCGGATACAAGTCTAATCTGTCCAACCTTTCCTTATAAGACAACCTGCCCATTCCAGTTAGTAGTCAAGTAAACCATCTCTGAACTGCTTTCAATGCATTTACATCCTTCCTTAAATAAGGAGACCAGTACTGTACACGGTACTCCAGATGTGGTCTCACCAATGTCCTGTATAACTGACCTCCCTATTTTGTATTCAATTCTCCTCGCAATAAATGATAACATTCTATTAGCTTTCCTAATTACTTGCTATACCTACATACTAACCTTTTGCGATTCATGCACTAGGACACCCAGATCCCTCTACATCTCAGAGCTCTGCAATCTCTCACCATTTAGGTAATATTCTTCTTTTTATTCTTTCTGCCAAAAAGAACAAGTTCACATTTTCCCACATTATACACCATTTACCAGGTCTTTGCCCACTCACTTAACCTATCTATATCCCTTTGTAGCTTCCTTATGTCCTCTTCACAAGTTACTTTCCTACCTATCTTTGTGTCAACAGCAAATTTAGCAACCATACCTTCAATCCCTTCATCCAAGTCATCTATATTAATTGTAAAAAGTTGAAGCCCCAGCACTGATCCCTGTGGCACACCACTTGTTACATCTTGCCAACCAGAAAATGATCCATTTATGCCTACTCTGTTTCCTGTTAGCTAGCCAATCTTCTATCCATGCCAATATGTTACCAACTACACCATGAGCTTTTATTTTTTGCAATAACTTTTGATGTGACACCTTATCAAATACCTTCTGGAAATCCAAGTACACTACATCCACCAGTTCCCCTTTATCCACAGCACAGGTTACTTCTTCAAAGAACTCCAATAAATTGGTTAAACATGATTTCCCTTTCACAAAACCATGTTGACTCTGCCTGATTACCTTGAATTTTTCTAAGTGCACTGCTATAACGTCTTTAATAATAGCTTCTAACATTTTCCCTATGACAGATGTTAAGCTAACTGGCCTGTGGTTTCCTGCTTTCTGTCTCCCTCCCTTTTTGAATAAAGGAGTTACATTGGCTATTTTCCAATCTAATGGAACCTTCCCTAAATCTAGGGAATTTTGGGAAATCAAAACCAACGTATCAACTATGTCACTAGCCACTTCTTTTAAGACCCTAGGATGAAGTCCATCAGGACCCAGGGTCTTGTTCGCCCACAGCTCCAACAATTTGCTCAGTACCACTTCCCTGGTGATTGTACTTTCTTGAGTTCCTCCCTCCCTTTCATTTCCTGATTTACAGCTATTTCTGAGATGTTACTTGTATCTTCTGTGGTGAAGACTGATGCAAAATACCTGTTCAATTCATCTGCCATCTCCATATTTTCCCTTATTAATTTCCCAGACTCACTTGCTATAGGACCAACGCTCACTTTGTTAACTCCTTTCTTTTTAAAATATCTACAGAAACTCTTACTATCTGTTTTTATATTTCTAGCCAGCTTTTTCTCGTACTCTAACTTTTCCCTCCTTGTTAATCTTTTATTCTTTCTTTGCTGTTTTTTATATTCTGTCCAATCTTCTGAGCTGCCACTCATCTTTGTGCAATTATATGCTTTTTCTTTAAGTCTGATGCTATCTTTAACCTTTTTAGTTAACCATGGATGGTGGGTCCTCCCTTTGGAATTTTTCTTTCTTGTTGGAATGAATCTATTCTGTGTATTCTGAAATATCCCCTTAAATGTCTGCCACTGCATTTCTGTTGACCTATCCTTTAACCTACTTTGCCAGTTCACTTTTGCTAGCTCTGCTTTCATGCTCTCATAATTGCCTGTATTTAACTTTAAAATACTAGTCTTAGACCCACTTTTCTCCCTCAAACTGAAAGTAAATTTCAATTATACTATGATCGCTGCTGCCCAGGGGTGCCTTCACTATGAGGTCATTAATTAATCCTATCTCATTGCACAATACGAGGTCTAGTGTAGCCTGCTCTCTGGTTGGCTCCAGAATGTGCTGTTCTCAGAAACTATCCCGAAAACATACTATGAACTCTCTTCTAGGCTACCTTTGCCCGTCCGAATTTTCCAATCTATACCTAGATTAAAATCTCCCATGATTATTGCTGTACCTTTCTGACAAGTACCCATTATTTCTTCCTTTATATCCTGTTGTACCATGTGGTTACTATTAGGGGGCCTGTACACCTCTCCCACAAGTGACTTCTTGCCTTTATCATTTCTCTGCTCGACTCAAACCGCTTAAACATCCTGGTTTCCTGAACTTAGGTCATCCCTTTCTATTGTGCTAATGCCCTCATTAATTAACAGAGCCACCCCTCCACCTTTTCCTAGCTTCCTGTCCTTCCTAAATGTCATGCACCCTTCAACTTTCAGGTCCCAATCTATGCCATCCTGCAGTCATATCTCTGTAATGGCTATCAGATCGTACTTATTTATTTCTATTTGCACTATCAGTTTATCTATTTTGAATGCTACGTACACTCAGATACAGTGCCTTTAGTTTTATCCCTTTATTATTTTTGTAACCTCTAGCCTGGTCCCTTCCTGTCACAGTCTGTTTATCTTTTCCCATATTAATACCTTTCTTGCCTGGTCTCTACTCTTTGATTTACCAGATCTTCCCAAATTTGATCCTGCCCCTACTATTTAGTTTAAAACCCTCTCTACTTCCTTAGTTATGCAACTCATTAGAACATGGGTCCCAGCATGATTCAGGCATAGACCTTCCCAAAGGTACAGCCTTCACTTTCCTCAGTACTGGTACCAGTGCCCCACGAACTGGAACCCACTTCTACCACACCAGTCTTTGAACCATGCATTCATTTCTCTAATCTTATTTGCCTTACTCCAATTTGCATGTGGCTCAGGTAATAATCCAGTGATTATTACCTTTGAAGTTCTGCTTCTTAATTTGGTGCCTAGCTCCTCATACTGACTATGCAGGATCTCTTTTCTTGTCCTGCCTATGTCATTGGACCACAACGACTGGATCTTCCCCCTCCTACTGTAAGTTCCTTTCCAGCCCCGAGCAGATGCCCCAAATTCTGGCACCAGGCAGGCAGCATAGCCTTCTGGACTCTCATTGTTTGCTACAGAGAACAATGTCAATCCCCCTCATTACCGCTACTTTCTTTTTTGCTCCCCCCGTGGTTTCCTGTACCATGGTGCCATGGTCAGTTTGTTCATCCACACTACAGCCCTCGCTCTTGTCCATACAAGTTGCAAGAGCCTCGAACGTGTTGCTCAATTGCAAGGGCTGAGGCTCCTCCACTCCCACCTTCTTGATTCTCTTACTTGCCTGACTTGCAGTCACACCCTCCTGTCCCTGACCACTGACCAAAACCGATGACCCTATCCTAAGGGGTATGACTGCCTTCTGGAACAAAGTGTCCAGGTAACTTTCCTCCTCCCTGATGCATCGCAATGTCTGCAGCTCGGCCTCCAGCTCAATGACTTTGAGCCGAAGCTCCTCAAGCCATAGACACTTACTACAGATGTGGTTGCCACAGATTGCTGTGGCATCCAGGAGCTCCCACATACTGCAGCCACGACACATCACCTGTCTGGCCATCTTTATTGTGTTACTTTAATTAAATTTATCTTTTCTTAATTAATTTACAGTTCCCCTCCTTACCGAACTCCCTCACTTACCAAACTCCCTCTTCACATTCTGTGCTGTCCAGCAGCACTTAGTGCAGAGAAACAGCACTGACTGAATTTATACTTTCTGAAAACAATGATGTGTCAGCTTTGCTAGAGCTCAGAAACCAGTTTAAGCTAGCTATCTAATTAACTAGCTATAGCCATTCTCAGAGAGCTTGTATACCCGTTTAAAACTGTAAAAAACTTAACTTGCCTTTTAACTTAAACAGTAATTTCAGTTAATTGCAAAATGTAAAAACAAAAACTAGACTTTAGAAAGATTAATCCTTAAAATCCCCTCACTTACCAAACTCCCTTCTTCACACCCTGTGCCCTCCAGCAGCACTCAGTGCAGACCTCTGAAAATGTGCTTGTTATGAAGGGAACAACCTGGAAACTTGCCAATTTCCCTGCAGTGCACAACACATATGCTGACAGATGCATAGCAGCAGCGAGCACTTTTTCCTACAGCACAGTCTTGTTTGCTGTTGCCACTAAGTTGACACCAGTCTTACTGCAGAGCAGGCATTGAATGGAATAGAGCCAACAGCGATGCTCACTTTGATTTTTCATGCTGCAACCAATGAACATAGGACTGTGTTACGACCAAGGTTGGAGGAGTGCACTGTCGTTCTCTAATTCCACTTCTCCATGGGTCACAACATACATTTAAATGTTTGACCACGTTACCGATACAGCCAATTATATATTTTATTTTAGTTTCAGAATAAAATTCACCAACCAGGTTTCTTTAATAAATAACAAAATTATTAATTTATTATAAAACAAGACTTATTCAATAAAGATGCAAAACTTATTAACACACAGGTCCAAATATGAAAGTTCTCTTCTAAATTAACTCAACACAGGCACGGGGGCAGATACACAATAAAATAAAGACGTTTTCTCTCTGCAGAGATCACTTTACATAAAAGACACAAATAATACTTTGCCCAAATGCAATTCTTGAATGAAAAAGGACAACATTGGAATTTTCCCAATTGGCCCTTTTTTCTGGTGTTCAAATACGTGTAGACTGCTGTCACTGGGATCTTTTTGGAGCAGTTCTGTTCAGGCGATGTCGAGGATTAGTCTGGCAGGCTATCCAGCAGAATCACTGCATCGGGGGTTTCAACTATCACACTGGATTCTCAGGGTGGAAAAAGGATGAGCTGGTGGCTTCTCTCATAGCAGGCTTACCCCCAACTGATTCAAAACTATTTTAGATCTAATATTATGTAACGAGAAAGGGCTACTTAATCTTGTAAAATAACCTTTAGGGATGAGTGACCATTAAATGATAGAATTTTACATTATGTTTGAAAGTGAGGTAGTTCAATCTGAAGCCAGAATGTTAAATTTGAACAAAGGAAACTATGAAGGTATGAGGGGCAAATTGGCTGAGGTGGATTGGGAAAATACATTAAAAGGTATGACAGTACATAGGCAATGGATGGTCTTTAAAGAAATATTACATAATTTACAGCAACTATACATTCCTTCAAGGCACAAAAACCCCCAAAGTAAATGCAGTTAACTGTGGATAACAAAACAAGTTAAGGATTATATAAGATTAAAAGGCCTATAAAGTTGCCAGAAATAGTAGTAAACCTGAGGATTGGGAGGATTTTAGAATACAGCAAAGGAGGACAAAGAAACTGATAAAGAAAGGGAGAATAGAATATGAATGTAAGCTATAAAAACATAAAAACGGACTGTAAAAGCTTCCATAGGTAAGTAAAAAGGAAACATTTGGCTAAGACAAATGTGGATCCATTACAGGCAGAGTCAGGAGAATTTATAATGGGGAATAGAGAAATGGCAGAGAAGCTAAATGATTACTTTGTGTCTGTCTTCACTGAGGAAGATACAAGAAATCTTTCAGAATTAGGGATTAGGGGGAATGAAGAATTGAAGGAAATAAATATTAGTAAGAAGGTTGTATAGGAGAAATTAATGGGGCTGAAAGTTGATAAATTCCCAGGACCTCATATTCTACATCCCAGAGTGTTGAAAGAGGTAGCTATGGAGATAATGGATGCATTGGTGATGATCTTCCAAAATTCTATAGATCCTGGAGCGGTTCCTGTAGATTGGAAGGTCGCAAATGTTACCCCACTATTTAAGAAGGGAGGGAGAAAGAAAACAGGGAATTAGAGACCTGTTAGCCTTACATCAGTAGTAGGGAAAATGCACGAATCTATTCTAAAGGATGTGATAAATGGACACTTTGATTATAATGATCTGATTGAGCATAGTCAATATGGATTTATGAATGGGAAATCATGTTTGACGAACCTGTTGGAGTTTTTTTTGAGGATGTTACTAACAGAATTGATAAAGGGGAGTTGGTGGACGTGGTAGACTTGAATTTTCAAAAGGCCTTTGATAAAGTCCCCCACAGGAGGTTGGTTAGCAAAATTAAAGCACATGGGATAGGAGATAATATATTAGCATGAATTAAGGATTGGTTAACAGGTAGAAAACAGAGTAGTGTTACGATGAGGTGAGAAAGAGGTCTAGGGTTCCCTTTCAGCCTTCTCCTGGTCTTGCTGTAACAGGGTTTAATTTTAAACACATCGTATTTTTAGCTCCCCTTTGGTGAATCTTTGTTCACTGCTTTCCAATTATAAGGCAAAGAAACCAGCACAAACAGGTTTTCTTAGGTTTAAAGAAGAAAAGTGAAATTTATTAAAGTTGAACTTAAACTCTAATTCGCTTAAAGCCTACGGATACATGATGTGCCCATGCTAGCATGCATATGCGATACACACATGCAGATAGGGACAGAAAGAGAAGAAAAAAAGTGGAAAAGTTTGAGGCAATATCTGAAGAGTTTTCATTACGGGTCTTTCAGCTCACTGTAGAGTCCTTGCTTGTAGGTAGATCTGTTAGGGCCCTGTATTCTTCTTAAACCTTGTTCACTGTAGGAGACTTTTTGCTCTTGGGATTCATGTGTCTTCCATGGGGTTTTGGAGTTCCGTGAGAAAGAGATATGGGAGCATGAAGATAGGCAGGAGGTCTTCTTCAGTCCAGGAGCAAAGAACTTGCCGCCAGTTCAAACACTGTCTCTACAATTTAAGACTCTCAGTTCAAACTCTGCAACAGCCAGTTGGTCATGTGACTAACTGGTCTGCCCACATCTGTTTGTGGATTGTTTTGGAGCAGGGGATAGCTCCTTTGTTCCCAAACACTGTCTGTTAATATGCAGAAATGTCTTTCTAGCCGGGGGCCTGTGGCAACCACTTGTCACAGGCCTTCTCTTCTTCCCAGCAACAATTTGAAATTTAATGTCCATATGGCAAAATTAATGTGCCTCATTCTTGATAGTAGGAATAAACGGGTCATTCTTGCCTTGGCAGGTTGTGGCTAGTGGGGTACCACAGGGATCATTGCTTGGGCCCCAGCTGTTTACAATATATATATCAATGATTTGGATGTGGGGACCAAATGTAGTATTTCCAAGTCTGCAGATGACACAAAACTAGGTGGGAATGTGTATTGTGAGGAAGATGCAAAGCAGCCTCAAGGGAATTTGGAAAGACTTAGTGAGTGGGCAAGAACATGGCAGTTGGAATATAATGTGGAAAAATGTGAGGTTATCCACTTTGCTGGAGGAATAGATGTGCAGAGTATTTCTTAAATGGTAAGAGATTAGAAAGTGTAGATGTACAAAGGGACCTTGTCAATAAGTCACCGAAAGCTAACATGCAGGTGCAGCAAGCAATTAAGAAGGCTAATGGTATGTAAGGCTTTATCTCAAGAGGATTTGAGTACTGGAGTAGTGAAGTCTTGCTTCAATTGTATAGAACCTTGGTTAGACCTCACCTGGAGTAGTGTGTGCAGTTTTGGTCCCCTTACCTTAGGAAGGATATTATTGCCATAGAGGGAGTGCATTGGAGGGAGTGCAGAGGCGATTCACCAGGATGTTGCCGGGGATGGAACATTTAAGCTATGAAGGGAGGTTGGATAGGCTTGGGTTGTTTTCACTGGAGCAGAGAAGACTGAGGGGTGACCTGATCGAGGTGTACAAGATTATGAGGGGCATGAACAGGGTGGATAGGGAGAAGCTGTTCCCCTTAGTTGAAGGGTCAGTTACTAGGGGTCACAAATTTAAGGTGAGGGGCGGGAGGTTTAAGGGTGATTTGAGGAAGAACTTTTTTACCCAGAGGGTGGTGATGGTCTGGAATGCCCTGCCTGGGAGGGTGGTCGAGGCAGGTTGCCTCTGCTCCAGTGAAAACAACCCAAGCCTATCCAACCTCTCTTCATAGCTTAAATGTTCCATCCCAGGCAACATCCTGGTGAATTGCCTCTGCACCCCCTCCAATGCAATCACATCCTTCCTATAATGTGGCGATCAGAATTGCACACAATACTCCAGCTGTGGCCTTACCAAAGTTCTGTACAACTCCAACATGACCTCCCTGCTTTTGTATTCTATGCCTCGATTGATGAAGGCAAGTGTCCCATATGCCTTTTTCACCACCCTATTAACCTGCCCTTCTGCCTTCAGAGATCTATGGACAAACACGCCAAGGTCCCTTTGTTCCTCGGAACTTCCCAGCGTCAGGCCATTCATTGAATACTTCCATGTCACATTACTCCTTCCAAAGTGTATCACCTCTCACTTTTCAGCGTTAAATTCCATCTGCCACTTTTCTGCCCATTTGACCTTCCCATCTATATCTTCCTGTAACCCAAGACACTCCACCTCACTGTTAACCACTCGGCCAATCTTTATGTCATCTGCGAACTTACTGATCCTGCCCCCCACATAGTCATCTATGTCGTTTATATAAATGACAAACAATAGGGGACCCAGCACAGATCCCTGTGGTACGCCACTGAACACTGGCTTCCAGTCACCAAAACAGCCGTCTGTCATCACTCTCTGTCTCCTACAACTAAGCCAATTTTGAATCCACCTTATCAAGTTACCTTGTATCCCATGTGCATTTGCTTTCTTGATAAGTCTCCCATGTGGGACCTTGTCAAAGGCTTTGCTGAAATCCATGTAAACTACGTCAACTGCACTACCCTCATCTACATACCTGGTCACATGCTCAAAAAATTCAATCAAATTTGTTAGGCATGACCTCACTCTGACAAAGCCATGCTGACTATTCCTAATCAAATTTTGCCTCTCCAAGTGGTGATAGATTCTCTCCTTCAGAATTTTCTCCAATAGTTTCCCTACCACTGACGTGAGACTCACTGGTCTGTAGTTCCCTGGCTTATCTCTACAACCTTTCTTAAATAGTGGGACCACATTAGCTGTTCTCCAGTCCTCTGGCACCTCCCCCGTGGCCAGAGAGGAATTAAAAATTAGGGTCAGAGCCCCTGTAATCTCCACCCTCGCCTCCCACAGCATCCTGGGACACAAATCGTCCGGACCTGGAGATTTGTCCACTTTTAAGCCTTCCAAAACCTCCAATACCTTGTCACTCCCTATGACAATTTGCTCAAGAACCTCACAGTCTCTCTCTCTAAGTTCCATATCTACATCTTCTTTCTCTTGGGTGAAGACAGATGTGAAGTATTCGTTCAACACCCTACCAATGTCCTCTGGCTCCACCCACAAATTTCCCCCTTGGTCCCTAACGGGTCCTACTCTTTCCCTGGTTATCCTCTTCCCATTGATATACTTATAGAATATCTTGGGATTTCCCCTACTTTTACCAGCCTGAGCTTTCTCATATTCCCTCTTTGCTCTCCTAATTGCTTTCTTAAGCTCCATCCTACACTTTCTGTACTCCACTAATGCTTCCATTGATTTGCTCTCCTTGTATTTGCTAAAAGCCTTTCTTTTCCTTCTCATCGTACCCTGAATGTTTCTGGTCATCCATGGTTCTCTGGGCTCGTTGCTCCTACCTGGTACCCTAGAGGGAACATGTTGGGCCTGTACCCTCCCCATTTCCTTTTTGAATGCCCCCCACTGCTCTTCTGTAGGTTTCCCGACAAGTAACTCTTTCCAGTCTATCTTGGCCAGATCCTGCCTTATTTTACTAAAATCCGCTCTCCCCCAATCCAAAACCATTTTTTGCAACTTGTCTATTTCTTTCTCCATAACAAGATTAAATTGTACCATGTTGTGGTCGCTATCACCAAAATGCACCCCCACCAACACATCGACCACCTGTCCGCCTTCATTCCCCAGAATTAGGTCCAGCACTGCACCCTCCCTTGTTGGATCTTCTACATATTGAGCTAAAAGGTTCTCCTGTATACATTTTAAGAACTCCACTCCATCTAAGCCCTTAACACGATGGCTATCCCAATTAATGTTGGGAAAGTTGAAATCACCTAATATAATTACCCTATTATTTTTACACACCTCTGCAAATTGCGCACATATTTGCTCCTCAATTTCCCGCTGACTATCTGGGGGTCGATAATAAACACCTAGCAATGTGGCTGTCCCTTTTTTATTTCTAAACTCTACCCATAAAGCTTCATTTGATGCCCCCTCCAAAATATCATCGCTCCTTACTGCAGTAACTGACTTCTTAACTAATATTGCAATGCCCCCTCCTCTTTTACCCCCTCCTCTATCTCGCCTGAAGATTCTATATCCCAGGATATTGAGCTGCCAATCCTGCCCCTCCCTCAACCATGTCTCCGTGATGGCTACTATATCACAATTCCACGTGTCAATCATTGCCCTTAACTCATCCGTTTTACCTGCAATACTCCTGGCATTAAAGTAGAGGCCTTCCATCCTGGTCTTACTCCCTTGAAACTTACTTCCGCTGTATTCCCTCTGACTTGTTCGCTTTCCTATGTTTAGCTGTGTCCCTATTCTGCTAGGAGTCTGCATCCCCTCCCCCTGCCAAAATTAGTTTAAACTCCTCCCAACAGCACTAGCAAACCCGCCAGCAAGGATGTTAGTCCCCCTCTGGTTCAGATGTAGACCGTCCTGCTTGTACAGGTCCCACCTTCCCCAGAAACAGTCCCAGTGGTCCAGGAATCTAAAACCCTCCCTCCTGCACCAACTCTTAAGCCACGCATTCATCTGTGCTATTCTCCTATTTCTATACTCGCTAGCACGTGGCACTGGGAGTAATCCAGAGATTACAATCCGAGAGGTCCTGCTTTTTAGTCTACTGCCTATCTCCCTAAATTCTTGATGCAAGACCTCATCACTCGTTCTACCTATGTCATTGGTATCAACATGTACCATGACCTCCGCCTTATCACCCTCCCCTTTCAGGATGCTCTGCAGCCGTTCAGTGACATCCTGGACCCTGGCACCAGGGAGGCAACACACCATCCTGGAGTCATGTTGACGGCCACTGTAGCGCCTATTTGTTCCCCTCACTATAGAATCCCCTATTACTATTGCTCTTCCTCTCTTCCCCCCTTCCTGTGCAGACAAGCTGCTTGCGGTGCCTGAAGCTTGGCTCTGTCCGCACTCCCTGGAGGAAACAGCCTCATCAGCCTCCAAAATGAAATACCGATTTGCAAGCGGGACCCCAGGGGACTCCTGAACTACCTGCCTGATTCTCTTGGACTGCATGGTGGTCACCCATTCCCTTCCTTCCTCAAGTCCCTTCAGCTGCGGTGTGACCACCTCTCTATATGTGCTATCCATAATGCTCTCAGACTCGCGGATGCTCCACAGTAAGTCCAGCCGCCAGTCCAGCTCTGAAACCCGAGCTTCCATGAGCTGCAGCTGGACACACTTCCTGCACACATGCTGGTCCCGGGGACTGGAAATATTCCCGGATTCCCACATGCAGCAAGAGGAGAAAACCACGACTTCAAGCTCTCCTGCCATGACTAAACCCTTGAAATTTAAAACTTTAGAAGATTATAATTTTAAAAAAACAACTAAGTCTTGCTAAAACAATGACTTACAATTCAATCCACTTTGAAAAGTACCCACCAGGACTTACTCACCAGTCAGCTGTGCTCTTTGGAGACTCTCAGCTCCCCTCACTCTGAGGACAGGTAGGAAATGAAAGGAGCTCCTCACCGAACTTCCTCAGTCACCAAACTTCCACTTTAACACTCTAATGCAACCCAAGTCAGCACTCCAGTGCAATAATATGCAGTAAGGGTTTGTTTTTCAACACAATCTCAAGTCCTTCCAGTAGCCTTTAAGAGAACAACAAAGTCCAACATCCTTGGAATCTCGTCAATCCTTCAAATTGATCATTACCACAATTTTTAAACACGAGTCCTTAAAAAATATTTTAAAAATGGAAGCACTTTCATAACAGCTGCAGTGGCCGTCTGGTTTAAACCTATTGATGCATGGGGGTGGGGATTGAAAAGAATGAACTATGGTGCATTTTGTATTTCATTGTTGAGATGTTGCAAGATTGCTTTCTAAATTATGCCAACATATTTTCATCAAAATGTGAAAATTATCTTTTGTCATTGAATATAAAGGGTTGTTTTCCTCCCAAAGGAAGTAGATATATTCAGTTGCACAGATTGCTAAGTTTTTTTTAAGTGAAAGAAAGACAGACTTGTATTTATATAGTGCCTTTCACAACCACCGGACATCCCAAAGCACTTTACTGCTGTCATACTAGGCCCCCACCTGCCAAGAATGAGGCACATTAATTTTGTCATGAACATTGATTTTAAACTGTTATGGCAGTGAAGAAAGGACTTGTTAAACAGATCCGCCGTGGCTGGAAAATACATTTGCATATTAACAGAGAGTGCTTAGAAGGACAAAGGACCATTCCCTGACACATTCAATCCACAATGGACCTTGATCACCAGGTATTGTGTGTAAGAGGAGCATTCCAGAGACTGCTAAGGTGATCCAAGATGTGGTCAGACCAGTTAGTCACATGACTAAGCTGCTTGGTAACCTGGGTTTTTTTGAATTGTACAGTTTGAACTCAGAGCGTTTGTTTGCTCCTGGACTGAGAAGATCTCTCCTGTCTGCTCCCATCTCTTTCTCTTAAGCCTCTCAATCCACTGAAGACACATGAGGCCCAAGAGAGAAGTCTCCCACAGTGAACAAGGTTTAAGAAGAATACTGGGCCCCAAAGAAAAGCAAGATTTATCTACAATCAACAGCTGAAGAACCGTAACACTCTTCAGATATTGTCTCAAAATTTTCCACTTTATTTTCCTTCTGCTCTTTTCTGCTTCTATTTGCATGTATGGTGTATGCATGCTAGCGTGGTCGCGTCGTGTATCCATAGGCGTCAACTGAATTAGAGCTGAGATTCAAGTTTAATAAATTTCAACTCTTCTTTAAACTTGAGAAAACCTGTTTCTGCTGGTTTCTTTGCCTTGTAATTAGAAAGTGGTGAACAAGGATTCACCAAGGGTGAGTTACAAAATTGTGTTTAGAAATAAAACCATTACGCTAAGACCAGGTGAAGGCTGAGAGGGACCCCTAGATAGCATTCTCACCTGATCATAACACTGCCAATGATATAATTTTGAAGTGTAATCACTGTTGAAATGTAGGAAATATGGCAGCCAATTTGCACACAGCAAGCTCCCACAAACAGCAATGTAATAATGACCAGTTAATCTGTTTTTTTGTAATGTTGAGGGATAAATATTGGCTATGACACCGAGGATGTCCACTTGGGAGGGCAGAGGGACCTTGGTTTAGAGTTTCATCTGAATGACGGCATCTCTGACAATGTAGCACTCTCTCAGTACTACACTGGAGTGTTAGCCTTGATTTTTATGGTCACGTCCTGAAATGGGAATAGGTAATTAAAACACTTTGTACTTTATTTGAAAACGCACATAAAATTATGATAGGCTGTCCAGTATTATCCATCTTAACCATACCCCTTTCCATTTACTTTCTCCTAACAAATTATCACCCACAGCCTTCAATGCACTAGATGGCGAATTTAAGGGAACTTATCACTCGCTGAAGAACTTGAGTGAGGAGGAATGTCAGCAACTGACCACTGCTGGAATCCTTACTGATAATCTTATTTCTCCGTTGATGCTTTCTTCTGGTATGGCCAGAGATTGGCCAGATGCACGGGGTGTCTGGTGAGTGCATTTAAAAAAAAATCTGAAATGTGTGCCATGTGCAGTGGAACTGTACATTGCAACCATAACCTATAACATCTGGAGCTCAGTTTCTCCATATTATTGACTACCTGATCTTGGTTGCTCTGAGTAGCAGAAACAGAGTCCAGGGAGCAAGTCAGTTGACTACAAAATATCTGTGGTCTGGAGAGACAAGTGTAACAAAGGGGGAAAGAGAGGAATCAAAGGGAGGTTTGGCTTCAAACTGGTCTCATCTACCATCAGGTTGGCATTGGAAAAACACAGTGAGCAGTTTGTTTGGCCATCACATCGATTATGGGTACTAGACATAGAAATAAAATGTAAATTTTTTTTCTAAAAAGGAAAAAACATCCACCCAGGACACTTCACTTCCTGAGAATAGTATATGTAAGTTTGTGTGTGTGTAGCAATGTTAAATTTTCATGATTGTTTTTGTTTTTTCTCTATTCAATTTTCAAAATTCCAATATTATTGCTTTATGATACTTAAAATATGCAGTAACTTCCATTACTCTTTCAAAGCTGGGGTCTTTTGAAACAATAATTATTTACTTTGGTGGTTCATTTTGAAAGAGCATTTTGAAACTGAGAATAACTGAATGTTACTGTGGTGGTTTGTAACTTTTATCCTTATGAAGAGGAATGTACTTTAGTAAATACTATGATTGTGACGGCCCGAGGCTGAACAGATTGACAACAGCCTCAACACAACTTGCAAAGTACTATGAGCAGATTGCTTATCTAGAGTAACAATTCCACTAGGAACTAACCTACTCTAATAAACAGTTAAGTCATATTCTCATCCATCTTTTTACATTTGGAGCGCGTAACAGAGTAATTTTTAACACAATGATGTAGTATTAGTCCAATACCTGTTTTGGCAAGGGAATCTACTTTGGTGATACTAGTACATGAATCAATGCTTTTGCACCAATTGAAATCAAGGGTGGTCTTCTGTAAGTGGACAGATTTCTTGTTGTTTTGTACAGAGATCTGGCACAGTGTTTAGAAAATTAATTGAAATATTCACACATAGTGATGTACTGATTGTAGAAAGTTACTGTCAATTGTCCAGACAGAATCTCATTTGATTTGTGTTCTTTTAAACATGATGCTATTCCAAGACACTTGGTATCACACGCACAATTATTATGCTCTGCAGGCACAATGATATGAAGAATTTTATTGCCTGGATCAATAAAGAAGACCATCTTCGTATTACTTCAATGCAACAGGGAGGAAATATGAAACAAGTTTTTACACGCTATTGTTCAGGTCTTAAAAAGGTATGTAATAGCTTTCATATTCTCAATACATTCACTTTCAAAAAAGATCAATTGAATGTGAAAAAGCAAAATACTGCAGATGCTGGAAATCTGAAATAAAATGGAATTTGCAGAAGTTGCCAACAATAAGATATGAGAAATTCCCCACAGATCTTTCCAATCTTGTTTTTTCCCATCTAGCAGAAATCCTTGCAGGATGTCATAAATTTAATCTCTGGGATGGAAAGATAATTAGAGAGCAAATTACACCAGTGTGCTCTTATGCACTTCCTAGGAATTGGCTGGAGGTTTGTTAGAAGAAGCTTCAGTACTCTACATCTGGATCAGTGAATTTGTGTGACATGGAAAAGCTTAAAAACGGAAATTAAACTAAGTATGAAAAATGAGGGGAGTAAAAATGCAGATACAATTTCTTCACTCCTTCATTCTCAATCTCAGTCATGGGGCATAGTGCCAAGCAGAGACTTGGCATTTCCCAGTAGAAGGGGAGGGAGAGACTTTGCCAGGCTGCTCATTTCCTTCTAGTGGCTGGTATAAGTGTGACATTGGTAGAATCCAGGAAGCCAGTCATACTGAAAAAGGGAGATAGGCATCAAAAACGTTAGACAGCAACATCCCCTCAAAAATGACATGAGGATGATAGAGCCTGTGTTTATGATGTTGACCATCTAGATTTCCATTCCTTAACTGTATTTAGAAATTAGCTTATTATTTGTGGGGTTGGGAGGGGGAGGAGAACTTGTCACAAGAGGATGCATTTTTTCTACTTGTTGATGACTAGTATTGAGTCATTCATTTTCAGAAAATAAGAGAACTAACTCTGGTTGTTGATTTAGCTTGAAGAAATATACCACCAGAAAAAACACCCCTTCACCTGGAAGAACAATCTAGGATATGTGTTGACCTGCCCTTCGGATCTTGGCACTGGTTTGCGGGCAAGTGTCCACATTAGGCTGAAGTACATCAGTAAACATAACAAGTTTGGTGAGATCTTGCAGAGACTACGTCTAGAAAAAAACTCTACTGGTACTGTATTAGAACAAAAGACTTTCATATAAAATTACTGATCTAGGTAACCATATGAATAAAAAAATGGCGAGTGGCACCAAAAGTCTCAATATGTTAACAATAAACAAGTACAAAATATCATTAAGACTTCTGCATCTTGCGTGGCAAGTTTATGCTATCTCACCATAACATACTAACCTCTAACTTTATTTTAGTGCAAATGCATTTCCTGATAGTTCTTCCATTTCTCAGGCTGATGTCATTGTTTATGTTCCTTTTTGTTTGCTCACTATCCTAACATATGAATTCATACACTGTGCTTATGCATACACATGCACAAAGCTGATATCGATGCTTTACTCACCATGCAAAATATTTTGTACTTCCAGTATGACATTTTTAGCTCACCTCACATAATTTGACTGGAGTCTTTTATCTTCTATAATCATCTGTTTCTAACAGATAGTTTTATTTTAATTTACTTACTTGGGAATTCTTTTATAATCAAATAAATTTTTCCTTCACTTTCTAGCCATTTTGCAAGACATCGCCAGAAATGTCCACTCACAGCCATTCACTAGCAGAAAAATAAGTAAAAGTGTAATTTACAGCATAGGAGGCCATTCAGCCCATCGAGTTCATGTCGGCTCTCCGCAGAGCAATCCAGTCAGTCCCACTCCCTTGCTTGAGCCCCATAGCTCTACAAGTTTATTTCCTTCAAGTGCTCATTTCCTTTTGAAATCCCTGATCGTCTCCACTTCCCCCTGCTTCATGGGCAGCAAATTCCAGGACATTACTACGTGCTGCATAAAAAAGTACTTCCTCACATTTCCCCTGAATCTCTTCCCCAAAACCTTCAATGTGTCCCCTAATCCTTGTACCATCAGTTAATGGGAACAGTTTTTCCTCGTCTAACTTATCTAAGCCTGTCATAATTGCTCACTGCTATCAAATCTCCTCTCACGCTCCTTTGCTGAGAGAGAATGACATCAGCTTTTCCAACCAAACCATGTAACTTAAATCCCCCATCCCTGGAACCATTCTGGCAAAGCTCCTCTGCATTCTTTCAAGGACCCTCACATCCTTCCTAAAGTGTGGTGAGCAGAACTGGACTCAATAGTCCAGTTGGGGTCTAAATAGAGGCTTTTATAAAGGTTCAGCATAACTACCCTGCTTTTGTACTCTTATGCCTCTATTTATGAAGCCCAAGATCCCATTTGCTTTTCTAACCACTCCCTCACTATCTCCTGCCACCTTCAAAGATCAATGCACATATGCAAAATCCATATAAACAGTCATTGCATTCCCTTCATCAACCTTCTCTTACTTAATCAAAAAATTCAATTAGTCAAGCATGATCTGCCTTTTACAAATCTGTGCTGCCTTAATTAACTCAAATCTCTTCAAGGACCTGTTGATTTTTTCCCCTGATTATTGTTTCTAAAACTTTACCTACCACTGATGTTAAACTAACTGGCATGTAGTTGCTTGGACTGTCCATACACCCTTTCTTGAATAAGGGTGTCACATTTGCCACTCTCCAATCCTTTGGCACCTCCCCCATATCTAGGGAAAATTGGAAGATTATGGCAAGCCCTTCCATTATCTGTACAATTAAGTCTTGTAACTATCTTTTCTACAACTCCATGTTTCAGTCTCTATCAGGTTTCGGCCCCCGCCAAAGTACTGACTAGGCCCTAAAAAGTCACAAATGACATCTTGGAAATATATTCCCCATATATCTCCAAGTTAAAATTCTCAATATAAAAGCAAAATACTGCGGATGCTGGAAATCTAAAATAAAAATAAAGTGCTAGAAATACACAGCAGGTCTGGGTCCATCTGTGGAGAGAGAAGCAGAGTTAACGTTTCAGGTCAGAACTGTTCTGATGAAAGGTCGCTGACCAGAAAAGTTAACTTTGCTTCTCTCTCCACAGATACTGCCAGACCTGCTGTGTATTTCCAGCACTTTGTTTTTATTTTAAAATTCTCATGTTAGTGTTTAAATCATCTCATGGGTTTGCCAATTCCTATCCCTGTAACTTCCTCCATTCCCAGAACCTTCCAGAAACTCTGTTTCTTCAGCGCTGGCTTCTTGGGCACCCCCAATGCCCTGGTCTCACAGTTGGCGGCCGTGCCTTCAACCCTCTACCTTGGGTTCTGAAATTCTCTCACTAAACCTCCCTGCTTCTCGCCTCCTTTAAACCCAACTCTTCAATCAAGCTTTTAGCCACCTATCATAATATCTCTTTTGCTCACATTCATTATAATTTAAAGAAATTTAGACTTTTGATGCACCTCTTCTGGTTATGAGGTGGCATTGGTGGCTCTCTTCAGCCAGCCTGTCCTCATAACCACCCTGTTGTCTAGTCTGCTGATATTTATCAGATCTCTACATATGTATAACCTTGATATTCACTGAAGTGCCAGTCCTGCAGTGGGCCTTTCCAACTGGCATTATTAAAATGCTGAATTTGTTTTCCACTGTCCACGCTCTGTCCATCTGTCCACTCCCACTCCGTTTCCAGCTGTATGCCCATTTTGCATTCTGCTGTTATGCTCTTGGTTTAAACATCAACTCCGAATCTTCTAGTTCTGCTCCCCATCCAAATCCTTTGGCTCTAATCGTGGACAGCAACACATAATATTTTTAAGGTTCTGAAATAAATTACAATACATACTCCAGAGATAGTAGCCTACATAAAACAATGTTTTTATTATTAATTTTTTCATTTTGCATTCTTGTCATTTCATTCTTTTTTATTTTGCAACAGTGCATTTTTAGGTCTGCTAAATTCCTGGCGACACTAACTCCAAAAGCTCCTGTACTAACATTATACTGGACATCGAGGCAAATGAGTATGGCAGAAAACGCTGTATGTTTATGCTTGCTTCCATGAGATGAAAAAACATTTACTAAATATTTTAATTGTTTCACAACATAACTAAATAGATAATAGGGCCATAATTTGCTGTAGAAGGGCAACAAATGTTTAATTACAATGCTATTTTACACTGCAAGTTGCTAAAAGTGAGCTGATAATGACACCATGAGGGAAACCAGGCATCTGGGACCTGCGTGAGCAGGGCAAGCAACTGCTTATCTCCTTAACTAATCATATTGAAAGACTGCGAAGGAAGTGTAAATTAGAATGTGTGAATTCAATGCCAAATCAGGTACAGAATGAGAATTAGGAAAGGGAAAGAAAAATTGGCGATGGAGAGAAAAAGAAGACAAGATGGAAAAATAAAAACAAATTGAAATTTTTAAATCTTCAACAATTAAAACCTAAAAGAATGAGCCACCACACTTGTAATAGCTAACTTTCAGTGCCAGAGAGGTTGTTTGGTAGTAATTAACACTTCATATCAGGTTGTTAAAAGGATGCTTAGACTGAGATGGAGAAGAATTAACTCTGTGGCAAATAGTTCATATCTACTGGCCAAATACATCAGCTTCATGCCTTTCAATGGTGATGCAGACAGAGAGATGCCACTTTTGTGAAGCTAACGGCAGAGTGGTGCATCTCTGATAGTAACTCCTGGATTTCTGCACTAAACTTCGTATCTGCCCCTCACCTGAAGCTGCTGCAGCATTTGCACATAAATAATGGCAAGCTCTATTAGCCTCATCGTTGTTTTGACAACAAATAATGGCCCATTGTCTCTATAATTCTTCCACAAAATGTTCAGTGAATTGATTTTGACTTCCTGTTCACTTTTATAGACTCACTGCTGTTGTAATCATTGAAACTATAGTTACATTTATTCATTTTTTAAAAATTAATTGATATACTCACTCATCCTCTAGGTGCTGTGTATGCTTCTGTTGAAAGTGAAGTCTGTGATATTTCCAATGCAGATAGAATTGGTTTCTCAGAAGTTCAACTGCTACAGTTCGTAGTTGATGGCATTAAACTGCTGATCAACATGGATAAATATATTGAACAAGACAGACCTATTGATGACCTTTTTCCTACTCAGAAGTAGATGGACATACATGAATAATTCTGTTTACAGCATATGTGAGCAAATATTAAGTTACAGTAGTGAAATGGAAACAAAAACAAATTTTTTGTATTAGGCTGTTTAAAAATCATCCATGATTCACAAAGTTATACACTGGGACATGCCTGTAATCTGCAAGTCAAAGAAACAAAACAGAATAAAAATCTATTGAGACAAAGTACCTTGTGTCTCTGAAATAAAACATTAATTTACAAATGAGAATATGGTGTTACATGTTGATGATTGTATATTTTTAAACTTCAATACTTTTGAATTGTATTTTCTGTACAAGGATCACAACCAGCAACGAAGATGGTTGAGTCTTACACTATGTCATACAAATTGCAGCAGGCCAGAAGCAGGAAAAAAATTGTTGCGTTGACGAGGTTAGGTTTTGGGATCTCCAACAAGTTGATCGCCATAAAACAAAGATATGCTCTCCAGTAGGATTTCTTTCCTCAATTTCCTCTACATCTGAAAGAAATGGCTCCTCGCTGAGGCATAATTCCATGGGTTCTGAGTACTTTTAAGAACCTCACCGAAGTGACCATTATTCATGTGTGTTTCTGGACAGTTAAATCTAGCAAGCTGTTCAACTGCTGGTGGGGAAACTGATCCCAACTTCACTAAACATCAATACTTCCATCAGGGGTTGCTGCAGTTACCCAAAGCAGCAACTCTGGCCAGTTTACCTTAGCCCAGACATATTGAGGCCATTTGTTGCACCCTTACCACAGCCTTGACCAAGGGCGTTTTAGAACAGACTGCAGATTGAACTTGGGACGTTCCTAGTCTGTCTAAATTTGATGAACAAGTGGGAGTTCTAAAAAATTAATTTCTTATAGTACTTCTGGGTGGGTTGAGGAGCAAAAAGAGGAATTAGCATTAAATCCTCAATTTTCCCTTACTCTTCTCCTTTTAACAAGAGCTTGAAGAATAGCTTCAAAACAATGTTTGAAATGCAAGTCAAAAGCTCAACACTTATAGTGTCCAGTCAATATGAACACAAGTATGAAATTCTGTACCAGAAAATAGAGGTGCCACTTTTTTAATTAATCTTATCTTTTAATTAGTTAGCCTGCATATTTAAATTACAGTTATTAATAGATGTACAACTTTCAGAAGGGACAGTGGAATGAAGGTAGAATAGAAATGTAAATCTCACTTGTATTTAGTTACCAAGTCATAAAGTTACCCAACTGCTCTGAACACAACAGGCCATTTCCAACATTAAAAAATTATTCATAACACATGGCTTGATTACTAGTTCATGTTTGCAATATTTATCATGGGCACTGTAAACTCCTTCATTGGACATGGCATCGCAATTTAAAAAGGCTCATTCTGCCAAATGTCTCACATGCCCCATTTTTTGGTTACATTTAGGTGTTTTAAATGCTCTTCAATGTACTTGGATTCAGGAAAGGTTGCAGCTTTGGCAGTCTTGAAGGCTTCCCAACGCTCAGCTCTGCGTTGTGTTGCATGACCTCTTTCCTGTTCCATGGTCATCCAGGGGCGGCTCAGCCAATACTCTGTCTCCCTTTCGATCTCCAGTCTCTTAATTACATTACGCTTCATTTGCCAAGTAATTTGTCTAGGGCGTCTGTACTTTCCTATCCACTGTTTGCCTGGAATTCCTTTCCGAAGCAAAAATGCTGTAAGAAACATTTTGCCACAACTTTGCCTTGAAAGAAATAATATCAAGAATTGGAATATGACTTGTGGTAAAACATTAAAAATTAAATATATTTTTGCACAAAGGTGGAATTTTAAAATTACTGATCACAAAGATAGGAAAATTTATGATAGAATTGAGGTTCAGCAGTTAACCAGTCAAAAGAGGGAGACGGTCAACCTGTCAAGTCCGAACAGCTGGGAACAAAATTTGCACATGGACAAAGTGCCACAAAGAAAGATTGATTTTGCATTTATATAGTGCCTTTTGCATCTCTAGGACTTCCCAAAGTTCTCTGCAACCAATAATTACTTTTGAAATGTAGTCACTGTTGTTATGTAGGCAAGGTTCTGGAAACTGCAATGAGATAAAATGATAATCAGATATTGATGAAGTAATAAGTGTTCAATTCGACACTGGGAGAACACACTACTTTCCTTCGGGATTTTTTGCATCCACCCAAGAGGGTGGATTGGGCCCATCTGAAATACAACACCTCCAGTAATGCCGCACTCCCTCAGTATTGTAGTGAAGTCTACACTCTGGAGTTGGACTTAAACCATAACGTTCTGACTCAGGCGAGAATACTACCAATGAGGCAAGCTAACACTTAATTTTTATTTGTACACTGTCATGATCAATAATTAGGAACTACACTTTGCAAGAAATTTTGAAACCTAGCCAGTGTTGAGAGTTCTTTTGCCACTGGAAAAAAATAAAATACAGCAATGTGTTACCACTTTTGATCTTCGTATTTTGGGAACCTATTCCAAAATTATTTACAACTGTTAACAACATTTATATAATTATTTGCTCAATTATCTGGTAAATTTATGCTTTTACTTTTGTAACTGTATAGAAATAGAAGGCTATGCTGATACAGTTCAATAAAGTTGGGGTGGGAGGAAGCTTGTGTGGAGCATGGACATTAGCATAGAACAGTTGGTCAAATAGCTTGTTATGGTGCTGTAAATTTAATGTAATTGTCACAATACAACATACCATAACTTCTAAACAAATCAACAGCTACTAAATTCTACATTGTAAATGGGTCTCTCTCCTCAGGTATGGTTCCTCTCACCATTCAAATTTGCTGTCATCACCTCTCTCAAACATCCACCCTTGACCCCCACGTCTTTGCAAACTATTGCCCCAACTCCAATTCCGCTTTCCTCTCCAAAGTCCTTGAACATGTTTTTACCTCTTAAAATGGTCCTGATATTTCCCACAACTTGATATTTGAACCTCTCCAATCAGTTTATGCTTGTGCCACAGCAGTGAAACAGAGCTACTTAAATGACATCCTCTGTGATGGCGATCCTCCTCAACTTCTCTGCAACCTTTGACTAGGCCAACCACACCATCCTTCTCCATGCCCCGTTCAGTGGAACTGACTTTGCTTGGCTCCTCCCTTAGTTATCCAGTCATTGCCAGAGTATCGTCTACAAAGGCTTCCCTTTCTGCTCCCCCAGAGTTACCTCTGGAGTTCCCCCAATGATCTCTTGTTGGGCCCCTCCTAATTTCCCATTTACACGCTGCACCTCAGAGATATCATTCAAATATATAGCATCAAGTTCCAAATGTATGCTTACGGCACCCAGCACTACTTCACCATCAACTCTTTTGACCTCTCCTAGTTGGCAGACTGCTTGTATGACATATAGTCCTAGATGTGCTGGAATTTTCTCTAATAAACTCTGAAGACCAAAGCCACTGCCTTTGGACCCTGCCACAAACTCCATTCCCTTCCCTAGCCAGTACTGAACCAGACTGTTCGCAACCTTGGCATCCTTTTTGACTCCAAGCAGAGATTCCAACCCCATATCTTTTGCATCGCAAAGTCTGCCTGAAGAAATCCTCATTTATATCCTTGTTGCCTCCAAACTCTACTATTCCAATGCTCTCCTGGCTGACCTCCCATTTTCCACTCTCCATAAACTTAAGCTTCTCCAAAACTCTGCTGCCTGTACCCTAAGCTGCACCAGGATCTGTTCACCTACCTATATTGGTTTCTGGAAAATTTAAACTTCTCATCCTAGTGTTCAAATCCCTCCATCAAATCTTGTTGTGGCTCAGTTGGTAGCATTGTCACCTGAGTCAGTAGATCGTGGGTTCAAGTGCAACTCCAGAGATTTGAGCACATTTGAACACTCCTTTCACCCCACCTTTAGCAACAGTACCTTCAGCCATCTACAACCTAAACTCTGGAATTCCCTCACTAAACCGCTCCTCCTTTAAAAACCATAATTAAAACCTACCTCTTTGATCAAGCTTTTAGTTACCCCATCTAAGAACTCTTCCTTCGGCTCTGTCAATCTTTGTCTGAATAGGCCCCTGTTTAGTTCGTGGGGATATTTTCCTACATTAAAAGTGTTATATAAAATGCAAGTTGCTGCTGCCACTTACTTTAAGAAGTTAGGCTAGTAACATCAATATTTGCAGGGATTTCCTACAGATAAGTATGAAAACCTATAACTTAAATAACTTTTATTCTATATGCAAGGACTATAGTAAAGCACATATGCTATGCATAGTAGGCATTAAGGTGATCACTGGAATATGACTTAGATTGTACAAGTGGACTGATGTAATGAGAACTCTCAATTTGTCAAGACTTTTCAATTGTGTTAAAGCCTTACAATTACATATAATTTGTCATTTAATTCAATTTACTGAATAATTTGAATTCAAACACACTAAAAATGTCTCAATTGTTGACTTATTCAAGTTGCTTAATTTGAATTACTAGATAATTTTTTTTTTGGATAAAAAACTGATCAATTATCAAGAATAGACTGCATCCCAAGTGAGGAGCGCATTTGAGAAATTAATTCCAGAAATAACAAAAGAATAGATAGGTGGTTGAACATCAGAGGGGCTGAGGTCAGGGCTGAACAGACTATGTTGCAGAAACAGAAATGAAGCATCATGCTGATTAATAAAATGTGAGCACTAAACCTCAGTGTTGGAATGAACAGGATGAGAGATTTTTGTTCGGCTCCACTTGTGCCTGAATGAGTGCTGGGGTGGGGTGTTTGGGAGAGGGGGGAGCAGCAGTGGTGGGGCCAAAGCAATGGCTTAAAGAAAAAGCAAATCAGGTCAGAAGATTGAACAGAATCTAAAAAACAGCAAAGAATGACTAAAAGATTAATAAGAAGGGAAAAATTAGAGTATGAGAGAAAGCTGGCTAGAAATATAAAAACAGACAGTAAAAGTTTCTATAGATATTTAAAAAAGAAAAGAGTTAACAAAGTGAGCGTTGGTCCTATAGAAAGTGAGTCTAGGGAATTAATAAGGAAAAATAAGGAGATGGCAGAGGGAGGGAGGAACTCAAGAAAATTACAATCACCAGGGAAATAGGACTGACCAAAGTGTTGGAGCTGTGGGCTGACAAGTCCCTGGGTCCTGATATACTGCATCCTAGGGTCTTAAAATAAGTGGCTAGAGAGATAGTTGATGCATTGGTTTTAATTTTCCCAAATTCCCTAGATTTGGGATGGTTCCATTAGATTGAAAATTACAAATGCAACTCCTTTACTCAAAAAGGGAGAAGGAAAGCAGGAAACCACAGGCCAGTTAACTTAACACCTTTCTTAGGTGTTAGAAAACGTTAGACGCTATTATTAAAGACGTTATAGCAGGGCATTGAGAAAAATTCAAGGTAATCAGGCAGAGTCAACATGGTTTTGTGAAAGGAAAATCATGTTTAACCAATTTATTGGAGTTCTTTGAAGTAACATGTATTGCGAATAAAGGGGAACTAGTGGATGTACTGCATTCCATAAGGCATTTGATAAGGTGTCACATTAAAGGTTACTGTGGAAAATAAAAGCTCAATGGTGTAGGGGGTAACATATTGGCATGGATAGTAGATTGGCTAGCAAACAGGAAACAGAGAATAGGCATAAATGGGTCATTTTCTGATTGGCAAAATGCAACGAGTGGTGTGCCCTCAACTTTTTACAATTTATATAAATGATTTGGATGAAGGCACCGAAGGTATGGTTGCTAAATTTGCTGATAACACAAAGATATGTAGGAAATTAAGTTGTGAAGAGGACATAAGGAGGCTACAAAGGGATATAGATAGGTTAAGTGAGTGGGCAAGGATCTGGCAAATGCAGTATAATGTGGGAAAATGTGAAATTGTCCATTTTGGCAGGAAGAATAAAAAAAGCACATTATCTAAATGGTGAGAGATTGCAGAGCTCTGAGATGCTGAGGGTGCATGAATTGCAAAAGGTAAGTATGCAGGTACAGCAAGTGATTAGGAAAGCCAATAGAATGTTATCGCTTATTGCAAGAAGAATTGAATACAAAAATAGGGAGGTTATGCTACAGTTATACAGCGCATTGGTGAGATCACATCTGGAGTACTGTGTACAGTATTGGTCTCCTTATTTAAGGAAGGATGTAAATGTGTTGGAAGCAGTTCTGAGAAGGTTTACTAGACTAATACCTGAAATGGGCAGGTTGTCTTACGAGGAAAGGTTGGACAGGCTAGGCTTGTATCCACTGGAGTTTAGAAGAGTCGAAGGCGACTTGATTGAAACACAAGATTCTGAGGGGTTCTGACAGGGTGGATGTGGAAAGGATGTTACCCCTTGAGGGAGAATCTAGAACTAAGGGTCACCGTTTAAAACTAAGTGGTCGCCCATTTAAAATAGAGATGAGGAGCAACTTTTTCTCTCAGAGGGTCGTGAGTCTTTGGAACCCTCTTCCTCAAAAGGCGGTGGAAGCAGAGTCTTTGAATATCTTTAAGGTAGAGGTAGATAGATTATTGATTAGCAAGGGGATGAAAGGTTATTGGGGGCAAGCAGGAATGTGGAGTTGAGGTTACAATCAGATCCGCCATGATCTTGTTGACTGACGGAGCAGGCTCGAGAGGCTGAGTGGCCGACTCCTGCTCCTTATTCGTATGTTCCATTATACAGACGTTCACTTGGAGAAAGTCATTAAGTTATCTAGTTAGATAGGCTCTAAAGCACAGAAACAGGCAACTCAGCCCAACTGGCCTCTACCAGTGTTTATATTCCACCTTATTAAAGGCCTTTTGAAAATTCAAATATATTACATCCACTGCATTAGCCTTGTCCTCTCTTTCTGTTACTTCTTCAAAGAATTCAAGAAGGTTGGTCAAGCATGAATTTCCCTTTTGAAATCAGTAATGTCCAGTCTTCGTTTAAGAAATACAGAATACTTTCCTTTATTGGCAGACGTACGGAGTATAAGAGCAGAAGATTATACTTGACCTATATAAAATACTTGCTAGACCACAGCTAGAGTACGGTGTACAGTTCTGTTCTCCACATTACAGGAAGCATGTAATCACATTAGAGAGGGTATGGAGAAGATTTACAGGAATGTCACCAGGAATGCAGAATTCTAGCGATGAGGAAAGATCGGATAGGCTGGGGTCTTTTTTTTTTTGGGAACACAGAAGGCTAAGGGGAGATTTAATTGAGGTATATAAAATTATGAATGGCCTAGAGTAGATAGATAGGACTTGGTTGCGTTAGCAGAGATGTAGATAACCCAAAGGCATAGATTTAAAGGGATTGGTAGAATGATGAAAGAGGAGTTGAGGAGAATGTTTTCACTCAGAAAATGGTGGGGGTCTGAAACTTACTGCCTCGAAGAGCGGAAGAGGCAGAAGCCCTCATTGCATTAAAAAAAATACTTGGGCATGTAGTTGAAGTGCCGTTAACCTACAGGGCTACAGACCAAGAGCTGGAAAGTGGGATTAGACAGGATCTCTCTATTTTGGCCTGCACAGAAATGATGGGCTGAATGGCCTCTTTCCGTAAATTTTTATGTTTCAATTAATTATATTTTTGGTTTCTAGATGTCTTTCGATTATATATTTGAGTAAAGGTTCCATTATCTTCCCTATCACTGACATAGTTCCCTGGACTTGTTCAATCTCCGTTTTTTAATTATTAAAACAACATTTAGCTGGTTCCAAACCTCTGGCACTATTCTCGTTTCTAATTTTGTTTTTAAAAGTGTCTTTGCTATCTCTTCCCTAATTTGTGTGCGTGGATGTAATCCAGCTGGGGCAGAACTTTAACCTCTCTAAGTTTGATTAGTTTATCAATTGTCTTGCCATTTTCTAACTTAAATTTCACTGTACCTTTTTTCATCTCTTCTAATGTGATGCCCACCCTGTCAACCTCACTAGAAAATAAAGAGGCAAAGTAGTTAACTCAAAATTTATGCCATTGCGATGTCATTACATGTGAGTGTATCTTGTGTATTCCTTTTGGCCCAATCCCCATTTTCTCTTTATTGATATCTGCAGAATGCTTTACCATTTCTTTGCATATTCCTTGCTAATTTAATTTTGAAGTTTACCTTTGCTTTCCTGGTTGTTTTTCAACTTCTTCCTAACCTTTTTGTATCCTCTTTCGCTAGCCTCTTTGTCTATTTAATTAGTGTATGCCTTCCCCTTCAGTTTAACTTTTGACCTAACCTCATTATTCATCTAGTGTTTCATTATTGACTAGTTGACTCTTTTAAGCATAATATATTTCTGCAGAACTCTATCTTTTATACCATTTTCTAGAACAGCTTTTTCCCAGTTTACTGAAAATTTAATTCCGTTCAGTCCATCAAAATAGCTTTCCCCCCAATTCTTTGGTCTTTAATATATTTCTCAATCATTATTTTAAACCTTACTTTACCTATGCTTGCTTACTTCTTTGATCTAATCCATTTCCCACTACAATACAACTTCCCAGTACTCACCCTCTAGCTCACAAAGGTCAGCCTTCAGCTGCCAGAAGCCCAATGAAGAAACTACGGACAGAGCAACAAACTGCAGGAGCTGCAACTGACAGTAAAAGCTGGAAATAGGTGAGGCAGTGTCAGGGCCCGATTAACGTTTGGGTGGCAGATCCTTGCGTGACCCGGAGAGTTTATCCTCCCCTGTTTCTGCTGAAGAAATTACAGGTTTCGTTCCACTTCTCCGCCCTGAAACAAACTTAGGCGCCACTCCAGCTCATTCACTCAACGGCCTCTCGCTCCATCTGCTTCACAACGCCGCATAGCCAGACACCACCTCGGAAAAACCCAACATCCGATTGGCCCACAAACCCCGCCCCCAGAGAATACACAAGCAAACAGCAATATTATTGGCTCTCATCTGCAATGTTAGTAACAAAGATTATGATTGGCGGAACAAAAACAAGAAATGCTGGATTCACTCAGCTGGTCTGGCAGCATCTGTGGAAAGAGAAGCAGAGTTAACGTTTCGGGTCAGTGACCCTTCTTCGGAACTGACAAATATTAAAAGTTTATAAACAAGTGAGGTGGAGGTGGAGGTGGAGGTGGGGCAAGAGATAACAAAGGAGAAGGTGTAGATTGGACAAGGCCACATAGCTGACCAAAAGGTCATGGAGCAAAGGCAAACAATATGTTAATGGTGTGTTGAAAGACAAAGCATTAGTACAGAAAAGGTGTTAACGGACTGAATATTGAACAGCAGCAAGTGCAAACATGAAAAAAAAAGTGGGTAAGTAAACTGAACAAACTAAGATGAAATAAAATAAATGCCAAAAAAAGGTATCGGACAATGTATGGTCTGCCTAACACCCATCTCCTTCCCCTCCCCAGCCCTTTTTTGTATTTACTTTATTTTGTTTCTTTATTTTTTTTACCATGTGCTTGCCCATTGGTTTTTTCATAGTTCTGGCTGGGGCTGTTCATTATTCTGTCATTTAACAGCCTCTGTGCAATAATGCCTTGTCTTTCACCACACCCATCGCACATTTTCTTTGCCTTTGCCCCATGACCTTTTTATCTCTCAGGCCCTCTGTCCGATCACCACCTTCGCTTTTTTTTTTCCCCACCACCGCTTTATTAGCTTAAAAGCTATTACATTTCTATCCTTTGCTAGTTCTGATGAAAGGTCACTAACCTGAAACGTTAACTTTGCTTCTCTCTCCACAGATGGTGCCAGACCTGCTGAGTATTTCCAGCACTTTTTATTAGATTTCCAGCATCTGCTGTATTTTGTTTGCATCTCTTTCCCCCCTCCCCCACAACATCTGACACCCAGCTCCTCCCCCTCCTCCCCACCATTCGAAACCCAGCTCCTCCCCCTTCCCCCCATCAGACACCCAGCTCCTCCCCCTCACCCCACCATTCGAAACCCAGCTCCTCCCCCTTCCCCCCATCAGACACCCAGCTCCTCCCCCTCACCCCACCATCAGACACCCAGCTCCTCCCCCTCACCCCAGCATCAGACACCCAGCTCCTCCCCCTCACCCCACCATCAGACACCCAGCTCCTCCCCCTCACCCCACCATCAGACACCCAGCTCCTCCCCCTCACCCCACCATCAGACACCCAGCTCCTCCCCCTCACCCCACCATCTGACACCCAGCTCTTCCCCAACCTCCCTCCTCACCCAACACCCATCTCTCTGCCCTGCACCATCTGACACCCAGCTCTTCCCCAACCTCCCTCCTCACCCAACACCCATCTCTCTGCCCTGCACCATCTGACACCCAGCTCTTCCCCAACCTCCCTCCTCACCCGACACCCATCTCCCCTCCCCGCACCATCCGACACCCAGCTCCTCCCCTCCCCATCCGACACCCAGCTCCTCACCCCACCATCTGACACCCAGCTCCTCCCCCTCACCCCATCTAACACCCAGCTCCTCCCCCATACACCATCTGACACCCAGCTCTTCCCCAACCTCCCTCCTCACCCAACACCCATCTCTCCGCCCTGCACCATCTGACACCCAGCTCTTCCCTAACCTCCCTCCTCACCCAACACCCATCTCTCCGCCCTGCACCATCTGACACCCAGCTCTTCCCTAACCTCCCTCCTCACCCGACACCCATCTCCCCTCCCCGCACCATCCGACATCCAGCTCCTCCCCTCCCCTCCCCATCCGACAGCCAGCTCCTCCCCCTCACCCCACCATCCGACACCCAGCTCCTCCCCCTCACCCCATCTGACACCCAGCTCCTCCCCCTCACCCCATCTGACACCCAGCTCTTCCCCAACCTCCCTCCTCACCCAACACCCATCTCTCCGCCCTGCACCATCTGACACCCAGCTCTTCCCCAACCTCCCTCCTCACCCGACACCCATCTCCCCTCCCCGCACCATCCGACACCCAGCTCCTCCTCCCCCTCACCCCACCATCCGACACCCAGCTCTTCCCCAACCTCCCTCCTCACCAAACACCCATCTCTCCGCCTTGCACCATCTGACACCCAGCTCTTCCCCAACCTCCCTCCTCACCCGACACCCATCTCCCCTCCCCGCACCATCCGACACCCAGCTCCTCCCCTCCCCTCCCCATCCGACACCCAGCTCCTCCACCTCCTCACCCGACACACACCTCTTCCCACCCCCTCCTCACCCGACACCCACCTCTTCGCACCCCCTCCTCACCCGACACCCACCTCTTCCCCCCCCCTCCACCTCACCATCCGACACCCAGCTCCCTCCCCTCCACCTCACCATCCGACACCCAGCTCCTCCACCTCCCCACCCGACACCCACCTCTTCTCCCCCCCCCCTCCACCTCACCATCCGACACCCAGCTCCCTCCCCTCCACCTCACCATCCGACACCCCCCTCCACCTCACCATCCGACACCCAGCTCTTCCCCCCCTCCCCCACCTCACCATCCGACACCCAGCTCCCCCCCCTTCACCTCACCATCCGACACCCAGCTCCCTCCCCTCCACCTCACTATCCGACACCCAGCTCCCCCCCACCTCACCATCCGACACCCAGCTCCTCCCCCACCTCACCCGACTTCCAGCACTTCTCTCCCACCCCCCCCCCCAACCTCACCATCCGACACCCAGCTCCTTCCCCACTCACCATCCAACACCCAGCTCCTCTCCCCCTTACCATCCGACACCCACCTCCCTCCCCCCCACAGTGGGAAGAGAAGGTAAAAGGGCAGATGTTACATCTACTGTGCTTGCATGGAAAGGTGCTGTGTGATAGGGTTTTGGGGTGGTTGAAGAGTCAACCAAGGTGTCCTTCAGAATGCTGGAGGGGGAGGGGAAGATATGTTTGGTGGTGGTAACGTGCTGCAAATTGTGGAGGATGAGCCATTGAATGTGGAGGCTGGTGGGATGGAAGATGGGGATATGGAGAACAATTCTTCGGACACCCTTGCTATTTTAACAATTTCCAGCTTCCTGGTTCTATCTCCTTTTCACTATGGACGTCCAGTTCCTCTACCCCACGCCAGAATCAGTCTGAGTTCCCTCCTCTTCTTCCTTGAATGGAGGCACAATCAGTCCCTACCTACCACCATCCTCTTCCGCCTGGCTAAACTTGTTCTCACGCTGAACAACAACTTTGACTCCACTCACTTACTCCAAATAAAAGGTGTTGCTATGGAAACCTGTATGTGTCCTAGCTATGTCTGCCTTTTAGTGGGACATTCTTTGTTCAAGTCCTTTTCAGGTCCCCTTCCTCACCTCTTTTTCCTGTACATTGTTAACTATACAGGTACTGTTCCCTGCTCTTGTTCTGAACGGAGAAACTCATCAACTTTGCTTCCAATTTCTAGCCTTCCTTTGCCTTCTCATGGTTCATCTCAGACTCTCTCCTTCCTCAAATTCTCATAGCTCCATTTTTGGGGATAGGCTATCACCCAATATCCACTACAAGCCCACTGATACCCACAGCTACCTTGACTACTCTTTCTCCAATCCCACTTCCCGGAAGGACACTCATCCATTCTCCTAGTTTCTCCGTCACATCTCTTCCGATGATGCCACCTTCCTGACCAGTGCTTCTGATATGCCTTCCTTTTTTTTCCCAATCAACCGAGGATTCCCCTCCAGCATGGTTGACAAGGCCATTTACTGTGTCCATCTATGCCCTGTGTTTCTGCTCTTACCCATTCCCTCCCAGAACCACGCTTGGGTTCCCCATATCCTCACTTCCCACCCCACTAGCCTCCACACTAATCAGATCATCCTCCACTATCTCTGGTATGAAGCCACCACTAAACTCATCCTTCCCTTTCCCTTCATTCTGAAGAGATCAATCCTTCATAGCACCCTGGTCAACTCTTCAACAACCCCAAACATTTGCTTGCTTCCCATTGCAGCTTCCTGTGCAAGCACAGAAGCAGCAACATCTGCCTTTCTACCTCCTGCCTGCTGTCTCGGGTCCCAAATACTCCTTCCAGGTGAATCAGCGATTTATTTGCGCTTTCAATTTTAGTATAATGTAGTTGCTACTCATGATGTGACCTCCCTACATTGGGAAGATCAGAAGTAGATCGAGTGATCACTTGGCAGAGCATATGCATTCAATCCACAAGCATAACCTCAAGCTTCTGGTCAATTTTCATTTTAATTCTGTGACCCGCTCCGACCTCTGTTTTCTACATTTTCCAGTAATGATCAACATAACCGCTATGATCAGCTCATCTTTCCATCAGGTACTTTACAGACTTCCTGACTCAATATTGAGTTCAGAAATGTCAGATCATAACCACTGTCCTCATTTTTTCCAGACATCTTTGGTTTCTTTACTTAACTCATTACCAGCCCTTTGTCCCTTTCAACATTTAATCACTCTTATTTTGCACCCCTATCACACAGCTTGCTTTTTGTTCTTTACGCCCTTCCCTGCCTCTGTACTCACTTAACTTTTCCTAATTCTAATGAAAGGTTATTGATCGGAAATGTTAACTGTTCCTCTCTCCACAGACGCTGCTTGACCTGAATATTTCTGGCATTTTCTGTATGAATTACATTATATGAAAGATTTTAAATGTATCTATAAATGGTAATCTTTACAGGCTAACCTGATAGGTCTATGTGGTGATTCTTTTGGGTAAATTACAAGAGGGTAAAATAAAAGCAAAATACTGCAGATGCTGGAAATCTGAAATAAAAATAGAAAGTGCTGGAAAAACTCAGCAGGTCTGGCAGCAGCTGTGGAGAGAAGCAGAGTTAATGTTTTAGGTCAGTGACCTTGGAAGTGGTGGACCTTCGAGGGCATTTAGGGATGGGCAATAAATGCTGGCCTTGTCAATGCCGCCCACATCCCAGGCAGGAATAATGAAAAAAAGTCATGTTCTCCTCTTAGAAAGAAGTTGATTCCTCAATGGGATATGGTTCCAGGGTAGAGTTGGGAAGTTATTACAAATCCCCTTCCCTACCCCACACAACCACAATGTTGCAAACGTTGATATCCAAATATAATTGGGCATTCTCGTCAAGAACCACCTTTACAATCAGTAGACAAAGGGTTCTTCAATTCCATTAGTCTGCACTAGATTTTCATCCTTAAAGATGAATTAATGCAAAACTATCACCCAGACCCTAAAAGTGTAGCCCAACTAATTACTGTAAAAGAAAACATTTGTAAAAGTATAACCAAAATTTCTTTTGTTTGGGGAAAAATGAAACAAAAAACTCGTCGTACCAAAGATATACAAATAAGTCCCCAGGGCCTGATGGGATCTACCCTAGAATACTGAGGGAGGCAAGGGAAGAAATTGCTGGGACCTTGACAGAAATCTTTGCATCCTCATTGGCTACAGGTGAGGTCCCAGAGGACTGGAGAATAGTCAATGTTGTGCCTTTGTTTAAGAAGGGTGGCAAGGATAATCCAGGAAATTATAGGCCGGTGAGCCTTACGTCAGTGGTAGGGAAATTATTAGAGAGGATTCTTCGGGTCAGGATTTACTCCCATTTGGAAACAAACGAACGTATTAGCGAGAGACAGCATGGTTTTGTGAAGGGGAGGTCATGTCTTACTAATTTGATTGAGTTTTTTGAGGAAGTGGCGAAGATGATTGATGAGGGAAGGGCAGTGGATGTAGTCTATATGGACTTCAGTAAAGCCTTTGACAAGGTCCCTCATGGCAGACTGGTGCAAAAGGTAAAGTCACACGGGATCAGAGGTGAGCTGGCAAGATGGATACAGAACTGGCTCGGTCATAGAAGACAGAGGGTATCAGTGGATGGGTGTTTTTCTGAATGGAGGGATGTGACTAGTGGTGTTCCGCAGGGATCAGTGCTGGGACCTTTGCTGTTTGTAGTATATGTAAATGATTTGGAGGAAAATGTAGCTGGTCTGATTAGTAAGTTTGCGGACGACACAAAGGTTGGTGGAGTTGCGGATAATGATGAGGATTGTCAGAGGATACAGCAGGATATAGATCGGTTGGAGACTTGGGCGGAGAAATGGCAGATGGAGGTTAATCCGGACCAATGTGAGGTAATGCATTTTGGAAAGTCTAATGCAGGTGGGAGGTATATAGTAAATGGCAGAACCCTTAGGAGTATTGACAGGCAGAGAGATCTGGGCGTACAGGTCCACATGTCACTGAAAGTGGCAACGCAGCTGGATAAGGTAGTCAAGAAGGCATACGGCATGCTTGCCTTCATTGGTCAGGGCATAGAGTATAAAAATTGGCAAGTCATGTTGCAGCTGTACAGAACCTTAGTTAGGCCACACTTAGAATATTGTGTGAAATTCTGGTCGCCACACTACCAGAAGGACGTGGAGGCTTTGGAGAGGGTACAGAGGTTTACCAGGATGTTGCCTGGTCTGGAGGGCATTAGCTATGAGGAGAGGTTGGAAAAACTCGGATTGTTTTCACTGGAACGACGGAGGTGGAGGGGCGACATGATAGAGGTTTACAAAGTTATGAGCGGCATGGACAGAGTGGATAGTCAGAAGCTTTTTCCCAGGGTGGAAGAGTCAGTTACTAGGGGACATAGGGGCAAAATTTAGAGGGGATGTGCGAGGCAAGTTTTTTTTTTTTTACACAGAGGGTGGTGAGTGGAAGCAGATACGATAGCGACGTTTAAGAGACATCTTGACAAATATATGAATAGGAAGGGAATAGAGAGGTATGGGCCCCGGAAGTGCAGAAGGTGCTAATTTAGGCAGGCATCAAGATCGGCGCAGGCTTGGCGGGCCGAATGGCCTGCCTGTGCTGTACTGTTCTTTGTTAGTCAATGACTAGCAGCCAGCGTCTTAAAGGAAACTAAACACTGTTGCTTAAAAATTCCATGAAACATCTCCTGGGAAATCTAATTTTTCCTATTCATATGGATGATTATATTCAAACAATTGAAAATAGATATGATGTACACAAGTGTAGGATTATAAAACTGAGAAAAATCCAAGATAAAACTTGAAGAGCATGCCAATGCAACAGTTAAGACTGCAATAATGTAAAAATGTTAAGAGTTGAGTGTTCACCATCACCAAAGTAGTTTTCAAACTTTGCCAAAAATAGTTATTTTGACACACAAAGGAATTACTCAAACACATAGTTCTGTTTCCTCACAACATTTCAGAAGTATTTAGATGAGCACTTGAAACGCCACCGCACACAAGGCTACGGGCCAAGTGCTGGAAAATGGGATTAGAATAGTTAGGTGTTTGATGGCTGGCACAGACACGATGGGTCGAAGGGCCTGTTTCTGTGCTGTATAACTCTATGACTCTTTCATATGAACAAAAATGGTGAAGCTTACAACAAATGCTTTCATTTTTATAGTTCCTCTAATGTAGTAAAATGTCCCAAGGTGCTTCACAGGAGTGTCAGACAAAATTCAACAGTGAGCCACGAAATATTAGGACAGATGACCCAAAGCTTGGTCAAAAAAGTTGATTTTAAGCAAACATCTTAAAGGAGGAGGGGTAGAGATGCAGAGTTGGTTAGGGAGTAAATTGCTTAGCACCGAGGCAACTGAAGGCTAGAGGCCTACTTTAGGTTGGGAAAACAAACCTGACCGAACCACTGTGGACCTGAGCCCAACCTGGCCTGAGTCCCTCCACTTTTGCCCTGAGCCCTACCCGGCCATCCCTTTACTTACCTCCCGACTCGGAACCTACACGAAGCTGCCGCGCATGCGTGATGACATCATAGCGACATTGTTCTATATTCTATAGTGTAGGTCAGATGGTTTCACAGGTCGGCGCTACATCGAGGGCCGAAGGGCCTGTACTGCGCTGTAATGTTCTATATTCTATATCACTCGCTCACTGCGCAGACTCAGTTTCGTCCCGGACTCCCAGCTCAGGCAAGTATTTTATTTTTAATACTTACCGGCACAGTACTGACCCTGCGTATCCAGCCTGACCCAACTCGGACTTGGCCCGAGCTGACCTGAGCCTGAAAGCCAGAGCCTGAAGATGGGCTCGACCCTACACGAACCGGACAGGTTGTCGGGTTCGGGTCGCAGGCCTCTACTGAAGGTACCACCACCAATAGCAGGGTTGAAGGAAATCAGAGATGCAGAAGAGGCCAGAATTGGAGGAATGCAGGGTTACAGAAATAAGGAGGGGTGAGGCTATGTAGGGATTTTTAAATTCTTGCATTTCTGGACTGGGATCCAATGTAAGTCAGTGAGCAGAGGGCTGATGGGTGAATGGGAGGCTGCAAGTTAGGATACAGGAAGCAAGAGTTGTATGAGTTGCAGTTTATGGAGGGCAAGAGAGGCCAGCCAGGAGAGCACTAGTATAGTCATATCTGGAGATTAACAAGCATGGTTGAGGGTTTCAGCAGCAGATGGACTAAGGCAAGGGCAGAGATAGGCAATATTAGAGGGGAAAGTAAGTGGTATGGACAATGGAGGAGAGGATAGGAGGTTGGAAGCTCAGCTCAGGGTCTAATAAAAACGGAAAGGTTGCGAACAGTCTGGTTCAGCCTCAGACAGTTCAAGAAAATAGGAGTGGAATTTCCTATGACTAATAGGAGTTCGAATGTGGAGTCGGAAAGATACTGCTGTATAGTTTTATTTTGATCATCTTTGTTAGTAATAAGGAGACAACCTCTTTAATTGATGTCATCTTCAATGATTTCACACATCAGTAAATGTGTTCAAAGCAAACATGCATTTTTAACTTGAAGGAAGATCTGTTGCACAATGAACAATACATCTGTACAAAATTCCACATTACCTGTTAGAAAGTAAACTGATTCTTACTTCTGACTCCTTTTGTTCTTTCAGGATAGTTGGTGTCCTGTCGCATAAGCTGCAAACTTTGTTGTACTACACAAAACTTTTGGCTCCAAATGGCCATGTTATTATTAGGGTGTGTGTTTTACGTCTTTCATACCTTTTGCTTACACTGTTCGTATCAAAGATGTAGAATAGTTCTTTCTAAGAACATTTTCACAAAACATGTTCATTTGCCACACATTTACACAGTAAAACAAGTTGCAAAGAAAGAAAACTACCAAAAAGTAACAGGAAATTAATAAAAGCACAAAGGATTTATGCTATTTTACATCGAAATCCAATGATCTGATAAAGTTTCCTCTAAAGGGTTAAAAATGAAATAAAAACTTATGCCATATTCAGGTCATTTCAAGTTTGTTTTAATATTGTGCAGTGAAAATGTACTCATGTACCTTGCACTGAACTCCTCTCAATTAACATCAAGGGGGAGGGGCAAGTGTGACTTTCCAAGCATCTTCTAAGGCAACAAAATCGAAGTCATTCTGAAACACAACCATCAAAGGAAAGAAGCTACATCACAGAATATTTACACTCCAAAGCTTCGATCTAATGCTGCTGTATGTTTATGCAACCATACAAAGATTTAGTTCATCTTCTGATAATCAGGGTTCCAGATTTGATCACAGCATGTACACTGACAGATTTTGATTATTTTTCTAAATCTTCACAAGAGTGCAGGCAGCGTCAAATGCTAATATTACAATAATTACAACATAAAATACAATTGCACAATTAACCTACATGGTTAATTTGGTACAAAACAAGTATTAAATGTACCAGTACTAGTGGTTTTACATAGTACATTACTAGTTATAAAGGAAAATAAATCCTTTAATTGGTGAAGGCCTAATAATTACAATGCTGCACATTACAGGTATACTGTCCTGGAATAAATACAAGAAATCTGGTAAACTATTCAGCACAGGTGATTACAGTAGAACAGGAAATCATACAACCACTTAACATGTGAGCATTACCATTTTATTGTACAAGTTGGAAAATGAACTTGATAGATATTTGTAGCGTCATACAGCACAAAAGGGAAATAAGAGGGCCATCTTCCTCAAAGATGAATGTCAATTCCTGAGACAATTTTCCCAAAAGCTGTTTTGTGCCATTAATGAAAACATTACAGTATGGAGGGAAGAGCACTGGGCACCAAGATAACATATTTAAAAGATCATAATGGCTTTTTTTTTTGATGGGGGAGGCAAAGGGTCGATTTAATTTCACGAACAAAGAAATCAAAAATCTTAATTTATCTAACATCCAAAAATGTAGTTAGTGTTAAAGAACTTCAAAAGTTCAAATACACTTTTTGGAACATTAAAATGGGTATTTCTGTACATAAATCAGGACACAGCTATACAATACCTGTAGATGTTAGGTATTACTCTTTATTGTACAACTATATGAACATAAGCTGTGACAATGCTCAATATACTTACCTGTACATGTGGAAATAAGATCACAATTCTTTAAAGCTAATTCACAATAAGCCATACAGACCTGGGTTTTACAATTTAGAATCACAATGTATATAACCTTATTGCGACGGAAATTTCTAACCGTTTCGTTTATTTGTATGAGGAAAAAGGGTCAGTGGCAAAACTCACGCACATTAGCAATAATACCAGTACATTCAAGAGTGAACTGTACATCACACAAGAAACCTCCCTGATCCCACAATTACAGTTTCTCTTTACAACTTCAGCTCATTTGCAATTTTGGATGCAATGTTCTTGAATGCCATAGATGTCCCAGATATTCGCTTAAAGCGAACACCATTTAGAGACAAACGTGGCAGCTTGCAGACTTCCATTTCCCACTGAACCAAGTTGTCCTGCCGAGCGTCCCCATGAACACAGAACAAGAGGAACCTTTCCCTTTGCTCATAGTCACAGTTATTAGCGTCCAGCACCTTTCGGATCTCTCGCATCATATCGTTGGGATCCATTGAGCTGGTGGTCTTCATGCTCCATGTGAACCTCAAAGACCTTGGTTTTGCATCTTTGTTGTCATCCCTTTCTCTGTCCTTTGCTTCTGATATACTTCTGAAATTAGATAAAGACCATGCAGTCATTCAAGGATATGGGAACTACTTTTAGATTCTTGGCCTGTATTAACAAACATGACTCTATGACATCTATCATATTGCAAAATTCAATAAAGTTACTCTAAATAGAATGCAAATCTCAGAAACTTTGATTCCTTACTTAGATACATTTGTAGCATCTACAATGTAGAATAAAACTGCCAGCAATTTCTAGCTAAAGCAGCAAGTGTTAATTTGAAGAACGCCCAGCTGAAACAACGCTGATTGTTTAGCTAGCTGATGTACTTCTTTCCTCGCCATTTCACAATTACAACTATTGAAATGGTATGGCTTGAGCAAAAGTATTAAATGGTGCTGCACTACAGCTTTTGATAGACTAAAGGTAGCTCAAATGTTAATTGCACCATCTCCAAAACTTGCAGTTGATGTTTCAATCATTAGTTGTTCTGAAATATAGTAGTGGTCTTTGCTAAGAAGCAGCAAGTTTGAAGACAAACTTAGATTTATCTTGGGGTACACATCGACAACACGTTTAAGAACATTATACAAATTAATTTAGCACCCCAGGATGTAGAGACCGGAAACAAAACATTGAAATAGATTAGTTCCACTGGAACTAGCAGTCACCTCCCAAATTAACTTTTAAAACAATAGTTATTAATTTTGGAGCAATCATTAGGTTATGTGAATAATTTTAATGGCTTCCAGCTTCAGAAATAGTATACAGAGGAAAAAAAAATCAAAAACCAAAAATAAAACCCCTTTGTTTTTCATATAATTTTCTATCTCCTGCCCAACATTTTCTATGCCTCACCCAAGTAATCCTTCCTAAGAGAGCAGGTGTGCAAAATATACAAACATTCTTGAGCTGTGAAGTATTGAACCAGCATGATCCTCCTAATCAGGAGTAGTGTAACTGCTTTCATAGGAATTCCTAGACCAAAAAAGACTGAATCCATCTAATTCACTTTCTATCATCCGGGCAGTTGCATAACACTACGATAATGGAGCTGTTGACTAATCATAATAATTAGTTTCGATCATTTAGTTTATAACAGACCCAAACATGAGGTTTGGCCCCATAGGCCCAAAGTCACCTTTATCCTCCCAAGCCTGCTATAATTACCAAGTCATGTCTCAAGTTACTCATATACTGTATTCCAAAATGTTATTTTCTGAAAGAAAATCTAATTTCCATTTCTTAGCATTGAAAAAACTTTGCATCATGAAAATGATTGTCTACTACTCTACCAAAACTAACAGTAGTGTGGATGTCATGTCTGGCATAAGATAGATAAAACTTTAAAAAAATCTCCATGAACAATTTACTACCTGTGAGAGACACACCACACAGTTTCATCGTTTCTTTCTGGATCTCCAACATTAAGTGGCATGTCAGGACTATAAATCATGTAAACTAAGTGGTTCTTATGACACATGAATTACCAGCCCTAAGTGGCTGAGGAGAGCTTTGTCGAAACTATTGGTGGAGTGGTGCAAATTGTCCAGCAGGTTGTGGAGAATTGGAGTTCATGGCATATTCTCCTCTTCGCCATAAATCGCTGGGTTTTTAAGAAACTAATAATGGAGAGTGCCATAAACTTGCCATTATTTTTCCAGCAGTTTCTGCATCAAAATAATTATTGCATCTCCAAACTATAAAATGTTTTGTGGAACACCACAAGTCATATTTTATAGATTGTTTCCATCCTGCAATCATATTTTACCCACCTATGCAGAAGAATCTTGTCTGCAAATTAACTAATCTTCGAAGTAAATCATAAGGAAAGAGTTATAAATCCAGGCAACAAGCAAGTCATTTATCAAAACCCTCTGGCTAGAAAGGAGAAATCCTGAATTTTAAAGCCAAAGTGAACTGTAGTCGAATCCAATGACTACAAATGTGCAAAGACCAGTAGTAGTTCTCATTAAGGAACTGTCTTATTGAAGTTTGGACTTCAGTACCGGTAAAATAAAGTTTCTTCTGAAACCAACGGTAAAATTTTGTTACAATCAGAGGTCTGTAATAAAAGCTATAAAAGGTTCCACTGTATTCCACCTGATACAGTAAATTACAGAGATAATGCAACCAGCATAATTAAGATTCAACTTATGGCCTATAGAATTTATGATGAAACCTGGGGCAGCAAGATAAAATTTGACATTGTAATGGGAGTACATATTCAAGTTCTCATCATACCAGTGATTTATCTCACATTCTGAAAGAGTCTTGAGCATTGCTTTGCACTTGAATTTGAGGATACCCTTGAGCGTTGTGTTGCTGCTGTACTTTACACTGCACTGTTCCTGTCTGAGGTGAAATGAGCCAATTTATCCTACATTAACTGCAGCATTTTGAAGCATAACTAGTAGCAAGCTAGCATAAATACTTAACAGTCGTCCTGCTGGGTGGGACTGCACTCACCTGGTTCCATTCTTATCTATCCAGTCGTAGTTAGAGAATCACCTGCAATGGCTTCTCTCCCCACTCCTGCACCATTACCTCTGGTGTCCCCCAAGGATCTATCCTTGTCCGTCTCCTATTTCCCATCTACATGCTACCCTTGGCAACATCATCCACATGTTCGCTAATGACACCCTGCTCTACCTCACCACCACCCTTCTTGACCCCTCCACTGTCCCTAAATTGTCTGACTGGTGGTCTGGCATCCAGTACTGGATGAGCACAACTTTGCTCTAAATAAATATTGGGAAGACAAACTCCACCCCAAGCCAATGACATCATCCCTCTCCCAACACTTGGAGGCTGAACCAGACTAAGCAACCTTGGTGTCATACTTGACGCCAAGAAGAGTTTCCAACCACATCGACACCATCAGCAAGACTGCTTACTTTCACCTTTATATCATCGCCTGACACCACCCCGCCTCAGCACATCTGCTGCTGGATTCCGTGCCTTTGTTGCCTCTGGACTTGACTATTTCAACACAATCCTAGTCAGCCTCCCAGTTCCATCGTCCATAAACTTGGAGTCGTCCAAAACTCGGCTACCTATGTTTTAACTTGCACCAAATCCCGTTCACCCATGTACTCACTGACTGACATTGGCACCTAGTTAAAGGATGTCTCTATTTTAAAATTCTCATTTTCAAATGGCCTCACCTCTTCCTACTTCTGTAGCCCCCCAGCCTTATAAGTCTCTGGGATATCTGCACTTACCCCAATTCTGGTGTCGAGCAGCCTCAATTTTAATTGCTCCACCATTGCCGGCTGTGCTTATAGCTGGCCAGACCCTAAGCTCTAGAATTCCCTCCCTAAACCTCTCTGCCTCTTTCCTCCCTAAGACTGTCCTTAAAATCTACCTCTTCGACCAAGTTTTTGGTCATCTGCCCCAATTTGTCCTTATGTAGTTAGATGTCAAATTTTGTTTGCCAATGCTCCTGTGAAGCGCCTTGGGGCATTTTACTACATTAAATAAATAAAATACATAAATAAATAAATGGTGCTAGTTATTGTTGGTAATGGACAATAGGCACGGTGACCAGTGAATGTGACCTATGTTCTCAACCTTCAAATTATGTAGTTTATTTACAGTGTTAGAATAGCACAATGCTTTTGTGCATTCTTGCTCAATTCTGAGCATTATAATTTTAACAAATGGCCCATTACTTTATTGAAAACAGTTTATCATTTAGGTTGACAATGCCCAGTTTCCATTAAATAAAGTGCTTAGCAAACATTTTTAGTTTGGGGAGGGAGAACACACTTTCTTTATCATAATTATATCATGTGCAAATGATAATTATATGCTTTAACAAGATTTATGTCATCTGCATGTTTGTAAAGAAAACTCTTAATGATATGAGAGCAGAAAGTGCCGGAAATATTCAGTAGGTCTGGCAGCATCTGTGGAGAGAGAAACAGTTAATGTTTCAGGTTTACAACCCTTCATCAGAACTGCAAAAGCTAGAAATGTAACAGTCTTTGAGCAAGTGAAAGGGGTGAGTTGGTGGGGGGAAACAAGCTTGAGGAACAGCACCTCATCTTCCCATTGAGCACTCTATATCATTCTGGACTCAATATTGAATTCAAGAATTTCAGACCATAGAATCTTTAAAGCACACAAAGAGGCCACTTGGCCCATTGTGGCTGTGCCGGCCGAAAAACGATCCACCTATTCTAATCCCACCTTCCAGCATTTGGTCCGCAGCCCTGTAGCTTATGGTACTTGAGATGTACATCCAGACTCCTTTTGAATGAGTTGAGGGTCTCTGCCTCAACTACCCTTTCAGGCAGTGAGTTCCAGACTTCATCACCCTCTGGGTGAAAAAGTTTTTCCTCATCTCCCCTCTAATTTTTCTACCAGTTTAAATCTATGCCCCCTCATCACTGACCTCTCTGCTAAGGTGAATAGACCCTTCACCTCCACTCTATCTAGGCCACTCAAAATTTTGTACATTTCAATCAGATCTCCTCTCAGCCTTCTCTGTTCCAAGAAAAACCCAGCCTTATCCTATCATTCCTCATCGCTGCATTTTTCCAGTCCCTGCAACATCCTCGTAAATCTCCTCTGTACCCTCTCTAATGTAATTACACCCTTTCTGTAATGAGGTGACAAGAACTGCACACAGTACTCAAGTTGTGGTCTAACCAATGAGTTATACAGTTGCTCTTGTATTCTATACCTTGGCTGATAAAGGAAAGGATTCCATGTGCCTTCTTAACCACCTTATCAACCTGTCCTGCTACCTTCAGTGATCTGTGGACATTGACTCCAATGTCTCTCACTTCCTCTACACTTCAGTGTTTTCCCATTAATTGTGTATTCCTTTGTTTTGTTTGACTTCCCCAAATGCATCAATTCACACTTCTCCAAGTTGAATTCCATTTGCCACTTTTCTGCCCATCTGACCAGATCATCAATATCTTCCTGCAGCCTACTGCTATCCTCCTCACTATCTACCACATGGCCAATGGCCAATTTTTGTGTCGTCTGCAAACTTCTTGATCATGCCCCCTACACTTACGTCCAAAGCATTATTATATTGTTTCCTGCCACTGAGCCAATTTTGTATCTACCTTGCTGCATTTCCCTGGATCCCATGGGATTTTATTTTTTTAACCAGTCTGCCACATGGGATGTCGTCAAAAGCCTTGCTAAAATTCATGTAGACTACATCAACTGCACTACCCTCATCTATCTTCCTTGTTACTTCTTCAAAAAATTCTATGAAGTTGGTCAGAAAAGATCTTCCCTTAACACATCCATGCTGACTATCCTTGATTAACCTGTGCCTTTCCAAGTGACAGTTTATCCTGTCTCTCAGAATAGGTTCCAATAATTTGCCCACTACTGAAGTTAGACTGACTGGCCTGTAATTATTCGGTCTATCCTTCGCTCCATTTTTAAACAGAGGTACGACGTTAGCAGTTCTCCAATCCTCTGGCACCACACTTGTATCCAGTCAGGACTGGAAAATGATGGTCAGACCCTCTGCTATTTCCTTCCTTGCTTCTTTTAACAGCCTAGGATACATTTCATGGTGAATTTATCAACTTTCAAGGAAGCTAATCCCTTTAATACTTCCTCTCTCCCTATGGTTATCACATCCAATACTTCACACTCTTCCTCCTCAACTACAATCTCTGCATTGTCCCCCTCTTTTGTGAAGACAGACGCAAATTATTCATGAAGAACCATACCAATATCTTCCGCCCCTTCACATAGGTTACCTTTTTGGTCTTTTATGGACCCTACTCTCTCCTTAGTTATCCTCTTACTCTAAATGGATTGATAAAACATCTTTGGGTTCACCTTGATTTTGCTTGCCAATATTCTTTCATGCCCTCTCTTTGCTTTCCTAATTTCCTTTTTGATTTCACCCCTCCACTTTCTATACTCCTCTCGGCTTTCTGTAGTATTGAGTTCTCGGTGTCAGACATCAGCTTTCCTTTTCTGCCTCATCTTACCCTGTAGGCTCCTTGACATCCATGGGGCTCTAGATTTGTCTGTCTCATCCTTTTTCTTTGTGGGAACATGTTTACTCTGGAACCCTTGAATTTCCCCTTTGAATGCTTCCCACTGTTCTGACACCGATTTACCTTCAAGTAGCTGTTTCAAGTCCACTTTCGCTAAATCACTCCTCAGTTTAGTAAAATTGGCCTTGACCCAATTGAGAACACTAACTCCTGTTCTATCCTTGTCCTTTTCCATCATTATGTTAAAACTGACTGAATTATGATCACTACCACCAAAATGCTCTCCGACTGCCACCCCTTCCACCTGCCCATCTTCATTTCCTAAAATGAAGTCTAAACCTGCGCCCTCTCTTGTTGGACTTGCTACATACTAGCCAAAACGGTTCTCCTGAATGCACCTCAAGAATTCTGCTCCCTCAATTCCTTTCACACTAAAACTATCCCACTTAATATTGGGGTAGTTAAAAACCCCTACTATTACTGCCCTATTGTTCTTGCACTTACATAGAAACATAGAAATTAAGAGGAGTAGGCCATTCGGCCCTTCAAGCCTGCTCTGCCATTCATTATGATTATGGCTGATCATCCAACTCAGTAACCTGTTCCCGCTTTCGCCCCATACCCTTTGATTCCTTTAAACCCAAGAGCTATATCTAACTGCTTCTTGAAAACATACAATGTTTTGGCATCAACTGCTTTCTGTGGTAGCGAATTCCACAGGCTCACCACTCTTCTGGGTGAAGAAATTTCTCCTCATCTCAGTCCTGAAAGGTTTACCCCGTATCCTTAGACTATGGCCCCTGGTTCTGGACTCCCCCACCATTGGGAACATCCTTCCTGCATCTACCCTGTCAAGTCCTGTTAGAATTTTATAGGTTTCTATGAGATCCCCCCTCACTCTTCTGAACGTCAGCAAATATAATCCTAACCGACTCAATCTCTCCTCATAAGTCAGTCCCACCATCCCAGGAATCAGTCTGGTAAACCTTCGCTGCACTCCCTCTATAGCAAGAACATTCTTCCTCAGATAAGGAGACCAAAACTGCACACAATATTCCAAGTGTGGCCTCACCAAGGCGCTGTATAACTGCAGCAAGACATCCCAGCTCCTGTACTCGAATCTTCTCGCTATGAAGGCCAACATACCATTTGCCTTTTTTACCGCCTGTTGGACCTGCATGCTTACCTTCAGCAACTGGTGTACGAGAACACCCAGGTTTCGCTGCATATTCCCCTCAGTTTATAGCCGTTCAGATAATAATCTGCCTTCCTGTTTTTGCTACCTAAGTGGATAACCTCACATTTATCCACATTATACTGCATTTGCTATGCATTTGCCCACTCACTCAACTTGTCCAAATCACCCTGAAGCCTCTCTGCATATCTGGAGATATTACATTTAGTTCCCTCATCTAAATCATTAATATATGCGGCACAGTGGCGCAGTGGTTAGCACCGCAGCCTCATAGCTCCAGCGACCCGGGTTCAATTCTGGGTACTGCCTGTGTGGAGTTTGCAAGTTCTCCCTGTGCCTGCGTGGGTTTCCTCCGGGTGCTCCGGTTTCCTCCCACAGCCAAAAGACTTGCAGGTTGATAGGTAAATTGGCCATTATAAATTGCCCCTAGTATAGGTAGGTGGTAGGGAAAATATAGGAACAGGTGGGGATGTGGTAGGAATATGGAATTAGTGTAGGATTAGTATAAATGGGTGGTTGATGGTCGGCACAGACTCGGTGGGCCGAAGGGCCTGTTTCAGTGCTGTATCTCTAAACTAAACTAAACATATATTGTGAATAGCTGGGGTCCTAGCACCAATCCCTGCGGTACCCCACTAGTCACTGCCTGCCATTCAGAAAAAGACCCACTTATCCCTACTCTTTGTTTCCTGTCTGCCAACCAATTTTCTATCCATTGCAATACACTACCCCCAATCCCATGCACTTTAACTTTACACACTAAGTTCTTATGTGGGACTTTGTTGAAAGCCTTCTGAAAGTCCAAATAAACCACATCCACTGGCTCCCCCTCATCAACTCTACTAGTTACATCCTTGAAGAATTCTAGTAGATTTGCCAAGCATGATTTCCCTTTTGTAAATCCATGCTGACTCTACCCGATTCTACCATTGTTCTTTAAGTACTCTGCTATAAAATCTTTGATAATGGACTCTAGAATTTTCCCCACGACCGACGTCAGGCTGACTGGTCTACAATTCCCAGCTTTCTCTCTACCTCCCTTTTTAAATAGTGGGGTTACATTAGCTACCTTCCAATCTGTAGGAACTGTTCCAGAGTCGATAGAATCTTGGAAGATGACCACCAATGCATCCACTATTTCTCGGGCCACTTCCTTAAGTACTCTGGGATGCATACCATCAGGTCCTGGGATTTATCGGCCTTCAATCCCATCAATTTCCATAACACCATTTCCCTACTAATACTGATTTCCTTCAGTTCCCCCCTCTCACTAAGCCCTGTGTTCCCCAACATTTCTGGTATGATATTTGTGTCCTCCTTTGTGAAGACAGAACCAAAGTATGCATTTAGTTGGTCAACAGGCCCTGGGGATTTATCAGCCTTCAATCCCTTCTCAGAGATTTGCCTACATATCTGCTCTTCTATCACCCTCTGACTGTTTGGGGGTCTATAGTACACTTCCAGCTGTGTGATTGCCCCTTTTTTGTTCCTTCGCTCAATCCATATGGCCTCATTTGACAAACCTTCCAACATAACATCCCTCCTCAGAGCTGTTATAGTTTCCTTGATCAAAATTGCCACTCCCCCTCCTTTCTTATCCCCCTCCCTATCACGGCTGAAAGCCCTATAACCAGAAATGTTGAGCTGCCATTCCTTTCCCTCCTTAAGCCAGTTTTCTGTAATAACTACGATATCATACTGCCACATGTCTGTGTTCTCAGCTCATCTACTTTATTTGATATACTCCTTGCATTGAAATAGATACCCTCGAGCACCGCTAAATTCTTTTTTAAAAAACTTTCTAACCCTCATTTCCTCTGTCTTCCAGACTCATTCATTAATTTTCTGCCTTCCATTTTCATTTCTGATTTTGTCCCAACTGAGTCTACCCTCAGGTCCCCATCCCCCTGTCAAACTAGTTTAAACCCTCCCCAACAGCACAAGCAAAACATCCTGCAAGGAACTCAGTCCTGGCTCATTTCAGATGCAACCTGTCTGGCCTGTACAGGTCCCATCTCCGCCAGAGGCGGTCCCAATGTCCCAGGAATCTGAAGCCTTCCCTCCTGCACCATCTTTCCAGCCACGCATTCATCTGTCTTATCCTTCTATTTCTATACTCACTTGCGTGTGGGACTGGGAGTAATCCGGTGACTTAACATATTTTAACTATGTGCTAGTCTTAAACTTATTTTTCATGTTTCTACTTTCGTACGGAGCTATAAATTATTCTGCCATTTGCACTCTATCTGGACTCATGCTTTGTCTTTTGCTACAACTATTTAGCACTCAATTTGTATTCTGTTCCATGACATCAGCCATTTAACCTCTTCTCCCCTCCCCTCTGTCCCATCACAGTCCTTCCTTATTGTTCTACTTCCTGCCTCCCCACTCTCACTTGCTCAAAGACTGCTACATTTCTAACTTTTGCCATGAAGGATCGCAAACCTGAAAATTTAACTGTTTCTCTCTCCATCGCTGCTGACAGACCTGCTGCGTATTTCCGGCACCTTTTGTTCTCATTTCAGAGTTCCAGCATCTGCAGTATTTTGCTCTCCTCTTAATGAAATCAGTTGTCTTTAATAGTTCACATCTTTGGATCTGATTCCCTTCCCACTCCTATCCAGTAACAATAAAGGCAGTCAAATGCGGCTGGGACCTGTTGAACGATATATTTTCTCTTATACCAATGGCCCTTTAAAATTTCAACAACCGCAATTATTCACAAACATTGAGACAATATTAGCAGCGGCACCTCACCTTGCAGTGTCAGCTCTGCCACTGCCTTCACCTTCACTTGGGCCCCTCAAAAGCAATCAGAATTAAGGTTCAGTGCAAATAGAGGAAACAAGATAACAAGTTAGAAATACAAAAAATGAAGTCGAGAACCTAGACATTCATTAAATGACAGAAAAGCAACAATACAACCTTAAAAATACATAAACACGAACAGAATCAACGGTACTGAATAAGGTCAAGTTACAGGTGATTTATTTAGGACTTCAAGGTTGTAGATCTTCATTTTGTAAGTTTGAAAGAAGTGTGAGGAAGAAAGCTCAGTGGCAATCAAAATTATATATGTAGTGTTTCTATTTAAACACTAATATGATAATTTAACCAGGCAATTTAATCTTGGTTTTCATGGGTTAAAAACAAAACCACATAGTAAAATACATATTTCTCCTGGAAAGCATAATACATCAATAAAATAAGCCAATATCTCTGCTCAGGAGCCTTACTGTAACTTCTGTCAAGAATTTTATTGTGTCTTACTGACACAGGGCAGATCTGAATTTTCTCAATGAACATGACCACTGGCATTAGTTTCCTCCCCTCCCTTTCCAACCCCCACCCCGGAAAGTGAAATTGAAACACACCAGATATGACAGATATGATAAATTTACGCATTTCCAACTATATGAGGCAAATACAGAAACAATATTCACTTAATGAGTCAAGACAATTGCAATTTCTCAAACCCAGTGCAGAGCTGGTACCCCTTACGTCCACCTTAAGTCCTTCATTTATTACCATTCTTGGCCTCACCAACCTTCTTTAATCTAAAATGGAATTTTCACATTTCCTCCATTGCCAAAATGGATTCCAAGAAACCGAGTTCCTAATTTTTTGTCAAATACTTTCCTCAACTCCCGATTAAGCCCAACTTCATCCAAGACTTGCATACCACTCTATCTGAACCAGATCTTCAAATATCTTTCTAGTTTTTTCTTGTCTTGAGGTACAAGTCAGCTAAAAAGTGATTCATCTCTCACCTCAAAGTTTAAACCTCTTTCTTCATTTGTAACCAATATATTTCTCTTTTTTATTAATTCCACTAGAGTTATTGTTGCTGTGTTGTGTTGTTGGAGGCCAAATATCTAAGCCCTGGGACATCACTGCAGGAGCTCCTCAGGGTAGCTTCTCAGACCCAATCATCTTCAGCTGCTTTATCAATGCTTTAGCTCCATCATAAGGTCAGAAGTGGGGATGGTCACTGATTGTAGTGTTCAGTACCATTCGCAACTCCTCAGACACTGAAGCAGTCTGTGCCCACATGCAGCAAGATCTGGACAACACTCAGGCTTGGGCTAGTAAGTGGCAAATAACATTCATGCCACACAAGTGCCAGGCAATGACCATCTCCAACAAGAGAGAATCTAACCATCTCCCCTTGACTTCAACGGCATTACTATCATGAATCTCCCACCAACAACATACTGGGGGTTACCATTGACCAGAAACTTAACTGGACCAGCCATATAAATACTGTGGCCACAAAAGGAGGTCAGAGGCTGGGAATTTTGTGATGAGTAACTCACCTCCTAATTCCCCAAAGCCTGTCCACCATCTACAAGGAAAAGTCAGAAGTGTGATGAAATACTCTCCACTTGCCTGGATGATTGCAGCTCCAACAATCAAGAAGCTCGACCATCCAGGACAAAGCAGCCCGCTTGATCGGCACCCCATCCACAAACATTCACTTCCTCCACCAGGAGCACACAGTGGCAGCAGTGTGTACCATTTACAAGATGCACTGCAGCAACTCGGCAAGCCTCCTTCGATAGCACCTTCCAAACCTGTGACCTCTACAAACTAGAAGGTCAAGGGCAGCAGATTCATGGGACTACCACCACCTACAAGTTCCCCTCCAAGCCACACACGATCCTGATTTGGAACGATATCGCTGTTCCTTCACTGTTGCTGGGTCAAAAACCTGGAACTCCCTTCCTAACTGCACTGTGGGTGTACCTACACCCAACGGACAGCAGCAGTTCAAGAAGGCAGCTCATCACCACCTTCTCAAGGGCAATGAGGGGTGGGCAACAAATGCTGGTCTTGTCAGCAACACTCACATCCCATGAAATCATTTTTTTTTCCAATTTCATATTCTTCAATGCAAAATAACTCTTCCTCATCTCTACATTCAGATCAAAACTCATCACCTGGCCTCCCATTCTAATTACATTTTCTCCAGGATCTCAAAAGTTTGGAACTGCCTACCTCCCAATTTTCCCAATAATCTCCAGACCTTTACAACACACAATTTACAGCATCAAACCACTACTTTAGTTACCTTATATTAGGCTGATTATACGTGACCATCGTGAAGCACTGTGCTATATGCCCCAGCCTTCGATCATGTGATTTAAAAAAAAAATCACATATTACTTTAAAACATTATTTTCACCCTAATCAGTCCACTGTGATGCCATTGCTCTTCATAGTCTAGCAATGACTTAACTGGTAAAACATTAAATAGTTTTAAAGTACATTCAACAGGCTATTAAAAAGCCAGGACTGGAATCTGCACATTTGTTTTATTTATGAAGTGTACTAGGTAATTTATTGCTGCTTTTAGCATTTAGAAGATATAGAGTTCTTAGTTGTATATGCCAAGTTCCTGTTCTTAACTATAAGTTATTCTGTGGATTGTCTCCAGTTATGTTATGTTCTGGAACTTGAAACCTGAAGTCAATTCCTTTTATTTTATTCAACAAAAGCACTAAGCAGAGCAGACAATCATCTCAGTATTCATATCTATATTCCTTTTTCAACCTATACCAAAACAAAAAAGCAGATTAACTGTTCTTTAATATTACTTGTGGGGCATTTCTGGAGCCGGATTCCTGCTCTTTTTGCCTAAAAACCAGACACTGCACTCCAAAAGCAAGAGACAGTTTAACCACATGATAATATTGTGCTGTATAACTGGACTTTGAATCACAACTAATGTGGACCAAAGAACAGGCTCAGCAGCAATCCGCTGCTTCGAATGTCCTGTCCCCTGAGCTGGAAGAGTTTGGTGATAGTTATCAGCCCGAGAAAGGATGAAAACACAGAAAAAGCATAGGTGGGGACAGCAGAGGGTGCAAAGAGATTTACTTGTTCACATGTTTTCTTAACCCAATTCTGTCACATAATACTGTAATTATCCTGTACATTATTTAATGGTAGTGTTTGTGGGAAAGGTTTGTTGAATAAAGCAAAGCTGGATCATCTGACTGCTTTTATTTGTCTTTTGTTGTGGAACAAGAGAGATTCACATGACTGAATTTTGCAAGGAAATAAAACCAAGTGATGTAGGATAATCCAGAGGCATTGATGGTGCCAACTGGTCAGGAAACACCTATGCTCCTCCCCCAAAAAACAATGCCAAAAAGACAACAAAATATTGTTGGAGAAGCAGTTATTGCTTCCCAATTATTTTTGGCTCCCAAATCAAAATATACAACTCTTTTCCATTGTAATTTAGAAAAATATTTGTTCATGGGATGTGGACATCACTGACAAAGCCAGCATTCATCATCCCTAAATGCCCTTGAAAAGGTGGCGGCGAGCTGCCTTCTTGAGCTGCCACAGTCCGTGTGGTGTAAGTACACCCACAGTGCTGTTGGGTAGGGAGTTCTAAGATTTTGACCCAGCTACTATTCACTTATTATATAGAAAAGCATCTCCATTTTGGAGGTCAACATACCAGTGGTAAGGTTTACAAATTATTCAGGTGCAGATTAGCAAATTATCTCAGCTTCAGTTAACATTTTATAAATATCTGTAGGAAAATTTCCATGTACAATTGCGTACTCCTAGATAAATTTGGCACTTTAAGTAATGCCTTTCAGAAAACATTTTAAACATGTAAATGGACTGTTTTTTGCTACTTTATTTCCTCATCTTTCGGCTTGGTTATCACTTCCTTACTGGAGCAAGCCTTTGGCTCAGTGGTAGTGGTCCTGCCTCCAGGTCAGAAGATACAGAGTTTGAACCATGCTCAAGACAGTCCCAATGAGTGGAGACCTAAGCTCCGGCTTTAGATTCAGGGTTAACATTCAGTGGCACACTTGCATCTAGCGGGTGTAGGTGCCCCCATACCCACTCAGCCGCACATTGTACAGGTTGTGAAAGCCCATAAAATCCTCCCGTTTTAGAAGACTAACTATATTGTTGACAGGTGTAAAGCAGTGGAAGGAGCATTTATATCACGGCCTGTCAGACTGTTAATCAACCTGAGAGTCCTTCCATGACTATTCCCTAAGAATGTGAACATACAAAATCAACAACTGCACTTTTGACTTTTATTATACTTTGAACAATAAACAATCTTCAGGAAAAGGAAAACCATCGATTTTTTGCAGTTTTTCCTGAATAAAAGTCAAAATCCAAGCCAAGGAACTCCCTTTGTCTGATCTATTAGTAGACTCCAGAACTGAACTGGCAAACATAGCAGGTCATCTGCTCTCTCAGCTAGGGTTAATATATCATGTCAGATCCAAGAATTGGGATGCAAGAAACATTAGAAAAAATAAGGGAAACACGGCGTATTACACAAAAATACACTTCTGCCCCAAAATTGAAAGTTCATTTAAAGATCTTCTTTGACTTATGTATTTAGATTGATGAGGCATTTGGATATTTGCTCTAATGCAGTACAAATAAAATCTTGCTGAACCTGCAAGTAAAGACTGTCAAAAAAATGCCTTCATTATAACCAATGACAAGGGATTCTTATTTTCCTTTTAAAAAAAAACCTCTTTCTAGAACTGATTTTTAATTCATTGTTACGACAGACCACTCCAGTCACAGCCCCCAATCAAAATATACGAAATATACCACAGTCAATTCAATCCTGTCGTTCCACAGATCAGCTAACATATCATTTAAAACTTTTCAAATTAAAGAAAGACCCAAATTGTACCATCTACTAACCCCTCCGAATGAGGCTAACCAAACCAGGTGTCTTCAAATCAACAAATTAACTCTTTAATTAGAAGAACTAAATTCTTAAACACTATGAAGATGTAAACAACATTTATAATAGAAAAAATTAGAGTCCTTGCAAATTTACAGTCCAATGTTGCTTGAAGTCCTCACAGAATGTTGCTTTCGTTGCCCAGCAAATTTCAACAATTAATGACTTGCAAACACTTTCAACAGAATCAATCTGACTTTAGAGTTTTTGAGGGATAAAAGATTGTCACAGTCTAACTTCCCTTTCTTCAATTTAAATTACCAGCGATCTCGGTTTTGACTTGACTTTTCTTTAAAAGAATTTTGAGAAAATAATTAAACAGACTAAAATCCTATTCCTTCAGTTTAAATGGTTGAGAGCTCTTTTTCAGGTGTGCTAAACACTACAGCTGTGTCCTCTGTCTGTGTGTTCTGTTAGAACAAACTGTCTTCAACTAAAAGCCAGTTCAAAGTTGAATTGCAACAAATGTATACTCCCAGTGGCTGTATCTATGGTAACGAGAATGCACCCTTTGAATTGCAGTCTCCAAATGGCTGTTTCTAACGGCAACCAAAAATGCACCTTTCTAAAACTCCTGAGGCTTGCTGGTTCTTAAAGCAATACTGATCCTTTGCAAACCTTAAAGGCAAACCGCATATTCCGGAAAAAAAACTATAGGACCATGACATAATAAACCGATGTTGAGTACCATCCAACCTCACCAAGGATTTCCAAGGACCAATTCAAAGAGATGGTCTTGAAAGGTATAAAAGGCTAAAACCAGAAATAGGTTGCAATATACCCAACATTTTGAATGGAAGCTACAAAGTATTTTTGTCCAGAAGTCACTTCTACAAACACATTTCCAGGAGTGTCAGGGGATGTCACTTCTCTCTGTAGTTTGTAACCAACTTAGGCAAAGGGGAAAGTAGAACACAACAATAACAAGCGAGCTAAATACGTCAATGAAGTAGTTACAGTATTCCTTCAACTATCAAAATGCCTTAGATGTGTTACAGATTTCCACCTATATCTTCTTTACATAAAGGAGGTTTCTGAAAAGATTTATTTGTGGACAAGATGGTTCAAATCTGCCATATAGCGTTCCTCTTGTATATTTATTTCTAATAATTGAAGAAAATGAGGATATAGAAATATGCACATGAAAATATAGCTCCCACTTCCCTTCTATTTCTCATCTTCATGCTGCCCCTTGTAGACATCCATCCGAAAACACAGCGTGAGTTTTCACATGCACACTGATGACACGCAGCTCTATCTCACAGTCACATCTTACAACTCGTCCCCTGTTGCTAAATTATCAGACTGCTTGCCCAACATCTCTCAGTGGATGAGCAAAAAGTTCCTCTAATTAAACATTAAGACGACTGAAGCCATCGTCCTTGGTCCCCGCTACAAACTCAGGTCTCTAGTACCCACCTCCATCCTTCCCCCTGGCAACTGTCTGAGGTTGAACCAGGCTGTTCGCAACCTTGGTGTTACATTTATCTCAGAGATCAGTTTCTGGCCACATACGCTTGCCATCACTGAGACTGCCAAATTGCACCTCTGTAGCATTGCTCAACTCTGCCTTCCCTCAGCTCATCTGCTGCTGAAATCCTCATCCATGCCTTTGTTACCTCTAGACTTGACTATTCCAATGCATTCCTGGCTGGCCTTCCACCCTCCATAAACGTGAGGTCATCCAAAACACTGCTGCCCGTGTCCTTACGCCAAGTCCCGTTCCCACCTCACCCTTGTGCTCACTGACTTACATTGATACCCAATCAAGCAATGCCTGACTTTCAAAATTCTCATGGTCGTGCAGGCCCCCACCTGCCAAGAATGTGGGACATATTATTTTGCCACATGAACATTAAAACTTAAAATTGCTGCTGGGAGGAAAAGAGGGCCCATCACAAGAAATTGCCAGGCCCCTTGCTGGAAAGACTTTTTTGCATATTGGCAGACTGTGTTAGAACAAAGGACCCAGTCCCTGCTTCTCCAATACACAGAAGAACTGGTCTGGCCAGTTTAGTCACATGACTAACTGGCTGTTTGAGTTTGAATTCGAACTTACTACAGGGTGTTTGAAACGAGAAAGCTCTTTGCTCCTGGACTGAAAAGACCTCTCTCCTGTCTGCTCTCATCTCTTTCTCACGGAACTGAAGCTCCATTGAAGACACATGAACCCCAAGAGAGAAAAGTCTCCTACAGTGAACAAGGTTTAAGAATACTGGGCCCCAACGAAAAGCAAGACTACTTACAAAAGGACTACAGTGAGCTCAAAACACAGTAAACAATAAGCTCTTCTGATATTGCCTCAAACCTCTCCATTTTATTTTTCTTCTGCTCTTTACTCTCCCTATTTACATGTGCGTATCGCCTATGCATGCTAGCGCGGGGCGCAGAGTGTATCCATAGACGTTAACTGAATTAGAGTTTAAATTTAAGGTTTAATAAACTTCACTTTTCTTCTTTAAACCTAAGAAAGCCTGTTTATGCTCATTTCTTTGCCTTATAATTGGAAAGTGGTGAACAAGGATTCACGAAGGGGGAGCTCAAAACAGTGTGTTTAAGATTAAAACTCTGTTACAATAAGACCAGGTGAAGACAGTAAAAGACCCCTAGACACCTGGTCATAACATCTTTGTTTTCAAGTCCCTTCATGGTCTCATGCTTCCCTATATCTGTAATCTTCTCCAGTCCTACAACCCTCCAAGATATCTGCACTCACCTAATTCTGGCATCCTGAGCATCATTGATTTTAAGTACTCCACTGTTGGTAGTTGTGCCTTCAGCTACCTAGGCTCTAAGCCCTGGAATTCACTCCCAAAACCTCTCTGCCTCTTTCTTCCTTTGAGACACTCCTCAAAACCTACCTCTTTGACCAAGCTTTTGGCCATCTGTCTCCATATTGCTTTATGTCGCTTGGTGTCAAATTTTGTTTGATAATGCTCCTGTGAAGCACCTTGAGATGTTCTATTACATTAAAGGCTTTATATAAATATAAGTTGTTGTTGCTTCAAACCTTAAAGTTAAATACCCAATGCCTCTTTTTCTGTTATTGCCAAGACACTTGTTTAATGGACAACACATTTATGCAGATCTATACACTGCAGAAATGTCTGCACAATGCTATGCTGCCTTAAAATTTAGCTGAACCCAACAGAAGTTCAGTTGTATATATATATGTGCTTTCTATTACAAATAATAAGTGCTGTAAAATGTGATCGATGTATTAATGCCACCCTTCCAAATCACTGAATCACCAAATATAGTGCAGATACACATCTTGCAACTGAATGTTCTAATCCTGTTCAACAAGGACAAGATAATGCCTGCATCTATTCAAAGTGGATTATCAGATACAGAATTCATGACAATTGACGAGACCAGAATCCGTTATAATAGAACTGGCTGTCTTGCAAACTGCAGCGACAGTTAACTTTCAACAGGCGATAGTGTTTCCGGGATGGATGGGTTGCATTACTTGAACATGGGTATTTGATAAGCAACCTAAAAGTACAGAGAAGGGAGAGCATATGTAAATATGCTAAAGTAGGAAAATGGAAGCAAGTATGCAACATTTGCTGCTATCTTCTGGGAAATCTGAAAATCACAGTTCTACAAATAGGGAAAAAAAATTAAACCAATTTAAAATTTCAAACCATTGTTTAAAAAAAAAGTTAACTTGTCACTGAAAGAAACAAATTTAGATAAAGCTGGGTGCCAAATGATATACGTGCAGCACTACTAATTACATCACTTATTTGCATAAACTTGCTTTTAGAGGTTCAGGTAACAGTTTTCCACTGTATTGTAACAACATTTGTGTCAGCCGTGGCTCAGTTGGTAGCACTTTCATCTCAGAGTACAAGGTCATGGGTTCAAGTCCCACACCAGGGCCTGAGCACTAAAATCAAGGCTGACACTCAAGTGCCGTACTGAGGGAGTGCTGCACTGTTGGAGGTGCTCTCTTTCCGAGACCCCATCAGCCTGCTCAGGTGGATGTAAAAATCCTATGGCACTATTTTGAAGAGCAGAGGAATTATCCCCAGTGTCCTGGCCAACATTTATCCCTCAATCAACATTACAAAAACAGATTATCTGGTCATTATCACATTGCCATTTGTGGGAGTTTGCTATGTGTACACTGGCTGCTGTGTTTCCTGCATTACCACAGTAGCTACATTTCAAAAGTACTTCATTGGTTGTAAAACACTTTGGGACGTCTGGTGGTCATGAAAAGCATTATATAAATGCAAGTCTTTCCTTTTTATAAAAATGCATCTGTAAAAACAGCAAATGATTGAAATAAGCAAAAAAAGACTTTACATTGAGAATTTTCTCCTCAATCCAAAGTTTATAATACTTGTTAGAAAACACGACTGCAGACACTAAGAGTACTCTAGAACCCAGATAACTATTCTTCATGATCTAATTGAAAGAAAGAGCAGGTTCGAAGGGCTGAATGGCCTAGTTCAACTCCTATTTATGAGCATTAACCACAGGTGCTGCCAAGATTTCTGGCCACTGGGGGCACCACAGCCAGGCCTGTTCTCACCAGATGCCAACAAACAGACACATCCTGCCAACTCTGGCCAATTATTATCTCTATAACCTAAGGGTGCTCAGGCTAATTGTAGTATCCCAGCTGCCACCCGAGCCATGGATCAGCTAACTCAGTAGGGATCACACCAAGGATCATCTTGATTTGCATGGCTCAGCCACATACTGGAAGCTCAGCCATTGTGGGAGCTATGAAAAATCAAGTTTCAGAAGCCATCTTACATTTTACCAAATATTACAAACTCCAGCCTATTTTACTAAACAGTAAAATTTCATGTGCACTTCCTTGGTGATAATATGGCAGAGTGGACTGCCCACCCATAATTGAGCCTGCCCGATTTGCCTTGTGAATATTGGATAGGTCCTGCAATGAATGGGTAATCCACTCTGCCAGATTACCATCCAGGCAGTGAAGATGAAAATTTACCCTGTAATATTGTGTCAGGTTCAGAACAGGATATGCATTTTATAGAACCTCAAATTCTAGTCTGGAATCTTCAAGGTCACCTCAAATAGTAAGATTTCTGATAGAATAAAGGGGCTGAGGGGCCCTGCTATCCAGATTATACAGATCATTAAAGTCAACAGTTCAAGTAGATGACATAAAAAGGCAAATGAAATCCTTGTTTTTATTTTTTTTTTAAACGGAGAAGCAGAGAATACAAAAGCAAGGAGGTATGTAACATTTTTCCTGTCCAAGACTTTAGCTGAAGTTGTAGAGTTTGAAGTTTTGGTTACTCCATTATAGGAAGGATATAAAAGCAAAAGGGAAGGTACACTCTAAATTAACTAGGATGTTACCCGGCATGAGAAGTATTAAGAAGATAGATTTGAAAAGTCATGGGCTTGTCCACTAAAGCTGAGAAAGTTATGGAGTGTCGTGATAGAAGGGTTATGAGAAGGGAAACAGTGATAGCATCTAATTCACCCGTGGAAATTCTAACAGGAGGCACAAGTTTAAAAAATATTGAGGCGACGGCTAGAAATTAAAACACTCTTCATATACTGTTCAATATCTTTGCCTGCATATATTTTTTACAGTTATGTGAATCAAAACAAATATTTTACTAATAAGAGAAACAAAACACCCATTCATCTCACTTACCGAGAGCATAACGGTATATGAACAGTTCAATTATCATGAGTCACCACCGAGGGAGCTGTACTATTGTTAATCGTTTATAACTAGGAAAGTAAGCCCACTATCAAATAGTCGTAGTTTCATGTAACGTAAATGGTGAGGTTGGACGGGAGGGAGGTTATTACATTTTTTTAACCAGTATTTCAAAAGATAAAAGGAGCACTGAACTTTAGAAATAACTGAGTAACATACCTGCGGGCAAATTTGGAAGTGATCTTGCTTATTATACCAGTTGAAGTTCCTCTTCGAGCATGTGAGAGGGCACCAGTATCATGCGACAATGTTGGTGAAGCTGGTGGTCCATTGTACGTTGCAGTGCGCCGTTCCCGTAACTGCCCGCCGTGAAAAGTGCTTCGGCTAGAGCTTCCTCGAGGGAAGCGGGTTCGATCTGGAGTAGTAGTGCTAATACTGTGTGCAGAAGGAGAAGCAGCAGGTGCCCTCTGGGTTGCTGTGCTGAGTTAGAAAGAAAATTTGTGACACTAGTTGTAATCCATTATGTACTCATAAAGGTTTATTTATTTATTTATTTAGAGATACAGCACTGAAACAGGCCCTTCGGCCCACCGAGTCTGTGCCGACCAACAACCACCCATTTATACTAACCTTACAGTAAGCCCATATTCCCTATCACCTATCTACACTAGTGGCAATTTACAACGGCCAATTTACCCATCACCTGCAAGTCTTTTGGCTGTGGGAGGAAACCGGAGCACCCGGCGAAAACCCACGCGGTCACAGGGAGAACTTGCAAACTCCACACAGGCAGTACCCAGAATTGAACCCGGGTCCCTGGAGCTGTGAGGCGACGGTGCTAACCACTGCGCCACTGTACCTTCAATGTGAAAAGTGTTGATTATTGAATATACCTTTTTTTAAACACATTCTTCATGGTAAGGCTATCAATGATTGGGATTTTGGTTGGCAAATAACTTCGCTTCAATCTATTCAAACATTTATTGTACAATGAAACCTAATTGACACTTAAAAGTATACTATATAGGGATCATTGCTCAACTGGGCTAAATAGTTGAAATTTCTTTCTGTAATTAAATTCCAAGTGAGTAGAGAAATGTAAAGCCACAACCATGTTTATATCAAGTGGAGCTGAATGGAAGGAATAAACATTTGTGTTTTTAATTCATTTTCTTTTCACCCCTTCCAATTACAAATAGGTATTTATCGGTGTACAAATATCTAGCTGTGTTCATTCAGTTTATGTACACACAGTACAGAGATTTACATAATTTCACCCTTTGCGGATGGCAGCATTTAGATGCTGCATAGCAGGAACTGTATTGATGTACCAATTTTTGAAAAAATCTCCAATGCAATGAAATGTAATCCCGTCTCAAAATATGAGTTTGGATCTGAATTTTCTTCATACTACAGACTAAGATTTCCTTTTTCATATTTTTGGTTCCATTTATAACCTCAGTTTGGAAGGCAGGGGATTTAAAAAATTGAAGTTGTGTATGTTGTAAACCTCAAGTATAAAAAATTGAGAGAACATGGCAGATTGCTCAGTAACTGGAAGAGATGTGTCAGACAGAATTTTTCATCAGGATTCTGAAACGCAGTACCTTAAACACAAAGTTGTTCCATGACTGACTCTCATTTTGTTGCAACACTCCATATTTGGAACCTTGTAACTATTTACCTGGATCGGTAGCCTTCACTACCATCTTCAATAGAAGGAAGCGTGACCTTGATAGGGTGACCAGAAGCTGACATGGATTTCTGGTGTCGAGGACGTGCTGACTGTACTCCAGATGATGCTGCAGGGCTTGTGACAGATGTGGAAGTACTGCTTGCACAAGCAGACATTTCAGTTAGGCTTATGGGTTGAGGCAAAAGAAAGATAGAAGCCAAAATGTAACACAAAATACCAGAACAAAAAATAAGTTACTTTTTATAGGGCTCCTCACACGTAAACAGTAAATTTTCACATGCTTTACATAACAGCAAAGATGGGCAGGCTGTGTCTGGTTTTGCTCAATAATTTACAGGCTAAACTATATTCCTGTGTACCAACACAGTGTGCATTGCACCACATTGTAGTAGATTGTAATTTCTTCTATACAGTGCCAGTGACCATTATTTTTCACCCAACTCTATATAAAGTGGCCTAATTCAGCATATTATGTAGCAAAAAATCCATTTAAGCTATTTCATTGTTCTACACCATTGCGAAGCTGCTCTGAAGCAGCATAAATAGTGGCACTGAATGGAAACAAAGGACGCTTCAGAACTGTTCTATTTCCCAAATTTCACAATGGCAGACTGGCATTAGTTGTATTAACAGAGCCATATTGCAGGAACAGAACTCTTAGGATTTGTTTTTATAAACCGGTTTCTCAGATTGATTTAAGACTTGCCAATTCCGGACATTCAAAATTAATGAGTAAATATTTTGAGACCCGTATGGAACAGAATATGTACAACTCTACAGAACATATGCCTACTGTGTGTACCAATGTAATTTCTATCCTTTCAGCACTCTTCAGACCCCAGCCTGAGCAACATGGGCAGACAGCATTCTAAGCTTTAACTTAGTTACTTTGCTTTGTTCAGGACAGAGGGCTACACACCTTCCTACCACTCCTGCAGCAGTGCTATAAAACTAAATAGGCATATTTTATCAGTGCTGCCAGAAATATCACACTGTGGTAATGTTCTACTTTATCCAGCAGCACCCATAACTTGCCTTTCTCTGCCTATTTTGTTTTTATGTGCAAGTTACCTTAGGAGGTTCTTGGCTCCCAGGTAAATATCATTAACAACAATATCTGTTGTGCAATGGATTCTTAAATTATTTGGTTCTTTCTTTTATGTATGGCACATGCTACATATTGAATGAATTCTTGGCTCATGACTCCAATTCCAAAACCAAGACATGGGAGGTATAATAGACCACACATGTCCGAAAGAATAAATAGAGCACAGACACACAACCAAAAACTGATGATCTACAAATACTTGCTTGTTCATCGATATCCTCCATACCTATTATTACTATCATGCAGGCGCCCACCTGCCAAGAATGAGGTACAATAATTTTGCCACATGGACATTAAATTTCAAATTGTTACTGGGAAGAGAAGGCCTGTGATAAGGGGTTGCCAGGCCCCTGGCTGGAAAGACATTTTTGCACATGAACAGACAGTGTTTGGAACAAAGGAGCTATCTGCTGCTCCAATACAATCCACAAACAGATATGGTCAAACCAGTCAGTCACATGACTAACCTGCTTGGCAGTCTGGGTTTTTTTTTTTTTTGAATTGTACAGTTTGAACTGAGAGCCTGCAGAAAGCAGAATGCTCCTGGACTGAAGCAGACCTCCTTTCCTGACTGCTCCCATCTCTTTCTCACAAGCCTCTGAATACATTGAAGACACATGAAGTCCAAGAGAGAAAAGTTTCCTACAGCAAACAAGGTTTAACAAGAATACTGGGCCCCAACGAAAAGCAAGATCGACCTACAATCAAGGACTCTATAGTGAGCTCCAAGAACCGTAACAAGAACTCTTCAGATATTGCCTCAAACCTTTCCACTTTATTTTTCTTCTGCTCTTTTCTGTCTCTATTTGCATGTGTGTATCACGTACGCCTGCTAGCATGGGCACGCCGTGTATCCGTAGGCGCCAACCAAATTAGAGTTTAAGTTTAATAAATTTCAACTTTTCTTCTTTAAACTTAAGAAAGCCTGTTTGTGCTGGTTTCTTTGCCTTATAATTGGAAAGCGGTGAACAAGGATTCACCAAGGGGGAGCTGAAAAACACTGTTTAAAATTAAACTCTGTTAGACTAAGACCAGGGGCAGGCTGAAAGGGAACCCTAGACCTCTTTCTCACCTAGTTGTACATTACCCACATGTCAGCGAATAACAAACACATGAAGACTAGAAATCACAAATGATCACATGGTTGGAAATTAAATAAAAATGTTTTCCTGACTCACTGCAGATAGAATTTCACAGTATAGGAGGCAGATATTCAGCACATCATGCCCATGCCTGGTCTCCATGAGTTAGGCACTTTGTCGCATTCCCCTGCTGTTGTCCCCATATCCTTTAAATTTTCCTTCTTCAAATATTTATCTATTTTCCTTTTTAAAATGATTATAGATTTTGCTTCCACCACTGTGTCTGGACATTTCATGTCAAGCCTTTCATAACATCTTAAATGAGTGTTTTACAAAGCCTCTTCATGGCCTTGACATCCTTAATAAAGTAAGGCACACTAAACTGGGCACAATGGGGGAAAATTCCCAATCAACTACTCCAAATTTGGTGGAAGAGCCAGAGAATTGCCAGAAAAATGCATTAACGCCACTTATGCTGTTTTTCCCCAGGGTTTCCAAGGCTCGTCTTCTGAAGTTATGGCGAATGAATGGGAGACCACCAGCGGGAATTCATCACCAATACTCCAACTGCAGCTCAAGCAATGATTAGTTGAGGTTTAGATTACCACTTTTTTTTGTGCTCAATGCCCCTATTCACAAAACCTAGGATCCCACAGGTGCATTTTAAAAAAGCACAACATCCACTTTATCAATATACTGTTATTTTTTCCAATAAAGAACTCTAATAAATTTGTCAAACATAACTAGTCTTTTACAAATCCTGCTGGCTGTCCTTGTTTAACTGTTATTTCCTCCATCTATTTGGAGCTCCCTTTTTATGCAAATCGGATGGCACCTCAGCTGGCCTCTCTTTTCCAAATGTTGTTCCCTTTTCCCCCCAAGCACATCGTAGGATCATAGAATGATAAAGCACAGGAGGCGGCGATATGGCCCATCGAGTCTGCGCTGGTTCTTCTAAGAGTAATCCTGTCTGTCCTACGCCCCTGGTCTTTACCCCTATCCCTGCAATTCTTTCTCCAAGTATTTATCCAATTCCCTTTTGGAAGCTATTGAATTTGTGTCCACTAGCCTAACAGGCAATGCATTCCAAATCCTAACCACTCATTGCATAAAGTTTTTCCTCATGCTGCCTCTGTTTATTGTGCCTATCACCTTATATCCGTACCCTCTGGTTACTGACCCTTTAGCCATTGGAAACAGTTTCTCTTCATTTACTCTAGCTAAATCCTTCATGATTTTCAACACCTCTATCAAATCTCCTCTTAACCTTCAATGCACGCCCTTTATTAACGCTGATACTTGGCTCCATATTCAATTAAAACATTCCTTTTGGGATGTCGGTTAGCTGTGTCTAATGCTTGTTTCTGCCACATGGTAAAAAAAGCAACCCAATTAAATGAATTTGAATCTGCTTGATCCCTCACTATTGCCACCACTGAGGCAGGCATTTTGCATTGTCTCTTGCCCCACCCCCACCTCACTTGCTTATAACCTGTGACATTTTTAATATTTGTCAGTTCTGAAGAAGGGTCACTGACCCGAAACGTTAACTCTGCTTCTCTTTCCACAGATGCTGCCAGACCTGCTGAGTGGTTCCAGCATTTCTTGTTTTTATTGCATTGTACCATGTTGCTACTAGTCCGAGCGTATATTTCTATTTCATTTTGTGAGTAGCATGGATTAGAATCTTATTTTCCCCTTTTACACCACAGTAAACAAATGTTGCAACAGATGATCATATTACCTGGATGCATACATATATGTTGTTACGCATGGAAAGAATAGAAATTAGCCCTCTCATTTTACAATTATTAGAATGACGGGCTTCAGATTCATTCAGGTATAGAGTCAACACAAGCGGCATTTAAATATTTAGTCAAGAGAGAAAAGGAGAATAAAATCTGTTTCATGGAACAAGTAATTGAGATATTTTCAGTGATGGTGCTTTTAATTGAACATAAAAATATTTTGCTCTTGAAAGCATTTCATTTACATGCAAACACAATGCACTTCTACTTATTTCATCAAACATTATTCTTTGCAAACACCTCTCTAATTGTGTAATGTGTTACTCATCTTGTACATTCCAATAAACGCCTCATTCAGTTGAGCATCCCTTATTTTCACCCAACAGCATTCTGCGCTCACTTGCTTTTGAGGCATTCATATCTGCTATACTTGTTCAGGCTTTTCATTAGCTCCTGCATGGTTGCTTTCTTCTCTGGCTTTGAGAAAATCACAGACATTTGATAATAACGTATTGTTGTGGATTCTCACCTGCTGTCTTTTCCATTCTGCATGGCAGAGTATCGATCTCCAGTTGAACGTTCACATACGTAAGTGTTCCTTCTCGTCATACCAGGGAGCATGTTGTTCTGAAACATTAACGCAATTAGTATCAGCTAGGCTTTGCTTGAAATAAAACTAACAATTCTGGAAAGAAAAAAATTACATTGCTAATTTTTAGATGGCTATTCTAACAATTTCAAACATATAAACCCTATATTGCACAGCCAATTATATAGCATGTATTAAACGTGCAGCTTCACAGGCAGATTTATTATATGCCACTGATCCCACATTGTCCAGGTGATCGGAGGGCTTTTTTGCTGAAATAACTGTTTACAAATACCATGCAAGTCATGAAACCTTATTAAATCAGTAAGATTACAACAAGCACATTCAAGTTATATAAAATTTACTTGGGAATAGGCAAGTGTGAATTTTTCACCAGTACTCAAGGAAACTGCTTTTTATTCTAATTGGAGCAGAACATGTGGCTACAGCAAGTCACAAACATATATATCCTAAAATTATGACCAAATTAAAAATTAGCACACTGACACATGCACAAATGCCTACACTATCACAGAAGAGTAACTCAATATTTTTTGAAGAATATAGATCTTGAGAGTTGGATATGATCTATTGGCAGGGGTAGTGGGTTGGTCTTTTTTCAAAGAGATAATGGATAGCCATTCTGCTTACCAATACTTACCTTCAATGGATATTGCTCATCCAAAATGCAAGGTTGGTGCCATGGAACAGTCCATTCACAAAATGTGAGAGTTAAGGACATATGGTGTAGCTGGTTGAAAGGAACATGTTATTAGGCGGAGCTCTTTCAGCCACAGCAGCTCTTAATAAATTACCCAAAGATCTGTCTGATGTCCTAATGTTTTTGTCTGCAGGTATTTAGCATCAACTAGCTATCTTGAAGATATTTAATGTTTGGTGTTTTTAGAAGCACCTCTGTCTAATTTGGATAAATTAGCTTTATTGATCGTTCTTCTGCACACTGTACTGACTCTAAACTGCCAGGTTCTTCTACATAAATAAAGGGACTTTCGATGGGTCTATGCCATGAATTTCCTGGATGCAGTTGACCTTGAAACGTAAGGCAGATCAGAGTGCATACCGTAAAGGAACCTTCCCACTTTTCCGCCATTGAAATTCATCATCATGCAATCTTAATATTCCTTATGAATTATAGCCCATCTACTAGTTTCACCACTGAACTCTGACTTGGGCATAAAGTTGCAAACTCTGAAACTCTGATGTATTTGTGGAAATTTGATCATGGATTATTTGATCACGACATTTACCTGAGATGAGAGTGTCTCAATATCACCAAGTTCCAAACAAATTATTTGACTTTTTGCTTTATAGTGAGATGAACAACAATTAATAAACCAAGGAAAAACAAAGAACAGGAAGATTTAAAGCTAAGTGATGTTTAAATAAAAACTACTTCTGTGAAGTTTCTACAGAATTAGCCTCAACGAGAAACACCAAGTCACTGGTTCAACAAAAACATCGATGTAAGTAACTTCTAGGTTTTCACACATCTTTAATGACTTTTTGCAAACTATATTCAATGCATTGACTCCCACACCCCATTGCTAAAGTTCAGCTTAATGCAGGTGAAGCTCAGTCCTGAAGGAGCACAAAAGCTGCCTTTCTCCAGGAACAAAGCACGGAGTGCACATCACATGCTACCATGAATTCTCCCCCTCTCTCCAGTTTTTTTCCCCCCTCCTTTACCCAGTTGGCATTTCTCTCCCCCCACCCCTCCCCATGTGTGTTCTCTTCAAACTTCAGTTTTCTGGAAATTTTCATAGGACCCAACGTTGCTATTCTCACAAGAGACAAGGAAGCGGGTATTCCAGACAGCGGGGGCCAGCAGGGACAAGCCAGATTGAGTGCAAGCTATGACAGCCAGGATATTACGCATGTGCAAACCACACATGTAATAATCATTTCTCCTAGGTCACCAGCAGCAGCCCTTAGGATACCCATTCTGGCAGTCTCTTTGCGGAAGTGTGAGGGTTGGGAACCCTTCTTGGGCAAACACTTTGAACTGATTCCATTTGTGGCCGATTCATTTTACTTTGGCATCCAGAGTTATATGGTAACTATATTTGGTTTGCCTGATCCTTCTGCTTGTGGATTCCAATGGCTGCGTAGCAACAGAGTTCTGGGTTTTTCTAAGGGTACATATACTCCAATACCATTTTCTCCATCATATTTGTAACAGAAGTGTGAAGTGATTCATTTTGGTAGGAAGAACAAAGAGACAATATAAGATAAAGGGTACAATTCTGAAGGGGATGCAGGAGCAGGATCTATGTGCACAAATCATTCAAGGTGATGGGAAAGGTTGAGAAAGTGGTTAAAAAGACATATGGGATCCTGGGCTTTATAAATAGATGCATAAAGTACAAAAGGAAGTTATGATAAACCTGTGCAAAACACTGGTTCAGCCTCAACTGGAGTATTGTGTCCAGTTCTGGGCACCACACTTTAGGAACAATGTGAAGGAATTCCAAAGGGTACAGAAAAGATTCCTGAGAATGGCTCCAGGGATGAGAAACTTCAGTTACATGGATAGATTGGAAAAGCTGGGGCTGCTCTCCTTGGAGAAGAGAAGATTAAGAGGAAATTTGATGGAGGTGTTCAAAATCATGAGGGGTCTGGACTGAGTAGATAGGGAGAAACAGTTCCCGTTGGTGAAGGATTGAGAACCAGAGGACACTGATGCAAGGTGACTAGAAAAAGCAACGGTGACATTAGGAAAACATTTTTATGCAGTCAGTGGTTAGGATCTGGAATGCACTGCCTGAGATTGTGATAAAGGCAAATTCAATTAAGGCCTTCAAAACAGAACTGGATAATTATGTGAAGAGAAAAAATTTGCAGGACTACAAGGAAAAGGTGAGTTGTTCTTGGAGAGCCAGCATGGATACAATTGGACTGGCCACCTTCTGTGCTGTAACCATTCTATGATTCTATTCTCTCCTGTCTGGTGTTTCTCTACAGTTATTCATGGTCTCTGGCCAGCGAATGTCCTTTGTTGACATTTACTGACAAATGTATATAACTTGTTTATCATCGTCTGCTTCTCTCCATGTTTCGACTCTGTACCAATGGCTTGATTTGTCATTGGTGTTAAAAAAGCAAAGTTTTGCTCTTTCAAGATAATAGTTTGGATCTCCAAATTTGCTTTACGGATAAAAATACTATTCTTGCCTTTCCTCTTCTTGTTTGGATATCTATCAGTTCTTCAATCCTTCCCTCCAAGATAGGTGAATTTGTTTCTGTCCTCAAGGGCTTCACCATTTAGGGTAATCCTCTCATTCTTCATGTTGAGCATGCAAAAAAAAAACTTTAGTTTTGTCTTTAAAGATAGAGCCCTGTTTTGTTACTAGTCTATTCATGGTGTTCTGAATTTGTTGTTGGTTGTGTGACAGAAAGATAATGTCATCAGAGAAGTACAAATCATCGAGCTGGCTAAGTACTGTCCACTGTATATCATGACTTCATCTTTCACATTATCCAATCCATCACTAGCAGAAATAACAAAGGCTGTGGCAACAATCACCCCTATTGTATTCCAATTTCCAGTTGGAAGGGTTCTATGAGAGTTCCATTGTGTACTACTGTGCAAGATGGAGTTTGGTATATTTTTTGGGTTTATGACATGTATCCCATGGTGACTCATGAATTTCCAAAAGGTATTTTGGTCCACACTATCAAATGACTTTTTAAAGTCTATGAATGTGAAATCTAGAGACAGGTTCCATTCAATTGATGATATAACTATATGATACATCATATTGAAACAATCATTGCACAATTTCCCTTTTTGAAAACCAGCCTGTTCATCCCTCAACCATTTGTCAACTTCTGTCTTTAGCCGTTCAAGTATAATTCTGTTTAAGACATTTCCCGGTATTGACGACAATGTGATGCCTCTCAAGTTCTTGCAATCTTTGGTAACTTATGACAAAGCCATGTTTCCAGTCTTGATATGTTTTCTGTTTCCCCTATCTACTCAAAAAGTTGCAACAGCAGGCTGAATTTTCCTGGCCGACTGGAGACGGGCTGGGAGGTGGGAGGGCTTGCAATATGGCGAGGCAAGGCATTGGGAAGGGAGCTGGTCATCTTCCCGCCACCATAACATACTGCCAGTGGCAGGAACCTCCTTAAATAGGCACTACATGGCCCACAGGGGGACCCCAACCTGCACCCCCAACTCCTTGCTATAACCACTTCTCTCCCTGGCCCTGGCTTCCCCCAGCAATACTCATCTCTCGGAGGGTGCCTTGCCATTGAAGCACTCTCCCTGGTCTTACAGCCTCAGCAATGGCCACCGCTAGTGGCGACACTGCTGAGCTGCCAGCCCTCTGATTGGGCTGGCAGCTCCTGGGGGAAGGCCTCAGTCCTCAATTGAACGGTAGCCCCAGTGGCAGCCTCTTTATTGGCTGTTGCTGGCAGGATGCCATCCGAGGGTCTCTCCAGCCTGCCAGAGCAGGGTCACGTCCTGCTTTTGGCCCTGGCAACGGGACTTCAAGGTCCCCCGAAAAATTCAGCCCAGCATTTCAGTGGATGTTTCTATATAACTTTGATGGCTTCAGGTGGTATACGACCAGGGTCTGAAGCATCCCTGCTTTTAAGTTTCTATTTGGTCTCCTTAATCTTTCTCTGCCAGGTTTGTTAACATTCCCCCGTAAAGACTTTTGTGCAGGTGGTATTTGGGGCTGAGTTGGAGTGGGTTGATTTAGTCGTTCCTTGACGTGCTGCCCAGCTTTGAACTGATCATAGTTTTTTTGTGAGTACTGTCCTCTTTTTGTTCTTCACTGGGTTTTATTTCTCCTGTTTTAAGCTTTCTATTTAGATCGTACAGATCTTTTCATGTTTCCCACCACCTTCGAATTGTTTGGCTAGATTTTCCAATGAGCATTCTCTTTTCACATCTAGTGCTTCTTTTTGTTTCTTTGCCAACTTCTAAATACTGATTTTGTGCTTCCTAGATAGAAGTACATTGAGTTTACAGCACAGAAACAGGCCATTCAGCCCAACTGGTCTATGCTGGTGTTACACACCGCATGAGCCGCCTCTCGCCCTACTTCATCTAACTCCATCTTCTCCCTTCTATTCCTTTCTCCCTAATGCACCTAGCTAGCTTCCCCTTACAGGCATCTGTGCAGTTTTCCTCTACTCCATGTGGCAGCAGTTCCACATTCTAAGCACTCTCTCGGTAAAGCAGCTCCTCATAAATTCTTCATTGGATTTATTAGTGACTATCTTATACTCATAGCCCCTAGAGTTTTGGACTCCCCACAAATGGGCTCTTATGTATGTCAACCCAATCCAACCTCTTCATAATTTTAATGACCTCTATTTGGACACCCTTCAGCCTTATCCTTTCTAGAGTAAAGAGCCCGAATCTGTTCCCTTTTTCCTGGTAGTTATAACCATAGAAAAATTACAGCACAGAAGGAGGCCATTCAGCTCATCGTGTCCATGCTGCCCAAAAAAAATAGCTGCCCAATCCAATCCCACCTTCCAGCACCTGGTCCATAGCCTTGCCGGTTACAGCACTTCAGCTGCATGTCCAGGTACCTTTTACCTGGACATTTCTCATTTCTACTATCATCCTTGTAAATCTTTTTGACACCTTTCCCAGCAGCTCTATATCCTTTTTGGAATATGGAAATTAGAACTGCACATAGTACTCCAAACATTAGCTGCTATTGGTCAACTATTATTTAAGACTTATTTATTACTCTCTTCCATATTAAATCTTTTTCACTGTTTTTCCAGAGATCAACTCTCAATCCTTCCTTATGTTTCTTTCCATGCCTTCTTTATTTGTTACCAAGTTTGTTCGAGTGTTAGCTCCTCTGTCTCTTACAGGTTTTTTTTTTAAAGAACTCCTTATTTATTGGAAAGGTTCACCTGAAAGCTGGCTTTCATTTTGCCATCTTGTATCAGTTCCAAATTACATCCATCATCAGTTCTGTATCTGTTGATGTAAAACTTGTTCAAGTGTAAATCTGAATTTATCCATTAGTAGGTGGTCATCTGATGCTGTATTGCTCTTCTTTTCACTTTGATGTCTAATATCTAACAGCAATCTTCTAAACTTCTGCTAATGCTGATGAATTATCCAGAAGTTTAGAAAATCACTTTAAATGTCCAAGTGAAAGGAATGATCCTGGGCTCAGACCCCCCAAAAATCTCTCATGTACAGGTTTATTACTTGTACTCTGTGGGTATTTTTTCTTTTAAAATTGCATGGTAAAGAGACTGTTCAACTTCAGGGGCTGAAGTTTGATCTCTGTGCACTGGCTATCAGTTGCGTCAAGTTGTTAGCAGGGTCATCAATTCTTACATGGGAAGGTTCATCAATTCAGATAGATTATCAGCAGTCAGATAATGTGAATTGTAGGAATGGGAGGAGTGCAACGTGGTATTTATGACAAAAGTCTGTGTTTCTATCAATGGCCTGCATTACTGCCAGAACACACAACGAACATGTGAAGAGAAGACGAAGAGCAATTCAGCTTGCAATAGAAAATGACAGATCAGGCTTACTTAACCCAGTGTATGATCTGTGCATTAATCACACAAGAAAGGCATTGCTGGCCTGAACACTTGAAATCAAATCGAACATGCAACTCAGTCAAATCAAGTTGCTGCTTACACTTGGTCCAGTAGTGGATTTCTTCCTCTCAAGACCTGCAAGTGGGCTTGCAGGCACATCTCCTTTGGAACTTACAGTGGTGCTACTTAATTTGCGAGCTATGTCTTTGTCCCAGTCTTCCTTCTGTTCGCTTTCCACACTGTTTGCTTGAGCACGTTTAGTGTATGAGACAGCAGGTGGGATTGATGGGCCAGCTGCAAAACAGAAAGGTAAAGGAACAAATCAAACAAACTCAACTGACTCCAGAAGTATAACATTTCTTTTTAGCTGAATATATTTTAGAGTGCATCTAATTCATTATAGCTGGACACCTAACAGTATACTTATCAGAAGCATAAATGAAGGCAGCAGATAAGCAGTGGAAGATAAAGACTGAGAACTAACTTCAAATGATCTCTCCACCTCACCTTGGATAAGAAAGGGCGATGGAAAATAGATGGACAGATGAAAGCACTGCACTGTCACACTGTGATAATAGGATTTTATTTTAGTACCCTTATGAAGCTTATAACTATTATAATTAACAAACTGTACTAGTCATTTATCACTATGAAATTTTTCTTACAAAGCTACCCCTCTGTTGTTGCCAATTGATACTTTGTGCATGAGTCAGAGGTTGCAGGGAGATTAAAATATATCCACATATTAAAGCAGAATTCAAACCATTTGACAAAACACAAAAAAATGCTAGAAATGTACATCAGGCCAATGACCAATGCAGAAAGAAATTCCACACAAGATACCAGAATTATTAACCTATCTTCCTCTCATGTTTCGCTTCATTGCTGTGCATTTCCGACAGTTGCTATTTTTTTTTAATTTCATATTTTCAGGGTTTCTGATTTTTAAAAAAAATTCTGGTATTTACTCCTGAACTCATTCAATTAACAGGAACTCAAACATGCAGAGCTGTGGGATTTTATTTAGGTTCTAGATATTATGCTGGTATTTCTCAAAATTATTTTAAAAATCATGAAATTCAAAAAATACAATTAGAAAAAACTTGGAAGAAATCAAAATATTTAATTTATTGATTCAGATAGAATTTATATTTAAAAGGATGAAGGAGATTAGATACCCACTGCAAGGATCAATGACTTAAAATTTAAGGAAAGTAGTCAGCTGCAGAAATTTGGGATAAAAACCGAAAATGCTGGTAATACTCAGCAGGTCTGGCAGCATCTGTGAAGAGAGAAACAGAGTTAACGTTGCAGGTCAATGACCTTTCTTCAGAACTGGCAAAGGTTAGAAAGGTGAAAGCTTTGAGCAAGTGAAGGTGGGGAGGGGAGTGGGGGAAGAACAACAAAAGGGAAGGTCTGTGATAGGGTGGAGGGCAGAAGAGGTTAAATGACACAAAGACGTCATGGAACAAAAGGCAAAGGGAGTGGTAATAGTTGTAGTAAAAGACAAAGCATTTGTCCAGATTTTTTACAACAACTATTACCACTCCCTTTGCCTTTTGATCCATGACGTCTTTGACCATTGTCAAATTGGACATTGTAAATTGCCCCTAGTGTAGGTAGGTGGTAGGAGAATTGAGGGAAGGTGTGGATATGGGAGGGAATATGGGATTAATGTAGGATTAGTATAAATGGGTGGTTGATGGTCAGCACAGACTTGGTGGGCCGAAGGGCCTGTTTCAGTGCTGTATCTCTGTATGACATTTAAACTCTCCTGCCCTATCACAGACCTTCCCTTTTGTTCTTTTTGCGCGCCCCCCCCCACCCCCCCCCACCACCCTCCACCACCCTCCACCACCCTTTCACTTGCTCAAAACTTCTTGCATTTCTAACCTTTGCCAGCTCTGATGAAAGGTCATCGACCTGAAACGTTAACTCGGTTTCTATCTCTCCACACATGCTGCCAGACTGGCTGAGTATTTCCAGCACTTTCGGTTTTTCGTTCCGATTTCCAGCATCTACAGTATTTTGCTTTTACAGAAAATTGGGACTTGTTTGTATCCATTTTATGTTGCAGATCTGTGCTGTAATGGTTAAGAAACTGCTACAACAACAAAAATGCCTTTCATTACCATGCTTCCTTGGTTAATCAGACTAGACATTGGGATGGATTTTTTTTTAAAGCGTAAAGCAATGTGTATTGGCAAGCGTTTCCTTAGAAACTGGAGGCTGTGAAGTTTCACTGGCAATTTTATAATGATCACCTGAAAATGTCAACAATTTTCACAGCACAAATCATTAACTAAATCTCCAGCTCCATTACAAAAACACTATATAAAGAATAAATTTTGGATGCTGGAAATCTGAATAAAATCAAAAAGAAGAGTGCACAACAGACCAGTATCCGAGAGAAACGATAAGGTTCAGGCTCTTGTTTGAATGGAATATTTTACTAACGTCTCTATCAGATGCTGAATGATCTGTTTTGCATTATTACATTTCTAATTTCAGTTTTAGTTCAAAAAAAAAGCAACTTGGAATCATGACAAGAATAATTTAATTAGGTCTGCATTGCCCGAGATAATATTTATTGAAAAGCTAACGTCAATGAAGTCACACAAAAATCTAAGTACTGATCAAGAATATTTCACCAAAACCATTTCAGCATCTATTTTTAGACACAACTCTTCCAATTTATTTTTCTCCCCATGTGGGCAGATAAGATGAACAGTTTTAAATGAAGGGTCTCATTTGCTTTGAAGCATTGCATAACTCAAGACCCTCCACAAAACTACAACATTCCATGAATAAAGATATTTTGAAACTACAGAAGCAACAGTGTTTTCACTTCCAATAAACATTTAGCATAAAGGGAAAAAGAAAAAAAGCAAATTTGATGGAGCTTCTATACCATTGTTGACATATTTGCCTTCAAGAACAGAATTTCAGATTTAAGCATTATGGACTACGATATTGAATGTAATGCCAAAGTTTCAATTTGCGTTTTTATTTTTAAGTGACGTGGACTAATTAAACATCTCCTATTCAAAGTGTAATACCCTTCCTGCTCCAAAAAGAAATGGATCATGGAGGGTAATGGATCATGGATCATTGGATAAGTTTTATCCGGTTAGAGCGATTCAATATAGGTTAAATATTCCAGATATAAATAAAAAAGTGATGGAATGGAATATCTGATTGGTAAATAGTGGAGAGATTATTTTGGGTGTTGCTACAGTAAAAACATTAAATGTCAAATTCTCACTGCAAACTGGATACACAACAATAAATCTGGTCTACAAATAATGCAAAAATGCAACAACTGAACCAAATCAAATTTTAAAAAGAGCAGCATTTGGTCCAGCATGGCTCACTGTAGCAATGCACACTCAAAACATGAAATATGTAATGTTACTTTATGCGTTTGAATGTCATTCCCACCATGTTCACTAAACCGCCGCTGTTTCTGATTCGCTGATATACTGCGTTGGACCTTCAAATGTGCTGGAGACTGCGTGGAGCTGTTGTTGAGGTCGCTATTGGGCCGAGACCTTTGACACAGGTTACTACTGGATACAGATTCGCTGCCTTCAAACTGGAAGTTTGAAAAGCACAGTCGTTAGAAACAATTCTTGAACTTGTAAATTTTTTTTATTTTACTCAGTTTAAACAAAATTCTCTTCAATTCAACAGCACAACTTGCCATGGTGTGATTTAAAACCATGATCTCGGGGTGCCTGCCACAAAAAAACTTCTGGCTTTTCCAGCATAAATATTCCCAGCTGCTCATGATGCTTTTTATGTTTCTGGTATGAGTGGGCATGGGGCACATCTCATAGGCACTGGTATGAAAGACCATTACTGTGCTTGAGACGACCTTGGGGAAGGCATTCATTCGCATAGCACCACTTCTATCAGTGTTACGCAGACTTAGGCCGATTCCCGGGAGCCAGCAGCACCCTGGACATCTACCTGCGCGGCCTGCGGCACTGCCTGCCCGAGGAATCAACACAAGTCTCTACTAGAGTCTTGTGAAGGCTAAGCTTCTGAACAGACTTCATATACCCATGTGCAACAGAAAAAATAATACTGTAACAAATTCAGTACAGAAGTACTCTGCTGCCTAGCCAGGTACCAGCTGATATATAAAAAAAATCACATTCCAGCAGTTCTCATACAACTAAACTTTCCAAAATTTTAACAGAATATAATGCAGCTTGCCTCTGGAGGTTTCCTGCCTAACAACAGGTAACAGGCCATGATTTCGTTGTACTTCTGCCCCACTACGGATTCAGTAATTTCTTCTCTTGGGAAGCCCATAGTGACCATTGTTTCTGTAAACATCAATGCAAAAACTTATAATGCAGAAACATTATATTTTAAGTTTTAGTACATACAATGAAATGTCCTCATCAAAACACTCCATCAATGCAGCAAATCAAGTCCCTGGTCTTAGTGGAGGCTTCATTAACCAAAGGAAATCCTGAACTTTGCTACAATGAACCTCCAATAAGAAATACATTTTTCCTGTCCCCACATGTTTATAAGAATGGGTATATGACACAATATGTACAGATTATTATACAATGTTAATGCATTTCAGATCAGTAAGATTAAGCCCAGGTTACTCGTGCAAGATTAACAGACTTACCTATTCTTTTGGGATCACTATAGTCAGGTTCTGGTTCGCTGTATGGTTTTAATTCCTCCTCCTCAAAACCGACATTCATCCATCGGTCTCGCATGATTTGCTGTTCAAAAACAACTCAACATATCAATAACTTAACTTACTAACAGCAAGGGGAATCTCAGGCTATATATATATATTTTTTTTTAAGTGTACAATGTTTTTTAAAAAAAAGTCAGCTGAAAAATCTCACTTACCTCCAAACTGCCTCGTTTGGCAGGATTTAACACCAGGAGTTTTTTGAGCAAGTTTTCACAGTCAGTTGACATATAAAAAGGAATACGGTATTTTCCTCGCAACACCCTTTCCCTTAGTTCCTGCAAGGAGGAAATAAATAGGGGAAGTCATATTGTGTGTCTTGCACAAGATAGAATCAGATCAGGTGCTGAAATTTTCTAAAAATCCCAAGACGTTATTAAGAGAAGCTCAGTGTTATGGGATACAAGAAGAATTTCATAGAATGCAAATTCTGAACAAGCCAAATCATTTGATGGAAAAGTAATTTAGGATACTTAGGTCAAAAATTATAAAAAAGTTACTGTGGTAAGAATTTAGGATCAAATAACAAAGGAACAACAAATACACCCTCCTGCTTTTGCTGTGTTGCTTTGTGTGGGAGAAGAGCAGCCACAGTGAATTTAATTCCAACACTTTGCTGTACAACTTATTTTTAACCCGCCAATGAGATACAAAGCTACACACATTGGCTTTTATTGAATTAAGCACCACACCATACCCTTACTCAGCAACAGATTACGAGAGAGTGTTTCTGGGATATCTATTTCGGAAACAAATTCAGTAACCTTGACATTTACGGGGAGATCAGGGCTTTTGGCTGTTATGGTGGGGCGGTGAGGGCATGGGGAATGTCGCTCATCATGGGAGCAAAGGAGTTAGAGATTGGGACTTGGCCGGGGGGAGGGTGGGGAAGTGAGGTCGCCGATCACGAGAAAGAGAGTTAAGAGAATGGGATTTGATTGGAGGGGTGGGGGGAGTCACCAATTGCGACGGAGGGAAGGAGGGAGAGGCCGTGATTGGCAAATGGGAAGGCAAAAGTGTCCTTGAAGGGTCAGGGAGCTTCCTACTCCTCCTAGCCCACAATGACTGTAAATGGCACTTAATCTTTTAGAGCTAACAGTATCCTTCTTCCTTTCTCTATTGAGTTCCAAAGCCCATGCAGCAATTGTTAAATTTAAATCAGGCTCCCAAATGTGCTGTGGTAGCTTGATTTTAATATGTTTAATGAAGTGACCCACCTCTCCAAGGTGCAACAGTAACATGCCACAAAAACAGCACCAGGGTGCACATGTGAAGGGAGGTGGGGGAATGTGCTCCTGCTCCCTGTTTTTAGATTTTTAACCCCTCTCCCTCCCGTTGTGCATGTGGGAGGGTGGTGTGAGGGGGGGATGGTAGTATTGAGGCCAGTGTTGCATATAAACAAACTCCTAGTTGCAATGCAAGTCACTGCAAACCAGGTCCAAAGGCCCTAATGCTGATTTTTACATTTTATAATAGCATTGTCTGCACTGGTGCATGCTTAAAATAAAACAAATTAATACATTGAAAGCACCATTGGACGCACAATCAATACCTCTCTTTTATGACATTCTATTCAGCAAGTATGAGACAGCTGGTGTCAAAACCAGTCAGCAAAGTTACCTCATGCAAGGATATTCTCAGTAAAATTTAAAGGAATCCAACAAAAGTTAAATTTTCCAGCAAACTCGGTACTACGAAGATGACATCAAAATTAAAAAAATAAGGTGCTGCTTCACAAGATTTTCTGAAATGCTATTTAAAAACATTTGCCATAGAAGTGAGAAGGTGGCAAACCCTTCTGTATTAATATAACCCACTGAGTGGTGCAGTCATATACTTCTCTCGTTGTTAACCTCAGCAGACCATGAGGAATAGGATGAGGATAGAGAAATGTCTCCCAACATTAAGAGGGAGGAAATAAACAAAGAAAATACACCCGAGGGCCCGAAAATTACATGACTTCCATGCACCGCTCAGCGGCCAGCTAAAAGGCATCACTGGAGGAGGCCCATCTCACCAATTTCTTGCTTAGGGTATGATACGTGTAATGGGAAGATTAAAACAGTGGGCAACATTTTTTTTTAAAAAGATTACCTTTAAATTTTGGCCATCAAAAGGCAAAGAGCCACTAACTAGAGTGTAAAGAATGACACCGAGACTCCAGACATCCACTTCTGGACCATCGTACTTCTTTCCTTGGAAAAGCTCCGGCGCAGCATATGGTGGACTTCCACAGAATGTGTCTAATTTGTTACCAATTGTAAATTCATTACTAAAGCCAAAGTCTGCAATTTTTATATTCATATCAGCATCAAGAAGCAAATTCTCTGCCTAAAGAAAGGAAGCATCAAATATTTACTTTTGTGAATTTCTGCAAATTTTATTTAACAGTTTAATCTACAGCAGCTATAAGCATATAAAGCAGAACTGTAGGAAAAGACAAAAATGCCCTTTGCTTTCAAGTACCTTAAGATCCCTATGCACAATATACTTCTGATGACAATATTGTACAGACGACACAATCTGAAACACAAAAATCAGAGCAATTCAATAATATTTACAGCACATGTATGCAGCATGGTCATCCTGTTGAGGCTGTAGCAATATGCTATTTTAAATATAGAAATTAGTGACACGAGTCTAGCTGAGTCATAGCACCAGCACAAATCTACTCTAAGGTAAAGAAAACACAAGTTGACAATGACTGTAAAATGGGAGGGGCAGAAAGTAGAAGAATGAAGTTGCTGAACTTTAAAAAAAATCTTTAAGTACCTCTTATTTCAAAAGGTACACAGAACAAATTCTACACCTCAGTTCTTACCTCCTTAAAATTATTTTTTGTTGAATATTAGCAATAAATTTCATGTATCAAGTCCTGAATACATGCCAAAATCTAAAAACCTGGAGTACATTTGAATTCATGACAATTATTTTAGTTGAATTTTAAAAAGTTATTTTACCACACATGCAAGACATTGGGCTGAATTTTATTCTCCCGCCGCCCAGAGCGGCGGCAGGCAAATAAAATGGTGGTTTGCACACGCGGGCCACGCGTCTACCCCCCAATCACGTGGCAGGGGCAGGTTCTGCAATGCTGGCAACAGCGCCAGCTGCCTTTGCGCAGGCGTCATCTTGAAACGGCTGCAGACCTGCACGGTTGAAGCCCATACCACCGCTCCCCACCCCCCCACCCCCAAAAACACTGAATTGATTTTTGGCCCGTAACCCACCACCCGCCCAATACAATGAAAATAAATGGTTGCTCTGGTTCTACCCCCACCCCTCCCAAAACACCAGTATTTAATATGTGACCTTCCCCCCAACAACTGCACAAAGTGCAGAGGTCATTCCCTCTCCCCAACACATGCAGATTTGACCCCGCTTGCCCTCCCCCACCCCACTACACTAAAAATCCTAAGTTCCCCCTTCCCCACCTCGGTGGCGCCAGCTTTCCCTGGACGGAAAAGTGAAGGAGTGCAAGTGGCAGCCACCGCACACAAAATCCTGGACAGCCGGCAAGATCGCAGTGAAAGGTAAGTTAATTTATCCAGATCCTTCATTTAAATATTTAAAGTCGGGGGGCCGCCATGGAGCCTCACCAGCACCTGGAAGATCAGACCCGGCAATCCCAGCGTCGGGATCCGTGGCAGGCTGCTGCCTCAGCTATCTTCCGGCCCCCCCACCCCCACGCCACAGAGCCAGACGTCGGGAGCTCAACAAAATTCAGCCCCTTGTTAGTTTAGATATTTCGCCTCCTAGAAACAAAAACAACACAAGTTACGTTTTTGTTTGCACATAAATTTGAAGAAATGTTTAGATGGCCCACTGACTGAATTGCAGAATATATAAATAATACTGTGAGGATACAGATATTTAACCTAGATCTGAATTAGGATTATTCTTATCAGTAATAGATCCCACAATCAATTACAAAATATACATCTACACCAACAGAAAGACTTGCATGTACGTGGTGTCCTTCATGTCATGTGTTGCAAAATGCTACACAGCCAATTAATTACTGTTGAAGTTAGAACTGCCATTTTGTAGGCAAACAGCAGGACATTTATGCACAGGCACAAGAACCAGCAATTGAATGAATGGCCATTTAATCTATTTTGGCTTTAGTGGTGAAGATTGATAAGGAACACTACATTCTTCTACTTTATGTCCCTCCATTTCACAGCTCTTCATCAGAAAAGTGTTAGGGAATCTATTATGTCCACCTGAACAGGCAGACAAAGCCTTGGTTTAATGTCTTGCTTCAAAAGAAAAGTGCCAAACAATGCTGTACACTTTCAATAATACACTTAAGTGCCAGTATAAATTATGCACTCATGTCCTAAAGTAGGGTTTGCACCTACATCCTTCTGACTAAGATGATAGTGCTACCACAGAACCAAGCTGCCACATACTCAATTCCAATTTTGTCAAATATAGTTTGCTATTCTCTTGGGTGTTGTGTCAGAATGTCAGTCATATTCTTTGCATTATCTATTCACCCAACCAAATACAACATAACGAAGCTATGACAATTCTGGTAATAAAATGAGTTGATTCACAAATTAACAACACTTACCATAAAGATATAAACAAAGAATGAGGCCATTTAGCCCACTGTGCCTGTGCAAGCTCCATATCAGAACAATCCACTATAATCCCATTTTCTTGCTCTTTACCCAGACCTTTCAATTCTCAAAGTGTTTCATCCCTTCTTAAATGTCATGATTGGTTATTGAAGCAGAGTCAATCATAGTAATGCATTCAATATTCTAATAATTCTTCACATAAAAAATGCTTCATTGTTTCTAGTACTAAAGCTAAATGATGTGCTATGACCCATTTGCTGACTATTGGAAATGATCTTGCACTATTTACCTCAAACTTATTCAAATTTAAACAATTCTGTTACATTCCTTAATCCTTTTTATTCATTCAATAATTTTTCACTTTTATCATAACTATGCGATCTCACTCTTGGTAGTGAATGTAGGTTGCACATTTTTCCAACGCTTCAATACCCTTTCTATAATACGGTGCCTAAAGCAGTAGTTCAATTGTTGCAGAGTTAAAGCTTTGTACGAATTCATCATTATCTTTAGATCATTATACTTTGCATACAAATGCAAATTATTGTTGCCCAACATTAAGCTCATTGGTATGGTGTTTGTCACGGGAGCCAAAGATGATGACTTCAGTCTTCCCAATAATTAACTGGAGAAAATTGAGGTTTTAAGACTGAATAGCAGAGGAACAATCCAACAACACAGTGGCGGGGTTGAAAGAGATAGAGCTGGCTATCATCATGTACATGCGGAAGTGGACTACATATTTGTGGATGATGCCTCCAGCATGCAGAATGTCGTTATGGAAGAGGAAGAGACCAAAGCCAGATCCTAGGAAAATCCAGTGTACAACCTGGGAGCAGAAAGAAATGCCTTCCCTTGGTGGCAATATTCTGGTTACAATAGATAACTAAGAGCAGAACCAAGCAAGGATAATTCCACTGAGCTAGACAATGCAGGAAAGGCAGTGCAGGAGGATGGTGTGATCCACCATGTCGAAGGCTGCAGAGAGGAGGACGAGGAAGGATAATGTATCACAGTAACAAAGGACGCAATTTGTGACTTGTTAGGACTACTGTACTGCTATGGTCAGAAGGAAAACCTGACTGGAGAGATTTAACTACAGAGTTGCAGGAGGATGGCCAGAGATTTGGCAGGGGGGAGGGGGTGGCGGGGTGGTGTTAACACGTGTACGAGCATTAGATAGTAAAGGGAAGTTGAAGGTAAAACGGTTGCTGGCAAGGACAGAGTGGCAAAGGGTGGGTCATATAGAGCAGGAAAATCCCAAGTTCGATCCCCAATTTGTGCTCAGTTTGCTGAACTTAGCCAGGACAGTTAATGGGGCGTCCTTGGGCAAAGGAGGAAAAAGGCTAGACTGTTTTTAAAATTGCTAACCAGTCACCCTTCTAGAAGCATGCTTACGTGAACATTGAATAAAGACAGAATCAGCAATTGCAAAGATTGTCCTGCACAGGTGCACATAAGCAGCAGCTTGCTTAGCAAGGGAATGAATGGAAAAGAAAGAAAGAAAAAGGGGAAAGACTAAAGATAAAGGCCGGAATTTTACGCCACCCCCAGCGAGTCAGATGGTGGCGGTGGGGTGGCGTAAAATTGAGCAGGGGGCTCCAGGAAGCCTTCCCCACCCCCTCCCACCTTCGCCCCACTTTGCGTGGGCCTGGGGGTGGGGGGAAAATGGGCCACCTTCACCAGGCCAATCAAGGCCCTTAAGTGGTCACTTAATGGTCTTCACCCACCCCCACCGGGTGTCCGGGAGGTGTGAAATGCCGCCCAGTGAAACCTGGCGGCCTCTCAGCACACTGTGGCGGGGAGGGGGGGGGGGCGGGGAATAAGCGAGCACAGGGTGCCGATTGAGGGCCGCCCCAGCTTCCTCAACCACCCCCAGGACGCGAGACACGCCCCCCTTCCTCCCATATGACCATCCTTGCCTCGCCGGGGCCCAACCAATTAGCCCGGCGAGGCAACCCTAATTTACAGCTCCCAGTGGCATTGCTGGGACTAGGAGCTGCCGGCTGCCGATTGGCCAGCAGCTCAATAAGGCGGGAAATCCTCCCTCAAGTGGGTGGAAGTTCCGCCTCAGAACAGTTAAGCCCGGGGACCCGTAAAATGCGGGATGGATCCCCGGGACGGGCGGAAGGGGGATCGCCACTGACTTTTATGTCGGTGGCCAGGTCCCGTCCGCCCGACATAAAATCCAGCCCAAAAGCAAAGGTAATCACAGGCCTTTCCCTACAGCAACAACATTTGTTGATTTAGGCTTGCATATTTACATAGAAACAAATCTAAAACAATCCATAATGAACATAAGAACTAAACACAAATTCTTATTGAATTACACTCAACTCACCTGTCGAAACTTTGCCCTTGCTTCTTTTTCTTTCATCCTTCCATGTGCAACTAAGTAATCAAAAACTTCTCCTGCATTGTAACGAGGTAAAAAGAGAAAAACGCATATTTACCAAATGTGCAGTCTAATATTACACTTCTTCCTTAACCATTTTCTGGACTCTATGCATACATTAATATAGCCATCACAGCTGTAAAAGGAAGGTCTCATGTCTTTACTTTAAAGTGAGATTTTAAAAAAAACTTCTAAGCACACTGGAGATACTCAACAGAAAGAACAGCTACTGTATAATGCAACAGCAAGTACTGTACCAATTATGATAACAAATCTGCAGACAAAGCAGAGAAGTGAATAAAAACTAACAAATCCATTTTTATGGATTAGAATTATATAATAGACAATTCAGAAACAATAAACTGTTTATTCAGTTACTATGGCTTTAAGCAATTTATAACCGTTAGCAGCACTGCAGTAAAACAATGATATAGATTTTTTTAAATCCCCCAAAAATAAAACAAAAAGGCAAGTGATAGTATAAGAAACAAACTACAGGATAAAACTGAAAGCAATTTTGTAATTTTGCATATCTTTAAAAAGGGCAACCAATGTCATGAAAAATGTTTTTAACAACCTTTTATTGATCCAGTTATGTCATCAGTCTCAATGAATTGTACAACTATATTACTATGAGTGATCAAGAAGCTACTCCCACTCAAAGAGAATATTTGGAACTCACTTAATGAAAGCAGCACCCCTTAAAGGATACTGGAGTTTATCATTGGAAGATATCTTGAATAAATTTGGAGTTTATCCTTCAGCAACAATTAAAATTGGAAGGGACTGATCCAACTCGGGGAAAAGGATCATTACCAGCTTCCCTTTTTGAACCGTGATCAATCACAAAGCTGAATAGATAGTGATTATGAAGAATTCTGTGATTGAGTTTCACACCTAAAATAGAATGTGACAGACTTATTTTTAAGGGGGACAAAGCTTGAAAAGAAATACATTGTGACCAGTCTGAAGTATCCAGTCCAACATTACTGCATTCCAATGTTGCTTTCCTGTAGTATTTTTGAGATGAAATTAGATTCACTAGATGCTGTACTGGCACCATAAGCCCTACTGTCACACAATTTAACATGATGCTACCCTACAATTTTCTGGGGCAGAGTTTAAAAGGAGACTGCTGAAACAATGTAGAGAATTATAGACATAAAATTTATGGTTAAAAATTCATTTATCCAATAGAAAGAAAATCTACATATGTCACACTGGTTGATTTAAGTATTTTGAATTTTAAGAAAATTTGGTATAACCCATCTTTTAGTTATCATGTGCTGTGTAAATAAACAACATCACTAACTCTTAGCTCCACAGAAAATGCACATGTAGAAAAACGTAACCCCAAATATGTCTAAACATTAGTAGGAGCTAACCTGCTCAGGGAACAATGATGGTGGTTAAAAAGCAATAATCTAATGTTAACGTTCTTCATTTCCTTTCCAAAACAGAACTGCAAAATAAGCAGTTTAACTACCAATTTAGCCAGCTCTTCATCTCACAACAGCTTTAACAGAGCTGGAATGACTGGTTCTCATACCCCTAAAGAATTGCCTATTTTTCCTGGTACCAAACTGTACAGTTGATTCTCCTAAACAGCCGACTTTGTACCAGGAAATTGAGGCGGCAGGAAGGGTAGTATGTTAAAAACATCTTTTTTAAAAAGGGAAAAAGGCTGGTAAAAACAAATAAATAAATGTTGAAAAATAAATGTTTGCAGTTTAAAAGAATATCAAACTCAAACTACTTTAACAGAAGTCAATCCTGCAATTGTCAGCACTATGGTTATTTCAGTGAGTTTTTCCACCTGCAGATGCCGCATATCGTGCGTCAGTACTAAGTAATATTCAAAGCTTTAACTTACCTCCACTTGCATACTCCATAATTAAATACAGTGTCTTCTCAGTTTCAATTACTTCAAATAATTTAACTAGGAGAGAGAAGGGGACAAGATTTCTTATAAATAAATATTATTGAAACAGTAAAGAATGTGGGGGCTCCATTACTCTGGTCATTGTTAGCAGCATCATAATTCTTTCAAGAACAAGTTGATAAGATCACTACACAAAGTATTCCAGGCAGTTCTTTCCATATAAACTATTAATTTTATGAAAATATCTTTTTATGTTTGTTATTCCAATCAGGAGATAAGTCTGCCAAGAGTCCAAACTGTGCTTCAGAATCTTGTTTTAAATTTCCCTCTCATACCCCGTTTGAAAGTTGGATTTCATAGTGATCTTACAATTCAATGCATCACACACCATTCCTCCAATAAAGGTGATCAGTTCGCAGTTTGCTCCCCATGACTTTGTCAGTGTCACTCTGATTCAAGATTATTGTGAATTAAATTTCAGTGGGCTGGGACGTCACTTGATTTCATTCTTGAAAATAGATATGCTTCATAATTTATCTGTGGGTTCACAAGATCAGATTTATACAATGCGCCAGCTGTATACCAATGACTTGTACCTCCACAATTTCTTAAAAACTGCTGGTACTAGCACTATTAATTATTATTTTGAAACCATCCAATATCAGTGTGCTTTACTCAAATAGATACCTTCCCCGCAAAACCCCCACTTTCTCCCCTCCTCTCCTGAAGGTGTCAATTTTGTTGGCAGACTTGTAGCTACAGTTTAACACGTGCCAACAGTCCTCAAGTACCTCACCCACCAACTGATTATCCTAATAGGTGTGGCAAATTAGTTAGCACAATTGAGGCTGATCCTGTCCCCATTCGTATATGCACATTTTCCTTTTAACAAATAAAATTTGTGCTAATTGACCTTTCAAAAAATTTTGTTCAGTGTCAAAACATCCTCAGCAGGTGAATTAAAATTTACCTTTTGACTGTAAAAAAAAACACCAGTCAATATGGGAAGCCAAATGAATGCCATCTTTGAGGGGCTTTCCTGGAGCATTCTTTAAACTAAGAGGAATGGAATCAGATACACAAATAGGATCAATGCTGGGCTCTACTTCTTGAGAATACCTTTTGCTCGGATAATTCGAAAAATAATATCTTTACTGCATTATTGGAAGCTCAACAAATCTATACAGGAAGCTGACAGAGACATTGGTCCCTTGACAAGTTTGAGAAGGCTCTGGCATTCCCAAACCTGCAATTAAACTGCACCTCTTGTTCCACTGATTCCCCCCAAATATAGTTGAATCCCTTGCCTGGCTATTGAATTAAGATCATTGAGCTAGTCAGTATACCTCGACTCTCTCCTATACCTGAAGATTCCCTCTTAACATGTGGATAATCCAGTTTTAGCTGCTGCTTTTTGTGTCTTCCACTGAAAGTGCAAGGCTGAAGATTGTAGCTTCAATTTGCTCTGCTTCAGCTGGTTCCTGCCTGGCAGATTAAAAGAACTCTTTATAACTAAATAGCTCACTTATTTCTGCCTGTAATAAGAAGGGTGTAGACTACAAAAATCTCAGTTTCAATAATAAAGACTACTTAGGAATATTCTCTCAATGAAAAATGCATGTAGCAAGAAAAATATGGAACAGTCTAGTAGGTATTTATAAGAATTATAAATAGTAAAGTTCCATAATGTGTCTTGGGACAGAAAGGTTTAACACTCAATGAAATGAGATACAGCACACGATGCTACAAAGATTTGTCGTCTTTATTTCTCCCAAAAACCAAACACTGCACAAAACTAAGCATGCAAATGACAATGGTGGGGCCTCATCCTAATTAGATGCGGATTGCCCTCAGGGAGCCATTCTATGATACTTTACTGAGAAATAAGTCACACTCTGATGGGAGACATTTTTGAGTTCATTATGATTAAAGCACTTACTCAGATAGAGCTACCAACACTTGTATCTAACTGGTGCGTGAAGAGGCAAGCAGCTTGAAACAGATATCTAATACCAGGAAGATCTCAAATTCAATTACTGGTCTGTGCATATCTACCTGATTTCAACTAAATCATTTCTCTCAGCACATCTGGGCTAGGGAGAGGTTAAAAGAGACAAAATTCAAACACTCGATCACTATTCAAGGACACCCGCTGGTAAAGATGCATCCTAGACTTCAGCAAAGGACAAAATGTCTTAGCTGTACTGCCCCTCAAAACAGTAAGATTTGATACTGACACTCACTACCCATGCTCACAAATGAAGAACTGCCACTGCCCTAGAATGGTTTCCCAAGCTGAGGCACTAGTGTCAAAAGAATAAAAATTGGAAAGAGAATAAAAATGTTGACAACCAAAGCAAAAATTAAGTGCAGCATAGGCAGCACCTGTTTCAAGTGTTTGCCACTTTTTACACAAACAATTGTCACCAGAAAGTTGAAAAAAAAGAAACAGGACATGCTGATGAAAGAGGATTGGTAGAATACAATTTAAAGTAATAGCTATTTAAAGTTAATAACCTGTATTTAATACACATTTAAATAGGTTTAAAATGCAATCTTACCTATATTGGGATGATTCAAAATCTTCATAATTCTTACTTCTCGAAAGAGCTATTAAAATTAAAAATATTAAATGTTAGAAATGTACTTTATTTTTTTTTAAAACCCACACACGGATCTTCATTTTAGCAGAGAAGACAGGGATCACTGTTGAAAACAAAATCAGTCTGGAACAAGATGATTCAGCGCATTAATATACAGCTCTTTTACCTCCAGGATCTGTCAGAATCCAGCCCATGGATGGAAGTTTCCCCATTCTATTTGCTGGAAGAGCACTGTCAACTACCACTTTCACACTGAAATGCAGCAGTTTCAAATGTGCATCAAAATACAACTGGTAGCCAGGAAACTGCACGCTGAAGTCACCTAAATCAGTGCCATAACTTTTATGCTTTGCCTTGGGTGTAGTACAACTTAAGTTGCATTGCACCACCCGGAACTTTATAGAATTTATTTTCTCAGTGCTCTCTCAACATTATAGAGTAGCTGGGATTTGAGCGGACACATGCGCTGGGATTTTATTCTGGCAATGGGGGGTCTCGATGTGTGGATAAAGCGACACTGAGATCCCGGCATCACCTCTTCTCTGGAAGGCCCACTGAATCTAGTGACAATCAGGCACTTAAGCAGACAGCGGTGGGCCTTCCAGAGGATCAAGGACCCCATCGCCTGTAGTCCCACCCTGGGAGAGCTGCCGGCCAGAGGCTGCAGAGGCAGTGGCTGCTGCCAGAGGAGCACCTACTGGAGGCCGAGGAGTGTTGCTGGACCCAGGCCTCAGATAGGTCAGGGCGGGAGGGTTCTCGCGGGGGTGGGGGGGGGGGGGGTCAGTAACTAGGGCAGGGGGTGGCTCTCAGCAGACCCTCCCCTTCCCAATGCCGGGTGCCTCATTTGGGAACCAAGGCCTTCCCGCCCCAGACTAAATTTTGGCGGAGGCGGGATGGTGGTGGGAACTGCCCCCCACCAAACCCACCATGTGGGAGGGCATAAAATTCCCCCCACTGTTTCTTTGCTGAACAAGATACAACCGGTAAAATAACTGGCAGTCTGTCAGCTGGCTGCCAAACCCGACAGTTACTGGTCTCAGATGAGTATCTGCAGTGAGGCCACCCAAAGTGAATTGAGTAAAGCAGTCTCAATCAAGTTCAAGTTCCCAGTTACTATGGGCTCTCAGCACAACTCCACTCATAATTTAGGACTAACCTTTCAATCTCACTTGGAGAAAGATTTGTACTTATATAGTGCCTCATCATGTCTCTCAGAAATGTCTCTAAATATTCCCCACACAATAAATTACTTTTAAGTGCAGTATTTGTTTTTGTAAACCAACACAGGAACCTAACTGTGCACAGCAAGATTTCAGCAACAAGATGATGGTCAGTTAGTCTGTTTTTGAGTGGTAGTCATAAAGATTGTCGAAGCCCCAACAGAACTCCCTGCTCTTCTCTGAATAATGCCGTTTACCCTTAATATCCACAAACATATAGATAGGGCCTCAGTTCAATGTCTCATATGAAGGACTTAAACTTGAATTGGAGTACTGGATTGTGTGTTCAGGTTCTGGAATGGAGCTTCAACACATGACTTTTTTAAAAAAAAATTTGTTCAGCGGATGTGGGCATTGCCTGCAAGGCCAGCAATTATTGCCCATCCCTAACTGCCCATAAGAGGGTGGTGATGAGCAAACTTCTTGAACCGCTGCAGTCCATATGAGGTAGGTACATCCACAGAGCTGTTAGTGAAGGAATTCCAGGAGTTTGACCCAGCGACAGTGAAGGAACAGCGATATAGTTCCAAGACAGGATGGTGTGTGACTTGAAGGGGAACTTGCAGGTGGTGGTGTTCCCATGCATCTGCTGCCCTTGTTCTTTCTAGGTGGTACAGGTTGTGGGTTTGGAAGGTGCGGTCAAAGGAGACTTGGTTAGTTGCTGCAGTGCATCTTGTAGATGGTACACACTGGTGCCACTGTGTCTCAGTGGCAGAGGGAGTGAATGTTTAAAGGTGGCGCTGGCTAGCTATTTTATTTATATATATAACAATTAACTAATTAACACCCAACATCTATTCACTCTATCATCTTGAACTACCAGGTATTTAACATCCATTAACAGAACTTCAGACCCTAACAGGTTCCCCTTTTTCTCTTTAAATTAAATACCTACACATATATTATATACAAGAAAAAAAACAAAATAACACATTTTTCTTGACATTTATCATTAACTTTCAACAGTATCAGCTTGTATATACATGCTGTATATTTCCCCCTTTAAAAATACTTGTTTAGAGAAAAAGCGATCTTATCTAAGAAAAAATGTCCATGTTTTCCTAACTTATCGTAACATGAGGTGGCCCTCTGAGAACATCAACCATTTTTTCGAACAAGCACATCTCTTAGTAAAACAATCCGACAACTGATGACTTGCGGCAACCCAATTTTAAATTCCTGCAGAACTTCATTTGCCACCAATTTCTCAAATGCCTCAGATCCACCCCACAGAAAATCGTCCACGTGCATCAAGAAAATGCCTGCTAGTTTTTCTTCATAGTACTAATAAAACATTGCCGGATCCACCTTTAGTTGAATACAACTAGCCTTTAGTAGGATCAACCTAACTGAAAAATACCACACCCTCGATGCATCATTTAGCCCATAAACACACTTGTTAAGCTTCCATAATTTCCCTTCTAAATCTCCAGCTTCTTTTGGTGGCTTTAAAAATAATTGCCTTTGAAATTTCTCCCCTTGCAAAAAGTGCTGCTTTGGTGTCAATGGACTTACATTCCCATGAATGTGTCGCTAAAAGGGCTAGGAGAATCCTCAAATTTGCTTTTCCTGCTGTTGGGGAATCCACTAACTTCCTGGTCACCTAGTCATTCCTCAGTACCTTGCTCTACGGCAGCGAGGCCTGGACAACGTATGCCAGCCAAGAGCGACGTCTCAATTCATTCCATCTTCGCTGCCTTCGGAGAATACTTGGCATCAGGTGGCAGGACTATATCTCCAACACAGAAGTCCTTGAAGCGGCCAACACCCCCAGCTTATACACACTACTGAGTCAGCGGCGCTTGAGATGGCTTGGCCATGTGAGCCGCATGGAAGATGGCAGGATCCCCAAAGACACATTGTACAGCGAGCTCGCCACTGGTATCAGACCCACCGGCCGTCCATGTCTCCGTTATAAAGACGTCTGCAAACGTGACATGAAATCGTGTGACATTGATCACAAGTCGTGGGAGTCAGTTGCCAGCATTCGCCAGAGCTGGCGGGCAGCCATAAAGACAGGGCTAAATTGTGGCGAGTCGAAGAGACTTAGTAGTTGGCAGGAAAAAAGACAGAGGCGCAAGGGGAGAGCCAACTGTGCAACAGCCCCAACAAACAAATTTCTCTGCAGCACCTGTGGAAGAGCCTGTCACTCCAGAATTGGCCTTTATAGCCACTCCAGGCGCTGCTTCACAAACCACTGACCACCTCCAGGCGCGTATCCATTGTCTCTCGAGATAAGGAGGCCCAAAAGAAAGTCATTCCTCAAATCCCCGAGTTACAAGACTGGCCTTGGCTTTATACGTACCATCGGAATGTATTTTCTCTGTACAGATGCATCTCTGGGACAATGCTGGTTGTCCTCTATCTGGCACCTCCATCTATAAGCCAAACTCTCTCCAACTGTCAAGCTCTTTTTGTTTGGGATCCTTTATCAATTTACCATCTAACTTGTTAGTATCCACTCGAGCTTCTCTATCGTAATGGCTCCTACTTCTTGTGGGGCCCCTCGTCTGCTCTCTGGTCCTTGCTCTAGTGAAACCATGTCCCCTACAAGAGTTCCTATCCGTTTCTGGAATACTACTACTCGACCTGTCCCTCCGACAACCAGGCTTCCCTTCACAAGTTCGTGACCTTTTCCTTGGACTATGATCATCTTCAGGCCCACTGTCTGAACTTATACTATGTTTTTTGGCCTTCCACATTTTCACTTCCTTTTGCCAATCTACAGGTCTAATATCCTATCCCTTGTCTTGCACATTCAGCCAATGTTTGTATTTCCCTGTGGCCTTTCCTGCCCTTTCTATAATGGTGATTTCCCTCCATTCACTAGTCCTTTCTGGCATATATGTCACTCTCGTCCCAACTTTCGTTAGTTGACCTTTCGGAGAAATGGCCTTATCTGGATCTTCACTATCACTTGATCCACTCCCATTATCTGCCACAATCTGTTGCTCGCAAAGGTCCGACATATGTGCATGCGAAGTACATGGTGCATCATCACTGTCTATACACTGACAGAATCTGAACAAATGATGATCAGTGCCAATAAGCCACAAGGAATGTACTCTTAACGGTTTGGCTGCCATGTTGCAAAATCACCATTTTGCCATCAGTGCCTATAACTTTTCCAGGGCCTCTCCATTCTTTCTGCCTTTCTCTTTTGCAATACACCATATCCCCGGTACCAAAATTCTTTTCTGATGGCCTGATCTGATACCTCAAAGTTCTCCTGATTTTTTCTTAAACCTCCGCCTTAATAAATGCTCTTCTCCCTGCATGCATGGCATTCAAATGTTCTGCAAAAACTGAACTAATTTTAGTCCCCTCTAAAGCCAGGGGATGACCCCACATTACCAAAGATATTTGCGGATTCCTGCCATAAACTAATTGATATGGGCTGTAGCTCCCATTTGAAGCGTGTTTTTCGCATGTACTGCCCACCCCAGAGAAGCAGTCAATTTACAATTTGGTTGGTCTGCTAAAATTTTTCGGAGCATTTAGTCAATCACAGCGTGATTTCTTTCACAAATCCCATTACTAAAAGGACTTTCTGCTGCCCTGTGCATGACTACAATATTCATATTTTCAGACATACTCCTGAACTCATCATTGGCAAATTCACCGCCATTGAGTGTTAGAAACCTGGCCGGTGCTCCCAGTCCTGGTCCTATCCACCTTTCCATTATCTTGTCCACTATTACTTTTTTGTCTTTACTCTAAATTACCGACAGACTGAATCTAGTCGCCACATCGATAAAGTGCAGAATAAACATTTTTTTTCTTTATCCTATACCTTCAAGTCCATCGCTACGGTTTCATGAAAGTCCCTTGCTAATGGGAGACTCACTATGGGTCAAAATGGCACCCTGTTGTTTTTTCTTCCGACAGATATCACCTTTTCCACTGATATCTTCGATAAGTTTAGTGTAGTCATCATCTATTACCCCTGCATCTTTTAACAGAATCTTCAACCCATGACAAGATGGATCTGCAATCTGTTGATGTAGTTTTGAAATAATTTGCCTTTTCTCCTTTAAATCCCTACCCCCGGATGCCATTAATACTTCTTTAACATCCTGCTTAGAGATGTTAGGTCACACTAAAGGAATACAACAATGTCCCGACTATATAAACCACAAAGCTACAGATTTCCCAAAGACTTATGTTCCAGATCCAATTTCATCAGAGCTTTTTTCAAAGACCATTTACTTAACAGCAAAGGTTTTTCACTGGATACTACATCGGTACTAATAAAATGGTTTACCCCTGCTATTTTACATGGAATTACCACTCTTTTTAGTGATTTCAAAGTGTTGTCATCCCCAAACCTGAAACAGGTATTCTTTGACCTTATTTCGGTCTTCCTGACTTAAAGAATCCATGTGACACCTTAACCAGTCCACTCCACATACTGTGGACGTACACCCGATGTCTAGCACTGCGCAATTGAACGAATCTGCGACTAGGACGCTCATTACCGGACTGAAGCTTCTTGTGACCAGTACAATTCCTTCTGATTAATCAGTATAGTCATCCTCGCCTTCTGAACCTTCCACGTCATGTGCCATCTCAAAAACCCTGTTATTCCTTTTTGGACAATGCAATGCATAGTGATACTTTGAGTCACATCAGAAACACCTGTTGAGCACCACTTGGTTATTCCTGGAGTTCATCCTTCTGCCATAATTGCCCAATTCCTGCTGTCTGTTATAGCTGCCAAAAGGGTCTCTATCCTCATTCGTTTTGTGTGGGTTTCTCCTTTCGCACTGACGCTTGGGCCCCATACTTGAACGGCTTCGAAATGCTGCTAGCATTGTATCCTCCACCTTTGCTGTCACCGCTAAAGAGCCCATTTGCGCCATGAAAACGGATGAAAAGGAATATTTTCCCAAAAGTCTTTTTTAGGGCGTCAGACAGCTGATCAAACAGCATATCTCTTTCTTTGAATCTAACTCCGGTTAATACCAAGAGCCTATCCATATTCGATATCGTAGTACAATCTAATAATTTGAAGGCAAATAGAATCTAGGAATTTCCAAGCAGAATCGCTGCAACCTTACATATGGAGTTTAACCGACTATAATATATTCTTCTATGGAAAAACCATCCATTTTTTAAAATTTTTCAAAGTCTGACCATGCCTCATAGGCACTCAATAAGTTATCTTCTATATAAATGTTATCCATAAATTTTAAGAGTTTGTCCAAACCTTCCTCATCATCCAAATGATGAGCCTATAGCTCAGAGAACACTGCCCCTGATCTTGCTTCTAGAGGGAAGTGAAAGTGCAAGGGGCATTCCTTGCTTCCTTTTAGGTAAAAATGTAACCCGTGTCCATATATCAACTTTATTCTTTCATTGATCATAAGGTTCAGCTTCACAAAACAGCAGTGGAAAATCATATCCTGAGACTTTACACTTGGTTGCAGTCATCTTCAAAAAAAAACTCCAAATACAACTTTCTTTAAAAAAAATCCAATTCTAATCTCCTGTCTGAAAACAAATCTTAGTCTCCACTCTTCAATTTCTGGCAACCATCCTCTGCTACCAATGTTAGAGAAATTTCCAAGCCTGCTTGTGAAGAAGCCACTGGGACTAGGATGCTTTGGTCAAGATTGTTTATTGCCTGCCAGACAGCTTACTTCTGCTCTCCAAACACCTCCTGCCAGTACTGGCTGGTTCTTCTTTATATATACACACTTGAATATGATTAACTAATTAACAGGCAACACCTGTTCACCCTATTATCTTGAATTACCAGGAATTCATCATCCATTAACAGAACTTCAGACCTCATCACTGAAGGCAGATCATTGATGAAGCAGCTGAAGATGGTTGGGCCAAGGACACTACCCCGAGGAACTCCTGCAGTGACGTCCTGGAGCTGAGGTGATTGACCTCCATCAACCACAACCTTTGTACTAGTTATGACTCCAACATGGTTTTCAGATTCGATAGTGAGGGGGATAAGAAAGGAGGGGGAGCGGCAATTTTGGTCAAGGAAACTATTACAGCTGTGAGGAGGAATGATATGTTAGAAGGTTCATCAAATGAGGCCATATGGATTGAGCTAAGGAACAAAAAAAGGGCAATCACACTGCTGGGAGTGTACTCTCGACCCCCAAACAGTCAGAGGGAGATAGAAGAGCAGATATGTAGGCAGATCTCTGAGAAGTGCAAGAACAATAGGGCAGTAATAGTAGGGGATTTTAACTAACTCAACATTAAGTGGAATAGTTTTAGTGTGAAAGGAATTGAGGGAGCAGAATTCTTGAGGTGCATTCAGGAGAACTTTTTTGGCCAGTATGTAGCAAGGCCAACAAGAGAGGGCACAGTTTTAGACTTAGTTTTAGGAAATGAAGATGGGCAGGTGGAAGGGGTGGCAATGGGAGAGCATTTTGGTGTAGTGATCATAATTCAGTCAGTTTTAAGAGGATGTTGCCAGGACTGGAAAAATGCAGCTGTGAGGCAAGATTGGATAGGCTGGGGTTGTTCTCCTTGGAACAGAGAAGGCAGAGGGGAGATTAGATTGAGATGTACAAAATTGTGAGGGGCCCGGATAGGGTCTATTCACTTTAGCAGAGACATCAGTGACCAGGAGGCATAGATTTAAAGTGATTGGTAGAAAAATTAGAGGGCGATGAGGAAAACCTTTTTCACGCAGAGGGTGGGGATGGTCTGGAACTCACTGCCTGAAAAGGGTAGTTGAGGCAGAGACCCTCAACTCATTCAAAAGGAGTCTGGATGTGCACCTCAAGTGCCATAATCTGCAGGGCTACAGACCAGATGCTGGAAGGTGGGATTAGAATAAGTGGATCGTTTTTCAGCTGGCTTAGACATGGGCCAAGTGGCCTCTTTCTTTGCCTTAAACCTTCTATGATTCTATAATTCCAATCAGTGGAGAGTTTTCCCTGATTCCCATTGACTCTAGTTTTGCTAGGGCTTCTTGATGCCATACTCGTTCAAATGCTGCCTTGATGTCAAGGGCTGTCAATCTCATCTCACATCGAGTTCAGCTCTTTTGTCCATGTTTGTACCAAGGCTGTAATGAGGTTGGGAGCTGAGTGGCCCTGGTGGAACCCAAACTAAGCGTCACTGAGCAGGTTATTGCTAAGCAAGTGCCGCTTAATAGCGCTGTTGATGACACGTTCCACCATTTTACTGATGATTGAGAGTAGACTGATAGGGCGGTATCTGGCAGGGTTGGATTTGTCCTGCTTTGTTCACAGGATGTACCTGGGCAATTTTCCACATTGCAGGGTGGATGCCAATGTTGTAGCTGTACTGGAATAGCTTGGCTAGGGGCGCAGCTAGTTCTGGAGCAGAGTCTTCTGTGCTATTGCCGGAATGTTGTCAGGGCCACAGCCTTTGCAGTATGCAGTGCCTTCAGTTATTTCTTGATATCCCGTGGAGTGAATCGAATTGGCTGAAGACTGGCATCTGTGATGCTAGGGACCTCAGGAGGAGGCAGAGGTGGATCATCCGCTCAGCACTTCTGGCTGAAGATTGTTGCAAATGCTTCAACCTCATCTTTTGCACTGATGTGCTGGGCTTCCCCCATTATTGAGGATGAGGATATTTGTGAGCCACCTCCTCCAGTTAGTTATTTAATTTTCCACCACCATTCACGACTGGATGTGGCAGGATTGCAGAACTTAGATCTGATCCGTTGGTTGTGGGATCACTTAGCTCTGTCTATCGCATGCTGCTTATGCTGTTTGACATGCAAATTGTCCTGGGTTGTAGCTTCACCAGGTTGACACCTTGTTTTGAGGTATGCTTGATGCTGCTCCTGCATGCCCTCCAGCACTCTTCATTGAACCAGGCTTGATCCCCTGGCTTGATGGTGATGGTGGAGTGGGGGATATGCCAGAACATGTGGTTACAGACAGTTACAATTCTGCTGCTGATAATGGCCCACAGCACCTCATGTATGCGTTGCTAGATCAGTTTGAAATCTATCCCATTTAGCACAGTGGTAGTACCACACAACATGATGGAGAGTGAGTATTCTCAATGTGAAGATGGGACGTCGTCTCCACAACGACTGTGCGGTGGTCACTGCAACCAATACTGTCATGGACAGATGCATCTGCGACAGGTAGATTCACGAGGACACGTATGTTTTCCTCTCTTGTTGGCTCCCTCACCACCTGTCGCAGACCTAGTCCAGCATCTGTGTCCTTTAGAACTTGGCCAGCTCTGTCAGCAATGGTGCTACCGAGCCCCTCTCGGTGATGGAAATTTAGGTCCCCCACCCAGAGTACATTCTGTGCCCTTCCCACCCTCCGTGCTTCCTCCGAGTGATGTTCAACATGGAGGAGTACTGATTCAACAGCTGAGGGGGAGGGGGGCACTAGGTGGTAATCAGGAGGTTTCCTCGACCATGCTTGACCTGATGCCATGAGACTTCATGGGGTCCGGAGTCGATATTGAGGACTCCCTCCCGACTGTATACTAGTGTGCCGCCTCTGTCCTGCTGGTGGGACAGGACATATCCGGGGATGGTGATGGCAGTGTCTGGGGCATTGTCTGTAAGGTATGATTCCATGAGTATGACTATGTCAGGCTGCTGCTTGACTAGTCTGTGGGACAGCTCTCCCAACTTTAGCACAAGCCCCCAGACGTTAGTAAGGAGGACTTTGCAGGGTCGACAGGGCTGGGTCTGCCACTGTCGTTTCCAGGGGCTAGGTCTATACTGGGTGGTCCGTCTGGTTTCATTTCTTATTGACTTTGTAGCGGTTTGATACAACTGAGTAACTTGCTAGGGCATTTAAGAGTCAACCACATTGCTGTGGGTCTGGAGTCACATTTAGGCCACACCAGCTAAGGACAGCAGATTTCCTTTCTCTAAAGGAATTGGTGAACGACTTGGGTTATTATAACAATCGACAATCGTTTTGTGGCCATCAAGACTGGCTTTTTAATTCCAGGTTTATTAATTGAATTCAAATTCCACCTTCTGCCGTGGTGGGATTCAAACTCATGCCCCCAGAGCAATACCCTGGGTCTCTGGATTACTCATCCAGTGACGATACCACTACACCACCACCTATGTTGCATACTGCTTCCACTGTTTAGCATGTATGTAGTCCTGTGTTGTAGCTTCACCCTGTTGTCACTTCATTTTTAGGTATGCCTGGTGCTGCTCCTGGCATGCTGTCCCCATTGAATCAGGGTTGATCCCCTGGCTTGATGCTAATGGCAGAGTGAGGGATATGCCAGGCCATGAGATTACAGATTGTAGTTGAATACAATTCTGCTGCTGCTGCTGATAGCCTACTGCGCTTCATGGATGCACAGTTTTGAGCTGCCAGATCTGTTCTGAATCTATCCCATTTAGCACGGTGGTAGTGCCACATAACACAATTGAGAAATCTTCAGCATGAGGACAGGACTTTGCCTCCACAAGGACTGTGTGACTGTCACTTCTACCAACATTGTCATGGACAGGTGCATCTGCAACAGGTAGATTGCTGAGAGTGAGGTCAAGTAGCTTTTTTCCTCTTGTTGGTTTTCTCACCATCTGCCGCATGCAGAGTCTGGCAGTTATAGGAACATAGAAAATAGGAGGAGTAGGCCATTCAGCCCCTCGAGCCTGTTTCATCATTCAATTAGATTATGGCTGATCTTCTACCTCAATGCCATTTTGCCGCACTATCCCCATATCCATTGATACCTTTAATTACTGATTTCTGTCTTGAACATACCAAATGACTGAGCCTCCACAGCCCTCTGGCATGGAGAATTCCACAGATTCACCTCCCTCTGCATGAAGAAGTTCTTCTGAATTCCAGTCCCAAATGGCATACCTCTTATTCTGAGACTCTGTCCCCTGGTTCTAGACTCCCCCAACCCCCCGGCCAATGGAAACATCCTTCCTGCATCAAACTTGTCGAGCCCTGTAAAAATTTTGTATGCTTCAACCAGATCACATTTTTCGAAACTCTGGAGAATAGAAGCCCAGTCTCCTCAATCTCTCCTCATAGGACAATCCCATCATCCCAGGAATGTGTGCTGAACCTTCGTTGCACTCCCTCTAAGGCAAGTATATCCTTCCTTAGGTAAGGAGACCAAAACTGTACAAATACTCCAGGCGTAGTCTCACCAAGGATCTAAACAGTTGAAGCAAGACTTCTTTACTCCTGTACTCAAATCCTCTTGCAATAAAGGCCAACATACCATTTATTGTCCTAATTGCTTGCTGCACCTGCATGTTAGCTTTCAGTGACTTATGGACAATGACACCCAGGTCCCTTTGGACATCAACACTTCCCAATCGCTCACTATTTCAAGAAATACTCTGCATTTCTGATTTTCCTACCAAAGTGGATAACTTCACATTTTTTTCACATTAAATTCCATTTGCCATGTTCTTGCTCACTCACTTAGTCTGTCTAAATACCCTTGAAGCCTCTTGGCATCCTCCTCACAACTCACATTCCCACCTAGTATTGAGTCATCAGCAAACTTGGAAATATTATATTTCGTCCCCACATCCAAATCATTGATAGAGATTGTAAATAGCTGGGGCCCAAGCACTGATCCTTGTGATACCTCACTAGTCACAGCCTGCCAACCTGAGAATGACCCCTTTATTCCTACTGTGTTTTCTGTCCGTTAACCAATTCTCAATCCATGTCAATATATTACCCCCAATCCCATGTCTTCTAATTTTGCTTCTTAACCTCCTTTGTGGAACCTTATCAAAAGCCTCCTGAAAATCCAAATACTCCAAATCCACTGATTTCCCCTGGTCTATTCTGCTAGTTAAATCCTCAAAAACCTCCAACAGGTTTGTCAAACATGATTTCTCTTTCATAAATCCATGCTGGCTCTGCCCAATTCTACCATTATTTTCTAAGTGCCCAGTTATAACATCCTTTATGACAGATTCTAGCATTTTCCGTACGACTGATGTCAGGCTAACAGGTCTGTAGTTCCCAGTTTCTCTTTCCCTCCTTTCTTAAACAGTGGGGTTACATTTGCTACCTTCCAATCTTAAGGAACCATTCCAGAATCTATAGAATTTTGGAAGATGATCACCAATACATCCACCATCTCTACAGCAACCTCTTCCAACACTCGGGGATGTAGATCATCAGATCCAGGGATTTATCAACTTTCAGTCCCATTAATTTTGCCAATACTACTTGTTTTACAAATAGTAATTTCTTTCAGTTCCTCATTCTCACTAGTCCCTTTGTTCTTCAGTACTTCTGGGAAGTTTTTTATATCTTCCTCTGTGAAGACAGACACAAAATATTAGTCATTTCCTCATTCCCCATTATAAATTCTCCTGTTTCTGCCTGAAGTGGGCCCCACATTTGTCTTTGCTAATCTTATCCTTTTTACATACCTTTAGAAGCTTTTACAGTCCATTTTTATATTTCTTGCTAGTTTACTTTCATATTCTATTTTCCCTTATCAATTTCTAGGTCCTCCTTTGCTGATATCCTTTATAACAATCGACAATGGTTACATGTTTATCATTAGACTAGCTTTTTAATTCCAGATTTATTAATTGAATTCAAATTTCACCATCTGCTGTGGTGGGATTTGAACCCATGTCCCCAAAGCATTAGCCTGGGCTCTGGATTACTAGTCATGACATTACCACCGCCTCCCCCGTAAAGGATGGGAGATTTACTTTCCTAAAGGATACGAGTGAGCCAGATGGGTTCTTCCAACAATCTGGTGGTTTCATGGTTCCTGGGCCCAACAAGCTAATATCCATGCACTCCGACCACTGCATGTCACATTCAAGTACCCCACCACCCAGCATCAGGTCTGACCTCCAACTCATCCCCCCCCCCCCCCCCATGTCCAACCACCCATGCTTTGTCTGACCCCTTCCACCTTGTGCAATGTCCCCTCCCCCTACATCCGTGAGGTCAGCCTCAACCAACATCTGCTCCCCTGCTATTTTCCTGCCCGAGAGAGAGCCAACCCATCAACATGGCTGGCTTTCGGGCAAGAAACATAATTTAAAAATTGTAAAAAGATATTCTTTGGCAGGACATGAGGGAAATCCATACTTCCAGCTTTCCCATCAGAAAATCTTACTCTTCCCTACTCGTCCTTGCTCAGAGTAAGTACTGGGGCCATTGTAACATGTGATACTCCAAAATGTTATCTGTTGCACAGCAGTATTCCAGATGCAATTGTTAACTTTGTGGCCCAGTAAAATAAATTTAAAATACTTGCTACGTAGCTAAAAAGTTCTCCAGAATGCATTTCAAGAATTCCCCGTCCTTTGTGCCTTTTTTACTGAATTTATCCCAGTTAATATCAAGGTAAGTTAAAATTGCCTATTACTGCCCTTTTGTTTCAGTACTTCTCAAAAATCTGCCTACATATTTGCTCTTGTATCTCCCTCTGACTTTTTGGGGTTCCACAGTACACTCTTAATGCGATTGCCCCTTTTTGTTTTGTTTCTCATGTCAACCAATATGGAATTATTTGATGCTCCTTCTAGCACATCATCCCTCCTGACACCTGCAACTGTTTCTTCAACCAATATTGCAAAACCCCCTTTTTATTTTTATACGCCCCTCTATCCCATCTGAAAATCCTGTAACCAGGAATGTTGAGCTGCCATTCCTGTCCTTCATGTTTCAGTAACAGCTATGTTATCATACGTCCAAGTGTCTCTCTGTGCCCTCAGCTCACCTGCCTTATTCACTAGACTCCCTGCATTGAAGTATATACTACTAATCACTGAACAACTCCTTTGTTGTCTATTTCTTTGTTAGCTCACCGTTCGATATTCACTTACTAATTTTTTGAATTTTTTTTCCAGATTTGCTTCTCTTCCTTCTGAATCTACAATCAGGTTCTCATCTCCCTGCTGCCCCACCACCTATGTCAAGCTAGTTTAAACTCTCATGGCACTGGGAGTAATCTGGAGATTACTACCTTTAAATTCCTTTCCTAGCTCCCTGAAACCTGTAGAACCTTATCCCTCCTTCTACCTATGTCATCAGTATCAATATACAGTATGACCTCTGGGTGTTGATCTTTCTCCTAAGTGTTAATAATGATTATTTCAACAAATTATTACAGGAAGGATGGCAAGCTGGAAGCCAACAAATGGATGTCAGCAATATCTGTCAGGAAAATGCTAGTAATGAGATCTATTACAAATAGATTTAAAAGATAAATTACAAATCCATTTAAAAATATGAAGATACATTATTTCCCCTAGACTGAAATAAATCAAAATGGAGATTTGCCTATTGATTTTTCTCTCTGTTGGGTCCATCAATAGCATATTCTAGATTGCAGCAGTCAACAAACTTGTCAAATCTCACTGACCTTGGCAATTTTCATCTTTGTTTTAATAAATTTGATGCATTTCATTCCCGGGAAAAATGTGCTTCTGAATGTTTGAATAATTCATTACTTTGTCTCTTTGATCCAACAGCTCACTCCTAACAGTTCTGATGTTGACTGCTACATCAATACGTATTTGCTTACTTCCAGCTTCCTACCTAAATCCCACACTGCATGAGGACACACCTCAATGTCTATTAGCAATATAAATATTTGTTCAGATACAAGAAACTTTAGTCATAAGTTTTGAACAAAATTAACAGGCCTTTTAGCTCTAATAGCTCAGACCATATACAACAAAATCCCACCAACATTCACCATCTGCTATATGGAAGGTCAGAAGTAAATGTGATGCCACTCACAAGAAAGCTTTCTTGGGTTGGTGGGGTGGGGGGTTGCGATGGAAGAAACCAAATTATATGTAATAAGTAATGCCTCAAAATTTTCTCTTATACACACATATAGATAATAAATATTTTATACTTCCGTTACACTAGCACCTCAAAATTCTCTCCAACGTTCTGACCTGAAGTGTTAACTCTGCTTCTCTCTCCACAGATGCTGCCAGACCTGCTGAGTATTTCAAGCACTTGTTGTTTTTATTTCAGTTTTCCAGCATCTGCAGTATTTTGCTTTCATTCTCTCCAATGTACCGTGGCTTCAAATATTTGATCTTGGAATTGGGAGTTAGGGATTAAGACAGAGTGGTGGGGATGGTCAGACAATGGCTTTTTGCCTCTTAGAACTGCATTCAAATCCAGCCCAGAATTATTGGCATAAAGATTGCCTTTGTCTGCTAGTTGGTTAGGGTGAAACGCGTTTGGCTATCACTAACCAAATGCAAGTGGGCATTGACCTACAGCACTAAACTAGCACTTGTGGACAGTTTCATTCAGACGTCAGGATGGCTGTAGGGTGAAATGGAAAAGTGTCACATGCACAATTAATGGATGCTTTTCTGAGTTTGGGGTGAAAACATTATTGGGTCAGACTAAAGGGTGCTTTACTTTGATCAAACTGTACCAGACCAAAGAGCTGACACTGATATTTGTTGCTTGAAATAAAAATATTCCATTCTCCTAGCACCAACGCCCTCAACAGTGATAAATACAAATTTCACAACAAAAGCATCCATGAAGGTTCTTTCAATTGTATTAATGCTGTCATTGTAACTATGATTATTTGATAAGGTTTGTAAAATGCCATGTTAACATTTTTTTTCCCATTGTTGGGAGGTGGGAGGGGTAGTGGGTGGGCTAGAACTAGGTCAGATTATCTTCATGAGGGAGGTTATAGGTCAGACTTTCCACTGCTGGAGATGATTAGGTGTTTTTTGTGCATGTGGAGAGGGTTCGTCAGGTTTTCTGCTCAGCGCGAGCATTTGCCCCCTTTTCTCAGGAGGGGGAGGGGCGAGATGTATGGTTTAATTCTGAACTGGGGTATGGTCAGACTTTAATCCCTTGATTGGGAAGGGGGAAGGTCAATTTTCTCATGGGGGAGGAGGCATTCATCTGATTTCTTTCTGAACTGAGTGAGAAGCCATGAGCTTACTTTGATCTCATTGTCCAATACCAGGTGGGACCACATGGTGTTCAATACTTGCCTGTGGCATTTTAGCACCGAGTTTTGATTTAGCATTCTTATTAATAATTCATGAGTAAAGGAGAATATACAAACATATGAACTAGGAGCAGGAGTAGGCCATTTCTCCCCTTTATGCCTGGTCCACCATTTAATAAGATCATGGCTGTTGATTGTGGCCTCAACTCCACTTTCCTGCCTACCCCCGATATCCTTTGACTCCCTTGTTAGTCAAGCATTTATCTATCTATGCCTTAAAAATATTCACTGACTCTGCCTCCACCGCTCTCTGGGGAAGAGAATTCCTTTGATAGGACTGCCCATTAACTAATTGTGTTGCCAACACACAATTCTGCTGCGAGCAAGGAAGGCATTTTCTGCGACTGTCAAATTACACAGGTTTGCACACCAGGATTCTTCGATTTTACAAGATTCTTCCATACTTGGCTATTACTTATTCATAGCTACGTTATTTATTTCTGCCCAATGATTCTGATTCCACCATTTCTAAACACTAACATCCTTGGAAAACCTGTATTGACAAGAATAGTCACTCTCACCACTGACAAGAAAATCAGACTCTGCTGAGAAAACATGACTTGCACCAATGCCCTCCTGTACATAATATTGTTCCCTCCTTCTCCTCTACTGAGCAGCATTGTGAGACTTTGCTGCCAACCTCAAAGTTCTCCCTGCCTTTACTTGCTCATCTCTGTCCGTTTCCCATTTCCCCCCCACCTCCACTCCACCTGTGCCCAGTCTCCCCTTCAAACTTGAAAGATTAGAATCTCGTCACTGCTCAGAAAATCAGAGGGGATTTTTTGATATAAATGGGATGTAAAAATAATTAAACCATTATCATATTTGTGAACTATGGGAACATTTTCTTCGTTAGAAAAATCTAGGCCTCTTACTTTAAAATTGAAAAAGTAGGTATTTTTGAAAATCAGAGTGGTCAAAGAACTCCTCTTCCCAGCTGAGCTACTTTTCCACACCACCCTCCTACTAGGTCCTTTTCCAGCTCCAGCAGCTAATATTGTTCCCTCCTTCTCCTTTCCGAATCACTCTCTAAACCACCCAGTGCCCCCACCACCCTTTTCACTTCTCTCCCCCACCCGATAACCCTACTAGGCATCATGAAGCACCGGGTCTTGACTATCCAGCGCCACAGGAGATCAACGAGTATGCACTTAATAACAAAGCAGTCACTCCCAGGGGGGTAATCAAGCAGCCTACTTCATTGTCTCAGGGAAGCCCTAATTATAATTGTGCCAAACTCGCTTTTCCTGGAATTGGTTTGACTTCTGAAGGTAACCATAGTGATAGACTTTGGAAGAAAATAAATAGTGCAGGACGTGCGCAATAGAAGGAGGCTTGTCTGCAATTTGATAAAGAGGGATTTGATTCTAGCTGCAGGCAAAGCTGTTGGGAATAAAGCCAGCACTGGTGACATTCGATTAAATGTGGAACAAGAATTCACTTTTCTCTTCTTCATTCCTTTCAGTTATTTCTCAGAGAAATGTTGCAGTACACTTGGAAGAGATTAAGTAAGCTTGTTAGGTGGAAACGGGCAACCAAATGGTCTGAATTAAAAAAAATTATTCTATGCTTTACATTCTTATTTGTATGATGTGATGTAGTTTCAAACTGCCGAGGGATATATATAAAAAAAATATAAATAAGAGAGAGCGGGGGGGGGAAAAGAGAGAGCGGGGGGGGAAAAGAGAGAGCGGGGGGGGAAAAGAGAGAGCGGGGGGGGAAAAGAGAGAGCGGGGGGGGAAAAGAGAGAGCGGGGGGGGAAAAGAGAGAGCGGGGGGGGAAAAAAGAGAGCGGGGGGGGAAAAAAGAGAGCGGGGGGGAAAAAAAGAGAGCGGGGGGGAAAAAAAGAGAGCGGGGGGGAAAAAAAGAGAGCGGGGGGGGAAAAAAAGAGAGCGGGGGGGAAAAAAAGAGAGCGGGGGGGAAAAAAAGAGAGCGGGGGGGAAAAAAAGAGAGCGGGGGGGAAAAAAAGAGAGCGGGGGGGAAAAAAAGAGAGCGGGGGGGAAAAAAAGAGAGCGGGGGGGAAAAAAAGAGAGCGGGGGGGAAAAAAAGAGAGCGGGGGGGAAAAAAAGAGAGCGGGGGGGAAAAAAAGAGAGCGGGGGGGAAAAAAGAGAGCGGGGGGGAAAAAAAGAGAGCGGGGGGGAAAAAAAGAGAGCGGGGGGGAAAAAAAGAGAGCGGGGGGGAAAAAAAGAGAGCGGGGGGGAAAAAAAGAGAGCGGGGGGGAAAAAAAGAGAGCGGGGGGGAAAAAAAGAGAGCGGGGGGGAAAAAAAGAGAGCGGGGGGGAAAAAAAGAGAGCGGGGGGGAAAAAAAGAGAGCGGGGGGGAAAAAAAGAGAGCGGGGGGGAAAAAAAGAGAGCGGGGGGGAAAAAAAGAGAGCGGGGGGGAAAGAGAGAGGGGGGGAAAGAGAGGGGGGGGGAAAGAGAGGGGGGGGGAAAGAGAGGGGGGGGGAAAGAGAGAGAGGGGGGAAAGAGAGAGAGGGGGGAAAGAGAGAGAGGGGGGAAAGAGAGAGAGGGGGGAAAGAGAGAGAGGGGGGAAAGAGAGAGAGGGGGGAAAGAGAGAGAGGGGGGAAAGAGAGAGAGGGGGAAAGAGAGAGAGGGGGGAAAGAGAGAGAGGGGGGAAAGAGAGAGAGGGGGGAAAGAGAGAGAGGGGGGAAAGAGAGAGAGGGGGGAAAGAGAGAGAGGGGGGAAAGAGAGAGAGGGGGGAAAGAGAGAGAGGGGGGAAAGAGAGAGAGGGGGGAAAGAGAGAGAGGGGGGAAAGAGAGAGAGGGGGGAAAGAGAGAGAGGGGGGAAAGAGAGAGAGGGGGGGGGAAGAGAGAGAGGGGGGGGAAGAGAGAGGGAGAGGAAAGAGAGGAGAGAGGAAAGAGAGGAGAGAGAAAAAAAGAGAGCGAAAGAGAGGGGGGGAGAGAGAGAGAGAGAGAGAGAGAGAGAGAGAGAGGGAAAGAAAGAGAGTGAGGGAGGGGTCACAAGGGGGCGAGTGGACAAAGAAGAGAAGCTGAAAGAGTAAGACAAAGAGCAAAATTGGAGGTAAAGGTATAGAAGGGGATAGGAGAGATGTTGATTGAAATGGTTTCCAAAGGGCAGATTATTTATATTCAGGATTGGGTGCAATACTGCATGTTAGCAGTTGGTGCGTTCCACCTAAATGTGAGCTAAATGTGACTGAAGGCTATCTTGCCTTCACACCATCCGAAGTCCATCAGTAAGTGGTGTCTGCTCAATACAAATGCCTGCATAATAACTGTCTGTTAGGTAGCAGAACAAGGCAAACCACAAGTTCCACAGCTACCTTTTCATGCCTCAGCTCTGCCTCCAAAATTATGGTGCACTATACATTTAATATATATAGTAGAAAAGAGATGTGAAAAATCCCATCATACTCTCGTGTGGGTTATGTGCTGTCACATTCTTGCCTCGAGTCAGAAGGTTTTATGTTCAAGACCCACTCCAGAGACTTGAGCACAAAAATCTCTGCTGACACTCCAGTTGAGGGACGGCTGCACTGTCGGAGGTGCCGTCTTTCAGCTGAGACATTAAACTGCTCTCTAAAGATGGACATCAAAGATGCCACAGCACTATTTTGAAGAGCAGGGGAGTTAGAATCATGAAATGGTTACAGAACAGAAGGCAGCCTTTTGGCCTGCCGTGTCCATGCCAGCTCTCCAACAGCAACTCACCTAGTTCCATCCCCCTGCCTTTCCCCCCATAGCCCTGCAATTTTTTTCTCTTCAGATAACTATCCAATTCTCTTTTGAAGACCTTGATTGAACCTGCCTCCACCTCACTCTCAGGCAGTGCATTCCAGATCCCAAAGTTTTCCTCATGTCGCTATTGCTTCTTTTGCCCTCGGGTTCTCGACCCTTCCACCAATGGGATCAGTTTCTCCCTATTTGTCCAGACCCCTCATGATTTTGAACACCTCTATCAAATCTCCTCTTCTCCAAGGAGAACAGTCCCAGCTTCTCCAATCTATCCACATAATTGAAGTTCCTCATCCCCGGAACCATTCTCGTGAATCTTTGCTGCACCCTCTCTAATGCCCAGAACTGGACACTATACTCCAGTTGAGGCCAAACCAGTGTTTTATACAGGTTTATAGTAACTTCCTTGTTTGTATACTCTAAGCCTCTATTTCTAATGCCCAGGATCTGGTGTGCTTTATCAACCACTTTCTCAACTTGTCCTGCCACCTTCAATGATTTGTGCACATAAACCCACAAGTCCCTCTGTTCCTGCGCCCCATTTAGAATTGTACCTTTTAATTTATATTGCCTCTTCTCATTCTTGCTACCAAAATGCTCAGTTTCCTGACCAATACTTATCCCTCAAAACATCACAAAAACAGATTCTCTGATCATTCTCAAATTGCTGTTTGTGGGAGCTTGCTGTGTACAAATTGGTTGCTGTGCTTCCTATATTACAACAGTGACTAGACTTCAAAAGTACTTCATTGGCTATAAAGTGCTTTGGGATGTCCTGAAGTTGTGAAAGGTGCTATATTAACGCAAGTCTTTTTTGTTTATCTTTAACTGAATTGTTACAGTTCTCTACCACAGTATCTCTGTCTTGTGCTCATGGCCAAAAATATGGTTTCTATAGCAGAGTATTCTATGATCCAAACCCTGTGTTTTTGTATGTACCATTTGATTGTGGTACACAGCTCACTGGAGATCAGGAGATGCCTACCATGTTCTCCTATTGTGTTTGGAAGCTAGAATATACCATACTGACAGACTAGTGCATCAGGCTAAAGTTACTTGGATCACATTTGTTATTGGTTCAACAATGCACAAATGGATGGCAGAAAACTGAATCAGCATCAGCCCATAGGAGGTTAAAATGTCATTTTTCAAAACTTTAATCAAATAGCCTGCTAAACAATGGAGAGAGCTTTATCCCATAATAACTTGGGGCCGAGTTTCTGCTCGCAATATCAGTGCAATCCGGGCGGAATCGGCCAAACCAGCACGGAAGACTGGGGATTTTAGACGACGAGTTACGTCCAAAACCGCTTCAGTTCATGTTTTCCACAATTTTTTATTTTACATGGGTTCAAGGTTCAATTCACCGAGATCAAGCCCTTCCCACAAAACTGGCCATGCCCCAGGTCAAAACTGCAAGATTCTATTGACTGCGCTGGTTTGGGAAGGCTCTTCAAATTGCGTTCATATGCAGAGCCACTAGTTGACATGTTTTAAACCTTTTTCCATAACAAAAATGATTAAATTTACCAAGAAACTATTAAATGGTTCAGTATAGTTTTTTCAAGTCATTTTCAGTGATGTTAAACCAGGTTCCTTGGGTGAAGGAATGTTCACCCTTAAAGAATGCTTATTTTTGGTGATTAAACCCATTTTCAGCTACATTAATAAAACTGCGCCAGGTCACCATTCTTAAACAAATCAAGGAATATTATTTAAATGGAAAAAATACATTCTATTATGCTGTCTGATTACACTGGCTTATAGAAGATTTTACATTTGTGATTATACAAATGAACAGTAATGTAATAAGTGCAACTTCAAGCACATTTTGGGTGCAATTTCTTGATTGCACCCAAATGAAAACTCTACCCTCCATCTTCTCTCTTTAATGAAGCTGACTGAAAGCTTACAAATTTTCTATTTTTGTCTCACTGGATCTCTGAAGTGAAATGTTTTGTATGGATGATCTCAATTTCAGTTCATCTATGTAGTTTGGATTTCCTGCTGGCACTAAAACCAACGCAGGAATTTCCCAGTATTTATCCACTCCCAAAGATCTGAAGTCGGAGCTGTAAATCATCCATGATTGAAGACGCAGTAGGAACAATCACGTACAAGGCTGATGAACAACAGCTCATAAAAGTTATCGAGTTTCGACATAGCCGTATTGATCATATGCAAATTATATTAGCATCAAGAACAAAGCTCTGTACCCTGATCAATTATTGTGGTCTGATCCCTTGGACAACTCATTTCCCAATCTTAATTTTGAAATTTAAAGAAAGATAGCTTCAATTTTAACTCGAGTTATTTCAAGGTAGATTAAAAATACAGAAATCTAATTTGAGTAGGATGGGGGGGTGGGGGTCGGGGGAATTCCAAAACATGAAAGTCAATAACACAATGGTGGGCAAGGGAGCTGGGGAGATGCACAAGAGGCCAGAGTTGGAGCGACAGAGATTTCTGGGGACATTAAAAGGCAATAGAGAGAGAGTAAAAGATTAAAAAGGAACGTGACTCAAACTTGTATAAATCAGGAATCAATGCAGATCCCAACCCTCTCATTACCTTCTACAAAAACAGCATTCCAACTGCATGGGATTGTCAAACATGTTTTCAGCCAGTTACCCCAATAAAAATCTTGGATCCAAGTAAACTAGCTAGTTCTTAGCCTAGTTCAGAGTTCACCTGTGATTAATTTTGCCTCCTCCAACTGCTAACAGATCAACTCTTAAATATACTGGCCTGGAAATTGCATTGAGGGGCCGACAATGCTCACCGTTATTACTAAGTAACTCGGACAGCAACTTCCGGGGCCTACACATGTGGAAATCCTGCTCCCCCAGAGGCCGAGTTAGAACATGATGTTGCTGATAGACTCAGCATTCAAATCCATGCAAAGGCTTGAAGCTGCTGTACTTAACTCACTAAACAGGCCAGTAAAAGTTAGCATTGGGACATTGAGATGTAATTGATATTTTAAAGGCATGATTGGTTTTAAGTCGTCTCAGAATCAAGCAACCTCTCTGGCACTGAAAGTTTAGTTTTATATGTATGGAGTCTCATTCCTTAATAATTTAAGTAGTGCTGGGAGTTAAAAAAAACTTTTTACTATTTCTTTCCATCTCTTTTCTCTCTCTCTCAATCCCATCTTTCTTTGCCTTTTTATTTTGTAAAATCATGTACAGAAAGCAATGAATCAAAACGAATTTATACTTCCTGGTTTAGACTCGGTTTAAGTGAGGGGTCTTCAATCCGTTTGGTTGAAAGGCCACACTATTTCACTGCCCTGCTCACTCTCAACATAGATTCCCTGTAGAGGACACCACGCTGGAAATGATTTCTAAATACAGCAAGCTGCCTCAAGAGGCTGTGGAAAAGTCCGTGGGAAAGTATCAGAGATGAAATGCAAGTGTTGTACCATCACTGCTGAGCACAATATCTGTTATTCTTTTATTACTGTACTGTTAGAATTATAGAACCATAGAAATTAACAGTTCAGTAGGCCATTATTACAAAAAAAGCATAGATCGAAAAACGTTAACACTTCTGCTTCTTCAAACTTTCCTTTCTCTATCCATTTGCTTTTTTTTAAAAAAAACTTTCTTTTACTGTTTTTCTATTGCTGCATATTCAGGATTTTCTAAGTTTTAAAAATATCACTTTAAACTGTTTTACTTTCTTTCTCACGACTGGCTTCTACCTTTAATTTTCAAGTTGGGACCCACATACACAGGTCATTGGCCTGTGAATGGTTGGAGATCAGCTGCAAAAGATGTTTCTTTTTCAGCTAGCCAATCAACTGCTAGAACTCCAATGATTTTTTTTTTGAAATGTGAAGAGACACCAATAAGAAACCTCCAATAACAGGCCTGCCAACGTTTAAAATTGAATGAACTATCAACACTGCATTAGTGCACCTGCCATAGCCCATTACTACACTGTACTGGGTATGCAGTCAGAATGAAATTCTGAACATTACAGGCAATGGTGCATAATGGGTTTTATTGCTTTGCATTGCAATTTCCACAGGAACCCATAACTATTGGCCAAAGGTTGCTGCTACCCCTCTGCAATCACAAGCAATAATGATCAATTTAGTTCATATAAATCTTTAAGCTACAAGATTCAAACAAGCTTATTTACAGTATCTCTGAACTTTAACTATTTATAAATTCTGTCGTTAAGAGTTGGAACAATGTGCTGTTAAACTGTATTAGCAACTCTATAGCTGGACCTCATCGTCACAAGGTGAGCCTCTATAAACAGTGTCCAAATCACATGCAGCTTCCACAGTGCAGACTGCAACACTTACCACTCCCTGGTGTGCAGCAAAGTTAGACTCAAACCAAAGAAGCTACATCACTCCAAGCAGAAGGGCTGCCCGCGCATCAACACTAACAGAATTTCATATCCACAGCTCTTACAAAAGTTTCTAAATTCATTTGGAAAAGCCCTTCAAAACACTCCTGCAGGGGATGCAGAGACGAAGTGGGCCCACATCAAGATGCCATCTATGACTCAGCAATGACCACCTTTGGCAAACATGACAAGCAGAATGCAGACTGGTTTCAATCTCACTTTGAAGAGCTGGAACCTGTCATAGCCGCTAAGTGCACTGCACTGTTGAACTACAAGAAAGCCCCCAGCGAGTTAACACCCGTAGCACTTAAAGTAGCCGAAGCACTGCACAAAGAAAAGCTAGGCACAGTGCAACTGACTACTGGCAACACCTATGCAGTTGTATTCAGCTGGCCTCCGACACCGGAAACATCAGAGGAATGTATGATGGCACTGAGAGCGCTTTTGGGCCAACCATCAAGAAGATGGGCGGCACAGTGGCGCAGTGGTTAGCACCACAGCCTCACAGCTCCAGGGTCCCGGGTTCGATTCTGGGTATTGCCTGTGCGGAGTTTGCAAGTTCTCCCTGTGTTTGCGTGGGTTTCCTCCGGGTGCTCCGGTTTCCTCCCACATGCCAAAGACTTGCAGGTTGATAGGTTAATTGGCCATTATAAATTGCCCCTAGTATAGGTAGGTGGTAGGGAAATATATAGGGACAGGTGGGGATGTGATAGGAATATGGGATTAGTGTAGGATTAGTATAAATGGGTGGTTGATGGTCGGCACAGACTTGGTGGGCCGAAGGGCCTGTTTCAGTGCTGTATCTCTAAACTAAACTAAACTAAAGATCTGCCTCCCAAGTCTAAATCAGGGGACACGATCACTGACCAACGCAAGCAAATGGACTGCTGGGTGGAGCACTACCCAGAACTGTACTCCAGGGAAAATGTTGTCACCGATAACTCCCTCAATGCAACCCAGTCTCTGCCAGTCATGGATGAGCTGGACGAACACCCAACAAAATCGGGACTCAGTAATGCCATTGATACTCGAAACAGTGGAAAAGCCCTTGGAAAGGACGGCATTACCCCTGAAATAATCAAGAGTGCCAAGCCTGCAATACCCTCAGCACTCCATGAACTGCTTTGCCTGTGCTGGGATGAGGGAGCAGTACCATAGGACATGCGTGATGCCAAAATCATCACCCTCTAAGAACAATGGTGACTGCGGATCCTGCAACAACTACCGTGGAATCTCCCTGCTCAGCATAGTGGGGAAAGTCTTCGCTCGAGTCGCTTTAAACAGGCTCCAGAAGCTGGCTGAGCGTGTCTACCCTGAGGCACAGAGCGGCTTTCGAGCAGAGAGATCCACCATTGACGTGCTGTTCTCCCTTCGCCAGCTACAGGAGAAATGCCTCGAACAACAGATGCCCCTCTACGTTGCTTTCATAGATCTCACCAAAGCCTTTGACCTAGTCAGCAGATGTCGTCTCTTCAGACCACTAGCAAAGATCGGATGTCCACCAAAGCTACTAAGTATCATCACCTCATTCCATGACAATATGAAAGGCATAATTCAGCAGAGCGGTGCCTCATCAGACCCCTTTCCTATCCTGAGTGGTGTGAAACAGGGCTGTGTTCTCGCACCTACACTGTTTGGGATCTTTTTCTCACTGCTGCGCTCTCATGCTTTCAAGTCTTCAGAAGAAGGAATTTTTCCTCCACACAAGATCAGGTGGCAGGTTGTTCACCTTGCCCGTCTTAGAGCGAAGACCAAAGTATGGAAAGTCCTCTGACGATGCTGCATTAACATCTCACACTGAAGACTGTCTGCAGAGACTCATCGACAGGATTGCAGCTGCCTGCACCGAATTTGACCTAACCATCAGCCTCAAGAAAACAAACATCATGGGACAGGACGCCAGAAATGCTCCATCCATCAATATCGGCGACCACACTCTGGAAGTGGTTCAAGAGTTCACCTACCTAGGCTCAACTATCACCAGTAACCTGTCTCTCGATGCAGAAATCAACAAGCGCATGGGAAAGGCGTCTGCTGCTATGTCAAGACTGGCCAAGAGGGTGTGGGGAAAATGGCGCACTTACACGGAACACAAAAGTCCGAGTGTATCAAGCCTGTGTCCTCAGTACCTTGCTCTACGGCAGCGAGGCCTGGACAACGTATGTCAGCAAAGAGCGACGTCTCAACTCATTCCATCTTCGCTGCCTTCGCAGAATCCTTGGCATCAGGTAGCAGGACCGTATCTCCACGCAAAAGTCCTCAAGGCAGCCAACATCCCCAGCATATACACCCTACTGAGCCAGCGGCGCTCGAGATGGCTTGGCCATGTGAGCCGCATGGAAGATGGCAGGATCCCCAAGGACGCATTGTACAGCGAGCTTGTCACTGGTATCACACCCACTGGCCGTCCATGTCTCCGCTTTAAGGATGTCTGCAAACGCGACATGAAGTCCTGTGACATTGATCACAAGTCGTGGGAGTCAGTTACCAGTGATCGCCAGAGCTGGCGGACAGCCATAAAGGCAGGACTAAAGAGTGGTGAGTCGAAGAGGCTTAGCAGTTGGCAGGAAAAAAGACAGAAGCGCAAGGGGAGAGCCAACTGTGTAACAGCCCCGACAACCAATTTTATCTGCAGCGCCTGTGGAAGAGTCTGTCACTCCAGAATTGGCCTTTATATCCCCTCCAGGCGCTGCTCCACAAACCACTGACCGCCTCTAGGTGCTTACCCATTGTCTCTTGAGACGAGATGGCCAAAGAAGAAGATACTAATTTGCCTTTTGGCAGTTTAAGACCATGTTCTTCTCTCCCACTGAACACAATTGAGAGAATGCTTGAGAAACCAGCACAGTTTCACTGACAGGGCAAGTATCATTCACCCTGCCAGTTTGCCGATGCATGGTGCTGAGATTTCAGCAAAGAAAAGGGCAGAAGACTTGTTTTAATAAAATGGAATTTCATCCTTTTAATTGGAAAAGGACTGACCTACCAAATGTAAAGGAGGGGAAAAAATATTAAATTTACTGTATAATTAGAACATAAAAAGAATTAAGAGCATACTCCTGAAATTAACACAAGGCAGTCTTTCTACATTGCCATTGTCACAGTTCTTTTCTTGCCTTCATCACTGTGGCACTGCTTCCAACATTTATCACTTGTCACAGTTATGAAAGCAAAACTCTAAAATTTGTGCATACGGTTTCCAAAAATAAAACTGCTGTAATTCAGTCAGTGGGTTTTGCTGCCATCCTCAGACCATTTGAGTTTGCACTTGTTGGTTAAGACATCACCCTTCCTTTAATAAAACTCAGAACTGTAACTCTCAGATATGTGTACATTACACACATCAATACCTGGCTCTGCATATTCCTGGTATCCATTAACTGTTAAGTATCAACATACTCCCTGAAATTCTCCCTGTGTACTCCCAAACTTCTGAATGCTAGCGTTAGTCACTGTAGGATGGATTTTAAGGAGTACGTAGCAAGGGAAAAAGTGTGCGAGTAAGAGTACAGTGAGAGTAGATGAAAGAGTTTTTAAAAAGCACTGCAAAACTGCATGCAAATGTACATTTGTTCAAAAAAAAAGTCTCCTAGGAATGGGGAAAGGCCACTGAGTAAGGCCCTCTCGCCATAATATACCAAGTGGCTTTGCCTCAAGTACACTCTCCAGAATACTGGGATACAAGAATGTTGATTCACTGGAACTTCAAATGTATTTTAAAAAGGACAAATCCCAGTGACAATTTTCTGTTAGCAGCTTCAATTTTTAGCAGTGAATATGTATTCTAATGTGCGATATATAACCAATTTTGTTTTAAGTTTTTTTGCCACTGTAAACTGAAAAAAAAGTACGTAGGAATGACCTCAAGATTTTTTGTTCCAAGAAAATGCTAGGTTATTTGTACTGTAGACTGGCGCACAAGGCCTGTTTACATTTAAAAGCTTTTTTTTTAAAGGACGTATTGCTGTTTGCTTGCAAGCTATCTGAGGGAAAGGAGATCAACTGTTATTACTATAACGTCCTAGTCACTGCAATTGTAGCCGATCATGTGATTTTTACTAGCATATTAAAAGCTGTAAGCTAACAGTTCACAATGCCTTGTGGTTTGCATACAAGAAGACTTCAGATGGCATTGCAGTATCAGTGGGTGGTGGTGTGATTTGAGAGATTAGCTGATATATTAGTTTTTCATTCTCCTATGCTCACTGCTACACAAATATGCTTTGTATAATGCGGCCATGTAATTTCACTTACATTGAATTAATACTGGATGTGAACAATGGTAAGAGGCTGAAAATTGAAGGAAAAATGCACACCCCCTTTTATTCAGTGAATTTCTACAAGTGGACTCCTGGAATAGAGAGTGCTGAACATTAGTTCATTTCTTATACTCATTATAAAACAGTGCATACAATGGTAAAATCAGTAAAGGCAATGACAGAATCAGTTATTTGTTTCTTGCACTTTGAAAATATTTTGATAAATATGTTTATTGTAGGATTTTACTACAAGCATCAGTTGAATAGTAAAGATATTAAAGGAAACTGGTGGTTCAGAACACAAGTTTTCAATCTAGTGTCCCACGGCCACAGAAAATCTTCCAGGTGATCACTGGGCATCTCCAAAGCCATCAGATTTATAGAGCTTTTTGTCTTTACTGGCTGGCTCGCACACATTTTTTCTGTGGCTTTGTATTTGCTATCTCCCTCAGTTTTTTTCCTGCCTTCATCACAGTGGCACTGCTTTCAATATTATCACAGTGCAGTTACAAAAACAAGACGTATTTTTGTGTAAATGGATGTCAAAAGTAAAATGGGCTGGAATTCAGTCAGTGGATTTTGCTGACATTTGGAGACCATTTTAAGCTTGCACTCATTTGGAATACAATGTCATTCCCCTTTAATAAAACACAGATGTAGAACTCTCAAACACATACACAAATTACACATTTCAACAGCAGTTCAGCCTAGCCCTGGAGTTCACAAATTCTGAATATCAACACTCCCAGGAAATCCTGCCCAATTTCTGAATGTTACTGTTAACACAGAAAAAGAGAGCCAGTATCTGTGCTGTACAATTTATGTAATTCGATGTAAACAACTTGGATCAATTTCAATAATTGTGGTTAAGGTAAATTCATGAGAAATGTAAGTGTTTTGTTGCAAATTCAACCTACTTTTAATAATTGTTGGCATGTCACTCGACTTTTCATATTAATTGTCCTTTAGTAGTACAGAACTTGAGTATTGCTGAAAATAGAGACGCTGTCAAAGCTTTTAGTCTTGCACTCATCAGGACAATCGCAAGAATAACCAATGTAAGGGAAAGCAACTTATACTGCATGTGAAAAGAGTGCTGACTGGTTGGCAAGTGAACTCTGATTGGTGGAAGCGTTGCCATGGCGAATGCACCAGTTCACTGTCAATCACTGTAAACTGGTGCATTCGCCATGGCAACGCTTCCACCAATCAGAGTTCACTTGCCAACCAGTCAGCACTCTCTTCACATGCAGTATAAGTTGTTGTTTTCCGTTACATTGGTTATTATTGCGATTGTCCTGATGAGTGCAAGGCGAAAAGCTTCAACATGTCTCTATTTTCACCAATACTTTTCATATTGTTACAGTATAGTGCGCAAGAGATTTTATTCATTTAAGTACAAACTACATTTGTAGTCCCTGCATAAAAAGTCTGTCCAAGACCTAATTTTTTTTTATCCTAGTGATGATTTAAGGAATAGAGAATAGGTACGATTCAAAAATATATTATTGAATGCTAAATTATGCATAAGGAAAAATATTTCAATATACTGTAAACCACAAATTGCAACTTGTGTGAATAACCTGATTACGTGATCACTCATATAATTAGTTTGGAAATATACACAAAGCGTGATATCTGTTTAACGCAAATGATCGGTTTCATTTTCCAGCTGTCACTTTTGAGGGCTTCACTGGCACATGGCTGGCATCCACCATCTCACGACCCAGAGTAAATATAGCACAGCAAAACTAACTTCACTGATTTGTTCACTGTGCCTTTAAAGGAAAATCAGTTGGAGATGCTCCATAACTATTATGTTTCACAGCTTATAGATTTATAACATGGGAAGCCTGAAGAAAGCCTCAAAGCAAATATTTAATTACCAACATAAATCTGCATCTAAAAATAACCAAGATTTGCATTTTGTATTATAATGATTAAGATTTGACACGGGGTCCATGTTTTCAAGACTTGCATCACAGTATTCCTTAATAACAAGGTTGACTCCTCAAAATATTACTTAAAAGGCTATTTTAGTAATTATGCCAATGTCATTTTAGATATTCAGAGACAGGATGGAATTTTTTTTTTAAAACAATAATTAGTCACAATTTTTAAAAAAATAATAGAACAGAAAATAGAACAGGGAATGAGATTGAAAAGTATATGAAATACTTCTACGACGATAGTTGGGAGTGAAGATGGAACATGGCAGACACTGAAAATGATGCTGGAGAATAAAATTAGTTTTTTGAAAGAGCGAGAGAGAGAAATGAAAGAAAGGGAAGAGGGGTTGGGAAAAAGGTAGGGAAGGGGATAGGAAAGCAAGGAAGAAAAAGCATTTGTAAAAATTTGTATCATATCTTTAGGTTACCTTAAAATACTTTACATCCAATTGGTTACTTTTGAAGTGCAGTCACTTTTGTTATGTGGGCAAATGAGGAAGGTAATTTGTACACAGCAAGTACCCTCAAATAGAAAATTGGATGAACACGCAGATAATCTGTTTTTAGCTTTATTGGGTGAACTCCCTGAGCAGGCAGAGCAAGGACCTGGTTTAAATACATCAGCCAGAAGGTGACATCTCCAGCATAGCAGCACTTGAGGTACTGCACTGAAATGTCAGCCTAGATTGTGTGCGCATATCCTAAACAGGGATTAAATTTACAACCTTCCAACTCAGAAAACAGCGCATTACCAAGTGAACCACATTACAATTAACATTGAAGAATAAAGGTGTCCCACTGAAGACAAACAGGAGAGAGGGAAGAAAACGTTAAAGAAAGAAGAATAGAAAGGTTATGGCACAGAAGGAGGCCATTTAGCCCATCGTGTCTGCCAGAGGCTTCCCTGATCACTCAGCTCTAAGGCAGTGGCTAACATGGTCCGACGTTCAATGTGTCTGAGCAAACTAAATCAACCAGGATGGCAGTAGGGGCACAATATTTGGCCTCAGGCCCCTCTATTAAATGGAGGGGAAAATACACCACAGTTCCCGCTTCTGATTGCTATCCAATGAATATTTATTGAAATGTATCTATGTGGACATCAGGTGACGGCAGGTTTAACCATGGTAGTTGTATTGCCTGAGGTAGAACAACAATTACTGTCTAGGTTCCCCGCCATGTTTTGGGATTTTTTATAGTTGTTTTTCCACAAAAACGGATTTTGGGATTGAGTTACATTCCTGTGTTGCATTTTAAAACAAAATACAATCTTTCATTTAAACACACGCTGACTACAGGTATGGAAGGTATATACTGAAGCTGGATGAGCTAGCCACTAGCTTGTGGAACGATACAATGAAGTCCAACTGTCCAATCTAAGGCACATTAGCCAGGATTGCCTCAATTCATGGGAACTGGGGAGTTGTTTGCTTGATCCAGTTCAGGTCACACAATAGTCCGATGTATAACATCCACAGTTACACTACTACACAATTAAATATTGGGCATTACAGGCACATTCCTGAACTTAAAACACACAGACCACTAATGGGAATGTCCAGGACCACTGTACCCGAGACAGCACATAAAAGAGAGCCAAAAGTTATAATTTTCCTATGTGAAGAACAGCCACCTGAGCAATATGCTGGTTAGTTGAGAATGACAGAAAACTTGCACTTATATCACACCGTTCATGACCTCAGGTCATCTCAACATGCTTTACAGCCAATGAAGTCGTTCTTTTCAAGTGCAGTCACTGTTGTAATATAGGAAATGGAGCAGTCAATTTGCCCACAGCAAGATACCACAAATAGTAATGCATTAATAACCAGATAATCTGTTTTAGTGATGTTTGTTCAGGGATGAACGTTGACTGGAAGATCACAGGATCTCCCCAGTTCTTTTTCAAGCAGTGCCACAGGATCTTTTACATCCTTCTGAGGGGGCAGATTATGTGCGCAAGCCTCTGGAGTGGGGGTTGAGCCCATGTCTGACTCAGAGGTGAGAGTGCTACCACTGAGCCACAGCTGCCACATAAAAGAAAAGGGTGGTAGAAGAAAGGGAGGAAGGGAGATGCGGCAGATAAAAATTGTCCAAAAAAAAAAAATGAATAAGGCACAGCAGCTGTAGTGCAGAAAATGATGTAGATGTCCTTCCTGGTATTTGGAAGGACAGTAAATTCTCCCAAATTGATGGCAAAACAGAATAGTAATGAAACAGTCATTAAAATCTGCAGTGCTTGACAATTCATAAGGCAGCGGACAAAATGGAATGCATCCAAGAATAGTTAATTAAATTAGGGTGGAAGTAATGGAGAAGTGCTTAAGGTTTTGATAGCTCATTGAATACAAGAGCAATACCAAGAGATTACAAAACCGGCTAGGAATTATAGACTTATTAGTTTGGCAACTATATTAAAAACAACACTGGAATCTATAACAAAGCAAGCAATTTAACATATCTGACAAGAATAAAGGCAATAATTTCCAGCCAATGCAGGCAGTTCATGCACAAAATTCAAGAAACTCCAAGCCCAGAGCAAAATCACTTGCTGACTATAACATTATTAATAACGTATCTTCAGTTTCAGAAAACAGTTCTAAATGCTTTGAGAAAAATGCTGCTCAAATGAAAGCTTTTGAGAGAAAATAGTAAATTGTTTCCCCAAATTTGATCAACTAATTTTCCATGATTGTTATCAATAATATTCAATGGCTGAGACTGGCAGACTACTCTAGGACTCAGCAGTTAATGGAAGTTAAAAAAAAAAAAGGACATGCATCTCATCCATGTTGATAGCATGACATCTTACAATAGTACATCTGAAAATGTGGCCTCAGAGGCACAAACCTTATAGCATCATGTCCAGAGGGCAAAGAAAATTGCAACTGAACAATGAAAACTGGCAAAAAAGCACGATCGCATCTGAGTCAGAAGGTTCTGGGTTCAACTGCACGTCAGCTGGATTCCAGTGCAGTACTTGAGGAATGTTACACTGCCAGAGGTCCTGTTTTTCAAATGAGACAACTCCCCTCTCAAGCACATATAAAAGATCTCCTGGCAGTACTTGATGCACAACAGGCAAGTTTTCTCGGTGGCCAACATTTATCCTTCAACCAACATCACTTTTGTTTTCTATCTGGTCATCTATCACATTGTTGTTCAGAGGAGTATGCTGTGCACATTTTGGCAGCCACATTTCTCTATAATAGACACAAAGCTTTGAAAAGTAATTTATTGGCTGTAAAATGCCTTGTGACATCTTGAGGTTGTGAAAGACTATTCCTCTTTCTTTAAAAGTCCCAATGACAAACAAGTAACCATCAGAAAACTAAATAGGAGTTGCAATTGGAACACAACATGCTCTGCCCAGTTTAGAATGGGGTCCTAAAACAGACATTAAGGGCAGGATTTTCCTGCCGGCTTCAGGACCCTGTTGTCAGGCTCAAATGGCGGTCAAAAGTCCACGCTGTGGGCTGGATTTTGTTGAGATCCCGATGTCGGGATCCATGGCGGGGGTGGGGGTGAAATGCTGGAATGCCGGAAGATTGTACTGGCAGCGGACTGCCACGGAGCCCAATGGTGGGAGTGCCAGGCCCGGTCTTCCTGCTGGCGGCGAGGTTCATGTAACGGCCCCGCGCAACCCCCCCCCCCCCCCCGCTGCTGGGCGACGGGACCGGACCTTGAATATGTAAATTTAGAAAATGAATACATTTAAATAAAATTGTCAGCGATCTTAGCTGCTTCCCGGTATCTTCCGAGCCGGCAGCCGGCACTCACTCGTCTTCACTTTCCCATCCGGGGAAAGCTGGTGCCACTGGAGTGGGGTACTTAGAATTTTCAGTGTAGTGGGGGAGGGGGTTACGGGGTCAAATGTGCAACAATAGTGTAGGGGAGGGTGTGAAGGAGTGACCTCTGCACTTTGAACAGTTTTGGGGATGGGTAGGGGGGGGGGGGGGGGGGGGAGGGGGTTTGGTTCGGAAAAGGTCAAGCGTTGCATGCAAGTCTTTTGATGGTTGGGGTGGTGGGGAAGAGGACAGCTATCACCTGTGTTATTGCGGGGGTGGGGGTGGAAGGGGCGATTTTTTTTATTGTGGTATACGGGGTGGGGGGGGGGGGGGGTGAGAAAAAGAGTACAGTTTTAAATATTTAACTTTAACAGCAGATCCGTCTGCCCTTTCAAAATGGAGCCAGCACCTGCGCAGAGGCAGCTGATGCTGTTGCCGGTGTCACAAAGCCCACCCCCTCCATGTGATTTGGGGAGGGTTTGGGGAGCCCAACCGGCAAATTATCTTGAGCCGCCACACGGTAGATCGCAGCTGCATGGCGATGTGTGGCCTGCATATGCGGCCCACCATTTTTTCCTCCCGACAGCTGGAGAAAAAAATTCAGCCCTGTGTGGGGAGCTGTCACTCACCTGTGATTCTCCTCAAATAGGTCAAAAAAGGATGGCGGGTGGGCTCTCAATCGGAGGCCCTCCAGCTTGAACCCAGCAGCAGGATGCCATAGCAGGTAAGTGAGGGAGAGGGCACTCCAAAACAGAGACACCCTCTTTCCAACATTTTCAAATGGAAAATAAAAAAGGCTTTTGCAGCCAGACCACTACTGTCGGGGTGGGGGTGATGGATGGGGAACTACTCTATAGGATGGAATGGCGGCTGCTGCTGAGCCCAGACCGGCAGGGAGGACCTCTAAAGCCTGCCTGGGCGCAGGCCCCCAGGTACCTTTCCCCCCTACCCCAGTCTGCCGCTGGAAGGCCACCTCCAGGGTGCTGTACTGTCCTCACCACCTGCAGGGACCTGGAGGCCAACTAGAAAATCCCAGTCTCCAATAGGTTTTTAATGAGTTCAATTGGCTACCTGCCGTTGCGGGTGGGTAGTTCTCCCACACCAACACTGCCTCCAGGAAAATGGCCCAGGTGTGGGATGGAGCTGGTGAACCAGCACACAAGGCCAGTGGCATGAGATTCTGCGCCGGCCTGCCTCTGTTCCCACTCCCAGTGGGGACTAAAAATTCAGCCAAGACTTCAATTTGGCAAATGCTTGTTGCAGGTGAGTGTCCTGGATACTTAGAGGTTGCTGACTTCCAGGGAAGATCAAGGGCAAGAGATCATGTCACAAAATTAAGCTCCCTAATATTCTTCATCACCCAAAAAAACAGACATGAGGAAATTCAATTTCTCCCCCACATCCTATTCAGGTCAGTGGCAAGTCCCAATAACAGCTTGTTATTGGTCTCATCGCTTGCCCTTCTTTGTCCATTGATTTTCCTGGACCAGTTCCTCTTATATCACGAATCTCCTGTATCCTCTGCATTGCTGGAACAGAATTTTATTCTGACCACTGTAATCAAGTCCTAGGATGAAAGTCTGCTCTGCTGACTGTAATGGCCTTAGATATGATGAGTTTGGGTAGTCTCAATCTAACTCCTAGTGGACATGGGCTTACTGCACAAAATTGCTAGCAATTTGATAATAATTATTAAGGTCATTCCGGATCGGCTGAAGGACGGTTTGTGTGGAAAATGGAAGAAAATTCCACATTGGTATGGGTAACTCCTCTGAGGTTGGGGTAGGATAGGAAGAACTTCATTGTACATTTAGCTGTGCTACCTAACTGGAAGTGCCAGATACCGACAATAGGTGCTTAAAATGGAAAGGATTCAGTTTCCTGGCACTAAACATCCTTCACCTTGATCAGCGCTAGCAATAATTTACCTTATCCTCAAATGTCAGCATCGACAACTTTCTATCCAGTTTATGTTACAGACCATAAAAATGTCCATTTGAAGTTTTACTTTCTGCATGGACTTTAAACAGTTGTACCAAGGCTTGCAGCATATCCACAGCTGGATTTTGTTCAACGTAGGAAATAGACAAAACAGAGTGATTAAATGTTCACGTCGTTAAATATTTACTAGTTCAAAATGTTAAGAGTTGTGCCTTGAAGCCATTCAGCACTTTGACTTTAACATAATTTAGTTTAGTTTAGAGATACAGCCATGAAACAGGCCCTTTGACCCACCGAGTCTCTGCCGACCATCAACCACCCATTTATACTAACCCTACACTAATCCCATATCTCTACCACATCCCCACCTGTCCCTATATATTTCCCTAAAATATCCAAGCTAGGTTAGTGTTTGTAGTTAGATCCACCATTCCCAATCACTGCTCTGTTTATTGCATTTCAGATCAGGTTGAGAAGCAGGAACACAAATTTAAAGTCTCGGAACAACAGATTTGCTTCTGAAACTTGGGAGCAATATTTCCAATTAACACCTTAAATATCACTGGAACTATACATAATTTGTGCGACACTTCATTTTATTTGTGCAAATTAACAGCTTTTCCACCTGGTTTAGTATTTTCAATGATATGACTATACATAACAAGCCTCGCAATTTTGTTAGTCACTAGCTTTAAAAATGTTACCATGCCTTGAAAGTAACAAAGATTTAATAAAATAAATAAAGCCTGCTTAACCTGCAAAAGTATCAAACTGTTCTTAAATACTCAAGATTACTCATGGTATTTAATACTTAAGGTTGTTAGATGGGAACTGTGAAATAATGCTGATGATGCAACAAAATTACTGATCACAGGGTTTCCAACCTATTAACATTATTTGGAACTGTTGTTCGAGTCCAAACATGGTATTATGCTACATAGAGTCCAGAGCACAGAAACAGGCCATTCAAGCCAACAGGCCTATGCTGGACATGAGCCTACTCATGCCTCTCTTCATCCAACCCTATTAGCACATCCTTTGATTCCTTCCTCCCTCTTGCTTATCTAGCTTCCCCTTAAATGCATCTCTGCTAATAACCTCAACTACTCCTTGTGACAGTGGTAAGAACGTGGCATGTGCTAAGTTTTCTTGAATTCCCCAATTGAACTTAATAGTGACTATCTTATATTTATGACCTCTAGTTTTGGACACCCATCCCCTCAAGTGGAAACAATTCCTCTTGATGTACCCTAACAAATCCTTACATATTCTTAAAGATAACTATCAGGTCACCCCTCAGCCTTCTTCCTTCTATAGAAAAGAGTTGTTCAGCCTTTCCTGATGAGTTTTCTTCTAAATTTTGATATCATCCTTTTGAATCTTTTTTTGCACCTTTGACCAGTGTTTCTATAATCCTTTTATTCATATGGAGACCACAACTATCCACAGGACCTCAAGATTAGGCTAACCAAGTTGCTGTAGAATAACCTTGTTGCTGTTGGTTGCTCAAAAAACACAAATACTAAGATTGGAAATTATTGCAAAGTTGTCAACAACTGGTATATTTCAGTAATCATTCTCCTTAGAAATTGGCGCACTTTCAGTCAGCACTGCAGTACCTCATACAACTCTCCAACTTTGGACCTCATTGGTACACCATACAAGTACCATTCTTTGTGTCTCAGCTTTTGTGTCCACTTTTTGACAGTCTCACTTACCAAACATGATCTTTGCTGCTTGCCTCTCTTCATTATCGCCGACCATTTCTGTGGCTTTCCAATATGGATAGTGTTATCTCCAAACAAACAACTATGAATTTCACACGGTAAACTTGGACGGCAACACAAATGTTCTTTGAGTGGACTCATTATGACCTGTAGCTTGAACAGGCAAATATCAACCCGGAAACTACAAACAGAAAAACATCTTGAATCACCAGCATAGCTAAATATACAGATGCTGCAGAAGAAAGATTCAGAGAAGTAGCAGAGTAATGAATATCTGGGGTAATTACCAGACAAGGTTCAGATAATACTAGAAGCTATAAGATTGAACCTCAAGCAGTTACCTCAACATAGAAATTTACTGTTTATAATTGAGAAAAATAATTATTGGATAAGACTGGCAAGTACAATTTGGAATTTAATAAGAGAAGTTTCTCTTCCAACTAAAAAGTACTAAGTTGCAAATAGCCAGTTCGTATGGCCTTGGAGGATCAGTGAATAGGCTCTTGGAGCCACCTCAGGAACAGCCTCCATGATTCACTTTTGGCAAGATAACCCTTCACCATCATCATTCCCTACATCTTTACAAATGATTGATGTGCATGTTATATGCCTGACAACATTTTGCTGTAGCAATTGTGCAATTTTATCACATGCCAAATTTAATCTGGCCTCTGGGAGAAGATCCAAATAATTTGCCCAATGTATACAATTGAGATACAGCTGCACTCTTTATAATTCATGCGTTCATTTTAACCTACATATGTTTACTGATTAGCACAGTGCCAAGATTTTGCATTTTCCCCCCTAAATAACCACGAATGCCAGATTGCTGACTTTTTCAGAGTTGTGGCTTTGACACTGCTTTTAACTGTAATGCAACACATCGAAGAAACTACTGGTGTATTTTCCAAGCTTGCATTTCAACTACCATCAGTAACACAATTTTGCCAATCACAACTTTGTATTCCAGCATCCTCAATGTTCAATCTCAATACCGTCACTTGTACTCATCAAAACTGCCTTGATTCAGGTAGTTTTAATCTAATGCAGTGCAACATTTCAAAGTGACATTACAAACACCAATTAGATGATAATGCAAAAATCACCATACTGCATGAAATCCTTCATTTGACAAGTAGAATTGATAATTAATTTCAAATTCTCCTTTCATGACAGCATTACAGATCACAACATTAGCACAGTGTTCCAACTAAAGCAAATATATAAAGGATACTGGCTGACTATCAACAGGACAGTATAAAATCACATGGTTGAGATCACATCAGCTTGTATTATATGGATGTTAGTTTTTAGAAAGAAAGGTTTCCAGCAGTAAGGGCTTTGACAGCTGGGTGACAGCCTGTCACATTATGTAGTCTCGGGATTCAACAAAATTTGAATGATTATTTACACAAAAGGTTACTATTCTCTAAATATAAAATGTTTTCTTTTTGGATGAATGATCCATCATTGGGAACAACTGAAGTTGCTCTGCCACGAAGAGGGTTTGATTCCAAGAACTGTCCATCATTTCTTTTCATTTGCCTGGTTTCCGTATGCTTTGTTTTAAATAAGCTGCTGAGTAGAATACTACATTCAAGGGAGGAATTCTACTTCTGTAAGAGCACAACAGAAGCCAATCTGGTATGGCTTGGCCAAGTAAAATCAGATTGGCAGCCAGTCATGAAGTCACACTAATGGTTACCTTGGAGATCATCCTTTTTAGCTGCAGGAGGATAAATTGTATTGAGTAAAGGCAATAGGGAGGAAAGAGATACAATTCAGCTATTTGAATGCACAATTTTTTTATATTACTGTCTTAAATTCTCCCAGAACTAGGATTATCCAAAAGTAATTGGAATTAAATTGTTTTCCGGAATGAGATTGTAAATTTTCTAAAGTCTTAATTGCACAGGCAATCAGCCATGAAATCTGGTCGAAATGACCAGGCTTTTCTGACCACAGAACGATAAAAACAAAATTAACAAGACTAGCAAAATCAAAACCAGGTGCTCCGGTTTCCTCCCACATCCAAAAGATTTGCAGGTGATAGGTAAATTGGCTGTTGTAAATTGCCCCTAGTGTTGGGAGGTGATAGGGAATATGGGATTACCGTAGGGTTAGCATAAATGGGTGGTTGTTGGTCGGCACAGACTCGGTGGGCCGAAGGGCCTGTTTCAGTGCTGTATCTCTAAATAAAAAAAAAATAAAAAAAGATAGGTTGTGACTGTGTTGACCAATGTGTGCAGTCAGCATGAACACAAACATAAAATACAATGGTTGTTCCCATATGTTACCTTACTCTCCCTCTTCCAAGGACAATACTGGTGGCAGTGGATTAGTGCAACGGATAAGGATATTTCATTTTGGGGTTCAGTGCCAAAGTTAAATGGATTAATGCTTCAATCAAGGTGACTGCATTTGTCATTACTGAAAATGTACTTTCGGAAATCATCTGAGCACTGGTTGGTGACAGAGGTCATTTGGTCATCCTATCTAATATTTCCTTATGTGGATCAGTCTATATTTTGTCTCATAATGCTCCTGTGAAGCGCCTTGGGACGTTTTATTATGTTAAAGGCACGATATAAAGGCAAGTTGTTGTTGAGATGTCCGAGTCACCCAGCAGCTGCTGCTGGCTGACAAGACCCAGCAACTGAATGAAAAAGCACGGCTGTCTTGCAACCGTTATACAAGATGCCTTCTCTCTGCACATACAAACCAATATGGTGTGTAGCTCAATTGATGCAGTTTTAATGGGAATGTTTCCATGATTACATTGAGTTTCTTAAATATGTGGGTTGTCAAGTACCTGTATGCTGAGAAACCTGGTGAATCTGAATTTCAAACATTGTGTGGCCAGGATGAATTTCTCAACAGATGTATCTATCATACTGAGCTAGTGTAGAGTCATGATCAAGTTTCAAACTGTAGGGAAGCACTGCAACAATGGAAAACAGTAAATGGTGTCATGGGATTGAGGGTGAGGGAGTGGGCAGGAAGAGAAATGGCTGCAAATTGATAGAATTCGAGTTCAGCTTTGAAGCCAGAGTCAAGCACTGCTGTTAACATAGGCAAGTCCAATCAGTATAGGACAAGATTAAGGAATTAAAATAAAATGATGCAACAACTTGAAAATGAGCACTACAAATTAAATTTGGCAGCTCAACAAACTTCAATAAAAGTCCCTTTCCAAAGGGGAATGGTAGAGGAGCTAAAATAATTTATAACTTAGCAGAAAACTAAAATTGCAAGCTGAACTTTCTCTGGCGCGGCCGTGGGTGAGGACAAGAGTGAGCTACTGCTGAAGAAACAAGAAAATAGAGCATGCTGGCTTGTTTTAGAGAAGCTGGGGAGGCTCATGTGATTTCCCAACCCCATCTTCACTCCTGTCACCGCACTGCGATTTTCTTAAAGGTGCAATTTCCTGGTTGATTTCAGACTTGAAATTAGTATGGTGATCCTGGTTTAAAAATCCCTCCGTGGCCTCACCTCTCCTCGCTATAACAACTTCCAGCACTACAATCCTCCAAGATCACTGGGTTCCTCCAATTTCAGCCTCTTGCTCAATCCCAATGTTCATAGCTTCACCACGACAGCCATGTCTTCAGTTGCTTCCTAAACCTAAGCTCCCTCCTCACATCTCTCTGCTTCTCTCAACTCTTAAGATGCTCCTTAAAACCTCTCTCTTTGCGCAACAGTAAAATAAAGGCAAAATACTGTGGTTGCTGGAAATCTGAAACAAAAACTGGAAGTGTGAAAATACACTGTAGGTCTGGCAGCATCTGTAGAGAGAGAAAGAGTGTTAACATTTCAGGTCTGTGACCTTTTGTCAGAAGAGATGAACCAGAACTGATTTATCAGTTCTAATGAAAGGTCACAGACCTGAAACATTAACACTGTTTTTCTCTCCACAGATGCTGCCCGACCTGCTGTGTATTTGCGGCATTTGCTGTTTTCAATTATTGGTAATCCAGCAGACTGGGAGAACTATAAAAAGCAACAAAGGGGTATAAAGAAAGTAATAAGAGCTACAAAAAGTGACTATGAAAATATTTTGCAAGGGTTATAAAATTAACAGCAAAAAAGATTTTGTAAGTACATTTAAGAGAAAGGCGAGTTGTAATTGGGAGTGTGGGCCCATTAAAGATTGATGCAGGCAAATCTATAATGGATAAGAAGAAAATAGCAGACCTGTTACATGAGTACATGGTATCCATTTTCCCAATTGAGCAAGAGGACAAAGTACCAGCGGTACAAGGGAAACTAAAAATAAGTGATGGAAAGAACTTAGTGGATTTAATGTAAGGATTGATCAAAGAGAGTCCGTAGGGATTTGTGAAGGGTAGGACGTGTCTGATTAACCCAGTTGAATTTTTGAGGAGGCCACCAGCATGGTGGATAGGTGACTGTCTATGGATGTTGTTCATATGGACATTCAGAGGAATGTGACAAAGTTCTGCATTAGAAATTATCAGCAAAAATGAGAACGCACAGAAATTGGAGATAACCTTACGACATTGGTTGGCAGACAAAGAGTAGAGATAAAAGGTCTTTTCTCTGATTAGCAGGATGTAACTAATAGTGTTCTCAATGGATCTGTACTGGGCCTTATCCTTTCACCATAGAGGTTAATAACATGGATGAGGAGTTATATATCCAAATTGGAGGATTACACTAAATTAGGAGTCAAAGTAGACTGTGTGAATGGGGGCAGGAAGTTACAAAGACACAGACTAAGTCAGTGGACAAATCTGTGCCAGATGTATTGAACGTAGCCAAAGATATATTGGACTTAGAAGGAGTAGTGAGGATTTATTAGAACTATACCAGGGTTTAAGAGGATTAAATTGCAAGGACAGATTGCATAAACTTGGCTTGGACCCTCTTAAATTTAGAAGGTTGAAGGCTGATCACAATTAGGTATTTAAAACAATTAAGGGATTCAATAGGGTAGCTACATAGAAGTTAATTGTTCCGGTGGAGGAATCCAAATCATAAGGGACACAACTTTAAAATGAGAGCTAGGACCAAAATCAGGAAGTGCTTTTACACATAGCATTGTGGGAATCTGGAACATGTCCCCCTGAAAGGCTGTGGATACTGTAAAATTGAAGGCTGAGACTGACAGAGGGAATATGGAGCAAAGGTGAATAAATGGCGATGAGGTACAGAACAGCCATGATCAAACTGAATGGCAGAGAAGGCGTGAGGGATTGAATGACCAACTTCAGTTCCTATGTTCCCATAATATATGAGCCAGACAGGACAGTGAACTCATGCTGAATACAGAATTTATCCCATGAATAAAATTGTCTTTAAGTGTACAATGTTTTTTGCACATTCAAAAGAAGTGTTACATAGTTTACAATTTGTCATCTCATCTCTTGTTCAAGTTATTTCATAAAAACTTGGTTTGAAAGGAAACATTATCTAGCTATGTATGACCAGTAAGAACATAAGAGGATACTTGAATAACTATTGCTCCATAATAGAGTACCTACATTCTTCAACTCTCATTTGCAGCCACCAGCTCAGATACTGACGCTGCGCCTAACTTAAGAGGATAGCTGAGAGATGGGATCTGCATGAGGAGAGAGACTGGGCACAAAAGGCCTGCAGCCAGGGCAGGGAGCAATGAGGAGTTCTGCTGCAGAGGATTCAGATGAGCACTTCAATTGGCAGGCTACAAAAGACGACTATAGACATACACAATTAAATGCTTGGTGCTTTGCAGGCCTGCCAGAAAGCCTGCACGCAATGTCATGGAGCAGACCAGCACCAACTTTGCGCAAAGCTTGGAGCCCATCCTTTCCAGCATAGAAGTAGTGACCAACTCCATGAGCACACTTGTGGACCTAATCATGATGGAGCATCTGATGGCCAATGTCTCAGCTTCCACTGAAGCACAAGCAGAAAACACCTAATAACTGGATGCTGCAGTGGAAGCTCAGACTTCTGCTATGCAAACTCAGACTGTTCTCATGCAAGCACAGCTTGCTGCCATGATGATTGAAGATATCGGTGTTCATAAGAATGGAAGAAACAGAAGCAGGAGTAGGCTATATGATCCCTCCAGCTTGCTCCATCATTCAATAAGATATAGCTGACCTGATCATGGCCTCAATTTTACTTTCTTGCTGGTTCCCCAAAACCCTTAACTCCTCTATAGTTCTAGAATCTGTCTATCTTAGCCTTGGATATATTCAATGACTCAACCTCCACAGCTCTCGAGAATAGAGAATTCCAAAAATTCACCACCCTCAGAAAAAATTCCTCCTCATCTCAGTATTAAATGGACTACCCCTTATGCTGAAACTATGACCGCTAGTTCTAGATTCCCCACAAGGAGAAACATCCTCTCAACATCTACCCTGTCAACCCCCTCGGAATCTTATATGTTTCAATAAAATCACCTCTCATTCTTCTAAACCCCAATGAGTATAGGCCCATCCTGCTCAACCTTTCTTCAGAAGACAACCCTTTCATCCCAGGAATCATAACTAGTGAACCTCCTTTGAACTGCCTTCAATGAAAGTATATCCCTCCTTAAATAAGGAGACCAAAACTGTATGCAGTACTCTAGGTGGTCTCAGCAACACCTCCCACAGTTGAAGCAAGACTTCTCTACTTTTACACTCCATCACGCACCATCCTGACCTGGAACTATATCACCGTTCCTTCACTGTTGCATGGGCCAAAATTTTCCCCACTGACAGATGTTGAGCTATATTTTTCTGCTTTCTGATTCCCTCCTTTCTTGAATGGGAGGTGGGGGGTTGGATGTTACATTTGCAGTTTTCCAATCTGCTGGGACCTTACCAAAATCTAGTGACTTTTGGGAGATTACAACCAATGTATTCACTATCTCTGCAGCCACTTCTTTCAAGACCCTTGGATGCAGGCCATCATCAGGTCCTGGAGACTTCTCAGCTTTTAGTCCCATAAGTTTGCCTAGTATTTTTTCTCTAATGATAATGATTCTTTTAAGCGCCTCCCTCCTTTTCCTGTTTTGATTTTCTATTATTGGGATGCCTTTAGTGTCTTCTACCCCAGTCTCATCCTCTAAGGGACCGACATTTACTTCAGCTACTCACTTCCTTTTCTATATTTGTAGAGGCTCTTATTGTTTGTTTTTATATTTCTTGCTGGTTTACTCTCATACTCCAATTTCTCCCTTTAAGTCATCCTTTGTTGGTTTATAAAATTTTCACAATCTTCTAGCCTACCACTAATCTTTGCAATATTTATGCATTTTCTATTTGATACCACCCTTAACTTCCTTAGTTTACCACAAATGGTTCATCCTTCTTGCAGAATCTTTCTTTCTCAATGGAATATATCTTTGTTGAGAATTATGAAATATCTCTTTAAATGTCTGTGAGTACTCATCTACCTACTCTTAAATCTATTTTTCCCAGTCCACTTGAGCCAACTCTTTCTTCATACCTCATAACTGCCTTTATTTAAGTTGAAGACACTAGTTTCAGACCGAAGTTGCTCACTCTCAAACTGAAAATGAAATTCTACCAAAGGGGCTTTGCAACAGTCGAGCAGATTACTAGGACTGTGGATGCACTGCCGTGAGGGAGTGCTAGTGGCTCCATGTAGCACAAACCTGCTGTCCTCGCTCAGGATGACAGCATTCGTCCTCCCACCAATGGCACTTTGCCAGTGCCCTTGCTGTTCCCTGTTAGTCAGCCAGCACAGACTACTACTGTCCATGCTGAGATGATGCAGTCCTACACAGGGCCATCTAGGCCCAGAGCTGCCTGAGGTGGTCCTCCAAGGCCATCTGCAGTTTCCCAACTGAGTCAGCAGCCTTCCACCAGCTATGCTGCAGCCGCAGCCACTGGGGTAGCACTGCATAGGAGCATTAGGACAGGCAAAAGGCACACAGAAGACGGCAATAAGGAAATGCACAAGGGTGATTATTTTATACTTGTGTGAAAATGGCTGGCTTCGATTTGTAAATTCGGTTTGGAATGCGCACTGTGTTGGCTTTTATTTTTGCATAGACGTCTAGTGGATGCTGTGCTGCTCAGTAACAGTGGGAGGGTGAGATGCGGGGTTGTTGGTGAATGCGGAATTGGGATTGTGTGCACTGGTATCACACTCTGATAAGTTGTTCAAGGGAGCCTGGATGGAAAGAGAATGTCTAGGTTGTCTCCTTCCTTCCTTCTGCTCCTCACCATATAGCTGGTGGCAAAGGCTGTGCTCTCATAATTGCAAGGTTGGGCAAAATGCAGCAGACCACCACAAATCCTGACACCCACTCTGCCAAGTATTGCAGGGCTGACCCAGAGTGGCCCAGGCAATGAAAGAGTTTTTCAATACGCCAATGGTCTGCTCGATCACATTTCATGCAGCAGAGCAGGCTTTCATTGTATTCATGCTGCCACCGTGTGCGTGGGTTGTATACTAGAGCCATGTGGTTAGTGGATAACCCTCAAGCCACCATCTGGTTTGCCCATTGGCTCAAATGCAGATGGCGCAGTGGAATGCCACAGAATGAAGGCATCATGACAGCTGCCAGGACATGGGCATTGATCTGTATGATTCCCTACATAGGGTCACACACCAAGGAGTTAAAAGAGTCAAATCCCTTTTGGTTGTGGCATATCTGACAGCTGGCATGGAGCACCCACTGTGTGCGCAGTCAATGGTACCCTGCACCATGGGGAGGCCTGCAATCCTTGCAAAGATGTGTGCCTGCTCCTCTCTGGCGAGAGAGGATGAAATGTAGTTGGCGCTCAATGAAGAGAGAGAGCATCAGTGACCTCCCCCATGCAACAATGGACAAACTGCGAAAGGTTGCAAATATCTCCAGCTCCAACCTGGAAGAAACCAGACACCTTGAAAGCAGGATCGCTTTCTTCAGCGCCTGCCAAACTACTCCATGTAGCAATCGTCAAGTTTAAAGAACTTTAGAACACACAAAACATTTGTACAATCGTAGCAATAGCCAGAGAAATTAATCAGCAACTAACCTGAAAATAGTTGATAATCCCTTTAAACAGTGCTGGTAGACGTCCTTCCTGTCGTTGAACAAGTGTTCACCCATGTGTGAACAAGAGACGACACTAGCTGCAGGGTGGACCTCCAAAATGGGAGAGCTGGCACCAACACAGCATTACACACTGATGTGACACCATGATCTTACTACTGTGCGCAGATGCTCGCTATGTGCATGTCAACATCCTCACCAATATGGCGTTTGGTGCAACTTGCTCCAGAATTGTGCATGCGCACTGTGGATGCCATTTTGGACCTGAAGGCCACTCTTAACACCCACAAAACAGGAGCTACACATCCAAACTTTGCGCTGGTATACATTAACAAACTACTTAAGGCACTATACAAAACTGATAGGTGAACTGTGAGATTCTGTACCATAATAGAACCCAGATTTTAGGAAGTATAGCATTGCCAATAAGATTTTAGTAATGGTGGTTGTTGCCAGCTCCGCATACTAGTCACTGCTTTGTAAAAATCCTTTTCAAAATGACTGACAGACTGGGGAGGACCAGAGGTCATGCAATTAAATTACCCAAGTGGCAGATGATGTTAAGTTGTTCTTTTTTCCTGGAGAGCACCTCTGGAATGCATTGCCAGCTTGTGTGGTGTGTGCCGCCTCTCTGCATGCCTTCAAAAGGGAGCTAGACTATTTCTTGGCTGGAGCAGAGATCATGTCATATAAAAGAAGAACATTTTAACAGTTAACACAGGCATAGTCAATTTGATCTCATCAGATGGTTTCAATCACCCGAGGGGAGTGTAGAGGAATTTTCTGTTTTTGGCCTTATTTTCCCCCTCTGGATTTTGGCCTGCCCCAGGAGATTACATGGCTGCTGTGGGAATAGGAAGTGTCTTGTCATAATGCTCCAGGCATCATGAATGTGTAAGTTTGATAAGCAGGGAAAGATAACGTCGGTAAAATTGGGTACTTTGTATTTTGCTGCATTCTATTCCCAAATTTTACCCTATAAAACCATCCCAGACTTCCAGAGAATGCAAATGAATTTTTTGCTGATACTTTTTAATTCCCGAGACAAATACAAACTATTACAATTGCTGTGATAACGATGGCTCTCCTAATACAATCACCATTTTAAAAAAAAATCTTAAGTTTTTAATCCCCGATAAAATTATTTCCTGATAGAGTGACTTACCAAAATTAATTGTGGTAATATTTTGTGAAAGTAACATTTTGGGGAAAGTCTTTGCTCGAGTCGCTCTGAACAGGCTCCAGAAGCTGGCCGAGCGCGTCTACCCTGAGGCACAGTGTGGCTTTCGTGCAGAGAGATCGACCGTTGACATGCTGTTCTCCCTTCGTCAGATACAGGAGAAATGCCGTGAACAACAGATGCCCCTCTACATTGCTTTCATTGATCTCACCAAAGCCTTTGACCTCATCAGCAGACGTGGTCTCTTCAGACTACTAGAAAAGATTGGATGCCCACCAAAGCTACTAAGTATCATCACCTCATTCCATGACAATATGAAAGGCACAATTCAACATGGTGGCTCCTCATCACAGCCCTTTCCTATCCAGAGTGGCGTGAAACAGGGCTGTGTTCTCGCACCCACACTTTTTGGGATTTTCTTCTCCCTGCTGCTTTCACATGCGTTCAAGTCCTCTGAAGAAGGAATTTTCCTCCACACAAGATCAGGTGGCAGGTTGTTCAACCTTGCCCGTCTAAGAGCGAAGTCCAAAGTACGGAAAGTCCTCATCAGAGAACTCCTCTTTGCTGACGATGCTGCTTTAACATCTCACACTGAAGAGTGCCTGCAGAGTCTCATCGACAGACTTGCGGCTGCCTGCAATGAATTTGGCCTAACCATCAGCCTCAAGAAAACTAACATCATGGGGCAGGATGTCAGAAATGCTCCATCCATCAATATTGGCGACCACGCTCTGGAAGTGGTTCAAGAGTTCACCTACCTAGGCTCAACTATCACCAGTAACCTGTCTCTAGATGCAGAAATCAACAAGCGCATGGGAAAGGCTTCCACTGTTATGTCCAGACTGGCCAAGAGAGTGTGGGAAAATGGCGCACTGACACGGAACACAAAAGTCCGAGTGTATCAGGCCTGTGTCCTCAGTACCTTGCTCTATGGCAGCGAGGCCTGGACAACGTATGTCAGCCAAGAGCGACGTCTCAATTCATTCCATCTTCGCTGCCTCCGGAGAATCCTTGGCATCAGGTGGCAGGACCGTATCTCCAACACAGAAGTCCTCGAGATGGCCAACATCCCAGCTTGTACACACTACTGAGTCAGCGGCGCTTGAGATGGCTTGGCCATGTGAGCCGCATGGAAGATGGCAGGATCCCCAAAGACACATTGTACAGCGAGCTCGCCACTGGTATCAGGCCCACCGGTTGTCCATGTCTCCGCTATAAAGACGTCTGCGAACGTGACATGAAATCCTGTGACACTGATCACAAGTCGTGGGAGTCAGTTGCCAGCGTTCGCCAGAGCTGGCGGGCAGCCATAAAGACGGGGCTAAAATGTGGCGAGTCGAAAAGACTTAGTAGTTGGCAGGAAAAAAGACAGAGGCGCAAGGGGAGAGCCAACTGTGCAACAGCCCCGACAAACAAATTTCTCTGCAGCACCTGTGGAAAAGCCTGTCACTCTAGAATTGGCCTTTATAGCCACTCCAGGCGCTGCTTCACAAACCACTGACCACCTCCAGGCGCGTATCCATTGTCTCTCGAGATAAGGAGGCCCAAAAGAAAGATGCTTAAATGTCCCATCTGGTTTTACTGATAAATACTCCACACTGGACTATGCCCAGTTAGAGTGTAACTATATTTCCCCAGCTTATACACACTACTGAGTCAGCGGCGATTGAGATGGCTTGGCCATGTGAGCTGCATGGAAGATGGCAGGATCCCCAAAGACACATTGTCCAGCGAGCTCGTCACTGGTATCACACCCACCGGCCGTCCATATCTCCGCTTTAAAGAAGCCTGCAAACGCGACATGAAATCCTGTGACATTGATCACAAGTCGTGGGAGTCAGTTGCCAGCGTTCGCCAGAGCTGGTGGGCAGCCATAAAGGCGGGGCTAAAGTGTGGCGAGTCGAAGAGACTTAGCAGTTGGCAGGAAAAAAGACAGAAGCGCAAGGGGAGAGCCAACTGTGTAACAGCCCCGACAAACAAATTTCTCTGCAGCACCTGTGGAAAAGCCTGTCACTCTAGAATTGGCCTTTATAGCCTCTCCAGGCGCTGCTCCACACACCACAGACCACCTCCAGGCGCTTACCCATTGTCTCTCGAGATAAGGAGGCCAAAGAAGATACTTTCTAAGTTGTTGCACTGCACCATATTATTTCTACTGGTGTCTTGGATAATTTACAACACATGGAATAGAATCATAGAATGGTTACTGCACAGAAGGTGGCCATTCAGCCCACTGTGTCCATGCCGGCTCTCAAAGCTACGCAGCTAGGCCCACTCCCTCACCTTTTCATCAAAAAGGAAGATCTGGGGCAGGGAAGGAGGCAGGAGAGGTTGAGTAACAGAAAGGTTTCACGGTGCAAGACCAAAGGAAGTGGTAATAGGACAAGTGAAGAAACAAAGATGTGTCTAGAGAAGGTGTGAATGCCTGGCTCCTTAATAGTTGCCTGGGTATCACAGAACTTCCCTTTTGTTCCTTTTTCCCACCCTATTCCCCAGCCTATTTACACCAATGTAACATCGCCTGACTCAACCCCTGCCACAGTTCATTTGCTGCTGAAACCCACTGTGTCTGCTGACAATGCAGGGCATGCACAGAGTGATCGCCGACATCAGTGTGACCAAACACTTGCCAGTATGAATTTGCGCATGCGTGCATGGACATCAGCACATCATGACTTCACCACGTACTGAGTGGGGGGGGGGGTGCAGCAACAAACAGCCAACTTGGGGGGGTGGGGGGGGGGGGTGCAGTGGTGGCGGCGACCAGTACAGCCAGCCATGGGGGAGGTGGTGGTGGCAACCAGTGAGATGAGCAGGGAGCTGTGAAGAGAAGCAGCGATCACAGGAGGGAGCGGGGAAGAGCAGCTGTGATTCGGGGTGGGAGGTTGTTAGCGTTTTGTGTCAAATTGAGCAGCGCCATTATTGTTACTGGCAGCTGCATTACACATGTGCCAGTTGTGTGCCATCTGGTGGCTGTATTGTAAATAAATGCAGCTCTCAAAACCCTCATTCATGCCTTAGTTACCTCCGGACTTGACTATTCCAACACACTCCAAGCCAGCATCCCATTTTCCACCCTCCATAAACTTAGAGTCATCCAAAACTCTGCTGCCTGTATCCAAACTTGCATAAAGTTCCATTCACCCATCACCCCTCTGCTCACTGACCTACTCCCAGTTGAGCAACGCCTCAATTGAAATTTTCATCCTTGTTTTCAAATCCCACCTTGGCCTTGCCCCTCTCCAACCCGGTTGCTTCCTCCAGCCTCACAAACACAAGTTGGACGTGCGCCGCTAATTCTGGCCTCTTGAGCATCCCCAATTTTAATCACTCCACCACTTGCAGCTGTGCCTTCAGCTGCTCAGGCCCCAGGATCTGGAATTCCCTTTCTGAAACTCTCCACCTCCGTTTCACCCTTTAAGACTTTCCTTAAAACCTGCATCTTTGATCAGCTGCCCGGCTATCTCCTTATGTGACTCGGTATCAAATTTTGTTTGAAAGTTGCTGTGGTGCACCTTGGGATGTTTTATTATATTAAAGGTGCTACATAATTACAAGTTGTTATTGCTGTTGTTCAATTGACATGAACTAAAGTAATTTAGGAATGATAGTTTTTCAAGTTCTGCTTTGTAAGTACTGAAGGAGGCCGAAATGAGCTCATATCCTCCCTCAGTACATTAGTTGGTTTGTGCAGTTTATAAATTTTATTTTGCAAAATAAGAGTGGCTAAGACAAGGGTTTCTATTCTGTTACTTCATCTTTAGGCTTAACTTCTCCCTGCCACACTTCAAAAAATTTCCAATAGCAATCTATCTTGAAGCTGTCACTCATAGCATTAGGTAATAAAAAGGCCCGCACAGTAGGCTGTATGCCAATATCATTTGAAATTGTTCACAAACTTACAATGAGATTAAAAGGTATAGATAGTAGCCCTGAATGTCCACACTATTTTATGCTTAGAATTGGGATATTGCCTTCTTTTCTTTGCCACCAAAACAGGGCACCCAAAAAAATGATCCCATTTAATTCCCCTATACTTTTTTAAAAACTCTTTTCCTAATCTGCCCAGAGTCCCGAGTGAACTCATTGGAATATATATAACTGATGTCCAGTGACAATAACCATAAATTTCCTCCTAGTACACAAGGGATAAGTTAGAAGGAAAATTATACAGCACAGCTGTTGCCAGGACCAATGAAACAGGCACAAGGTTGGAGCTTTTGAGCTCAACAAGCATGGAGTATTTAACGGTTGATGTTTGTCACTGGGAATTAGTTTTTAAGACTGATTTTATGACATTCTACACATTACATAGCATGCCTACATAAGCCTTGGACTTGCTTCTCACTGCTTCTGGGAGTCCAAGACTGCTGGCAATTTTTTATTTTTAAAACCACACTGCTACTGACAGTGAGGGCTTCTCAGAAGTAGCTTTGGCATTTTGCATAAGCCATTCCCTTATATATTCTTATGATGGAGGAGGAGGATGGTTGGCAGAGGATGAAGGAGAATGAGGCAATACTTATGAATGTACCCCACCCCCTCCCAAAGAATGTACAGGCAACACAGGTCCCACATTGATTTTAGTGAGGAGGTGTAGACTAGAAATTGTGCAGCACCAAAAAGAGGGAATAGCGGATCTCTGCCCCCAATTGCATGAGGATTTGCAGCTACAATCATCTGTCTGCACTTCTTTGTCTGTCGCTATGAAAATTGCTGTTAGGAAGTCAGGCAGCCACCCTGTCAGATACTGAGATTGTGATCCTGTTAAGCAAAGCGCACTGCTTACTTCTGCAGCTGCTACTTTTCAAGTGTGAACAGTATGCTAGTGCCTGCAGAACCTAAGGAAGGAAAGGGAGAGGGGCTGGAGTATTACCTCGCCTTCCCTGGTCAGGTCACTAAAATCTTGGCAGCATTAATTTGCAGTTCTGGGTTGAGAGAATTGGAGTAAATCAGTGCCAGCAGATCCACCTCCATCTATAGGGCAGAAGTGTTTTTTTGGGGGGTAGGTTTCCTGCCATGGATGCCCAGCGTTTATAATTTCATTAAAGGAAGGTTTGCATGTCTGACTGTGCGAAATTATGCCATCTTCTCTGCCTCTTGACCCTTCTTTTGCTGCCTTTGCCAGCTGCTGCTGCAACAAACATTCTCGAAAAGTGGCACAGAAACAACAGTCATGAGACATCCAGTTAAGCTAGCTGACAGTTAACTCACTGAACAAAAAACCTTGGTACTCACCTGATGCTTCCCCAGTTGGCGACTGCAATATTCAGGAAGAGCTGTCTCTTTAAAGGCTATAATCTAATTTCCAAGTACTCGGCACCTAACTCCCAATTTACATTATTTTCCTCTGATAGCAATTCAAACGTATTGACCTATGAAATTCAAGTGCAAATTAGGAACAGAAATGGACCATCCAGCCCTTCGAACTTGCTCTGCCATTCAATTAGATCATGACTGATACATATCCCAACTCCATTTTCACGTAAATGCTCCATACCCTTCAAGATCCTCACCTAACAAAAGCTCCAATTGTCCCAGCATCCACAGCCTTTTGGGGAAGAGAGTTCAAAGGTTTCTACTACCTTTTGTGTGAAGTGGCGCTTCTTGAGCGACATTTATATGTGATACCTACGTATAAAAGATAACTCCGTTTAAGTTCCAAAAGGATACAAAAAGGTACCAGCAACATTTGGGCACAAATCTGTTTGGAAAAGATTGTGAATCAACAATTTGTGGGAACCTTTTGAAACCTCAGGAGTTTCTCTCATGGCTCTGAAGTTTAAATATTCTGCTGCCAACTGAAGTACCTTTAAATCAGAAATGCCTAGAATCCACCTTCCATTAGTTCACTTACATCACTGGAGAAATTTGCCAACTGAAATAATAGACAATAGAGACCAATTAAAGTAATAGTAATATCTTGAAGCTTCAAGTACACATGAAGAACAGATGTGACAGAATCACTCCTTTCATAGGTCTTGGACATGCTGGAATTTCCAAAGGTACAATTATATGAACCAAATAATTCACTTCATGCAAAATGTCAGAAATAAATTTGGCAATAGTATAGCTTAGAAAGAAGCATCAGATAGCCGGATTTAGCACAGGCTAAAAGTGCACAGCTTCACCTGTAACACCAAAATTATGTGACTAATTTGCAGGTTCCGGGATTTAGATGTTTCAGTAAGAACAGAGAAGATGGTAAAAGAGGGGGGGGGGGGTGTGGCATAGCTAATCAAGGAGAGTATTACAGCGGCAGAAAGGATGTTTGAGGACTCGTCTACTGAGGTAGTATGGGCCGAGGTTAGAAACAGGAGAGGAGAGGTCACCCTGTTGGGAGTTTTCCATAGACCTCCGAATAGTTCCAGAGATATAGAGGAAAGGATAGCGAAGATGATTCTCGACAGGGGCGAGAGTAACAGGGTAGTTGTTATGGGGGACTTTAACTTTCCAAATATTGACTGGAAATACTATAGTTCGAGTACTTTAGATGGGTCAGTTTTTGTCCAGTGTGTGCAGGAGGGTTTTCTGACACAGTATGTAGACAGGCCAACCAGGGGCGATGCCACATTGGATTTGGTACTGGGTAATGAACCCGGCCAGGTGTTAGATTTAGATGTAGGTGAGCACTTTGGTGATAGTGATCACAATTCGGTTAGGTTTACCTTAGCGATGGGCAGGGACAGATATATACCGCAGGGCAAGAATTATAGCTGGGGGAAAGGAAATTATGATGAGATTAGGCAAGATTTAGGATGCGTAGGATGGGGAAGGAAACTGCAGGGGATGGGCACAATCGAAATGTGGAGCTTATTCAAGGAGCAGCTACTGCGTGTCCTTGATAAGTATGTACCTGTCAGGCAGGGAGGAAGTTGTCGAGCGAGGGAGCCGTGGTTTACTAAAGAAGTTGAAGCGCTTGTCAAGAGGAAGAAGAAGGCTTATGTTAGGATGAGGTGTGAAGGCTCAGTTAGGGCGCTTGAGAGTTACAAGCTAGTCAGGAAGGATATAAAGGGAGAGCTAAGAAGAGCAAGGAGAGGACACGAGAAATCATTGCCGGATAGGATCAAGGAAAACCCTAAGGCTTTCTATAGGTATATCAGGAATAAAAGAATGATTAGAGTTAGATTAAGGCCAATCAAGGATAGTAGTGGGAAGTTGTGTGTGGAATCAGAGGAGATAGGGGAAGCATTAAATGAATATTTTTCGTCAGTATTTACAGTGGAGAAAGAAAATGTTGTCGAGGAGAATACTGAGATTCAGGCTACTAGGCTAGATGGGATTGAGGTTCACAAGGAGGAGGTGTTAGCAATTTTGGAAAGTGTGAAAATAGATAAGTCCCCTGGGCCAGATGGGATTTATCCTAGGATTCTCTGGGAAGACAGGGAGGAGATTGCAGAGCCTTTGTCCTTGATCTTTATGTCGTCATTGTCGACAGGAATAGTGCCGGAAGACTGGAGGATAGCAAATGTTGTCCCCTTGTTCAAGAAGGGGAGTAGAGACAGCCCTGGTAATTATAGACCTGTGAGCCTTACTTCGGTTGTGGGTAAAATGTTGGAAAAGGTTATAAGAGATAGGATTTATAACCATCTTGAAAAGAATAAGTTTATTAGCGATAGTCAGCACAGTTTTGTGAAGGGTAAGTCGTGCCTCACAAACCTTATTGAGTTTTTCGAGAAGGTGACCAAACAGGTGGATGAGGGTAAAACCGTGGATGTGGTGTATATGGATTTCAGTAAGGCGTTTGATTTGCGGATGACACGAAGGTCGGTGGAGTTGTGGATAGTGCTGAAGGATGTTGTAGGGTACAGAGGGACATAGATAGGCTGCAGAGCTGGGCTGAGAGATGGCAAATGGAGTTTAATGCGGAAAAGTGTGAGGTGATTCACTTTGGAAGGAGTAACAGGAATGCAGAGTACTGGGCTAATGGGAAGATTCTTGGTAGTGTAGATGAGCAGAGAGATCTTGGTGTCCAGGTACATAAATCCCTGAAAGTTGCTACCCAGGTTAATAGGGCTGTTAAGAAGGCACATGGTGTGTTAGCTTTTATTAGTAGGGGGATCGAGTTTCGGAGCCACGAGGTCATGCTGCAGCTGTACAAAACTCTGGTGAGGCCGCACCTGGAGTATTGCGTGCAGTTCTGGTCACCGCATTATAGGAAGGATGTGGAAGCTTTGGAAAGGGTGCAGAGGAGATTTACTAGGATGTTGCCTGGTATGGAGGGAAGGTCTTACGAAGAAAGGCTGAGGGACTTGAGGTTGTTTTCATTAGAGAGGAGGAGGAGAGGTGACTTAATAGAGACATACAAGATAATCAGAGGGTTAGATAGGGTGAATAGTGAGAGTCTTTTTCCTCAGATGGTGATGGCAAACACGAGGGGACATAGCTTTAAGTTGAGGGGTGATAGATATAGGACAGATGTGAGAGGTAGTTTCTTTACTCAGAGAGTAGTAGGGGCGTGGAACGCCCTGCCTGCAACAGTAGTAGACTCGCCAACTTTAAGGGCATTTAAGTGGTCATTGGATAAAAATGGAATAGTGTAGGTCAGATGGTTTCACAGGTCGGCGCAACATCGAGGGCCGAAGGGCCTGTACTGCGCTGTAATGTTCTAAATTCCAATATTAACAGAGGAGGATTTTTTTTTAAAGTTTTTTTCAGTCTATTATCGTGTTCATGTTTGCTCTGTCTGGTTATCTAAAATGGTTGTTTTGACTTCCGCTGCACAATTTTGTTTCTATAATGAACCTACAACCAAGACCATTTTGCATTTTATTCATAATAAAGGCCATCGAATTTTAGTTCCTCCTTAAAATTGGACACTTTGCTATTCAAGGACCCTAAAATTAAGTGCAATTCCAAAAAGGCTTTTTCAAATTATTAATCTTGGAAATAACAACTATATATTATGAGGCCCAGATTGTGCTCAGCTTGCCTAATTGTTTTCCTCTTTGGTATGCATATATGTGGGCTGAATTTTATGCAGCCTCTGGGGATTAGATCGGGTCAGGAGATGCTGGACCAAAAGTCCAATGTCGTGATGTCCCATCCCGATTTTATCGAAGGTGGCAAACAGAGGGTACAGAGCAAACATCGATGCAGCGGGCAGGCAAATAACATAGTTAAAAACCTGACAAGATTTTACTCAGTTTTAAATTTTATTAATGGTGCTCGCGAATCACAGGACTTCAGAGAATTGCCTGTTTGAGGGAGGCAACATGGAGGTGAGAGCTCATTGCTGGCTGCAAGGGGAGGCCATTGGGAAAGGCAGCATTAATTGCCAGGCAGAGTGGAGAAGGGACACCATCAAAAATCATCGGAGGAATGGGGGCAAAGGTGCCAGCAATGTGAAGGGTGTCATACAGAGGGTGGGGCAATGGGCAAGTACCACCTCATCTGAGACAAGCGGGGAGAAGGGGTGGGGAGTGTTGTTCGCAATGAAGGCTTTGCAGTTAGGGAGGAGGCCACTCATCGTGGGCCTCATTCATCCAGACCTCAGGGACCCCTTTGAGGAGGAGGCACAGCAGAGCGGGAGAGGTGTCCAGGCACCGGCGGCAGCACCACAATATCCTGTGAGCCCACAGGAGGGTCAGCATTGGCCTCCAGAAGATGGTGAAGGGCACAGTGGGGAAAAACAACAGCCTCCTCCACACAGAAACAGCGACTCTCCAGAGGGGTCTACCAGTCAAGGTTCAGCTACCTACAGATGTCTGAGTGACAGTGCCAACGAAGACTCCGCCTCTCAAGGGAGAGGGTCACTGACCCATGTGCTATTGTCATGGTCCTGTACTTTTTGTTTGTGGGAATATGCGGTTTGCCTTTAAGGTTTGCAAAGGATCAGTATTGCTTTAAGAACCAGCAAACCTCAGGAGTTATAGAAAGCTGCATTTTCGGTTGCCATTGGATACAACCATTTAGAGACTACGATTCAAAGGGTGCATTCTCGTTACCATAAATACAGTCACTGGGAGTGAGTCTCAAGTGATACATTTGTTACAATTCAATTTTGAACTGTTTTTTTAGTTGAAGACAGTTTGTTTTAACAGTTCAGAGACACGGACACCTGTGGCATTCAGCACACCTGAAAAAGAGCTCTCAACCATTTAAATTGAAGGAATAGGGTTTTAGTCTGTTTAATTATTCTCAAAATTCTTTAAAAAGTCAAGCTAAAACAGAGAACTCTGGTAATTTAAATTGAAGAAAGGGAAGTTAGACTGTGACAATCTTTTATCCCTCAAAAATCTAAAGTCAGATTGATTCTGTTGAAAGTGTTTGCAAGTCGTTAATTGTTGAAATTCGCTGGAGAAGGAAAGCAGCATTCTGTGAGGACTTCAAGCAGCAATGCACTATAAATTTGCAAGGACTCTAATTTTTTCTATTTTAAATGTTGTTTATATCTTCATATTGTTTAAGAATTTAGTTCTTCTAATTAAAGAGTTAATTTGTTGATTTAAAGACACCTGGTTTGGTTAGCCTCATTCGGGAGTTAATCGATGGTACAATTTGACTGGGTCATTCTTTAATTTGGAAAGTTTTAAATGATATGTTAGGCGATCTGTGGAGAGATGGGATTGAATTATCAGTGCGTTTCTCCCGCCACAATCAGGGTCGTATATTTTGATTGGGGGCTTTGACTGGAGCGGTCAGTCGTAACACTATGATACGGGAAGAGCTGAGCCCCAGGGGACTTGGTAGAAATCCAATGCCAGTGGCGCTTAAGGTTACCATGGCACTGAACTTTGACACCTCTGGATTATTCCAGGGAGCCAATGAAGACATGTGGGATCTGAGAGTCAACGGCCCATCATGCATCATGAGGTCACCAATGCCCTTTTCAGTAGGGTCAGTGACTATGTGCACTTCTGCGCAGATCCCAACTCTCAAGCTGAGAGGTCTGTTGGGTTTGGGGCCATCACTGGATTTTCCCAGGTGCAGGGTGTCATCGACTACATGCATGTGGCCATCAAGGCTCCTGCACACCAGGCAACGGCCTTCATTAACAGGAAGTGCTTCCCACTCCTTCGACGTGCAACTTGTTCTCAACCATCATAAATGGATCCTGCAGGTCTGTGCACAAGAAGTTGCCAAGATGCCTACATTTTAAGATAACCCCAGTGCAGAGCTTTTCAGGCCTCCCACGTGCCTTCAGGAACAGATCCTTGGAGACCAGGGCTACACACTGAGGACATGGCTTCTGATACTTCTGAGGAACCCTCGCACAGAGGTGGAGGAGAGGTACAACACCTGCCACGTGACAATGCGAGTGGCCATCGAGCAGGCCATTGGTCTGCTCAACATGAGATTCCGGTACCTCGATCGGTCCTTCAGTATACCCAGGCAAGGGTCTCACATATTGTGATGGTCTGCTGTGCAATGCACAACCTGGCACTACAAAGGGGAGAGGCAATGAACAATGAGGAATGCGAAGAACATGATGCCTACTCGGACAATGAGAATGAGGAGGAGAAAGCTGACCAAGCATCATCACATGACACCAGGAAAGATGCCATGAGATAAGTGCAAGGGAGGCTCGCGATGCCCTTATACATTCATGTTTTCTTTGTTCCTTACTGCCAGTTCTAGGTTGACCAAGACAGACTTACATTTACGCAGCCCTGTTGTCACCATCCTTCCTTTAGGAAGCATTTGCTCAGAGCCCAGCTGCACAGGGTTCAGCTGACAAGGCTCCAGATTTGACCCCTCACAGCAGGATCCCTGACCTCAAAAGGGGCAGGGTTGAAATGAAGCACCAAAGGCCATAAGTACGAGGAAAGAGAGCTTGTGCAATAGAAGCATATCTTTATTATACCTGACAATAAACACTACCCTTTCTATTTACATTAGACATTCACCCATGAATCCCCTGTGCTCTTCTTTATTCTTTTGCACATGCTCCTATGTGGTGCTCCTGCTGCACTGGCAGTTGAAGTGGAGGCAGGCTGATCTTCAAGCCCTTTAGCTAAGGATGACCTTGGCAGTCGTCCTCTGGATGCCTTTGGCCTGGAGGGCCCTGTGCACAGAAGCAGTACCACGCTCTGTCAGCAGGGATGGAGGAGGATCTGGCAGAAAGGCTAAGGAATTGCTGCCTGCACCAGGAGCAACAAGAGGTGCCCCCAGCTGTGGGAGGCAGCTGCTCCTCCTTTGTAAGGCAGGCTTGTGCTTCCCTGCTGACCTGAGGGTAGAGGACCTGGTGATGACTCCAAGTGCCTTATCCCCCTCTCGCCTATCCACTGCTGCCTTGAGCTCTTGGTCAAGACAAAAGGTATCCAGGTATGCACGACTCTCCTGCAGACACCGAGTTTTCTACTGGATGCGGCTCTCCAGGAGAGCCGCCAATCTCTCGATGGAGAACACCACTCGTGCACCAGTCAGATACAGTGCAGCACTCAAGGCCTGGATGTACTCCTCCATTGTCCGCGCTTGGACATGCAAAGCCTCTGACATCTCTGCCAGATGTTGCCTGAACTCTCAATGCGGCTTTCCAGTGATACTGCCAACACCAGAAGCATGCCACGAGCCTGGAGCTCAGCATGGGCCTGGTCTCCCAGAGTCCTCCAACTATCAATGGCCTGGACTGTCACAGCTCAAGTATATCAGTGTTGTGTCCACCAGGTTGTGTGATTGAATTTAACCTCGAGCGCACACCCAGAGGCGAGTGTATCTGTGTTGGCGGTGGGTGCAAGGGTATGAGGTGACAGTGTATGCGCTAAGGCTCCCTCCTCCAAGGCGGCAAGTTCTCCCACAGTCTCTGTGGCTCTTCACTGTCGTTCTGTGTGACCTGCATGAGAGAATAGAGACATTGAAGGGTCAAAGGCCTCCCCTCCTGACATTGCAAAGACCCCTTCATTGAGATCCCTGTAGGCATTGGATGCTTCATGAGCAGCATGGCTCCATCGCTACTGATGCACACTTGTGCCCCATAGCGACCTTACTCATTGTCTTGGGAAGGTGCCACTGTCCCACCGTCCACACTACCTACTGGCCATATTGCGGCCATGCCAGCTCCATGGTTTCCTCCTCCATCGAGCTCAGGACATGGATATTTGGCAGTCCACTGCCAGTCTTGGCGCATTCTCTGCAATTGTGTGCTATCTTCTCCTGCAGACACAAAGATGAATGTTGTTCTCCCAGCAGGGTCAAGGCCAAGAAATATGCTGGTGGTAGGCCAGTGGTTACTGATGGAGGCACATGGATGCCACCAGCTTGCAGCCCCTTTCTAGGGACTTCATGAGGGTCTCCAAGGACAAAAGGCCGCCTTTGTGCCATTTCACCATGCCTCTGGCAGCTTGTCTATGCCCTGACTCTTCACCCATGTCTGGGTGGGCATTCCCTCCTCCAAGAGATCAAGGGTTTATGAGATACTCACTTTCACTGCCTGAATGAGGTCATTGAGCTTTTTACAGCATTGGATCCATGTCCTTGGGGTGATCCAACAGCTGCTGACCTCCTCTATCTGCAGTCAGGCTTGCTTGGTCAGGTGCCCAGCTCTCTTCCTCCCATCACTTGGGAAGACGACAACCTGCTTTTCCCTGGCAGCTGGTAAGAGAACCTGGAGGGGGGGCATCAATAAAACGTGGGGCCACCTGGGGTCTTCCTTCTGCCATCGCTCTGCAGCCTTTCTCCCCTGCCTGGATGGGTGCAACTCCAACAACACAAGAAGCTCAATACCATCCAGGACAATGCAGCCCGCTTGATTGGCACCCCATCCACAAATATTCACTCCCTCCACCACTGACGCACAGCAGCAGCAGTGTGCACCATCTACAAGATGCACTGTGGCAATGCACCAAGGCTCCTTCGACAGCATCTTCCAAACGCGTGACCTCTACCAACTAGAAGGATGAGGGCAACAGGTGCAAAGGAACACCACCACCTGTTCCCCTCCGAGCCACACACCATCCTGAAGGAACTCTTTCACCGTTCCTTCACTGTTGCTGGGTCAAAATCCTGTAACTCCCTTCCCAACAGCACTGTGGGTGAACCTGTCCCACATGGACTGCAGCGGTTCAAAAAGGCAGCTCACCACCACCTTCTCAAGGGCAATTAGGGATGGGCAATAAATGCTGGCCTAGCTAGCGATGCCCACATTGCATGAAAGAATAAAAAAAAAGAAATCCTTACACTATGCAATGAAACATTGAATGCAGGGCTGGTAGCCCTTTAAATATGGTACCAACATCTGCCTCAACATCAGCTGACGCTGGCGTCTCTGCATCCACCACTGTTGCACAGCTCCCATGCCTCTTGTAACTTAACGGTCTGCTGCCACTTGATCGCGTGCAGCTGACCATTCAGGTCCCTGATGGAAGCCGCACCCACTTCCTGTTCCAGCGTCGGGACCTGTGGCTTCAACATAAGATTTAGCCGTGGTAAGTATTTATCATGTAAACATTCCAGATAACAATGCATTAATTTTATTATATTTTCCCATTTTCATGTTTATGACGACCTGATTAAAAAGATTGAAGTTGTATCTTTATTTTGTAAAAAAGCAACATAACTAAAAGTTAAGCTAAGAGCTGACCAGCCAGCTCTGAAAGATGAGATTCATTTCTCCATTCATTTATGTTATAGTACATGTTTTTTTTCTCATTTATCCAAGATTTGAGCAACTAATACTGATTAAGTGTGACAATTGTCCTTCTCAGTGATGGTGGTCATCTTTCAAAATTCTAGAGACTCTGGAATGGTCCCTGCAGATTGGACGGTGGCAATTGTAACCCACTATTTAAGAAAGGAAGGAGAGAGAAAACAGGGAACAACAGACCTGTCAGCCTAACATGCCGTAGGGAAAATGCTGGAATCTTTAACAAAAGATGTGACAACAGGACACTTAGAAAATAATGCTCGGATCTGGCAGAGCCAACATGGATTTATGAAAGGAAATCATGTTTAACAAACTGGTTTTAGTTTTTTGAGGATGTATCTAGCAGGACAGATATGGGAACCAGTGGATTTGATATATTTAGATTTTCAGAAAGCTTTTGATAAGGTCCCACACAAGAGGTTAATTAACAAAATTAGAGCACATCAGAATGGGCGGGGGGGGGGGGGGTGCTGGTGTTGCTGCTGGTGAGGGAATATACTGGCACAGATTTAGAACTGGTCAATGGACAGAAAACAGAGCAGGAATAAATGCGTCATTTTCAGATTGGTAGGCTGTGACTGGTGGGGCACTGCAAGGATTAGTGCTTGGGCCCCAGCTTCTTTTGGGCCTCCTTATCTCGAGAGACAATGGATACGCGCCTGGAGGTGGTCAGTGGTTTGTGAAGCAGCGCCTGGAGTGGCTATAAAGGCCAATTCTGGAGTGACAGGCTCTTCCACAGGTGCTGCAGAGAAATTTGTTTGTTGGGGCTGTTGCACAGTTGGCTCTCCCCTTGCGCCTCTGTCTTTTTTCCTGCCAACTACTAAGTCTCTTCGACTCGCCACAATTTAGCCCTGTCTTTATGGCTGCCCGCCAGCTCTGGCGAATGCTGGCAACTGACTCCCACGACTTGTGATCAATGTCACACGATTTCATGTCGCGTTTGCAGACGTCTTTATAACGGAGACATGGACGGCCGGTGGGTCTGATACCAGTGGCGAGCTCGCTGTACAATGTGTCTTTGGGGATCCTGCCATCTTCCATGCGGCTCACATGGCCAAGCCATCTCAAGCGCCGCTGACTCAGTAGTGTGTATAAGCTGGGGATGTTGGCCGCTTCAAGGACTTCTGTGTTGGAGATATAGTCCTGCCACCTGATGCCAAGTATTCTCCGAAGGCAGCGAAGATGGAATGAATTGAGACGTCGCTCTTGGCTGGCATACGTTGTCCAGGCCTCGCTGCCGTAGAGCAAGGTACTGAGGACACCGGCTTGATACACGCGGACTTTTGTGTTCCGTGTCAGTGCGCCATTTTCCCACACTCTCTTGGCCAGTCTGGACATAGCAGTGGAAGCCTTACCCATGCGCTTGTTGATTTCTGCATCTAGAGACAGGTTACTGGTGATAGTTGAGCCTAGGTAGGTGAACTCTTGAACCACTTCCAGAGCGTGGTCGCCAATATTGATGGATGGAGCATTTCTGACATCCTGCCCCATGATGTTCGTTTTCTTGAGGCTGATGGTTAGGCCAAATTCATTGCAGGCAGACGCAAACCTGTCGATGAGACTCTGCAGGCATTCTTCAGTGTGAGATGTTAAAGCAGCATCGTCAGCAAAGAGGAGTTCTCTGATGAGGACTTTCCGTACTTTGGACTTCGCTCTTAGACGGGCAAGGTTGAACAACCTGCCCCCTGATCTTGTGTGGAGGAAAATTCCTTCTTCAGAGGATTTGAACGCATGTGAAAGCAGCAGGGAGAAGAAAATCCCAAAAAGTGTGGGTGCGAGAACACAGCCCTGTTTCACTCCACTCAGGATAGGAAAGGGCTCTGATGAGGAGCCACCATGTTGAATTGTGCCTTTCATATTGTCATGGAATGAGGTGATGATACTTAGTAGCTTTGGTGGACATCCGATCTTTTCTAGTAGTCTGAAGAGACCACGTCTGCTGACGAGGTCAAAGGCTTTGGTGAGATCAATGAAAGCAATGTAGAGGGGCATCTGTTGTTCACGGCATTTCTCCTGTATCTGACGAAGGGAGAACAGCATGTTCATATTCACTATCTATATCAATGATTTGGATGCGGGAATTAAATGTAATATTTGCAAGTTTGCAGATGACACAAAACTAGGTGGAAGTGAGAGTTATGAGGAGCGTGCAAAGATGCTTCAAGAGGATTTGCAGAAGTGAGTGGGCAAAAATTTGGCAGATGGAATACAATGTGGAGAAATGAGAGGTTATCCACTTTGGTAAGAAAAGCAGAAATACGGAATATTTCTTAAATGGAGACACACTGGGAAGTGTTGAACTTCAAAGGGACTTGGGTGTCCTTGTTCATGAGTCCATACGACCATACAAATTAGGAGCAGAAGGCGGCCATTCAGCCTGTTGAGCCTGCTCCGCCATTTAAGATGATGGCTAATCGGTTTGTGTCTCGAATTCCACACTCCCATCTATCCCTGATAATCTTTGATTCCCATGCCTAACAAGAATCTATCTACCTCCACCACCTTCTGAGGCAGAGAATTCCAAAGTGGCACAACTCTCAGAAAAAATGTCTCCTCGTCTCTATCCTAAAAGGGCAACCCCTGATTTTCAAACAGTGCCCCCTAGTTCTGGACTCACCCACAAGAGGAAACATCCCCTCCACATTCACCCCGTCAAGACTGTTCAGGATCTTACATACTTCAATCAAGTCTCCCCTCACTCTTCTAAACTTCAGTGAAACCAAGCCCAGTCTGTCCAACCTTTCCTCATAAAACAACCCGCTCATTCCAGGTATCAATCTACTAAACCTCGTCTGAACCTCCTCCAACGCATTTAGATCCTTCCTTAAATAAGGAGACCAAAACTGCACACAGTATTCGAGATGTGGTCTCACCAATGCCTTATATAACTGAAGCATAACATCCTTTCTTTTATTTTCAATTCCTCTCATAATAAAAGGATAGCATTCCATTAGCCTTCTTTATTACTTGCTGTACCTGCATACTAACCTTTTGTGACTCATGCACCAGAACACCTAGATCCCTCTGCACCTCGGAAATCTGCAGTCATTCTCAGTTTAAGTAATACTCTGCTTTTTTATTCTTCCTGCCAAAGTGAACAACTTCACCTTTTCCCACATTATACTCCATCTGCCAGATTTTTGCCCAGTCAACTTAACTATATCGGTCAGCAACCTCCTTATGTCCTCTTCACAACATACTTTCCTAGCTATCTTTGAGCCATCTGCAAATTTAGCTACCATGCCATCGCTCCCCTCATCTAAATCATTGATATTAATTGTAAAAACTTGAGGCCCCAGCATAGACCCCTGCGAGACTCCACTCGTCACATCCTGCCAATCAGAAAAGGGCCCATTTATGCATACTCTGTTTTCTGCCAGCCAGCCAGCCAATCTTCTATCCATGCTAATATGTTAACCCTACACCATGAGCTCCTACTTTGCGCAATAACCTTTTATGTGGCACCTTATCAAATGCCTTCTGGAAATCCAAGTACAGTACGTCAATGTGCTCTCCCATATCCATAGTGCATGTTACTTCTTCAAAGAACTCCAATAAGTTGGTTAAACATGATTTCCCTTTCACAAAATCATGCTGACTATTCCGGATTACCAAGAGTTTTTCTAAGTGCCCAGCGATAGCCTCCTTAATGTTCGATTCTACCACCTTCCCCACGACAGCCGTCAAGCTAACTGGCCTATAGTTACCTGTTTTCTGCCTCCCCCCCACAACTTCTTGAATAGAGGGGTTATATTTGCTACTTTCCAGTCTGATGGAACCTTTCCGGAATCTAGCAAATTTCGAAAAATTAACACCAACGTTTCCACTACCTCATTAGCCACCTCTTTCAAGACCCTAGGTCTGCAGCTCCATGAGTTTGGTCTGTACCGCTTCCCTGGCGATTGTAATTTCACCAAGCTCCTCTCTTCCTTCCACCTCCTGATATATACCTATTACTGGAATGTTTTTATTATCCTCTATAGCGAAGACAGAAGCAAAATGTTCGTTCATTTCTTCCGCCATTTCCTTTTTACCTACTATTAACTTCCCATTCTCACTCTCTACAGGACCAACACTCACTTTAGAATTAGAATTAGAATTAGATTTACTTACTCTTTTCTTTTTAAATACCTGTAGAAACTCTTGCTATCCCTTGTTACATTTCTAGCTAGCTTCCTCTTGTACTCTAATTTCTTTCTCCTGATTAACCTTTTGGTCATTCTCTGCCGTTCTTGAGATTCTGACCAATCATCAGACCGGCCACTCACCTTTGCACAATTACATGCTTTTTCCTTGAATTTGATGCTTTGCTTAACTTCTTTAGTTAACCACCAATTGTGGGTCCTCCCCTTAGATTTTTTCTTTATAGTAGGGATATACTTCGTCTGAGTTATCTGAAATATGACTGAAAGCCAACACGCAGGTACAGCAAACAATTAAGGCAAATGGTATGTTGGCCTTTATGTGGACCATAATAAAGTTAGATTTAGCATTATTATGGAAAAGGACAAAGATAGAACAGGAGTAAAATTTCTAAATTGGGGAAGGCAAATTTTACGAAGCTGAGGGGGGGATCTGGCGAAAGTGGACTGCATACAGCTAATTGAAGGAAAAGCAGGGGCAGACCAGTGGGAGGCATTCAAAAGCGAGATTCTACAGTGTAGACATGTCCCAACAAAGAAAAAACCTAGAGCCCCAGATTCTCTAGAAGCATACAGGGCGAGATAAAGCATAAAAAGAAAGCTTATGAAAGTCACAAAAAACTTGATACTCTAGAAAGCCTGGAGATGTATAGAAAGTGCAGGGGTGAAGTAAAAAAGGAAATTAGGAAAGCAAAGAGAGGGCATGAAAAAATATTGGCAAATAAAATCAAGGAAAACCCAAGGATGTTTTATCAGTACATTAAGAGCAAGGGGATAGCTAAGGAAAAGGTAGCGCCCAGAGATGTACAAGATAACTTATGCATGGATGCAGAAGATGTGGGCAGGGTTCTTAATGAGGACTTTGTCTCTGTCTTCACAAAGGAGAGGGATGATGCAGACATTGTATTTAAAGAGTGTGAAATATTAGATACGATAAGCATAATGGGGGGGGGGGGGGGGGGGGGGAAGTACTAGAGGGTCTGACATCCTTGAAAGTGGATAAATCACCAAGGGGCCGGATGGATTGTATGGCTGTTAAAAGAAGCCAGGGAGGAAATAGTGGATGCTCTGAGGATCATTTTCAAATCCTCACTAGCTACAGGCGAGGTACCAGAGGATTGGAGGTCTGCGAACAACGTACCATGATTTAAAAAGGATGCAAGGCATAGACCAAATAATTATAGGCCTGTTAGTCTGACCTAGGTGGTGAGCAAATTATTTAGAATCAATTCTGAGAGATAGGATAAACTGTCGCTTGGAAAGGCACGGATTAATCAGGGATAGTCAGCATGGATTTGTTACGGGAAGGTTGTGTCTTACCAACCTAATTGAATTTTTGAGGAAGTAACAAGTTGGATTGATGAGGGTAGTTCAGTGGATATGGTCTACATGGATTTTAGTAAGGCATTTGACAAGGTTCCACATGGCAGACTGGTCAGAAAAGTAAAAGCCCATGGGATACAGGGGAATGTGGCAAGTTGGATCCAAAATTGGCAGCAACAGAAAACAAAGTGTAATGGTCAACGTACATATTTACAAATGGAAAGCAGTTTCCAGTGGCGTTCTACAGGGCTCAGTGTTGGGTCCCTTGCTATTTGTGGTATATATTAATGATTTGGACTTAAATGCAGGAGGCATGATTGGGAAATTTACAGATGACACAAAAATTGGCCATGTAGAGGATAGTGAAGAGGGTAGCTGTACGCTCCAGAATCAAATGAATGGTTTGGTAGAGTGGGCAGAAAAATGGCAAATGGAATTCAACCCAGAGAATTAAGAGGCAATGCATTTGGGGAGGGCAAACAAAGCAAGGGAATACACAATAAACAGGAGGATATTGAGAGGGGTAGAGGAAGTGAGAGACCTTGGAGTGCATGTCCACAAGTCCTTGAAGGTGGCAGGACAGGTAGATAAAGTGGTGAAGGTGGAATCTGGAATGCTTTCTTTTATTGGCCGAGGTACAGAATACAAAAGCAGGGATGTAATGCTGGAACTGTATAAAACGCTGGTTAGGCCACAGCTGGAATAGTGCGTTCTGCTCACTGCATTATAGGAAGGACATAATTGCTCTGGAGAGAGTACAAAGGAGGAGATTTACAAGAATGTTGCCAAGGCCTGAAAGTTGCAGCTATGGAGGAAAGATTGGATTGGCTAGGGTTGTTTTCCTCAGAACAGAGGAGGCTGCAGGGGTGACTTCATTGAGGTGTACAAAATTATGAGGGGCCTAAATAGAGTAGACAGAACGACCGGTTTCCCCTAGCAGAGAGGTCAATTACCAGGGGCACAGATTTAAGGTGATTGATAGAAGAATTAGAGGGGACATGAGGAAAAACCTTTTCACCCAGAGGGTGGTGGGTGTCTGATATTCGCTGTCCAGATCGGTGGTGCAGGCAGAAACTCTCAACTCTTTTAAAAGGTACCTGGATATGCACCTGAAGTGCTGTAACCTGCAAGGCTATGGACCAGGTGCTGGAAGGGGGGGATGAGAATGGGTGGCTAGTTTTTTCAGCCGATGCAACACGATAGGCTGAATGGTCTATTTCGGTGCTGTAATTTTTCCATGGTTCTATGGTTATTACAAGAGGATTTGAGTAAAGACGTCTTACTGCAATTATATAGAGCCTTCTCGAGACTGCACCTGGAGTATTGTGTGCAGTTTTGGTCTTCTAACTGAAGGAAAAAAAGATATACTTTCCACAGAGGGAGTACAACAAAGGTTCACCAACCTAATTCCTATGATGGAGGGATTGTCCTATGAGCAAAGATTAAATAGACTGGAACTTTATTCCCCGAGTTTAGAAGAATGAGAGGTGATCTCATTCAAACATACAAAATTCTCAAAAGGGCTCGAAAGGGTAGATACAGGATGGAAGTTTCCCCTGGCTGGGGCGTCTAGAACCAGGGGACACAGTCGCAGAATAAGGGGCAGACCATTTAGGATTGAAATGAGGAGGAATTTCTTCCCTCAGAGGGTGGTGAATCTTTGGAATTCTCTGCTCCAGAGGACTGTGGAGGCTTGGTCATTGAGTATGTTCAAGACTGAGATCGATAGATTTCGACGTAATAAAAACATCAAGGGTTATGGGGATAGCGCAGGAAAATGATGTTAAAGTAAAAGATCAGCCATGGTCTCACTGAATGGGGGAGTGGGCTCGAAGGGCTGAATGGCCTACTCCTGCTCCTATTTCTTATGTTATGTTCTCAGAAGGTGGTCTGAGCATCAAAGCAATTCAGTTACTTTGCCATACTGCAAGATCGTGATTGGCTCGAGTCCGATTCTCAATCCTTGCCACAAATGAAGACAACACAAGTCACAGGATCAGATGATGAAGCCCGCATTGTATTAACTCTCTGGACCCATTGCATTATCTTTTCATTTTAACCTCTTTGACAAAGATGCAGTGAAAACCTCCAGTGTAGCCTGTTAACTACATCTTCCCAGCTTGCAGCATCAATACTGAAAGTTTTCAAGCCCCATTATGTCTTTGAATTGAGCCTAGGTTGGCCCAGCGGCATTGAACCATCTGCAAGTTCTCCAGACAGAAGATCCTTTGAAATATGCCTATCTTCCATCTGATACAGATAATAAAGCCACTGGAGAATCTTCCTCAAGGAGCTTGGTCTTCCTGACATTTCAACACACAACAATTTGCAATTTTGTAGCACCTTCAAGGTACGAAACATCCCAAAGTGCTTCACAGGAGTGTACGCAAAAAAGAAACTGACAATGGACCAACAAAGGAGATATTTGGGGGGGTTGGGGGGGTAACTAAAAGTACTAGTAGAGGTAGATATTAAGGGTGGTCGTTCAAGGAAGAGCGAGCTGATGAGGCAGAATGGTTTAGGGAGGGAATTCCAGAGCTTAGGGCTGAAAAGACACTGTTGTCAATGATGGGGTGATGGGAGTGGGGTTGCATGAGGCCAGAGTTAGAGGAACGCAGAGTTCTTCAGCTCAGGCTGGAGAGGCCACAGAGAGGTGAGGTCGTGAAGGTTTCTGACCACAATGATGATCATTTTTAATTTGAGGCAATGGTGGACCAGGAACCAAGCTGGTCAGAGAGCACAGGGGTGATGGCTGAGTGAGACTTGGCGTGGGCTAAGATAATGGACAACAGAATTTTGGATGAATATGGCAAAGGTAGCAGATGTGCAACAAGATTAGCCTTCTCTCATGCCTGTTTCTAAGTGGTCCAGATCTCGCCATCGTACAATACAGTACACAGTTGAATGCTTGGTAGATCTGTATCTTGCTGTTCAATGTTAATTTCCTGTTATTCCACACAAGCTTAGTTAATTGGCTGAACGTGGTTGCTGCTTTTCTGATGTGAGTATTCAACTCGTCATCTAGAGATAAGTTGCCCAATACAGTTGACCCTAAGTTGAACTTGTGTACAACTTCCAGCATAGTGTTAGCTATTGAAACTTCTGGTGTAGTCAACACACATTTATGGTCTTCTTTAGACTGATGATCAATACAAATTCATTACAAGCTAGTGAGAAGCTACTGTATAGGTGTTTAAGCTCTCCTTTACCATATTCCTGAGCACTGAATTGTCTGCAAAAAGTTCACTTACCATCAGGTGTTAGATATTTTTTGCTCTTCGGTGCGCAATATTGAAGAGTTGACTTCTGATCTTGTATTAAAGAATACACTTTTAGCACTAGATGTGAACATGTAATGCATAAGGAAGCAGAGAAAAGAATCTACTGAAGAGTGGTGATGCCCCTGCGGATTTCAAAACATGTCGAGGTTTATTATTGTACAGGATTGTAGCCTTCATGCCACCATGGGAAGACTGTGGAGCAACAACTCTCTCCAGTAATTGGAAAAACCCTTTCTGCTGACAAGGTCAAAAGCATTGTTAAAAGTCATGTAAAGGTGTCTTCCCTGCTTCTGACACTTATCATTGCTAAAGTAATTGCTAGATTAAGATCACCTTCCACTCTGATACTTTCCCAATTGATCCTGCACAATGTCTGGTGGTGATCTCCTGATGTCAATGTCACCTTTCTATGAGTCCAATCCTCAAAAACGTGACGAGAGACTTTTTAACTACTCAAATAGGCATATTCGCTGTCTTTGGAACTTTTCATTCATAACTGTGGTAATAAGCAGAAAATTCTGCTACCTGCATTCTGTGTAGGATTTGTCTCAGAATATGGGACCTAATTATTCCCTTTACTCAAATGACCAGGTGTAGCAGAAATTCCGCAAGAATAGCCTCTTCACCCGATAATGTCTGTTTAATAATTTCATAGTATTTAATACTAAAACTGTGGCCAAAATTGACAATATTCAGATATTGCAATGACTAATTTTGAAATTCAATAAAAGCTATCAAAATGGCGTGTGGCATAACTTATAAATTGCTTTAAGCAGATATTCATTATTTTTCTTTGGCCTCCTTGTCTCGAGAGACAATGGGTAAACGCCTGGAGGTGGTCAGTGGTTTGTGGAGCAGCGCCTGGAGAGGCTATAAAGGCCAATTCTAGAGTGACAGGCTCTTCCACAGGTGCTGCAGAAAAAATTGTTTGTTGGGGCTGTTACACAGTTGGCTCTCCCCTTGTGCTTCTGTCTTTTTTCCTGCCAACTGCTGAGTCTCTTCGACTCGCCACACTTTAGCCCCGCCTTTATGGCTGCCCGCCAGCTCTGGCGATCGCTGGCAACTGACTCCCACGACTTGTGATCAATGTCACAGGACTTCATGTCGCGTTTGCAGACGTCTTTAAAGCGGAGACATGGACGGCCGATGGGTCTGATACCAGTGGCAAGCTCGCTGTACAATGTGTCTTTGGGGATCCTGCCATCTTCCATGCGGCTCACATGGCCAAGCTATCTCAAGCGCCGCTGACTCAGTAATGTGTATAAGCTGGGAATATTGGCCGCCTCGAGGACTTCTGTGTTGGAGATACGGTCCTGCCACCTGATGCCAAGTATTCTCCGGAGGCAGCGAAGATGGAATGAATTGAGACGTCGCTCTTGGCTGACATACGTTGTCCAGGCCTCGCTGCCATAGAGCAAGGTACTGAGGACACAGGCTTGATACACTCGGACTTTTGTGATATATGAACAAGTGGTATAATAGGGAAATACTGAAGGTAGAAGCCTTGCCGATTGGAAGGATGAGGAGTTTAAAGCTCACCTCAGGGTCAAACAGGATGCTAAGATTGCCAGCTGTCTGGGCCAGACTGAGTGAATGACTGGGGATGCCACACAATGCATGTTTGGTATTAGTATTCTTACTTCATAAATTAGTCATTTATTACATTGCCTCCTGACTTCATGTTTGAGTTCATATAGGTCCTTTTCAGTTTTAATTTCTTCTCAGATTCCATTATTGCTGTTATGGTAGTTTAACAATTTTTGGGATCACACTTTGTCCCTGTTCCTTCCCAGTTTTCTCCAATCACCCTCAATCTCTTTTTAGACCTGCTTTTACATACTCTTGTATTAGCCTTTGTCCCAACAAGCTTTGTAATCCTCAGCCCCTCCCTATAATTGCCCCTTTCCTTTGCCTGTTGATCCATTATAGTATTTTCAACTTTGGTGTTGCTGTACTTATCCTTTATGTCCCATGGAATGTTTTTGAATGACGTGCACTTACTTTTAATATATTTATTCTTCAGTTGTATTTGCTCTGCATTACGAAGCTCAGCCCTTTACCTTTTTAGTTTGCCTGCCTTTGGTTCAATACTTGGGTTTGACTATACACTTGTGCAACTTTCCAAGTCATGGAGGGAATTTTATTTGGGGGTGTCGACGTCGGAAGAAACCAATAGAGATCTTCACGCCGCCTCTTTTCCAGAAGGCCCGTCGAATTTAATGCCAATCAGGGCCTTCCACAGGATTTAGGACCCCGTCGCCGGAAGTCCTGACCTTGGAGAGCTACCGGCCAGAGGCTGGCAACTGCAGCGCCACCACTGAGGTGACAGCTGCTGTTGTAGCTACATCGACCAGAGGCTGAGGAGCATCACGAGAGTCAGGCCTCATGTAGGTCATGGTGGAAGGGATCATGGGAGGAGGGTGGGGTCGGCAGTAAGGGTAGAGGAGGGGCGACCTTCAGTTGCCCTCCTCTTCCTGATAGTGTTTGAACGAGGGACCCGCTAAGTACCTTTGAATGAGGGACACCCCGCCTGCCATCTGCCCCGGAGCCGGGAAGCAACCTGTACTGTTTTTCCTACCGTGCTTCTCATGTAGCGACAGGGCCATCTGCCGCACGGGTGTTTGCGGCTGCAGCAAGATGAGGCCCTTAATTGGTGGTTAATTACCCAGTTAAGGGCCTCAATTGGTGGCAGGGCGGGTAGGTCCTTTACAGGCCTTCCTGCCCCGGACTAAATTTCTGCGGAGACAGGATGGTGATAGCAAACCTCCAAACCTGCTGCGGAGGGGGGAATTAAATTCCCCCCATACTGCGTATTGTGCTATGGCTGCAAGCACTTAGTGAATGAGGAATAGAGGAACTCAAATGGTGCCCGAGTCACTTAAAAGGAAAAGTGTTGAGGAAAGCTCTGCCCCATGGGCTCCCTAGTGTACAAGGTTATGAAGCAATCCTTTACTCTTTGAAAAACTCAGCTTTCCATCCACTCTGGCATTTCCAGTTTATACTAGGCTAGTTTTAGGTTGATACTCACTTTCTTTCCTCATTCATCTATTACCACATATTCCATACAGAAATGGGGGCTGTTACAGGGCTTTGTCAGTACTGAGGAAATACAGGGACAAGATAAAAGGGTTTGGTAACAGCAGAAGCTTAAAGTAAACAATGATTAGTTTTGAATACAGAGCATAAACAAAATCAAGCTCAGATGTTGTAAACTATCTGTCTTAGTCTCTCTAATCAATGCTCTGATACAAGGTTTAAACAGTATTGAGACACATGTTTTACTCATTAAGCTTTAATTCATCCTCCAGCATGTTTTCAAATCATTTGGAAACAAAACTGATGGTGTTATACCCAAAACATAATGCAAGAAATAGCAGCAGGAGTAGGCCATACAGCCAAAGATCAGCCATGATCGTATTGAATGGTGGAAAATCTCAAAGGGCCATATGGTCTACTCATGCTCCTATTTCTTGTGTTCGAGCCTGCTCCACCATTCAACAAGATATCTTAGCCTCAACTACATTTTCCCACCTGCTCTCCATAACCCTAGACTCCCCTATAGTTCAAAAAAAGTCTCTATCTTAGCCTTGAATATATTCAATGACTCAGCCTCCAGAATAGAGAATTCCAAAGATTCACAACCCTCAGAAGAAATTCCTCCTCATCTCTGTCTTCAATGGGAGACCCCTTATTCTGAAACTATGTCCCCTAGTTCTAAATTCCCCCACAAGGGGAAACATCGTCTCAACATTTACCCTGTCAACCCCCTGGATCTTATATGTTTCAATAAGATTGCCTCTCATTCTTCTAATCTCTAATGAGTATAGGCCCAACCTGCTCAACCTTTCCTCATAAAACCACCTCTTCACCCCAGGGATCAATCTAGTGAACCTTCGCTGAACTGCTTTCAATGCAAGTATATCCCCCCCTTAAATAAGGAGGCCAAAACTGTACACAGTACTCTACGTGTTGTCTCACCAATGCCCTGCACAGCTATAGCAAGACTTCCCTACTTGTATATTCCAGTTCCCTTGCAATAAAGGCCATTTTGCCTTCCTAATTACTTGCTGTACCTGCATGCAAACCTTTTGTGTTTTACCTATGAGGATACTCACATCCCTCTGTACTGCAGCATTCTACAGTCTCTTCGCATTTAAATAATGTTTTGCTTTTCTATTCTTCCTACCAAACTGGATAACCTTACATTTTCCCACACTATACTCCATCTGCCAAATTTTTGCCCTCTCGCTTAACCTATCTATATCCCTTTACAGACTCTATGGGCAGAATTTTCCCAGGGCATCAGGAGCCTGACATCAGGAACAAATGAAGGCCCAGAGCCTGCACTTGCCAGCAGCGAGACTGGCTCAGCAATATTTCCGGAGACGGCTTCCTAATTGGATGGTGCATGGAGGCGGCCAACTGGGCCAGCAGCTCCAGAGCCTCGGCAGCACAACCAAGGGAGGTGGGCGCTGCTGAGGTAGGTGGAGACCTTGAGGGCGCCTCAACATGGAGGTGACCTCAAAAAAGGTGTAAAATTAAAATAATAAATTAGAGGGGAAGGCAGTCGGCCCATCAGATTGGAGGGGAAACCCCTCCTGTTGGATCTTTGGGGCTGCCTTTCATGCCAGCACCCTCCTCTTTGGGGAGTGGAACCTCTAGCCCAGACAGTCGCTCCGGACTGCTGCAGGAGCTGCCTCTGCATGCAGCGAGGGACCCCTCTACCACTGGCAAAATGCTGGTGATCCTGCAAAGTGGCCCCTAATTGGGACCTTAACTATGTAAATTGGCTGCGCAACTCAGTGTTGCAGGAAGCCAATCTGTGTTCATGCCCCAGGAGTATTCCCCAATGGCGGGAATGCATCGGGGAGCTGACCCATCGCACCACAGGAGCAGTGGCCACTGCTGGGACTGCACCAGCAGCAATGGAGGCGGCCCCGGAGCACAGGTAGGTGTGGGGCTTCACCGGGGACAATCGGCCAGGCAAGGTGGTGGGTGGGGGTGGAGGGGGCGGAGAGGGAAATGTGCTGCAGTGGGGGCAGCTTGTGCTGTGGGGGTGGGGGGCCTGATCAGGAGGCCCCCCCCTTCCCCCCCACCCTGCAAAGAGGCTGCTAGGTTTTACTGGGAGGCCTCCAGAGGTGATAGGCCGCCTGCCCGCCACCATTAATATAGCAGTGACAGGAAGCACTTAAGTGGCAGTTAATTGGCTACTTAAGGACCTTGACTGGCCTCGGGCAGGCGGGCTGTTTGTCACCGCCGCTGCCACTTGTAAAATTGCAGCAGGGGTGGGAAAGCAACAGGAATTGCACCCCACTCCCCTATCTCCCACTCAATTTTACATTCCTCCCCACCACCACCCCCTGCTCCCACAGGGGGCGTAAAGTTCCGACCTATGATTTCATTATTTTGTATTGTTGAGTTTTCCTGTATATTCCAAATGTTTCCTTGGTATATTTACACGCACTCAACCCAAGAATAACACAGGAGCTTACATCAGAGACTGATGGATGAACAAGTTTCTATCACTGCACAGCTAATTGAGAATAAATACAAAGTAAAACCTGGAATTAATAATTCACTAACATTGACTTTTAGGCGTCACTTGAAATTTCCGGGGGCTTTTCGAACAACTCTGAGTAACTGAAATTGAGAGGTATTAGAGACCTCAATGGTCCCAAGACAAGATGGCGTGTGAAAAGGAAAAATAGCTAGTTTCCTATCCAGTAACCATGCTGGGCCTGTACGTCTGTGCACACATCGGCTGAGGATGGAATCTGACTTGACTGTGATGTTTAGGGTAGCCTGCTGAAATTCATTTTTTGAATTGCTTTTTTGCGTGGGTAAGGTACCGAGACAACTAGTGCCACAGTGCTATGTCCCATTTTAAAATTCTCATCCTTGATTTCAAATCTGTCCATGGCCTCACCCCTCCCCGATCTCTTTAAATCTTCCAAGCCAACTACCCAGGCTTCCAATTCTGGCCTCTTGCACATCCAAGTTTCATTGCTCCACCAGTGGCAGCTGTGCCTTCAACTGCCAAAGCCCAAAGCTCTGGAATTCCCTCACAAAACCTCTCTACCCCTCCACAAATCTCTCCTCTTTTAACATACAAAATCCTATCTCTTTGACCAAGCTTTTGATTACCTGTTCTAATATCTCCTTTTCTGGCTCGGTGTCAAATTCTGCTTAATCCAAACGCTAATGTGAAGCACTTTTGGACATTTTACTACATTAGAGGTGCTATGTAAATGCAAGTTGCTATTATTGTTTTCCCATGGCCGAACGCCTTCCCTAGGAATGGGAGTAAATTGATCAGAAAAATAATTTCTACAACAAAAAAAACATTTGAAGCAAAAACACATTTTAGACTTCGTCGGTGCACTTCCATGTGCAGAATCTCTGGTTATTTGACAAACCATATGTTATGAAAATGCAGAGTTTATTTAATAGTAAAATGTCTATGAATCACCATCCAAGTTTATTAAGTGCTTTAAAAACCATTTAAGGATATCTCTCACACCATTTCATTTTAAGCTGATCATAGTTTAGTTGTCTTGGCCCATGTGATGGAGCCAGTCAACAAGGTATGACCAATGAAAGTTACTTTTTTTAAAAATTCATTTGGCTTGGGATATTTTTAAATGTACAATTAGGACATTCCTTGCTGAGTGACAAGTGATATTCCTCCTGGCTGGAATTATCAAACCCATCTTCTTTATTACTCTAGAGAATTCACTGCAAAAGTACAAAAACTCATTAAACTATGTTATCCTCAAAACACACTACACTGTGATTCAGCCCAACATGAATGTGTTAAAACAAGACAACAAACTATTCTCAGGTATAAATGATTCTAAAAATGTACCCTGTAGTAGAGGCAAAGTAACAGTCACAAAGAATAACTTTCCCACAAATTCCATGCATTCTCTGTAACGTGCATTATTCATGTTGGTCAACCATACTTATAAATCAGTTTATGCTTTTTACAACTTTGCAAACACTGCTGTAGCTCCCAAAAAGTATATGAATGAAAAAACTCTTCTCCAAATCATCTAACATCCCGTTTCAGCATTTTAAAAATGGATTTAATTTCTCACCAATATTTATAAACTTATACAGTGTACAATAGTTTGGAATGTGTAATGAGAAACACACCAGAAGGAAAATATCAGAAGGACTGCCTATTTCAGGTAGGACTATAAGCTCAATTCCATGGATTTTCCATAACTTGAGATCAAGTAAGGATGCATATTCAGGATTATTTTGGATTTAAGCCCTTAGAAACCTAAAATGTAGGTTTTCACAATTCAAAAGAGCAAAGGCAATATTCCCACTAGATTGCTTAGGGTACCAATGTAAACACAGTTTAGCGCTAGCAAATACAGATACATCGCTTTTCTCAAGCTAAATGAACATGGGTTTCTCACACATCTACCACTAAACTACCAAGAATGTTTTCAATATCTAAACTCTTGCAGTGCTTATTCTAAAATGTTGCTGGGTTGCCTCATTCATCAAGCACAATCCTCACTCCATTTATGTGGATGGGCTTTATGCTTGCTGAGGGTATCTGTTTTTATGATCTGCAACCTCCCCTCTGCACCTCTTCCATCCCCATGAGGTGTTAACCAGATAGAATCAAAAACTATGTGCATAGTGTCAAGACAAATAAAAGAGGAACTAATTCCTCAATTTTTGTATCTTTTATGACAATGGTAGTCTCTGACCAGATGGCCACCCATTTAGGGAGGTCGCAGAGCTAAATAAATCAACTGCAATTTAAAACCTAACTTACTGACAAGGAGACATGCAGTTGCATCTATGCCCCTTTGTAACATGGATCCCACATTGAGAGAGGCAAGAATCAAGGACTGGCATTACAGCTGTAATCCACTGTGTAGACTTGGAACATGAGGAAACCAATTTAGGTCAGGGTGGATAGGGAGCAGCTGTTCCCCTTAGTTGAAGGGTCAGTTACGAAGGATCACAAGTTTAAGGTGAGGGGCGGGAGGTTTAAGGGGGATTTGAGGAAGAACTTTTTTACCCAGAGGGTGGTGACGGTCTGGAACGCCCTGCCTGGGAGGGTGGTAGAGGCGGGTTGCCTCACATCCTTTACAAAGTACCTGGATGAGCACTTGGCACGTCATAACATTCAAGGCTATGGGCCAAGTGCTGGCAAATGGGATTCAGTAGACAGGCCAGGTGTCTTTAATGCATCGGTGCAGACTCGATGGGCCAAAGGGCCTCTTCTGCACTGTATTATTCTGTGATTCTGTGATAGGTCGCTTGCTGTCTGTCAAGTGACCTCAATCTCTGGGATACCAGATTTCAACCATTTTTTGAACAGTCTAGCATTGGGCAGGCAACAATGAATAACATCGCTGCCAAAAACCCATGGACGCACTTCCATCATGCCTGAATCCTAGCATCCCACTCCATGGAAGGAAAATTCACGCTACATAATCTTGAAGTGTTATAAATCTTAGTGAGACTACATTCAGGGTTATTTGAAATTGGCCTCACATAAGCAGTTGGCTCAATCGCAGATTATCTTTAGTTTATCAGTAAATTCAATCATGCTGCTTTTTTACACATCAGGTGGTTATGATCTGGAATGCACGGCCTGAAGGAGTGATGAAGGCAGATTCAATTGTGGCTTTCAAAAAGGAATTGGATAAGCACCTGAAGGGAAAAGATTTGCACAGCTATGGGGAAAAGAGCAAGGGAGTGGACTAGCTAAATTTCTTTTGCAGACAGCAGGCACAAGTTCGACTGGACAAATGGCCTCCTTCTGCCCTTAACCAATGACCCAATAATTTCTCCGGAAGATTTGAGGCCTATTGGCCTGTGCAGTAATGGGAGAAACACCAATAAGCCAGTCAAGGTGAAGATGCAACAAAGATAATGAAGTCTGACAAAAAGTGGTCACTGCAGGATTTTTCTGCCTGAAGCACAACCTTCTCTACTGCAAACACCGCTCTGTGCCTGATCATCAGATCCTGAACACCATATCAGACTGTACACACTGCTCTTAATGCTTCAAACCTTCCTGCCTGATTTTAATGAAATTGGCTACTCATATCTGATCCAGAGCAGACGCAACCCCATACTAATAAGATTCTCTCTTTGGCCTTTCTTTAAAAAAAAAGGAAATTCTACTACAATCAGTGATTTAAAAAAAAAAAAATCCTATTTATTTAAAAACTTGGCCCCGTTGTTCTCATTTTCAAAATTGCACTTGTTGTCCTGTTTTATCATAGCCCCTGTTGGGCTGCGTTTTAAAATGGCCCTCATTCTAGTTGTATTCCCTTTTCTCCCACAATTCAACTTGTTCTGCTTTTTGCAACAATGCTCCAGTTTTTTTTTTAAATACACAAATGGTCCCAGATCAGCGTTTTTTCTTCGTAGCCCCATTTGAGTTCCTTTATTAAGATAGTCTCACTTCTCATTTTCTTCGATAATCTCAGTTCTGCTAATTTGATTTTCAAGTGGTCAGTTCCAAATTATTTTTGAAGAAATTAGGCCTGTGAGCAATGCCACAGGAGACTGAAGAGTACACAAAAATATCACAATGCTGCAAACAGGTGGTTCTACATTACATCCCCTACCGCCGTATCATGCAAAGCCCCAAAATCTGTACCACATTGTTTGATGCAACACTAAATAACCTAAAAAAAATTTAAATACTAACAAAATTATAGCCCTGGAGGGGCTGATGACTGTAGCACATCTAAGTAATTTAAAGAATGAAGACAACTCAAACACAGGTAATCTATCATTTGAAGTCATTCACATCTGCTATATGCCACATTCCAAAGTGGCACAGATTTGAGAGAGAAGACCCCACATATGTTCCAATCCATTTAGTGACCCACATTCAGTACAATTCCAGAGTGACAGATACTCCCACAAATACCTTACCTCAGAGAGTTGCCTGCACTGAGGTCTGATTCAACAGGACAGAATATTCCATTAAAGGCAATAACTTGATAATTCAGAATGCCTGTGAGTTACAGATAAAGGCCCATTGTCAGTTGAGGCAATGGAATAAAACTGTAGAGGTAATTCATGACATTTGAATTAACTAAATTATAGCACTCATCTGGTGTCTGTATGACTGTCACTATTAGATCAGCCTATAATATTACCAGTCACGGAGTAAAACCAGAGATCAGCTCACACACAGATTTACACAACTTCAACGGATATACTCACTTACCACGAGCACCAATGACAGCAAGGATCACGTAGTGTATTTTGTTGATACTGTAAAGTGCTTCATTCATTTTCTGTGTGAAGTGATCGGTCCCTTCCTACTGTCAGCAATATCTCTGCATTGAGGTTATCTGGACCAAGCTGCAAGTTACTGATGTGCATTGCAGTTAAATCTGGAAAGGGTAATCTATTTGTCAATCACTATGTTAAAAATCTTATTGCTTGTCAATTCTTTTCCACTGTTGGGAGGATGTAATTAATAGAGCCCAAGTTTACATGGACAGCGTCCATTACAAATATGACCATAGTAACTCATAATGGGGAAAAAATAGCTAGAATATATAACTTTAAAATCAAGATCAAATTAAATCTCCCTTGTCCAATTAACCCCACCCTATGACTCTACTTCACCTGAAGACTACATGGTCTTGACCGTGGGAGATCAACTAGTGTTTCGTAAATGTGTGAGAATTGCTTCATATGGCAGGATTTTATATGCCATCAATACATGATTGAGGAGTACCCAAGAAACTGACATTTAATGGATGGAATGTTCCTAAGCTTCTTTCCTACAAGATAGTAGCACTACCAGATGTACTTGAACACCCATGTGTCTATCTGCTGCTTCGTTACCAGTTTTCCTCGGGTCCTTACATTATGGCAAGTCACCACTTGCTGTGACAGTCAATATTGCTTTGTGCAAAAGATACAACTTAGGCCTCTATGGCATCCCCATTCTAACTTGTGTGACAGTGTTTAAAACATTAGAGCTCGCCTCTGACCTCGAAGAAAGCTGCCCTTTTCCTGTGTGACTTTCTCTGACAGTAGCTTAAATCTGGTTCGAGGTCAAGGGGATTGCCAGCTGTGCAGCAGCAGTATAGTCTGCAAGCAGGGTAAGCAGCCAATCACATTGAAGCATTCCTATAGACAGCAAACCCGGAAGTTAAAAGCAGTTTATCCTTCACTCTTAATTTGATTTTTCAAATAGTGAAATAAATGATTGGATTTAGATACTAGCTAAAATGTCAATATAAACAAACTTCTAAAAAAAATTTTAAGTGGGAAATTTATCATAATGGAGAAAAATGGTGTCCACAAATATAAAACTAACTTTTCAGGACCAGGAAGAATTTTTCACATTAATTATAAAGTTGGTACGCTGTTAAAAACCTAGTTTATACCTCATTCAACGAGGTACAACTTTTCAACAGTTTTTACAGCAAGACTAACATTGTAAAAGTAGAAGTTCTCATCAATTCAGTAACAGCTTAGGGATTGCACTCTTTGGCGGCCTCAAAAGCGCATCCTCTGGAGGAACACAGAATCACAGACAACAACTTCTGGATTTCCACATTATTCTGTGCATATGTGAACTCCCAAAAGTTGCGTAAATTTCAGAGCAGTAATGACAGTTTCGCCATTATCACTGCAAGATTCAAACCAATGTGACATTTACTTACTTGAGATGAAACTGGGAAGCAAGCTTCAGTTAAATATTTTGGATCACTCTGCTAAATTGAATACAATGGGTATCATAGCAATAATTTCAGCTCAGAGTTAGTGAGCTAACAACATAGATTTGCATTCAAGGAACAAACTCAGAGTCAAGAGATTCAAAATGGTAGGTGCATTAATTGAAGAACTAAATCAAGGTCCCATTGGCAACCTAACTGGGCATAAATTTCAACTAACTTGAATAAACTGGTCACTAACAGGTGATCCTTAACAATCCAATTGTATGGAAATAGCAAAACAAATAAGAGAACTGTCTTAAAGCAAGACCAAATGCTGGAGATACTCCTGAATTGAGCCCAAGACAATTCAATCAGAGCCACACAAAATAGGCCTTGGTTGATTGATATTAGAAGCAAAAATATCAAAAACAATGTCTAAGAAATAACAGAAAATAATGGAAATACGCAAGTCAGTTGCATCTGCAAACAGAAAAAAAAGACAAGTTTAGGAGGGGTACCCTTCATCAGAATTGAAACCTGAAAGTATAAGGTGTGAAGAAGTCTATTAGTAAGATTGAATAAAAATGAGGGGGAGCGACAAGAGTGGAAGAGAATTAACAGATACTCCAATGACAAAGTGCGAGTTGAAGGGTTAAATAACTTCAAACTAGTTAGCAGAAAGCTGTTAGATGATGTAAAAGATCAGTGAAATGATGCAGATATCAAAAGGGCAAGGAAATGTGCAAATGGGATAAAGGGAGAAGATGCAGGAGTAGAGGCCCACATAAACAGAACGTGAGGCGAAGAGCAACAGAGGAGAGCAGGGGGAGAAAATCCACAAGTGTGGCAGATCTGAAACACAACGGGCAGAATTTTACCAGCCCTCAGATGATGGGCTGGGAGGCAGGGGGGCTGGTAAAATTGGGGGGAGTAGTGTCGGTATGGCTCCCAATGCAGTTCTACTGCCAGGATACTTTCCCAGCAGCGGCTAAGCTGCAGATTGGATGCTCGCTCCAAGGAGGTGGGCAGTCAATGTGCATACTTAAAGGTACTAATAAGAGCCATTTTATGGAGCCGGTCCCGAAAATCTCTCCACAGCGGTTTCCTCTCCAACCCTCCATCCCCTAAATTTTTCTTTTTTATTTTAAGAATTACCTGTTCGCACTCCCGAGTCTCCTGTCCTCCGATTGTGCCAGCAGCATCAGAAGCTTGCCCGTCGTCCTTAATTGGACAGTGGGCCTGCAGGTGGCCAATTAGGAGGTCGCCTGCAGTAAAATAGCCAAGCTGGTTCCCCTGTCAGCAAGTGTGGGCTCAGGAACCACTTTTCACCCCAACATCTGGGTCCCAAAGCCCATGGTAAATTTCAGGCCAATGGATCTGATCATGCAAGTACAAAAAAAAAATACATCGATTGGCTCAGACCCATTCAGCGCTGACAAAAGGTCTTCACCCCAAACATCAAACTGTTGCACACAACCACCTGCCTCGGGCTCCAAAGGGCACACGTCATAATATAGTGGAAGAAAACATGGGATATAGTTAAGGTCTTAAGTTAATGAAGCCACTGCTCAGACTAGGGGGCTGTAGAGCGCTCAGCACAAAGAGGTGTTCTTGAAGCTTGCTTTAAGCTTCACTGGAACACTGCAGAAGACAAAGACAGAAAAATTCAGAAAGAGTGTGAGACTGGGAGGGGAAAGTTAAAGAGGCAACCACAGAGATGGCAGGTTCACAAACAGAAGAGATATTTCCAAAGCTCTGGTCTGGAAAGTGGAGTCTCAAGATTTCTATCAAGCTGAAAAAAATCTAGGGATATTATCCAGAATAATGGTGGTAGTTTTAACCAACCTCAATGAGTAAATTAACAGTGAAGTCAATTGAGAGTAAAATGGAGTGGGGTGTGAAATGAGCAGGTGACCTGAACCCACCCGCTGCCCTTTTGGCAAGTTAGGTTCTAATTACTCCCATCGTCCTAAATATATAAGCAAGCAATGATTGGCCTTCACCTGGAACTATGGAAATATTGAACAGTCTGAAGTCAGTTTAGGCCGGGTCACTTAGCACAAACTGCATTCCCCCAGCATAGCAATCCACTCAATAACTTCAACCAAGATGACCACTGATATGCAGGACCTTCACCAGGTGACCTACTCCCCAGGAACCTCAATAAATGAGCTGTGGCTTTTCTTCTGTTGGACAAATTCAACTATGTGAAGTTTGATAATTCAAGTGATGGTGCATGCACCAAGTCCCATAACTTGCTACATCTGGAGTTTCTGGTTTTGTCCAGGTCACGCACATAAGGTGCCTTCCGTACCATTATCGATATAGATAAATGCTAATAGCAACAATGGTGATTTGCAGCCTTACAAATTAACATTACTTGTAAAAGTTTCTGACTTGAGAATAAGCTACTTCACACAAGTAGCAATGCAGCAGGTGTCTTATGGATCATTTGTGAAGGGTTAGCTTTTGCAAAAATCAGCTGCAATTCCTGCAATGCTAAACTTTCAGGCCTCAATTGCCAAAGTAAACAATTGTTTTGCCTATCGCGTAGCATCATTGGAATACAGTTACATCAAGTCAAACATTTTCTTTTACAAAACAGGAACAATTGGCTGGATAAATGATACTTGTACCCATTTAAAAAAACCACCAAAAAGAAAAGGCAATGCATGTATGCTGATGAGGCAATTATATGTAGTGTTTTGGACTGTTGCTGCAATGAAACAGCAACATTAAAAAAGCCTCAGCGAAACCCAGGTCTTTCTTTCAAATGATGAAATGCCCCACAATCAGTCAATACAGAAGATTTACAGTTCTTCACGCATACATATACATGTGGAATTTCAATTTAAGGTTTCCCTTCAGAACAATTCATTTGTTAAATCCTGTACTCAAGCCTGGCAAGTAGGTTTATACAGAAAAACAATCCTTTGATATCCTTCCTGCCTCACCACCTCTAGCCCCGAACAATTAACTTAGCATTTAACTCTGGGTTCCACTAATAAGCACTTCCCAAAAGACCACATGTTTCGTAAAAATAATATGAGGACAATGGAAAGATTCATCAATAGATGTTGTCTGGAAGCAGGAGACTTTAATAGCCATCTTCAAACCAAATTTTGCTGAAGTCACCTTTTCAGTGTGCCGCAAGTGCTAAAGGTCATGTTATATTAAACAGCTGCTACTGTAGTCAGCGAAGGACAGCACTGTTACTTTTACATTTACAGTCATGAACTACAGAAGAGCTGCTTTTACATGCAAAAAAAGGACACAGGATTAGTCTCACTGATTTTGGGGTTGTAGTAGTAATCTTGCTGAAAATGCCCACAAATCAGATTTTGAATTTTAGTTTATAAATTATTCATCATATCGTGCTATAGAGTTTACTCTGCTGTTAACACAACAAAGGAAAACGTTGAAATTCAGCAATTGTGTGACCGAAACATTTAGAAAACACGTAAACTGAAATTTCTGCCACAACCTAAAAATAAGCAAGTAGTATTAGGTGGAAGTGCTGGGTGTGTGATGAGTTAGTGTTATTTTTAAACAATGTTGCACTAAGTCACTTACAAAACTTGGCATTCTGGAAAGCTGTTGAATTTTAATCTCTCTTCCCTCCCTCCTCCAACTTTTATATAAACCACACTCTGAAGATTTACGTATACATTTAATAACGGAGTACAAGGCTGGGTTGAAAATAACCTGACATCCAGCAGTCTGAGACTGCCAAAAATAGAGTTCAACTTGGTCGTCAGCATAAATGTTGAGTATCTAGTAACCGGTGTGTGAGTTGTAGTTGATTAGCCCTGAAAGCTTTGAAAAAGACCAATGTTAAGAAATATAGTCCAATATAGCCTCATCTCTGGAGTCTGCAAAGAAAAATAAATCAGCCAAGTAATGTTGATTTTAAGTTGATTAAATATATATCTTGTCCCAAAAAGCAAACAAAAAGCAAACACTGCGGCACAGTGGTTAGCACCGCAGCCTCACAGCTCCAGCGACCCGGGTTCAATTCTGGGTACTGCCTGTGTGGAGTTTGCAAGTTCTCCCTGTGTCTGCGTGGGTTTCCTCCGGGTGCTCCGGTTTCCTCCCACATGCCAAAGACTTGCAGGTTGATAGGTTAATTGGCCATTATAAATTGCCCCCAGTATAGGTAGGTGGTAGGGAAATATAGGGACAGGTGGGGATGTGGTAGGAATATGGAATTAGTGTCGGATTAGTATAAATGGGTGGTTGATGGTCGGCACAGACTCGGTGGGCTGAAGGGCCTGTTTCAGTGCTGTATCTCTAAATCTAAAAGAAAAAAATTTCTTTAAACATGTCCTTTCAATTTTCCTACAAATGTTGAGAAAAATATCTGTTGCTAGTTATTTATAAGATCGGATTGCTATAAAATTGGTAGAGTGAGATTTCTATGCCGCAGAGACGATGGTCCATATAACACTTGAAATTCCATCTGAGATAGACCTGATCTTTTACATAGTTCCATTATCATAATGAACTAGAAATACAAAATCTAGATTAAAAGCAAGAATGAAGATTACAGTTATGTGAACAGACTGGAAAAGCTGGGGTTGTTCTCCTTAGAGCAGAGAAGGTTAAAAGGAGATTTCAAAATCATCAACGGTTTTGATAGTGTAAATAAAGAGACTTTCCAGCAGCAGAAGGGTCAGTAACCAGAGGACAGAGATTTAAGGTGATTTGGCAAAAGAATGAGAGGAGACAAGAGAACCTTTTTATTTAACAAAGTGAGTTGTTGTGGTGATCTGGAATGCACTTCCAGAAAGGGTGGAGAAAGTAGACGCAACAGTAACTTTCACAAAGAGAATTGGATAAATACTTGGAGAAAAAAAATACAGGGCTATTGGGAAGGAGCAGGGAAGGGAGATTAACTGGATAGCTCTACCACAGAGCCAGCACAGTCCCATAGGCTGAAAGAGCATAGAAAGCCAATCATTCGATGATTCTATAATACTAAACATTACAAGTGCACCCTATGGCCACAAGTCAAACTACCAGGGCTGCTCATCACTGAAGCTGCTCTTGACCAGTTGCAATGCAAGTGCCATCAATTTTTGACCAGGCTACCAAAGGAGGTCCGCACAACCCAAACTGATGTTAATTGGGACAGCAGAAAAAAGGTATAATTCTTAATTTGGTATTCTACAAGGATGTCCTGTACCACAGTCGTAAACAGCACTCTGCAGCATACATCAGACAGTTCAGGCTTTGTGGGAAAGAACAGCTCTCAGCGAAAACAAAGAATGCAAAAAGGTTTCTCTCTTTCTATATCCTTTTCTTGGCATAACTGCACTTGTACGTGTGCACATGTTAATACTGTGCTTCTAAATTTGAAGTTTTTTTTGAGGACTGAATTAAATTGTGAAGATTTTATAAATGCTGGACTTAGTTTTTTTTTAAAGAGATCATCGAAAGGTGTTTTGCACTTGATTTGTAAACAAGCCTTAATGCAAGTCACCTGTCTTCAGATAAGTACCCAGCAGAGACTTTTTGACCTGGGAGAGATGTTTACAGAGAAGTGACAAGTTAAGATTTATAGGGGTCAGGAGGCTTGACTCGAGATATTGTTTTGGTTTCACTTTGGACAGGCAGTTGGGGTATGAACAGTGTTTTGAAAAGGCGTTTAAAAAAAATCAACCAAGGACAAAACCCCAACTCAGCTTTTTCCACCTCTTTGAGAAGATCGTAGAAGCGTGTGTAAGATATATAGAAATTCATGCTGCATTCCCCCTGAAAGGGCGGCTTGAAACTGCATGTTGCCGCACTTCTCCAGGACGCTGAAAAAACCTGTCAGATAAATCCTCAACACTGCCTGAATGAATTGGTCCAGTAAAGGATCCCAGTGACCTGCCGCCTTATACCCAGACAAAAAAAGGACATCTGACATCTTTCCATATCTTCTCTTTTTTCTCCAATTAGCAAGTATTTGTCCAAAGTATTCTTTTTCTGTTTTTTTCTTAACAGAGCTCTAAAGAGAAAATCTCTATTTTTCAGTTAACGAGCGAGGGGCTAAGGTAAAAAGGGAACTTTCATTTTTCAATCTGTGTGTGAAGACTTTCTTTCATTACTGGTTAAGTCTTGTTTTACAATAAACTGACTATTTTGTTCTTTATTCAAGAAACCTGGTTGGTGTATTTTATTCTGGGATAAAAAGTAGTGTATAAGATTGACTACATCTGTATCTTTAAATATATGTTGCGATCTGTGGAGAAGTGGAACTAGAAACAACAGTGCACTCCTCCCGCCTCGGTCGTAACACGATACATACAGACAAAGCACAAAACAAAAGGACAAGGAAAATACAAAGGGAGAGAGTTATGCATTTATTAAAAGTCCTACAGAAATCTGCCTATTCTCATGACTTTTTGATCATGTTTGTCATTTTTTTATCATTGTAAAGTGTCTAACTGACATTTTCCATAGAATTCGCCTGTCAATTATGTAGTTGTAGATTCTGGTCATTAGGTGGCTCTCAAGTGAGCTTGCGAAGTTTCTCTCCCAGCTCTCACTGCAGTGTATACACACACACAAACTTATCAACTAACTGGTGACAAAGCCACTGCTAAACTTTGTAGTACATCCTTTTTGGGAAAAAAAATTAAACCTATCCAGGATGTGAGAATATTCCAAGGTGCTGACCAATGGCACGTTTAAGCTGATCATGATCTACCTGCAGTGGTCAGTCCCAAATTTCCTTCCTTTGCTTGCATCTTGCCCCAGATGGCCTGGCTAAGATGTGGAAATCACCTAGTGTGACACACATTACTTTGCTGCTTTATAGCACAAGCAATACACCATGCCTTGGGCCATCTTAAAAAATAAACCCACAGTGTAACGTAGCAACCCACGTATTGTCACACAAAATATATATCAAACCCATACTTAACAGCCTAATAGATGCTCATGTATTTCAGCACAATAGGTAAACAGGAAAAATTTCTTTACAGGTACAGTAAGCCACCAGTTTGCCACACTTTATTCTGTTAAGGGTACAACGTACCTCATTGTTTTGGAGTGCGTCTTGTTTAAATAATTAATCCCCAACACTCTTTATCCAGCTCGTCTGCCTTGCTGTAGGTCAGCTTGAGCAAATGAGATAACAGCAGACCCAAGCCATCCATCACTGTGTCACTTGCTGCCTGGTAAAAACAGGTCCTTCTGTTGGTAGGTGGAAACATGGCACCATAGTCTGCTGAACTCCTAGATTTACAATGCCAGCCTGGCTAAACAGCTGGACTCAAATTTGTTTTTACTGCAAAAACATTTGCTTTTGTGGCAATACAAGCCATTACCACATTGTACCCATGTATATTTAGGGTGGGGACTTGGCATCACTAGCTGCATGGAACATTTGGGGCAGAAACAGTTACTCAGAACTCATATTTGCAACTGTGCTATATAAGTTGTAGACTTTCTCCAATATTGATGGAACCCCTCCCTATAGGTTAGCAAAATTAAAATAGCCAGAATGAAATAGCAGAGCAATAACAAGTCTAACAATCAACACCTCGATTTCCTTGTCGCACTTGACCTTCAGAAGGAGGGAATGAAACCTGGTGAGGTGGCTTTCTTGCCTCTGAAGGAACGACAACTACTTTATTTATATTACAGGCCTGCTTCTGACAGTGGGAAATATGAAGTATTACTATATATTTGTATTTTATGACAGATTTTTGAGTGCTAAAATTCAGTGTTAAAACGACAAAGCAGAAAATTGCTCAGGTATGTCCTGTCCACAAAAAAAGGACATATCCAATCCAGCCAATTACCACCTCATTCGCCTACCCTCGATCAACAGAAAAGTGATGGAAGGGGCCATCGACAGTGCTATCAAGCAGCACTTACTCAGCAATCAGCTGCTCACCAATGCTCAGTTTGGGTCCTACCAGGAACACAACTCCAGACCTCATTAGAGCCTTGGTCCCAAAATCGACAAAAGAGCTGAATTTCAGAGGTGAGGTGAGAGTGACTGCCTTTGACATCAAGACAGCATCTAACAAAGTGTGGCATCAAGGAGCTCTAGTAAAACTGACGTCAAAGAGAATTCGGGGCATAACTTGCCCCTGGTTGGAGTCATATTTTACACAAAAGGATAATGGTTGCGATTGTTAGAAGCCAATGATCTCAGCTACAGGACATTGTGGCAAGAGTTTGTCAGGGCAGTGTCCTAGGCCCAACCACCTTCAGATGTTTCAATGACCTTCCCTCCATCTTAAGGTCAGAAGTGTAAGTGTTCCCTCATGATTGCATGGTGTTGTTCTCCATTCACAACTCCCCATACAATGAAGCAGCTCTTGCCTGCATGCAAAAGGACCTGGACAACATTCATGCTTGGACTGATAAACGGTAAGTAGTATTCACGCCTCAAAAGCACTAGGCATTGACCATTTCCAACAAGAGTGCGTCTAACCAGCTCCCCTTTACATTCAAAGGCTTAACCTTTTGTCGAATCCCCCACCATCAACATCCTGGGGGTCAACACTGACCAGCAGCTTAACTAGACCAGATAATGACTGTGACGACATGAGCAGTCAGATGGTTGATATTCTGTAACTCACCTCCCATCTCTCCAAAGCCTTTCCACCATCCACAAAGCCAAGGGCAGGAGTGTAATGGATGCTTTCAGCTTACCTGGATGAGTGCAGCTGCAACAACACTCAACAAGCTCAACACCATCCAAAACAAAGTATTTCATTTGATTGGCACCCCATCCTCCACAACCTTCAACATTCACTCCCTCCACCACTGGTGCAGAGTAGCTGCAGTGCGTACCATATAGAAGATGCACTGCAACAACATGCCAAGACTTTGACAGCACCTCCTAAACACTGAACTTCTACTACCTTGAAGGACAAGAGCAGCAGATGCATGGGAATATCATCACCTCCAAGTTACTTGAAGTCACAAATCATCTTAACTTGGAAATATATCGCCGTTCCTTTATCACCTCTGGATGAAAATCCTGGAACTCCTTCATTAACAGCACTGCGGGAGTAGCTTCACCACATGGGCTGCAGCAGTTCACCAGCTTTTCAAGGACAATTAGTGATGGGCAATAAATGCTGGCCTTGCCAGCAGCACCCACATCCCATGAATGAACAAAAAGAAATAAATGATTCCACAATCAACATTGCCAGACATATAGCTATCTTGATCTTCTGTTGAACGAGGTTACAAACTAATTTTTTTAAACTTTGGATATGTGCGTAATTTTGCTCTGGTTTAAAACCATGTATTTTATAATAAAATCTATTTTATAACAAAATCCATGATGAAATTATTGTTTAATGCAACTATATACAAAAGGGAATTAAAATGAACTTCTATAGTAAGTACCCAGCTCCCACAAGAAAGACAATACTGCATCATAGCTTTTCTTCAATAGTCTTCAACCTTCATCACTTTGCACTCTCCAAAGGCCTTGAAATTGAACTTAGAGAGATCTGCACTTTGGGTACCGGTTGCTTTGAATACACCAAATATTTTGAGATCTTCCAAGAGTGCAGAGCACCACAGAAGAGGCCCAAGATTTAAACAAACTGACGGCAGCAGAAAACAAACATCGAGGGAATTTGAGAGGATGATGTCACAGTAAAGGCAGAGCATGTCATCACAAGGATGGTCGGTAAGCGTAAGTTACATGTAAATAATTAATTTAACCTACCTATAACAAACTAAATTAAGTAAGAAGTCTTAAGTTATTTCTGTTAAGTTTAGCTGCTTGTCTAAAGAAAATGCATGGCAGAGCACCTCAGTCCCGTGGAATGCAAATTCTGTGTCACGTGGGATCTCTCGGACACTTCTTGTGTCCTGAATTATCATGGGTGCAGAAGTGTCGTCAATTGGAAGAACTTGAACTCTGGGTTTCAGAGCTTGCGAAACAGCTGACATCACTGCAATGCATCCATGAGACTGAGAGCTATGTGGATAGCATGTTTCAGGGTGGTCACACCACAGCTTAAGATTGTGCAGGCAGAGAGGGAACGGGTGATCGTCGGACTGACAAGTGCATCCCAAGTGCATCTCATTCTCCAACTGGTATTCAATTCTGAATACTGGCGAAGGCGATGGTTCAGTCTGGGGAGTTCAGCCAGTGTCAAGTCCATAGCACCACGAGTGGCACAGCTGTACAGGGGGGCAGGAGGAAGGTTAGCAAATATGTAGGGGATTCAGGGGAATATAGTCAGGGAAACAGACAGGTGTTTCTGCAGATGTGACTCCAGGATGGTATGTTACCTCCCAGGGAGGTAACATCCAGTGACAGGATCAAGGATGTCACTGACTGGCTATAGAGCATTCTGAGGGGGGAAGAATTAACAGCCAGAGGCCACATTCCAAATCAATACCAATGACATAGGTAAAAAGAGGGATGAAATCCTTCTGGCACATTTAAAGAAATGTGCCTAAAAGAAATTAAAAACTAAGACCTCAAACGGTAGTTATCTCTGGACTACTCCCAGTGCCATGCGCTAGTGAACACAGTAATAGGAGGAGAGTGTAGAGGAATGCATGGCTGGGAAATTAGGAATGGACAATAAATGTCAGTGACGCTCATATCCCATGAATGAATAAAAAACAAGCAATTGACCTTGCTTACTATGCATGCATTCCTAATTAAGCCATGCCTTCAATGCTCATATTTAAATGACCTGACTTGATTGCAATGTAACTTCACATACATACATTGCTGTATTTGCAACGAACAAAGCAAGTTTCATTTGTGTAGAATTTAGTTACACTGTACTTATTCAAGAAGATATTATGATGTTAAAGATGCTCTACACTTTGAATAACTCTCAAATTTCAGTTGCATTGAACCACAATCATAATAGACTGCAAAAGGTAAGAAAGCTGCACTCTCAAAAAGTAAACATTACTTTGTTCGTGAGTTGCCAACAGAAGTACAATTATTGTACATGCAGTCAGCTTACTCTGTCTACAATCTACACTACTGGACAGAGCAAGAAAGTGCATGGACTGCCGGGGGAAAAGATAAATCAGAACAAGGCACAACAGATTAATGAAGCACGACTGTCATGGCGGATAATTACAGATTCATTTTCACACAGCCATTAGAGTCAGAGTCAGGCAATTACAGAATCTATTACCACACAGTGCTTCAGACACCGAGCTACACCTCCCTAGACCACTCCACTGCCTCTAGGCTGTCAGAGTGTCTGTCTGGCATTCAGTCTTGTATGACTCGCAAATCCCTCCAGTTAAAAATTGGGAAGGCAATTTGTCTGTGGCCCACACCATGTACTCGTCAATGATTCCATCTGCTCCCTGACCATTTCCTCAGAGTGATCCTGTACAACCCTGAGCTGGAGTTCTGACCCCATACATTTCCACCACAAAGACTACCTATATATCATCTGCCTCCAAATTTACTTCAATTCATCTGTGCTCGAAACTTTCATCCATAGCTTTTCTCGATTTAGTCTCAATTACTTTCCATCTATCACCCAATGTAAGTTCCAGCTCATGGAAAACTGCTATCCCTTTTATACCCTGTATCAAGCCTGGTTTGCCGGCCACCTCTCCTCACACTGCAATCTGTCGTCACAATGTTGCATTTGTCCCCAAACATCTCAAATCCTATAGAGACTCCATGGCCTCTTTCCTTTCCATCTCTCACCTCTTGCAATTCTACAACCCATCACCATATCAAATGCTTAGTTTCTCTGAATCCGACATCTGTGCATTTATCCTCCTTTCACTCCACCATTGGCAGCTGCCGAAGCCCCACCATCTAGAAGTCCCACCCTCAAACCCCTTGCCTCTCCCTCTCCATCTCCCCCTCCACCTTTACAACTCTCCTTAAAAACCAACCTTTTTTGACCAAACTTTTGGTCAAGCATCCTAGTCTTTACTTCTTCGGCTCAACATCGGTTTTCCTTACATCGCTGTGCCACGAAGCCTTTCTTTGCATGAAAGGCTATAGAGAAATGGAAGTTATTGTATTCATACTGCATTTCATATAGGAACAGGAGTAGAGTATTCTGCCTCTCAAGTCTGTTCTGCATTCTATTTGATCATTGTTAACCAATACCTCAATTCCATTTACTTATTTTATTCCACATCTCGATAGCCATACCTAACAAAAACTGATGTTAGTCTTAAAAAATTCAACCGACACAGCATTTACAGCCTTTTGGGGAGCAACAACAGATTTACACTAACTATTGTGTAAAAAAGTGCTGCATAATTTCACTCCGAAATGGCCTCGTTCCAATGTTATTATACCCTCTTATTCTGGATTTCCCACAAGAGGAAAGTATTTCTCCATATCAATTCTATCAAATCTCTATCATTTTAAACATCTTAATTAGATCATCCCTCAGCCTTCTAAACTCAAGGAAATACAAGCTAGGTTTATCTGATCAAGGCTCTATACAACTGTACCATCATTTCCTCACTGTTGAAAGCCAACCCCCTCGAGATTAAAAACCAACATTCATTTAGCTCTTTTGGCTACTTTTGTACCTGTGCACTAGTTTTACCCGATCGGTGTACATGAATGCCCAAATCCCTTTGCTACTCGACATCTTCTAGTCTCTTATGATTAAGCAAATATTCCAATTTATCTTTCTTGAATCTGAAGTGGATGACTTCAAGCTTCCCCACATGCAGTTCCTTCTGCCATAGCTTTTCCCCACTCACTTAGTCGGTCCATGTTCTTTTCTAACTTCCTATACCCATCCACACAACTGACTGTGCTTGTGCATTCTAACACGTCATCTGCAAACGTACAATTCTATATTCCTTCATCCAGGTCGTAAGTGACTCCCTGTGACCGCGTGGGTTTTCGCCAGGTGCTCCGGTTTCCTCCCACAGCCAAAGACTTGCAGGTTGATAGGTAAATTGGCCATTATAAATTGCCTCTAGTATAGGTAGGTGGTAGGGAAATTGAGGGAAGGTGGGGACGTGGTAGGAATATGGGATTAATGTAGGATTAGTATAAATGGGTGGTTGATGGTCGGCACAGACTCGGTGGGCCGAAGGGCCTGTTTCAGTGCTGTATCTCTAAAAAAAAAAGTACAAGCTGATGCTCCATAACAGGTTCCCAGGGAGTAATAACCACATTGCGCCAATCAAGGAATGCAGCCTTCACCCCTACTTTTCGCCTCTGAGCTTTCAATGAAATACCATTCTAGGTCACACTGTTACCTACTATTGTGTGCAGTTCTTATGTTTCATAATTGCTTATGCAGAACCTTATCAAACACCTTCAGAAAGTCCATACAGACAACAATCATAAACAGTTCCCTATCCACCACGCTAGAGACCTCCTCAAATATTCAACTAGATTCATTAGACATGATCTACCCTTTACAAATCCATGCTGACTCTCCTTATAAACTGATATTTGAGGAAATACTCAGTCACTCTGTTTCTGATGATCCCATAATTGGTGAGAAAGTGGCTCATGTGTAATTATCAGGTTTCTCTCTCCCTGGTTAAATAATGAAGTATAAATCAGAAGTTAAGCCAATGAGTGAAAGTCGGGCTTGCAAAACTCACTTCCCACCCAAAGGTATTTGGAGGGGGTTTTTGTAAACAATTGAGCCCTATTATACATCCCATGTGAAGATCATTCTAGTCTCAACAGAAGTTTATTGGCAATATTTTAAGTTGAAATGTTTTATGAACATTTACCATGTCAACTGTGCTCAGGTGGTAGCACTCTCACCTCTGAATCACAAGGTTCTGGGTTCAAGTGCCACTCTAGGGCTGAGGACAAAAATCAAGGCTGACACTCCAGTGCAGTACTGAGGAAGCGCTGCACCATCGGCGGTGCCATCTTTTCAATGAGACGTTAAACCGATGCCCCATCTGCCTGCTCATGTGGATGTAAAAGATCTATGACATTATTTCGGAGAGGAGCAGGGAAGATATCCCCAGTGTCCTGGCCAATATTTATCCCTCAATCACCATCACAAACAGATTATCTGATTATCACATTGCTGGTTGTGAGCATTTGCTGTGTGCAAATTGGCTTGCGGCATTTCCTATTTTACAACAGTGATTACACTTCAAAAGTATTTCATTGCCTGTAAGGCGCTTTAAGACATTCGGTGGTCGTGAAAGGCGCTATATAAATGCAAGTCCTTTTTTTTTTCTATTTATATTTAAAGCAATAACCCCAATACTGTCCTGCATCTTAGTTTCAACTAATCCATAAATGAATTGTCTGTAAGCATATAAATAGGCTTTTTAAAACTAAAAGAGGAAGTTATTAGCATAACTGTTCATAAAAAATTTTAATCTCAACTACAGCAGCATCCTTCTTTGAACAATATTTCAAATTTAAAAAACAAAAATTGAGGAACTTGCACTGCTCATCACCAAGGATTTCCATCCATGTTAATTATCCTTTCTACTGTTCTGGAAGTCACATTTACAACAGTTTACTGAGAACAATCAAATGAGACGAGAAAATTCTCAATGAAAACACAGACAACACGACAACATTGCAGAACACTTATAGGTTTAACCTTTAGAGAACCTTTATTTGCCATTAGCCATAATTAACATATTTTGTGTTGTTAAAAGCATGAGTAGCCATATACTGCATCATAGAATTGCCAAGACTGACATTTTTATGACAGAAGCTAACGCTAAGGTAGTTACAAACCCATACACCACATTCATTGGCATCATATCAGTCACAATATACAAACTTCACATTACACTGCATGTAGTATTAACATGAATCGATTATTTTAAACACTGGATACAAAGATCATATGCCATTATGCCACGTGCATTGCAAAGTTATAGCCAGTTGCATTTTCGCTTGATCACAGTGGGTGCATCTAAATAGTTTGCTAATTTTCTTCCTGACTTTTGAAGCATCTGACTATTGCTGTGGTCGGATTCCACTGGTGCTAGTATCTCACTGAATTGACTATCACATCTAAGGACAGGTAGCAAGAGTGTTGGCATATCCAATGGTTGAGAGGGTACCAAAGTCAAGATTGATTTAATTTCTACCTGACATATGTACTTCGATCAGCGCCACTTGTCCTGTGCAGAGATTGATCCGAACTAGTGCACTCCAAATGACGTCCAGGCTGGGATCAGCCAAATCAGCACTGACCTCTGCTCGCAACACCAGAATAAGCCGTGCATTTATCCACGAAGCCATCGCGAATGCTTATGTTACAAATTCAATAGACAACCTGGGTGTAATGAGATAGGGCAAAAGGCCCAGAGTGATGCTGGGAAGCAGTATCCAAACCGGTCTAACATTTATTAGGTGCTTGGAGGTTCATGCGACAGCCACTTCCCATTGTCTACAACTGTCAACCTGGTTACTATTTGAAGCTGAAACAGAAAATGCTGAAGACACTTTGCAAAATTTGCTGTAGGCACTAGGTCAGAACTGTTCCCTCCACCTGAAATATTAATTAATTTGTTCTCTCCACAGATGTTGACTGACCTACAAAGGCTCTCCAGCATTTTATATCTTTGATTCAGAATTCCAGCATCTGCACTTTTTCCCTTTTTGGTTATTATTTGTATTTGGTCCTTTGATTTTTTACTCACAAAAACAAGAAAATATAGCATTGTTCAATGATCTCCAACCACATTTCTCCCTCAATATTTAACACTGCCATCCTCCTCCACTGGCAGAACAGATTCCATTCCTACACGTATGGATGAAGGCAGTGAATCTCTAGCAATAGCTTCTCGTTCCGGCTCTGCACGGTCAACTGAACCTCCCCATCTCACCCCACCATCACCCACAAGGATCCATCCTTAGCCCTCTCTCCTTATCTGTATGTTGCCATTTGACAATATAATCCACTGGAATATGGCCAGCTTTCATATTTATGCTAATGAAATCCAGTTCTATCTCTCAATCCCTTCTCCAAATCTCGACTACTTTTGGAGTCTAACTCCCTGGGTGAACTGCAATTTCCTTCAACTAAACGTTGGGAAGACTGAATTTCATTGTTTTCGGCACCTGTTATAAACTCTGGTCCCTTACCACGAATGCCATCCCCTTCCCTGACCAGTCCTTCAGGCTTAAATCTATGCACAAGTTCAGTGTTGAGTTCAACCTTGAACTACATTTCAAACCCAACATCCTCTCCCATCACTAGTGAGCTTATTTCTACCTACAAAACTTTGCCTTGTTTCTGTCCCACCTGAACTGCGAACACCTACCACCACCTCTTATTTCATTGCGTTCTTGGAATCAAAAATGGTATTGGGTGGGTAGGAAAAGAGCAGGAAAAATAAAATCTGTTGGATAAACAGAATCTAATTTCTAAACTACTACAGACAAACAAGAAGGGGAAGCGCAAGTGTGCAGAAAAGGTAAACACTACATAAATTCAGTATAATAATTAAGTGTGCAGAGTCATGTTTTTAACAAGTGATTTAGAAAACCATTGAAACTGATAGCCAGCCTTGGCCAGGTCATTTTCAACACAAACTTCACATCCTGAAAATCTTCAATATAATCCAAACTCTCACCTTTGTCAGATGAGCGCTGCCAACAGAAAATTGGCCAATCAGCTCTACAAACAGTCAGAGTTGTCAGTTTTGGGGAAATTTTAGGAGTGACATTTGTGATCAAGAAAAAAAAAAGTCTTAAACATACAGAGCTGTGATCATTTTTAAGAGTGACATTCCCAACACTTGACTTTAAAAAAAACGAGATTGCCACTCTCAACAACTGGGACTTGGCAGATCTGTGCTCAATACTTTCCAAAGATCATAGAATCATTATGGCACAGAAGGAGACCATTCGGCCCATTGAATATATGCCAGCTCTCTGTAGAGCAATCCAGTCAGCCCCAGGCTTGGGCTGTTAAGTGGCAAGTAACATTTATGCCACACAAGTGCCAGGCAATGACCATATCCAACGAGAGAGAATCTAACCATCTAACCTTGACATTCAATGGCATTACCATCACTGAATCCCCCACTATCAACATCCTAGGGGCTACCATTGACCAGAAACTGAACTGGAGTAGCCATATAAATACCGTGGCTACAACAGCAGGTCAGAAGCTAGGATTCCTGTGGCGAGTAACTCACCTCCTGACTCCCCAAAGCCTGTCCACCATCTATAAAAGGCACAAGTCAGGAGTGTGATGGAATACTCTCCACTTGCCTGGATAGGTGCAGCTCCAACAACACTCAAGAATCTCGAAGCAATCAGGGACAAAGCAGCCCGCTCAATTGGCACCCCATCTACAAACAAACATTCACTCCCTCCACCACCGACACACAGTGGCAGCATTGTGTACCATCTACAAGATGCACTGTAGTAACATACCAAAGCTCCTTTGACAGCACCTTCCAAACCTGCGACTTCTACCACCTAGAAGGACAATGGCAGCATATGCACGGGAACATCACAACCTGCAAGTTACCCTCCAAGCCACACACCGTCCTGACTTGGAACTATATCACCATTCCTTCAGTCTCTGGGTCAAAATCCTAGAACACCCTTCTTAACAGCACTTTTGGTGTACCTACACCACATGGACTGCAGCGGTTCAAGAAGGCAGCTCACCACCATCTTCTCGAGGACAATTAGGGATGGGCAATAAATGCTGGCCTGGCCAGCGATGCCCACATCCCATAAACAAATAAAAAAATACACACACACACACACAGGGAAATGATTTACTGAGAAAAAAAATCTCAATAATGCATTATAATAAAGCAGACTGAACCTCCTATCCATTACTGGTGTTACATTATTAAATATTTGCGCTAAAACGTTCTCAGAAACGCTTCACTTTTCTGCCAGAGGCTTTGTTGCAGGGCAGTATGCAAGATCTAGTCTGCTCCACCTCGGTTCACAATCCTCTGACAGAATTCTACAGCCAGAACAGCTACAACTCCTGCAATTACATTGTGCATGTTCAGAAACTCTTGTATATACCAGAGAGTTTGGATAAAGGAGCTTCTGAATGGTAGATTTGTTTTTTTTAAAAACCATTTATTGCTTTGACTATATGAAAAAATTAAATTAAAAATACCAGCTAGTTTCTATTTGAAAATAGCAGTTATGCCAGTTAAAAGCTGCCAGGCTAACAGCCTATCTAGGCACAACAGCTCCTAAAATGTACCACTTACCCTAACTGATTTGATCAATACGGTTGAGAGCCTTTCTATAGAAGGATACAAAGGCATGCAGGTACCAGCTCTACAGACATGAGCATCATTTTTACTAGGGCTTCTGGAACTCAATCCCACTGTGATCTCTCAATAGCAAGAATTCCAGGTTTCTTTGGGAATTCCTTGCCTCACCAGTGTGCCCTAGGAAGTGGGGTAGATTCTTTCAGATAATGGCAGTAAATTTTCTTCGATAACCTGGGGGAGTATTATTGCCATCTCTCAGGCAACAAGCCCCAGTTCCCAGTGTCCTGGATGGGTTGCCAGATTCTCAGTTAAATTCTCTTTCTGCCTCACCCTTCCTTCTCCTCAGTTTTACTCTTATAATCACTGTCTTGTTTCAATACGTTCAAAATCCAAGCTTGGCGTCACCAAATCAATATGTTTTTGATTTGCTTCTCTGTTACTGTTTCCAAGTTTGGACAGTGCTGCACTATGAGCCTTCGCCATTTGCCTTGGTTCCTCAACAGAAAAAGGTTTAAGTTGTCTGACTATTCAACAAAGGACCAAAAGTAAACAGTATCTGCTCCTCGTCAAGGCAGGAACAATTTAATTGCATTTCATTTTTTGTTTTTGGAAGTAATGAAAAATGTGCCCAGTCAGCAGAAATGAAAACAACTACTAACAGTTAAATAAGTGGTATAAAAACAAGAAATGCTGGAACCACTCAGCAGGTCTGGCAGCATCTGTGAAAAGAGAAGCAGAGTTAACGTTTCGGGTCAGTGACCTTTCCTCGGAACTGGTTTTATTTCAGATTTCCAGCATCCGCAGTATTTTGCTTTTATTTTCGTTAAATAAGTGGTGTTTGAATGCATCAAATCAAACTTGGCTTAACTTCAATTTATGATGCCTTCATGTATTTGCACACAGAAATGCATTCACATCTGTCAGTAATTATCCCAGTAAAAGAGGACAGAGATGACAAAGTAGAATTGTACAGTTTATTAAATATCCAAACATAAACATTGAAAGACAAAAATCCTTAATTTTGGAATGATTATTCCAGATGGTCTGAGACTTGGGAGTCAACAATTGAAATCTCTCTCAACAAATAGTCTCTATTAAGCATCTTCTGTCTTTGAGTTATAGTCTCATTTAGGAATGGAAAACTTCCCTGGGAGAACCGATATGAACACCCATGTTACACAACAATTTGAACAACCCGTGACTCCTAAAGCCAGAACAAATCAAACATCAGCAAGAACAGCATCCACTGGGGCAGGAGGGGATCATTACGGCAGTAAGTACTTCCTATATTTCACCGTTCAGTTAATGATTGCTGACAAACAGGTTTTTAGATATATATTAAATATAAATATATATTTATTTATTTTTTAAAAAACAGACTGCTGTTAAGAGTCAATGCCATTAAAAGCAGAATAAAATTACACTTCTTTATAAAACAAACTTTATTGAAAAGAAGTCAATCATTTTAAATTCTACATTACTCAAATATTACATTGATGTGAAATGATCCTGCATGGGATTTTTTTAAAAAGGAAATTTTCTCTGATGGGGATGGTCTTTCCTTTTCTCCTCAATTTTCTTCAGGCACAATCCCTGATGGCGGAGGTATCTCTGACCTGTGCCATTGTATTCGGGAACTCAGTCATTTCCATTCACTCCTTATTTACCAAAAGTAAGTGTAACTAAGGTCAGGAACTTGCATGGGGAATTACAGCAACAACCTAAAATACTACTGCTTTGCATTACAGGTGTATTGAATTTCCATCACATGACTACACATTTAGAAGTGGCCATTCTCATTCAAATAAAATCAACATCAATATAAAAAATGGAAAATATTGAACAGCAAAGTACTGTAGTAATGAGACTTTTTTTTATTCCTTCATGGGATCAGAGTGTCACTGGCAAGGCCAGCATTTGTTGCCCATCCCTAATTGCCCTTGAGAAGGTAGTGATTAGCTGCCTTTTTGAACTGCTGCAGTGCATCTGGTGCTGGTACTCACAGAGTGCTGTCAGGAAGGGAGTCGCAAGATCAAAATCCTGCTACAGTGAAAGGAAGGTGATATAATTCCAAGTCAGGGTGGTGTGTGGCTTGGAGGGGAACTTGCAGGTGGTGGTGTCCCCGTGCATCTGCCACCAATGTCGTGATGCAAGCCATCAGCATGACAAAAGTTCACTGCTCTTAGAGAACTAATAATCACTTGTATTTGTTGCACTGGATCATATCAAAACTCTCAAAATACAATGATTTGTTTTATGCCATTCTGCACCAGCAATGTAATCACAAAGAAAAACAAGATGACTCAACAGTTCATCTTTTCTACAGTCCTGCAAATAAAATGTTTGCCAAATAATTTCTGCTCGAAGGAATTATCCCTTTCAAAATTAATTCCGAAGTTATTCATAGCAGAGCTTAAACTTTTAGCATTATTGGCAAATAACTAAAAAGTAAACAAAAAGCAATGGGTCACTCAAATTTGGGGCAAAAATAAAGCTCACCTTATGGCCTGAATTTTAGCAGCCCCTCGGTGCCGTGGGTCATGACAGGGAGGCCCGTAAAATGCTAGCAGGAGCGACCCGCAACATCCCACAATGCTGAGAAGGCCCCGCCGGATATTAACGGTGGTGGCAAGGCCTTGGTGCAGCCTCCCAACACCACCACCAAGCAGTGGGGCCTTCATTAAAACATTGAAATTAGATCAATTAAATTGCAAATGAAATTCACTGGCGCCACCGGCCGTCCCATGTCAATTTTACACCCACCAGCTGCAACTTGAATGAGGCGAGGTTGAAGGGCAAATGCTACAAGGTTGGGGGCGGGGCGGAGTTCGCAATGTCAATAAAGTATATTCTGGGTCGGTGGCCCTAAAGGAGACATTGGGGGGGGGAAAAAAGAGAGGGTTTGAAAGGGCCTCCAGGCTTCAACAACATTTTAAAATGAAGTGTAAACAAATTATCCATTAAATATTAAAATTTCATCTCAGGGCTCGGAGCCCTTTAAAAATGGTGCCGGCGTCATCAGGCGGCCGCTCCGCCCCCTCCATTTAAAATGAGCCCCTGCGCAGAGCGCTGATAAAATTCAGCCCAATAGATCAAGATGAATCAAGAGAAGATTAAATCATATATAGGCGTATTTAGATTTAAGAAAATGAATAAAACAAGACAAAGTTTACAATTTCAACCAATATTTAACTTCCTTTACTAAAACTGTATCCAAAGTAATCATAGCTTTGTGTGGTTATTTTCAAATCTCCTGGCAGCAGAGTTCTTGAGTTCTTCAATCTCTCCCAACACCAAGCTTTGCAGAGGCAGGATCCTCATAGCTTCAGTGCAGACAGAATGCATGCATGACATTAGACAAGTCCTTCTATAGTTTCTATTACATTGAAAGCTTCCTCTAGGTGCAGCTTCCAGCAGGTACTAAAACAATTTGAAAACTCCAGGTTTCTAACATTTGGGCTGGAAGCTGTAGCTGTGCCATTCAACACATCACAGAGCTTGCTTATAATAGATACAAACGAACATAGGAATTATCATAAGATCATAAGAACTCGCACCCACACTTTTTGGGATTTTCTTCTCCCTGCTGCTTTCACATGCGTTCAAATCCTCTGAAGAAGGAATTTTCCTCCACACAAGATCAGGGGGCAGGTTGTTCAACCTTGCCCGTCTAAGAGCGAAGTCCAAAGTACGGAAAGTCCTCATCAGAGAACTCCTCTTTGCTGACGATGCTGCTTTAACATCTCACACTGAAGAATGCCTGCAGAGTCTCATCGACAGGTTTGCGTCTGCCTGCAATGAATTTGGCCTAACCATCAGCCTCAAGAAAACGAACATCATGGGGCAGGATGTCAGAAATGCTCCATCCATCAATATTGGCGACCACGCTCTGGAAGTGGTTCAAGAGTTCACCTACCTAGGCTCAACTATCACCAGTAACCTGTCTCTAGATGCAGAAATCAACAAGCGCATGGGTAAGGCTTCCACTGCTATGTTCAGACTGGCCAAGAGAGTGTGGGAAAATGGCGCACTGACACGGAACACAAAAGTCCGAGTGTATCAGGCCTGTGTCCTCAGTACCTTGCTCTACGGCAGCGAGGCCTGGACAACGTATGCCAGCCAAGAGCGACGTCTCAATTCATTCCATCTTCGCTGCCTTCGGAGAATACTTGGCATCAGGTGGCAGGACTATATCTCCAACACAGAAGTCCTTGAAGCGGCCAACATCCCCAGCTTATACACACTACTGAGTCAGCGGCGCTTGAGATGGCTTGGCCATGTGAGCCGCATGGAAGATGGCAGGATCCCCAAAGACACATTGTACAGCGAGCTCGCCACTGGTATCAGACCCACCGGCCGTCCATGTCTCCGTTATAAAGACGTCTGCAAACGCGACATGAAATCGTGTGACATTGATCACAAGTCGTGGGAGTCAGTTGCCAGCATTCGCCAGAGCTGGCGGGCAGCCATAAAGACAGGGCTAAATTGTGGCGAGTCGAAGAGACTTAGTAGTTGGCAGGAAAAAAGACAGAGGCGCAAGGGGAGAGCCAACTGTGCAACAGCCCCAACAAACAAATTTCTCTGCAGCACCTGTGGAAGAGCCTGTCACTCCAGAATTGGCCTTTATAGCCACTCCAGGCGCTGCTTCACAAACCACTGACCACCTCCAGGCGCGTATCCATTGTCTCTCGAGATAAGGAGGCCCAAAGAAATAAGAACTAGGAGCAGGAGGAGGCCGTCCGGCCCCTCGAGCCTGCTCCGCCTTTCAATAAGATCATGGCTGATCTTTTCGTGGACTCAGATCCACTTACCCGCGCTCCCACCGTATGCCTTAATTCCTTTATTGTTCAAAAAGATATCTACCCTAGCTTTAAAAACGTTTACTGAAGAAGCGTCAACTACTTCACTGGGCAAGGAATTCCATAGATTAACAACCCTCTGGGTGAAGAAGTTCCTTCTTAATTCAGTCCTAAATCTGCTCCCTCTAATCTTGAGGCTCTGCCCTCTTGTCCTAGCATCACCTGCCAGTGGAAACATCCTCTCTAATTGTATCTTATCTATTCCCTTCATAATTTTATATGTTTCCATAAGATCCCCCCTCATTCTTCTGAATTCCAATGAATATAATCCCAATCTACTCAGTCTCTCCTCATAAGCCAACCCCCTCAACTCCAGAATCAACCTAGTGAACCTCCCCTGCACCCTCTCCAGTGCCAGTACATCCTTTCTCAAGTAAGGAGACCAAAACTGCACACAGTACTTCAGGTGCAGCCTCACCAGTACCTTATACAGCTGCAACATAACCTCTCTGCTTTTAAACTCAATCCCTTTAGCAATGAAGGACAAAATTCCATTTGCCTTCCTAATTACTTGCTGTACCTGCAGACCAACCTTCTGCGATTCATGCACAAGGACACCTAGGTCCCTCTGCATAGCAGCATGCTGCAACTTTTTACCATTCAAGTAATAATCCTTTTTCCTGTTACTCCTACCGAAATGAATGACTTCACATTTATTAACGTTGTATTCCATCTGCCAGACCTTTGCCCACTCAATGTATCTATGTTCCTCTGCAAAGTTTCAGTCATCTGCACACTTTGCTCTGCCACTCATCTTAGTGTCATCTGCAAACTTTGACACCCTACACGTGGTTCCCAACTCCAAATCATCTATATAAATTGTAAATAATTGCAGTCCCAACACCAATCCCTGAGGCACACCACTAGTGACTGATTGCCAACCAGAATAGCACTCATTTATCCCCACTCTCTGCTTCCTGTTAGTCAACCAATCCTCTATCCATGCTAATACTTTACCCCTAACGCCATGCATCCTTATCCTATGCAGCAGCCTCTTGTGCGGCACCTTGTCGAAGGCCTTTTGGAAATCTAGGTACACCACGTTCACTGGGTCCCCATTGTCCACCTTGCTCGTAATGTCATCATAGAATTCCAAAAGATTTGTCAAGCATGACCTGCCCTTCATGAACCCATGCTGCGTCTGCCCAACGGGACAATTTCTATCGAGATGCCCTATTTCTTCCTTGATAATAGACTCAAGCATCTTCCCCACTACAGAGGTTAAGCTAACCGGTCTATAATTCCCCATATTTTGTCTACCTCCCTTTTTAAACAGTGGCGTCACATCTGCTGTTTTCCAATCAACTGGGACTACCCCAGAGTCCAGCGAATTTTGGAAAATTACCGCCAGTGCACCTGCTATTTCTCCCGCCATCTCTTTTAGTACCCTAGGATGCATTCCATCAGGGCCAGGAGACTTATCAATCCTTAGCTCCTTTAGCTTGCCCAACACTACCTCTTCCGTAATAATGATTGTTTCCAGGTCCTCACCTACATTCGTTTCTTTGTCAATTACTGGCATGTTATTAATGTCCTCCACTGTGAAGACAGATACAAAATACCTGTTCAATGCCTCGGCCATTTCATCATATCCCATAACTAAATTCCCCTTCTCATCCTCTAAAGGACCAACGTTTACTTTAGCCACTCTTTTTCGTTTTATATATTTATAGAAACTTTTGCTATCTGTCTTTATATTCTGTGCTAGTTTTTTCTCATGTTCTATCTTACTTTTTTTTTTAATAGCTCTTTTTGTGGCTTTCTGGTGACCTTTAAAGTTTTCCCAATCTTCTAGTTTCATGCTGTTTTTGGCCACTTTGTATGCCTTCTCTTTCAATTTGATAGCCTCCCTTATTTCCTTAAACACCCAAGGCAGATTACCCTTTTCTTCCAGTCCTTCCTTTTCACTGGAATATACTTTTGCTGAGCATTTTGAAAAATTGCTTTGAAATTAGGAGCAGGAATAGGCCACTCCAGCCTGCTCCGCCATTCAATAAGATCATGGCTGATCTGATTGCACATCAACTCCACATTCCTGCCCACCCACAATACCCTTTCACCCCCTTGCTTACCAAGAATTTATCTACCACTGCATTAAAAATATTCAAAGACTCTGGAATTCTCTTCCTCAAAAGGCAGTGGAAGCAAAGACTCACGGCCCTCAGAGAAACAATTTCTGCTCAGCTGTGTCTTAAATGGGCGACCCCTTATTTTGAAAGAGTGACCCCTAGTTCTAGGTTCTCCCACAAGAGGAAACATCCTTTCCAAATCCACTCTGTCAAGACCCCTCAGAATCTTACATGTTTCAATCAAGTCGCCTCTTACTCTTCTAAACTCCAGCGGATACAAGCCGAGCCTTTCCAACCTTTCCTCATAAGACAGCCCACCCACTCCAGGTATTAGTCTAGTAAACCTTCTCGGAACTGCTGCCAATGGATTTACATCCTTCCTTAAATAAGGAGACCAATACAGTACACAGTACTCCAGATGTTGTCTCACCAATGCCCTGTATAGCTGAAGCAAAATCTCCCTACTTTTGTATTCAATTCCCCTCACAATAAATGATATTCTATTAGCTTTCCTAGTTACTCGCTATACCTGCATATTAACCTTTTGCAATTCATGCACTCGGACACCCAGATCCCTCTGCATCGCAAATCTCTCACCATTTAGATGAAATGATTTTTTTTATTCTTCCTGCCAAAATGGACAATTTCACATTTTCCCCACATTATACTCCATTTGCCAGATCTTTGCCCACTCACTTAACCTATCTATATCCCTACATGCACTGTGACAATTTATTACACACAATGAAGAAAATGGACATGTATTATATTTGCAGTGCTTGTGCAAACCTCCAAATTCTAAGTAAAGCACCAAAGCTAGGGTTGCTATTATATTTAGAATAATGAACACTAAGTGCTGTCAGTGGGAATTGCCAGGAATATAACTGAGAGGTTCATAAATAGTCACAAACTGCAAGATAAGTGCACACATAATTTCAGCCTTTCCATTTCTTTCCACTACCATTGACACTATATATTGAACATAAAACTTTAATATGGTACTTTCAAATTTTGCATACAGAAAGCAAAGTTTTCCCACATTTTTGGACTGTAAAGTGTCGGTGACACCAGACATAAACAAAATCAGGCAACATGGCATTAAGATTATTTTGCCTGTAGTGAAATGAAAGATCATCTTATATTTGAGGCCCATTTCATCCATTGAGCTGAAAATGTAAAATAAGATTCCCGGTAACCTGCTTTAGCCACTGTAATAGTTACTTTACATCCAATAAAATTCAGAATGCAAGTTCAAGGGTAGTAGTTCCAATGCACACAGCAACATGCAAATAATTCATCTTTCAATGCATAATAGAACATAGGAACAGCATTAGGCCATTCAGCCAAGTCCTGGCTGATTGGTACCTCAACTCCATTTACTCATCTCTGCAGCTGCAAAGATCTTTTAATATTACCACTCAAACTGCATATATTTTTCAGCAATTCCAAAGCCACTTCCAGGCTGTGGTATGTATACATGACAACATCCACATATTATGAATGCTGCTGGCATGACAACATACATGTTCATGTACAATGATACAAAAGCAATCAGCTGAAGTGAAAACTTAAGACAAGAAACTTTATTGAACATACTAACAACCAGCTTTCTATGCAATGCTTGTTGCAAACCTGACATCATGACACACTTGGGTATACTGGTGTTCTACAGATGCCTTAAAACTAGTAAACTGATTCAAGATCCCTCACTCCTCCTGCTGTGAAATACTACAGTCTGATTGCAGAGTTATACTGTAATTTTTGTTTCACTGAAAGTGGTAGTACATGACAAAAACAGCAACATAAACTGCAGAAAAATAAATATGTCCTCTTCTAATCCCTCTCACAACAAATAAACCATCAACCAGACTCGAAAGATAATATTTCTGGGGGAAGAATGCAACTTAATATTTGACCTTCCTTTTTTTTTAAACAATCCAGGTATTTATATCAAATATTCCACTCAAAGGTACTTCTATTGATTCAAACAAGTGTCTAAATATAAACAGAATGGAAGCGAGGTTCTTACTTATTTTCCTAGCTTTGTTTTTGATTAAAAATATCTTAGACAGACATTTTTATAGAATCATAGAATGGTTACAGCACAAAAGGAGGCCATTCAGCCCATCATTTCTACATCCACTCCCCCACCGCCCTGCAAATTATTTCTTTTCAGGTACTTATCCAATTCCCTTCCGCTGTTGTTTCTTTTGAGGATCACTCTCTGGTTCTTGTCCCTTCCACCAACAGGAACAATTTCTCTCTATCTACTCAGTCTTGATCCTTCGTGATTTTGAACACCTGATCAAATCTCCTCTCAACCTTCTATTCTCTAAAGGAGAACAACCCCAGCTTCTCCAATCAATCCACATAACTGAAGTCCCTCATGCCTGGAACAATTCTCGTAAACCTTTCTCGCATCCTTTCTAAAGCCTTTACATCCTTCCTAAAATGAGATGCCCAAAATTGATTGCAATACTCCAGTTGAAGCCAAACTAGTGTTTGAAAAAGGTTCATCATAACTTCCTTGCTTTTGTACTTTATGCCTCTATTTATAAAGCCCAGGATCCCACATGTCTTTTTAACCACTTTCTCAATCTGCCCTATCTTCCGTGATTTGTGCATCTATACCCCTTGGTGTCTGTTCCTGCACCCCCTTTAGAATTGTACCTTTTTTAAAAATAAATATTGCCTCTCCTCGTTCTTCCAACCAAAATCTATCACTTCACACTTCTCTGCATTAAATTTGATCTGCCACATGTCCATCTATTCCACAGCCTAGGTCCTCTTGAAGTTTATCACTATTCTTCTCACAGTTTACAATACTTCCAAGATTTGTGTCATCTTGCAAATTTTGGAATCGTGCCCTGTACACCAATGTCTAGGACATTAATATAGATCAAGAAAAGCAGTCGTTCTAGCACCGACCCTGGGGAACCCCACTGTCTACATTCTTCCGGTCTGAAAACAACCGTTCACCATTACTCTCTGTTTCCTGTCACTCAGCCAACTTCGCATCCATGCTGCCACTATCCTTTTTCATCCATGGGCTTCAACATTGCTGCCAAGCCTATTATGTGGCACTTTATCAAACACCTTTTGGAGGTTCATGTACACCAAATCAACCACATTACGCTGTTCAACCCTGTTACCTCATCAAAAAATTCAAACAAGTTAGCTAAACACGACTTGGCTTTAAGAAATCCGTGCTGGCTTTCCTTACTTAATCCACACTTGCCGAGTGATTAAATAAGTGACGATCTTTGACTAAGTACAAAACAACACAGTAAGAATTTTAAGAGAAATTAAAAAGAAAACATTTGAAATAAAACTTAAAATATTAGGAGGGTGCTGATGAATGGTAGCAATAGCATAAGTTTTGCTTTTAAGCTTTAAAAGTTAACAGTATTAAACCTTAACTAAAGCTCATCTTTTCAGAAGGCTGTGAATTACAGTCTCAACCTTTACAAGATTTTTTAAAAAGCAGTCTGCTCCATAACTACTGCTCCTTAATTTGTAGCTTTGCATTGAAAGGTTTCATTAAATCTAATTCAGCTAGTTCATGCCGTATACATTGCTGATTATGATAATAGGATGCTATTGTGTCATTGCTAGAGCATAAAATAAAAGGGTTTATTATTGTCATACACTTTATGACAGGCATGCTTAACAACGAGTATTTGCTATCAGAGTCTTTGCTGTAACTGTGCACTGCAATGCAGCTTGGCACCACTGTTAAATGTTAGAGATCTCCCTTCTAACTAATAGCTTTAAAGTATTTTAAAATCCCAATCAGGGCTTCTTTAAGAGACTGACTTTTTGTCTACATATTCATATTCTTCAAGGTTAAGCGCCTTAGATACTGGGGAATGAAAGACAATTCATTCTGGGCATCAGTTGGCTAGCAATCTCTCCTGGGATAGGTATACCACAGTTAGACATAGAGCAAAGCTTCTTCCAATCAATCCCACTGTGTACCAGTTAGGACATTTTCCAATTTCCCATCAAGTAGCCTCGCAGAGTAAAACCACCAACTTAGGGCCAAATTAAGAGGCAGATATTGGTTTTTTTTTTAAAAAAGTGAGCCCATGTCCACCTGGTTGAAACTGCCCAACATCAACCATTCATTACAATCACTCTGAGTCGAGTTAGATTTAAACCCAGTAACAGAAGACAAAAGATGCCTAACTCATTGCAACACCCTGCCTCCATCCATAATGCTTTCCCTGTATCAGTGTGCTATTACAGAAGAGGTGTTGAGCACGACGCAAGCAGTCTGAAGGAAAACATACTGCAGATCATTCACATAGATCTAGCTGCCAAGTAAAAGTGGCATTGGCAGTAACTTTACAGCAGGATGCTGGCCAGCTAGTTGAGATATGAGGCTAAATTTTCAGGTCCTGCGGGGGATGCGAACATAGCTGGGCAGGGTCAAGCACACTACCACTGGCCAGTGTGAGTTTCCCACTGATGCTCCTAACAGTAGCCATTTTCATTCCATGATGAAGGCCAATTAAGCTGGTGGAAGAACTCGCCAACGGGGATGTTGTGATTTTTTTTTTTAAACAGGGGGTTCACGGTCTTCACGCACTGTCTGGGGCAGACTAGTGATTAGAAGCAGGTACACAGTGGGGAGCCAGTCACAGCCACCCAAGGGAATTAGATGGACTCCATAAAAGGGTGAACAGCACTGAGGGGGACTCATCCACTGGGAAATAGGTGCCATCGGTGCAGCGCAGATGGCGGGGAGAGTGGGCAGTAAGCACGGGGCTTGTCATCATCCTGGCATCGTGGGGGCATAACAGCAGGGGACAATGTTGACAAGCACAATTGGGGAACCACCTGAGCACAAGGAAGGCAGCCAGGCGTTTGCCTCTCCCGAGACATCTTTCCAACAGCAGGTAATGCAATGAAATGGCAGTCTCAGTGATGGTTGCCGTGGTCAGTTTAAATCGGGCCCACACTTGGGTAGTCCCACCTTTGCTCCTGTCCCAGAGATAGTTAATTGGCTGCCAGAACTGTCTCCATATCAATTAAGGGGTCGCACCCACTTCCCCAACCCTCGCGAACTTGGGGCCCAGGACTGTTTACCCCCCACAACCACCCCGCCCCCGCCCCGGGTCGGGTTCAGGACCCAAAAACAGTCCTGACTTCCATTTCCCACCTCCGCAGCGAAAATCCAGTCCATTGTTATGACCCAGAGAGAGACAGAGAAAGGGATTCAGAACAGGAAAACACCAAAACAAGAAAAAATTACTTCACAATTCCTAAAAAGGCAACTCATCTGGATGGTGCAACCATGCAGGTTCAAGAGAATGCACCTTACTGTTCTCTCTAGCTGCATATGCAACATACTGAAATAGTGTATTTTTCCAAGTTTTGCAGCAGCTGCCTGGCCAGACTGTATCACTGTTCCCACTGCAATGAATGGAGCTGCTTTGGGTTGCATAGGACTCCTCCCCGTCATCAAGGCCACTGCAGCAGCTTGGAAGCAAGGAAACATAGCTTGTTTTTTTAACTGGCAAAGATGATTTTTAAGTAACTATCTTTTTAAACTGGATAATGGGGAGTAATCTGTACAGAACAAACTTCCTGTAGACTTAGCTCCGCCTTTAACTAAAATCATAGAATTTGCTTGATTTCTAGAATTTTTTAAACACTTAAAGAAGCACTCAGAAAGCAGGTGCTCCATTTTTCCGGGTGACATCAGAAATGCTGAAAAATATTGCATCACAAAACGGTAAAGTGTGGGTTCATCACTGCCCTTCTCATGTGTGCTTTGCTCAGCTCCAAATCTCAGTTAGAGCGTCTCAGGAATGCATCAAATGGAAAGGAACAAACATAAATAATGGTGAAAAAAGTTGACAGCAGAGTTACCACTAGATCCTCACACAACCTCCTGAAATCCGTTTAGAAAGCAGTGTTGACAAGAGGCCTCACAGAAAGTCCATAGGGCCTCTGATAGCTCTGTTTCAGAACACACAATTATATAAGTGAAACTATGAATATAAGTAAAGTTGAACCAGCAACTCTGCCACAAATCATGCATAAACTTGATAACCCATTCACCTACTGAAAAATTAAAATTAAAATACACAAAACAATACAGTCGTCAAAAACAAAACCATGATTAATTTAATGAAATTCATACAATTTTTTTGATAGAGAACTTAAAGTCGTCTTGAGCCAGTCTACAGTGAGGTCAGCTTCTAAGTTGGCAACTGATAGCAGATCTCACCTGGTGATCAAATCAACTATTTTGTCAAACAACAGGTGAACAAATAGCAAACTTACATAGAAGCATATCTGTTCCTTTCACCTACCTCCCCAATCCCAGAAATCCAAGGTTTCAGTGAGGTCTGACAGATGCATATCCTGAAATGGATTCCATTTCACATTTTGCACATTTATTCCAGAGCCTCAAATAACAGGGAAACATGAATTGGTCCCAAAACTATACTTGTGTCTTGGACTATGCCCCACTTTCTACTTTAAGTATTTATTAATAGAAGCCTCATCAAACTTAATTGTATGTCACTGCCATGCTCATCAGACTCTTGGCTTCACTGACCCAGCGCGAACCCTCCAACAGAAGATTAGCACAGCCCTAACTATGCACTGCTTGGCAACCCTGAGCGATCTAGAAATGATTTGGCTCTTCAGCATTGGCTTCCAGGACTGATAAAGATGTTAATCCATTCTGCAAAATGAGAACCACTCAACCACGGACCTTCCAGGCAGCAATGCGGCCGTCTTCTGCTTCTTTTGTGTTAATGATGGCATAAGAAGCCATTCCCATTTTTTGGTTCCTGCTTGGAAGGAAGCAACTCAGCGAGGCTTCTCTACCCTCACAACCAGACTCCTGATTCTCAAGATAATTCAAGTTATAACCTTAACAGGAAGCAGAATAAAATTTCATAATAACAACATGCAGTTCATTTGTCAAACCTTTAAGGCAATGTCAAGTTGGAGAGGGGAGAAAGAATCTGAATAGATACCTCTGCAACTTTTTATGTTCAAGCTAACACCTAAAAAAGTGGCATATACATTTTTAGAAGTGGAAATCATTGGGCTGAATAAACCAGTTCCTTTTGTAAAAGAACAGATCAAAGCCACCTACTCACCAAATAATCAGTTTGCAAAAAACATCTACTTGTCCACTTGAACTGCCATTCTTGAAACTTACATTGCTGCAAACTTGAATTTTTCCATTATCTACTGTACAACTATAAAGACTATTTGAACAATATGAACTACTTCTGAGAATTCTATAGTTTTTATTCTGATTTTTTTTTGGGGGGGGGGGGGCAAGTGCATACAAGGATATATTAAACCTGCACTGAAGACAACTACTAGAAACACTTGGGCAATATTAAAGTATCTCCAATTTTCACCCCATGTCTAACTTTGGTAACAAATATTTCTTAAGATCTGAGCCGAGATTCATGGGGTACTAAGACTTTAAATGGTTGGGACTTTCAACAGCCCAATTTTAATTAAAACTGTCCACACGGCAGGCGTGTCTTATGGAACTAATGATATGCTTTTTTGAATTTGCTTGGCTCTTTCCCATATGAAGCAGAAAGCCATCATACAGTAAGACAGTGAGACAGTGAGAAATCTTCCAAACTTTGAATTTTACTATGATTATCTGAATGCTCTAGATTTCAAACTTGAATTACTATTCCAATATAATTATTTCAGGTAATCAGACCAAATATCACTCATGGATATGCTGTTCTCACCATAGAAATGCAAATAAATCAAGTCACTGCTGTACATAATCAAGTCTTATTCGTGTTCAATGGAAACATTTATTTAACTGCTGCGAAATATGGCAAAAATTAAGTATCCAAATCCTCCTAAAACAATAGATTTATATTCCAATTCACAATTACTGCATTCTGTAGGTTAACGGGCAATAATACTGTGAGATCACAGCATCAATGTGTTCATTCTATCCTTTAAGATAATTGCACATTTTGTCATCCTGAACTGACAGCCAACTGAAAAATCTTTCACATCAGGTCCCCCAGCTGGGACAGAGACATAACATGGCAACTCCATCAGCAAGTGGCTGAGTTTTGGAATATGGATCACTGTCCTTCCAGATCATTTGTCTCCCCTCTTCAGCTGCAACAGCTGAACCATGGTTCATTTTGGAGTTTGATAGTACGGGTGTCAATTGCTCTCCAGCCTCTCCAAGGCAATCATTCTTTGTGTGGAAGCCTCAAGAGCATAATATTCAAACTAGGGGAAGTGTCACAATCAATCTTAAATGTTGCCCTCATAAAACATTCATTCTCCTTCAAGATTCACTGTTTATCAATCAAGGAGGATAACTTTGCCCGATTTTTCTCCTTCCTAGCTAAGCAAGCACAGACTTGCAATCAAACCTGGGACCTCACTTCCACACGGGATAGTGCACTTCCCAACTGAGGCATGAGGGAATTACGAAGATATTTTAATCACCCAAACACTAACTTAAAGAATGGTGCGAGGATGGTAACCTATTATTTAAAAATGTGAACAAGTCTTAATAAATTAATTTCAACATAATAGGTGACCTGAACACCAGTACCCAGGGTACATAGTCTGCATTATCAAATGCAGGGGTGGGAGGGTGTTTCTGAAACTTTCAAGATCACAGCAAATTAGATGATTACGGTCACTCAAATCCAGCAAGCTCAAAGAATTCATTCAATTGAGTTGAACATCAATGCTGACAGCATCCACAGGAACATTCACTTACTGTCCTTCACAATGTTTACTCCATTTTATTGCTGTCTTGTTCACTACAATCTTCTTTTCATTTCCTCCCTCTCCCCTACTGTTGCCATTTGTCTTCCATTTATTTTTGCCAATTGCCTTTTGGCTGGATTTGAACCCAGCAACTCACCAGCATCTCTATTGTCATTAGGCCTTCTTACTCTGCCAACCCCATCATTAAAAAAAAAACACACAAACATGGAAACAGTCTGGATAAAAAAAATGCACACAGAACAGATGAAAGACTGTAATTAGAATAAAATAGAAAGCAGCAAATGTCAGGTGCTTCACTGACGGGTGGAAGGGACTCTACCTCCAACAGAACGTCAGCAAACCTTGCTGGTAAAGGCCGTTGCAGTCCACTTACTTCCTGCCCTTTAACTAATTAATAAGATACGAGAGCACAGTGGATCGAAACACCAAAGCACCATTGCATGGAGCTGGACTGCTCAAGGGAGAGAAGAGGAAAAGCAAACAAGGCAACTGAGGCTGCAGCCATACGCTGCACAGCACACTGTTATATGCAGCACTGACAGAGACATCCAAGTTAGTTTCTAGCCTGGCCTTCAATTAAGAAACGGTGTATGGGCAAAGATGAAATTACGCAACAACAAAAACTTGCCAGATGATTGTCCAAGCCACAAATTTAAATTATATCAAATTTGGTAACCGCATCCAAAGAGGTAAAGAAGTTGCAAGTGAAATGACTGGGTGGTGGATTTGTAACAGGAGAACACCACATGTTGGCCAACAGACATGGGGATGGGGAATTTAAGTAAGTGTGTCTTGGACAGTAAATTACAGCACCGAACGTAGCTACAGGTGAGAGAGTGGATCTAACCATTCTTTTCCCTTTTGGCAGAAGAAATGCTTCCATAGGTGGTAACTTAAAAGGGGAAAAAAATTAGAAAACAAAACCATGTTTTAAAACTACTGTTTTGGCATTGTTAATGGGACAAATTACTAACAACACAAGTCCACAAGTTTACCAAACACCACAGTAAAGTCAAAAACGTCTTCTTGAAGCAGCACTGCACCTCTCTTCGTCAACTCAGAGGTGGAATATTGTAGATGTAAATGGACCACTAAAGATTTATCTGGATGCAGTGTTAATCTGTTTCTGTCCACTCCCCTTCAGCTGTTAACCATAGCAGACTGGGGAGGTGGGGGTTGGGGAAGAGAAGAGAAAACAACTGGACATGACGTACAACCTGCAAAAATATATACACCATGAAATGCAGAGCAAACACATCTTTGGGTTATTGACTGGTTTTATAGCCCCAGCTTTAAGTTAAATATAGGATTTTCTTATTGCTGACGTGAATAACAGACCCGCAGGAAAAGTCTTACTCTGGTTAGTGGCAGAATCTCATCGTAATAACATACGCATTACAACTGACCGACTGCCTAAAACTATCTAAATCTGGATAGTCACAGTCATATTGCCTGCAAGATATGAAAATGCAATCACAAAAGCAGTTTTTATAAACAACTAGGAAAAGTCATAATTTTTTCTTGCTTAAAAAACTGTAGCAAGAAATGTTACATTGTATTGGACAATTATTTTTTTAAAACACTAATTTAACTGCACTGTCATGACATTCCAGATACCGCACAAGAGAAGAAAAAAAAAGAATTTTGCAAAAAAAGATATTCTGTTGGTGAAGGAGTGAAAGTAAATTTCCTTAGATGAAATATATATTGTACCAAGATCCATTTTCATCATAATAGTTACTTTGTCCACATTAAAATGGAACTTCTACAATGGAGAATTGCACGCAAGGCCCTTTTGCCAAAAAAAATACCAATCAAGGTAAACTTGGTAAAATTGGCGTGTGGCTTGGAGGGGAATTTGAAGGTGGTGGTGTTCCCATGCATTTGCTGCCCCTTGTCCTTCTAGTTGGTATCTTTTTTTCTTTTTTAAAAAAAGCTTGCAATGCCACTGATGGATTTTCAAATGGTCTTACCAAAATATGAAAGGGATCTTAAAAAAGTCAAACCATAAAATTCATTATGACTCATTGAGAAATCTTTTAAAGAATTTGATATTAGAAGAGAAAGGAGGGCATAAAAACAGCAAAACATAAAACACTACTCTTAGGACTAATCAGGGCAGAATTCTTGAGGTATCTAATATATTAATTAGTTGAAAGTTTCCTTTAAAATATCCTGTTTTATACAAACCAAGGCTGCTGGAGTATTTTTTTGATGGAAGGGCGGGTTCTTCATTCATTTACACCTAAACAATCTGCTGCCATTTTTACTCAATTATAGGTGGAATTTGGCAAATCAAAGAGACATATTCAGGTTGTAAATTACATTCATCGGCAGTAATTGGGTGCTACATACAGGGAGAAAAAAAACACTCCATACTCAGACTATAAATTTCCCTTTTGGGCCATAGTAACAATAAAGGAAGCCAATAAGTCACTGTATAATGTGAAATCCTCCTTGGAATACATTACATAGTATTCCACAGTAATCTTTAAACATGACACATCCCTGACAGTTCTATCCATAAATTGGCCTTACTTCTTTCCACCCCACCCCACCCCAAGATCTTTCCTCATCTTGTACAAAAATTCTTTGAGGCTAATGTACACTGATCTACAGGAACGATTATAACTGATACAGGCTGCTTTAATCTAATATATGCATTCCAATTTTCCATTTTGCTCAATTATGCAGTTTGAATAGCCTTCACGAGAATTAGCAAGCTTTTCACACTAGGAAGCGCTTTGACCTCAAGCCCACCAGTGGAATATTGTACCTATTCCATGTGTGTGTCTCCCAATAGTTGTGAAATACCCCATATATTGCTGACAGCTGTTAGGCAACAATTCTTCTGTATGAGAACCAATAATAATTCAAACGTGAAATATTCTTTCACTGGACTGTGAAATGATCAGTCCTATGCACAGGGTGATAAAAGGAACAACTGCAAACTGTTCACATTTTACAACTGGAAGCCTGCAGTTCATTTAAAATATCTTGTAAAACAAAAAATCTCAAACCATAGAATTCATTATGAATCACTGAGAAATCTTTTAAGAATTTAACACCGAACATGAAAGGAGGACATTAAAAACAGCAATAAAATGTAAAAAACTACTTTAGGGAAAATGTATACTGTCATTAAAAATACTGATACAAAAAGATTTAAAAGGAAATTGAGAATACTCAAGCCACTCCCAACACCCATAATCCAAGAACATAGATTAAAAATCAGACAGGAAAGTAGACAACCCACTTATGATGTTAACGAGAGGGGTAAAGTGGTTCTGTAGGAATAAATGAATTGACTAAAATGGAATCCACACAATATTTAAAAAAACTAAGAATAATTGATTAATTTAATGCTATATTGCTAAATTTTCTCATTCTGTTATAAGCACCTGGTACAGTGCGACTTACAAAATAACTGGTGGGGTACAAGAAAGCAAATTGAATCTTTTGTTAAGATATTTTAAAACACTCAGGCTTCACTCATGCTCCCTCTGACATGATGTAGCTGAGTATTTTTGTCCCCTCTTCCTGTAATGCAACAGTCTTTGCAAGACCACAATGTCAGACTTAAGAGACCATAACCAGCAGTAAGAAAATTGCACAGAATATGAATGATGCACAAAATAATGGAGTGAATTATTGGTTATAACAGAATCAGAGTTTCTGATGGCTTCATGAAGCATTTAAATTTCATTCTTAAAGTACATATCAGAATCCTTCAAAATATAATGCAGTTTTGTTTTAAGTGCACACCATCATACACAATAATGTGGTCAAAGATGGTTTACATCAAGTGTACAGCACAGAAACAGGTCATTTAGCCCAACTGGTCTCTGTCTGTGTTTATGCTCCACACAAACCTCCTCCCACCCTTCTGGATTATGTAAAGATGAAGTGAGGAAGGAGTTGGCCTCATAGCAACTGATATTTTGAAATGGACTTCCTCTGAACTGAAGAAAATATTGAAATAGGTGATGAACCATTTATTGCTCTTTACATCTACACTGGATTATGAGTTGTACTGTTGACATATTGTTAAAATTATTTATGTTTCATTTAATTCTACATAAATATCTTGAATAAAGTGTGTTAAACTATCTTTTGTTTACAAACTGGTCATACATACGTTGTGTTAAAACAAAATCACATCTGTTGTGAATAATGAAACGGTGAAATAATTTACACAGGGTTCTTCACCCTTCCCCAAAAAAAGGTTTACCAAAGACATTTTAATAAATACTGTGTCCTTTAAAGCTCCATCTAATAAGGGTTGGCAAATAACTGCATTTTTACAAAAGCAACTATTCACGCCACTAATGTTCATCTTCCATATATTATTTCTCATCCCACTACACCAACCAAACTCACTGTTCAGCAGGCCACAACATAAACAATATTATGCACTCTAGCTGGCAAGGAAAATGCTTCTATAAACTTTGAAACAGATTTATATTTCAATGTAGAACAATAGTGTTGCACCTTTGGATTATTGTATGTGCTACTTAGTTTTCATAATATACTGTAATAGGAAATGTGCTTTAGCAGCAAAGAAGCTAGTTCTTTGTTGTGAGGCACAATGACTATTCACAATCCCGAAAATATGAAACTGTTACAGGTATGCTAGTAAAGAATTCTGTATAATAAGTCATGATTGCAACTTCTTAATGATTTGAGTATCAATCTTTTTTTTCTGGCTTAAATTCTACTGTGATCCTTAAGTAGTTAAATGTGTGAATATAACAGCTAGCGTGTAATACAAGAAATATCTTCCTCACAACCTCCATAAAAGTACCGACTCCGAGTCAAAAGGTTAATAGTTATTACCACTCTTGTTGCAAACAATAATCATGGATATGAAACACAAATGAGAATACTTTCTGCGCATAACCAGTTACCACTCTTGCCTCACAACCCAAGGTTTATACAGTAACACTGCTTCGGGCCTACACTTACTAGGTCACACATAAATCCCAAATTCACAATACACCATTTCCTTTGTCGTTAGAAGTAATATTTCTGTGCACGCAAATACAAAACAAGATCATTCCTATTTTCTTGACGAAGCTGCAGAAGTAAGTTTGTAATTGGAAATAAAATGTTACCTTTTGTAGACTGGTAGGATTGAGCTGTGTTTTGTCAATTATTTTAACAGCAACCTGAAAATGATGTTAAGAGTAATCAGCAGATTGTTGAAGTATTCTACACTTAAATATTATTTTTTAGATAGAATGCACCTTCTCACAGTGCAATAGCATTAATACTCATTTTATGACCTGATGGTCACAGGTTTGAGCCTCAAGGCTGCCTGACACCCAAATCTGCTCATTCTGGCTTCAGCCAATACCGCACAAAAGCAAGCATTTTTCATACGTTGGGCCTATCTGGGTACTAGATCCGAAATTTATTTAGATACTGAGTCTAAATTTCCTTTTACTAAAAAGGAAACTAATCATTTCTCTTTTAAGTATCAAATGCAAATTTTCAACAGAAATAATAGAAAAACCTTCGCAATAATCAAAATGGTTCAGCTTCCAACAAAATTCATATTGACAAAATCTAATATCTAAGAGAAATAAATAGGATACAACACACACAGAATCTAGAGTTACAATGTTGTAGCATTGTTTTAACTCTAAAGTATGTTATAACAAAATGTAGCATACAAACGCTGGTTCTGATGGCATCCCAGGAGCCCATCAAAAAATCCTGCTACATTCACCAAGTATTTAGAGACATACCAGAGATAAGGAGAACAGCAACGTTTGAGTTGTTGCTACTCTGTCTTGCAAATCATAGCTAGTTCACAGGCAACCAAAACAGAATCAGGGCATCAGCCATGACTGGGTCAGCCTTCCAGGCTAATGAAAGGCTCATAGAAACAGGCTATGTGCAAAGGAAATCAGAAAAAAGTAGAAACGTAGAATAGAATATTTAAAAATCCTTTAAAATATATATTTAAATATAAAACGAAGAAATAAATCCAATTCAAAATCAGTACCAACACAGTAGAAATTGCTATAAAATGCTGATAATACTAAGGTATCTAAATAAAACTCACTTCTCTTCCAGTCAGAACATGTCGCGCTAATTTTACTTTTGCAAAGTTTCCCTTGCCTATAGTCTTTAGCAGCCTATAATTTCCAACGTGGGGTTGCTCTTCAGTCGTAGATGCCACTGAATTCCTGCATCGTGGTAGGTTTTGTCTGCTACTTGATTTGGAAGGCTGGATTTGTGAGTCACCATATCCATCTCGAGACGTGTGCTGCAAAAGTAGTCATGTACACACTACATGAATTATTTCACAATAAGCATTTATATAGTATTCTATACATTCTTAATTGCATGTAACAATTTAGATTTACAACATTTATAGCTTTGAATACTTTCCCCAAGAATTCTTCAACAGCTCTACACATCATACTAAATGTAACGTTATTGTATTTGGAAGATTTCAGCATTATCGGTTACTTACACCAAAGCTCACTTGCTTAAAACTGAAAATATTAAACCAGGTTTTTCCTAAAATTAACACAAGCGCAAAACTAAAAATCCGTGTAGAGGCACGCAATAGTTTATTGCAACGTCCTGCTGAATAAGCAGGCACAGTGCAACTAAAAAGCATCAATGTTAAAAGGGCCCAATTTAGGAAGGGGGTAGAATATACAATGCAACCAAATAAGTCATTTTCAAAAAATGAACCTTTTTGTAGTAATGTTTTGGTTTTGAAGTCGGCTGCTGTATACTGGAGTTGACCCTTAACCCTCCCAGTGAGTCGTCAGTTTTGGTAGCCCTTGCATCAACACATTTTCCTCCTCCAAATAGACAAGGAGTGCAAGAATTGTGAAGGAAACGTTTCTAATAATGCAGGTCATGATCTTATATGTTGACAACTCAAATGCAAAAGTGAAAAACTCCCACAATAATGAACCAAACTGAAAATTACTGCGCCAGTCGAAAAGTCGGCATTAAGCGATATTAAACAAGGACGGGGCTCTTTTGTGGTCCAGTAAGCAGCTCCTTGTCATTGAACTGTTCCATACAGTCAAAGGCTGCCTTAAATGGTTATTTCAAAGCTGAAGTATATGGAGTAATGGGGGGGCGGGAAACAAGCAAATGAAAGGCAGGATTTTTAAATTCAGTCTGAAGGAAGTAATCTTTCCTCAGAAAAATCCTTGTAGACTCTATTAAGAGAGAGGCCTGTGTGATCGATGAAGCAGGCGAGTCAATGTCTCTGCTCCTCTCCAAGGAATCTCCTTTGCTGGAACCATCTCCCAGAGCAATCACACAGCACAACATCCCTCCATAACAAGAAACACGCATTCATTCAGCGAGCAGCAGTCAGCCCCCGCGTCCTCAACTAAAACCTTCACATAAAAGTAATAATAAAAATGAAACATTGTCTCACTTACATTTTCTGTGTCGCGCTCATTCACTGTGGGCAATGGCGTTCTGGTCGACATTTTGGCTTCACCCTCAGTGCTTAGGCCGAATTATTCCCTTTCCTTTATTTTCCCCCACTTCCACCTCTCTCTTTTGTTTTGTCTTTCTCGCTTTTCAAATAAAAAAATAAGTCCCCACTTGAGAAGGGAACGCTCGCCTACATGTTGGGTAGGAAATCCACCATTACTAACCGGGCATCTATTGGTTAGTGAGGAAGGTGGGGAGGGGAGGAAGACGAGTGAGAGAGAGAAATCTGTATGAATTGAAACAGGAGAGACAGAAAGAGAGAAAAAGAAAAAAGGAGGGGAGGGGGGGAAGGGAGAGGAAGAGAAGGAGGGGAGGGGTAGGGGGGTGGTGGGTGAAGAAAAGCCGCCGAAGCTCAGGTGTACTTGTCACCACAAGCGGGCAGGGACTGAGAGGGAGTTTGCGAGCGTACATACATTCTGAGAGACAGTTCAGAGACACAGCGAGAGAGCGATCCCAGCGGCAGCCAGTTCCAACACTCAGTACTTGCAGTTATACCGCAGACACACAAACACCCTTTCCCTGCACTTTTAACAAAAGGACTCCAAGAAGTCTCTAATCTGCCATCCTGCAACACCACTCAATACTTCAGTATAATGACATTGAAATGACAGCTTGCATATTAGACTTTTGGTGAATATTATTTTATTGCTGATTTTTTTTCATCTACCCATGCACAAAATAAAAGGATGCTTTTAAATATCTGATTATACCTTGGAGATTAAGGACAACGTTAAATTTATCCTCGCAATTCTATAATGAGAACAACTATATAGAAAGGGGGGGGGGGGGGGGGCGGGGAGGATGCAACTGTTCCGCTGGCAGACAATATTATTTCACAAGGCTTTGGGATGATAGACACGGATTGGATCATTTTGGCGAGGTGATTGTGTGCATGAATTAATTCATCCAGATCGTGTCACACGGTCGCTCATCAGGTGATCCCCACCAATCGGTCATCACGTTCCAGTTGGATACAATGAGATCTGAACGATGTCTGTGAATCTTTGCAATGACCAGTTATGAATTATAGTTACTATTGTAGTATGATTCTGATTGATTACAACCCAGCAAGATCAAAGCTTCAGTGCAAAATACAAACTGAATGGATGATTATTTCAATTAATCCACATAGCATTTCCAGTTACACGTGGGACGAGGCATGATTGCAGGTTAATACACTTTAAGTTTTCATGCTAAGAATGCAGTTTGTTTACGTTAAAAGGCTTCCAGCTTAAGGGCTTTTGTTAATCAGAAAGTGCCACATAATTTTGTGAAATATTCTGTGATTAAGAATCTTGAATGGCTTCTTGATGTTAATATTCATAGACATTACTCATAACACTGCTTGGAAAAGTAGTAAGCTGAGGAGGATAGCAGATTTCAGGGGAGCATACTTTGGTGAATTGAGCAGACACATGACAGATGAAGTGTGAGTTGATGCATTTTGGAAGGAAAAATGATGAGCTGTAATATAAATTAAAAGGTACAATTTTAAAGATGCTTTTGAAAATAGTTTTAATGAAAGGTCGCTCACCTGAAACATTAACTCTGCTTCTCTTTCCACAGATGCTGCCAGACCTGTTGAGGATTTCCAGCATTTTTGTTTTTATTTCAGATTTCCAACATCTGCAGTATTTTGCTTTTGTTTTTATATGAAAATAGAGACCCGGGTGTTCACATACACAAACCTTTCATGGTAGCAAGATAAGTTGAGCAAGCTGTTAAAAAAATGTGATCCTTGGCATTATAAATAGAGGCATAAAGTACAAAAGCAAGGAAGTTGGGCCTCAGCTGGATCATTGTGTCCAATTCTGGGCACCACACTTGAGGAAGGATGTCAAGTTCTTGGAGAGGGTGCAGAGGAGATTTACCAGAATTGTACCAGGGGGCGCTTACCCATTGTCTCTCGAGACAAGGAGGCCAAAGAAGAAGAAGAAGAAGAGGGAGTTCTGTTAAGTGAGGAGACTTGAGAACCTGGGATTGCTCTCCGAGAGCTGAGAAGATTAATGGAAGATTTAATAGAGATGTTAAATACTCTCCACTTGCCTGGATGAGTGCAGCTCTAACAACACTCAAGAAGCTCAATGCCATCCAGCCTACTTGATTGGCACCCCATCCACCACCTTAAACATTCACTCCTTCCACCACTGGTGCACAGTGACAGCAGTGTGTACCATCTACCAGATGCACTGCAGCAACTCACCCAGATTCATTCGACAGCTTCCAAACCTGCGATCTTTACCACTTAGAAAGACAAGGGCAGCAGACGCATGGGAACGTCACCACCTGCAAGTTCCCCTCCAGTCACACAGCATCCTAACTTGGAACTATATTGTCGTTTCTTCACTGTTGCTCGGTCAAAATCCCGGAACTCCCTTCCTGATAGCACTGTGGGTGTACCTACACTACATGGACAGCAGCAGTTCAAAAAGGCAGCTCTTCTCAAGGGCAATTAGGGATGGGTAGTAAATGCTAGTCTTGCCAGCGATGCTCACATCCCAAAAACAAATTTTAAAAATTATGCGTGGTTTTGATGAGTAAATACGTATGTACATACTAACATACAAATTAGGAGCAGGAGTAGGCCACTCGGCCCTTCGACCCATTCAATAAGTTCATGGCTGAACTGATTACTCCACATTTCCACCTACCCCCGATAACCTTCCACCCCCTTGCTTATTAAGAATCTATCTACCTCTGCCTTAAAAATATTCAAAGACTCTGCTTCCACCGCCTTTTGAGGAAGAGAATTCCAAAGACTCACGACCCTCTGAGAGAAAAAATAGGAAGAAAGTGTTTCGATTGGCAGGAGGATTGGTAACTAAAGGTCACAGATTTTAGATAGTTGGCAAAAAACACAGGGAGGAAATTGAGGAGATTTTTTTAATGCAGTGAGTTTTATGATCTGGCATGCACAAACTGAAAGGGTGGTGGAAGCAGATTCAGTAGTACTTTTCAAAAGGGAAATTGGATATACATTGGAAAAGGAGAAATTTCCAGGGCTATGGGGAAAAAGCTGGGAATGGGACTCTTCCGAAGAGCTGGCATAGACATGATGGGCTAAATGGCCTCCTTCTATGCTGTATGATTCTATGGATGTTAAAACAAAGAAGGCATTTCAGTGAAGCTTAGAAAATACAACCTTCATATACTCAATATAATATTTATCACATAATAATCACTTACAATAAGTATCAAATCTGTCGAATAGGTAGTGCAGATGCTTTGTCTATTGCAACACTGTGGTTCAATTTAGCAGGGTCCTCAAAAATCTAAACTACAGTTTTTTTGCACAGCCTAATTGTGTATTAAAACCAACAGTTCAGTCACAGCAATTAGTTTCAAGATTTCCAATAAATCTCTATTTTCACAATAAATGCTACTTATCTCACAAACCCTTTATATTACTCTGCTAGATATTACACAATCAAAGGAATAGTCTTGACCTGATATAGGCTACAGTATAAGTAACTTTGTGTCAGTCTTCCTATTAAATATAAATTTATGAAGCATTTGACTTTTCTTCATGAGGCGTGTAGAGAAGAATGTTGGGAAATAAAACATTTCTTCATCTCCAACAACAGGCATAGTCCAGGTCAAATGTACCAGTATAAATGCACCATTTCCTGCACTAGCCATCTTGATGTCCTCCTGGAGAGACTGCAATTGTGCTATGAACCCACAATGACTAGAACTCATGTAGAAACCTATCATCAAACACAATTTAAGCCCAAGAGGTCATGTTGACAAAGTAAGAACAACAAAAGAAATTTGGAAATGCAAGAGGAACTTATTTACTAAGAGGGTAGTAGTTATGTGGAAAGATTACAGGCATGGTGGTGGATCAAGAAAACTTAACAGGGTTTAAGAAGATATTAGACAACTTATTGTCAATAAAAATGATTCATGGTTATTAGAACTGGACCATTGCAACACTGTGACTAGATGGATTGAAGGTCTTCTCTTGCCTGAAACTGATACTGTGCGATGTAGGTCCTAGAATTCATTGTATGAATTATTTGGGTCCACAATATTCTGAAAAATTCTGCAATTGAAGCGAAGAACAAAATTATGCTTACCAAAGTGGCTATTAAGATTTCTTACAATTAAAATAAATGTTCAAAGCTTGGCTTATCACCAGATTTATGTTTAATTTCCCTAAAGTACAAGCAGCAACCATTGAAAAATAGAACCGTATGTGACCTTGTTTATTCCAACCCTGCGTTACATTACCAACTAGAGAACTGAATCATTAATGGCCAAAGCCATGACTGACAGTACAATGAACCAGTAAAGAAGACCATTTATGTCATTATATACTAATCCCCAGGTCAATTTTCAGCCATTTCTAGAAGTAAGAAGTTGGCTAATTAAGTTGCTTGGCTTAAAATTGATATAAAATTAGATACTATAAACGTGAAATCATCAGGATTATGAAACAATTCTACATTTAATTTTATGCCTGTACAACTTATTACTTTTAAACACTATATTCCTCCAGTAATGGAACGTTATAGCCTATTTGGCAGGTTGCCAAGAAAATCCATTTCTTGCTCCTGGGTTCATAAACCATAGCGATATCAAACTACTAGACAATCTGAGACTGGTCTACTCCATGCCAGTATCTGTTCAACAACATCAGAGAGATGGACTGTGATTGCCTGTCACCTTTATGTTCAGAACACATGAGCTGCTGCATCTGCTGTCAGCATTCTATATCACATCAAAAGCTCCATGCAGTAGGCAAGTTTCAAAGTTTCATACATCAGTTTTCCTGGCCATAGAACTCTTTGCCAGGAATCTATCCAATGTTGATATACAAAAAGAAACTGAGGTCAAGTAGTTTAATCGTGCTAATTGGGCAGTGATAACTTTGTGAAGAGAAGATCAAACTAATTATTTAGGTAATATTTGAGGTAATACATAATTGATGCTCTGTAAAATGGAATAGATAGTTGTATATCCATCCAGGCACTTTTGATATGACTCACAATCCTACATGTGCATTACCAAGCTTAACCAGCTCCCTTTAAGAATGATTTTTTGATTTTGTTGCGTTAGTAATTGATAATTTTAATTTTTGTCATTGGGTCTGTTGGCCTTAGCTCAACATGGGAAATATTTAGTGGGCCAACATCTTAAGGTTAATGAAGCAATTAATTAACTTTTAGAGCAGGAATTTTGAAATGTTCTGGTAAATGGAAGCAACATCAATAATCAAAGACAAGAAACAGCTTTTCAGACATTGTAAAGTATCATGTTTTTGCTCTTGCTAAACATATGAAAGCACAGAAAAATATTGTCAAGAAAATTAAAACTCTGCTCCTTGCAAGAAGGGATTTGGAGTTCGATATGAACAATCTCAGCAATTTTTGTCTAGTTGAAGCATACTGGGGGCATGTAAGAGTTAACTTTGCACTGCATAATCATTCTAAGTCCAAGGGTTCTATAAAGTATTTCATGCCAAAGGAAATTGAAATTTACATGCTACAAATAAAAAACATATCACATTAATGTTGTGTTCATTGAAATGTCTAGATACTAAATACATTTCAATACCATTGAAAGTACAAATCAGATTTATAAACCGGTGACCATTTGCAAAGCTGACGCACTATGTTTTCTTGTGAATGGGCACAAACAATAGCAACAGGTAATGCTGCGTGATTGTAAATGGCCACATGTATTTGCACTCAATGGGCACTATGTGAAATCTATCCAGTTCCGTGTACATGTTGCTTATCTTGGCTGCTTTTCCTACAAATGCAGCTGATTCTTCAGAGCATTTGGCAGGAGGTACATCACTACCATCCAAGCTGACCTATAACTCCTGGTTTTTATCTCACTCCTCTTTTTAAATATTGAGATAACATTTTGCTCTCAGTCAGTACTTACTGTCTATTCATAATTATTTATTTTTATTTTTCCATTTCTGAAATATAAATTATTTGACCAGAGAGAGGATTGTAACATATTTGGACCCTATGTTAGAAAGCTTCAGAGGATTCTGGATTCTGCCTTATTGTATTCTCTACAATTCATTGTTGTATATTTATGTACTGTGAAAATGAAATTAATTTTAAAAATCTTACAAAAATGTCTAATTGAAGTTGCTAATCAATGGCAGGTGCATTAGGGATTGATCGGAAAACTAGTTTGGCCATTAAGTCAGGCATCATTAGTAACAATGCTAAAATAACTGGTTAAAATTAGCACACCAGCCAACTGGCTTAAAAATGTATATTTCAAGATTTTCAGAAATTAAGTCATTCCACATGACATTTAACAATGGGTACATCTATTCAATGTTTTCCCAAGCAAACAATTAAAATAGTCCTTTAAGTGGTCAAGGCAAAAAATAGAAGTTTTACAGCCAAAAGTGATGCCTTAAAAGCTAATTAGCCAACTAAGTCTGAGTAGCAAATTTGGTCTTTTGATTCTGTCTCTACTTATAGTGATAAACTTGGGGAAAATGGCTATAGAGAAAAACATTTTTGGAAGTTTATCTGGATGATTCAATTCACAAATTCCAGGATATATTTCTAGGAAGAAAGTGATACAATAAGGTGAAATTGTTTTGTAAAAATATATTTTCTCGCCCAAAATTTGCTGAGTTAAGCAGTTTCCCTTCCTCTCTCGTTTGAAGCAGATATGCCAGAATTGCCGGTAGGTTCAATAATGTGTAGCTTCTGTAACAAAACAATATCCTTGTCAGTAACTTACTACTATAACATATTTGAATAGAAGTACTTATTTGATTCAAATTAGCATGCTTGACTGTATTCTGAGTGAAACCTGCTGAAACATGTCTAATTGACTATGTTGAGCTTGTTTCCTGCATGGCATATGTTCTGAATTGTACTAAGTGATAATGTGCTTTCTTGTGTTTCAGTAAACTACTTTGTGTATTTTTTATCTCATTGTGTCCAGAATTATATTTGAACTTTGTATTGTGCTGAGCAATATGCCCTGGACTAGTGAGCGATGCTAAGTAGGTGTCCTGTAATGCAAGGAGGAAAATTAAGAAATACTATTTTTTAAAGACAAGAGGAAGTGTAGCTTTGAAACATGCAATTTCTGTGAATGTGATTTTTGTTAGGGGATTACCAATTGCAGAGAAAAAATAGCATTCTAGCAAGTATGGTAGTCTAGTGGTTATGTTACTGACTAGTAATCCAGATGCCTAGACTAAATAATTGGGAAACATGAGATCAAATCCCACCATGGCAATTTGTGAATTTCAATTAAAGTTGAAAAGAAATTAAATAAATCTGGGATAAAAAGCCAAGTCATGGTGACCATGTCCATATCAGATTATTGTAAAAAAATACCCATTGGTTCACGAATGTCCTTTAGGGAAGAAAACCTGCCATCCTTACTCAGTCTGGCCGATATGTGACTCCAGATCCACAATGATGTGATTGAGTCTTTACTGCCCTATGAAATAGTCTCGTAGGTCACTCAGTTTTATCAAACCACTTCAATTATGCCTGTACAATAAGAATAAAACAGGATAGATCACACAGCTGCAACCAAGGTATCGGATTCGGATGTGACGAAGACACACCCAACCCAGTCGACCCTGCAAAGTGCTGCTCACTAACATCTGGGGACTTATGCCAAAGTTGAGAGAGCTGTCTCACAGACTAGTCATGCAACAGCCTAATATAGTCATACTCACAGAATCATACCTATCAGGCAATGTCCTAGACTCCTCCATTATCATCCCTGGGCATGTCCTGTCCTACTGGCAGGTCAGATTCACCATAGGTGGTTGCACCATGGTTTACAGTCAGGATGGAGTAGCCCTGGGAGTGATCAATATTGATTCCAGACCCCATGAAGCAGCGATAGTGCGAGCGAGGTGGCAGCTGGGGAGGTGAGTTTCAGTTTAAATGAACTTACCTTTTGTTTCGGCAGCTTTTTTTTTGAAGCAGCGATAGTGCGAGCGAGGTGGCAGCTGGGGAGGTGAGTTTCAGTTTAAATTAACTTACCTTTTGTTTCGGCAGCTTTTGTTTGAAGCAGCGATAGTGCGAGTGAGGTGGCAGCTGGGGAGGTGAGTTTCAGTTTAAATGAACTTACCTTTTGTTTCGGCGGCTTTTTTTTGAAGCAGCGATAGTGCAAGCGAGGTGGCAGCTGGGAAGGCGAGTTTCAGTTTAAATCAACTTACCTTTTGTTTCGGCAGCTTTTTTTTGAAGCAGCGATAGTGCGAGTGAGGTGGCAGCTGGGGAGGTGAGTTTCAGTTTAAATGAACTTACCTTTTGTTTCGGCAGCTTTTTTTTTGAAGCAGCGATAGTGCAAGCGAGGTGGCAGCTGGGGAGGTGAGTTTCAGTTTAAATTAACTTACCTTTTGTTTCGGCGGCTTTTTTTTTGAAGCGGACACGGGGACTGCTGGGTAAGTAAACCTATATATTCAGGTAGTGGCTAAACCCGAAACACTACATGTGTAGTGTCTCCCACCCATCCTCTTCCTCTAACCAAAAAAAAAAGGACTCTTGTGTGGAGGGTTTGGTAAGGTAAGGTTTTCCTTTTTTTTTAAATCTCTGTTGTCAATATAGAGCAGAGGGGATGGAAGCTAGGGCAGTTGCATGCTCCTCTTGCAGGATGTGGGAGGTGAGGGTCACCACTTGTGTCCCTGCTGACTTCACCTGTGAGAAGTGCACCCAACTCCAGCTCCTCGCAGACCGCGTTAGGGAACTGGAGCTGGAGCTGGATGAACTTCGGATCATTCAGGATGCTGAAGGGGTGATAGCGAGCAGTTATAGGGAATTAGTGACACCTAAGTTACAGGATAAAGGTAGCTGGGTGACCGTCAGGGGAGGGAAAGGGAATAGGCGCACAGTGCAGGGATCCCCTGTGGTCGTTCCCCTCAATAATACGTATACCGTTTTGGATACGGTTGGGAGGGACAACCTACCAGAGGAAAGCCACAGTGGCCAGGTCTCTGGCACTGAGCCTGGCTCAGTGGCTCAGAAGGGAAGGGGGGAGAATAGGAGAGCGATAGTGATAGGAGATTCAATGGTTAGAGGAACAGACAGGAGAATCTGTGGTCGCGAACGAGACTCCCGGATGGTATGTTGCCTCCCGGGTGCCAGGGTCAGGGATGTCTCGGATCGAGTCCACAGGATTCTTAAGGGGGAGGGGGAGCAGTCAGAGGTCGTGGTACATATCGGTACCAATGACATAGCTAGGAAAAGGGATGAGGACCTGAAAAGCGAATATAGGGAGTTAGGTTGGAAGCTGAAAGGCAGGACGAGCAGAGTAGTAATCTCAGGATTGTTACCAGTGCCACGTGCTAGTGAGGCTAGAAACAGGGAGCGAGTGCAGCTGCACGTGGCTACAGAACTGGTGTAGGAGGGAGGGATTCAGATATGTGGATCATTGGGATACCTTCTGGGGAAGGTGGGACCTGTACAAGAAGGACGGGTTGCATCTGAACTGGAGGGGCACCAATATCCTGGGCGGGAGGTTTGCTTGAGCTCTTTGGGAGGGTTTAAACTAGTTTGGCGGGGGATGGGAACCGGAGCTACGGATCAGTGGATGGGGTAGCTGTTGAACAGGCAGATACCGAGTGCAGAAAGTCTGTGAGGAAGGTTAGACAATTGACACGACAAAGTTGCAGCCAGTATGATAGGTTGAAGTGTGTCTATTTTAACGCAAGAAGTGTCAGAAATAAGGGTGATGAACTTAGAGCATGGATCAGTACTTGGAGCTACGATGTTGTGGCCATTACGGAGATGTGGATATCATAGGGGCAGGAATGGATGTTGGATGTTCCGGGGTTTAGATGTTTCAAAAGAAATAGGGAGGGAGGTAAAAGAGGTGGGGGAGTGGCATTGCTAATCAGGGATAGTATCACAGCTGCAGAGAGGGAGGTCATCGAGGAGGGTTTGTCTACTGAGTCATTATGGGTAGAAGTCAGAAACAGGAAAGGAGCAGTCACTTTGTTGGGAGTTTTCTATAGACCCCCCAATAGCAACAGAGACACGGAGGAACAGATTGGAAGGCAGATTTTGGAAAGATGCAGAAGTAACAGGGCGGTTGTCATGGTGACTTCAACTTCCCTAATATTGATTGGAACCTCCTTAGTGCAAATAGTTTGGATGGAGCAGTTTTTGTCAGGTGTGTCCAGGAAGGTTTCCTCACTCAATATGTAGATAGGCCGACTAGAGGGGAGGCTATGTTGGACTTGGTGCTTGGCAAAGAACCAGGCCAGGTGGCAGATCTCTCGGTGGGAGAGCATTTCGGTGATAGTGATCACAACTCCCTGACCTTTACTATAGTCATGGAGAGGGACAGGAGCAGACGGGATGGGAAAATATTTAATTGGGGGAGGGGGAATTACAATGCCATTAGGCAGGAACTGGGGAGCATAAACTGGGAACAGATGTTCTCAGGGAAATGCACGACAGAAATGTGGAGGTTGTTTAGGGAGCACTTGCTGCGACTGCTGGATAGGTTTGTCCCAATGAAGCAAGGAAGGGATGGTGGGGTGAAGGAACCTTGGATGACAAGAGATGTGGAACAGCTAGTCAAGAGGAAGAAGGAAGCTTACTTAAGGTTGAGGAAGCAAGGATCAGACAGGGCTCTAGAGGGTTACAAGGTAGCCAGGAAGGAACTGAAGAATGGACTTAGGAGAGCTAGAAGGGGACATGAAAAAGTCTTGGCGGGTAGGATTAAGGAAAATCCCAAGGCGTTCTACACTTATGTGAGGAACAAGAGGATGGCCAGAGTGAGGGTAGGGCCGATCAGGGATAGTGGAGGGAACTGGTGCCTGGAGTCAGAGGAGGTAGGGGAGGTCCTAAATGAATACTTTGCTTCAGTATTCACTAGTGAGAGGGACCTGGTCGTTTGTGAGGACAGCGTGGAACAGGCTGATATGCTCGAACAGGTTGAGGTTAAGAGGGAGGATGTGCTGGAAATTTTGAATGATATGAGGACAGATAAGTCCCCGGGGCCAGACGGGATATACCCAAAGATATTACGGGAAGCGAGGGGAGAGATTGCTGCGCCTTTGGTGATGATCTTTGCGTCCTCACTGTCCACTGGAGTAGTACTGGATGATTGGAGGGTGGCAAATGTTGTTCCCTTGTTCAAGAAAGGGAATAGGGATAACCCTGGGAATTATAGACCAGTCAGGCTTACGTCGGTAGTGGGCAAATTATTAGAGAGGATTCTGAGAGACAGGATTTATGATTATTTGGAAAAGCATGGTTTGATTAGAGACAGTCAGCATGGCTTTGTGAGGGGCAGGTCATGCCTCACAAGCCTTATTGAATTCTTTGAAGATGTGACAAAACACATTGTTGAAGGAAGAGCAGTGGATGTGGTGTATATGGATTTTAGCAAGGCGTTTGATAAGGTTCCCCATGGTAGACTCATTCAGAAAGTGAGGAGGCATGGGATACAGGGGAAGTTGGCTGTCTGGATACAAAATTAGCTAGCCCATAGAAGACAGAGGGTGGTAGTAGATGGAAAGTATTCAGCCTGGAGCTCGGTGACCAGTGGTGTTCCGCAGGGATCTGTTCTGGGACCTCTGCTCTTTGTGATTTTTATAAATGACTTGGATGAGGAAGTGGAAGGCTAGGTTAGAAAGTTTGCAGATGACACGAAGTTTGCTGGAGTTGTGGATGGTGTGGAAGGCTGTTGTAGGTTGCAACGGGACATTGACAGGATGCAGAGCTGGGCTGAGAAGTGGCAGATGGAGTTCAACCTGGAAAAGTGTGAAGTGATTCATTTTGGAAGGTCAAATTTGAATGCAGAATACAGGCTTAAAGACAGGATTCTTGGTAGTGTGGAGGAACAGAGGGATCGTGGGGTCCATGTCCTTAGATCGCTCAAAGTTGCCACCCAAGTTGATAGGGTTGTTAAGAAGGCGTATGGTGTGTTGGCTTTCATTAACAGGGGATTGAGTTTAAAAGCCGCGAGGTTATGCTGCAGCTCTATAAGGCCCTGGTTCGACCACACTTGGAATATTGTGTTCAGTTCTGGTCACCTCATTATAGGAAGGATGTGGAAGCTTTAGAGAGGGTGCAGAGGAGATTTACCAGGATGCTGCCTGGACTGGAGGGCATGTCTTACGAAGAAAGATTGAGGGAGCTAGGGCTTTTCTCATTGGAGCGAAGAAGGATGAGAGGTGACTTGATAGAGGGGTACAAGATGATGAGAGGCATAGATAGAGTGGATAGCCAGAGACTTTTTCCCAGGGTGGAAAGGGCTATCACCAGGGGGCATAATTTTAAGGTGATTGGAGGAAGGTTTCGGGGAGATGTCAGAGGTAGGTTCTTTACACAGAGAGTGGTGGGTGCGTGGAATGCGCTGCCAGCGGTGGTGGTAGAAGCAGATACATTAGGGACATTTAAGCGACTCTTGGATAGGTACATGGATAATATTAGAATGAAGGGTAGGTAGTTAGTTTGATCTTAGAGTAGGTTAAAGGTTCGGCGCAACATCGTGGGCCGAAGGGCCTGTACTGTTCTATGTTCTTACCATCCCTCTGAAGTAGCCCAGCAAGTCATTCAATTGTCTCAGGGCAATTCGTGATGAGCTATAAATACTACCCTTCCCAACAATGCCCGCATTCTGAGAAAGGACAAAATAAAAGTTCATTTTCAACTCACCTATCTCTGACACTAAGAGGGTGGGTAGTTGGCCAGCATCACTTAAGCTGCATTTAAATTGGCAGTTGATGGGTGACCAACAGTACCTTGTTGAGGAATTATCACTAATATTCCCTCTACCTTATAGACTGACACCTTCAGGGTTGCATTGAAATTAATGAAATTAAAACTGAGCAGTTTCTGTAATGGGTGACATATCTGCAATGCCAGTTTTTTGCCCAGATGGCAATTTAAAATCTACCCCATAGCTTCAGAGCGGGGATTGAAGTGTTGGTCAAATCCATGTTGTCTGACTGATGTGCTTTGCATTGATACTCCAATGCAGACAGTCACCCCACTGGCTCGAGTGTCTCTTATGCTGAATTAGGAGAGTACAAATTTGCAAATATATTCTTAGGTTACAGTTGTACGAAAAACTTCGAAGAAACTATGCGATAATATTTTAGATCTTCAAATTATGTTCTACATGCATGCCAACTGACAGTAATATCAAAAGTGACCAATAGTTTCAAAAAGCTGACAATTCAAAAGCAATCCTGAATATAGTACTATGGCTTATGTCAAGAAATTGCAGTGTGACTAGCTATAGGTATACAAGTAGGGGAAAATATATGAAGAGGAATATGACTGCAAAATCTGTTTCTAGGGTGCCGTCTGTGGGCCTAACCCCTAAATGTGTTTGGTACTTTATTGGTGCATTTTCTAGTATTTGGAATCTGGATTATTACCAAAGCCACAAGCAAATTGACGTAGGGAAATAAGATTAGAGAGTTAAATGCCTGGCTCAAAGATTGGTGTGGGAGAAATGGGTTTCGATTCATAGGGCACTGCCACAGTACTGGGAAAACTGGGAGCTGTACCGTTACGATGGTCTTCATCTGAACCATACTGGGACCAGTGTTCCGGCATGTCGTATAACTAGGATGGTAGAGAGGGCTTTAAACTAAATAGTTGGGGTGAGAGATCAAGTGAGGGAAAATTTGATAATTTAACGAGAGAAAAGGCAAAAGAGCAAGGTAGCAATAAGGGTAATGATAATCAGAGTGTGGCAGGAAGGGACAGAGCGCACAAACTTAAGAGTGCACCAGCAGATAAGGCTAGAGGTTTTGAAAATAATTTGAAGAAACAGAATTAAAGGTACTCTATCTGAATGCACACAGCATTCACAACAGGGTAGATGAATTGATAGCACAAATAGAAGTTAACAGGTATGAGCTAATTGCCATTACGGAGACATGGTTGCAGGGTGACCACAGCTGGGAACTGAATGTCCAAGGGTATTCGACATTTAGGAAGGATGGGTAAAAAGGAAAGGGAGATGGGGATAGTGCTGTTAATAAAGGATAAGATCAGGACATTAATGAGAGAGGATCTTTGATCAAAAGATCAAGATGTAGAATCAGTTTGGGTAGAGTTAAGAAACAGAAAGAGGCAGCAAACATTGGTAAGAGTTGTTTATCGGCCACCAAACAGTAGTGGTAGAGTAGGGCACTGTATAAATCAGAAAATTAGAGGTGCATGTAACAAGGGTAATATAGTAATCATGGGGGATTTCTATCTACATATACACTGGGTAAACCTAATTAGCATTAATGCTGTGGAGGACGAATTCCTGGGATGTATATGAGATGAACAGTATGTTGAAGGACCAATTAGAGAACAGGCTACTTTAGATCTGGTATTGCGCGATGAAAAAGGGCTAATTAATAATCTCATTGTAAAGGAGCCTCAGGGAAGAGTGACCATAATAGGGTAGAATTTTACTTTTAAGTTTGAAAGCGATGTAGTTCAATCGAAACTAGGGTCTCAAATCTAAACAAAAGAAACTACAAAGGTATGAAGGGCAAGTTGGCTGTGGTAGATTGGGAAACTACGTTAGATGTTATGATGGTAGTCAGGCAATGACTAGCATTTAAAGAATTAATACATGGTTTACAAAAAATTTTGAGGCACAAAAAAAGCAGGAAAAGTGATCCAACCATGGCTAACAAGAGTAGTTAAAGATTGTATTAGATCAAAGGAAGATGCTTATAAAGTTACCAAAAAAGTAGTAAGCCTGAGGATTGGGAGCATTTTAGAATTCTGCAAAGGAGGACTATGAAACTGATAAAGAAAGAGAAAATAGAATATGAAAGTAAACTAGTGAGAAACATAAAAATGGACAGTAAAAGTTCTATAGGGATATAAAAAGGAAAAGATTAGCAAAGACAAATGTGGGCCCATTACAGACAGAGTCAGGAATTTATAACGGGGAATAAGGAAATGGCTGAGAAACTAAACAAATTATTTGACCTGAATTTTACTAGTGCATTGCCCCCAAAGACATAGAGGATGCAGCCACTCCGTTTCAGGCAATGGCATTTGGTGCTACCGTGCAGGCGCTGGTGCCATTTTTAAAGGCCTTCAAGCCCTTTGAAGAAATTAGAATTTTTAAAGATGCATTAATGTAAATGGTCTTTCAAAAATTAAATAAAGGCTGGAGTCCCTTTCCGTATTCCCCCCCCCCCCCCCCCCCCCCTCACCCCGCCAATGTTTATTGAGGGCCTCCAAGCTAAAATAAACATTATTCCCAACCCGAACTTTCCCCACCAACCTCATTATCTTTGCCCTTCAACCCCTTCCCACCATCCCCTCAACGAATACAAGGTGCTTTGCCTACTCTCTCCCCCCCGGCCCTGAAAATTTCACTCCTCCCCCCACCCCACCAGTGTCTCGCATCGGTTCCCCAAATGGGGATCCAAAGGCACGGGACTACTGGCCACCGGCCGGAATATGGGTGTGGGACGGCCACCTGGTCCAGGTAAATTAATTCACATGAATTTGAATTAGATTTAATACGCAAATGAAGGCTCCACTGCCATACAGCGGGATGGGGTGGGGACACACCAATGCCTCGCTGCCGCCAATAAAATATGGCAGGGCCTTCTTGGCATTGGGGGTTGAAGCGGGCCTCTCCCGGAAGAATTTGCTGGGCCCATCTGCCACGACCCCCGATGTTGGAGGGCTTGTAAAATTCAGCCCTCTGTGTCTATCTTCACAGAGGAAGATACAAAAAACCTCCCAGGAATCCTAAAGAATCAAGGGATTAGCGAGAATGTGGGACTGAAAGAAATTGGTATTAATAAAAAAGTAGTACTGGAGAAATTAATGAGATTAAAATTTGATAAATCCCCTGGACCTGATGATCAACATCCCAGAGTGTTGGAAGAGGTTGCTGTAGAGATAGTGGAAGCATTGGTGATCATCTTCCAAAATTCTGTAGATTCTGGAATGGTTCCTGAAAATTGGAAGGTAGCAAATGTAACCCCACTGTTTAAGAAAGGAGGAAGAAAGAAAATGGAGAACTACAGATCTGTTGGTCTGACATCAGTAGTGGGGAAAATGCTGGAATTTATTATGAAGGATGTGATAACTGGACACTTAGAAAATAATAGTAAGATTGGGCAGAGTCAACATAGATTTATGAAAGAGAAATCATGTTTGACAAACCTGTTGGGTTTTGAGGATGTAACTGGCAGAATAGAGAAGGGGGAACCAATGGATTTTCTGAAGGCTTTCGTTAAGGTCCCACACAAGAAGTTAGTAAGCAAAATTCGAGCACCTGGGATTGAGGGTAATACACAGGCATGAATTGAGAATTGATTGACGGACAGAAAACAGAGAGCAGGAATAAATGGGTCAATTTTCAGGTTGGCAGGCTGTGACTGGTGGGGTACCACTAGGTTCAGTGCTTGGGCCCCAGCTATTCACAATCTATAATTAATGATTTGGATGTGGGGACCAAATGTAATATTTCCAAGTTTGCTGATGACACAAAACAAAGTGGAAATGTGAATTGTGAGGAGGATGCAAAGAGGCTTCAAGGGGATTTCAATAGGCTAAGTGAATGAGCAAGAACATGGCAGATGGAATATAATGTGAAAAAATGTGAAGTTATCCACTTTGGTAGGAAACACAGAAATGCAGAGTATTTCTTAAATGGTGAGAGATTGGGAAGTGTTGATGTGGTCCACATAGATTTTAGCAATGCTTTTGACAAGGTCCCACATGGCAGACTGGTTAAAAAAATAAAAACCCATGGGATCCAGGGAAATGCAGCAAGGTGGATACAAAATTGGCTCAGTGGCAGGAAACAAAGGGTAATTGTTGATGGGTGTTTTTGCAACTGGAGGGCTGTTTCCAGTGGCATTACTCAGGGCTCAGTACTGGGTCCCTGCTTTTTGTGGTATATATTAACTATTTGGACGTAAATGTAGGGGGCATATTCAAGAAGTTTGCAGACGACACAATGATTGGCCGTGTGATAAACAGCTACGAGGATAGATGTAGGCTGCAGGAAGATATTGATGGTCTGGTCAGATGGGCAGAAGAGAGGCAAATGGAATTCAACCCGGAGAAGTGTGAAGTGATGCATTTGGGGAAAGGAATACACGATTAATGGGAAAATACTGAGAAGTGTAGAGGAAGTGAGGGACCTTGGAGTAAATGTCCACAAATCCCTGAAGGTAGCAGGACAGGTCGATAAGGTGGTTAAGAAGGCATATGGAATCCTTTCCTCTATTAGCCGAGGTATAGAATTCAAGAGCAGGGAGGTTATGCTGGAACTGTATAACTCATTGGTTAGACCACAGCTTGAGTATTGTGTGCAGTTCTGGTCACCTCATTACAGAAAGGATGTAATTGCACTAGAAAGGGTACAGAGGAGATTTACGAGGATGTTCCCAGGACTGGAAAAATGCAGCTATGAGGAAAGATCAGATAGGCTGCGGTTGTTCTTGAAACAGAGAAGGCTGAGGGGAGATCTGATTGAAATATATAAAATTTTGAGGGGCCTGGATAGACTGGAGGTGAAGGGCCTATTTATATTAGCAGAGATGTTAGTGACTAGGGGGCATAGATTTAAAGTGATTGGTAGAAAAATTAGGGGGAAGATGAGGAAAACGTTTTTCACCCAGAGGTGTTGGGGGTCTGGAAATCACTGCCTGAAAGGGTAGTTGAGACAGAAACCCTCAACTCATTCAAAAGGAATCTGGATCTGCACCTCAAATGCCATAATCTGCAGGGCTATAGGCCAAATGCTGGAAGGTGGGATTAGAATGGGTGGATTGTTTTTCAGCCGGCACAGACACGTTGGGCCAAGTGGCCTCTTTCCATGCCTTAAACTTTCTATGATTCTATGATGTCCAAAGGGATCTGGGTGTCCTTGTTCATAAGGCACTGAAAGCTAACATGCAGGTGCTTCAAGCAATTAGGAAGGTATGTTGGTGTTCATTGCAAGAGGATTTGACTACAGGAATAAAGAAGTCTTGATGCAATAGTATAGAACCTTGGTGAGACCGCACCTGGAGTATTGTATACAGTTTTGGTCTCCTTATCTAATGAAGGATATACTTGCCATAGAGGAAGTGCAATGAAGGTTCACCCAGCTGATTCCTGGGATGGTGGGATTGTCCCATGAGGAGAGATTGAGGAGACTGGGCCTGTATTCTCAAGAGTTTAGAAGCATGAGAGGTGATCTCATTGAAGCATACAAAATTCTTACAGGGCTTGATGGGGTTGATGCAGGAAGGACATTTCCCCTGGCTGGGATGTCTAGAACCAGGAAACACGGTCTCAGGATAAGGGATAGGCCATTTAGGACTGACATGAGGAGGAATTTCTTCACTCAGAGGGTGGTGAAACTTTGGAATTCTGTACCTTAGAGGGCTATGGAGGCTCAGTCGCTGAGTATGTTCAAGTCAGAGATTGATAGATTTCTAGATATTAAAGATGTCAAGGGATAGTGTGGGAAAATGGTGTTGAGCTCAGCTATGATCTTGTTGAATGGCAGAGCAGTCTTGAGGGGCTAAATGGCCTACTCCTGCTCCTATTTCCCATGTTCCTATTGTTACGACTGAGGTGGGAGGAGTGCATTGTTAATTCAGTCTCACTTCTCCACAGGTCACAACATATATTTAAAATTTTCCCACTTATCGATATGGTCAATCATATATTCTATTTTTCCCAGAATAGAACACATTAACCAGGTTTCTCTACTGAACAACAAAATTATCAGTTTATTATAGAACAAGTCTTAACTAGTAATGAAGTAAAACAGAAACACACAGATTAAAACTTTTAAAGTCACAACATTAAATTTTAGAGTTCCCCTTTTTACCTGAGCATCTCACACTCACGCATGCAACATATATGTAAACCGGTTAACTGAAAAAATAAAAAGGGATTTTTGGATCAGAGCTCTGTTACAGACAAAAAGCACATGGGTTGATTGCTTGGTCGTTTTTGGAAGAAAACAACAGATGAGATATGTTGCTCCAAAACTGGCATACAGTCTTACTTCCGAGTACACATAGACAGGTCACTAGAATCTTTAGAATAGTTCTTTATAGGCGGCGTTGAGAATTATTCTTAACAGGCTTTCTTCAAATACAGAAAACAAGATGAATTGACACAGTGGACTTCTCAGGGTCTTTAGAGTTTTGCTGGAAAATTATGCTGGGTTGTGGTCTTATCTTCTTCCTTGGAATTCTCTCCTTCTTCTGCAGCAGACTTTATTTTAGCTCACTCCGGAAGATAAAGCACACACACACTGACTGACTGCTGACCAAAAAGCTTGAGTTTTGTGCTCAGTCCTAGGTGCACTCTGCTACATCTGGGCTAGTCCAATCAAGGGAACGCTGGTCACTTCTCTGCCCCCTGTTACCAGGGTTTCTGTTCTATCTTTAACTTCAGTCATGTGACAACCTGTAACATTTTTGCCATCCGTTCCTTCAATTCCCCCTTGATTGTTCTCTTTTTTAAAAAAAACTTGCCTAACATTTATTCAGTTTAGCTACGAATTCCATTTAAAAATTATTTTTAACAAAAAACAATTACTTTCATAACACTATGTACACTATATGCTTGGAAACCATATTAACCTGGGCGGCACAGTGGCGCATTGGCTAGCACCACAGCCTCACAACTGCAGTGACGCGGGTTCAGTTCTGGGTACTGCCTGTCTGGAGTTTGCAAGTTCTCCCTGTGACTGTGTGGGTTTCCTCTGGGTGCTCTGGTTTTCTCCCACATGCCAAAGACTTGTGGGTTGATAGGTAAATTGGCCATTGTAAAAGAAAATTGCCCCTAGTGTAGGTAGGTGGTAGGAGAATGGTGGGGATGTGAGAGGGAAAATGGGATTAATGTAGGATTAGTATAAATGGGTGGTTGATGGTCAGCGTGGACTCATTGGGCCAAAGGGCCTGTTTCAGTGCTGTATCTCTCTATTTCAGTAACAGTATGAAACCTGTGAGACATCATTTCGGAAATGGAAAATAGCCAGGAAAGAACATTATTCAGTAAAGGGGCAAAAGAGATGCAAGAGTAAGCAATAGGGTTATGGTGATACATCCATACTTTTCATATTTGTCTGAATGAATGCCAATAAAAGGATAATCAAACATAATTGTTTAAATCCAGTTCCTACCAGTACAATATTGCCAATCCATGCCACTTCATACCTTCAGGCACTGATGACAATCTAGAATTGCACATTCACAAATTCAAAATAAAAGGATTATCTGTGCAGATTGCAGAATTGTTTTGTTGCTGGTTATATATTTGAAGATCAATTAGAACATTCAAAATTTTATGCTAGATACATACATGCGATCATACGAATTAGGAGCAGGAGTAGGCCACTCGGCCCTTCGAGCCTGCTTTGCCATTCAATAAGATCATGGCTGAACTGATTATTCTACATTTCCACCTAAATTTCCACCTACCCCGATAACAATCCACCCCCTTGCTTATCAAGAATGTATCGATCTCTGCCTTAAAAATATTCAAAGACTCTGCTTCCACTGCCTTTTGAGGAAGAGAATTCCAAAGACTCACGACCCTCAGAGAAAAAATTTCTCCACATCTCTGACTTAAATGGGCGACCCCTTATTTTTAAACAGTGACCCCTAGTTCTAGATTCTCCCACAAGGGGAAACATCCTTTCCATATCCACCTGTCAAGACCCCTCAGGATCTTATATGTTTCAGTCAAGTCGCCTCTTACTCTTCTAAATTCCAGCGGATACAAGCCTAGCCTGTCCAATCTTTCCTTTTAAGACAGCCGGCCCATTCCAGGTATTAGTCTGGTAAACCTTCTCTGGACTGCCTCCAACGCACTTACATCGTTCCTTAAAAAAGACCAGCACTGTACACAGTACTCCAGATTTAAAAAATAATTAAATTAACAGATTAGTTACAAAACTTTCCACATAAACTGCAGCTTTAAGAAAAACTCAACATGTAAATCTTGACAGGACTCTCCCATCCTGCATGCACATTCTAATGTGGGAGATCAACTCATATTACTTCCCTCCTACTGCCTTCTAACTGCAATTAAATATCATTATGTGGCCTTTATTCCAGACACAGCAGCAAAGGCTGCTGCTGATGAAAGACAGGAAGCTTAAAATTTCAATGGTTTCCTGACTTGTCATTTGGCTACCAATTGATACATGCTGTTCTTTCAGATTATCAAAACATAAACCGACATTTTTCACCTCCCTGACTCAGCATCACACTTCCTTAGAGTTAAAATCGTTTTATGCCTGTCAGTCCACCTAACCAGTATATTAGTCTTAAATAGATCAGTAGCTTCTGATTTGGAACCATTTGATCACTTGCCTTGACCTTCTCCACCACAATTCATGCCCCATTAAGCACAGGCTATATGCATTAAAAACTGAATTTAAGTGAGTGATGAGGCAGTTCTACAGATTGCAGGGCCAAGAAGCTGTAATGGAGGCAACCCTACCAAAGGATTCTGAAGTGCAAGCAGAAAAAGTGGACAATGGATTCAAACACTAATTGTGTAAAATGCAGATAGCTGCCGCATATGCTGACAGTGCAGGACTTTTATGCAGATTAATACCTGCTGATTAACCACAAAGTTTCAATACTTTTCTTCATTTTTTTCTCTAGGCTCCACCTTGTTGCTTTATGATCAAGAGGACAGGGAGATAGTCACCTGTTCCCAGTCTTCTATTAATTCGTATGCACTTTGCAAAGGTGTTCTGAGTGAATTTACCAGACTATTTAATTTTCTCCCATATTTTCTCACTGTTTGTTTCTCTCTGAAAGTGCGGATAAAATCAACAGGTCACTTTCTGGCTAAGTTTTGGCAGAGACTATCAAGCTTATTAAACATTATTCTATCAGCAATTCAGATGACAAGTAAAGCTGAAGTAAGATTAACCTAAGTTTTGTGGAATTTACTCGTTAAAGATGTGTCGATTTGATTGGCCGGAAACTACACATTTCTCTATGTAGATGAGTGACTAAATCTTCTTGCAGGTCAAACCACTGTAGTCTCCTATTGACTCTTCCTTTGCCTTAAGTCCTTTCAAGACAACAGTTATTCTAGTTTTAGCACGATTCATTCCTTTTCTATGTGCTTTTTCATTGCTTAATTATAGTACTTCCTAAACTTCTTGATTATTCGTAAAATCAAGATGTGCCAAAAACCATTGCTTATGTGAATTATTGTTTTCTTTATTCAGATCAGAACTGGAATTCTAATCTTTGCCTAACATCTATTGAATAAAGAAACATTTACATTTTAATTGCATAAATATTTTCTCTCTCATTTTGTAATTCTTTGTTGCCAAGCATTTTGTCTTCAGCTTCTGTCATAAAACAAAGCATTCTCTCTGATTGGGAGTTTATCTTGTGTGGGTTTCAGTTATTTTATTAAAAATGATGAAGTTTCAACCTGTTTAGGGATAAACATTTATTTTAATGATCATTTTGTTGTAACAGTGCTTGCGAGACTGAATAAGTAGCAAGCTGGCACGCAGTCTTTTCACCTGCGGCACCGAAGACACAATGGAACCCAGTCTAATCGGGTGAGAATCTCTTCAATCTCATGGTAGTATAAGATCAGACATAAAAAAATAAATTTGAGCAATCTTGATCCAGTCCCTCATCGGTGTGGCTCCTTATCACAAAATGGTTTACTTTTTGGCATAAATTGGTACTAAATTAGTAATCTCATTCAGAAAAGGCTAGTTGGTGTAAGAAATGAAAAACATTGCCCTTCTACTGACAGGCTAAGACATGGTGTGGCAGAACATTACAGAGCATTTTTTTTTACTATACCTATCTTGGGAATGCATGATGTTGCCATATAAAAGTGTAAGATTCCCCTAATTTGCTATCCTTGATAAGGGTAAAAATATAAAACAATTAGCAAAAGAATACAATTCTTTTTTAATGAGAAACAGAAGATCATTCAATGAGATGTGGGTGTTGCTGGCAAAACCAGCATTTATTGCCCATTGCTAGCTGCCCTTGAGAAGGTGGAGATGAGCCACAGAAAGCCCAGCCTCAGAACCACTCTTGTAGCCACAGTATTTATGTAGCTGGGCCAGTTAAGTTTCTTGTCAATGGTGACCTCCAGGATGTTAATGATGGTAATGCTATTGAATGTGGCACGAGTGTTCGTTGACATTTATCAGCCGAAACCTGGATGTTGTGCAGGTCTTGCTGCATATGGCCACAGACTGCTTCATTATCTGAGGAATTGTGAAGGGAACTGAACTCTATGTAATCATCAGTGAACATCCCCACTTCTGACCTTAGGATGGAGGAAAGGCCATTGATGAAGCAGCTGAAGATGGTTAGGCCCAGGCCACTGCCCTACGGAACTCCTGCAGCAATGTTCTTGGGCTGAGATGATTGCCTCAAATAACCATAACCATCTTCCTTTGTGATGGATATGACTCTAGCCTTTGGAGAGTTTTCCGATTCTTATTGACTTCAATTTAACTATGGCTCCTTGGTGTGTTATGAAAGTGACTCTGTTTTGTTAAAAATAATTTTTAAAAAAGGAATTTATAGTTAAGCTAAATAAATGTTGGATCAGTTTTTTAATCAAAAGAACTGAGGGAGCCAGATTGGCAACAGTGTTGCTGTTTGTTACATGGCTCGGGCTGGGCTTAGAGCAGAAGCCCTGGCAACGGGCAGAAAAGTGACAAGCTCTCCTTTGATTGGACATGACCAGTAGCAACAGAACACCTGGGATGGGCAGAAAAAAAAACTGACATGTTTTCTGGTAGTCAGTCAGTGTGCGTTTTACCTTCTGGAGGAAGAGACCAGATTCTTGCTGCATGTTTTTAAAAAGTCAAGTGCAGCTGTAATGTCAAAAAAGGACAGAAGAAGGAGAGAATTCCAAGAAAGGACAGGAGATTATAACCCAGCTCGCTTTCTCATAATTCCCTAAAAGAAGTCTGTGAAGTCCACTGTGTCGAGTTGTCCTGTTTCCTGTATTTCAAGAAGGCCTGCTAAATTACTTTTCAATGCTGCCTAGAGAGAATTAATTCTAGAAGATTCTGAAGATCCTGCCGGCATGTGCTTGGAGTTTGGACTGTGTTCCAGTTTGGTGCAGCGTGTCTCATCTGCTATTTTTTCAGGGATGGGCAAGTGATCTGCCCGGGTGTGTTTTTTTGTCTGTACTAGAACTCTGATCTAAAAAATCCTATTTTTATTCTTTCGGTTAGCCAGTGTATATGTGTGTGTGTGTGAGTGTGAAGGGACTAAAGTAAAGGGGACTTCTTAAAATTTAAAAAAATTGATCTATGTGATATTGTTTTAGTTCATTACTAGTTAAGACTTGTTTTATCATAAACTGTTAATTTTGTTGTTCAGTAAAGAAACCTGGTTAGTGTGTTCTATTTAAGGGAAAATAGTGTATCTAATTGACTGTTTCAACAAGTGGGAAAACTTTAATGAATATGGTGTGACCTGTAGAGAAGTGGGACTGAATTAACAGTACACTCCTCCCGACTCAGTCGTAACAGATGCCACATTCAGTTGAATGCTGCCTTGATGTCACCTCACCTCAGTAATTCAGCTCCTCTGTTCATGTTTGGACCAAGGCGATAATGAGGTCTGGTGCTAAGTGATCTTGGTAGAATCCAAACTGAGCATCGATGACTAGTTTATTGGTGAGTAAATACCACTTGATAGTGCTGTTGATGCCACCTTCCATCACTTTGCTGATTGATTGGGAGTTTGGCTGATGGGGCAGTAATTGGCCAGATTGTACTTCTGCTTTTTGAAGACAGGATGTACCTGGGCAATTTTCCACATTGTCGGGTGTTGTAGCTGTACTGAAATAGCTCTGGCTAGAGATGTGGCTAGTTCTGGAGCACAAGTCTTCAGCACTACTGCCCGGATGTCGAAACCCAGGGCTTTTGCTGTATCTAGTGCACTCAGCCATTTCTTGATATGACATGGAGTGAATCAAATTGGTTGAAGACTGGCTTCTCTGATTATGAGTCCTCAGTAGGAAGCCAGATGGATCATCCACTTTGCACTTCTGGTTGAAGACAGTTTCAAATGCTTCAGCCTTGTGTTTTGCATTTACATGCTGGGCTCTGCCATTGTTGAGGATGATAATGTTCATGGAGCCTCCTCCTCCTATTAGTTGTTTAAATGTTCACCATCATTCACCACTGGTTGTGGCAGGACTGCAGTTGCTGATCTGATCTGTTGATTGGGGGATGACTTAACTTTTGCTATAGCATGACATTTCCACTGTTCAGCATGCATATACTCATATGTTGTAGCTTCACCAGTTGGCACCTCATTTTCAGGTATGCCTGGTACTGCTCCTGGCATGCTCTTCTACATTCCTAATTAAATGAGGTTTGGTCCCCTGCTAGAGTGAAGGATATGCTGGGCCATAGGGTTACAGGTTTTGGTGGAATACAATTCTGCTGGTGCTGATGGCCCACAGCACCTCAGATGCCCATTTTTGAGTTGCTAGATCTGTTCAGAATCTATCCTATTTAGCATGGTGGTCGTGACACACAAGACGATGGAGGGTGGTGTCCTGAGTGTGAAGACAGGACTTTGTCTCCACGAGGGCCTTGAGGAGGTCATTCCTACCAATACTGTCATGGAAAGATGCATCAGCAACAGGCAGATTGGTGAGGACGAGATCAAGCAGTTTTTTCCCTCGTGTTGGTTCTCTCACCATCTGCTGCAAGACCAGTCTGGTAGATACATCCCAAAAACAGAAATACTCAGCAGGTCAGGCAGCATTTGTGGAGAGACAAACAGAGTTAACGTTTCAGGTCGATGACCTTTCATCAGAACTGGCAAAGGTTAGAAGTGTAATATGTTTTGAACAAGTGAAAGGAGGGAGGTGTGACAGAAGAATAAAAGGGAAGGTCTGTGATAGGGTGGAGGGCAGGAGAGGTTAAATGACAAATGTTTTCCTTTACTTTGTGTTCAGATGACTGCTCTCCTGCCACATTTGATATTCATGAAACATATGGGTTTTTATGACAATCTGACAGCTACATAATGAGAAAATCAAAACCCTGATATCTTTCTCGAAATAAAATGAAAAAAATATAAAACTAAGAAACAAACTAGAACATTCATGGTAGCTGTACAGTTACACATTGTGCAAGACACATTATAGAGGAAAAAAAAATTCCTCACTGCATGCTTCTAAGTTTTAAGGGGGATGGCACCAATCTCCAGATGCCTCAGTTCATATTTATACTGCCAACCATGAGATTGAGTATATAGGCTAGAAAAGTCCGAGGTTCAATCCCAAATCTGTGCAGATTTAACTGATCTCAGCTGGGGCAATATGACTTTTCTGGGCTAGAAAAGGAAACAGTCAGGGCTCTTGTTCCTTGTGGCTGTCCGTCACCCCTGCTGGAAAGTGTGTCTAATCGTCTTTTTGTGATGCCTCTAAGACCAATAATCTGCTGATACTATCCAGACCTATATTTAAGAAAGACCATTTAGGTAATGTGCTAGAATGTGGCTGGCATCAAAAACACTGCAGCTCTGCAAGGCTCTGTGCTTTCAGAAAATGGCAATGGAGAGGAGGGTGTGGAGCGTGGGGGTGTGGTGGCAGTGTGGTGGCAGTGTGACAGGGAGCGAAGGAAATAAAGGATCGTCCAATCACAACGTGAAATTATCACTATTATTCAAAATGCAGGGACATACGTATTAATCAAAGATGACTTTGCGATATTAGAACATTACAGCGCAGTACAGGCCCTTCGGCCCTCGATGTTGCGCCGACCTGTGAAACCATCTGACCTACACTATTCCATTTTCATCCATATGTCAATGACCACTTAAATGCCCTTAAAGTTGGCGAGTCTACTACTGTTGCAGGCAGGGCGTTCCACGCCCCTACTACTCTCTGAGTAAAGAAACTACCTCTGACATCTGTCCTATATCTATCACCCCTCAACTTAAAGCTATGTCCCCTCGTGTTTGCCATCACCATCCGAGGAAAAAGACTCTCACTATCCACCCTATCTAACCCTCTGATTATCTTATATGTCTCTATTAAGTCACCTCTCCTCCTCCTTCTCTGCAACGAAAACAACCTCAAGTCCCTCAGCCTTTCCTCGTAAGACCTTCCCTCCATACCAGGCAACATCCTAGTAAATCTCCTCTGCACCCTTTCCATAGCTTCCACATCCTTCCTATAATGTGGTGACCAGAACTGCACGCAATACTCCAGGTGCAATCTCACCAGAGTTTTGTACAGCTGCAGCATGACCTCATGGCTCCGAAACTCGATCCCCCTACTAATAAAAGCTAACACACCATATGCCTTCTTAACAGCCCTATTAACCTGGGTAGCAACTTTCAGAGATTTATGCACCTGGACACCAAGATATCTCTGTTCATCTACACTACCAAGAATCTTCCCATTAGCCCAGTACTCTGCATTCCTGTTACTCCTTCCAAAGTGAATCACCTCTGAAAGTAGGTTGCTAAAAGAAGATACACAGAAATAGAATTGAAGACAGATCTCATTTCAGCATTGAAATGTAAGTGATGCACTGTTGGAATAAGAGGCAATAGGACACACCAGATGGTGAGTTGAGAACAAACTTGAACATAATGCTTAAAAATGCAGATGATTTGCCGAACCAATTTAGAAGGAGTAGCTGCTTAGATGACACATGGAAAGTCCTTGAAGGTTTGATTTCTCTATTAAACTCCAACTGCTGAATCGTATAACAAAGGATCTCATGGAAAAAAAATCAAAACTAAGGAAATTGTAGATATAAGAACTGATTATTATGGAAGATGAGAGTAGAACTTGGAATGGGGCATGCTAATCAATGAGAGGAAATAAAACCTATTCCAGTAAACTTCAGTAAGATTCTAAAAAAAAGCAAAATACTGTGGATGCTGGAAATCTGAAATAAAAACAGCAAGTGCTGGAAATACTCAGCAGGTCAGGCAGTATCTGTGGAGAGAGAAACAGAATTAACAGGTGGAATCTTATGACTGCTGCAGTGTTCCCAAGGCAGGACCAGAAGTTGTTGTAATTTCCGCTCCTGCTGCAAATCCCATTTCCCACGCGATTTTGTATTTAAATTAGCCATGCAGCGATGGGCATGGAGAACACATGGGATCATGCGGCAGGGGCGGCCGTTCATTGGTGGAACCTGCCGTCACTGGACCAAGCACAATGATGCCACAGGTATAAGCCATTCTGTGCTTGCAGCCTCAAGGATCAGCAGCCTTCCTTTCATGTAAGTATCTTCAGATTAACTTAAGTTGAAGCTTTTACTTAAATCAAAATGTTTTTGTCTCACTTATCTTTTGAAAGTCACCCCCAACCTCAAATCATACTTTTTCCCTCAGCCAAAGTGAATGACATGGCAGCCAGCAGGCAAAGTCCCGCCCCACGGTTCAATGATGCCTCCTTGCAGGTTATCTTCCAGGAAAGGGGTGAGGTCCTTTTCCCTGCAGATGGAGTCCGAAGACCCTCCCACCTCAATAAGGCGGCTGGATAGAGGTAGGGGAAGGGGTCTCGAACGGTGGGGTAACTCTTCGAACATGGCTGCAGTGTCGCAAACGATTCAATGACTTGCTTAGATCAGCGAGGATAAGTGGTCCTGGTGAAGCTGCTCCATTGATTCCTTCCATGGCTCCATGTCTTTAAGGCAGAGGGTACGCAAGGAATACAGTGGAATGTGTGAGCAACCTTGGTGCCATTCACTAAATGATGAAGATTGGCATTGTTTATGTGATTGGATGTGTTGTGTGAAAGCCAATGCAGAATGAGTGATGTTGATCCCTGTATACAATGGTTGTGATGTATCATTTGCCATGTCATTAAATCTACATTGTCTGCTGCAGGATAAACGAAGCCACAACCAGCACGAGCATGCTAAGATAGGAGGAGGGGTCCCTGACATAAGGCTGCTGACCATAGCTGAGGAGGCTTCAGAGATCGCGAGAGAGGAGGGAGGCAGAGCGAGCAAAGATGGCGAGACAGGAGTCGCAAGGTGTAAGGGTGAAGTGTCATCTCTGCTCTTGTAGCCATATGTGGAAACTGAAGGAAATTGTTTGAACTCATGTGAAGTAGATGCTTAAAATGCCTCTATTTGTGTCTCCACTACAGCTGTCCACACTCAAGTCGCAGAACACCACGTGGCCCAAAAATCCTCCTCTGGGGAGGAAGAAGAAGCCAGTGCTCCAGAGGGTGCACCGTCACCTGCCTCTTCTTCCACCTCTGCCAGTGCAGATACATCCACAGGGTCTGCGGGAGGTTTAAGATTAGAATCTGGGTCACAAGCTGGTGGTCACAACACAGATACCTCCCATCAGCTGAGGGAACACGTGCCAGTTGGGTCGCCTGACAATCGGAGGACTGCTGAGGACCAGGTCCCTGCTCAGCCCCACGTTCATGATGATCCTCTGTTTGTTGCTATGAGAAGTTGGCTGGATGTGCAGCAAAACCATGTGGAAAATATGTCAGAGTCGCCTGAGGTCATACGTGGCTTTGCATGTGCCGTGGAGGAGTCTATGCAAGCCATGACATCTGCCATGTCCCAGGCTATTGAGCCTATGGCTTCCTCAGTCAAGAGTCTGGTGAGCTCCATGGCAAATCTGGTTGAGCACTGGAGCCATATGCGATCTGACCTGCACTCCATCGTTGTTGCCATGGGCTCCATGCAGCAGAGTCTAAGCAAGAACGGAATGAGAAACTTGGACCTCCTCCAGGTGCTCCTTCCCCTCAGGGAGACAGGCAGGTGCCATTGTGCACACAGATGGAGGAGCAGCAAATGTAGGCTGCCCCAGGGCCTTCCTCTCAGGATACCACCAGGATAAGCGGCGTTTCGTGCTGCCCGACATTGACCCCTGTACCTCCAGCAGGTGAGCACATGGGTGATACTCAAGAACCATTGCTGTAGACCCCAGTAGGTTGGAGCCAGCAAGGCCCTGTTCCTCCAGAGGATGCCCACCACAGTCATCCACAGCAACAGGGAAGCACACTGAGCAGACTGCCTCCACCTCAGCTGCTAATGTCAGGGAAGCCATCATCAGTTTCTTTGTGTTATCTTAACAAAACAATGAGGTATGTGGATTCCAGTACCTTGAAGATCTCTAGAAGGTTTATTAACAGCTAAACTAGTATATACAATACAGAACAAACTATATACTGAACCTTTGTCCAGGGTGTTGCTTGTGCAGAGTGACTATGGCTTCTAGTTACATGACTACATCCTGGTATTTAGCTCATTAGCATACTGAGTTCTTAAAGGGACATCACTGTTAGAGTGATCATACAACAGTAGCACTTAGGTGCTGTGGCAGGAAAAGAAAATTTAAACAGTTTTGAGCATGAAGGTAGCACAGGTGATGTAGAAATGTTTACGATTGCAAAGATATATTTTTATTTCATCCAAAATTTGATCCACTCTCGGTAATGGCGGCACAGTGGTGCAGTGGTTAGCACCGCAGCCTCACAGCTCCAGGGACCCGGGTTCGATTCTGGATACTGCCTGTGCGGAGGTGGGTTTTCGCCGGGTGCTCCGGTTTCCTCCCACAGCCAAAGACTTGCAAGTGATAGGTAAATTGGCCGTTGTAAATTGCCCCTCGTGTAGGTAGGTGGTAGGGCACATGGGATTACTGTAGGGTTAGTCTCAATGGGTGGTTGTTGGTCGGCATAGACTTGGTGGGCTGAAGGGCCTGTTTCAGTGCTGTATCTCTAAATAAAAAAAAATGTTTTGCTTGGTTACAGATGGATACAAAGGCATTTTTTGGAGGCCTATGGCAGGAACGCAATTATGCTTGAGAAGTATCTGAGGAAATGTGCAGTGTCCATATCTCATTGGAATTTGAGTCCTCACTCTTCAATGATGTCTGTTTTCCTATTGATGATTATTGCTTTTTTCCAATACCGTCATGCCTTACTTTTGTTTTCTACGGTCATAACTTAATGCTGCTTGCAGTGATGTATAGTCACATTCATTGTAGCCCATGGATGATTTCAAATGCCAATCACATGAAAGTGCAGCAACGCTTCATTATTATTGCAGAGGTGAATAAGACCTCATGCAAAAGGGAACTTCTGTGGGGAATTGTTATGTTTCTCCTCCCAATGTTCCTTGATGATGTGGCTTATTTTTGGCTGAAGCGTGCGTAAATTAGGCTCTCTCTCATGTCCCTTGCATGTCTCTGCATGGCTTTCATTTCGATGATGGCATCATTGTCATTGTTGTCCTCCTTCTCACCCTCTTCATAGTCATTCTCATCTAAGGACTGGTGTTCCTCCTGTTCCTCCATCTGCAGAATGTTTCAGCGTCCAATTGCAAGGTTGTGCAAGGCATAGCAACCGACGATTATTTGTGACACCCTCTGTGGCGCATACTGAAGAGCCCCTCCAGACCGGTCAAGGCCACGGAATCGCATTTTCAGCATGCCAATGGTGTGCTCAATGATGACTCTAGTGGATGCGTGAGTGACATTGTATCTCTCTTAAGCAGCACTTTGGGGATGACGTACTGGTGTCATCAACCATGTACACAGTGGGTAACCCTTGTCACCCAGGATCCATCCATCCACTTCGGTTGGTTCCTCAAAAACTGCTGACAGCTGGGAGTTCCTCAAAATGTAGGAGTCATGACAGCTCCCTGGGAAACGTGCACAAATATGCATGTTTCTTCTCCTGTGGTCACAAACCAGTTGCACGTTTAAAGAGTGGAAGCCTTTGCCATTGACAAAGACAGCAGGCTGGTTCCAGGGAGCTCTCATGGCCACATGAGTAGAGTCAATCACCACATGCATTCTAGGGAAGCCAGCGATGGAGCTGAAGGCCGCAGACCATGCTGCCTGGCTGTCCTCGTCTACAGGTAAGTAGATGAAATCATTGGGACATTGAAAAGGGGCATTGGTCACCACTTTGATGCACCTGTGATTCGCAGACTGCGGGATGCTACATATGTCACCCATGGATCCCTGGAAGGAACTACTGGAGAAAAAATTGAGTGCAGCAGTTACCTTAAGGGCAACTGGCATGGGATTCCTACTGAAGCCGAGTGGCTGCAGGTCATGCTGCAGGATCCTACAAATTTCTGTGACCATTTCACATTTCATCCTTAGGTATCTCGGGCATTGCCTCTCTGACATCTGAAGGTAATTTATCATTGTCCCAGTGCCTGTCTCCGATAAGGCCATTCCTGGACGTTATCATTCAGAGCATCCTCACCGCCCTGTACTGTCTGTTGCTGGTGCACAGGCATCATGAGTTGAGGGAAAAGAGCCCTCCTTAGTCCCTCTCTTTGTTCTTCTTCCCATAGTATTAGACAAATTGGATGTATGAGACCCATATCGCTGTGGCTTTTCTGAACAATAAATAAGCAGAGCATGGCGATTCAGCCCTCTATTGATACTGAGCTGAAACATTGAGGCAATGAATAGCTCCCTTATACCTGCCTTCAAACTGCAGCCAGGTAGAAGACATACCCACTGTATTTTGCCTCCTCCCATTCTCCTTGCAATCCTTGAGTGTCCACGTGGTTCCCATTATAGTTGGAGAAAATGGTATACGTGGAATTCAGGGCAAGTCTCCCCACCTTCCAACCTTCTCCTGCAACCTTCCAGCTTGAACCCATCACCCTTGACTCACCGAATGTTACCATTACCCTTCCCTCTGTTACCATTGAGCCTCCCCCCCCCATTACAATACACAGTGTAATCATCAATGTATTCATGCCATCCCTCCCCCTGTTCCTACTCCCATTACTATTGACATGCCTATTCTTATCCTTGAACCTCCTCACATCAACCTGACCATGATTGCTAAGTCCCATTCCCCTCCATATGAAGCTGTTGAATACCCATCCATTAGTCTTGACCTTCCCCCCTACAGAATCCATTTGCCACCATTGATTGTGATCATTCCCTCTGCTGGCCAGTACCCTCAATTTGCCCCACAACTCCCCAACGTCGACAGTAATCATCCCTTCCTTTAGGCCCTTGCCAAATATCTTCATACAGTACTGATCTAATCCACCCACCATCCCCGCAGCTGACAAAATGCATCTTCACCATCATCAACCATTCAACAGCCTGGATATTCCACCCCACCCTGCCCTGCTCCTCAATGCACCCGATCAACCCCACCCTTTTCTCTATGTAGTCCCCACCCATGCTGACGCCACCATGATGATTCACCCTTGCTGGTGCCAAGCCTGGAGGCAAACATCCATTCCACTGCTGGCATTAGGTTAGCGGCTGAGTTAAAGAGAGAAGAGCACAGTCCTGAGACTCAACTGCACAAATCTGACTGCTGCACGCTATGTTGAAACATTCATGAACCAGGTGGCACGGGAATATCACTCGCCGTTCACTTAATTTGGCAGGTAGGACTAAATCGGAACTGTGCATAAGGGTAAGGAGTATTCATGTTATTTAACTGAATGCAAAGCTGAAATCTGCCACCATGCTGGGGGAACCCCGGAACGCTGCAAACCCACCGCTGACTTAATTCCTCTAAAATATGCAGCCATTGGGAATCCGAGAAAAACACCTCCTGCCTAAATATATATTTGACATCCAAGATATCACACTATTTTGTCAAATGGGAAACAGGTTCTTTCAAACAACAAAGAGTGAACAACTTGAGATATCGTTGCATAATAGCAATTGTAGAAGTGTATATTGTACATTATTTGTGGTAATTATTTTCTCAGAAAGTATGGGTTGTGTTTTTCAACTCTTTATTTGATACATTTGCTTACATTTTGGAGCAGACATTTTTTAGGTATGTAAATATTTCATGATACATTCAAGTGGGTGAGTATACCTCAGTAAACTGGAGAGGAAATAAATGTTGAATTACAAATGTTGCAGTCATATAGAATACAGTCTTTATCTCTTGACTCTTGTTTTAAGTTGTTTTTTGTGAGACAGTTACAGCTTTTTGCATCTCGAAAATACTGTTGGCAATACTAGCAGAAATGCTTAACACATTTGCATGGGATTCCTTTGCCGTCATTTTAGCACAGTTGTTACCCCATTTAATAAAATTGGGTTAACATCCATTTTAAAAGACCAGACAAAGGAATGTCAAGTTAATGTGTTAAACATACTTTTGTTAATAACACCAACATGTCTTCCGTACAATCATTGACATAGAATCTTACGATCTTCATCTGACGCTGGCTGCCTGCATTGCCCTAACCTCGTGTAATTTTCCAGTATAGTCTTGAAGCTAGGATCTGATGTACTTCTTTTAATGTCATCAGGGAAAAGGTGGTCCATTCAAGTTCACAACATGAGACACTCAAATGCTTGAAATGAGTTTTGGTCGATTTTACTCTCATCATATCACAATTATTCTGCCCCATCATTAATATGTAACTCTTCTAAACTGGGATTCAATCAACTTAAAAGTGAGCAATGTTAAATATATCCACCTGAAGAAAATCTTAAGGGAGAACCTTGCCTTCTAGGGACAGCAGATACAGTCACTTTATAGGCCACAAATCATTTATCATTATCCATTTAATAGTGGATGAGAATTTTTTTATAGCCACGTTAATAATAGTTAAGGTTGTATGGAAAAATACAAAGATGTTCTGGCATGGAATCAGGCCCATCAGCTCAACCAATCTGTCAGCTTTTGCCCTCCACACAAGCAAACAATTCTAATTATATTTACTCACCTTTTTCCCATAGTATGTAATGGTAATGTTTACGAATATAGGTTTTGTACAATGTGTATTGGCAATGGCAATCAGATACAAATGACAATTAAGAATAATTTGCAGGTGGAAGATGTTAATGGTGACTGAGCATAACATCCACTACATCCTTAATCAGGCAGCAGAAACAGAGTGGAGAGAGCAGAATCTATTCATGCTAATCAGGAAATAGATTTCGGATATCAGAATCTGACAATGTTGAGTTAATCTAACAAAATTCCCTTTGCAAGTATTCAAGAATTCATCAAGTTGAGCTCTAGGGATCAAAGCAAACCAAATTTCATATATAGAACTGATTTGGATCAATTCACAGACTACCTCAATCTTAAATTTATATATTTCAGGTTGGCCTATGCCTGTAAATGAAAGCAAAAATGTGCACCTGACACCACTTTTCTTATCCTCCTCCAAGTTTCCCTATTCTTTTAGCAGGTGACAATTGTATGGCAGCTGTCTATGTTGGAACTATAGCAACAAAGTTTGTTGTATTGTTTTATTCTAATTATTTCATCCTGAATTTGCATGTTCTTGTCTTTACCTAACAGCTAGTAATCCAATGGATTGCATCCAATTCCTGTTGGTTAGTGGAGGGTATTCAATTCCTAATAGTATGGTGAAGTGGGAATGTAACGTAAAAGAAATCACATTTTTATCTGTGTTCATGCATTGGAGAGAGTCTGCTGGTGGTGGTCTATCTATTGGATCCTGAATAATTTAGTGAGAATCGGCAATCTTTTAGTAGCAATATATGAGTACTACAAACAAGTTAAAATATGATGATTCTTTCCCATATTGCTTGGAATAACATTACTGTATAAAACATTGGATAATTTAACTTACCCCCAATGAAGAAGAGCAAGGACCATTGTATTTTGGCTTGTGTTTCTAATCCAGAATTAAAATTTGTCTGTGGCGGTGGGGGGCCCAAATTTTGGAAGCTTAAGGGGCTAGGATTCAATAGCTCCCAAAAACAGGCAGGAAGATTGCGATAGACAATTCACCCACACCTGTTCAATGTGATACAGACAGCATGCAAACTGTGTTGCTTGCTAATTAACCATGATTGGAGCATGCAGCCAACTGTAACCATGCTGTTGAGAGGCACACAAAGACAGGCATTAAGGGAATGTCAATGGTGATGTAGTTGACTTTTCAATGTGATATGGAATGATTTAATCATAAATTTGGTTTGGAATGTTTATTTTGTGGTGGCTTTTATTATTGCATTGTGGCCAAGCAGACGCTGTGATGGTCAGTTACAGAGGGAAGGTAATATATGGGACTGTTGGTGAATGGGGAATTGGGATTGCTGGTGTGGCACCCTGATGAGTACTTCACAACCTGGCCAGAAAGAGGAGGTTGCCTCCACTCTTCCTCATCTTCTTCCTTTTCCACCTCGTCCTCCACATCCTCGTGCTCCATCCACTGAGCTTTTCGCCATATAACTGGTGCCAAGGGCTGTCCCCTGATGATGGCAGGGTTGTGCAACACACAACACGCGTATGACACCCACTCTGATGAGTACTACAGAGCTTCTACAGAGCGATCCAGGCAGCAGAAACATTGCTTCAGTATGCCAATTTTCTGCTCTATCACATTTTGTGTGGCAGCATGGCTTTCATTGTATGCAGGCTGCACAAGTACGCATGGGTTGCACACCAGAGTCATTAGTAATGTCATCAGCGGATGTTGCCTAGTAGCCACGCTTTGGTTTGCCATGGTGGCTGAAAAATACAAGAACACAAGAACTCGGAGCAGGAGTAGGCCATTTGGCTCATGGAGCCTGCACTGCCATTCAATACGATCATGGCTGATCTTAGGCTTCAACTCCACCTTCCCGCCCACTCGCCATGTCTCTTGATTCCCTGAGAGACCAAAAATCTGTCTAACCCAGCCTTAAATATATTCAATGGTGGAGCATCCACAACCCCCTGGGGTAGAGAGTTCCAAAGATTCACAACCCTTTGAGTGTAGTAATTTCTCCTCACCTCTATCCTAAATGATCGGCTGCTTACCCTGAGACTGTGCCCCCATGTTTTAGATTCCTCGACCAGTGTAAACAACCTCTCGGTGTTTACTCTATCCAGCCCCTTCAGAGTCTTATTTGTTTCATTGAGATCGCCTCTCATTCTTCTAAACTGCAGAGAATATAGGCCCAATTTACTCAGCCTCTCATCATAGAGCAACTCCCTCATCCCAGGGACCAATTTAGTGAACCTTCGCCATACTGCCTCCAATGCAAGTATATCCTTTCTTAAATGTGGAGATCAAAACTGCACTCAGTACTCCAGATGTGGTCTCACCAAAACCCTGTACAATTGTAGCAAGACTTCCTTATTCCTGTATTCCAATCCGCTTGCAATAAAGGCCAACATGCCATTTGCCTTCCTGATTGCTTGCTGTACCTGCATGCTAACGTTCTGTGTTCCTTGTACAAGCACACCCAAGTCTCTTTGAATAGCAACACTTACAAGTTTAACACCTTTTAAAAAATATTTTGCTTTTCTATTCTTACAACCAAAGTGAATAACTTCACACTTCCCTACGTTCTATTCCATCTGCCAACTTGTTGCCCACTCACTTAACCTATCTGTATCTCTTTGCAGCCTCTCTGTGTCCTCCTCATAGCTTAACTTTCCACCTACCTTTGTATCATCAGCAAACTTCGATACATTACTCTCTGTCTCTTCATCCAAGTCATTAATATAGATTGTAAATAGCTGAGGCTCCAGCACTGATCCTTGTAGCACTCCACTATTTACTGCCTGCCAACTTGAAAATGTCTTGCCCTGCTTTGAGGTTGCACTTGCGGCTGTAGCAGGTAGCAGGTGGCAGATTTCAGTGAGGACATCCTTACCGAAGTGCAGACTTCATGCGCATCATTGTTTGCTGAGGTCCAGGTAGAGAATTGCTCCCCAAACACCTTTGGTAGATATAACCTCCTACTTAGAATGCTTCTCCTCCTCCTTCTGCTCCCTCTTCCAGCTTGTCTCTGCTGTGCATGACATCTGTTCATTCTTCAAGTCATGCAGTATTCCAAGGGGAATGACTACTAATGCACCCATATAAGAAACTGATTTGTGAAATGAATAAAAATTCCATCGGCATGTGCCACACCACTCCCTATGGACTTTGGCAACTTGAAATAGCTATGGAAAGTACCAAACGCTTGTAGAATCATAGCAACAGCCAGATGAAATCAATCAGCAACGAACCTGTAAGTCATTGATGATCCCTTTAAATAGCACTGGTAGTGAGTGGGTGGTTCTTCCTGCTGCTGAATGATGGTCAGCCTTATGAGGTTAAGAGGAGTTAACTGAAGCATTGCATTCCAAAATCACACCGCCAGCATCAAATCAAAGTTGCACTGTGATTGATGTCATGTTCTGCCTGCTCTGCACACTTCCAGCCAGTGTTCACTGTGCCTGCACAAACACCCGCACCAAAAAAAAAGGGCTAGGCACCAATATGTTGCAACACAGACATTTGACAAATTATTGACTCAGCCATGGACATGGGGGCAATTAATCTGTATATAAAGTGCAGAGCCAACTAATGCCATCAAACACAGTTTAATTTAGAACACATTTCTCTCTATTTAGTGAGATACCTGGCATTGTTTTTGCTTGCACAAGTAGTCAATGTCTTCCTGCACACTTGATGTAGCGATGGGGAGTATTCCAGATAGATGTCCTTCTGCCGGAGTGATATTAATCGCTCTCTCTGCCCCCTCTTTCTCTCTCTGTCTGTCTCTCTCTCTACCTCCCCCCCCCCCCCCCCGTCCAATGTGTGTCTCTGTCTCTCTTGTATCCCTCTCGCTCTGTGTCTGTGTCTCTCTCTGACCCTATGTGTCGCTCTCTCTCTCCCCCGATTCTGTCTCTCTCTGTGTCTCTGTGCCTCTCTCTCCCTCTCTGTGTCCCTCTCCCTCTCTATGTACCCCCTCTCTGTGTCCCCTCCCCCTCTCTGTGCCCCCCTCTCTGCGTCCCCCCCTCTGTGTCTCCCCTTTCTCTGTGTCCCACCCTCTCTGTTTACTGACTTCAGCTGGTAAAGAGACGCACTTTCAAACCGTTGCTAAACAAATGTCCTCCATCATGTTTAATACTGGCATAGCACCTTCTGCCAACACTTAGAACAACCACAGCCATCTTTAATACTGGCAAACCAGCTTCAGCCAATATTTAGAACTGCGTTCACCATCTTTAATGCTGGTGATCAGTCCTCAGCCGATCTCTCTAACTGGAACAAAAGCAAACTACTGTAAATCTGAAATAAATACTCAGCAGGTAAAGGAAGAAGTCAATGACAGATTTCCAAAACCTCAATGTTGGAAATCTGCCATTTGGCATAAATTTCTCATCCCTGAATTTAAAATTACCATGGACCTCCAAATTTTTACCACCGACACTGATGTCCGTGGACACATTGTCGACCCCTGACCTTCACCAATATGGCATCTGGCGCGACTCGCTGCAAAAGTGTACGTAAGCACTGTGAAGTCCATTTTGGACACCAAACAGCATCCAACAGGCACGATCAAACCAATTTTTGAGCCATTTGAATTCTGGGTGCAAGATTTCATTTGACTGTGGAATCGGGACTGGTAGTGGGCTGGCTGGCAATTTCCCACTACCGGCTGGCATGCAGCTTTGCCAGCATGGTCCCACCTGTCAGCCATTTTGTAATAGGCTGGATCTAGGGGCGGGGTGGGGTGGACGGCTACCCATCCACAAGTGGCAGTTATCCAATTAGGCCACCTAAAGGGCCTTTCAAGACTATTCTGCTGACACTGACTGTAGAATTTTACAATTGGCATACATGCCCCCCCACTGAGGCTGAAACACGGCTCAGGGATGGAGGCAGCCTCCCAGGGGCAGACTTGGAGCCAGTGCTCCATCCTGGAAAGAAACCAATCCCTTTCCCCCCACAAACCCCGCATCTGCCATAGCCATTGGTACACAGCTGCTGCTGCTGGCTGTCCAGTGGTTGCCATCTTGAGATGCCCTCTCTTTCTGCTACCTTCAACATTAGGAGTAGGAGCTCCTGATCTTTCAGTGCTGGAGCCCCTCCTATTGGCCCTCGCTTTCTCACAAGCCTCCGGACACAGTGAAGTTGCTTAAACTTCAAGAGAGAAGAGACTCCTACATCAAAACAACAAATGGCAAGACTTACCTGCAACCAAAGACTCCACATCGAACTCAAAGGACTGTAACTACAATCCCGATATTGCCTCAAGCTTTTCCCCTTTATTCTTTCTACTTTTGCTGTCTCTATCTGCGTGTGTGTTTATTGCATATGCATGCCAGCATAGTCGTGTCACGTATTCGTAGGCGTTAACTGAATTAGAGTTTAAGATTAATAAACTTCCATCTTTCTAGTTTAAATCTAAGAAAACCTGTATGATTTGATTTCTTTGCCTTGCAATTGGAAAGCAGTGAACAAGGATTCACTTGGGAGAGCCAAAAACAGTGTTTTTAAAAATTAAACCCTGTTACATTAAACCAGGCAAAGGCTGAGAGGGAACCCTAGACCCTTCTCTCACCTGGTCGTAACAACTCAGATAAAGAGACTTTACTTTTTTTTAACCACTATTCTTTGCATGGGCCTTATTCACTGTCCCTGCCTCTTCCACGCTGCTTGTCTTTACCCAAATCATTACACTGCTCTATTGCCTTGACTTTTCTCTTTAGATTTCTAAACTCCCTTTACCTGACCCCTCCCCCCACCATTAGGCTAAGGTGTGTTGTAAAAGGAGTTACGCTTCTAAAGCAAGAAAACTGGAGCAAGTGTCCTGCTGTTGTACTGCTGAAGCACCAGAGGCTTTGAACATGAACAGATCCTTTCGGGTGTTGTTTTACAACAGTCATAAAGACAGGAAGGGGTATTTACTGGTGGAGAGTTGGAAGAATTTACAAATTGTATGGGTTTCAAAATGGAAATGTTTATTTTGTTGATATCCAGACTTTGGTCTTTTTTGTACATCTATCTCAGGTATACAAATAGTCACTGAGTAGTAACCTTTATTTCTGGAGTTTCAGATGTAGGTTAAAGTTCCACCACTTTCCAGTTAGAAATGAAAAATACCTTAAGAATACTGTCACAGATATCTGTGAGCATTCTAAAACTAGTAGGAATATGCCAACAAGAGACAACTATCAATTGTCCCAGTGTTAAAAATCTTAGAAATTAGGGTTTTACTAACAAAAGCTACCCATTACAGTCAGGCCAGGATTTCATCTGGGCAACAGGGGTCTCAATGTCTGACAAAAGCGCTGCCAAGAACCCCCCATTGCCTCTTCTGTGGGTGACCCGCCAAATCAAGTGCCAATTAGGCATTTAACTGGACTGCGGCGGGCCTTCCACGGGATCAAGCACCCTAATGACAGAAGTCCTGCCCTCTGAGAACTGCCGGCAAATCAGAGCCCAGCAGCTCTTTAACTGAGCAGCGCCACTGCAGAGGCTGTGGCCACTGCCAATGAGCACCCACCCGAGGCCCAGGTGCAGCGCTGGACCCAGGCCACAGGTAGGTTAGGCAGGAGGGGTCTCGCGAGTTGGGGATTGCGAGGGAGGGAGTGTAGGGAGATTGGCAGCAAGGGCAGGGGGGTGGCTCTCAGTGGGCCCCCCCCTTCCCGATGCCGGGTCCCTTGTTCAGGCACCAAGTGTCTTTTAATGAGGCTCCCCCCCCCCCCCCACCACCCCAGAGCCGGGAAGCAGCCCGCACAGTTTTTCCTGCCATGCTCCCCATGCGGCGACAGGCCCGCCCACCACTGGGCTAAATGCAGCGGCGGTGGGATGTGGCCCTTAATTGAGCATTAATTGCCCAGTTAAGGGCCTCAATTGGTGGCGGGAAGGAAAGGCCAATTACAGGGGAGGTGGCGGAGTTCCCCCCACCATCATCCCACCTGATTATATGCTCTCACCATCTCCAAACTTGCCACAGGGGAGAGCATAAAATTTCCCCCTCAATATGCCCCTGCTGGTAATAATCCAAGTAAATCTGAGTTTGCGTATATTTTAATCAGTTGATAAAATTTTTCTTTGTCACTTTAATGCAACACTAGATTATAATCAGCTGTTTCCTTTGGAAGGTTTTTAACAGTGAATGTGATTATTAGATCAAGTTCATGATCAGGAATCTATCAGCTCAGTGGAATGAGTGTTCCATGATGTAAAGTGATTTAGCAGGCGCCCTTATTTAGAGTAAAAGAGTGACTTACTACAGCACACCAGCTCTGATATACCAACTAGGAAACTCAGTTCTACCAGGGTAGCAGCTACTAACATCTAGAATGCTCAGCACGTACAGGGGACGTCACTCATTCTACGCTAGAAACAGCTACTCAAAAATTTCAAAAATGTTTCTATTAAAAAAAGAGTAGCTTATTTACCTCAAAATCATTGACAAGATACACAATAAAATAAATCATTTGCCATTTTTACTTTTAAAAGCACAAAAATGAAGAAAAATCATTTTTGGTAGTTAAGCAATATTCGGGTATTGAGTTTTTTAAAATGTAAATCCAGCCGCTCTTTGTTTAAAATGCTTGGGCTGAGAAGTAGCAAATAACATTTGCGCCACACAAGTCCCAGGCAATGGCCATCTCCAATAAGAGAGAATCTAACCATCTCCCCTTAATATTCAATGGCATTACCACTGCTAAATCCCCACCATCAACATCCTGGGGTGGGGTGGGGTGGGGGGGGGGGGGGGGGTGGGGGGGGGTGCGGTTACCAGTGACCAGAAATTTAATTGGACCAGCCATATAAATACTGTAGTAACAAGAGCTGGTCAGAGGCTGGGAATTCTGTGGTGAGTAACTCACCTCCTGACCAACCACTCCCCACCTCTCCCCCTCCCCCCCCCCCCCCCAACCAAAAGCCTGTCCACTATCTACAAGGCATAAGTCAGGAATGTGATGAAATACTCTCCACTTGCCTGGATGAGTGCAGCTCCAACAACACTCAACAAGCTCAACACCATCCAGAATAATGCAGCCCACTTGATTAGCACCCCATCCACCTCCTTAAACATTCACTCCCTCCACCACTGACGCACAGTGGCAGCAGTGTGTACCATCTACAAGATGCACTGCAGCATTCGCCAAGCCTCCTTCGACAGCACCTTCCAAACCCACGACCTCTACCACCTAGAAGGACAAGGGCAGCAGACACATGGAAACACCACCACCTGCAAGCCACACACCATCCTGACTTGGGACTATATCATCACTGTCACTGGGTTAAAAACCTGAAACTTCCTCCCTAACAGCACTCTGGATGTACCTACACCAGATGGACTGCAGTGGTTCAAGAAGGTGGCTTACCACCATCTTCTCAGGGGCAATTAGGGATGGGCAATAAATGCTGGCCTTGCCAGCGAAGCTCATTCCATGAAGGAATAAATAAAAGGTTTCCGCCCCGCCATAGTACCAAAATGGCTCTTACCAAAGTCACAAATGACATTGCAGTTGATTGTGGCAAAAGTAAACTCTCCACCCTTGTCTTTCTCAGCCTGTCTGCAGTCTTTGACACGGTTGACGAGAATATTTTGCTCCAGTGCCTCGCTACCAATGTCCAACTGTGTCGAACTGCACTCACTTAGTTCAAATCTTATTTATCTAGTGGCAGCCAGGGAATTACTTGCAGTGGCTTCTCTTCCCACTCCCAAACCATTAATTCTGGTGTTCCCCAAGGATCTATCCTTGGCTCTTCCAATTTCTCATCTGCAAGCTGCTTCTTGGCGACATTAGAAATTGATTTCCATTTTGGCTCAATATTTAAAAATAAAAAGGATAGTGATTTTTATTGGGGCATTGAGCAATTGGCTGATGTCAGCTGAATGACTATCAACTTTTCAACACCTACCCAACCTGGAATACAGAGGCACACACTAGTGATGAAAATAAGGATTTATATTTAACAAACCACTTGGCATATATCATTTGAACAATAAAATTCACAACTCACCTTAAGAGATCATGTAGAATACTCAAATATCAAATGAGACAAAAACATTCACTGGAAAAACTCTTAAATGTTATGTAAGGGAGGTGTTAGCTGAGGCTCAGTGGTAGTACTCTTGCCTCTGCGTTAGAAGGCTGTGGGTTCAAGCCACACGCTAGGGGCAGGATTTTGCGTTTTGGGTCGAAACCTCGATGTCAGGGTCAAATGCAGGTCCGGACTCTGCACTGTGTCTGGAACAGTCATCCGACAGTGATTTTTGCCTTGATTGGCCACTTAGTGGCCAGAGGGCTCAGTCACTGTCCAATTAAGGATGGCGGGCTCTCGAAGCTGGAGGGGCCAATAGGAGGCCCTCCAGCACGGAAGGAGCTGCAGCCTGGCATTACAGGTAAGGAGCGAGAGGGCGCCTCCATCTTGAGGTGCCCTCTTAGCAACGTCAAAAAATCTGAAAATAAAAAATGGCCACAGCTGCCAGGTCCCCATTGTGGAGCCACAACTGTAGCCTGGTCAATTTGAGGAGGCCTCAGAGTCTGCTTGGAGCACTGGTCCCTCCATCTGCTGCTGGGAGGCCACCTCCAGGCAGCTGCTGTTCTCCCAATATTGCGTGTGCCCACAGGCCGACTGGAAAATTCCAGTCAGCCTCTGATAATTGGCCTTAATTGACCATTAAATTACCTTAAATAGCTACCCGTTACTTGTGCGCTGGATCTGGTCTCCAGGAAAATAGCTCTGCTGCGGTATGGTGCCGGACAACCGGCACATAGGCCGGCAGCACAAAATTATGTGACTGCCCACCTCTATTCCCACCCCATACTGAGGCAAAAATCCTGTCCTAGAGCACAGAATCTAGGCTGACACTTCAGCAAAGTATTGAGGAGGTGCTGCACTGTCAGAGGGGCCGTCCCTCAGGTGAGTCATTAAAACAGGACCTTATCTGCCCTCTGAGATTGAGGTAAAAGACCCCATGGCACTATTCAAAGAAGAGCAGGGGGTTCTCCAGCTGATTGGGCCACTGTTTATACTTCAATCAACACCTATAACAGATTGGAGAGGAGCTTCCACTCGGGTTCCGAAGAAGGGTCACTGACCCGAAACGTTAACTCTGCTTCTCTTTCGAGTTCCGAAGAAGGGTCACTGACCCGAAACGTTAACTCTGCTTCTCTTTCCACAGATGCTGCCAGACCTGCTGAATGGTTCCAGCATTTCTTGTTTTTATTCCACTCGGTTGCATTGATTTTCTTAGTGCATTTTGCTTGAAATCGACCAAACCAGCACAAATTATTCCAGAAACTCGATTTACACTGGATGTAATTTACACTTGAAATTCTGCAATCTTTTGGGCCCCAATCGAATGAATTGGAATGGCGAGTTTCCACTAATTGTACTTGCTTGTGGGCCTTTAAGGAGGCTCTTAAAATTAATTTGTTTTTTAGGGGCAAGGATACTAATAAGCACATTTTGAATGCGTTTAATTTTTTTTTTACTTCACCAAAAAACTGACTACAGTGCACCAATGTAACTAGTAAATGATTCTGTATAGTTTTTTTAAAAAGTCGTTTTCAATTATTTAAAATCGCATTACTCACAGATGGTGGACTAGGCACTCTGATTAAAAATGCTTATTTTTCCTGATAAATCTATTTTCAGCTGTATTAACAAAACTGCATCAGCTTATCACTCTTTAATATATCCAGGAATATTTTCTAATGCAATTTTTCAAAACAATATACACTCCAACATGTTGCACTGAAAAAAATTCCGTTTAATGACATGCAAATGGTTTAAGTGGAAACTGGAGCAAATGAAAATCTTAAAAATGGTGCAACTTTGAGCACAATTTGTGTCCGGATCAGCGAAACTTGGTCCAGATTATCTGTTCATTTATTTCATTTCTGTTTGTGGGAGCCTGTTGTGTGCAAACTGGCTGCAATGTTTCCTACATTACAACAGTGACCACAGTTCAAAAGTACTTCATTGCCTAGAAAGTGTTTTGCAATATCCTAAGGTAATGAAAGGTGCTATCTACAGGATTAATGAATTATACTAACAACACAGTATTAAAAATAATTTCTACCCTTCTGTGATTTCCAATATTTGCTATAGTTTATAAACCATAAGCTGTTAAGTTGCTGCAATGAAAATACCTCCTCATAGCATAGCACTTGCAATATGTTGCTGTATTCTTTCACGCCAACTGTCACATTCAGCACTAATCCCTTTTCCCTATGCCACACTGCCTCAACCTGACAACATGGCAGAGTATGCTGCTGCACAATGATAATTAATATTTAAGGTTATATTTTATTGAAAAAAAAATTCCTCAGAGTTAAATTCGTGGGTGTAATTCACTGCCAGACAAAATAACCGAGAAAACCATACCTACATTTGAACCATATGAATGAAAATAATCTTTACTTTGATTGTGAAATTCTGAATGGCAAATATGCATTTGGGATAAGATATGTTATTAATAGGACTATAACTGATCCCCTTTCCTGTGCACATCTTGGGCTGAATTTAATGCAGCTGCTTGGAGTGGGAATGGTGACACGTTGGGGTGGGGGGGGGGGGGGGGGGGGACCAGAGAATTGCCTCAGAAGTGTCCACCCAGAAATCCGATATCGTGACGTCGGTTTCAGATTTAGTCAGCGGCGGGAATGCAATTTAAATTGCAGAACACTTACTTTTAATATATTAGCATCTAATTCAGTGCATTTCAGTGGGAGGCTTGGGATTAAGTGGCTGATGGCCTGCCCTCACTTGCCTTCGGATTCCCGACCGATAAAAGCTGGCAGCACCAAGGTGAGGCCACAGTGCCGCGATGGGTATGCAGCCATGACCAGCACTGCATAGGGGAAGACGGGGGGAGCGGAGGCCATTTTCGGCCAATAGTCCTGTGCACTCTGCAAGGGGAGATGGTGTCCTGGGATCTCTGCAAAGGGGTTCATGGTATCTGGTGCTGTACAATAGTAGAGGGGGCCGGGGTCTTGGGTGCTTTGCAAGGGGGAGTCCGCTCTCGGGTGCCATGCAAGGGGGGTCGTGACATCTGGTGCTCAGCAAGCGGGGTGGGGGGGGGGAGGGAGGGGGTGGGTGCTGGGGGTGTGTTGGTCAGGCTCTCAGGTGCTCTGCAAAAGGGATAGGGGTCTCGTGGGAGTGCCAGGCGAACAGGGTCTTGTGAGGGAATGCCAGCTAAGCAGGGTGTCAGGTGGTGTGCAAGGAGGCCTTGGGTTTGGGTGGCTATATCGGGTATCCAAACTGTTGGGAGATGTTTGGCTGCCATACTGTTGGATTAGAGGGTCGGCTTTCAGCAAGGGTGGGCACTAAGAGCCATCAGGGAAGTTTCCAGGAGAAGTAGAAAAAGCACAGCCACCAAGGCAGGGTCATCTCTGCATCAACAGTGCTCCGGAGGCCCACTGCTCAGCTGGCATGGGTCTCATAGACTCTGTCTTATTGGATCCCAGTGGCATGATGCAGCACCTCTGACGGACAAAGCGCAAGGAGGCAGCAGCGCCTGCCCATGAAACTCCACAACGAGAGCAGCAGCAGCCGGCCATGCCAAGAAGGGCCCACCTGTGCCAGAGAGTGTACCGGACTCGAATCAGCTGCCTCCAAATGTCCAAGCAGCATTGTCAGCAAAGACTAGGCCTCTCCAGGGAGGCCGTCATCAACTTATGTGCCCTGCTGCAGGACGAGTTGCAACCTATGGGATTTGGAGGTCACCCTATGCCAGTGGCCCAGAAAATCACAGTGACACTAAACATTTATGAGTCTGGATCATTCCAAGGATCCAATTGGGACATATGTGGGGTCTCCCAAGTAGCAGCCCACCGCTGCAACAAAGAGGTGACCCTATTCAAGAAGGCTGGTGACTATGTGCACTTCCAGACTGACCCATCAAATTTGGGGTCTGCTGTGTTCTGCACAATCTAGCAGTGCAGAGGGGGGAGACCTTATCACTAGGTTCCCCGCGGGTGCAAGGTGTGATAGATTATACACATGTGGCCATCAATGCTCCCATGGACCAGCCAGCCGCCTTCATCAACAGGAAAGGCTTTCATTCCATCAACGTCCAACTGGTCTGCGACCACTGAAAGCATTTCCTGTAGGTGCGTGTCCGCTTCCCAGGAAAGCAGTCACCATGCATACATACTTCCATAGTCCCAGGTACCACAGCTTTTCAGGCCCCCAACTCGCCTTCAGAGATGGATTCTCAGGGACAAGGGCTACCCATTGAATAAATGGCGACTGACGCCCGTGAGGAACCCTCACACTGCAGCAGAGGAGAGGAACAACACCTGACATGGTTCTACCTGAGCAACCATCGAGCATGCCAATTGGGCTGCTGAATATGTGATGCCATTGCCTTGATCGATCCAGTAGAGCTGTGCAGTATGCCCCAGTGAGGGTCTCACGCATCGTTGTGGTCTGCTGTGCTCTGCACAATCTAGCAATGCAGAGGGGGGCGGCCTTATATGATGAGGATTGAATGACACTCCTCCACTGACAAGGAAGACGGGAGGAGGGAGATGAGCAAGCAGCACTGAATGTTAAAGCCTTTGCCACCGGAGGCTAGGCAGATTGAATGACGTGCCAAGGAGGCAAGAGACAATCTCATACTTGCCTCTTCCAGCCACGGCGGTGGCCACTCAGAGTAAAAACAATAAAGACTCACCTCAATGCATGCAGTCTGTCGCCTCCTTTCTATTTGTGTTCCATGCCTCGTGCCCAGCTGAACCACGTGCTCTGGCCTGTGGGAGATCCTAGTCAAATGAGGGCTCTGCCTACACTGGCATCCACTAAGGAGAAAGGGTGAAGTCAGCAGCTCACAATTAATGCATGATAATCAGTTTTACGCAATGACGATCAATTACTAGAAGAAAAGAACTTTATATTATGCAGCCGGTGTCAAATTTCAAATACCTGAGAACCCCCAAATGTCTTTATGTGGTTTTCTTTGTATGTTTGTGAGTGCTACGAGATGTGAACCCATTGCGAGCAGCTAGGGTGGAGGCAGGCTGCAGGTCATGACTTGACCTGTGATGACTTCGGCAGCTGTCCTCCGGCTGCCTGAGGCCTGCACGGCCCGGCTGCCTGTGGGTTTCCTGCACAGGTGGAGGACTGTCCTCAGGCTTTGCAACTGCTGGAGCTGGTCTCACTGGCAGAGGAGCTGAGGAGCCACTGTCCACACTGAGAGAGCCCTGAGAGGAACCCCTGGCTGTGAAGGGCAGGCTCTCCTCCTCCCTTTCAAGGCTTACTTGAACCTCCCTACTCACCAGAGAAGGACAAGGAGCTGGAGAAGACTCCAAGGGCCTCAGCCTTCTCTTACCTTGCCACTGCTACGCTCAGCTCATGGCCAAGGTGATGGTTTGCAGATCTGCATGCATTTGGGAGATCTGGCTCTCCATGAGGGTTGCCAACCTCTCGATGGAGGAAGTCATCTCACTCATGTCATGGATAGATTCCTCCATCGTCCACTCATGGCTGCGCATTGCCTCTGACATCTCCGCCAGATGTTGCCTTATCTATCTCTGCAACTCCAGCATGACCTGTGCTGTCAACATCAGAGGCTTGGCATTAACCTGGGGCTCAGCATGAGCCTCGCCATTCACAGTCCTCCGACTGTCAGAGGCTTCAGCTGTTACAGCCTCAGCCAGCGACTCGGGTACGTGTGTGGTGCTCTCACCAGCTTGGGACCCTGATTCTACAGCTGAGCGGAAACCCACTGAGGTGAAAGTATCTGCACTGGTGGAAGGTGCAGGAGAGTCATGTGATGATGCATCCTCTGATTGCTCCTCCTCCTCAGAGGTTGATGGCTGTCACCTTCTGCTTGCGTCTCATTAGAGAACGCAAACTTGTGTGGGTTAGACTGTGTAAATCTCTCCATGCCAACCATACGTGATGTGGGTCTCCAGAAGTGAACTTTATGTCAATGGAAGATAATCCTCACTCACTTGTAGGGTGACTCCAGTCTCTCCACCAGATATGGAGCGGCCGCCCTGGGTCCCCACTAATTATCATGCCTCCTCCTCTGCTGTGGAGAGAGGCTGAAGATCTAGGATGCCTCTGCCAGTCTGGGATGTCTTCCTGCTGTTATGGGCCTTCTTGTCCTGCAAGTGAAAAGAGCGAGATAGCCATACTTCACAGAGAGATCAACACGATGGTGTTCTGCTAGTGTCAGCCCCTTGTCCCCTACTCGGGTATTACATATAGCTCATGTACTGTCCGCTCTCAGGGGAGTTAATGGGGGTGAACTGTGAAAGGCGGCGGCCTGTGGCCGAGATGCAACCATGCATCTGTCAGGATGAGGTGCTGCCTATCCCCCTCTGCCTGCGGAGTTGTAGTGCCTCCCACCCCATTTCTCACTTCCTCCTGCATAGTCAACTGCAATCCCTAAAAAGGAGAGTGGTATGGAGCAATCACCATGGCAGAACAAAGGAGGTCTTTGACCCTCTTGTGGCACCGTACCCATGTGTGAGGGGTTGATGGGGGTGGGGGGGGGGGGGGTGGCGGGTGTTGACCCCACGGCTGCTGACCTCCTCAGCTATCTCCATTCTGGCTTGCTTGGTCAGGCGGGTGGATGTCTTTGTGACAGCACTGGGGAAGAGGACCTCCTGCCTTTCCCTTGCAGCCTGGAGGAGAATCTTGAGGCAGGCATCACTAAACTGTGGGGCCACCCTGTGTCTTGCCTCTGCCATCCTGTGGGGTCCGTCTCTGGAGCGGGGTGGGGGTACGTCCAGGAGTCACTCCAACACTGGTCTCAGCAGTGACCAGCAAGCAGCAAATCAGTTCGAGGCAGCAATGCAAGCAGGGTTGGCAGGACTTTAAGTATGGTGCCAGCATCTGATCCAGAGTCATCCAACACCGTATTCAGCATCTCACATCCTACACCTACATGATTGGGCGGGCCCCACACCTCCATTAAGTAAAGTGGCCGCCATCAGCGCATTTATGGTGGGTGGGCCGGCCGCCCACATGACTAGCAGGAACGACGCCCACTTCCCGGTCCACCGCCAGGACCTGCAAGGGGCTCACTAAATTCAGCCCAATTGAGCTTATGCTAGAACTTAAACATGACATATTCCCCTTTCGTGAATGTGTTTACAATTGTTCCCAAGCAATTTGTTTTGGTTTTGGAGTGGGATGGTGAGGGTCTGATCTACAGTTCATGCAATGAGTAATAGATTGAAAAATGTAATTCTTTGCAAAAACTTCCTCCATTCCCAGCATCATATTTAAATGAGTATTGCTTTATTCCCTCTGATTTTCAGTCATCTTAGCTTCTATATTCAATATCCTGCACCATTCCATCAAGGATGTCCTATAAAAAATGACAGAACAGGAAAATCAAGTTATTTGGCTTTAAACATGTCACATTGTCACCATAGAAATATTTTTAAATGGTGGTTTCCTAACATTTTGCTGTCAATTTTCCCAACTGGAAATTGTGTTATTTCTGCTCTGTATTTCAATTGCTTTATCTGTATCTCTTTCAATTTAAAATTGGATTATATTATGCCTCAGTGACATAAAATTTGTTAACCAGTGCACCACTGCTAAATAAATGTGAGGTTATCCACTTTGGTAGCAAAAACAGGAAGGCAGATTTTTATCTAAACGGCTATAAACTGAGAGAGGGGAATATGCAACGAGACCTGGGTGTTCTCGTAAACCAGTTGCTGAAGGTAAGCATGCAGGTCCAACAGGCAGCAAAAAAGGCAAATGGTATGTTGGCCTTCATAGCGAGAGGATTCGAGTACAGGAGCAGGGATGTCTTGCTGCAACTATACAGGGCCTTGGCAAGGCCACACCTAAAATATTGTGTGCAGTTTTGGTCTCCTTATCTGAGGAAGGATGTTCTTGCTATAGAGGGAGTGCAGCGAAGGTTTACCAGACTGATTCCTGGGATGGTGGGACTGACGTATGAGGAGAGATTGAGTTGGTTAGGATTATCTTCGCTGGAGTTCAGAAGAGTGAGGGGGGGATCTCATAGAAACCTATAAAATTCTAACAGGACTTGACAGGGTAGATGCAGGAAGGATGTTCCCGATGGTGGGGGAGTCCAGAACCAGGGGTCATAGACTAAGGATACGGGGTAAACCATTCAGGGCTGAGATGAGGAAAAATTTCTTCATCCAGAGAGTGGTGAACCTGTGGAATTCGCTATCACAGAAAGCAGTTGAGGCCAAAACATTTTATGTTTTCAAGAAGGAGTTAGATATAGCTCTTGGGTCTAAAGGGATCAAAGGATATGCAGCTAAAACAGGTTACTGAGTTGAATGATCAGCCATGATCATAATGAATGGTGGAGCAGGCTCGAAGGGCCGAATGGCCTACTCCTGCTCCTATTTTCTATGTTTCTAAATAGTGTTAGCGATTCAGTAACTCTTCCCAGCCATTTACTCTGAACTTGTCATCAGCCCTCACTGAATAATTATTGCAAATTGGATAACTCGCGCAGGACAAAAATTTCACCGCCATCTGCTTAACAAAAATTCAGTGATTTTAATTTCATAATTTTAATAAATAGCAGAGAAACATTTGTGAAAGTAATTTTTATGATCGAAGTACAGGTGCAAAATCCAAACAAAACTAAAACTGCACACAAACATTTTCCAACCTTACAGTACAGATTTGTATAATATTTGTTCTATAATTTTTTTCACACTTCTTGACTACTTCGACCCTGCACCACTTCTGAATGCAAGGGCAGGAGAGTGACTTGCTTCCAGAACTCCACCAAAGTTACTTTGAATTGGCGACCAAAAGACGCAGGAGCAAGATACAAGGACAATGCTGCCCTTCAGATTTTAGCAGCAAGCTTTTAATTTTTGCAATAAAAACAGAAAATGCTGTAAATACTCAACATGTCTTGCAGCATCTGTGGAGAGGGAAACAGAGTTAACATTTCAGTTCTGTGACCTTTCATTCGAACCCATTGTGGTTGACAGGGCCCTCAACTGGGTCTGTTCCATTTCCCGCACTTCTTCTCTTATCCCTTCCCCTCCGTCTCAGAACCATGATAATGTTCCCCTTGTTCTCACCTTCCACCCCACCAGCCTCCATATTGAACGAGTCATTCTCCGCCCTTTCTACCACCTCCAAACATCTTCCCCTCCCCTTTCCTTTCAACACTCTGTAGGGACCGTTCCCTCTGCAACACTCTAGTCCACTCCTCAATCACTCCACCACACCCTCCCCATCCCATGCAAGCTCAGCAGATGCAACACTTGTCCGTTTAGCGCCTCCCTCCTCACCATCCAAGACCCCAACACTCCTTCCAGGTGAAACAGTTAATTACATGTACTTCTTTCAATATAGTATACTGTGTTCACTGCTCACAATGCAGTCTACATTAGAAAGACCAAATGCAGATTGGGTGACTTGTTTGCGGAACACCTCTGTTCAGTCTGCAAGAATGACCGCCGAGCTGCCGGCTGCCTGTCATTTTAATTCTCCACCTTGCTCCCACACAGACCTCTCGGTCTTCGGCCTACTGCAGTGTTCCAATGGAGCTCAATGTAAGCTCGAGGAACATCACATCATCTTTCAATTGGGAACTTTACAGCATACTGGACTCAACATTGAGTTCAACAATTTCTGCACCCATTTTGTTTCCTTTTCTTTGTGTGTTTCAACAGGGAGGTCACCTCATTTCACTGGGCTTAATGCCAGGGGCAGGCAGAAGAGGCCCTCAGGTGGCTGATAATAGGCCAGTTAAGGGCTTGCATTGGCCTCTGGGCAGGAAGACTGTCGTCGGCCTATCCTGTCCTTCACTAAATTGCGGTGCGATGGGAAGACGACAGGTACTCTGCCCCCTGCCTCCTGTTACAATTCTATGGGTCCTCCCCGCCTCCTACCCTATTTCCAGGGGACCTGTTAAATCGAGCCCTCTGTCTGTCAGCTTAGGTAGGATGGAAGAAAGCCTCACCTTGGCATCTCACTGAGGTGCAGCAAAGTGCTTTCCAGCTGTTGACAAGCAGGAAGTGCGTGTCGGCCATGAAAGGTAAGGTGGAGAAGAGGGACATGGAAGTGAGGGCTCTGCTGAAGTGTTCCCACACATCCTCCATTTCCCCCTTCAGTCAGAGCGCAGATGCTGCAGCTTGTCCCGATGGCTGAATCTGTCTCTGCATGGGTGCAGGTGGGGCTGTATTTGATGGGGCCCTCACTGGCTCCAAAACCAAAAGGACATCAACCACAAGCATTTGAGCAGTCTGAGCAGGGAAGCAAGCTGACATAGCACCACATAGGGATAACAGGAAAAAGAAGAGAAAGAGTAATCACTTAAAGGTTTAACACTGTATTAAATTGTTGCTTTTATGTTCAATGTTTACAAATCATAAACTTTATTTCAGAGCTCCATTTCCCTGTCCTTCCTGTTGCTGCATGCCGCCTGCGAAGTGGTCTTCAACCTTGAAGTAAATGGTGTGACAAGAGTAGAAGACAAGCAATGGGTGTCAGTGAGAGGGATATAGTGTTGACTGTAGGAATGCTTTGGACCGGGGACTGGGCGTGGGTTCAACATTGGTTTGCCAGTTGGATGCACTGCCTCAGATTAGCTGAAGTATGCTTGAATGATTCTGTCCTGGGCATCTTTGGCAGCTAAGAGAATGGCTGCAGGTTACCTGTCCACATCAGAATTCTCCTCCTCTTCCTTCTGCTGCTCCTGTTGCTCCTCCTCTTTCTCCTCTTCCTCCGAAGATGCAGAGTGGTTATCACCTTCCTCCTCCTGTAGCTCTAGTCCTCTCTGTTGCGCTATGTTGCACAAGGCCAGCGCAGCACTATTATTCTGGACACCTTACTGGTGCATTTTGAAGAGTGCCCCCAGATCTGTCCAGGCGCCCGAATCGCATCTTCAGCAACCCAATGCTTTGCTCAATGACCACTCTTGTGCTTATGTGGTTTCTGTTGTACCCTTCCTGTGTATCAAGTGTAGGACTTCTCACGTGTCATCAGCCACATTCTTAGAGGGTTGCCCTTGTCGCCAAGCAGTCATCCTCTGACTCTATTTACAGGTGTAGGTATCTGTTTGAGACTTGACTGGTGCTGAATCAAGGCCTCCTGGCAGCTTCCTGGATATCATACATTGATGTGCATTATAATCTTTCAGTTGTTGCATAACATCTGATCATTAATGGATGGAATTCCTTTCAATTAATGAATACTGCTGGATGATCTGACAGCCCCTTGACTAACACATGTGTTTAATTTATTCCACCCTGTACCTGAGAGAAGTCAGCCAGTAATGCGAATCTGAGGGCCCTCTCATTCTGACTGTCATTGGTAGCGAAGTGGACATAAGTGGTGGCCCTGGCAAACGTGGCATCCGGCACGTGTGGAGCAGATTGTGAGATTCTACAAAAGTCAGCAACAGATTCCTGGAAAGAGCACAAGGCGAAGAAATTCAGGGCTGCGGTGACCTTGACTGCCACTGGCAATGTGTGACCACCTGGACCACTTTGTAGTATAAGGGTTTGAAAGGGTTAATGTTTGGGACAGTGTGAGTAATACCTCCCACTATGATGATGTAAGAGATCACATGTGAGAGAGTCTTGAAGAAAAAGTAGCACGGCTTCAAAGGAGTCAGACATGCTTATATAAATCTGTATATAGTTCATATGTAATAAACTAATGTTAAACATACTGAAGACTAGCTGGACTAACCAAATGTAAAACACAAGGCAAGAGGTCTTCTTCCAGGCGGCTACAAATGTCAGCAACAAGCCGACCTGAGAGTCTGAGCCTCCTAAGGCATTGGTGCTCAGACATGTCCAGAAAGCTAATCTTCTGCCTGCATACACTGTGCTGGGGTTATCACCTTCTGCAAGCTGGACTTCTGTGTTCATTCCCTTTGTTCCGTGGAGTGGCAGGAGGCAATGGCGCAGTGGTAATGTCACGGAACTAGTTATCCAGAGGCCAGGCTAATGCCTTGGGGACATGGGTTCAAATACCACCATGGCAGCTGAAGGAATTTAAATTCAAGAAATTAGTCAGTTCAATTAGTTAATAAAATCTGGAATTGAAAGCTTGTCTCAGTAATTGATGTTAAAAATCCATCTGGTGCACTAATGCCCTTTGCTGGAGGGACTTGGGAGCGGCAACCTGCATGAAGCCAACTACCAGGGAGTGTATGAAGAGAGACCCAGGCTTGGGGCCTTCCCCTTATCTGGAGGGAGGTAGCAACAGCGGACCTTCATGGAGCCAACTACTTCTACGCACTGGAGTTTGACATTTTTTATTTTTTAAATCCAACAGTGACAACACAGGAAAGTGGTGAGTTGATTGGCTGGTGAGTATTGCTGTTTCGGGACTTAGTCTAAATGACTGGGAGTTTAAAAACGTTACAATATCAGTATTAATAACAAGTAACAAGTGGGTAGCTGTTGAGTCTGATCTTTTATTTTAAGTAAGATTTATTAATATTAGTAATGTTTATTTACAATTGGTGAGGTTATTACTACGGTTAGTAATGTTTTAGTATTGATAGGGTGTTGTTATGCAAGGCCCCCACCTGCCAAGAATGAGGCACATTAATTTTTTCATGAACATTGATTTTTAAACTGTTACTGGATTCAAGAAAGGACTTGCTTTAAAAGAAAGTTGCCAGATCTTGGCTGGAAAAACATTTACATATTAACAGACAGTGTTTGGAAGTACAAAGCAGCTATTCCCTGAGACATTCAATCCACAATGGACCCTTGGCTGGAAAGACATTTGCATATTAACAGACATTGCTTGGAAAGGACAAAGGACCATTCCCTGACACATTCAACCCACAATAGACTTTTGATCACTGGACGTTGAAGGTGGGGGGAGCTCGCATTCCAGGTTGACTGCTAAGATGGCTGAATACACAAACGGACATAGTCAAACCAGCCAGTCACATGACTAACCAGCTGGGCAACCTGAAATTTTTTAATTTGTACAAACAGTTTGGATAGAAAGCAGAATGCTCCTGGACTGAGAAATTCTCTCCTGTCTGCCTGCTCCCATCTCTTTCTCACGGAACTCCAAATCCAATGAAGACACATGAACCCCAAGAGAGAAAAGTCTCCGACAGCAAACAAGGTTTAAGAAGAATACCGGGCCCCAACAAAAAGCAAGATCTACCCACAATCAAGGACTCTACAGTGAGCTCAAATGACCATAACAAAAACTCTTCAGATATTGCCTCAAACTTTTCCACTTTATTTTTTCTTCTGCTCGTTTCTGTCTCTATTTGCATGCGTGTATCACATGTGCATGCTAGTGTGGGCGCATCATGTATCTGTAGGCATTAACCGAATTAGAGTTTAAGTTTAAGCTTAATAAAATTACATTTTTCTTCTTTAAACCTGAGAAAACCTGTTGTGCTGGTTTCTTTGCCTTATAATTGGAAAGCGGTGAACAAGAATTCACCAAGGGTGAGTTGAATACACGGTGTGTTTAAAAATTAAACCCTGTTACAGTAAGACCAGGTGAAGGCTGAAAGGGAACCTTAGACCTCTTTCTCACCTGGTTATAACAGTGTCTGAATAGTGGTAAGGCTTATTAGTATTTATAAAGTTTAGTATTAGCAGTAGTAAAGTTATTATTACTGTTGGTAAGATTTATTACTATTGGTAGGGTTATTAGTATTAGTAGTAGCAGGGTTTATTTGTAGTACCAAGGTTTATTATCTAATAGATAGAAGATAGAATGGCAGGGCTGCTCCAACCTCAGGAGTGCACATCCTGTGCTATGTGGGAGCTCCATGACACTTCTGGTGTCCTGGATAACCATATGTGCAGGAAATGTCGTCAGTTGCAGCAGCTTGAGCTCTGGGTTTCGAAACTTGAGCATCAACTTGCATCATTGCAGTGCATCCGTGAGGTTGAGAGCTTCGTGAGTAGCAGCTTTATAGATATGGTCACCCCACAGCTTAAGAGTATGCAGGAAGAGAGGGAATAAGTGACTGCCAGGCAGTCAAAGAGGTACAGGCAGGTAGTGCAGGAGACGCCTGAGTGTGTCTCACTCTCCAACCGGTATTCAGTTCTAAATACAGAGGAAAGTGATGGTTCTTGTGGTGAGTGCAGCCAGAGCCAAGGCCAAGGCACTATGGCTGGTTCAGCTGTACAGTGGGGTACAAGGAAGACTGGAAGAGTGATAGCAATAGGAGATTCGATGGTCAGGGGAACAGATGGTGTTTCTGTGGCTGCAGACATGAATCCAGAATGGTGTGTTGCCTCCCTGGTACCAGGGTCAAGGATGTCACTGAACGGCAGCAGAGCACATTAAGGGGGGAGCTTCAACAGCCAGCACTCATGATCCACATTGGTACCAATGACATAGGTAGGAAGAGGGATGTGGTCCTGCAAATTAGCAAGCAGGGCCTCAAAAGTAGCAACCTCCGGATTACTCTCAGTACCAAGCGCAAGTGAGTATAGAAATACGAGGATAGTGCAGGTGAATGCATGACTGGAAAGATGGTGCAGGAGGGAGGGCGTTAGATTCCTGGGGCACTGGGACCACTTATGGAGAAGGTGGGACCTATACAGGCCAGACGTGTTGCACCTGAACAGAGCTGGGACAAATTTGCTTGCTTGGTGATTTGCTAGTGCTACTGGGGAGGGTTTAAACTAACTTGGAAGGGGTGTAGGAAGCAGGAGATAATACCAGAGAGGAACACCAAGGTGCACAGAGAGTTGGAAGAGGCAAATAGCACTACAGTAGGAAATAGCATAGTTTTAGGTGAGGCCAGAGTGAGAGTGTTCGACAGTACTAGAGAAGGGAGTAGTTCCATATTAGATGGAGTGGGCTGAGAAGGACTACAAGGAATGCAAAGATAGGATTACAATATATTGATTTTGATTTGATTTAGAGATACAGCACTGAAACAGGCCCTTCGGCCCACCAAGTCTGTGCCAACCATTAACCACCCATTTATACTAATCCTACACTAATCCCATATTCCTACCACATCCTCACCTGTCCCTATATTCCCCTACTACCTACCTATACTAGGGGCAATTTATAATGGCCAATTTACCTATCAACCTGCAAGTCTTTTGGCTGTGGGAGGAAACCGGAGCACCCGGAGGAAACCCACGCAGACACAGGGAGAACTTGCAAACTCCACACAGGCAGTACCCAGAATTGAACCCGAGTCGCTGGAGCTGTGAGGCTGCGGAGCTAACCACTGCGCCACTGTGCTGCAGCGTAAATGCACAAAGTGTGGTGAATAAGGTTGGTGAGCTACAAGCACAAATAGCAGTATGGGAATATGATGTCGTAGCAATAACGGAAACATGACTTAAAAATGGCGAGGACTTGGCATTTAATATACAAAGATATAAAGAACAAAGAACAGTACAGCACAGGAACAGGCCATTCGGCCCTCCAAGCCTGCGCCGATCTTGATGCCTGCCTTAACTAAAACCTTCTGCACTTCCGGGGTCCGTATCCCTCTATTCCCATCCTATTCATGTATTTGTCAAGTTGCCTCTTAAACATCTCTATGGTACCTGCTTCCACCACCTCCCCTGGCAACAGGTTCCAGGCACTCACCACCCTCTGTGTAAAGAACTTGCCTCACACATCCCCTCTAAACTTTGTCCCTCTCACCTTCAACCTATGTCCCCTAGTAACTGACTTCCACCCTGGGAAAAAGCTTCTGACTATCCACTCTGTCCATGCCGCTTATAACTTTGTAAACCTCTATCATGTCGCCCCTCCACCCCGTCGTTCCAGTGAAAAAAATCCGACTTTATCCAATCTCTCCTCATAGCTAATGCCCTCTGACCAGGCAACATCCTGGTAAACCTCTTCTGTACCCTCTCCAAAGCCTCCACGTCCTTCTGGTAGTGTGGCGACCAGAATTGCATGCAATATTCTAAGTGTGGCCTAACTAAAGTTCTGTACAGCTGCAGCATGACTTGCCTATTCTTATACTCTATGACCCGACCGATGAAGGCAAGCATGCCGTATGCCTTCTTGACTACCTTATCCACCTGCGTTGCCACTTTCAGTGACCTGTGGACCTGGACGCCCAGATCTCTCTGCCTGTCAATACTCCTAAGGGTTCTGCCATTTACTGTATACTTCCCACCTGCATTAGACCTTCCAAAATGCATTACCTCACATTTGTCCGAATTAAGCTCCATCTGCCATTTCTCCGCCCAGGTCTCCAACCGATCTATATCTTGCTGTATCCTCTGACAATCCTCATCACTATCCACAACTCCACCAACCTTTGTGTCGTCCGCAAACTTACTAATCAGACCAGCTACATTTTCCTCCAAATCATGTATATATACTACAAACAGCAAAGGTCCCAGCACTGATCCCTACGGAACACCACTAGTCACATCCCTCCATTCAGAAAAGCACCCTTCCACTGCTACCCTCTGTCTTCTATGACAGAGCCAGTTCTGTATCCATCTTGCCAGCTCACCTCTGATCCCATGTGACTTCACCTTTTGTATCAGTCTGCCATGAGGGACCTTGTCAAAGGCTTTACTGAAGTCCATATAGATAACATCCACTGCCCTTCCTTCATCAATCATCTTTGTCACTTCCTCAAAAAACTCAATCAAATTAATGAGACACGACCTCCCCTTCACAAAACCATGCTGCCTCTCGCTAATAAGTCCATTTGTTTCCAAATGGGAGTAAATCCTGTCCGAAGAATCCTCTCTAATAATTTCCCTACCACTGACGTAAGGCCTATAATTTCCTGGATTATCCTTGCTACCCTTCTTCAACAAAGGAACAACATTTGTTATTCTCCAGTCCTCTGGGACCTCACCTGTAGCCAAAGAGGATGCAAAGATTTCTGTCAAGGCCCCAGCAATTTCTTCCCTTGCCTCCATCAGTATTCTGGGGTAGATCCCATCAGGCCCTGGGGACTTATCTACCTTAATGCTTTGCAAGACACCCAACACCTCCTTTTTGATAATGAGATGACTGAGACTATCTGCACTCCCTTCCCGAGGCTCATCATCCACCAAGTCCTTCTCCTTGGTGAATACTGATGCAAAGTACTCATTTAGTACCTCGCCCATCTCCTCCGGCTCCACACATAGATTCCCTTCTCTGTCCTTGAGTGGGCCAACTCTTTGCCTGTCTACCCTCTTGCCCTTTATATACGTACAAAAAGCCTTGGGATTTTCCTTAATCCTGTTTGCCAATGACTTTTCATGACCCCTTTTAGCCCTCCTGACTCCTTGCTTAAGTCCCTTCCTACTGTCTTTATATTCCTCAAGGGGTTCGTCTGTTCCTAGCCTTCCAGCCCTTACGAATGCTTCCTTTTTCTTTTTGACGAGGCTCACAATATACCGCATTACCCAAGCTTCCCGAAACTTGCCAAACTTATCCTTCTTCCTCACAGGAACATGCTGGTCCTGGATTCTAATCAACTGACATTTGAAAGACTCCCACATGTCAGATGTTGATTTACCCTCAAACAGCCGCTCCCAATCTAAATTCTTCAGTTCCTGCCTAATATTGTTATAATTAGCCTTCCCCCAATTTAGCACCTTCACCTGAGGACTACTCTTATCCTTATCCACAAGTACCTTAAAACTTATGGAATTATGGTCACTGTTCCCGAAATGCTCCCCTACTGAAACTTCGACCACCTGGCCGGGCTCATTCCCCAATACCAGGTCCAGAATGGCCCCATCCCTAGTTGGACTATCTACGTATTGTTTCAAGAAGCCCTCCTGGATGCTCCTTACAAATTCTGCCCCATCCAAGCCCCGAGCACTAAGTGAGTCCCAGTCAATATAGGGGAAGTTAAAATCACCCACATAAGTGTTCAGAAAAGATAGAGAAGGAGAAGAGGAAGGTGGGGTAGCAGTTCTGATTAGGGAAGACATTGCAGTGCTGAAAAGGAAGGATGTCCTTAAAGGGGCAAGGACAGAATCCATTTGGTTAGAGTTGAGGAGCAAAAAGGTTATGATCATGCTACGAGGGGTATTCTAGAGTAAAGGGTAAGGAGGGGGAGGAATTCATCAAATGTATTCAGGAGAACTTCCTTGATCAGTATGTTCTCAGCCCAACTAGAAAAGAGGCATTGCTGGATCCGGTGCTGGAAACTGAGGTGGGCCAAGTGGACCAAGTGTCTGTGGGGGAGAATTTGGGTAAGAGTGATCATCATATCATAAGGTTTAGACTGATAATGCAGAAAAGAAAGGAACAAAATAAGGTAGAATGTCTAGCTTGGACGTGGGCTAATTTCAATGCTATAAGAAGGGATCTAGCCAGGGTAGAATGAAACCAAAGACTGGCAGGAAGAGCTGTATCGGAACAATGGGTTATCTTTAAGGAAGAGATGCTTCAGGTACAGACTAGGAACAATCCAACAAGACAGAAAGGTAGAGGAACAAAGAACAGGGCTCCTTGGTTGATGAGGGAGATAAAGATGATGATGATGAAACAAAAAAAAGGGTGGATGATGCATGTCAGGTGAACTCATTAAGTGAGAACCAGGCCATGTACAATAAATTGAGAGGGGAGGTGAAGAGGAAAATAAGACTGGCAAAGAGGGAAAATGAAAATAGAATGGCAGTCAACATTAAAGGGAACCCAAAGATCTTTTATCGGCATGTAAATAGTAAGCGAGTAGTAAATGGAGGAGTGGGGCTTATGAGGGACAGAGAGGGTAATATATGCTTAGAGGCGCAGGGCAAGGCTAATATAGTTGATGAGTACTTTGTATCAGTGTTCACTAAGGAAATGGACAAAATATTGGTAGAAGCAGAGAGAGTAGAGGCAACAGATAGCATAAAAATTGAGGCGGGGAGGTACCAAAAAGTTTGGCTATGCTTAGGACTGATAAGTCAACTGGTCTGGATGGCTTGCATCTCAGGTTGCTAAAGGAAGTGGGGATGGAGATAGCACATAATCTTCCAATCTGCCCTGGATACAGGGAGGTGCCAGAGGATTGGAGATTGGCAAATGTGACATCCTTATTCAAGAAAGGGTGTAAGCAACCACAGGCCAGTTAGTTTAACATCAGTGGTGGGTATTGGTTTTGGAAACAATAATCAGGGTAAATCTCAACACACACTTAGAGAGGTTCAAGTTAATTAAGGAGAGCCAGCATGGATTTGTAAAAGGCAGATCATGCTTGACTAATCTAATTGGATTTTTTGATGAAGTAACAGAGAAGGTTGATAAAGGGAATGCGGTAGATGTTGCTTATATGGATTTTACGAAAGCATTTGATAAGGTACCACATATAAGGCTGGTTAACAAAACTGAGGCTCATGGAATAGGAGGGTCAGTGTCCAATGGGATAAAAAATTGGCTTAAGGACGGAAAACAGCAAGTCATAGTGAATGATTGTTTTTCAGCCTAGAGGATGGTAGATAGTGGTGCTCCCCAAGGGTCAGTGCTGGGACCACTGCTTTTTTGCCATATATAAATGACTCGGATCTTGGAATACAGAGTAGAATAAATTTGCTGATGACACCAAACTTGGAGTGAGGCCAACAGTGAGGAATATATGAACTGCCTGCAACAGGACATAGATAGGCTAGCAGAATGGGCAGAGAGGTAGTTGATGGAATTTAATACTGACAAGTGTGGGGTGAAACATTTTGGCCAAAGGAATAGGGAGAGGCAATGTATACTTAATAGCACCATTCTAAAGATTATGCAGGAACAGAGGGACCTGAGCGTTCATGTTCATCGATTTTTGAAGGTGGTAGGACTCATTGAGAGAATGGTTAGTAAAGCATATGGGATCTTGGGCTTTATAAATAGACGCATTGAATACAAAAGCAGGGAAGTTATGCTGAACCTTTATAAAGCTCTGGTTAGGCCTCAATTGGAGTATTACATCCAGTTCTGGTCACCACACTTTAGGAAAGATGTGACAGCTCTTGAGAGGGTACAGAAGAGATTTATTAGCAGTTCTGATGAAGGGTCACTGACCTGAAACGTTAACTCTGCTTCTCTCTCCACAGATGCTGCCAGACCTGCTGAGTATTTCCAGCATGTCTTGTTATTATTTCAGATTCCAGCATCTGCAGTATTTTGCTTTTATTTTACTGGAATGGTTCCTGGGATGGGCGATTTTAGTTACAAGGTTAGGTTGGAAAAGCTGGATTTGCTCTCCATGGAAAAAAGATTGAGGGGAGATTTAATAGAAGTGTACAAGATTATGATCGGCTTAGATAAGTTTGACAAGGAAAGGCTGTTCCCAAAAACAAATGGTACAAGGACAGGGGACACAGATTGAAGGTTTTGGCTTTGCAGGGGGATTATGAGGAAGAACTTTTTTATGCAGTGGGTGGTCATGACCTGGCTATAAGGGTGGTGGAAGTGGAGACGATCAATGACTTCAAGAGGAAGTTGGATGGCCACCTGAGAGAAATAGACTTGCAGGGCTACTGGGATCGAGCCAGGGAGTGGGACTAACTACATAACTCTGTGAGGAGCCAGCATTGACTTGATGGGCCAAATGGCCTTCTGCTGTGCCGTAAATGACTTTATGACTCTACATTGCTGAGGAGAAGGCTGCTGCTGCCCCTGCTCATGCTGCTGCTGCTGCTGTTCCTCTTGTTCCTTACAGAGGTCCAGGGTAGAGCTGCATAAGCTGCTCCCATGCTGCTGAGGAGATCTTGGAGATCAAAGCAGTGAAAGCAAACTCTGAGAACAATCCTGTGAGCAAAAGCCTTTCACTTAGGCAAAGAAGCAGCTGTCATATCTCAGTATTTAAAGGGTTTCCATCCTGTCAATTGCTCAGCCCTGTCAATCCCCACTGTCCTCACACCTTGTTCAACCTGGCTCCAGGAAGTTCCGGAAAGCCCGAGAAACCTGTGCGCTGACAATCCAGGGTTAAAAATGCACTCAATTGCCTTATAACACATTAATTGCAGACCCACCTGACCCATGGGAGTTTACCATACACTACTAAATGTGTTTGTGTTAAGTGCAGAAGTTGACATTCCTGCCTGCTTCCTGACATGCCAGCATTCTTTGCACTTTTAACCTGCCACCCGCACAGTCACCATGCACCCTGGCAGGTTAAAATCCCCCCCCCCCTATGATTCCATGGTATAGCTAAGATTATTCAAGAATTCACTAAATAGAAGTCATGGCTGCAGAACCTAATTTAGTCTCTCAGAACATGCTTATATTTTTGAATTTTAAAAGGGCATAGACTTTAATAAAAAAGCATTGGGTAAATGTACAATGCAATGATATATTGCATCAAATTGTACCATTGTGTTACTTGTGTGCTGTAATTGTGCTGAATTTCACATTCAGCTCTTGAGGCTCTTTCACTTTATCAAGCAAAGCAAGATAGCATCCATAATAAGTACATCTAAAGAGAGAGAGAGAAGTTAAAAATGAGTTGTAGGACCTTACTATAAAAAGAAAAGGAATGGCAGGTGCATTTGTTATAGAAATCATCATCAGCCAGTACACTATTGTTATAATTTCTACTGGATTACAAAAGATTCATGTTGGCCATCTTCCTTAAAGTAAACAACACACCAACTGTAAGTAGGACAATAATATATACTATGATTAACACATCTGATTCACAGTTCTGTGATTCAAGCCGTTAGGTTATTCAGTGGTCAGTAAACAACTGGGTTGTTTCACTTCCTGTGAATGCACAACAATCCTCCATTACTATCCAGAGTAGTTAATCACATCCACAAGAAATTACAAAACCACTTCTCAGAATACAAATCTTAGTACAAACAGGAAAATATGATAGCAATGCAAAAATGGGGAAATAAACAGGATATTGACTCAATCATTTTGTAATCACTTGGAAACTACAAAAATATTTTTTTAAAAAACCCTCACCATACTTAATCCACCAAGCTGTGTATACTATAGAGTGTATTTAAAGAGAATATGTTTAAAAATAAATCAGGTTATAATAACTATGGACAAAGAGCTCTGCATACAATACAACACTGACAATGAAGACTTGTGTTTATATATTGTTACGACCAGATGAGAAAGGGGTCTAGGGTTCCCTCTGAGCTTTCACCTGGGCTTACCGTAGCAAGGTTTAATTTTAAACACACCGTGTTTTTAGCTCCCCTTTGGTGAATCCTTGTTCACTGCTTTCCAATTATAAGGCAAAGAAACAAGCACAAACAGGTTTTCTTAGGTTTAGAGAAGAAAGGTTGGAATTTCTTAAACTTAAACTCTAATTCGGTTAATGCCTATGGATACATGACATGCCCATGCCAGCATGCATACGCGATACACACATGCAGATAGAGACAGAAAAGAGCAGAAGAAAATATAAAGTGAAAACGTTTGAGGCGATCTCTGAAGAGGGTTTTTGTTGCGGTTCTTTGAGCTCACTGTAGAGACCTTGATTGTGGGTAGATCTTGCTTTTCATTGGGGCCCAGTATTCTTCTTAAACTTTGTTCACTGTAGGAGACTTTTCTCTCTTGGGGTTCATGTGTCTTCAGTGGATTTGGAGTTCCGTGAAAAAGAGATGGGAGCAGACAGGAGAGGCTGTGGTGGGCCAGCCAGGAGAGGTCTTTTTAGTCCAGGAGCAAACAGACACTCTGCATTCAAACTGTTTGTATAATTCAGAAAAACCCAGGTTGTCAAGCAGGTTAGTCATGTGACTAGCTGGTCTGACCACGTCTGTTTGTGGATTCTCTGATCTTAGCCGATCCTGGAATGTCTCTTCTTACACACAATACCTGGCGCGCAAATTCCATTGTGGGTTAAATTGGAGCAGGGAATAGCCCCTTTGTCCTTTCAAGCACTGGCTGTTAGTATACAAAAAATGTTTTTCCAGCCAAGCGCCTGGTGATTTTTTAAACAAGTCCTTTCTTCACTTCAGCAACAGTTTGAAATTTAATGTCCATATGGTGAAATTAATATGCCTCATTCTTGACTGGTGGGCGTCTAGCATGACAATATTGACTTTAATGTAGAGAAACATCCCAAGGTGCTTTACATAGGTGCAATCAGATGAAATGGATGCTGAGTCAAAGAAGGAGATATTAGAAAGGGTGACCAAAGCTTGGTCAAAAAGGTGGGTTTTAAGGAGGGTCTTTTAGGAAGTGAGAGAAGTTTCTTGAAGGCAGTGACTTGTATTAGGGTACAGTTCTGTGGCTGCCAACACTCTCAAGTTGCTAATCTTCATAGGTGAGCTTAGGCAATGAGTGCTGGTGGAGCATTTGACCATCACAACCAAGCCTGCAGTCCATACACTTGCATTGCTTTCCAGCAGGAGTCAAATAATAATGATTAGGAGTGGGATTCTGGATAATTTCCCCTTCCTTCCCTTAACAACACTGAGATCAATTGAAATGCACAGTGGGATCAGCTAAATCAGCCTAAACCAGGGTTTGAACCTCAGATTTCCTGGTCTGTATGGCTTCATGTCACACTGGGTTGTTTATTTAGCCAGAGCCAGCAGGGTAAATGCGAAATTACAATTCACTATTCTTCCATCTAAGATCACCTTTCTGGTGGTTAGCATGGCTGTCACATAATGGAAAGTGAAACAAAAATTATGGTGATAGATAAGAAATGCACAATAGAGAGTTCAATGCAGTGATTCTGCCAACTACTGTGGTTTATGACATTATTTGAAGTACTTGATTCAGTTGTTTACTTGACGGGGAATTTATTAGGACTCAGGTTGACATTAAACGTTTTCAAACAGCCTGATATCGATTTCTAGAGAACGGAGGGTTTATTGCAAAGAATAATACTGGGCGTGACCTCAGATGTGGGAAATAAAAGGACACACAAGATGACTGAACACTGAGTTGTACTAAAAGTATAGATTGCTCTAATTTATTAAGTACTGGAACATTCAAATTAATCAAACTATTACGGGGTAGATTTTCTGACAGACAGGGGCCTGGATTTTACCAGCCCTCTGGAAGGCCTCATAGTATGGCATTGGAAGGCATCAGGAGGGGAGCTCAAAGCCTTCCTGCCAACATGGAATTTTCTCAAAGGTGGAAACTTCAGCTGTGTAGCCACACACTGACCGGAGGTGGGTGGTCGATCAAACCAATTAATTGGCCAATTAAAGGCCACTTCCTGCCTGCGCCAGCATCTTACTGATGTTGGAAGGGGCCACCATCACGTGGGAAGACTGCTAGGTAAACTGTGGTGGCCCCACAGCCGGCTCCCAAGGAGGGGACCATCCTTTATGGCTGGTCCATGGCTCATTGAGGGCCCCCCCCCCCCCACCAATCCCAGTCGGCAGTGGCCGCCCCTGAGGCTACGGCGCCACTGCCTGCCAAACCCCACCACATTAATTTCAAAAACTTACCTGGCTTTCGAGGGTGCCTCAACGTAGAGGCACTCTCTTCTTCTTCCTGCAGCCTCAGCAGCGGCCACCTCTAACAGTGGCGCTGCTGAGCTACCAGCCATCTAATTAAGCCACCAGCTCTGGGAGGTGGGGCGCCATCCTCAATTAGATAGTGGTCCTGGCCAGGGCCTCTCAATTGACCGCTGCCAGTAAAATGCCGCCTAGAGTCCTGCCATCTGTCTCTGTGGGCTCGGGTCCCAATTTCAGTCCTGCCAGACTTTGATAAAATCCAGCCATGATCTTTCCCACTAAAAGGAGTGCACGTCCAGGAGATGGCATGGTGGCACTTTTCACTGGTTTCCCATTATACTTGCGTATTGCTTGATTTCCCACTGTGTCCTTTTACACAGTTGAGCAATGCTCTTACACAAATGAGGGAGTAATTTTAACTTTTATTGCCAGGGGGAAAAAAATGAATGAATGAATAGAATGATACTCCAGAAGACATTTGTAATCAGATAGCAACTTTCATTTATAAGCAGACCACATGAGGCCAGAATCCCTATGCATGGGTGAAGTTGTTGAGAAAATAAACAACATGGCCCTTAGAAATTTTCTGCACCACAGTGCCTCTGTTCTGCACAATGAGGAGTGAATGTCATATTTGGATGATTTAAAGCACTATTTCACCTCTCTCTGGTAGAAATTCTTATATGTTTCACTTTGTGTCTGTTCAGTAAAGTAAAGTCAAATTAAAAAAGCAAGTATAACTTTCTAACAAGTTTAAATGCAAGTTGGTCAGCATTTTGGATAAGACGAGCTGCTGAAGCAGAACACATTGAAAGACTCTGCGCAAGGTAACCACACTATTAACATACAAAATTAAAAGATTCACTCAATCTTACAGTAGCTGGAAAATTGCTGATAGAGGCTGTACATTGATCAAATAATTTATTTTGAAAAGCCACGAATAAATGATGCATTTTAACCAGCAATAAAATTTGACTCCGTGTACTTAGACAGCATATTATTGTTTAATAAGAACATTATACATGTTCATTATATATGTCACATCTTATTGTGAAACTAGCCACAAGATGGAGATCCAAAAATACCACATTTAAAAGCAAAGATGATTTAATATATTGTCTGGGAACTGCCAGTTTTGTTTAATTAACTCATCTGACATTATTTGGGTCCAGATCTTCTTGCTGTGGCAAGTGTTGGACAGATTTGACATTTGCAGTAGCATTTTAAAAATCACATATGGTCTATATATCACAATTCTGTATATCCAGTTACTGCTAAGATATCTGGCAATGCTGGCTGCTCGAATGATTAAATATCAAAACTCATTCTGAAGTTTTCAACAAAGATTACAGAATTGTGTGAAAACATTCTTGACAAATATATGAATAGGAAGGGAATAGAGGGATATGGGCCCCGGAAGTGCAGAAGGTGTTAGTTTTGGCAGGCATCAAGATCGGCGCAGGCTTGGAGGGCCGAATGGCCTGTTCCTGTGCTGTACTGTTCTTTGTTCTTTGTTTGCAAATTCTAGCACTAAGCATTCATATTTTACAGACATTCAAGCTAGACTTAATACTACCAAAGCACCTCAGAATATTCTCAAACCATAGCCTTTGTACTGCTTTGTACAAATGACACAAGATACAGCAGCTACAGTTCACAAAAGATCAAGAGGAGCTCAAGACGTTTAAGTGGAAGCATTACTTTCACAACAGGAATAAACGGCAAAGGTTGAATTATCTGAATTTTACTGAAAGGCAAAGCCTGGGGAAATGTAGACTCAGCAAACAGGTCTTGATGAGCCTTTCTCTGAGGAGTTGCAAATGATTTACAATCTCTGCAATTTCCCCCTGCATTACCAGTATTTGTGACATTGGCAGCAGCTATTGACTTTTATGCTGCTCCCCCTTTCAAGTACACAAAAGAAAATAGGCATAGATCAATCAGCTAGTGATGTTACATTGCACACAACAGCTAAAAAATGGCTTGCTCATGAATGTCATTAAGTATAGCTCATTTGTGTACTTTCTATCGGTGCTGGATGTTATCACTTTAGCATTAAGTGGAAAGTCTAAATTTATATAAATGTGTTACTCCTGCATTAAATCTGCCCAACAACATTGCAAAATCTGGAATATGAGACTGAAGTACTTACACAAGAAAGGTAATTTTCAAATAATTGTTCATGTTGCTTAATTAAGCACTTAATTTAAATGTTATCTCAACTTAGTTTGTCTAATTTTAGGGTTCCAGAACCCAGTTAGTGCTCCACAGTTTGATAATTGTGACTGCAAACTTGGAAAATAAATCTACAAAGTAACTACTAAAACCAGCAGTGGACATTGTACAGGTTCATTTAAATGGCCCCATTGATTCAGCTGGCTCTTTCATAGAATCATAGAATGGTCACAGCACATGAGGGGGCCATTCAGCCCATCGTGTCTGTGTGGGTCTCTGCAAGAGCAGCTGACCTAGTCCCACTCCCCTGCCTTTTCCCCGACTGCCCTGTAATTTTGTTCTCTTCAGATAATTATCCAATTCCCTTTTGAGAGCCACAACTGAATCTGCCTCCACCACACTCTCAGGCAGTGCATTCCAGATCCTAACCATTCGCTGCGTAAAAACATGTTTCCTCAGGTCGCCTTTGGTTCTTTTACCAATCACCTTAAATCGGTTTCATATATTGAATTTTTATTTGTTTCTGTTTTCAACTGACCTTTACAAATTTTTTGGATGCTGTTAAATCAAAAAAATTTTGGGTAGAGTTAAGCTGGCACTGTTTGTTAAGTTTGAATAAAACTAACACAAAAAGTCATTTTACATTTCGATAAGTAAAGGTACAGCATGTTCAACTTTGGCTCAAAATGAGTGCAAAATTGGTAATGCACCTGTGACACTCACATAAGGCCACAGTCAGGAGGACAGAAACATTTTCAGCCAAGTCAGAGCAGACCAAAAACAATAGAATTATGAAGTAAGAGCCAAAATAGTAGAATGTGAGTCAAAGTAAGTCTGCTCTATCAGACCACATGTTGAGCACAGTGTCCAATTTAGTTCACTGAGAAATAATGGAAATGCTCAATTGCTGGAGGCAACAGAGAAAAGGCACAATGCTGATTCCTTGTGTCAGAGGTCTGAGTTATGAGGGTCGACGGGAGACTTTGGCTTTTCAGCCTAGAAAGGAGGCATCTGAAAGGTAATCTTACAGAGGCATATCAGACAGTAAATGGTATGGAAAAGATTAATCCAGAATAATACTTGAAATTAAACTGTAGGAGTAGGACAAAGGGACACAGGTTCAAATAAAGATCAAAAGATTTTTGTTAGTTATGGGTATCAAGGGATATGGAGCAAAGGTGGTAAAATGGAGTACAGGTACAGATCAGCCATGATTTAACTGAGTGGCAAAACAGGCCCAAGAGGTTGCATTCCTGTTTCTATGTTCTGATTAAAAGACAACTTTAAGACTGATATCAGGAAGTGATGCAGCACATGGACTTCTGTTGAATGGTCAAGGCGAAACCTTTGGAATCATTTAAGAAACAACTGGATGCAGAAATAGGAGGAAATAGGGTTGTGTGGATGGATGAATTAAGAATAGTCTTGTGATCACCAAACAGATTTTTCCTAACATCGCTCTTCAATCTGAGTAATTAAGCTAGTTTAGGTCTAATTTCTGTGATCATTAAAGAATGCTGCATGGGCTGCGCACAAATTTCTCCCCCAAAATGTGCTGGAGCAAGTGAATCCTTCTCTCTCAAGATTGTCCCCTCATGACAATTAGTGTGCTTGGTAAGGCACATCTCCAAACAGCAAACTTAAAAACTTCAACGTAAAAAAATAATTGAACAAAAAGACTGACAACTCAGGTACTTTAACCCAGAATAATTAGGGTGTGTGGCTGCCATCTGTGCTATCAGACGATTCTAAATAGGATAATTTAGCCTACATTTGTCTGTTCCAATTCACTGGCTTCTGCTCTATCACTGGAGTAGATGCAAAGATGGAGCTCATTAAATCTGTGAAACAAAACTATGAAATCCCTTCACTCGTTTGGCCATGGACCAGAGAACTGGGAAACGAATGATTATAAATTCATTGACTGCCTCTTATATTTTTTATGAATATTATTGTCTACAGCTATTTGACTGCAGTCTATTCAATGATAAACATGTGTTAATACAGTGTATTTCTTGTACAGGTTGCCTATCTGCGCTAATTTCCAGTTTCATTGGCTGTTGATATGGTACAATAGCACGGTGAGATAGTACATGGCTATCTCACTGTATTGAGATGAAGTTAGTCATTTATTTAAGTGATCCAGATTTTTATGAGGTGAAATCAGCCTATTGCTGTGGACCAGAATGTATTAACTCCGAAAATATGATCCTTGTTTAAAAAAAGTGAATTATTCCAATAGGATACTTTATCCCAGTGCAGAGAAAATCATTAAATTAAGGAGGGAGTACGACCACAAAACTTAAGTTGACACAACTGAATTTGATAGAAACTGAGCTCATAAGGACCCCAGCCGTTCTGGAAATTCCTTTCTATGGGCTGGATTAGGCGGCAAGGACCAGAGACCGGTGTCAATTCCGCTCAGGCGTTCAGCAGCCGGCCGCAAGTAATCCTACGGCAGCTGACCAATGAACTCAGGGAAGGAGCGGAGACAGTCCAATTAAATTGCAGAGGCGAGAAGCGAAGTGGTGAAGGTGGTATCAGGTGATGCTGTGGCAGGTGCTGCCAGCCTTGTATTCATTGCTGCCTGTTCTGAAATAGCCTCCGTATTCATTGCTGCCTGTTCTGAAATAGCCTCCGTATTCATTGCTGCCTGTTCTAAAAAAGCCTCCGTATTCATTGCTGCCTGTTCTGAAACAGCCTCTGCGTTCACTGCTGCCTGTTCTGAAAGAGCCTCCACATTCACTGTTGCCTGTTCTGCAATAGCCTTTGTATTAGCTGGTGCATGTTCTGAAAGGGACTCCGTATTCATTGCTGCCAAGAGCTTCTACCTCACTGTCAGACTGTTTTGAAGGAGCTGATTGGAAGCTGTAAGACGTTCTTTGTTGTCTGATGCAACGTAAATGAGAAGTGTGGAGTCCAGTTTGCTGAAGATCTCAAACAGGTTTATTATGGCTAAATTATTACATACAGTACAGAGCTAACTATTTACAGAAACTTATTCTGAGTGTTACAGTTGCAGGGTGATTCTGGCTTGTAATCACGTGACTGCATCTTGGTACTTAGCTCATTAGCATACTAAGATCTTAAAGGGACATCACTCTTAAAGGCAATTATGCAACATCCCCTATCTTTCCAAAGGCAAGTCTCGTATGCTAAAAGTAAAAATATGTAACATTGGATAACATCAAAATTATTCGCACATGGATAGAGATTATGGAATTACACATGTATAAGCGTAAGGTCCACATACCATTCCGTTGGTTTGATAATTCTTGCTCGAAGAATCTGCGTCTCAGCTGTTGCTATTTTTTCTGTGGTTTCTCCCTTTCTGCATTCAGTTTCTGTTGCTCTGCCTTCAGGCTGCTAATACACTCTGTTGCTTTTCTCAAGATGACAACTTTTGAGGCTTTGTCATCGTTGGAATGTTCCAGCCCCTCATCTCGAAGAACCAACAGATAATGCTTCAACTCATTCCTCCTCTGCCTCATCAGGGTATTGTGTGTCCATTGCCTCTCCTCCTCCTCTGTGTCTGAAGGTCTTGTGCTCAAGGTCGAGGACTTATTGGGGGAGGGGTGCCTGGTCTCATGGTGGTTCCTGTCCATTCTGGCTCATTGTGGTGCTGGCAGTTCTCGAGATAGTTGAAGTGAAGGCACAGCACAGTTGTGCTGTTGCTGGAATTCCAGACTGCACTGGCCATAGTTTGCGAGTGGGTTCCGGTCTTTGGAGATTTCCCCTTGGCAATGCTCCCCAATGCCATCCTTTGCTTCTTAGTAGTGATAACATCAGTCTCTTATTCTGAGTTGCTGGAGCGTGTGGAAACACTGCCTGTTGACAAAGAAATTTCATCATCTGAGTTTGGATCTTTATTCTCTTGGTGTTGCATCTGTGAGAAGAGGCTGATACTCTGTGGACCAAAACGACTGAGATCTTGGAGGAACTGTGACTCAACGCAGGTACCCTTGGTCTCTTCTGCTGTAATTGGTACCTTGGTGACCTCGTGGATAGTGTGATGCTGAGGTCCTTACACGCTGGTAGTCCTGCCACTGCTGGTCCGCTCGTGTCTATCAGGTGAAATGTTTGTTGTTTCTATGCCAACTTGCCATAGCTACATTGCATTGTTAGTGTGCCACTGCAAGGGATGGGTGACCCATCATATGCAGATAACTTGGCAGTTGTCGGTTGTTTGATTGATTTCCAATGACTCCGGTACATACCCTTCAAGATTCGGACTGGTGGAATATTTGCACTAGCGCCAGTGTCAATCTTAACCCTGAGTGTATGTTTGCCAGCTTTCTTTGGGCACATGATAATAATGGTGAAAGCTTCCAGTTGTTTGACTTCATCAACATGATATGTCAGGTTCACAATGTGGAACGCTTGCTCGCCTTCTGCCTGCGAATTACTTCTTTCCGAGTTTTGTCTCAGGTCTGTTTTGTTGTGGACTTTGTATATCGGCTTGAATTTACGCAGGTTTCTGGAGCTCTCCTTGCTACTGTTGCCCAGTTTTCTGTTTGTTTATATCCTACTGTGACTTCTGGCTGCATCTTTGGAGCAGAATTCCTGCATAGGCAGGCCCAGTGTCCTTTTGCACCACACGCCTTCCATGGGTCTTCAAATGCAGGACAACATCGCGTTGAGTTGGAAAAACCACACTTACCACACAGCTTACTTGCTCTTTCCAACCTGGTTATGGTGCTGATACTGTTGGATGCACCTAGTACTTGCAGGTGCTGTTGTCCAGCTACAATGGCTTCATATTTCCTGCCAACTTCGAGCAGTGCATCAATGCTGTGACCTTTCTTCCCCCTCCACCAAGAGGTCCTTCTGAAACCCTTCAATGGATGTTGATACAATCACCAGCTCCATTAGTCGCTCTGACATCTCAGTTTGAGAAATTGCATTCGTTGCCCTTAATACGGTATCTGCTGACAAACTGAGCTATTGATTCCTGTGGCTGTTGCCTGTAGGACATCAATTCCAGGCAGTGAATTCTAAAATTCACTCAATCTGAGTTGATTTTCTGGTACTTTCTATATCTTTGCAGGATCTTTCCGGTCCTCGTCAGATAAGTCTGAGGTATTGAGTCTGTGTAATCCCTCATTTCCAACTGCTATTGGTATTTTACAGCTTGTTTTCCTGCTTCCACAATTACTTGGTCTGTGAAGCATAATTGCATTCTCTGTTTGAAAAGATGGAACTCAAATAGGATATCCATGGCTTTCCAGTTCATGCTGGAAAATGTGGTATCCATTTTTCTGCTGTTCTTGTGCTTGAAATTTGCTTTAAGACTTGTTTGATAGCTCCCTACGCTTTTTCCCCTATATGAAACTCTCTGCTATTTAGACTAGCTGCTTGGATTGATAAGCAGGTGTTTAACATTGCTGTGTGTTTATCTTGCTTGCAGCACTTAAGCATGTCTGTTTACACAGCTGTTAAATAGGCAATTCAATAGCTTTTTTTGCTGGGGTTTGTTTATGCTGTTCATGCTCAAGTGGTTTGAATGTTTTTTTTACTGTGGCTTCATGAATGGAAGCTCTTCTTCACACTCGAGTAGTTTAATGAGTTTAAAAAAAAACTTTTTCTGTGTGAATGAAGGCTTTGCAATGATTGGAGTTTTCCCATGCTTCATTGCCTCCTGCAATGAAGCCAATCTCGATCAGTCTGGGAGAGGAGTTGGGTCATCCCTTTCTTAATTAAAAACGGAGTCTTCATAAAAAATCAATCTTTCAAGCACCAAACCAGTATCCCTTGACCATCAGCACAATGACTCACCCAATTTACTTACAGCCTGTCCTTCTGAGCTGTCTTCTACAGCTTGAGGTGAGTTTTTTTAAATATTTGAGCCAGTATTTTTCTGAACTTTCTCTCTAGTGGCTGTAGGAGGGTCGTTTCAAAGCTGTGGTCTTCAACTTAGACTTTGTCTTCTCGCCACAGCTGTCACCATGGAATGAGTTGTTTTATGTTGTCGAATGCAACATAAATGAGAAGCGTGGAGTCCAGTTTGCTGAAGATCTCAAACTGGTTTATTACAGCTAAACTATGATACAGCACAGTACAGAGTTAACTATTTACTGGACCTTAGTCTGGGTGTTACAGTTGCAGAGTGATTCTGGTCTGTAGTCATGTGACTGCATCCTGGTATTTAGTTCATTAGCATACTAAGATCTTAAAGGGACATCACTCTTAAAGGCAATTATACAACAGAAGCCTGCAGCCAGACTCGCAGAAGGAAGACCCTGGGTGGCCCCATGGTTCAAAGTCGCCTCCTTGCAGTTTCTCCTCCAGGCTGCAAGGGCAAGGTAGGGGGTCCTCTTCACTGGGCTAGCCTTTATGCCCTGCTTTATGCCCTTTATGCAGGGGAAAACAGCAGCAGCCAGAGCAGTGGCACCACGGCTGGCACTGTTGTTCAGCAGGGAGGGACAAAGCGCAGAAGAGCAATAGTTATAGGGGACTCTATAGTCACGGGCACAGATAGGTGCTTCTGTGGACGGGAAAGAGACTCCAGGAAGGTATGTTGCCTCCCTGGTGCCAGGGTCAAGGATGTCTCTGAACGGACAGAGAGCATTCTGAAGGGGGAGGGTGACCAGCCAGAGGTTGTGGTACACATCGGTACCAATGACATAGGCAGGAAGAGTGATAAGGTCCTGCAGGGGGAGTTTAGGGAGTTAGGTAGTAAGTTAAAAAACAGGACCTCTAGGGTTGTAATCTCTGGATTACTCCCTGTGCCACGTGCCAGTGAGGCTAGAAATAGGAAGATAGTGCAGCTAAACACGTGGCTGAGCAGCTGGTGTAGAAGGGAGGGTTTCAGATATCTGGACCATTGGGCTCTCTTCAGGGACAGATGGGACCTGTACAAGAAGGACGGGGTGCATCTAAACTGGAAGGGCACTAATATCCTGGGTGCAAGGTTTGCTAGCGTCACTCGGGAGGGTTTAAACTAGTGTGGCAGGGGGGTGGGAACCAGAGCAGTAGGACAGCTAGTGAAGTAAATGAGGAGGACGTAGTAAATAAGACCAGTAGGACTAAGAGGAAGAGCAGGCAGGGAGATGTTGCTGAGCACAGCGGGACTGGCGGTCTGAAGTGCATTTGTTTCAATGCGAGAAGTATAACAGGTAAGGCAGATGAACTTAGAGCTTGGATTAGTACTTGGAAATATGATGTTGTTGCTATTACAGAGACTTGGTTGAGGGAAGGGCAGGATTGTCAGCTAAATGTTCCAGGCTTTAGAAGATTCAGGCGGGATAGAGGGGGATGTAAAAGGGGTGGGGGAGTTGCATTACTGGTTAAGGAGAATATCACAGCTGTATTGCGGGAGGACACCTCAGAGAGGTCATGCAGCGAGGCAATATGGGTGGAGCTCAGGAATAGGAAGGGTGCAGTCACGATGTTGGGGGTTTACTACAGGCCTCCCAACAGCCAGCGGGAGGTAGAGGAGCAGATATGTAGACAGATTTTGGAAAGATGTAAAGGTATCAGGGTTGTAGTGGTGGGTGATTTTAACTTCCCCAATATTGACTGGGACTCACATAGTGCTAGGGGCTTGGATGGGGCAGAATTTGTGAGGAGCATCCAGGAGGGCTTCTTGAAACAGTATGTAGATAGTCCAACTAGGGATGGGGCCGTATTGGACCTGGTATTGGGGAATGAGCCCGGCCAGGTGGTCGAAGTTTCAGTGGGGGAGCATTTCGGGAGCAGTGACCATAATTCCATAAGTTTTAAGGTACTTGTGGATAAGGATAAGAGTAGTCCTCGGGTGAAGGTGCTAAATTGGGGGAAAGCTAATTATAACAATATTAGGCAGGAACTGAAGAATTTAGATTGGGGGTGGCTGTTTGAGGGTAAATCAACATCTGACATGTGGGAGTCTTTCAAACGTCAGCTGATTAGAATCCAGGACCAGCATGTTCCTATGAGGAAGAAAGACAAGTTTGGCAAGTTTCGGGAAGCTTGGATAACACGGGATATTGTGAGCCTAGTCAAAAAGAAAAAGGAAGCATTTGTAAGGGCTGGAAACTAGGAACAGATGAACCCCTTGAGGAATATAAAGACAGTAGGAAGGAACTTAAGCAAGGAGTCAGGAGGGCTAAAAGGGGTCATGAAAAGTCATTGGCAAACAGGATTAAGGAAAATCCCAAGGCTTTTTATACAAATATAAAGAGCAAGAGGGCAACCAGGGAAAGGGTTGGCCCACTCAAGGACAGAGATGGGAATCTATGCGTGGAGCCAGAGGAAATGGGTGAGGTGCTAAATGAGTACTTTGCATCAGTATTCACCAAGGAGAAGGACTTGGTGGATGATGAGCCTAGGGAAGGGAGTGCAGATAGTCTCAGTCATTTCATTATCAAAAAGGAGGAGGTGTTGGGTGTCTTGCAAAGCATTAAGGTAGATAAGTCCCCAGGGCCTGATGTGATCTACCCGAGAATACTGAGGGAGGTAAGGGAAGAAATTGCTGGGGCCTTGACAGAAATCTTTGCATCCTCATTGGCTACAGGTGAGGTCCCAGAGGACTGGAGAATAGACAATGTTGTTCCTTTGTTTAAGAAGGGTGGTAAGGATAATCCAGGAAATTATAGGCCGGTGAACCTTACGTCAGTGGTAGGGAAACTATTAGAGAGGATTCTTCGGACAGGATTTACTCCCATTTGGAAACAAACGAACTTATTAGCGAGAGACAGCATGGTTTTGTGAAGGGGAGGTTGTGTCTTACTAATTTGATTGAGTTTTTTGAGGAAGTGACGAAGATGATTGATGAGGGAAGGGTGGTGGATGTAGTCTATATGGACTTTAGTAAAGCCTTTGACAAGGTCCCTCATGGCAGACTGATGCAAAAGGTGAAGTCACACGGGATCAGAGGTGAGCTGGCAAGATGGATACAGAACTGGCTCAGTCATAGAAGACAGAGGGTAACAGTGGATGGGTGTTTTTCTGAATGGAGGGATGTAACTAGTGGTGTTCCGCAGGGATCAGTGCTGGGACCTTTGCTGTTTGTAGTATATATAAATGATTTGGAGGAAAATGTAGCTGGTTTGATTAGTAAGTTTGCGGACGACACAAAGGTTGGTGGAGTTGCGGATAATGATGAGGATTGTCAGAGGATACAGCAGGATATAGATCGGTTGGAGACTTGGGCGGAGAAATGGCAGATGGAGTTTAATCCGGACAAATGTGAGGTAATGCATTTTGGAAAGTCTAATGCAGGTGGGAGGTATACAGTAAATGGCAGAACCCTTAGGAGTATTGACAGGCAGAGAGATCTGGGCGTACAGGTCCACAGGTCACTGAAAGTGACAATGCAGGTGGATAAGGTAGTCAAGAAGGCATACGGCATGCTTGCCTTCATCAGTCAGGGCATAGAGTATAAAAATTGGCAAGTCATGTTACAGCTGTACAGAACCTTAGTTAGGCCACACTTAGAATATTGCGTGGAATTCTGGTCGCCACACTACCAGAAGGACGTGGAGGCTTTGGAGAGGGTACAGAGGAGGTTTACCAGGATGTTGCCTGGTCTGGAGGGCATTAGCTATGAGGAGAGGTTGGAAAAACTCGGATTGTTTTCACTGGAACGACGGAGGTGGAGGGGCGACATGATAGAGGTTTACAAAGTTATGAGCGGCATGGACAGAGTGGATAGTCAGAAGCTTTTTCCCAGGGTGGACGAGTCAGTTACTAGGGGACATAGGTTTAAGGTGCGAGGGGAAAAGTTTAGAGGGGATGTGCGAGGCAAGTTTTTTACACAGAGGGTGGTGAGTGCCTGGAACTTGCTGCCAGGGGAGGTGGTGGAAGCAGTTACGATAGCGACGTTTAAGAGACATCTTGACAAATATATGAATAGGAAGGGAATAGAGGGATATGGGCCCCGGAAGTCCAGAAGGTGTTAGTTTCGGCAGGCATCAAGATCGGCGCAGGCTTGGAGGGCCGAATGGCCTGTTCCTGTGCTGTACTGTTCTTTGTTCTTTGTTCTTTGCTCCTCTCTCGCTGTTTCCCGGTCATCTCTTGCATGCGTGCGCTCTCTCTCTCTCCCAGGCTCTTTATGCCCACTCCTCTCTCAGGATAAATGTTGCCCACAACACAAGGAAAAATCTCTTGCTGAATTGAAATTCCTGTTTCAGTTAAGAGGTAAGTTAGGTTTCTTGCAGTTTTAAACAGGTGTACACTAACACTCTGAGAGTAGCTGCAGCTAGATAATTAGGTAGCTAGCTTAAACTGGTTTCTGAGCTCAAGCAGAGCTGGCACAGCATTGTTTGCAACATATAAATTCAGGGACTCTCAGTGCTGCTTGTCTGCATTGAGTGCTGCAGGAGGGCACAGAGTGTTAAGAAGGAAGTTTGGTAATTGAAGGAGTTCAGTAAGGAGGGAAACTATAAATTAAGAAAATAAATTTGAGTGCACAGAGTCTGAAGTGGGAGTTTGGTGGATGAGGGAAGGGCTCCTTTCTTTCTTTCTTTCTTTCTTCTAGCTTTTTTCAGCCTCTAGTAGCTGTCTCTCTGTGCAGTACAGGGGAAGAAGCTGATTGGTGAATAACTGGTAAGTTCTTTTACTCTCATTGTAATAAAAAGATTTTAAAGTTACGGTATGGCAGGTCAGTTCGGTCAAGTGGAATGTACATCCTGCGATATGTGGGAGGTCACGGATGCACCATGTGTGCTAGACGAACACATCTTCAGGAATTGTCAGAACTCGAGCAGCGGCTAGAGTCATTCTTGTGCATCTGCAAGGCAGAGGACCACATGGATAGCACATTTAGGGAGGTGGTCACACTGCAGTTTAGGAGCATGCAGGCAGAGATGGAATGGGTGACTGCCAGGCAGTCTAAGTGAACCAAGCAGGCAGTGCAGGAGTCCCCTGAGTCTATCTTGCTTGCTAATCTGTTTTCCATTTCGGATATTGGTGAGAGCGATGGTTCCTCGGGTGAGTGTAGCCGGAGCAAAGTTGTGGCACCACAGGTGTCTCAGCTGCACAGGGTTGAGGGAGAAGAGTGGAAGAGCAGGGGAAGAGATAGGGGATTCAATAGTCAGGGGATCAGACATATGTTTCTGCAGCAGTAAACAGGACTCCAGGATGGTGTGTTGCCTACCTGGTGCCAGGGTCAAGGATGTCACGGAGTGGCTGCAAGATTTCCTTCTGAGGGAGGGTGAACAGCCAGAGGTTGTGGTCCTGATTAGTACAAATGACATAGGTAGGAAGAGGAATGAGGTCCTGAAAGCATATTTTAGGGATTTAGGAAGGAAATTAAAAAGCAGGACCTCCAAAGCAGTAATCTCAGGATTACTCCCAGTGCCACGTGCTAGTGAGCATAGGAATAGGAGGATTGATCGATTGAACACATGGCTGGAGAATAGGTTTAGGAGGGAGGGCATCCATTTTCTGAGGCATTGGGACTGTTTCTGGGGCAGGTGGAACCTGTACAAGATGGACAGGCTACACCTTAACAGGACTGGAACTAACACCCTCGCAGGGAGATTTGCTAGTGCTGTTTGGGAGCGTTTAAACTAGCTTGTCAGGGTGACGGGAACCTGAGGGGTAGCTCAAATTGGAAGGAAGTGAAGCTGGTAACAGGAGGTAGAAAATTAGCAAGTGACATTAGAAGGCAGGCGAAACAAAAGCAAGCATCAACTAGGCTTAGAATGAAGAATGTCAAGAAGACAAGTTTAAGGGCACTCTACCTGAATGCACACAGCATTCGCAATAAGGTAGATGATTTAAAGGCCCAAATAGAGGGAAATGGGTATGATCTAATTGCCATAACAGAAACGTGGCTACAGGGTGACCAAGACTGCGAACTGAATATTCAAGGATATCTGACATTTAGGAAGGACAGGCAAAAAGGAAAAGGAAGTGGTGTTGCACTGATAATAAGGGATGAGATCAGTACATGAGTAAGGGAGGATCTCAGATCGGAAAAACAAAATGTGGAATCTGTTTGGGTGGAGCTAAGAAACAGCAAGTGGAAGCAAACATCGGTAGGAGTTGTTTATAGGCCCCCAAACAGTAGTAGTTTTGTGGGGCATGGTATTAATCAGGAGATTAGAGAAGCATGTAGCATGCGCAATACAATAATCATGGTTGACTTCAATCTGCATATAGATTGGGTAAACCTAATGAGCACTAATGCTGTGGAGGACGAGTTTCTGTGGTGTGTTAGGGATGGTTTTCTCAAGCAGTATATTGAGGAACCGGCTAGAGAACAGGCTATTTTAGATCTAGTATTATGTAATGAGAAAGGGCTAGTTAATAATCTTGTTGTAAAGGAACCTTTAGGGATGAGTGACCATAACATGATAGAATTTTACATTATGTTTGAAAGTGAGGTAGTTCAATCTGAAGCCAGGATGTTAAATTTGAACAAAGGAAATTATGAAGGTAGGAGAGGCAAATTGGCTGACATGGATTGGGAAAATACATTAAAAGGAATGACAGTACATAGGCAATGGATAGTCTTTAAAGAAATATTACATAGTTTACAGCAACTATACATTCCTGCAAGGCACAAAAACCCTAAAGGTAAAGATAGTCAACCGTGGGCAACAAAGGAAGTTAAGGATTGTATAAGATTATAAAGTTGCCAGAAATAATAGTAAACCTGAGGATTGGAAGGATTTTAGAATACAGCAAAGGAGGACAAAGAAATTTAGGAGAATTTATATTGAGGAATAGAGAAATGGCAGAGAAGCTAAATGATTACTTTGTGTCTGTCTTCACTGAGGAAGATACAAGAAATCTCCCAAAATCAGAGATCCAAGGGATTAGTAGGAATGAGGAATTGAAGAAAATTAGTATTAGTAAAAAGGTTGTATTGGAGAAATTAATGGGGCTGAAGGTTGATAAGTCCCAGGATCTGATATTCTACATCTGAGAGTGTTGAAAGAGGTAGCTATGGAGATAATGGATACATTGGCGATCATCTTCCAAAATTCTATAGATTCTGGAGTGGTTCCTGCTGATTAGAAGGTCAAAAATATCACCCCACTATTTAAGAAGGGAGGGAGAGAGAAAACAGCGAATCACAGACCTGTTAGCCTTACATCAGTCATTGGGAAAAAGCTAGAATGTATTCTGAAGGATGTGATAAATGGACGCTTGGATAATAATGATCTGATGAGCCCAGTCAACATGGATTTATGAATGGGAAATCGTGTTTGATGAACCTGTTGGAGTTTTTTGAGGATGTTACTAACAGAATTGATAAAGGGGAGTCAGTGGACGTAGTATACTTGGATTTTCAGAAGGCTTTTGATAAAGTCTCCCACAGGAGGTTGGATAGCAAAATTAAAGCACATAGGATGGGAGGTAATATACTGGCATGGATTAAGGATTGGTTAACAGGCAGAAAACAGAGAGTAGGAATAAACGGGTCATTCTCGCGTTGGTAGGCTGTCACTAGTGGGTGCCATAGGGATCAGTGCTTGGGCCCCAACTGTTCACAATATATATCAATGATTTGGATGTGGGGACCAAATGTAGTATTTCCAAGTTACTGGATGACTCAAAACTAAGTGGGAATGTGTGTTGTGAGGAAGATGCAAAGCAACTTCAAGGGAATTTGGACAGACTAGTGGACTGAATTTTTTTCGTGCGCCCACCCTGCGGTGCGCCCTTTGGACTCGGTGGGGTGCCCGCATTCAGCAGCCACCATAGAGCCCCTGCAATATTATGCGCGGGGTCTCATTAGCATCACTGTGCCAAGCCACCCACCCCCCCCCCATATTACGTGGGGAGAGGCGGGACATTCGGCGCATTGAGGAACCATTTGACAGCTGTGCAGCATGTGCTGGGGCTCTATTTAAAGCACCCCAGCACCTGCTTCCTGACAGCTGTCAAAGAAATACTTACCTCACTATTGAAGACTGGGGCTGCTGTCAAACTGACAACAAAGCAGAAAGTGCTGGAGAAACTCTGCAGGTCAGGCAGTATCTGTAGAGAGAGAAGCAGAGTTAACTTGACCAAGTTCACAGACCTGAAAATTAACTCTGCTTCTCTCTCCACAGATACTGCCTGACCTGTTGAGTTTCCACATCACTTTCTGCTTTGCTGCCACATACTTACCCTGCTGTGTCCCAGTGTCCTGTGTAGTTGTGATCCTCTTCTTCCACTCAAGTGTTACATTGCTTCTTGTAGGCATGCCGCACCTGGGTGAAAAATCTTAATTTTGCACATTCCAGGACGTGAGACTTAAATGTACCATAAAAGGCAAATCCACAACAGAAATAAATCCATAATTGAAGAATATTTACATACTTTGGGTTTCTAATCATCTGACTGTGAAAAGCCACAGACTCGTATGCATTTGGAATCTGTACTCATTTCTCTGCTGACTGTTACATGAAAAGATGGGTAACTGCGATTAAACGATCTTTTTTTAAAAAACAGGTAAATATGGTCATATTCTAACTGCATTGCCAGCTACAAAAATTACACCACTAACTATGATCAGCTGCTGCAGAACCAAAGTGTTCGTGAACATGTGTCAATGTGTAATAGTTGAAAATCCAGGACAACAGCACAGATTTCCTCGCTAGTCCTGCATTGGTTTTCAAACATGTGCAAGACAAACCTTGCAGCCAGAAGTTAGAGCAGTTACATGGTGGAGTCACCTTTGAGGACCACACCAAACATCGAGGATGGCAGCGGGGTGTTCTAGGGTGACCCATAGGTCACCGAAGCCTCCCTGCTCACTCTCCTCCAGGCTGCGCAGGCAAGGCAGGAGGTCCTTTTCACCAGCGATCGTAAGGAGAGGCCCTCTCGCCTGAACAAGGCAGCCTGGCTGGAGATGGCAGAGGAAGTGAGTAGCCGTGGGGCCATCCGATGTCAAAGAGTCCAATGCCAGAAGGGGTTGGACGATAACTCTCCCAGCCAGCTGGGCCCCCTAGGCCTTGGACGCACATGGTACGACCGCCAAAGTCATCCACAGCCAAAGGGCCATAATATCGGCAGCCCTCCTACAATCAGGCTGCTAGCGCAGAGTTGGCACCGCGTAGGAGTATCTGCAAGCATTTCCAAAAAGCATTGTGACATAAATGGGTCGGCATGGCTGACACAACAATGTCGAAAGGCCAAAAACAAAATCGTCTTCATTAACATGTGTGTTGCTTTTACTGTGAATGAAGTGTGCCAGTGTGTACCGATCGTGGCTCCTCCCATTACATCATTGGCCTTTCAGAACTGCCAATGTATAGAATAACATCATTACCATGACAGTATCACTCATGTTTATCTCCACAGATGCAGGAATATGGACAATGGCTCAGTATTCTGCTGCCAGTAATGGTGGACGCAAAGGTGTTGCAGATGTGGACTGCTGCACACCAGGTAATCCACTGCTGTACATCCCTAGCTCACTGCTAGCCCTGCATGCACAGCCTGGGAGCCATTTGCCCTCTCACCCGCTTTTCCTGTTGTAGGTCCTCAGCGTCCTCATAGTCGGTGAAGGAATCCTGTTGACGTCTTTCATCATGCCAGGCCTGCCCCCTATTAGTTGCATAGTTGTGCAGAGCACAGCAAGCAGCAACGAAAGGAGCTGGCCATTTTGGCCTGTAGTACAGGGCACCACCCTTCCAGGCATTGGAAGTGCTTTTTCAGCATGCCGGTTGCCTGCTCATTGGTGTCTCTTGTAGCTCAGTGGCTAGCATTGTATCTCTCCTCTGCAGCAGTGGTAGGGTCTCTCACTGATGTCGTGAGTCATATCTGCAAGGGATAGCCCTTGTCTCCAAGAAGCTACCCCTCCACCTGAGCCAGTTCACTGAACAAAGGTGGCAGCTGGGACTGGGGAAGGACCAGGTGTCATGGCAGCTGCCTGAGAAGCGGGCATAGACCTGCATGAAGCATCTCTGGTGATCACATACCAGCTAAACCTAGATTGAGAGGATTCCTTTAATGGTAACGTCTGCAGGTGGTAGCCTGGCAGGAGGCCTGATGGCTGCATGGGTGCAGTCAATGAACCCAAAAACCACTGGTTCTCTGGTAATGATGCCGAAACTGATGGCCCTCTCGTCCTGGCTGTGAGAGTCCGTCCTGAAGCGCACATACTCACTGGCCCTCCGGTGCAGGGCATCGGTGACCTCACTGATGCAGTGGTGCACCGCTGACTGTGTGACACCACAAAGGTCTCTGGTGGGCCCCTGAAATGTGCACAGGCATCAAGCTTAAGAACCGCTGCCACGATGAGGACCGCAGGCATAGGATGTCCACCGTAGCCCATGGGCTGCAGGTCATCTTTGAGCAGGGCACAGAAATGTGTCACCACCCTCTCTACATGTGCAATCGCCTCTGAAACTGATGCTCTGACATCCAATGGCATGTCATGTAGGGCCTGTAGATGCACGGCGACCGTAATGGTGAGCTCTCCTTGGGGGCTACTGCTCACAACTGGGAGCCTATACGTGGACCGCACCTGCCTGTTTATTTTGCCTCCGGTGCATAGGGATCCTCAGGAGCAGAGGATCACACAGTCCAGGATGAGCCATTACCATTTCCATGTGATAAATAAAGTTGTATTCTTCATTTATTCGAAGGTTCCTAACAGGGCAGGGATTGGTGTTGACGGGTACATCAGGTGCTTTCATGGATCAACTGTGTGGCGTGGCATGGCATTGCCCATCTTGGCTAACACTCAGAGTGGCACATCATAACCATATCAAGATCCTACCTGCTGCATCAATTGCCCCCACCGTCCATGTAACCTTAACGCTCCTACCCTTTCTGGCACCCTCCCCACACACAGGGTGACTAGAGTGCCATTGCTGCTTCACACTCACAGACAAACGCAGAGCATACACTGTTTACGGAGGGACGGTACACAGTACCTCCCTTCATGCCTTCAGAGCTTTCCCTCCAGTAATCCCAGAACCCCTCCCTTTTCCCTTTAAGAATGCAAGCAATGTTGTGAGGGTAAAAATAAGTGATATTGGTATAATTAGAGCATTCATATATATACTCTAATATTCACAGCAACTTCTCCCTCATCTTGGACTCACAGAATGCATCCTGATCTCACCTTGCTGTTATGACATTATTAAGATATTCTCTGTTGTGAATACTTTGATGAAGTATTTCAACCAAACAGCTTTCACATTAAGGCATAGTTCCAAAAAAGTCGAAGAATAATTTATGCCTGAATAAAATCACAGAAATTTCCATGCAAAAGGAGGTCACTTGACCCATTAAGTCTATGCCACTCTTCAACTGGAGCCAGTAATCTCATTTCTCAGGCTTTTCCCACTGTCTTATTTTATTCTTCCTTGTCAGATACTTATCCAATTACCTTGTAAATGATGGTACAATCTCTGCCTAAATCCCATGTTCCAATTACACTCTGTGATATTTTTTTCTAACCTCCCTTTCCTTCTTTTCGATAATGCAGAGTCTTTGCTCCCATGTTTCCAATCTGTCAACCAATGGAAACTTTTGTTGTTTACTTTCTCAAAACACTTTATAACTATAAATCTCTATTAGCCTTAACATACCAGTACAAAAGAAACAATTTTTGAAACTTTTGATCATAATATTATCAGAGTCTTGCACAAGTTCAACATTCCACTTTATATTAAAGGCGGGATCCTATTTGCTTTTATTATGGCCTTTTCTATCTTTGAATATCCATATAGCTGAATCTTTGGATCTTTCTGTGTCACTGCTCTGTTAGAGACTTACCATTAAGGGTACATTCGCTTTCACCATTTTCCACCAAAATATACCCCTTTGTATTTCTCTTAATTGAAGTCCATTGTCAACCAACTCACCTGCCCTCATAATCTCATGATGTTTCCCTCACAGTTTGCCTTCCCACCTAATTTGGAAATGTCAACAAACTCTAATATTATTCCTTATTAGCTTTCTTCAAATCAGTTATATAAATGTAAAACAAAAGAGGTTCTAGCACAGATTCCAGAGGCACACCATTATTCACAATTCAACAATAATGCCTATTGATCTTTACTATTTGCTTTCTATTCACCAGCCATGGGGCTACATTCCCTTTAATATAGTGCATGTTAATTGTTGTAACAATTCTCTTAAGTGGCAGCTTATAAGATACCTTCTAAAAATCTATTCATACATGATTCACCACATTTCCGATACCTATACACTCTACAATTTCCTCCAAAAGTCTTTGAAATTAGTTGCACATGACATGCTAATTTTCTGCCACTCACCCACCACCCACTTTGGTGCAGGCCTACAATAGCTCCCTATTCCTGTAATTTGAATACAACAATAGTTATTGCAATCCTTTTCTATTTTTTGCATGAAAGTGGTAGGAGTTCACAATGTGGGAAGCTTGCCTTCAACAAGTCAACAACAGACTAGCCCAATGTGATACTGTCATAAATGGTAAAAAAAGAGGTATATAGAATGATATAGTACAGAAAGAGGCCATTCGACCCATTGAGTCTGTGCCTGCTCTTTCTAAAAACAATCCAATTAGTTCCACTTCCCATTCTCCCCCGCTCCCCCTCCCCCGCCCCCCGCATCCCTGCATTTTTTTCTCCTTTATGTATTTAAGCTAATACTGAATCCGTCCACATCCTATCAGGCAGTGCATCCCAAGTTCTGAACCACTTTTGCATTAAAAAAATTCCTTATGCCACCTCTGGTCCTTTTGCCTCTCACTTTAAATTTGTGCCCTTTGGTTATTAACCCTTCAGCCATTGGAAACCATTTTTTAAAATTTACACTATCGAAGTCCTAAATAATTTTAAACTCTATCAAATCTCCCCTTGGCCTTCTCTGTTCTAAGACGAACAACCCCAACTTCTCCAGTCTATCTATGTAGTTGTAGCTCTTCATCCCTGGAACCATTCTGATAAACCTTGTAAACCTTAATCCCTAGAACCATTCCAGTAAAGGAAGCACTTTACTAGAAGTATCTCAGGCATATAGGGCTGGAGTTTAAGGAGCCCTCGATGTTGGGATTCATGGCGGGAGAGGGGGGGCCTGAAGATGGTCCTGGATGAGGCCTGTCATGGACCTCGACGTCGGCAGGGCCCAGCCCGATCCTCTTGACGGTGGTGAGGCACCATGGCGGCCTTCCCACCTCTAGGCAATGGGACCATAATTTGAAAATTTACATCAATTTAAATAATTAATTTAAATAAATTTACATTGCCTCCTGATTTTTTTTTTTATTCATTCGTGGGATGTAGGTGTCACTGGCCAGGCCAGCATTTATTGCCCATCCCTAATTGCCCTTGAGAAGGTGGTGGTGAGCTGCCTTCTTGAACCACTGCAGTCCATTTGGGGTAGGTAGACCCACAGTGTTGTTAGGAAGGGAGTTCCAGGATTTTGACCCAGCGACAGTGAAGGAATGGCGATATAGTTCCAAGTCAGGATGGTGTGTGACTTGGAGGGGAACTTGCAGGTGGTGGTGTTCCCATGTATTTGCTGCCCTTGTCCTTCTAGTTGGTAGAGGTCGCGGGTTTGGAAGGTGCTGTCTAAGGAGCCTTGGTGCATTGATGCAGTGCATCTTGTAGATGGTACACACTGCTGCCACTGCGTCGGTGGTGGAGGGAGTGAATGTTTATAGTTGGGGTGCCAATCAAGCGGGCTGCTTTGTCCTGGATGGTGTCGAGCTTCTTGAGTCTTTTGGAGCTGCACCCATCCAGGCAAATGGAGGGTATTCCATCACACTCCTGACTTGTGCCTTGTAGATGGTGGACAGGCTTTGGGGAGTCAGGAGGTGAGTTACTCGATTCAGGATTCATAGCCTCTGACCTGCTCTTGTAGCTTTAGTATTTATATGGCTACTGCAGTTCAGTTTCTGTTCAATGGTAACCCCGAGGATGTTGATAGTGGGGGATTCAGCGATGGTAATGCCACTGAATGTCAAGGGGAGATGGTTAGATTCTTTCTTGTTGGAGATGGTCATTGCCTGACACTTGTGTGGTGCGAATTTTACTTGCCACTTATCAGCCCAAGCCTGGATATTGTCCAGGTCTTGCTGCATTTCTACACGGACTGCTTCAGTATCTGAGGAGTCACGAATGGTGCTGAACATTGTGCAATCATCCGCGAACATACCCACTTCTGTCCTTATGATTGAAGGAAGGTCATTGAAGCAGCTGAAGATGGTTGGGCCTAGGACACTACCCTGAGGAACTCCTGCAGTGATGTCCTGGAGCTGAGATGATTGACCTCCAACAACCACAACCATCTTCCTTTGCGCTAGGTATGACGCCAGCCAGCGGAGGGTTTTCCCCCTGATTCCCATTGACCTCAGTTTTGCTAGGGCTCCTTGATGCCATACTTGGTCAAATGCTGCCTTGATGTCAAGGGCAGTCACTCTCACCTCACCTCTTGAGTTCAGCTCTTTTGTCCATGTTTGAACCAAGGCTCTAATGAGGTCAGGAGCTGAGTGGCCCTGGTGGAACCCAAACTGAGCGTCACTAAGCAGGTTATTGCTAAGCAAGTGCTGCTTGATGGCACTGTTGATGACACCTTCCATCACTTTACTGATGATCAAGAGTAGGCTGATGGGGCGGTAATTGGCCGGGTTGGACTTGTCCTGCTTTTTGTGTACAGGACATACCTGGGCAATTTTCCACATTGCAGGGTAGATGCCAGAGTTGTAGCTGTACTGGAACAGCTTGGCTAGGGGCGCGGCATGTTCTGGAGCACAGGTCTTCAATACTATCTCTGGAATAGTGTGAGAGCCCATAGCTTTTGCAGTATCCAGTGCCTTCAGTCGTTTCTTGATATCACGTGGAGTGAATCGAATTGGCTGAAGTCTGGCATCTGTGATGCTGGGGACTTCAGGAGGAGGCCGAGATGAATCATCAACTCGGCACTTCTGGCTGAAGATTGTTGCAAATGCTTCAGCCTTATCTTTCACACTGATGTGCTGGGCTCCCCCATCATTGAGGATGGGGATATTTGTGGAGCCACCTCCTCCAGTTAGTTGTTTAATTGTCCACCACCATTCACGGCTAGATGTGGCAGGACTGCAGAGCTTAGATCTGATCCGTTGGTTATGGGATCACTTAGCCCTGTCTATCGCATGCTGCTTACGCAGTTTGGCATGCAGATAGTCCTGTGTTGTAGCTTCACCAGGTTGACACCTCATTTTGAGGTATGCCTGGTGCTGCTCTTGGCATGCCCTCCTGCACTCCTCATTGAACCAGGGTTGGTTTCCTGGCTTGATGGTAATGGTAGAGTGGGGGATATGCCGGGCCATGAGGTTACAGATTGTGGTTGAGTACAATTCTGCTGCTGCTGATGGCCACAGCGCTTCATGGATGCCCAGTTTTGCATTGCTAGATCTGTTCGAAATCTATCCCATTTAGCACGGTGATAGTGCCACACAACACGATGGACGGTATCCTCAATGTGAAGGTGGGACTTGGTCTCCACAAGGACTGTGCAGTGGTCACTCCTACCAATACACTCATGGACAGAAGCATCTGCAGCAGGCAGATTGGTGAGGGCGAGGTCAAGTATGTTTTCCCTCGTGTTGGTTCCCCCACCACCTGCCGCAGACCCAGTCTAGCAGCTATGTCCTTTAAGACTCGGCCAGCTCGGTCAGTAGTGGTGCTACCGAGCCACTCTTGGTGGTGGACATTGAAGTCCCCCACCCAGAGTACATTTTGTGCCCTTGCCACCCTCAGTGCTTCCTCCAAGTGGTGTTCAATATGGTGGAGTACTGAGTCATCAGCTTAGGGAGGGCGGTAGGTGGTAATCAGTAGGAGGTTACCTTGCCCATGTTTGACCTGATGCCATGAGACTTCATGGGGTCCGGAGTCGATGTTGAGGACTCCCAGGGCAACTCCCTCCCTACTGTATACCACTGTGCCATCACCTCTGTTGGGTCTGTCCTGCCGGTGGGACAGGACATACCCATGGATAGCGATTGCAGTGTCTGGGTCATTGTCTGTAAGGTATGATTCTGTGAGTATGACTATGTCAGGCTGTTGCTTGACTAGTCTGTGGGACAGCTCTCCCAACTTTGGCACAAACCCCCAGATGTTAGTAAGGAGGACTTTGCAGGGTGGACAGGACTGGGTTTGCCATTGTCGTTTCCGGTGCCTAGGTTGATGCCGGGTGGTCCGTCCAGTTTCATTCCTTTTTATTAACTTTGTAGCGGTTAGGTACAACTGAGTGGCTTGCTAGGCCATTTCAGAGGGCATGTAAGAGTTAACCACATTGCTGTGGGTCTGGACTCACATGTCGGCCAGACCAGGTAGGACAGCAGATTTCCTTCCCTAAAGGACATTAGTGAACCAGATGGGTTTTTACAACAATCGACAATGGTTTCATGGCTATCATTAGTTTAGTTTAGTTTTAGTTTAGCTTCGAGATACAGCACTGAAACAGGCCCTTCGGCCCACCGAGTCTGTGCCGACCATCAACCACCCATTTATACTAATCCTACACTAATTCCATATTCCTACCACATCCCCACCTGTCCCTATATTTCCCTACCACCTACCTATACTAGGGGCAATTTATAATGGCCAATTTACCGATCAACCTGCAAGTCTTTGGCATGTGGGAGGAAACCGGAGCACCTGGAGGAAACCCACATAGACTAGCTTTTAATTCCAGATTTATTAATTAAATTCAAATTCCACCTTCTGCTGTGGTGGGATTCGAACCCATGTCCCAGAAAAATACCCTGGGTCTCTGGGTTACTAGTCCATCGATAATACCACTACGCCACCACCTACCTGATGTTCGCTGTGATCCTCGGCCCAGTGGCTGGTACTCCCGCACCTTTGGATTCCCATCCGGGGAAATAAGGCACAACACTGGTAGGGAGAGGGTAAGTTTCTCAGTGCATTGGGGGAGGGGGAGGGGGAGGTGGATGGGGTCCAATTAGCGTCACGAGTGTAGGGGATGGTGAGAAGGGTTGTAGGTTAAGGTTTGTGCAGTTTAGTGGGGGGAATGGTCAGATGGTAAAGTGTTTTGGAGGGGAAGGGCAAATAATTAATTTTATTGTCATTTTATTAAATATTTAAATATGCTGGTAGGGCTAACAGCCCTTTAAAAATGACGTCAGTCCCTGCGCACAGGCAGCTGACGCCATTGCTGGCGATGGACAGCCCGCTCCCTCCACGTGATTGGAGAGTGGGGGTGGGGGGTGCAGCCCTCCCCAGCTATTTAATGAGCCGCCCCGATTCCAAGCGCGATGGTTCTTTGGCTTGCGATCTGCATGGGCAGGCCGCCATTTTTTTCACCCGCCACCGATTTCAGCGGTGGGCTTATAAAATGCAGCCCATAATCTTTAGATGAAAAGATGGATTGCTTGAAGTGGCAGTTCAGTTTAACAATAATTCTTGAGAAGGTGTCTGTGGCTGCTGTGCCACTTTCAACACCTTTCCAAATTCTTTCTGTAAGTGTCTGTAAGAACTTTCTCTTCAAATTCAGGATCCCAGCATTTGTGTTACTGTAAATCATATTTTTGGAGCTCACACTAAGCAAGAGAAATCACCAGATTACTTCCAATTTACATAAGACGAAACAAGATCAGGAATTGACAAAGCAGAAAAACGTTTAAAGTGCTGCCAAGGTAGTCATAGAAAAATAGTTGTGCCCTAATCTCTTTGGTCTCCTTGCCTCGAGAGATAATGGGTAAGCGCCTGGAGGTGGTCAGTGGTGTGTGAAGCAGCGCCTGGAGTGGCTACAAAGGCCAATTCTAGAGTGACAGACTCTTCCATAGGTGCTGCAGATAAAATTGGTTGTCGGGGCTGTTACACAGTTGGCTCTCTCCTTGCGCTTCTGTCTTTTTTCCTGACAACTCCTAAGTCTCTTCGATTCGCCATGCTTTAGCCCCGCTTTATGGTTGCCCGCCTGCTCTGGCGATCACTGGCAACTGACTCCCACAACTTGTGATCAATGTCACAGGACTACATGTCGCGTTTGCAGACGTCTTTAAAGCGGAGACAAGGATGGCCGGTGGGTCTGATACCAGTGACGAGCTCGCTGTACAATGTGTCCTTGGGGATCCTGCCATCTTCCATGCGGCTCTCATGGCCAAGCCATATCAGGCGCCGCTGGCTTACTAGGGTGTATATGCTGGGGATGTTGGCCGCCTCGAGGACTTCAGTGTTGGAGATATGGTCCTGCCACCCGATGCCAAGGATTCTCCGGAGGCAGCGAAGATGGAATGAATTGAGATGTCGCTCTTGGCTGACGTACGTTGTCCAGGCCTCGCTGCCATAGAGCAAGGTACTGAGGACACAAGCTTGATACACTTGGACTTTTGTGTTCTGTGTCAGTGCACCATTTTCCCACACTCTCTTGGCCAGTCTGGACATAGCAGAGGAAGCCTTTCCCATGCGCTTGTTGAATTCTGCATCGAGAGACAGGTTACTGGTGATAGTTGAGCCTAGGTAGGTGAACTCTTGAACCACTTCCAGAGTGTGGTCGCCGATATTTATGAATGGGGAATTTCTGATGTCCTGTCCCATGATGTTTGTTTTCTTGAGGCTGATGGTTAGGCCAAATTCGGTGCAGGCAGCCGCAATCCTGTCGATGAGTCTCTGCAGACACTCTTCAGTGTGAGATGTTAATGCAGCATCGTTAGCAAAGAGGAGTTCCCTGATGAGGACTTTCCATACTTTGGTCTTCGCTCTTAGACGGGCAAGGTTGAACAACCTGCCACCTGATCTTGTGTGGAGGAAAATTCCTTCTTCTGAAGACTTGAACGCATGTGAGAGCAGCAGGGAGAAGAAGATCTCAAACAGTGTGGGTGCAAGAACACAGCCCTGTTTCACGCCACTCACGAAAGGAAAGGGGTCTGATGAGGCGCTGCTATGCTGAATTGTGCCTTTCATATTGTCATGGAATGAGGTGATGATATTTAGTAGTGGGCATCCGATCTTTTCTAGTAGTCTGAAGAGACCATGTCTGCTGACGAGGTCAAAGGCTTTGGTGAGATCAATGAAAGCAACGTAGAGGGGCATCTGTTGTTCATGGCATTTCTCCTGTAGCTGGCGAAGGGAGAACAGCATGTCAATGGTGGATCTCTCTGCTCAAAAGCCACACTGTGCCTCAGGGTAGACACGCTCAGCCGGCTTCTGGAGCCTGTTTAAAGCGACTCAAGCGAAGACTTTCTCCGTTATGCTGAGCAGGGAGATTCCACTTTAGTTGTTGCAATCACCGCGGTCACCCTTGTTCTTATAGAGGGTGATGATATTGGCATCGCGCATGTCCTGAGGTACTGCTCCCGCGTCCCAGTACAGGCAAAGCAGTTCGTACAGTGCTGAAAGTATAGCAGGCTTGGCACTCTTGATGATTTCAGGGGTAATGCCGTCCTTTCCAGGGGCTTTTCCGCTGGCTAGAGAATCAATGGCATCACTGAGTTCTGATTTTGTTGGCTGTACGTCCAGCTCATCCATGAGTGGCAGAGACTGGGCTGCATTGAGGGCGGTCACAGTGACAACATTTTCCCTGGAGTACAGAAATAATGTTCAAAAGACCAGTTGATCTCTTATAAGGTTGCCCATTAACTTTTTCTTTCAAAGTCTCTCTCATCCTGCAACTGTTTCTTCATTGTGCACCCAATAGTATGTGAGACATTAACCCAAAGTACTCGTTTTTTTTGTAACAGCACATGGGAATCTATTGTGTTCTTGCTTAGAGTTAGTTGGAAGGAATGGTATGTCTTTTGGTCATGTTTGGTGTAATAGAGTAAGATGGTGGAGGGTGGGGATGCCGCCACCTTCCTACCTCTATCCCGATTAAGTCCGTGGTGGGAAAGGCCCATGGACAGCCGTCCTGCCCTGCTGCCAATTGAGGCCCTGAAGGGGCAAGTAATGCCCAATTAAGGGCCCTTTCCTGCCGCCACTGGTCTTAACCCAACAGTGGGTGGGCCTGTTGACACGCAGGGAGCATGACATGCAAACCTGTGTGGGTTACTTGCCAGCTCCCGGCAGGGGGGTTGGGGGAGGATCCCTTGTTCAAAGGGTGCCTGATTGAGGGTCCTGGCATCGAGCAAAGGCTTCCCACTGAGAGCCACCCCACTGCCCTTGCTGCCAACCCCCTAACACCACCCTTCCCCAAGACCACCACCCCATGAAATCCCTCCCGCCATCACTCACTTAAGTCCGGGATCCAGTGCCAACCTGGGCTTCGGTTGGGCGTTTTTCTCAGAGTAGCCACCACTTTGCCGGGGGTGCTGCTGATTAAAAGAGCTGCCAGCCTCTGGTTGTCCGGCATCTCTCAGTGGGAGGCACCTCCGCCAACCAGGGTCCTGATCTCGTTTTGCCCACCGGTGACCTCCCAAAAGCCTGATTGGCATGTAATTCCAGCGAGCCTTCACAGAGGAGGCAGCGCAGGTCTCTCGCTGGCTCTCCAGCCGACAGCCGAGACCCCCACTGCCTCCGTAAATTTTCCCCCATAGGAATAGGAGTAAGCCATTTAGCCCTCGAGCCTGTTCTGCCATTCAATGACATCGTGGCTGATCTGTGACTTAACCTTATATATCCACATTTGCCCCATAATCCCTTAATACCTTTGATTAACAGAAATCTATCAATCGCAGATTTTAAAATTTACAATTGATCAAGCATTTCATTTTATTTTTAGAAGAGAGATCCAAACCATCCTTTCTGTAGAAGTGTTTCCTAACTCAATCTTAAAGGGCTGGCTCTAATTTTTAGACTATGCCCTTTAGTCCTGGATTTTCCAACCAATGGAAATAGTTTCTCTCTATCTACCTCATTAGTTTCCCATAATATCTTGAAAACTCGAATCAAGTCAACCCTTAATCTTCTAAATAAGGAAATACAATTCTAGTTTGTGTCATCTTTCCTCATAATTATCCACCCTTACTTATGGGCTCTAGTAATTTTTGACAACAGATGTTAGCCTCTCATTTCGCTCTTATTTTTTTCAAAAGCAGTGATATGTGCAATTTTCTAACCTAAAGGAATGGTTTCTGAATCAAGAGAATTTTGGAAGATCATAGTGAAGACATCTGCAATGTTCCCACTTTATTCTTTTAAAAACTTGGGATGAAAATCTTCTGATCCTGGGGATTCATCACTCTTTAGTGCCATTATTTTCTTCATCACCCTTAATTTGTTTCTATTAATTCTGTTGAGTTGCCCTCCCTGATTCAGTATTAGTTTCCTTGGGATGTCTGGAATGCTTATCCTCTTCTGTAAATATTGATGCAAAGTAATTATCATGACTGCCATTTCCTTATTTTCATTTATACTATTGCCTTTGTCAGTTTTTAAGAGGCCTACATTGCTCTTAACCACCCTCTTTCCCGAATATAATGCGACAAGTTTTTTGTGTTAGTTAGTTAGTTAGAGATACAGCACTGAAACAGGCCCTTCGGCCCACCGAGTCTGTGCCGACCATCAACCACCCAATTATACTAATCCTACACTAATTCCATATTTCTACCACATCCCCACCTATCCCTATATTTTCCTACCACCTACCTATACTAGGGGCAATTTATAATGGCCAATTTACCTATCAACCTGCAAGTCTTTGGCGTGTGGGAGGAAACCGGAGCACCCGGAGAAAACCCACGCAGACACAGGGAGAACTTGCAAACTCCACACAGGCAGTACCCAGAATTGAACCCGGGTTGCTGGAGCTGTGAGGCTGCGGTGCTAACCACTGCGCCACTGTGCCGCCCACAGTGTTGTTTTTGATATTCCTTGCAAGTTTCTTTTCATACTCCCTTTTTGTAGCTCGTACTATCTGTTTTATCCACCTTTTCTGTTCTTTGTATCTCATCCATTCTGCTATTTTTTAAATTCTTGTATGCTTTTTCTTTTACTTTCATTTTGTTCTTTACTTCTGTAGCTGTACATGGCTGTTTTTTTGTCAAGTAGAGCTCTTGTCCCTTAGGAGTTCTCGGACATATTGTTGCAAAAATCTATCCTGAACACACTCAAGAAATTTGCTACCTTTCTTACATGAGCTTGTCTGCTTGGCCCAATCTATATGGAAGTTAAATTCTCCCATTAAAACCACTCTGCCTTTACTACCTGCTTAAGGTAAAGCAGGTTTACAGGGTGAAGGAAAAATGGATCAGGATATACAGACATAATTTAATCCCCATTTTAAGGCAATTGTTACGAGTGCTTCCTCTTTTGTTAAATTTTGAGAATTTGTGTTTTAAAACTGAAAAGGAATCCATGATTTTTATTTACTAGTGTCACTGAGAGGTCTGGACTGTAAGCAGTTACTGGAAGGCACCTGTCTTCAAATAATTACCCAGCAGGGGTTATTTTTGATTTGGGGAGGTGTTTACAAAGAAGTGACAGGTCAAGATTTATAGAGGTCAGGAAGATTGACTTCTGGAATGTTTGGTTTCACTTTGAATTGTTACAAAAGGCAGTTGGGGATGAACAGTGGTTTGAAAAGCAGTTAAAGAGTCACTGTGCCAAGAAGAACAAGCCACCCCAACTCAGTCTGTTCCAGCTCTTTGAAAAAAACCTGCCAGTTTTCCATTTCTTGAGAAGCTGAGAGGCAATTGTAAGAAGCAGGCTACACTGTTGTTGCATTTCTCCTGTAAGGCCTGTGTCTGAAACCTCTGTTGCTACATTTCCTGGAAGCCTACCCAAACTGATCTTCAATGTCGCCTGGAAAGAACTGTTCTAGAAAGAGCCCAGTGACAGCCATCTATACACATTTGAGATGCCATACCAAAACAAAGGGCATCTTTCCATATCTTCTCTTTTTTTTTCTTCAAGAATGATCAAGTATTCAGCTCAAGCGTTTTTATTGTCTTTTTTTTGTAATAGAGCTCTAAAACAAAAATCCCTTTATTTTTCTGGTGAACCAGGGTGTGCGCATGTGCGTGTGTGTGTGTGTGGCTAAGGTAAAAAAGGGAACTTTTATATTTTGTGTTTGTGCTTTGTTTCCTTACTGGGTTAAGACTTGTTTTATAATAAACTGATAATTTTGTCGTTTATTAAAGAAACCTTTTTGGTGTGTTTATTCTGGGATAAAAATAGAGTCTATGATAGACCAAAATAAAACAGAAAGTGCTGGAAATACTCAGCAGGTCTGGCAGCATCTGTGGAGAGAGTACACTCCCTTTGCCTTTGCCCTATAACCTCATTGTCAGTTAAAACTCTTGCCCTCTGCCCTATCACACACCTTCCCTTTTCTCTTTCCCCCCACCCTCCGCTTCACTTGCTAAAAACCTATTACATTTCAAACCTTTGCCAGTTCTGATGAAAGGTCACAGACCTGAAACATTAACTCTGCTTCGCTCTCCAACAGATGCTGCCAGACCTGCTGTGTATTTCCAGCACTTTCTGTTTTTATTTCAGATTTCCAGCATCTGCAGTATTTTGCTTTGATCTATGACTGACCATATCAGTAAGTGGGAAGAAATTTAGATCTATGTTGTGACCTGTTGAGAAGTAGAACTAGAATAAACAGTGCACTCGTTCTGCCTCAGTCATACCACAATAGTTTCTGCCCTTGATGTTATGCAATACTTTGAACATTTACTATTACTTACAGTTGAAGAAAAAACTTAACAACAATTTAGGAAGCAGAGAAGTAAAGCGGTTGAACTGAAGGAATTTCTCTAAAGTATAGGCTGTGAGATTCAAAACTGAGGTGCTAAGTGCCATCACTGGTTGGAGGGTATAGTTATAGCGGGACAAGTTTACATAGGCAGTTTCCATTATAAATATGGGAATATGAATTAAATAGGAAAAAGTTGACAGGAAATCTCATAGCAAGCCATTTTGATAGTGTAGGTAATTGTCATTGGACAGTTGAGAACAAAACTGGAGTTTTCCAATTGTCTAGTAAGAATTGGTGGTGATTTGTTTTGTTTTTCTTTTAATGCCAGACCAGTCCTCTATAATTAAAATGGATTACAATGTTTTAATAGGTTAGACGTGGTGCTGCAATCAGACAAAAGTAAATGTGATTTCTTTACCAGAAGTGTTCTGGAATGCTGTTTCTGTAAATAATTCCAATTACATGTAGAATGGGTCTATTTTCTCTTTTCAGATGCTAATGAACTTGTGGTATATTTCAAGCATGTTCTCTTTTAAAATTCCCAGCATTTGCCTCTTTTTTAGTCTTCAAAATATTTTCTATAGCTGTTCTTAGTCTGAAATGCTCCATCAAGTTCAGTTGTCCAATTGTGGAGGAAACCCATACAATTGATTCAGTAAATACATCTGTGCAATAAAAAACAGGCTTCCCTTCAGATCTTCTGAACATATCTAAGACCATTTTATTTTATTTATTTATTTAGAGATACAGCACTGAAACAGGCCCTTCGGCCCACCGAGTCTGTGCCGACCATCAACCACCCATTTATACTCATCCTACACTAATCCCATATTCCTACCACATCCCCACCTGTCCCGATATTCCCCTACCACCTACCTATACTAGGGGCAATTTATAATGGCCAATTTACCTATCAACCTGCAAGTCTTTGGTGGTGGGAGGAAACCGGAGGACCCGGCGAAAACCCACGCAGACACAGGGAGAACTTGCAAACTCCACACAGGCAGTACCCAGAATTGAACCCGGGTCGCTGGAGCTGTGAGGCTGCGGTGCTAACCACTGCGCCACTGTGCCGCCCATAGCTATTATCCCAGAGTGATACACCTCTCCAGATGATAGACATGAACAATATTACAGAGGTGGAAGTAGATGGTCTTTGTGATGGAGAGAATACGTTATTTTGTGTCAGCTGTGACCAGTTGGTAGGACTCTCGCTTCTGTGACAAGAGGTTGTGGGTTCAAATCCTACTCCAGGACTTGAACACAATAATCTAGGCTGACACTCCAGTGCAGTACTGTGGAAGTACTACACAGTCAGAGGTGCTGTCTTTTAGATGAGATGTTAAACGGCGGACTTGGCGGCCTTCTAGGGTGGATGTAAAAGATCTGTTTTGATGAAGAGCAGGAGTTATCTCCTCACCAATAGTTATCCCTCAATCAACATCATGAAAACAGATTACCTGGTCATTATCAAGTTGCTGCTTGTGGGAGCTTGCTGTGCGTTATTTGGCAGTCGCATTTCCTACACTTCAAAAGTACTTCATTGGCTATAAAGTGCTTTGTGATATTCTTTGGTCACAAAAGGTACTATGCAAATGTTAGTCTTTCTGATATGGGATTGGAATAAGATGCTAAGGCTGCAAACAGAAATCCACACAAATGATAGAAATATTTAATATTGATCATTTGGCTGTCATTAGCTTCTACAAAGTCTATTCTATGTGCAATTGTTCCAGAGCTTTGCACTGTTAATTGTAATGTCTGTCTAAACAAGGATACTGTTTACCAGACTTGCTGTTCTGGTTTGTTCTGATGATGGAGGAATTCCTTGAGTCTGTACGAAGCTGCCCGAGTACTTTGAGGCCTGACTCAAGTGATGGGTCTATCATTGCAAGAAAGATTTTGCAGAAACATCTTTGATTAATTGTGAATGATAACTGTCTATCTCCTTTGTCTCTGGCTGGATCAAAGGAAAGGGAAAAGTAAGTGGAATCCTAAGTTCATCAGTTCCCCTCTCACTATACTGCTTTAAATGCTGGAGGTAATAGGATACTTTGAAGTGTCTTTCTTTGGTGAAAGCTTTTCATCACAGGGACATGTCCCAAGTTACTGCAGAGAATGACAAGGGGTCTAGGGCTTCTGTTCTTTTAGAACAATTGTAAATACTGGTGAGAAATCAAAAAATATTCTGTTATTGTATTTTGCTGATTGATTCATTTAACTTCTGAGTCATTTCTTCCTTTTTAACAAAAACTAAAATTGGCTCGTAGCCTGAATCTATGTTCTGTCAGCATGTTTTTTTCTGCCAATGTCAGAGAAATTAGGAATTACAAACTGAACAGAGTTAATTGTTTGTCCAGGATATGCTGCATTCCAGATACTTTGGACATAGCATCAAGTATCTCATCATTGGGAAGTCAGGAGCATGACTTCTGCATTGTGCATGAGTAAAAACTTTCGGGTGAAAATTTAAGTTGTAACAGTGAGCAAATTAACAATTCTTAGCATGTTGCAAACAATTGGATTTAATACACTCAGCAGGAGTCCTGATGCCAGGCCATAAAGGCAAGGTAAAACCCGTCTTGGCCGTTTGGGGGACCCCTGGCTGCATTTCATGGCACGTGGGCAATTAACTGCCTGGCACCAGGGCCCTGTCCCTTTACAGATGAGGGTCCCGCCTTCAAGGGCTGCTAGCCAATCAAAGGGCCGACAGCTCAGCAGTCCCAGCAGCGCACTGGAACCGGTGGCCACTCCTGGTGCTGCAGCAGTCACTCGACCAGGAACAGCTATGGGGACCTGTACTGCAGGTAAGTGGGGATGGGCTTGCTGGGACCAGTCAGGCAGACCCCGGTGAGTGTGGTGGGGTGGGGGGGTGTTGCTGTGGACTGCTGAGGGCAAGGCATTGGGTGGTGGCCCAGGAGCGGCTTTTGCCAGGGGCCCTCCGTGGACCACAGATTGGCCACAGAGGAGGGCACCCCACCCCCAACAGCCCACAAGAAGGTTGCCTGGTTTTACTAGACAGCCTCTGTGCATGGCGGAGGGTCCTCCGCGGTGCGGGAAGAGGCCCTTAAAAGCCATTAATTAGCCACTTAAGGGCCTCAATTAGCCTCTAGCTGGGAAGGCTGTACTCGACCTTCACTGCCCCGGAATAAATTTCGTGGCATCGGGAAGGCAACGGGCACTCCACCTTCCCTTGCAATTTTATGAGCCCCCACCCCTTCCCGCATCATCCTGCCCGTCCCTCGAGGGCTCAGAAAATTCAGCCCCAACATTCTGAAATGCTTACAAAATATGTTGCTAGTTGTAATCATTTTAGTGGTGGAATGTGTAGTAAACCGGGCTTTCAGACAATATGAACCTGAATCAATTTAACAATGAGGAAACAGATGACGAAATACATGTTTGCCTCACTTTTTCTCTGGATATGAAGTCCAATCCTTCATAGAAAATCATATTTATTTTGATTGGTTCTTAGTGTTACCAGCTTCTCTTCCAACCCCACACTGTCACCTCAGGGTCCACCTAGGATCCATCCTTGGTCACATCCCTTCCTCATCGGCATCTGCTCCTTGGCAAAACCATCCACAGAAATGGGATCAGCTTCTACATATACACTGATGACATATAGCTTTAGTTTTCCACCAACTTTTCAAATCATCCTTTGCCTGAATGATGTCAGACTGTTTGTCTGACATCCAGTCTGGATGAACCATAATTTCCTCCAGCTGAACATAGGGAGGGCCAAAGCCATTGTCCTCAAACTGGCATTTGGCTCCTCATCAACATATGCTTGGTGCTTCCACACAATGTTTAATGACTTGAGATTTGGCAGCTCAGCAGTGTTTGTGAGATTATAGTTCAAATCAACTGTTTTACCATTCAAACAAAAAACAGCAAACATTCTGCCTACCCAAAGTGTTTCAACCATAATTACTAGAGCAATTCTGTTCAGTTTGTAATATCCTCCACTGTAATTTTGTTCTGACACACATACCCTCTGTCCTCTGTTCCTATATACCGCCAGCATATAGGAAGAGACGAATGTGGAATGCTTATGAGGTGTGAAAAAGTAAATGAATTTTTAAACAACATTGTTGACTTGAGGAATCAGTCAAGTATCTCATATTTTAGAACAAAATAATGTGTTTTATTGGCAAGTCTTCAAATGGTTAAATGGTTTATTGGACCTGCAAAGACAATTGGTGCCAATGTTCTCCTTCTGATACCCTGGACAAAAAACTACTCTAATGTTTTAACAGATCTTGTAGTTCTGATTTAGTCACTTTAGGTAGCATGGGAGCCAGCAGATGCATGTCCAAAATTATTTTTAGATTTACATTTAATTAAGTTTTTGTTGACAGTTCAACCAGGAGTCAGGTTAAGAACAGTGATGTAGAGTTAACAGATGGAAGACACCAAGAAACCAGATAAATTATTGGGAAAACACAGTTACAACAGCAGCAATCTTGGCTGTTGATTTGTTGCAATTTCCCTCTGCATCCATCTTCAAAGGGATTTATTTTCACATCCTGATTATAATAAAATAATTCTGCGGAATTCATTGTCTTGAACCTTCAGATCCTTAGATGATCCTTCTCGCAATCTAAAGCAGCACAACATTCAGTGTGAGTTAGGTTCTTGATCAATGTAAGCACATTCTGAAGGACAGAATTTTCTACTTTTATTGTTATTGGGAGCATCCCAAGGCAAACGCAGTGCAAAACTATTGGGAGAAATTGGACACTGCTGTTCCTGTTTTTCCAATGCAGTGCAAGTAATCAACAAAGCTCATGGCACGATGAACTATCTACCAAAATAGTAGAATATGCCAAAGAAGGCTCTGATCAAATTGTAAAGTTCTTCGGCCAACCCACACCTTAAAACTACTATGTCCCGTTTCAGTCATCAAGAAATAAAGCGACAATCAAGCTTTCAACAGAGAAGAGCCACAAAGTCTGAGTTATGGAGAAATGTGGGCTTTTCAGTCTGGAAATGAAGTGTCTGAGCAATGATCTTATTGAGGCACGCCATAATGATAGCACCAAGACCACAAGGACGGCAGATGTTCATGAAGAAGGCCCACCACCACTTTATCAGAGCAACTAGAGGAGGGCGATAAAAACAATCTTGCCAGTGTTGTCCACATTCAAAAGCAAATTTTAAAAATAGAGGAATGGAAAAATAATGAAATATATAAAATTAAATTATGACCATAGGACAAGGGGAAATGGGTGCAATGAAGTAAAAGGCAAATTTAGGGAAGAAATTAGGAAATTCTTCTTCACATCAAGAGTAATCAACACATGGAATGGACCACCAGATAGTCATGGATTCATTCGCTAAATAGTGAGACGGTGCAATGGGGAGGAGAGGGCTGTATGTAATTCACCTCTCCAGAAAAAAACAATGGCCCTCCTCACCCATAAGGATCTTGTGAGTGGGAAGAGTATTTGAACTTGACAGCAGGCAAGCAGCTTGCTGGAGCTCGGTCGAAAATTACCAGTTGAATCATAAAATACCAAAAGCTTCTTCAGGATGTGCAGCTATAACAGAGATTACTAAGTATGAATAACTTATGGCACAGACCTTTCCACTCATCTATGTTCTAACATTCCCAGTTAGCATATGAACAGATTCTGGAAGATGTAATAATTTTATTAACAATGTCTAAATTCTAACTTCTCCATAGATCTTTATGTATTCTAAAGGATCCAAGATACTGCACATAAATTCAAAATTAATGATGTTATTATTAATGATCTTATATGTATAAAAAATAATACTAGAAAATTAACTGAGAAAAAAATGAATCATTCAGCATGCCACCAAAGCTCAGGCACCATGACATCCAATGACAAGTCCCACAAATACCTACAATTACCGCATATTCTGTGATTTTCTGTCTGAGTATTGCAATCTTGCATGAATATTCCCAGAGGCAGTGAAAATGCTGATTTCTGTGTGGATCTGAATAGTCAGATCACTGGCCCTAACTGGAATTCTAGTTACATAGTTACAAGTGGGAAACGATACAAAAAAACCTAAATAAAGTTTTCGCATTTTCTAGCACCAGTTATACACTGCCACCTACAGGGCAGTTAGCATTAAATTCATTTTCAGCAGCTGTTCACAAGATATTTACAGATGAGAAAGGCCGCCCCATCATAATTCATCCATCCAGAACAACCCTACACTTGCCACATTGCTGCATTTAGTTGTTTATTAAATGCTTCAGGGTTTTCTCCCACACCATTTTACCAGAAGTTCATTCCACATGTTGATCACTCTGTGCATGACCGATAATATCCTAATATCAGTCCTAAACTTGCATTTTACTTCTTTAAGCCTATGGCCTCCTGCCTGTTTCCCACATGCTTAATTTAAAGTAGTATTCTGGGTTAACCTTTAACTATAACTTTTGTATCTTATATGCTTCAAAAGATCGCCTTCCAGGTATCTCTTTTACAGACTGAAAACCCCATGGATATACAGTCATAGGAACAGGAGTAGCCATTCAACCACTCAAGTTGCTTCTGCTATTCAATGAGATCATGGTTGATCTGTATCCCAACTTTATCCACTAGACTTGTCTCCATGTTCCTTTATACCCTTGGCTAGCAAAACTCTATCGATATCAGATTTAACATTATTAATTGAACTAGTGTCTACTGTTGGGAGAGGGTTCCACGCTTCCCCCACCCTTTGTATGAAGAAGTGTTCCCTAACTTCTCTTCTGAATGGCCTGGCTCTGATTTTAAGATTTTGTCCCCATGTCCTAGACTCCCCCACCAGCAGAAAAGCTTTCTATCTAACTTATAAATTCCTTTCAAAATCCCAAAAACCTCAATCAAATCATCCCATAACCAAATTTCCAGGGATCCTAGTTTAAGTAATCTCTCTGTATAATCTAACTGGTAGTGCCTGGTAACATACTAATGAATCTGCAATGCACTCCTTCCAAGGCCAATATATGCTCAGATCTGTAGACAGTACTCCCGATGTTATCTAAACAGGGCTTTGTATAGCTAAGGCAAAACTCCCTCTCCTTTATACTCTAGCCCTCTAGTTATAAACCCTAATATTCCATTAACCTTTTTGATTTTTTTTGTCCCTGACTACCAGCATTCCCTCTAATTCCCCTTTGCTGTGCGTGGCCCGTTCGTTGCACTGCACAGTCCCTTTAAGCTTGTCATACAGCTGCGCATGCTCTCATTTTGAAGGGAACGCTTCTTGTTTGCGGCCTGTTTGTCCCGTGTGGTACATTCCAGATTGCTATGCAGCCACACAATCGCGCAGCTTGGAGGGAACATAGCTACATTTTAGTGATCTGTGCACATGGACCCCTAAACCTCTGTGGACCTCCTCTGTTCCTAGCAAAATAGGTGACCTCACACTAATCTGCAATGAATTCCATCTGCCACAGTTTTGTCCACTCACTTTTGCGCTCCCGTCTGCATTAGTTACGAAGCCATCAATCTTTGTGTCATTGGCAAACTTGGCTCTCTATTGTGTTATCTAAGTAATTCATAAATATAGTGAATAGTTGAGGCACCAACACAGATCCCTGTGGAACATAACTATTCACCTCTTTTGAGTACATTTGAGTACATACTCCTTATCTCTACTCTCTTCCAACACTTAACCAATCTCCTAAACAGGTCAATAATATGCCTTCAGTTCAATGAGCATTAATTTTAGCTAACTGTCTGTGATATCAGGGTCAATTAATTGGGGTATGGTAACATAGTGGTTATGTTGCTGGGCTAGTAATCCAGAGGCCTGGACTATGAGTACAAATCCCATCATGGCAGCTGGGGAATTTAAATTCAATTGATTAAATAATGAAAAAAAAATCTTGAATAAAATGCTCGTATCAGTAATGGGGACCAAGTAACTCCCGGATTGTTGTAAAACCGCCTCTGTTTCACTAATGACCTTTAGGGAAGGAAATCTGCTGTCATTATCTGGTCGGGCCTATTGTGATTTCAGTCCACAGAAATCTGGTTGACTCTTAACTGATCTCTCAAATGGCCTAGCCAGGCACACAGTCGTACCAAACTGCTACAACACAGTATAAGAATAAAACTAGTCTGGCCACCGATCTTCAACCAAGGCACTCAATCAGGACACAAAAAAGGCACACCAACGCAGCCGACCCCTCTCTGCCCTCCTCACTAGCACCTGGGATCTTGTGCCAAAGTTAGGAGAGCTGTCCACAGACTAGATAAGCAACAGCCGGACATTGTCATACTCACAGAATCATACCTTTCAGCTAATATTTTAGAATCCTCCATCCCTGGGTTTGTCTTGTCCCACCGGGAGGATAGACCCACCAGAAGAGGCGGCACAGTGATATACAGTCAGGAGGGAGTGGCTCCGGGAATCCTTGACATTGACTCTGAACTCATGGCATGAGGTCAAACATAGGCAAGGAAAGTAATCCTGCTGATTACCACCTAACGCCCACCCTCAACTGATGAGTTGGTACTTCTCCATGTTGAACACCATTTGGAAGAAGCACTGAGGGTAGCAAGGGCAAAGAATGTACTCTGGGTGGGGGATTTCAATGTCCATTGCCAAGAGTGGCTCAGTAGCACCACTGCTGGCCAAGTCCTAAACAACATAACTGCCATACTGGGTTTGCAGCATTTGGGAAGAGAACCACCATGAGGGGAAAACCTACCTGACCTCATCCTCACCAATCTACCTGTCACAGATGCATCTGTCCATGGCAGTATTAGTAGGAATGACCAATGCACAGTCCTTGTGGAGACAAAATCACATCCTCATGTTGAGGACATCCTCCATCATATTGTGTGGTACTACCACCATGCTAAATGAGATAGGTTCAGGACAGACCTAGCAGTTCAAAACTGGTGATCTATAAGGTACTGTGGGCCAGCAGCAGCAGCAGAATTGTATTCCACCACAATCTGTAGCATCATGCCCTATCATATCCCTCACTCTACCATTAATATAAAGCCAGGGAACCAACCCTGGTTCAATGAGGAGTGTAGATGAACATGCCATGAGCAGCACCAGTCCTACCTGAAAATGAGCTGCCAGCCTGGTGAAACTACCACACAGGATTATATGCACGCTAAACAGTGGAAGCAGCAAATTATAGACAGAGCTAAATGATCCCAAAACCAACAGATTGGATCAAAGCTCTGCAGTCCTGTTTCATCCAGTCAAGAATGGCAATGGACAATTAAACAACTAATGGGAAGAGGAGGGGGCTCCACAAACATCCTATTGTCAATGATGAGGGAGCCCGGCATGTCAGTGCAAAAAGACAAGGCTGAAATGTTTGCAACCATCTTCAGCCAGAAGCACCAAGTAGATGGTCCATCTCAGCCTCCTCCTGAGGTCCCAACAATCACAGAAGCCACTCTTCAGCACGCCATGAGATATCAAGAAACTGTTGCGTACACTGGATACAGCAAAGGCTATGGGCCACAACAACATTTAGACTGCAGTGCTGAAAACTGGTGCTCCATAACTAGCATGACTCCAGCTAAGCTGTTCCAGTACAGCCACAGCATAGGCATCTACCCGACAATGTGGAAAATTGCCAGTGATGTCCTGTCTGCAAAAAGCAGGTCAAATCTAATCCAGCCAATTACCGCCCCATCAGCCTACTCTTAATTTTCAGCAAAGTGATGGAAGATGTTGTTGACAGTGCTATCAAGCTGTATTAATCACCAGTAGCCTGCTCACCTGTGCTCAGTTTGAGTTCTGCCCGGGCCACTTGGCTTCATACCTTGTTAAAACCTTGGTCCATGCATGAACAAAAGAGCTGAATTCCAAAGGTGAGGTGAGAGTGTCTGCCCTTGACATCAAGGCAACATTTGACCAAGTTTGACATCAAGGATCCCCAGCAAAATTAAAGTCAACGAGAATCAGGGAAAAACTCTCCACTGGCTAGAGTCATACCTAGCACATACCTAGCACATAGGAAGGTGGTTCTGATTGTTGGAAGTCAATCATCTCAGCCCAAGGACATCACTGCAGGAGTTCCTCAGGGCAGTTTCCTAGGCCCAACCATATTCAGTTGCTTCCATCCTTCCCTCCATCATAAGTTCGGAAGTGAGGATGATTGCACTATTTCAATCGCAACTCTTCAGATAATGAAGTAGTCCATGCCCGCATGCAGCAAGACCTGGTTTGAGCTGCTAAGTGGCAGGTATCTGCAGTCAATGACCATCTCCAATAAGACATTGACCAGAAACTTAACGGGACCATCAACATAAGAAGGTCAGAGGCTGGGTATCCTCCGGACAGTAACTGATTTCCTGATTTCCCCAAAGCCTTTCTACTACCTACAAGGCCCAATCCAAAAGTGTGATAAAATACTTTCCACTTTCCTGCACTCCAACAATGCTCAAGAAGCTTGACACAGTTCGAGGCAAAGCAGTCTATTTGATTGGCACCCATCCTCTACCAGCATTCACTCCACCACCACCATGCACTGTGGTTGCATTGTGTACCTTCCATAACAGAGTTGTCCAACATATGGCCCGCAGGCCAGAATCTGGCCTGCTGAAAGTTTCCATCTGGCCCGCTAGTCCTCTGTGATCGACAGCGAGCTGCCTGTGGCTCTCCTGTACATGTCTCCGCTGGGACCTTTAGCCCTTGCTGCTTTCGCACAGTTTAGGGAGTGAGCGGGAATGGAAGTAAGGAGCAATGAACAATGAACCGTCAGTCGTGGTTAACTAAAACAGTTAAAGATAGTATCAAACTTAAAGAAAAAGCCTATAATTGCACAAAGATGGGAGGCAGGTCAGAAGATTGGACAGAATATAAAAAACAGCAAAGCAGGACTAAAAGATTGATAAGGAAAGTAAAATTAGAGTACGAGAGAATGCTAGCTAGAAAAATAAAGAAAGATAGTAAGAGTTTCTATAGATATTTTAACAAGAAAAGAGTTAACAAAGTGAGCATTAGTCCTATAAAAAGTGAGTCTAGGGAATTAATAATGGATAATAAGGAGATGGCAGATGAATTGAACAGATAATTTGCATCAGTCTTCACTATTGAGGATACAAGTAACATCCCATATTAGCTATAAGTCAGAAATGGAAGAGAGGGAGGAACTCAGGAAAATTACAATCAGCAAGGCTGAACAAATTGTTGCAGCTGTGGGCTGACAAATCCCCGAGTCCTGATGGACTTCAGATAATGGAGCAGTCCATGCCCGCATGCAGCAAGACCTGGATAATATTCAGGTTTGAGCTGCTAAGTGTCAGGTACCTGCAGGCAATGACCATCTCCAATAAGACATTGTTAAAAGAGGTGGCAAGTGAGATTGTTGATGTGTTAGTTTTAATTTTCCAAAATTCCCTAGATTCAGGGAAGGTACCTTTAGATTGGAAAATAGCAAATGTAGCTCCTTTATTCAAAAAGGGAGGGAGACAGAAAGCAGGAAACTACAGGCCAGTTAGCTTAACATCTGTCTTAGGGAAAATGTTAGAAGCTGGAGAGGTGCAGAGGAGATTCACCAGGATGTTGCCTGGGCTGGAGCATTTCAGCTATGAAGAGAGACTGGATAGGCTAGGGTTGTTTTCCTTAGAGCAAAGAAGGCTGAGGGGGGACCTGATTGAGGTATACAAAATTATGAGGGGCATTGATAGGATAGATAGGAAGAAACATTTTCCCTTAGCGGAGGGATCACTAACCAGGGGGCATAGATTTAAGATAAGGGGCAGGAGGTTTAGAGGGGATTTGAGGAAAAGTTCTTTCACCCAGAGGGGGGTTGGAATCAGGAACACACTGCCTGAAGGGGTGGTAGAGGCAGGTACCCTCACAACATTTAAGAAGTATTTAGATGAGCACTTGAAATGCCACAGCATACAAGGCTACAGGCCAAGTGCTGCAAAAGGGGATTAGAATAGATAGGTGCTTGATGGCCGGCACAGACACGATGGGCCGTAGGGCCTGTTTCTGTGCTGTATAACTCTATGACTCTATTATTAAAGACGTTATAGCATGGCACTTAGAAAAGTTCAAGGTAATTAGGCAGAGTCAACATGGTTTTGTGAAAGGGAAATCATGTTTAACCAATTTATTGGAGTTCTTTGAGGGAGTTTCATATGCTGTGAATGAAGGAGAACTGGTGGATGTACTGTAGTTAGATTTACAGAAGACATTTGATAAGTTGCTACATCAGAGGTTATTGCAGAAAATAAAAGTTTGTGGTGTAGCAGGTGACATATTGGCATGAATAGAAGATTGGTTAGCTAACAGGGAACAGAGAGCAGGCATAAATGGGTCATTTTCTGGTTGGCAAGATGTAGCGAGTGGTGTGCCACAGGGATCTGAGCTGGGGCCTCAATTTTTACAATTTATATAACTGCCTTAGAGGAAAGGACCGAAGTATGGTTGCTAAATTTACTGATGACACGAAGATAGGTAGGAAAGTAACTTGTGAAGAGGACATAAGGAGGCTACAAAGGGATATAGATAGGTTAAGTGAGTGGGCAAAGACCTGGCAAATGGGGTATAATGTGGGAAAGTGTGAAATTGTCCACTTTGGCAGGAAGAATATGAGTGGCATAGTGGTTCGCACTACACCCTCACAGCTCCAGTGACCCGGGTTCAGTTCTGGGTACTGCCTGTGCAGAGTTTGCAAGTTCTCTCTGTGACCATGTGGGTTTCCGTCGGGTGCTCTGGCTTCCTCCCACAGCCAAAGAGTTGCAGATTGATAGGTAAATTGGCTATTGTAAATTGCCCCTTGTATAGGTAGGTGGTAGGAGAATTGAGGGAAGGTGGGGATGTGGTTGGGAATATGTGATTAATATAGGATTAGTATAAATGGGTGGTTGATGATTGGCACAGACTCGGTGGACCAAAGGGCCTCTTTCAGTGCTGTATCTCTCTATGACTCTGATAAAAAAGAAGCATATTATGTAAATGGTGAGAGGATGCAGAGGGATCTGTGTGGCCTAGTGCATGAATTGCAAAAGGTTAGTATGCAGGTACAGCAAGTAATTCGGAAAGCTAATAGAATGTTATTGTTATTGCAAGGGGAATTGAATACAAAAGTAGGGAGGTTATGCTTCAGCTATACAGGGCATTGGTGAGGCCACATCTGCAGTACTGGTCTTTTTTAAGGAAGAATGTAAATGCGTTGGAGGCAGTACAGAGAAGGTTTACTAGACTAATACCTGGAATGGATGGGCTGTCTTATGAGGAAAAATTGGACAGGCTAGGCATGTATCCGCTGGAATTTAGAAGAGTAAGTGGCGACCTGATTGAAACATAAAAGATTCTGAGGGGTCTTGACAGGGTGGATGTGGAAAGGATGTTTCCCCTTGTGGGAGAATCTCGAACTAGGGGTCACTGTTTAAAAATAAGGGGTAGCCCATTTAAGACAGAGATGAGGAGAAATTTTGGAATTCCCTTCCTCAAAAGGCAGTGGAAGCAAAATCTTTGAATATTTTTAAGGTAGAGGTAGATAGATTCTTGATAAGCAAGAGGATGGAAGGTTATCGGGGGTAGGTGGAAATGTGGAGTAATCAGTTCAGCCATTCACTTATTGAATGGCGGAGCAGGCTCGAGGTGTCGAGTGGCATACTCCTGCTCCTAATTCGTATGTTCGTATGTTCATATGAGTGGGGAGTGGTGAACCATGAGCAGGAAGTGGCGAACCATAAGCGAGGCGTAGTGAACAATGGGCGGGGCACAGCAAACCATGATCGGGGTGCAGTGAATCATGAGCGGGGCGCGGTGAGCAATGAGCCGGGTGCGGTGAACAATGAGCGGGGTGTGGCAAATTATGAGTGGGGCGCAGCGAACAATGAGTGGGGCGCGGCGAGCAATGATTCGGGCGCAGTGAATCATGAGCGAGGCACGGCGTAGCATGAGTGAGGCGCGGTGAACAATGAGCCGGGCGTGGCGAAACATGAGCAGGTCGCGGCAAACAATGAATGGGTCACGGTGAATCATGAGCGAGGAGCGCTAAACCATGAACGAGGAGCAGCGGACCATGAGTGGGGAGTGGCGAGAAAATGAGCGGGTCGTGGGGCATGGCGAACAATGAGTGGGGCACAATGAACCATGAGGGGGGAGCAGCGAATCGTGAGTGGGGCACAGCAATCAATGAGTGGGGCGTGGTGAACCATGAGCAGGGTGCAGCGAATCATAAGTGGGGCACGGTGAACCATGAGTGTGGTGGGGAGAATTTTGAGCGAGAAGCAGCGAACCATGAACGGGCAGGGCAAATCATGAATGGGGCACGGTCAACCATGAGCGGGGCACGGCAAACCGTGAGTGGTGAGTGGTGAATCATGAGCGGGGAGCGCATACCATGAGTGGCAGCAGAGAGCGGTGGACCATGAGCGGGGAGCAGCGGACCATGAGCGGGGCGCGGCTGACCATGCACGGGGGTGGGGAGCGGCGGACCATGAAAGGGGAGTGGCGAACAATGAGCAGGGAGCAACGGACCATTAGCTGGGGACGGCGAACCATGTGCGGGGAGCAGGGAATCATGAGCAGGGGGTGGGGAGCGGCAACCATGAGCGGGGCGGGGCAGCGAGGGCAGTGAGCGAGGAACAATGAGCAGGGAGTGGCGGACCATTCGTGGTGTCGGCGAACCATGAGCGGAGGGTGTGGAAACCTGAGCGCGGGTGGGGGGTGCAGGGAGCTGTGAACCATGAGCAGTTTACAGTGTCTTCCAAACCTGCAAGTTCTACCACCCAGAAGGACAAGGGCAGCAGGCACATGGGAATACCACAACCTCAAAGTTCCTCTCCAAGTCACACACCATCTTGACTTGGAAATATATTGCCATTCCTTCATTGTGGCTGGGTCAAAATCCTGGAATTCCCTCCTTACCACCACTGTGGGTGTACCTTCACCACATAATTCAAGAAGGTGGTTCACCACCACCTTCTCATGGGCATTTAGGGATAGAGAATAAATGTTGGCCTTACCAGTGTTGCCCACATATTGTGAATTAATAAAAATAAAGTATAACCTTATCAAATGCCTTCTGGATATCCATATATACTACATCCATAGACATTCCCCAATCTACTACGTTAGCTACTTGCTCAAAAATTTCAATTAGGTTTGTTAGACATGACCAACCTTTTACAAACCCTCTCTAAATGGCTCTTTCTGATCAGCTCAAATTTCTCTAAGTGCTCCATCACTCTGTGTTTAATTATAAATTCAAATAACCTCCCTATTGTGTTTCCTTTTCTTACTACTGAGCACAAATGCAACAACCACTCAAATGGGATTGGTAAACTCAAATGTGGGTTCTTTATTCATGAAGATTAAGTAACACATGTACAATCTTGGAGAACTCTTGATAACACATCGTACTTGGATTATTACATACTGCAGACTACCTGTCATGTGGTATCTTACATCATTTCCTATTTGGCGATGTACATAGTTCATAGCTACACCTACTTCAAGGTGTACCATAGCATCCCATTTTTTTCTAACTTGAAAGTATCCTGTATGAATAAAAAACTACCAGCTATTTACAAGACATCAAACTCTTAACCAGTACAAATTTACAAGGGTGTGAGCTTATGAGACTATGAAGCATAACAGTGGTTTGCTGATACACCCCGATCTGGTCACTGTAAATCTAGACTGAGGTTACTGATCATTCTCACAATGATCTATCTGTAGAAGGGTTATGCTTAGATCTTGTCTTTGACCTTGTTCTATTTGCAATAGAATTGCTTGCTATTTCAACATTGGGAGATTCCCTGATTTGACATTAATTCCATTTCTCGCGTACCTCGTAAGATCTTGGTTCAGGACGTACTCTAGCTACCTTGGCTGGATTCCATGTTCCATCAGTGGGATGTAAAATTCAAACCTTCTGTCCAACCGTTAAACTTGGTAGTTCTTTGCTTGCATGCCAATCATGCACATTCTTCATTTTCCCATCTTTCGAGAAATCCATCCCGCATGTCTGGAAGCGTAGAGGGATGGTGACTCGGTAGAGTTGTTCACACCTGTCTACCGAACATTAGCTCAGCTGGGGAAGGAATAGTTGCACTTAGAGGTGTAACATGGCCACACGCAAATCTTGCCTGGTTTGCCAACGTATGACGATTAAGAATTTAACGATATGCACCATGGTCTCTGCCAAGCTGTTCAACCTAGGATAGTGTGGTGATGAACTAATGTGATCTGCTCCCCATTTCTTACATAGTTTCTGGAATGGCTTGTCCATATATTGAGGTCCGTTGTCTGAAACAATCTCCCACGGTGCTCCAAACAAGCTAAAAATAGCACTCGACCTATGTGCAACAGTTGTGCTGGACGTACTGTGTAACTGATGTTATGACTGGAAATTTAGAAAAATAGTCAGTCATGACTAGGAAATCATCACCATGGACATGAAAAAGAGCAGTGACAATCCTAGACCACGAGTGTGCAGGAACTTCGTGCGGTAGTAACTGTTCTTTGTGTTGGTTGGGCATATGTTCTTGAAATGCCTCGCACTCCTTGACAGTTGCCTCCATATTGCCACTAATCCCTGGCTAACTTACTGTTTCCCATGCTAGCCTTCCAGTATGGTCCATGTGTGCTTGGTGTAACTGTTGCAAAATATCTGGTCGTAGTGATTCAGGAATGAGAACCTGTTTTCCTTTGAAGATAACACCATGGGATATTCTGAGCTCATTCCGGCACACCTAAAACTACTCACTACTTCCTGAACATCTTGAAGTGAGTCTGGCCATGCATTAATTATGGTCTTCCAGAGCACTTGTAGAGTCAGACCCTTAGATGTCTCTGTTTGCAGTTGCTGGCATTTGTGCTGTCCAAAACTCATCAAGTCTATCTGTCGGACATCTTCAACGTTGCCGTCATTCAAATTGACCTGCAGGTAGTGAAACGTCTGAGGTTTTGATAGGGTTGGGCAATCTGCTTAAGGTAATTGACGAAACCAGTAAATTGCTGGGTTTATAGCATATGTCGCAGTCGTAGCCTTGTAACTTAACTAAAAGACGTTCTAACCTAGAAGGTGCGCTAGTTAACGGTTTCTGCCAAATCATTTTGAGTGGTTTGTGGTCAGTGTCCACCACAAATTTCTTCCCAAAGAAGTAGATATGGAATCACATGATCCCAAACACAGGAGCTAAAATCTCTCAATCCATGTTGGAGTAGTTTGATTGGGCTGCTGATAGGCTTTTGGAAGCAAATGCTTTTGGCTTTCCCTTTTGAAGTTTACAGGCTCCTGGCCCTTTTTGAGAAGCATCTACTTCCAAGGAAGTCTCTTCTCTCGAATTGTAGCGAGGACGTTTCCTTGGATAGCAAATTCTTGAGCTTGTTGAACATATGTTGGTGGTCGTCATGGCATTGGAAAGGCACTATTTTCCTGAAGTGGTGATGCTTTCTATGCGAATTTGGAAATATATGAGGAACAAAAAACACCGGGGATCCTCCTTGTCTTGTGGAGTTGGCATTACATGAATATCGTCCAATTTACTTGGGTCTGGACGGATACCACTACTTGAGTAAATCGAGCCAAAAAATTGATTTGTGGAACGTTGACTTCACATTTGCGACTGTTGAAGACAAGTCACTCTCTACGCGCTGCCTCCATCAATAGATGTAGGCTGTGATCGTGTTCCTTCTTTGTTTTACTGACGACAACATTGTCATCTGCTATACAGATTCATCTCGGGGTACTTCACAAGTGATCCTGTCCATATGTTTTTGAAAGAGGTCTTGGCTGACAGACAGACTGAAAGGTAATTGTTGAAAGCTATAACGCCCAAACGAAGTCCAAAAAGTAGTCAATGCTTTGAATTCTTCACCAAGTGTACTGGCCAATAGTCATTCTTTGCATCTGAGAAAAATCCTGCCCTAGCAAACTCGCTGGAGGAATTTTATGCGGACAGCGTTTTAACGCTCTTTTCAGATGTTTAGGGTATAGGCATACTCTGATTGATCAATCTTTTTTGACAACACATGTTATGGAGCTGCACAGGTCCATATGTTCCTGAATTTTGCAAATAATCCCATCTTGTTCCATCTTATCGAACTCGACTTGAGCTTGTCCTTAATATGGACACTACATTTACCTGGCGGGTCAATGGATGGAGCAGCGTCTTCTCACAAATGTAGGACTGCATCTCCTCTAAAACTACCTATTGTGTCAAAATGATCTGGGTATTGCGATGTAAGGTCAAGGACTGAATTTATAGGTTTGTCCTCTTCCTTCAGGTATCTCATGGATTGTAACCAATGTGAGGTCTCTACATACTGGTAGGCCTGTAATTGCTGGACCTTTGGTGTCAACGATGTAGAATAACATGGCTGACCATTTTGATTGCCCATCTCTGCACTGCAATATTATGGATCCATTGCACGGAATTGCTGATCCATTGTACGCCATGAGTTTTGCAGTTGTTGGCTGTGCAATTGTCTTCCACTTCTGTGGGTACATATCCTTTAGTATTCATAGAGGGAGGATATTGACACTTGCTCTGGTGTCAATCTTTTCCCATAAAGGGTGTTTTCCAACTTTCTGAGGACATATGATATTCATGGTTGCTTCTGACAGTGCAATAGCATCCACGCATTCCATGATGTTGATGGTATGAAATGCTTGTTCACTACGCTCTGTAGGACCTTGGTCATAGTCACCATCCATTTCTTCAGTTCTGCGAGCCACTTCATGGATGTGTTTCCCATGGTGCTTGGCATGTCCTTTGCCCCTGCCAGAGTGCTGCATCTGCTTGTCACATATCTGGAATTTGTCTCACGCTTTGGAAGCCCCTGCTGTGTTGGGTGTTTTACACTGACACTTCCAGTGCCCTTTAATGCCACACACCTTGTACATGTCGTGATGTGCGAGACAACTGCGAGGTGTGTGCAGGAGACCACATCTTCTACATGGTTTGCTGGGTTTGGTTGACCTAGCTACCATGCCAATAGTTGAAGCTGTGCACAAAGCTTGTAGAGTTTGCCGCCCTGTGAGGATTGCCTCATATTTGTGCCCATCCTTCAGTAGTGCTTCAAGAGTGTACCCTTTTGGCTTTTCGAAAAGATCTTTTTGAAAAGCCTCAATAGGTGCTGATGCTTTTACCAACTCAGTGGTTCTCTCAGCCAATTCTGTATCAGAAAAATCACAGTCTCTGTCCTTGTCTCTACAGTGACTAACAAAGTGATCTGTAGACTCCTTTGGCTGTAGTCTGAACGACATGAATTCCAGGTGATAATACAAAAGTTGAGCTTGACCTGCAGTTGGTCTTCTAAGATGGACCATATCTTGTTGGGATCCTTTTGTTCCTCTTCTGATAACCCAGACCTATTTAATCTGTGCAGCCCTTCATTACATATTGCAATTTTTATCTTGACAACTTGCTCGTCTGGTTTTGACACTGCCAAATCAGTAAACCATCATTCTATGTGCTGCTTGAACAGCTTAAATTCAGAGAGAATGCCTGCTGCCTTTCAGTGGAGACGTGGGAATTTGGTAGACATTATGTCGATGTTTCCAGGACTTCTGTGTCTTCTGAATTAGGAACAAACTTTCCTGTTTTTCCAATATTCAGGATTAAATATGTTGTAAATCTGACTGCCTGCAGTACACTGGGTCGCCACACCCTGTTCTTATGCTTTTTTACTGCTCCAGGTGTGAGGTGCTGTTGTCCTCTTCATGCGCTTTTTCAGGCCCTGCACACAAAGCAGTGTTTTGGCACAAACGCACCACTATGCCCAAAGACACAATAATGGCTGCAATGCCTTCTCCCAGCCTTTCTAAGTCTTCCCGAGCCTCCTGTTTGATCGACCTTCCCTGGCACTATCCAAAATGACAGATCACCCTCTTTTGCTACCGATCCATTGGCTCCTTTACTCAAAGTTGCTACTTGAGTATTGCTTAGTGTTGCATCCCTCAGAGCTAAATATTCAGCCTCTGTTGAACTTACAGATCACTGCAGCAGTTTCAGAATGAACTGGAAGCTCTCCAATTTCTGAGTGTTCTGTGAGAAATCAACACGCTGCTGTGCTGCTGCATGTGTCGATGTTCAATAAGTCTGTGGACCTGCGATTTGAGTATGAAGAATTCGAAGTCCCGATGTCGCAGAATTGTTGCAGATGGTCTCTCTACACGAATGCAGAGCCTTCAAATTGCACTGGCTGCCACAATGCTGTAGATGGTGTGCTTAAAACTCAAAAATCTTCAGAAACCACAAGCTACCACCATATTGTGTTTCCTTTTTTAACTATTGAACACAAACGCAATAACAACTCAAATGAGATTGGTCAACTCAAATGTGGGTTCTTTATTCATGAAGATTAAATAGCACATGTACAATCTTGGAGAGCTCTTGATAACACATCTTACTTGGTTGATTACGCACTGCAGTGTACCTATCATGTAGTACCTTACATCATTTCATATCTGGTTGTGTACATAGATCATAACCACACATACTTAAAGGTTTACCACAACATTCCCCACAACAGATGTTAGACTAACAGGTCTTTCCTCGTGACTCAAGACCTTGACACTACAAAGCAGCTTCATGGCTCTTTTTTGCACTGCCTCCAGTGCTTGAATGTCTCTTTTTTTTCCTGGTGACCATAAGTGGACACTGTACTCAAGGTGTGTTCTGACCAGTGCACTAAATTTGTCTGACTTGTATTCTGCTGTTTTGGATATGCAGCTCAACTTCTCTTAGATTTGTTGATATCAAGGTGGTTAAAGTGTAGGTGTCTCAAGAAATCCATATCTTTTAAATTGTAACAGAACAGGTTCAGAGTGCTAGAGCTCCATTGAGCTGTGTGAAGAACTGGCAAGCCATGGCTTAGTATCTGGAATTCTAATCAGACGATTTCCTGGAATCAACTATGCTATTCATGGGAGATCCTGAGCAGAGGAAGGAAAAGATGACTGAATAAAAGTCATCCTCGTCTGCACTTGTGCACCTCCTAGCAGTTGCTTATAAAACGGCCTTGGCAAAGGCCTGGAACCCTGCTGCCTTCTTGACACGGTAAGTGTGTGACATGGAGTAAAGAGGTGAGAAAATAATAAACTATTAAAAATATTTTTTAAACTTACAAACCTTGAATGCAAGGGACTTTTTAAAACAAGCATGCAAAAGACAGAGTAAATTTAGTTTGTACCCCTTAGCTGCTCTCCACTGGTAAATGGATCAAGAATCTTGTATGAAACTTAAGTTAGGACCTGCCCTAGGGCAGAACACAGTGGATGGATGGACCCCTAATTAATTACATTAAATAGAGTGACAAATATATTTCCTGTAAGCTGTACAAGATTATGTGTTGCTTGTCATATTTTTCAAAGAATTCAAAGTTTCAGGAGGTCAGCAGATTGAGAAAGAAAGATTTTGGCCTAAACGGGAGTATATTAAGTATAGTTGGTTTAAAACAAATTTCAGTTATTTTAGTTTCTGAGTCCATTTAATATGGCAGGACAGTAGAAACTACTAAACAATGTGGAGTAAAGCAGTATAAAATGGGAAGCTTAGAGATGGGTATAGAAGCCCAAGTGCAGAAACATTAAAATGGATGAAGGATAGATTTTTTAAAAAGGCATTAGAAAATTAAAAACTATGAGTTCTGATGAAAGGTCACCGACTTGAAACGTTAACTCTGCTTCTCTCCCCACAGATGCTGCCAGACCTGCTGAGTATGTCCAGCACTTTCTGTTTTTATATTAGAAAATTATGTATCACTTGGAAAAACATGTATTAATAAATGACAGCCAGCATGGAGTTGTTAAAGGCAAATCATGTCTGACTAACTTGTTTGAATTCTTTGATGAGGTAACAGAGAAGGTTGATCAAGGTATTGGAGTAGATGTTGCATATGTGGACTTTCAGAAGGCATTTGACAAATTACTACACAGGAGGCCAGTTAAGAAGATGGAAGCCCATGAATTTAAGGGGAAAGTGGCAGTATGGATATGGAATTGGTTCAGTGAAAGGAAGTAGAGATTGATGATGAATAGACAATTTTCAGACTGGGAGGTGGTTTACAGCAATTTTCCTCAAGGGCCAGTTTTAGATCCATTCTCTTTTTAAATTTACAAAAGACCTAGGGTATACAGAGCAGAATTATAAAATTTGCAGATGATACCAAACTTGACGACGTAGTCAAAATGATGAGGATAGTTGCAGCCTTCATAATGACTGAGACAGGATGATTAAATCGGCAGAATCATGGCAAATGGAGTTCAATGTGGAGAAGTGTGAAGTGATGAACTTTGGGATGATTAATATGGAAAGATGGTACACTGTAAATGGCACAACTTTGAAAAGTGTAGATGAGGAGAGAGATCTTGGTTTTCATATATTTAAATCCTTATAAGTGGCAGGGCAAGTTGATAAGCTGGTTAAAGAAGCATATTGGTTACTTGGGTTTTTAAATAGATGTATAGAATATAAGAGCAAAGAGATTATGCCAGAACTTTATAATTCACTGATTAGGCCTCAGTTGGAATATTCTGGACAATTCTGGACACCATACTTCAGGAAAGATGTAAAGACCTTAGAAAGGTTACAGAGGAGATTTACCAGGATGTTACTAGGGACAAGAGACTTCAATTATGACGAGAGGTTGGAAAAGTTAGGACTGTTTTCCTTGAAACATAGAAGGTTAAGAAGTGACCTAATAGAAGTTTTCAAGATGCTGAGAGGTTTTGATAGAGTAGATAGAAACAAACTATTTCCTCTGGTGATTGGATCAACCAGAGATCATAGATTTAAAATCATTGACAAAAGATTTGGAGGAAAGGCGAGGAGAATTCTTTTCACTCAGAGAGTTGTCGAGATCTGAAATGCTCTACTTGAGAAGGCGGTGGAAGCTGATGCCATAAATAATTTTAAAAGGGAGTTGGACAGGTACTTGAGTATGAGGAACTTACAGGGTTACAGATAAAAAAACAAAGGATGTGGAACTTGGCACATCACCCTTCAAAGGGCCAGCATGGGCATGATGGGCCAAATGGCCTACTTCTGTACTGTATGTTTCTATGATTCTATGACCTGGACTTCGGCTTACAGAGCATAATTTCCAAGTTTGCAGTTGAGACGAAAACAGTGTGGAGCGTAGTAACTGATTTCAAGAGGACATAAGAAGAATAGTGAAATGAGTAGACACATGGCAGATACAATTTAACACAGAGAAATGTAAAGAGGTGCATTTTGATAGGTAGAATGAGGAGAGGCAATATAAACTAAATGGTACAATTTTAAATGGGGTGCAGGAATGGAGGGACCTTGGGGTCTATGTATGAAGGTAGCAGGATAAGTTGAGATGGCTGTTAAAAAATGCATATGGGATCCTTGGCTACATAAACAGAGGCATGGAGTATGAAAGCAAGGAGGCTATGCAAAACCTTTATAAATCACACTGGTTAGGTCCCAGCTGGAGTATCACATCCAATTCTGGGCACCACACTTTAGGAAGCCTTAGGGAGGTTGCAGAGGGGACTTACTAGAATGGTACCAGGACTTCAGTTACTTCAGAGAGACTAGAGAAGCTTGTGGTGGAGAGAATTACATCATAAGCTCACTGGGTCAGAATACCAGTTCATTTTCAGTTGAAGAAGACCTTTCAGTCCATTTGATCTCATTGTTTCAGAATACCAGTTCTAATGTATCCTCATAATAACAATTAGCTGTTTCAAAAATGAGTTTGTTGTGTTGGCCTCAACCATTTTGCCTTGGAGCTGTTGATTTTCTTCTTGGTAAAAATACATTTTACTGCCGTTATCCTAAATTTCCTTCACTACTTTGAACCCGTGTTCTCTTGTCCTACTACCGTGTTTTTTGTGCACCTCCAAGTAGCTGATTAGAGAGCAGTATTGGCACATGCTATGGAGGAAGTCACCTGTCTGACATTTTGTTCACCATAGTTGTGATGTTAAAGATTCATGAAAAATCATTTGGCTCCTTCGCACTTTATGGATTATGAGAAGGAATTCCCAATTGATGAATTTCCAACATCCAGAACCATTAGTGGTTTGACTGAAAACTTTTTTGCGATGGTAACTGAAGAGGAAGATGGTGATACTTACCTTGATCCTAATATCGATGTATTGTAATTATATGCAGTTGAACAGTAGCATCTCTGTTAACATTAGCAGAGCAGCTTACCTCCTGTAGGATCAGTTAAAAGAAACATCAAGACTGATGGCGGACCCAAAGCAGCCTAAGTGTCACTGAAGAGAATGTTGTTTGTGCCCATAGCAATTTTCAAATTCTGATTCATTGTGTGGTCAAAATTTATGATCACACTGTCAGCACTCATATGGCAGACATGGATAATTAAGAGATTGCGTAGGTGGATTTTCACTGTGTTTCATTAACTTGGTTCAGGTGCTGTGGGAGACTAAAAGTCACACATTGCTTAAAGTAGCAGATCAAGGCATTCTGCTTTGTGAAGACTTTCCACGTATACTCAGAAGTATCTGTGCTTTGGTTTCTTCCACATTTCAAATGAGAAAGCTTTATAAATATTCATGCCAGTGCCAGATCAGGTTTTCAAAGCCTGTCATTGAAAAGACTTACTTTAAAAGAAAGTAACTATGCAGAATTTCAAAGGGATCAGCTAGGAAGAAAAGTAATGTGTCAAAATTTCCTGCATCACCCATATGCAGAAATGATCCTGGTTTTTACACCAATTTTGCCAATCGAACTGAACGCTGAAATTTCCTCCAGAATGCCGACACCAGAATGTAAAAATCAGCACAAAAAAGTACAAATCCATCTTGACCAATAGGGGCAATAGTGAGTAGGCTACTGTTTTCTGCCATGGTGCCTTACTCTCAGAGCCTTTTGCGTCTTCCTTTCAATTATTATGCAGAACAGTGATTTGCCCATTCGCCATTTCAGCTGCTTCGTCCTTCTGAACATGTTAGGGGGCAGAAAAATTTTGGGCACACTGAGATTGACAGCATTTTGCTTAAGTATAGCATAGGTCTCAGAAAGACATTTTATTAACCTACAAAGAAAATCACTATCTAACACAGAAACGTCAGTTACATAGACATTAGGTGACTTTGGACCGTGCTGCGTCTAATGTTCTGGGTATAAACCTAAGCCAGCACATTACAGGTGTAAATGCTGGATACTCGCCCGAGCTGTTCCTTCCTATTGGCAGAGGGAGAAGCCGTGGCAATGGAAATGAATTGCAGAAGGTTTTGACAATTGTATCTCAGAATTGGTGCAAACGATTCAGGAAATTCACATAAGTCAATGTTTTGGTGTAAATCAGTTACTTTCCTCATTAAAAAAAGCACAATGTCGCTCTTCTGTCAGCCATGCCAAAAAGTTCCAGGAAACTCCAGGCCAATAAGTAATTTGGAAAATGTATGTAATTCACTTTCAAAATAAAGTAAAATTAAAAATCATTATAAAAATGTGTGGTTTCAATTAAGAATATAGCCAAATGGATTAATACATTTCAGGCATTTTGCTGCTATCAGTGCACACAATGAGACATATGCTGGATTCTGCACCATCTGTTCAACAAAAATGTCGGTGGGGATAACAAAGGATGTTAACATTACTGTTAGGAGTATAATAAATAAGATTTTACAGGGACTACTTATAGTTAATAATAAAAGCATGTACTACTGATGTGCAGCTTTAAATAATAGAAACATTATCAAAAATAACTTTTACCCTTAATTTACCCTTAAATTTAACAAATATCCAAAGAGTACAAATCAGATGTTTAAAATATGGCAAATATTAAGAAACATGATGCTTAGCACCAGCTGTAATTTAATTGATAGATTGCTATTTGTGTATTTCAAGTCATTGAAACCCTGAAAGAATTGTAATTCCACAAATTCCACTTGCCAAATTTTTCCTTTCCCTTCCTCTTCAAAAATTGTTGACTCCTTGTTGGAATACAGTTCTGGGAGTTCAGGTTGCACTTCATGCCCATGCCGTATATCAACCATGACAGCTCATGTTGGCTGGCTATTTCATCCCGGGGTCATCACAGCCAAGCCCAAACCTATCCTCTCCTGATTTATATCCACACTTACACATGTCGAATAGGGATTGCTGGATAGTAATCACCTGATTAATAATGGGAACTCTAACCATATTTTCCCTCTTTAACCTAAGAATGCTGAGGCCAATTGTAATATCCCTATTTCTGTCCCAGTTGAGATCAGATAACTTCACTCCAGGCATTGAACCTAGGATGTCCTTGATCTATTAGGCTCAGCTTTTCAACAAGCAAACTCATTATGCCAGGGGAGGTGGGGGCCTGAAGTATCATAACCTGGGTGGTCACACCATGCCACAAAAACAAAATTGCATACTTATGAAATATTATACTGCAAAACAACTACTTGATTTGTCAAAACAATTGAATTATACCTTCCAATTAATAAGTGTGTGTTATGGTGCTCTTTATGATATGGTACATGGCATTATACTTTTCATCTATAGCAATATGTAAATGAAATCATAATGTGCAGTTTTAGTCCAGACACATTTGTGTACAGTAGGGAATTAGATAACTTTATGAGTAAATTGGTATGTCCACGCATGTAAATCCACACAAAATCAGACATTTCAATGAACAGCTGGTATCTCAAGCTGGTGTTAGTTTCTAGTGCCTGGGACAGAATGTGTCCATCACAACAGACTCCTGGAAAATGATCAAACATATTCATGATGATGTTGTGTGAATCACAGCTACCTATACAAAATGTAGTATAGCCAGAAATTCGACTTTAAATGTAATACATTTGAAGAATGAGAAACCTAAGTAATTGAATTCTGAGTTCAGGCAAAATATCTGAGAATGAGATATTAGATATCTACATTGGCTCCCGGTTAAGCAACAGTTCAATTTTAAAATTCTCATCTTTGTTCAAATCCCTTCATGGCCTTGTCCTTCCCTATCTCTATAATCTCCTCCAGCCTTGCAACCCTCTAATATCTGTGCTCCTCTAATTCTGGCCTCTTGAGCATTCCTGATTTTAATCGCTCCATCATTGGTGACCATATGTTCAGCTGCCAAGGCCCCGCTCCCCCCCGCCCCCGCAAAAGCTCTCTGCCTCTCTACCGCTCTTTCCTCCTTTAATACACTCCTTAAAATGGATTTCTTTGACCAAGCTTTAGATCATCTGCTCTAATATTTCCTTATGTGGCTCAATATCAAATTGTGTCTGATAATACTCCTGCAAAGCACCTTAGAACATTTTACTTTGTTAAAGGTGCTATATAAATACAAGTTGTTGTTGTTGCTAGATGCAAATGTCACCAAAGCTAGGCATTGATATGCAGGCAATTTAATAATCTAAATTATGTTTCTGTTGCTTCAAGGTTCCTGTTGAAAATATGCCATTTTAAATTAAAGTCCTGCCGGTGGCTGCTGTTCAAGGGCTTAAAGGGGTCTTTTCTTCCAGCACCAGTTTTTTTGCTAACGGCTGCAAGTGTGTAATTATCACGTGAAGGAATTAATTTGTTGATCATTAAGAATGTCTGGAAAATGCATGATTTGTTTGAAATTTCAAAGTTGAGTGTTGTTATGCAGCCAAACATAGCAGGCACACTCTTCTTTAAATAGTGCCATTGGATCTATTGCATCTACCTGAGAAGGAAAACATGACCCCAGTTTGACATATCATCTTGAAAGACAGCACCTCAGGCAGTACAGTACTTCTTCAAAACGGCACTGAAGAGTTAGCATAAATGATGTGCAGAACTTTATAGAATAGTGCTTGAACTTACAATCTTCTGATTCATGGATAAGCCTCATTGGACCGAGGCTGATATGGAAATTATTTAAAGTTGAGGTGGATAAATCACTGGGATCTGAAGGTATACATTCCCAGGGAATGTGCTTTCAGAACGGTCAGTGTGTTTAACTGAGCTGCTTCATTTGTGATGTCCTCCTTAGTATCCTTGAGGGAAGCGAATGAAGAAATAGTGGAAATTCAGTGGAAAGGAAAATTGTGCCCGAGAACTGGAGGATGGTAAATATTGCAAAAAAGACGCAGGCATTTCTAATTTAATTATTGAATGATATTTGGTCGAAATTCAATGCCGCCAGGACAAAATACTAAGGAGGACACCACAAATGAAGCAGCTCAGTTAAACACACTGACCGTTCTGAAGTGGCAGTGTCCCTTTAAAGCACAGTCCAGTCCCTGTGTGTCGAGGCTGACGCTGTGCCTTTAAGCCGCCTCCACCCCCCGCGGATGGGAATAATCGGCTGACGCGGGGAGCGCGCATGCGCGCTGTTGACTGTGATCGTTGCTGCCCCACAATCCGGAGACGGAGCTGAGGGAAGGAGATAACTTGTCGACGACAGCGGAGACTCGACCGCGCCACCGTCATGTCCTGCAGCTTGATGCACTTCTGCGACTTCCAGGACCTCCGGTTGGTCCGCGATTTCCTCTTTGCTCAAGTGAAGGAGGAAGCGAAGAGCGGCGGTAGGTGGAGCCCTGGGTATTTGAAGGGACAGGGCCTCACCCTGTCTGGGATGAAGCTGGTGCTGGCCTGAGGCTCTTCATTCGGGCAGTGGGAAAGGTTCCCGGTGAATATCACTCGAGTCTGGAAGGGGAAAACGGGGCTGTCAGTCGTGCCAGCAGCGCGGTAACTGGGCCCAGTCACCAGGGTTTTAGTCCAAGATTGTAAACTTTGGTTAGGCAGCATTATATTAAATTGAAATCTGTTGAGAAAGATGCAATCAGACACCAGTTAGAGGAGTGGGAACACATTACGTTTGCTCCAGT